>NC_069684.1:12545000-13795000 GCF_023699985.2 Odocoileus virginianus | reverse complement strand
GAAAAAGAAAGTAGAAGGCAGTGAGTATTTGTATGTTGATAATATTTTTTCCATAAGACCAACCACGATTTCTTACCAGTCATGTTTTCTTTTTGCTGTGGCTGCCAGGAAGTTCCAAACCATGTTTATTAATAATTTTAGTAACAAAATTAGCACTTAAGGCTAGCATATTTGCTTCTTCCAGGTACTCTTGGCTTTCAGATATTTGTGTGTTTTCATTTACATTTTAATTGCATTACTGTGTATGTCTGTGGTGAGCATCTGAACATCATTTTATAAAATATATAGATTATAAAAGAAACAGAATCTTGTTCTAGTCCTGAATGGCTTCTTTGTTCCTTTTCCCCTTTCTTCCTACTCCAATTCCAGAAGGATGATAAAAATTTCACAAAATGAAAAATAACAGAATTACTTTGTTTAGGTTGCATTATGTTCTAGGCCTATGTCACTAACAGTACTGACAGTATATAGAGGCCATGTATTAATAATTGGATTGTTGTATTGGATTACTGAATTATAAAGACAAATGAAACGACCAAACTGAAGATTTTTCAGTCTGAAGGGAATTATTAAAACATAAATAAAACAAAATTAGCAAATTGCAGTGGGACTTTTATACTATGTTCTTATGTCTGTGAATTAGAAGGTCAAATGCTGGAGTGTGAGCTCAATGAGCTTGTTAAGGGGGCTTGTCTGTTTTAGTGAGCTTATCCCCAGTGTCTGAAATGTATAGTACAGCTCCAATGAATATTTGTTGAATGACTATTGAATAAATACAGTTTACCATGTAGGATGTGTATATAAAGTATACATGAGTAGTGAAGCCTCATTCAATTGTATTTCTAAGTGAAACATGGACTGAGTGGTGATGGGAGGGAGGAAATAGTAGAGAAGTTTCTATCTAGAGCCTGCATAGTTACAGATTTGGTATTTTCCTTCCTTGGATCGATCTAGATTTCCATTTGGTGTTGTTTTCCTCTGCCCAAAGGACCCCCTTTAACATTTCTTATAGGGAAGGTTTGCTGTTGATAAATTGTTTCAGCTTTGTATGTCTCAATAAATCTTCATTTCACCTTCATTTTTGAAAGTTATTTTTACTGAGTACAAAATTCTAGGTTGACAGATTTTTGTCTTTCAGTGCTTTATAGATGTTGTTCCATTTTCTCTTGGTTTCGTTGTTTACAACAGGAAGTCTGCTTTTTTATCTTTGGCTCTCTGTACTTAATGTCTTTTCACTGGTTTCTCTTTATCAGTGGTTTCAAGAGCTTTGGTAATGATGTGACTTGGTATAGTTTTATTCATATTTCTTGTATTTGGAGTTTTTAAGTTTCTTGGCTCTGTAGTCTTCATTTTCATTACATTTGGAAATTTTGGAAAAAATTATTTAAGTAATTTTTCCTCTTTCACCTCTCCTTTGGCAGCTTATATGCCCAGATATTAGGCTGCTTGAAGCTGTCCCGCAGATCACTGATACTCTCCTCATTTTTCCCATCTTTTTTCCTCTGAGTTCACTTTTGATAATTTCTGTTGCAGTATTTTCAAGTTCAGTAATTATTGCTTCTGCTTTGTTTAACCTGCTATTAATTCCTTCCAGTGTATTTTTCATCTCACACATTATATTTTTACATCTTTAGAAGTTTCAGTTGAGTCCTTTTATATCTTCCAAGTCTACGTAACAATCATACCACTTTTTTCTAACTTTTTGAACAAGCAGAATACAGTTTTTTAGTAATTCTTCTAATGGCTTTATCAAATACTAATTCTATTGTCCCTATTGTTTCATTTCAATTGATCGACTTTTCCCAGTATGGTGTATATTTTACTGTTTATTTGCAAGCTTGGTGTTATAGATTGAATTATGTACACCCTCTCCCCTCCCCACCCTGGCTTATATGTTTAAATTCTAACCCCCAGCACCTCAGAATGTGGTTTTATTTGGAGATAGGGTTAAAACAGAGTTGGTCAAGTTAGAAAGAAGTCATTAGGGTGGCCTAACCCAATATGATTGGTGTTCCTCCAAAAAGGGGAAATTCAGAGACACATACATAATTAGTCAAGTGAAGAAACACAGGGAGAAAGTGGCCATCTACGAGTCCGGAAAGAAGGCCTGAAACATTCTTTCATTCTTTAGAAGGAACCAACTGTGCCAACACCTTAATCTCAGATTTCTAGCCTCAGAGTTGTGAGACAATAAATTTCTGTTACTTAAGCCAACCAATTGGTGTTATTTTATTACCCAAACCCTAGCAAACTAATATACGAGGTAAGTTTTGATTGGATGCAGAAATGGTGAATTTTACCTTTTTGGGAACTGGATATTTTTGTATTCTTAAACTCAGAGTTACTGCTCCTTCACTCAGGCATATTGTGGGTCCCAGCTGGAAAGGCTTGGTTTTCGCCTGTGTGTTTCTTATCTACTCATCAGGCTAACCTAAGTGTGTTTTCATGGTTAAGGCCAAGAAGCATGATTGGAAAGAGAGCAAGCTAACTGGATAAAGAAAATTATATGAGTGAACCCCAAATCAAAAGATATAATAATAAAGGACCATTACTGTAATAAATCTTCATAACCAATTTTATGGCCCTTGATATATGAGGTCAACTTACACTTTAGAAAGAATATACAATGTTACCAGCAATATATTTGTATATTTGTCTTTTATATTGTCTACTTATCTTTATGGTTTACATATTGATTTATATTTTCAGTACTTGGTTATATACCTGTTTTTTCCCTTGAGGAAACTGGTTCTGAGCCATTTATATCATATTAATCCTCTTTTGTTTATGAATATATATAGTATAATTTCCTTATTGATTATCCTTGAAAGTAATTATCTAAACTCCAAAAATATTGATTAATTTTTTCTCTCTCAATCAATGGAATTCTGTTAATGCCTTTGGAGATATAGCCAATACTGGCCTTTGTTTTAATAGAAATTTCCATATGATAAAGCCAGTTTACTTAGAGATGAGTGTGATTAAATTAGAATATGGATAAAGTTAGAAATGGATTTAGAAGCAAAGACATTTAGAACTGCAAAGGACTAGAGAGCATCTGGTACAATGTCTTCTCTCTAAAGATATGTACAAGAAAGAAAACTAGAACTTAGAGCAGTTTAGTTACTTGTCCAAAGTGGGGAAAAATAAAGTGATGCAGAGTCTGGTACTTAACAAATATGTAATAAGAATGTTTTGAATAAATAAAAAAAAATACAAGACGTGAATTTAGTTCTCCTATGTTTGGTACTCTCTTAATTGTATCACCATCCAGGTATAATGTTTCTAGGATTGAAAACTAGCCTAAGCTACAGGACAGAGAGATGCAAACTGGCTCTGTTTAGGGAAGCACAAAATTTCAGGATATTAACCTTTTTTTTTCCTTAGTAAGAGATGGTGATAACTTTCTACCAACATCAAGTAGAGGATGTCTTCCTATTCTCCAGAGATGTGTGGGCCAAGGAGTGAAGAAGTGAATGAGGGAGAATGTCATGCCCTGGTGATAGCAAAGGTGACACTAATGAGGCAGCTCCTCAAAGCCTTTGGAATGTGGAGACAGACTAGGTTTAGGGAAAATAGTTTATGATGAGTCCCATAAATTCATCTGTATGAATAATGAATGGATTGAATACAAAAAAAGTATATCCATTCCCAAGGTGAGGATGTAATTATTGTGTGGAATTTGGCTTATTTTTAACTTTATGATGCTTTTAAAGCCTAGGATGTCAGCTCATCAGGAATGTTCAGTAAAGTTTATCTTTTTGTAAATTAACTCTTTCTCAAGTTAAGTACTAGAACTTTTACTAAATGACTAATCTGGTACCAGGTACAAGCCTGAGGTCTTAGCAGTGTTTCAACACAACAGAATGGAAAAGACAATCCTAGGTTGTTAACTACTAGTTTCCCACAGATCAAGAAGGGTTATTACTCAGCACAGCTATTTAGGCTCCTGGGGGCCAGGAGAGGTATTGGACAAGGTGGTTATGCAGGAATGGATGGCCCAGCTCCCAAAGAACTGGGCTAAATCTCTTGCAGTCTTGTTTAGTAAGTATTTTATGGCTGACTGACTTGCAAAATCTGTTTTCCATGGTCTGTTGGTGTTAATTATCAGCAGGTATTGCTGGGTATTTGCAACTGGTCTTGATAGGAATGCTCTGGAGGGAATCAAGACACAACAGTCCATTTGGCCATTGTGATAAGGGGGATAAGAAACTCATCTTTAGATGTGATTTGCATTGCTTTAGTCAACAACAATTAAGATTGACAGGATTTATGTATAAACTTTATAAAGTCATGAAGACAGTAGTGAACTCTTCAAGGGCATGAATGCCTTGGTCTTTTTTTCTACCTGAAGACTTTGCATTCACTATTTCCTATGCCTGAAACATGCTTGCTTGCTTCTTGGTGTTCAGGTCTTAGCTGAATGCCATCTTCTCAGAAAGGTCTTCCTTGATAATCCAGTCTATAAAACTCATTTCCCCTGTGCCCACTCATTTCATTTTCTCACACATTATTTTGTATGGTTTTCTTCACAGCACTTATTATCTGGAGTGAAATGCTATGTGTTTATTGTATGTTCTATTCTGGTGTTAAAGCTCCCAGAGAGAAATAATATTATCTGTCTTGGTTGCCGTGATATCCCAGAACTCAATCAATGCTTGTTGAGTAATTGAATGGCACACACATAGCTTATTCAGTGAGTCATAGAATCATGTAAGAAGTAGGGGATATGAAAAGTGAAGGTGTTAGATGCTCAGTCGTGTCCAACTCTTTGCAACCCCATGGACTGTAGCCCACCAGGCTCCTCTGTCCATGGGATTCTCCAGGCAAGAGTACTGGAGTAGGTTGCCGTTCCCTTCTCCAGGGGATCTTCCCCACCGAGGGATTGAACCCGGGTCTCCCATATTGCAGGCAGATTCTTTACTGTCTGAGCCACCAGAGGAGCCCAGAAAAGGATATATCATGACACAAACATTAGTTTTCATGTTCATTAGAGATATTATAGTATATCTATAAAACTTTCTACCTTGATAGTAGTAGTTAATTACCAAAGGCATGAAATATTACTGAGTGATGTATCCACTGAAGTTCATTAAAAGGCAATAAGAATTGTGGCACGCAGCTATAGATGTCTTTTTAAAAATATATCTTTATTTACTATTATTAATTTTGACGTGCCCCACAGCTTTTGGGATCTTAGTTCCCTGACCAGGGATTGAACCTATGCCCCCTGCAGTGGAAACATAGAGTTGTAACCAATGGGTCGCCAGGGAGCTCCCTGTAGGTGTCTTTTACAAAATGTCCTTTGTTTTTTTTCTGTCAGAAAGCAGAATACTGTGCTGAGCAGTCTGAGGTCTGGTTCAGAGTAATGGTTTTAAATGTTTCTGTATCACACCTTTATTGGAGACACCAAAGAGTGTGCACATTGCTCAGTTAGAGATGGGATAAGGCAGGAGGAGACTTTGGGATATGACGTGGAGAGATTTCTACCTGAGAAACTACCTAATTGTGGTGACACGTGGGTGTGGCCAGCAGCAAGTGTTTGACATCAGACAACGTAAAGAAGAGGAACGGGAGAAGGAGAGGAAAACAGGCTGTGACTTCACAAGAGTTTATTTCACCTGAAAACACACTGCATGCAGAACCAAAAATAGACACTGGGGTGGCCTGAGGTTTAGCAAAGAATCAAGGACATTTAGCAAGTGTTGGCCCCCTACACTGCCCAAATTTGAATCCTGACTCTATCTCTTATAAACATATAAACATTCTGAGACTCAGTTTGCTCGCCTGAAAATGGGGATGATAATAGTAGCTTTCTTTGGATTTTGTCATGAATATTAAATGAGTAATACCTTTGAAGTGTTTAGAATGGAATGGGGCCTGGCACATAAATATTAGTTTTTTGCTTTTTTATATAAAAGGAGCCAAATAGCCGGTTACATAGGAACTGATGATGGAGGAGTCAAGTATTTAATAGCATTAAAAAAGGTATTAGGAAAGAGAGTTGAAGGGAAAACAGAACAGGACTAGAATTATTCAAGAAGCCTGAGGAAGTTAACAGAAGAGGCTGAAAAAGAGTTCCACTTTGGATTGTGGAACTGCAATTATCGGCGGTTGGAGGCTAAAACGCTTTGGAACATGAAGTTATTATGGACCCAGGAGAGTTACATGGACCAAAGTACTAGAAGTGGGACTGCAGAATGCCTACTTGGTGATACACACACAGTGGTTTATCAGAGAAAATCTAAAGCTTTTATCCTTTCAAGCATCTATGTGCTTCCCTGTTTTGGAGACCGTGTTGAAATTTAAGAGTTGGAGTCAACAGCACTGAGCTATAGGATCAGATGGGCATCAAACACTTGGAGGCAGATAAGAACACACCTTCTGGCAGAACCTGGATTATTTGTCTCAAAGCCAAAGGAATTTGCAAGCAGCTTTATTAATTACAGGATGAGAAACTCTAGAAGTCTAATGAGCAGGGAGTGGTAACTGGAAAATAATACCACAGTAGTTATAATGACTAATTATAAGGTCTAAATGTCATTGACATTGTTTTTATTTAGCAAGTTGAATTATAGTTTCATTTTACTGAATTTAAAACAGTTCAGGTTTAACGATGTCCTTAGTTCTCTCATCTTGTTTCCTCTATAATGTCTAAAGTTTCTCAACTGCAGATTTTCTTACCATCAAGGCATTCAGAGACTTTGGAAGTCCTGCCATGCTACAGCGGAGATGAATACTTGGCAGGTGAGCTGAGAGGCTTCTCAGAATAGCAGGGATTTAAGTGGGGTCTTAAGAAAGAAAAGACACTGGCATTTATTGCATCCTAAGTGCCTAACACCTAAGCATACCAGGAACTTCACACATATCTCAGTTTTCCCCCACCATGCATTAGGGGGACTATCCTCATTTTACAGAGGAGAAACTGGGTGTCATAGATATTAAGTGACTTAATAAGCTGATGTCAGAGTCTGAATCAGAGATGTCTAATTCCTGAATCCAGGTTCTTCCTTCTATACCATCTTCCTTCCACTCTTGCTTTAACAGATGAATATGATGAGGGGGTGGGGAGAGATTTGTGGTGGGACAGGAAGGAAAAGGAGATGTGGAAATAGCAATTGACATAGGATAATTTGGTGCAATTAATAGAAGCAGAAAAACTCACTCCTTCACAAGTCTACGGCAACACTTACATTGTATGGAAGACTGTAAAAAAGTTAGCTGATTAGTGACCTGGAGAACATCTGGGGAATTTTGGTTATATGGCTAGAGGCAAGCGATGAGAGGATGGGAGACTGTTTAGGTAACCGTGGCTTGGAAAGGCCGGTAAGGCTGGTAAGAAGGAAAACTGGAGGGATTTGGGATTGCAAAGAGCTCTAGCTCTGTCCTAGGTTGCTTTTGGATTTGATTTGGCCTTCTCTTGCTTTTCTGGTTATAGGAAACCAGGAGTCACCTGAGATTCTCTGGGTTATTTAGGGTGATCTTGAACCCTGTAAACTCAAAGTAGTGTTGACTTTTATTTTAAAGGTAAGTGGGTAGTTTAGCAGGTTACCTAGAGGTGGTGAAATCTGTTATTCTGTCTCTCTTTTTAAAATCTTTTTGGGTCTTATGACCAGTTGAATTAAACACTAAGTTCCTGATGGAAAAATAAGTGGTTTTAAAATGTGTTTTTCAGGAAAGCATTTGAAGGATGGTAGTAACCTCTCTTACTTTGCTGTTAGCACTGTTGGTATTCCTTTCAGCTGTGTAAACTTAATTGGATGATTGCTATTCTTCTTTGCTTCTCTTGAATCCATTATGTTCTTCCTGCTTTTATTGTGGCAACTATCACAGTTTATTAAAATTATTACTTGTTTGTCTTCACTACTAGGTTGTTAATTTATAAAGGCAAGGTAGGGCTTTCCAGGTGGCTCAGTGGTAAAGAATCCTGCCAGCAGGAGACGTGGGTTCAATCGCTGGGTCAGGAAGATCCCCTTGAAAAGGAAATGGCAACCAACTGCAGTATTCTTGCCTGGGAAATCCTATGGACAGAGGAGCCTGACGGGCTACAGTCCATGGGGTCATGAAAGAGTGGGTGACTAAACAACAGCAACAAAGGCAAGATAAATTTAATTGCCCCTGTTCCAGTTCAGTGCTTAGAACCTAGTAGGTGCTTAATATGTGTTTGTTGAGTTAATTTAAAAAATTACAAACCTCTCAGACGGTTTGGTAATAACAGTGAGTAGTGCAGGACAGCCTAAGCGTCCACCATAAGTAAGTCTGCTTTAAGTTCTAAGTGGTGGACTTCCCTGGTTGTCCAGTGGTTAAGACTCCACATTCCCTGTGTTGGGGGGGCATGGGTTCAATTCCTTGCTGGGGAACTAAGATGCTGCATGCCACCTGGAGTGGCCCCCTCCATAAAAGGGTAAATGTGTGAGTAAATCTAAATGAAATCTTGACTGTTTAAGTGCACCTTGTTGTATTGAGCTAGTGCGAATTATCACCTATGGTACCTTGATTGTGCTAGATAGTCACCCAATGTGGAAAAGCACAGGAGACTTATCTTTTAATCAGTACTAGTATGCTGGTGTGTTAGTATTCTTTTTCATTTTCAGTGGCATTTTCCAATGAACAACACGACACCTCTGAGCCTTGAGCAGCTCACACAAGGAACGGGCACTTGTTTTGAGCTCTAAGGCATCCACAGCTTTGTAAACCACTGAACTGAATAAATGCACAAAGTCCTCTGATGCTGCTTGAGAAAAATACTGTTTCTCAAAGTTCAAGTTGTTTCTGTTTTTGTCTGGAAAATCTTATCTGAGGGAGTGTGCTACATGTATCCTTTTATTTTGACTAGAAATTTTGCTTTTAACTTCTGGGCATCAATCTTTTGGAAACTTACTGCTGCTTACCCCAAGGATGTCTTTCTTTTCAACTGGTCCTTGAAGAGAATCTTTCTTTCCTCTGTGGAAATTTAGGGATATTGGAGATTTAAGTATCAATAGCCTTTTAGGAAAGAGGAATAAATATTTGACCCCGGTCAGAATTATTTTTGAAGTAGAAATGGTTTTAATGTCATGCCGACCCAACTATTTGAACTCATAGCCCAAATTTATTGTGTTTATAGAGCAAAAAACACTTAGATAATTTCTTATCACAGTGGCTTCCTACATAGATCCATTGGAAGTGACACCAAAAATATTTAGTCTCTTCCATCTCCCCTTTGAGAATAGTCAAGAATTTTGATGACTAGGTAGCTTTGGGTGGTAATTTTGTTCTTTACTTACTTAAGCCATGTTACTAAACAATTAGTAAATAGTAAGCATTGACTCTTGTCGAGTACTGTGCCAGGAAGAAAGACACAGAAAATCCGAGACTACTCTTAAGGAACTACTTGCAATCTAGTTGAAGAGAAGGGGCATTTGAAACAGTACATTTATTATAAGCATCATCAAGGCACATATAGGATGTTTGAAAAAAGCTATCTAAGCGTAAGATTTTAAGGCAAAATGTGATGAATTGCCCAGTTGGGTTTTGAAGGAAGAGTAGGACAAGGGACAGGTTAGGAAGGATATTTCCAGTGGTCTTTGGTGAGGAGACAGAAAAGCACAGTGTGATAGCACTTAGAAAAGTGGTTGGTTTTCCTGTTTCACATAAAGTGAAGGGCGTGGATAGAAACATGTTCTTGGAATGTTGATCCAACAGTTCAGGGACTTCATACATGCTTTAGAGGCATTCCCTTACCTTTCCCACCTTTCCATCTGCTAGGTTTTCTCATCTTTAGATTTCATCTTAGACCTCACTTCATACCTCTGCTTTAGAGGCATTCCCTTACCTTTCCCACCTTTTCATCTGCTAGGTTTTCTCATCTTTAGATTTCATCTTAGACCTCACTTCATACCTTACTTCATACCTCTGCTTTAGAGGCATTCCCTTACCTTTCCCACCTTTCCATCTAGCTAGGTTTTTTTCATCTTAGACCTCACTTTGTCTCACCAGCAATCCTCTAGCCACATCCGTTAAGTGGTTCTCTCTCTCTTTTTTGACTGCACCACATGACTTGTGGGATGTTGGTTCCCCAGCCAGAGATGGAACCTGTGCCCCCTGCAGTGGGAGTGCAGAGTCTTAACCACTCAACCACCAGGGAAGTGGTTTTCTTGAACTGCAAACCAACACTACTTGCATACTAAGTTGCTTCAGTCGTGTCTGACTCTTTGTGATCCTACGGACTATAGCCCGCCAGGCTCCTTTGTCCATGGGATTCTTCAGGCAAGAATACAGGAGTGGTTGCCATGCCCTCCTCCAGGGGATCTTCCCCACCCAGGGGTTGAACCTGCATCTCTTTTGTCTCCTGCATTGGCAGGTGGGTTCTTTACCATTAGCACCACCTGGGAAGCCCAAGCCAGGGCTACCTTCCTTTAAATTTCAAGTGTCTTTTCTCCTCAACTAGGTTGTAAGTTCCAGTGTTAGGCCATGTATCCCCCTGAGCTCCAAATATGTCTCTGCATTATAATTGACTGTTTATTCATTCCTATCCCCACAAAGTCTCTAAACAGACTGAGGGTAAGACCAAATGTGTCTTCTTGACTGTTTACCGCCCTAGACTAAGCAAAGTGTCTCACACCTACAAGGGGCACATAACTTGCTGTCAAGTACACATTACTATATTTAAAATAAATAACAAATAAGGACCTACCGTATAGGCCAGAGAACTCTGATCAATATTATGTGGTAGTCCGGATGGGAAAGGAATTTGGGGAGAAATGATACATGTATTTGTATGGTTGAGACACTCTGCTGTGCACCTGAAATCATGACAACACTGTTAATTGGCTATACTCCAATATAAAATAGTTTTTTAAAAAGAAAATAAAGTATTCCACTTACAAAATCTATCTTAAAATGTATAAATCTGAATACACTTTTTCTTTTTCCTCTCTACAAATAAAAATGTGAGTTAAAGTATTATCTTTTGTTCTTTATAAACTTTCTTTAAAGTTTTTTAAACACCTCTTCTAAGTGAAATTCCACTTATTAATCCTTATTTTCAATTTCCTCTACAAATCTAAGTGATTGTTTAAATTTGAATAATTTTCTTGACTATTTCAATTGTAATCCAAAAACTAATGGATATGAAATATGCTTGCCTTGATGAATGTAAAAATAAATATATCAAGAAACATTTTGTATTCAGAACAGAAGCATAATTTATGATAAAACATGCCATATTGGATTAAAATGATACAGAAGCACATGAGTCAGACTGTACAAGAGAAATGAATCAGTTAGATGTTTATTTAAAATTAAAATTTAGATATATTTACTTTAATATTTGCATTCTTATATTTTGTTCTGTTTTAAAGAAGTTGAATAAAACATACTCTGCCAGTAAAAAAAATAATAATTCAGTGACGAACAAAGAATTGAACAGACTTAGTCCACTGAAGGTGTCAGTGTTACGAGTATAAAAAGAATGAAGGGCCATTCCTTCTTTGGAAGCTCTGAGAAAAAATTTTTCAAAGGACTGGTGGTTAGGGAAATGGGATGGGAGAAGAGGGAAGAGAGGTGATTAGCAGATAAAGAGTGTGGTAAGGAAGGAGAAAGAATATTGTGTCATAGCCTGATTTCTAGTCAGTTACCTTCTTAACAATTTCATTGAGATGATAGCTCATTGTCTATCAGTCATCTCCCAGTCATCAGTTATCTTGATTTAAATTATATTTAATGTCTATACTCAGAGCATATTTAAATCTTTTTAATTCTTGCTGTTGAATTTCATTTCCCCTCTTCCTTTCATCCGTTGACTGTCATTCATTGGTTAACTCATCTAATGAATGTTTGAGAACCTACTTTATGCTAAGCTCATAAAAACTTTGGTAACTGGATATATCTTGTGAAACACAAGAGTCCCAGTTTATGTGCTTTAATTTTTTTCTCTTTGCAATTTAAGCCCAAGCAATTGTTTTCACCCATTTGGGTTTTCTTAGCAGGATACCAGGATTTAGATGGAAAGTCCTGGCTGCCATGCCTATATTAATAATGGTAATCTGAGTCAGGCCCTTTGAAGTTTTCTACACAAGGTCACAGGGTAACATTTTTTCATCTTGGCCAAATTCTCTCCTATCCCCATCTTCTTCAGCTATTACCAGGGAGTAAATGGCTGAGAAATTGAAGTACAAAAAGATGGATTTCATATTGCACTAATCCATAGAAATTTTCAAACAGGAAGAATAAAGGTAAAGTGAAAAAAAGAGCTTTTTCCTTGTCATTTTGCAGTTCTGTATGAGATAGAGAGAAGCAAAGATTTTTACTCTTAAACCTCAGCTATTTCAGAGGCTTCCCTTAGCACTAAATGATATACAGCGAGTACTTGGGTCTGCCACAAAACCCCATTGTGGACTGATTTGGTGTTATGTGTGACGCCAAACATCCCTTCTCGAATCAATGACTGGGATGGTATCGGAGTTTGCTGTTTCTTGTGTCCACTGATAAACCTCAATAACTAATACTAAAGGTTATAATAGTGACGGATTTTGTTCTAGATCTGTGGTATAATCTGGGACCTTGGAAGCCACTGCAAAATCCACTTAGTGAGTTCTGGATGATGGTCAGTGTTTCAAATTATCAGACAAATCAAGTTGGCATACTTCAAAATAGTGGATTATCTCTTAAATACAAGCACAGATACAGATACAGATACTCGCTCAGTCATGTCCGACTCTTTGAGACCCCATGGACTGTAGCCTACCAGGTTCCTCCATCCATGGGATTTTCCAGGCAAGAGTACTGGAGTGGGTTGCCATTTTTTTCTCCAAATAAGCTTATAGACTTCTTGAAAAAGTTGCAAAAGAAAATACACTTCATACCACACTGATGGACCAAAACTTCAAGAGAGAGATGTTCACGGTGATTAAGACATGCCTAATATACTTCCCATGATCCTTCCTGATCTAGTCCTGGAGCTCTTTTTCATTTTGTTCTGGCTAATTCCACTGTCCTTAGGTCTCAGTTTATAAACAAATTCTCCTAAGAAGTCTTCCCTGACTCTCTTGTGTGTAGGTTGACTGCTTGTTATACTCACATCTATTATAATATTAAATGCATTCCTTCTCTTTCCTCACTTCCTCCCCATGTCTCCTTTCCTTCCGCCTTCCCTTCCTTCCTTCCTTTTCCTTTTCTACCTCCTTTTTTTATAGAATCTTCCACCCTGTTGAGAAGAATCTATTAGACTGGGTCTGGTTAACACGACAGGTGTGAGCAGTCATGCCGGTTAATTTTTCCTACTCCTTCTAGAGGTTAACTCAGGCTCTACTGAAATTCTTTGCCATCCTCTCTGAAATATGTTAATACATGATTCTCTTGGCCAATTAAGAAACATTGTACAAACAAGTGTTTTGAGTATATGGAGATTTCATAAGTCAGTGAAGTATAAGTGTACTATCATGCTATGAATGCAATTAATCTAGTTTTCTTCTGTTCACTCCTGCTGAAGAAAACCTTCTAATAGACAAGTAAAATGACTGTTTTTAAGGTTTCATCCTATTTGACTACCTTGTGGTGGTCTTTTGGCCTCAAATTGACCTATCTAATCTGCTTTTTGTTCAACATTTACTTGTAAAATTCATTCATATTGTGTGTTATTCATTGCTAAATGAATTCTATTGCATAAGTATGCCAAAATTGATTAATCTAGTTTGCTTTTGTTGAATATTTGGGTTGTTTCTAATTGTTGAGTATAATGAATACAGCTGATATGAACATTCTTATTTGTCTCCTGAGGTGCATTTCTTTAGATGTACAGGTAGGAGTTAAATTGTTGTGCTTCCATTTTTTTTTTTTTTTTTTTTTTTTGGACAGGGAAATTCTCTTCAGTGATGTGACAGAATTGGTTAATGCTCATTCAGGATGACCCACAGAGTCACCTCTCAGACAGATTCCATCTCAGAGCAGGAGAGTAAAGTGAGGCTGACTCCTGTATGAGTGGGGTTGCAGTTGTCTAGCTCTTTTGGTTGTTGAGAAAAGCAGCTGGTGAGAAGGTGAGGGAGTCAGTTAAATGCTAGTGAAAGGAATCCTTCTACCTCTTGGTGTTGCTGGGGATGGAAAGAGAGGCTCAGGATTGGCTCTATTTGGACACCTCTTAGTTATTCACTCAGGACTAAGTGAGCATCATTGGTATACTAGAATCAGAAATTTGGGCAGGTGGTCATGGAAAGCTTTTCTCAGAAGGTGATATTTGAAGAGAAATCTGGATCATTTGAGGGGAAGAACATTCTAGTGAGGGAAAAGCATATACGAGGCCCTGGAGGGAGGACGTATTTGGAGATGTTAAGGAAACACAAGATGGTCAGTAAGGCTGGAGCATAGTAAGTAGGAGGGAAGAGGGGCACAGAGAAGGATGGGAGGGGGTAGACCAGGAGCAGGCTCACGGCTGTGGCCCCATGGTAGGGAGTTAGTGGACCTCAGTGTAAGGAAAAGAGTATTACATTGGACGGTGAACCTATCTGGTTCATGTTTGAAAGAGATTACTCTAGCTAGATTGCAGTGTTGGCAGGAGTGGCAGCTGGGAGACCCATGGAAGGCTGCGCCTCAGGGAGAGATGAAGGTGGCTTGGACTAGAGAGTGGTGGTGAAGGGATGGGTTAGAGCTGGAAGGACTGAAGCCAGAAGAGAAATTGACTATGTTTTTGTGGCTTGAACATCAAATGGATGACCGTATATGAACTGAGACAGGGAGAGCAAGGCTAGGAATCATTTGGGACAAGGGGAGCGGAAGGAAGTTGTATAAAAAAAAGAAAAGTTTTGTACTCGCCATGTCAAGTTTGAGAGGCCTATTAGGTATTTCAAGGACGCATTCAGATACATGAATCTGGAGCTGAAATGAATGTTCTTTATAAACTTTGAGCAAATTGTTATACCTCTGGGCCCTATCACATGGCATGGTACATGGTGGGCACTCAGTACATATTCAATATGTAAATTTATTTTAAAAATATGCACGGAGCTCTTACTCTGTGTTAGATACTGTTCTAGGAGCTGAGAATACCGCAGTGAGCAAAAATCCCTGGGCCTCCCTAAAACTTAAAATGAATAAATGCATGTTTGTGTACATGAATGAATGAATGAAATGTATATCCAGGTATTAAAGTGTCTCTTAATTTATTTTTTCTCTATGTCTTAAAAAAATCTTTGAAAATATTATTAAAAAAAGAACTCTCCAGCAGGATTGATGATAAGAGTCATGTGTAGAGAGATTTTATAGTGATAACCCATTTTGCTTTCTCTTTCTCTTCTCAACTTGGTTTTTTTTTACCTTTATATGCCTGAGACCTTTGTATCAGTTGGTGGTACAGTGATTTGTGGTAGATGGGTGTTATTTACCATTGCTTCAGAGTCGATTTCTAATTTTCCCTTGAAAAATGCTATTTACAGGCACACTATTTTTGCTCACAGGTGTGAAGTGGCTCTGTGACACATGAAAAAGAAGCAAAATGTCACTTCCAAGGTTTGTGATAAAATTTCTTGATAGATTCTTCAGGTAGCGTGAGACACCTTTCTCACTGCTGTGACACTGCGTTGCCAAGGCTGAGAAGCTGAAGGGAAATGTGTGCTTTAGTGGGGAATGCCTGTGGTCACACCACTGTGCTAAATAGAGTTCCAAGAAGTTTGGTGTTAGTTTATGTTTTGTAAATGGAATTAACATCTTCTGAGCTTTCAGGGAATTTGTAACTTATAACAAGCTGCAGTGATTTTTTTTTCCCCCAATGAGATTTCCATTAAATAATACAAAAAATTTGTTTCAATGACTCATCCTGATGAATTTGGATTCTTATATATTAAATATCCATGTTAATTCCCAGAACAGATTATTCGGTTTTCCTACACTAAGCCCTACTCAACATGAAGTTTAAAAAAAAAATGTGTGTTTTTGTTTTTTGGACCCTATGTTTCATTGATAACAAAGAGGAAGCTCAGTAGCAGAGTATTCATCTTTTGCCTCATCAGTTCAGTTCAGTTCAGTCACTCGGTCGTGTCCGACTCTTTGCGACCCCATGAACCGCAGCACATCAGGCCTTCCTGTCCATCACCAATTCCCAGAGTCCACCCAAACCCATGTCCATTGTGTCGGTGATGCCAAACAATGATGAGGTTGTTGCCTCATCAAGAAGGTGGATATTTCTTAGAAAGTTCATTTTCAACCTGGATTTCTCTTTTTGATTGCCTTTAATTGGGGAAAAGATAACCTCTCTAAATGAAATACCCCAGTCCCATCAGAATTAGGAAAGACAAACACTTAAAATCATGTTTCAAAAGGCCTGAACTTGAAAAGGAGTTAGTTAAAATGTTTACACATTAAGGGATGTATTCCTTAATCCATAGTATGTGCTTGCCAGAGAGTTGATAGATGCTGATTTGGGAGAGCTTGGAAAGGACTTTTCCAAATGTGTGTTTTGTGATTTAACGTATGCCCTCTGCTTTTCTTCTTCCTGTCCAATGTATTCCCATTTGAATCCTTGAACTCACCGAACCAAGTCCTCTCCAGAATAAGGTTAGAAAGCTGGTTCAGAGACATCGGAGTCTGCAAAGAGGACTCTGCTGGTGCAGCGAGCATCCTTCCCTTTCCAGTACACCACACAGCCGATGGGAAAAGATGAACTTTCAAAGGTGGGTAGGTTATGAAGGGCGTGGAGTCCATGCTAAAGATTTTGATTCACTTACTGTTCAGTTCAGTTCAGTTCAGTGGCTCAGTTGTGTCCGACTCTTTGCAACCCCATGAATCGCAGCACGCCAGGCCTCCCTGTCCATCACCAACTGCCGGAGTTTACTCAAAGTCATGTCCATCGAGTCAGTGATGCCATCCAGTCGTCTCATCCTCTGTCATCCCCTTCTCCTTCTGCCCCCAATCCCTCCCAGCATCAGGGTCTTTTCAAATGAGTCAACTCTTTGCATGAGGTGGCCGAAGTATTGGAGTTTCAGCTTCAGCATCAGTCCTTCCAATGAACACCCAGGACTGATCTCCTTTAGGATGGACTGGTTGGATCTCCTTGTAGTCCAAGGGACTCTCAACAGTCTTCTCCAACACCACAGTTCAAAAGCATCAATTTTTCAGTGCTCAGCTTTCTTCACAGTCCAACTCTCACATCCATACATGACCGCTGGAAAAACCATAGCCTTGACTAGATGAACCTTTGTTGACAATGTAATGTCTCTGCTTTTTAATATGCTATCTAGGTTGGTCATAACTTTCCTTCCAAGGAGTTAAGCGCCTTTTAATTTCATGGCTGCAGTCACCATCTGCAGTGATTTTGGAGCCCCCCAAAATAAAGTCTGACACTGTTTCCACTGTTTCCCCATCTATTTCCCATGAAGTGATGGGACCAGATGCCATGATCTTAGTTTTCTGAATGTTGAGCATTAAGCCAACTTTTTCACTCTCCTCCTTCACTTTCATCCACAGGCTTTTTAGTTTCTCTTCACTTTCTGCCATAAGGGTGGTGTCATCTGCATATCTGAGGTTATTGATATTTCTCCCGGCAATCTTGATCCCAGCTTGTGCTTCTTCCATCCCAACATTTCTCATGATGTACTCTGCATATAAGTAGGGTGACAATATACAGCCTTGATGTACTCTTTTTTCCTATTTGGAACCAGTCTGTTGTTCCATGTCCAGTTCTAACTGTTGCTTCCTGACCTGCCTACAGGTTTCTCAAGAGGCAGGTCAGGTGGTCTGATATTCCCATCTTCTTCAGAATTTTCCACAGTTTATTGTGATCCACACAGTCAAAGGCTTTGGCATAGTCAATAAAGCAGAAATAGATGTTTTTCAGGAACTCTCTTGCTTTTTCGATGATCCAGTGGATGTTGGCAATTTGATCTCTGGTTCTTCTGCCTTTTCTGAAACCAGCTTGAACATCTGGAAGTTCATGGTTCACCTATTGCTGAAGCCTGGCTTGGAGAATTTTGAGCATTACCTTACTAGCGTGTGAGATGAGTGCAATTGTGTGGTAGTTGAAGCATTCTTTGAGATTGCCTTTCTTTGGGATTGGAATGAAAAGTGACCTTTTCCAGTCCTGTGGCCACTGCTGAGTTTCCAAATTTGCTGGCATATTGAGTGCAATACTTACACAGTATCATCTTTCAGGATTTGAAATAGCTCAGCTGGAATTCCATCACCTCCACTAGCTTTGTTTGTAGTGATGCTTTCTAAGGCCCACTTGACTTCACATTCCAGGATGTCTGGCTCTAGGTGAGTGATCATACCTTCATGATTATCTGGGTCATGAAGATCTTTTTTGTACAGTTCTTCTGTACAGTTCTGTACAGGTTTTCTTCACCTTTAATTACTGTAGGTGATGGCAAATAGTTGGAGGATTTTAAGGGAAGAAGAAGAGAATCATGTTTATCTTTTAGAATGTGACTGGTGATGATTGGGTGGTGGGATGTTGGTGGTATAGCATGAATCTGGGAGCTGGAGACCCACCCTTTAGGAAGCCGCGGCAGGAGATAGTCATTTTCCACTCCCACCCTAGCTTTATGTTGAGTGTTCTCTGTATGTAGGCTTCAGTCTCTGTTTCTAGCAAATAGTTTGCAGTGTAAAGAAGTTGGAGCTGTTGATGCAAACAAAGCTTATTCATCTTCCCAAGAGGGAAGCCTGTAGCCCTGGTCCTATTTCCCCTCCTGGTTTGTAGAAGAACAATCTTCACTGGTGTTGCCTTTCTTTCCAAGATCAGTTATCTTCTCCCATGACAAAGTTTAGTGCCTTAAAAAAAAAAATTAGCAGAATTTGGAAATCTCACTTTGGGAGATGTCCTGGTCCTTCTGTATAAACTGTTCCTCCTAGCAAACTTGATTTACTTGTTAAAATAAACATGAAGTAGAGAACAGACATGTGGACACAGGGGAGAAAGAGGGAACGAACTAGGAGAGTCACGTTGACATAAAGACACTACCGTGTGTAAAATCGATAGCTAGTGGGAAGCTTCTGTAAAACGGGGAGCTCAACGTGGTGCACAGAGGTGATCTAGAGGAGTAGGACTGGGAGCGGGAGGGAGCGAGGCTCCCGAGGAAGAGAGTATATGCACACACACAACTGACCGACGGTGTTGTACAGCAGAAACTAACACAACATTGTAAAGCAATTATCCTCCAACCAAAAATATTCTTAAGCAAAATAAAAAAACCCACAAAAAACTTACTCTCAAGCCTATACATAAAAGGGGAACATTTTCCAGCTTTATTGAGATATACTTTACATATAATATTTTGTACAGGTAGTTGTGGAGAATAATAAATGAATTCTCTCTTTTCACAAATAATTGTCAATACTGAGCCACCAGAACTTTTCTGTTATATCTCTCTTTTACCACTGTAAGAATTAAATGACAATTCCCTCTCCAACGAATAATAATAATAAGCATGCAGAAGCTCTTCTGTGAAGCTTCCCTTTCAGTCTGATGTGTACTAAAGGCTGTGTGTTCTGAGAACTTGGCTGTGATCCTCCAACAGGTACACCTCAGCCCCCTGCCCCCCATCCCCGCCTGGCCCCAGCTCTTGGGGTCATCAGAGCTTCCTGGGGGAGGGGCTCTTGAGGGGCGTGGCCTGACACCTAGGGTGTTGTCTTCCCTGGGAGTGATCTGGCTCTTTTCCTGGGGTGGAAAAGAAGTGAAACTCTTGGTTTCTTTCTTTCTATTTTTTTTTTTTAAAGTAATTCTATTTATTTAGTTTTGGCTGTGCTGGGTCTTCATTGCTGTGTGGGCTGCATCTCTAACTGTGGCAAGTGAGGGCTGCTCTGTAGCTGTGGTGCACGCGAGGGCTTCCCATTGTGGTGGCTTCTCGTTGCAGAGCATGGGCTCTAGGGCGCACGGGCTTCGGTAGCTGTGGCTCCCGGGATCTGGAGCACAGGTCAGTAGTCGTGGTGCACCACCTTACTTGCTCCACAGCATGTGGGATTCTCCCGGATCAGGGATCGAACCTGTTTCCTACATTGGCAGGTGGATTCTTGACCACTGAACCAGCAAGGGAGCCCAGGTTTATGCATTTCTTAAGCATGTCTGTATCACTGGAAATCTGTCTTCCTATTCCAGGATTGAGGCTCATGTCACTGTAAGAGTGAGGCAGGAGATGATATTTCAAGCCAGATTTCCTCCCTAATTGCTGCTTCAAGTAGAAAGAAAGTTGGGCTGGGAGTCTAGAGAGCTAAGTTTTAAATGTACTCCATTACTACTTTAAATAAAAATTAAAGAGTATTTTATAGTACATAATTTTTTATACAAATTCTTATAGATAACTTCATTTATTTGATTTCTCCTTTGATTTTAACATAGACACATACCTCAGAAAATCTTCCCATTAACCTATCCATATCTGTCTTTCTTTCCACACAATGTCCTCAAGCTTTCTTTGACTAATTAAAAAAAAAATGTCTTGAAGGACTTCCCCAGTACTCCAGTGGCTAAGATTCCGTGCTCCCAATGCAGGGGGCCCAGGTTAAATCTCTGGCCAGGAAATTAGATCCCACATGCTGCAACTAAGACTTGGCGCAGCCAAATAAATAGTAAAAATAATTTAAAAAATGGCTTGAGATCTCATCTCATGTGCTGAAAGGGCTCCAGAATTGTTCCACTTCTCTGAGGGGACAGAAGGTATGTTAGTGAGTCTTTCTTACAGCCGATAGTCTACATAAACAAGGTAATAGAGAGTGTTCCCTAAATTGGATCCAGATTGCCTGGGATTAAATCCTGATTCTGCTGCTTCCTTTGTGTTCTTGGTCAAGTTACTTAACTTCTCTGTTCCTTAGTTTCCTCATCTTAAAAATAAAATAGCTATTGTGTCTGCCTCATGGGCTTGTTTTGAGGGTTAAGTGAGTCAATAACTTGCAGGGTTGTTACTAAGATTGAATAAATTAATATATATAAAATACTTAGCACAGTGCCTGGCTATAGTGAACATTATTTAGCTGTTTATCATCCTTTCATGGCTCATTTTTCCATTGCTCACTGGCTCCTACCCACTACTGTCTAAGCTGCTATTGCTGCCATGCCCTTGTCTGTACCATATTGCCTCATGCAAGACACCAGGCTTCTTCCTTCATACTCCTGAAGGCATTGCACAGCTAAGGCTGCTGTGAGAAACAGTAACAGAGAATAATAACTTAGACTTACTGAGAGCTGTCCTTATGCCAGTACTGTTATTTGTACATAACGTCTATTCAGTCATTTAATTCTCATACCAGCTCTATGAGATAAATATGATCATTTTACAGATGATCAGCCTAAGGAAATAGCTGGACTATAGTAAGAACCAAATGTGTACAGCCTTTCTGTGAGGCATTCTACAGCATTCTCAGGGAATTCTCACAGCCACACTCTACTTTCTTTCTTTTTTTTTTTTTTGGAAGATTTTTTTTTTAATTTGGACCTTTTTTTTTTTTTTTAAGTTCTACCAGTTTATTGCTACCAACCCGTCTCCCTCCACCCACCTCATGTGTGCGTGCTCAGTCATGCAACCCCATGGTCTGCAGCCCACAGGCTCCTCTGCCCATGGACTTTTCCAGGCAAGAGTACTGGAGTGGGTTGCCATTTCCTTCTCCTAATTTGGACCATTTTTAATGTCTTTATTGCATTTTTTAGCAATATTGCTTCTTCTGTTGTTTATGTTCTCGTTTTTTGGTTGTGAGGCATGTGGGATCTTAGTTCCCCAGCTGGGGATCGAACCTGCACACCCTGCATTGGAAGGTAAGTCTTAACCACTAGACTGCTAGGCAAGTCCCCACATGCACTTTCTATTATTGTCATTTACATAGTTTTAGGAAGGTAAGGACTTGCCTTCAGGTTACACATTGTTCATGTATTGTTAAGACAAATTTGAACCCAGGTCTCTCTGGCCCCAGAACATCATAGAGCATCTTTTCACCGTACGATCCTACCTTCATCAGAGTCCACTGGAGCCTTTATGTCTTCAAGAACTCCCTGCTGTGTGATTTTTCTTTTGGCAATCCTCTTCTCCCCTTTTTTAAAAAACGTCTCTGATTTAGCTTTTCTTTTCAACAGTTTAATCATATGAACAAATATTTGAGTGTCTACATTGTCAACATTAGGTAGAAGTACTTAAGTGGATTAAGGATGCTTATTGAAATATTTAACCTTATCATCCCAAAGGGCTTAAATGTGATATCAGTAAATGTCATTAAGATTTGTTCATCTCAATGGCAGTTGTTATTATAGTATTATAAGGTGTTAAAGCAAAATTTCTGCCCTTGAAATGGTCACCTTGGGTGGGAATAATATGTGTGTGTGTTGTGTACAGGTACCACATTTCTCATGAAGTATGACAATCAAGACCCTTCCTAGGTTAATTCAAAGCAGCCACCCTGTTGAGCTGCTTTGCCTGCTGTCTGAAATTATTCTGGGATATTTTTTTGGTAGTAATTATTTATTTACCTGTGCTGAGTCTTAGTTGCAGCATGTGAGACCTAGTTCCCTGTCCAGGGATCAAACCCAGGCCCCCTGCAATGGGAGCACAGAGTCTTAGCCACTGAACCACCAGGGAAGTTCCTGGGAATGTGATTTAAGGGTTTGTGTCAGACGATTAAGACAGTCTATAGGTGTGAATGGTTTTTCTTCTTGCATGGCTCATCAACTTAATTGTAAGGCAGTTATTGGATGAATGTTTATATCAATGGTGAGGGGATGTTTCTGGAGAACCCTGGATTGCCTACTGTTAAACCACTTACACTCAGCTGTTGGGTTTCTAGAATTTGCTGTTGGCCATGGTCAGCTTCCAGAAGCTGATGGATTATAGTCATTACTTTCATGTTAATGTGCTCTAAATGTGACTTAACTTTAACCTTTTTGACTGATATATGAAGAAAAATGTGTCCAGACAAAGTGCTATATAACAAATGACCACAAATTTTGTGGTTTAAAAGAAACAACCATTCATTTTCTCTCAGAGCTGCAGTTCAGAAGTCTGAGCAGGTTTGAATAGGTTCTGTGCTCAGGGTCTCACAAGGTTGAAATCAAGGTTTCATGAAAGATTATATATAAGAAATATTTTTGCCCCTCTGAGCTGTAGATTATATGACCATTTTAAGGACAGTCTTGTAGGACTTGATACATCAGACACTTTAGTTGTAGATATTTGAGAGGATGAACATTTTGGTATTCCATTTAATTTGATATAACTGGGCTTCAGTACTTATACAAGCAACATAATTTCTTCTCTTAATCAACCGGTGACCATATTTTCCCTGACTAAAGCACTGTATTGACAGCCAGAATACCCAAATTGAGCTTTTAGTTCTGCCACTTGAACAAATCATTTTTCTTTGTCCCCATTATTTTTGCTCCGTAAGAATATTTCATTTAGGAAAACCCATGCTCAGCAGAGGTCCAACAGGTGGTATAGAGCTTCATGATCTCACTTTCTTCTCTAGCCAGTGTTCCTCTCAGACTTTCATGCTGGGAGAAGAAACCTCTTTGTGAGGTGCCTGTGCATGCTTTGTCCCTCCCTTCTGTCGGTCTCTTGGTTACCTGGTGCAAGAACATGTAGCGTTTGTATTGTCCTTTAGAGTTCCCAAGGGGGACATGACCCATTCATACTACAATGTGCTGAATGTTTATGTCCCCCCTAAATGTATGTGTTGAAATCCTCATCCTCAAGGCGATGGCATTAGGTGGAGGGGGTCTTTGGGAGGTGATTAGATCATGAGAGATAACCCTCATGAATGGGATTAGTGCCCCTAGAAAAGAGACCTCAGAGAGATCTCTAGCCACTTTGACTATCTGAGGTTACAGTAAGAAGGCAGTTGTCTGTGGAGAGGTGGGCTATCACCAGACATAAATCTGCCCGAGCCATGATCTTGGATTTCCTAGTCTCTAGAACTGTGAATACATTTCTGTTGTTCATAAGCCGCCCAGTCTATGGTATTCTGTTACAGAGGCCCAAATGAAATATGAGTGTCTTTCCAAAATTCTCTGAGATAGATATTATCACCACTTCTATTTTATGGGTGGAATGAGTAAGATTCAGGAAATTAAATGACTTGTTCAAGTTCACATAAGAAAAAGAGCCAGGACTGGCACTCAAGTTTCTGGTTTCAAATCCCGTGCTCATTCTACCTCACCTCAGCTGAGCAATAAGAGAACACAGAAGAATATAAAGACCCAGCCGCGTGTGAATAAAGTTCAGACTTCAATTTTTGGTCATTCTTTTTGCTTTGTGCCATTTGGCTTGTGCCAAAAAACTCTAATTTTTGGCTCTTTTTTCTCAAATGTATTTTCCCAGAACCCAAATCTGCATATTGACATTGTCCTGCATGGTCATCAGTATACATTCTGGGGGACAGCTGTGCTTGGTATGGAAGACAGTAACTAGGAACAAAGGATTATCTACAATGTTGCTTCAAGGTCAAAAGGAGTTGTACCATTCCCATATTGGCCTCAAATGTTTACAATTCAACATGTTTTAAGTCTGAAAAGGGAGAAAATTTAATTGTAGGAGATTCTCAGGTATATGGTGATCTCTAGGATTTATATCTTGGAGACTCTGTGAATCCTCTTCATGGAACAGTTAGCATAAGAACTTATATACAAAACTTACTATACAAATCAAGGAATTTATTCATCTTTAGCATTGTCTCTTAGCTATGACAAACCTAGACAGTGTGTTAAAAAACAGAGACATCACTTTGCTGACAAAGGTCCATATAGTCAAAGCTATGGTTTTTCCAGTAGTCATGTATGGATGTGAGAGTCCATAAAGAAGGCTGAGTGCTGACAAATTGAGGCTTTCAAATTGTGATGCTGGGAAAGACTCTTGAGAGTCCCATGGACTACAAGGAGATCAAACCAGTCAATCCTAAAGAAAATCAACCCTGAATATTCATTGGAAGGACTGATGCTGAAACTGAAACTCCAGTACTTTGGCCATCTGATGCGAAGAGCCGACTCATTGGAAAAGACTATGATGCTGAGAAAGATTGAAGGCCAAAGGAGAAGGAAGTGGCAGAGGATGAGATGGTTGGATAGAATCACTGACTCAATGGACATGCACTTGAGTAAAGTCTGGGAGATAGTGGAGGACAGAGGAGCCTGGTGTGCCACAGACCATGAGGTCACAAAGAATCGGACTCTGGTTAGCAACTGAACAATAACAGCATGCATTGTCTCTTAGTCCCATTCCTAACACAACTATTCATGTGTTCATTAATTCCAGAAATAGTAAATTGAATAACAATGTAGAATAGTGGATAGGAGGTAGGGTTCTGAAGCCAGGCTACCTGCACTGAAATCCAAGTCCTAAAAAATAAATAAATAAATAAAAGAAATCCAAGTCCTGCCATTTACTAGCTAGGTGACCTTGACTAATAACTTAAACTCTCTGTGCCTCAACTATAGAACGGGCTTGATAATAGACCTTACCTATTAACAGTTGCTGTGAAGATTGATGAATTATTAAAAGTAAAACACTTGGAACCATGATTGCCTGTACAGATAGGACTTCTCAAATGGTACTCAAAGATATCCTGCCCTAATCCTGAGAACCTGAGTCCATGATGAAGCATCACTGTCAGAGAATCATATTATGTAGGCACTGCTGACATTAGTTGGGAAGAGAGTCTGGTGCAGGGGTCCCCAAACTCTGGGACCTAGTGCCTGATGATCTGAGGTGGAGCTGATGTAACAATAATGCAGATATGTCATGTGCTTGAATCATCCTGAAATGATCCCCCTCAACCCTGATCCATGGGAAAATTGTCTTCCAACAAAACTGGCCCCTGGTGCCAAAAAAGGTTGGGGACCACTGATCTGGTGGACCTAACCTAATCACACAGGCCACTTCTAAAGCAGAGAGTTTTCTCCAGCTGATGACAGAAGAGGAAGTCAGAGAGATCCCAAGTGTGAGAAGGACTTCATGTGCTATTGGTGGTGTTGACATTGGAGCAGCCCAAGTGAGCAGGAATGTGGGCAGCACCCTTAAGGAGTTAACGGGGGCCCTGGACTGATGACAGCCAGCAAGGAAACGGGGACCTTAGTGCTGTAGCTTCAGAGAACTAAATTCAGCCAACGCAAATGAACTTAGAAGTGAATTCTTCGCAGAACCTACCGATAAGAGCCCAGCTGTGTGGTATCCTGACATCAGTCTGAGACGCTCTACAGAGAACTCAGTCAAGCATGCCTGGACTTCTGAGCTGTGAGATAATGAACTGGTGTTTTTAGCCACTAGGCTTGTGGTAAATGGTTATGTAGCAATAGAAAACTGAAGAATCCGCCTGCAATGCAGTAGATGTGGCTTCGATCCCTGGGTTGGAAAGATCCCCTGGAGGAGGGCATGGCAACCCACTCCAGTATTCTTGCCTGGAGAATCCCATGGACAGAGGAACCTGGCGGGCTACAGTCCCTGGGGTGGCAAAGAGTCGGACATAACTGAGCAACTTCACTTGTGGCTCAGATAGTAAAGAATCTGACTGCCAATGCAGGAAACCCAGGTTTGATCCCTGGGTCTCGAAGATACCCTGGAGAAGGGAATGGCAACCCACTTCAGTATTATTGCCTGCAGAATTCCATGGATAGAGGCGCCCGGCAGGCTACAGTCCATGGAATCACTAAGAGTCAGACAGGACTAAAGCAACTGAGCTCGCTCACTATTGCATTTCTTATTAGATGTCTTCAGTGTGTGACGTACTGCATGCAGCCCTGGGAAACAGTATTGAACAAGATGCCGCCGTGCTAGCCCTCAAGGAGTTTACAGTCAGGAGGATGAATCATTTCATTTTTTCTGACACCCAGGCCCTTTGAAGATTGACGCGATCATCGCGTCTCAACCTTGAACACATTTCCTTTTACTTTCCTTGCTTTGGCTCACTTTTATCATAAATGTTCATGATTTAGTTTCTCTCATTTTTAGCCAGTGGCTAGGCACTGTTTAGCCACTGGCAGCAACTCTTCACCACGAGGTAAATGAGACTAGGAATTATTGATTGTCTCCTGTGCGATACCATTAGGGGATCTATGAAGCTCCAGCACTTGTGCTCAAATATTGGAAGTCATACAATGAGGATGGCTGTTTTCTAACAGAGAAGCGATATAACCCTTTGTCTCTAGAATCTACCACCTGGTGTTCTCAACAGCCTGGAGCACAGAGCAATTCCCAGTTTAATCAAACTGGAATATAAAAGGAGCCGTGGGGGCCGCAGAGTGTGATCCCCTTGAAGTTGTTCCAAGGGAAAGGGATCTTTTGTTACAGAGACAGCTCATTTTAGAGTTCAGTGACCTGTGACACCTCCCCAGCTGGCAGCTCAGTAGGGACCTGCTGATACCTTCCTGCACTCAAAAGCCGTTTCTGGGGGGCAGAACAGAGAAAAGATCATTAAGGGCTGCTTGGTGGGAGGGTGGTGGGGGAAGAATGAGAACAATGATGAAACAGTGGTATTAATGAATATGCCTGCAGTGATTTTATGACTTATTCAACTATGAACTGTCTTTATTTTCTGAGTCTTTGCTTTATGGTAAGTTTGGTGAGGGTTTGTGTGTACTTACTATAGGAAATGAGGATGATATCACTGTACTTTTTTTTTTAAACATTCATTTTAAATGTCTTTGCATTGGAGCTGGAATGAAAGAGGGGAGCCCATGTGTTGCCTATATTAGTTGTGAAGCACCCAAACACCTTCCTGAACTGGAATTGTCTTCCTTCCTACTGAGGTTTTTCAGAAAAAAAAAAAGACAGGAACCATTCCCAGAGTCATTGCAATATCAAAATAAATTTTATAGAAACCTTGGGCTGTAGAGCTGGGAAGCATCTGAGTCATTTGGTCTCACCCAGCCAAACTGCCCTTGTGGGCAGGAGTCCTCATGACCACATCCCTGGGGGAGATCATGCAAGAATTTGAACAGCAAGGCACTCTGAAGAACAGGAACTTGGGGCAGGCAGACTAATTTTCAAATCATCATTCTGTTATTTCAGGGCTATGTGATCTTGAGCCAATTATTCGGCTTCCCTAAGCCTCAGTTTCCTTATCTGATAAGGGGGATAATAGTATTTAACCTTCAGTCTAATTGTGATGATTAAAATAACAAGTGTAATCGACTCCTAGTAATTTCCATCCAGCAATGGTTTTAAAATTTCCATGGTTTAAGTTATTACAGGAAATGACTTGGGCAAAGCTCTGTCTAGACTGGAGAGGCTGGAGGTGAGGGAAGAGGAAGGAGTGTTAGGTAAAATCCTTGAACTTCAGAACCTTATGTCCAGCTACTGGGTTGGCCAAAAAGTTCATCTGACTTTTTCTGTACCATGTTATGGAAAAACATAAGCAAAATTTTGCCAACCCAATACCTATCTTTAATACCTATCTCCTGACAGGGGTCAAATAGGTTTCTCTGACTGAATATATTAAAAACCAAGATCCTATTTTTTCTTCCCCCCAGTGTCCCCCTGGTCTTTACATCTCAATGAATGGCCTTCTGTCTCTCCTTCTAGTTGTAATGGTCAAAAATTTTGATGGCATCCTTCATTTCCTCTCTTTCTCCTGCTTGTTCAGTCTGTCAGGAAATTCTATTGACTCTACCTCCAAAATATGTGTAGAATCACCACCTCCACTGTTTCTGAATTTGGTTCAAGTCATCAGCATTTTTCAACACAGGAGTCAGAGTGATTCTGCAAATATGTGTCAGACTAAATCACTCTTCGGCTTAAAACTCTCCAACAGGCTTCCTACGTCATTAACTACAAGTCAAAGACGTACTGACCCACAGCACCTGTGTGTGTCTGTAAACTGTCACTAGTCCATGAGGAGATTAGGAGCGTGGGCCAGAATGTGAATCAACCATGTTATATTCAATTTGTTTTTTGTGATTCTCTCTTGAGAGAGTCTTGGAAGACTCCCATCTTGTTCTGTTCATAGTTTTGCTGGCCTGTTTGTTCTTTAGACACACCAGCCATGCCCCTGTCTCTGCACAGGCTATATAACCCAGAATACTTTCCTCCCAGATGTCCAAGGCTCATTTCCTCACCACCTTCAAGTCTTCACTCAAATATCACTTCTTCAGTGAAGTCTTCCCTGATGACCCTGACAGTCCTTACATCCCAACTCCCTGCTTTATTTTTCTCTCTCACCCTATCACCTTTCAAAATGCTTATATAATTTACTCATTCATTTAAAAATCATCATTCTCACAACACTGGAATTTAGACTCCGTGAGATGAGGGAGTTTTTATTACATTTTGTTTTTGTTTTACCCTTGGCATCCAGAAAAATGCTGTTTAGTCGTAAACCCTCGAAAACACTCTAAACAAGAGAATAAATGAGTGCATTTGAAATTAAATGGCTTGATGAAAGCTATGTATTTTTAAAATATTTATTATATATTTGTCTGCATTGGGTCTTAGTACGGCACACTGGATCTTTAATCTTCTCTGTGGCATGTGGGTTCCTTAGTTGCTGTGGCATACAGGATCTTTAGTTGCAGCATGTGGGGTCTAGTTCCCTGACCAGGGATCAAACCCAGGCCCTGAGCACCAGGAGCATGGAGTCTTAGCCACTAGAACACCAGGAAAGTCACTAGTTATAGTTTTATGAGATCACATTTTGAAGGCTTTTAAAAAATTATACAGAGGCAGTAAGGTCTGAACTAAAAGTATGGCTTAAGTCAGGCATGGATGGATCTTGGGATGGCTAGGAAAGCAGTGAAAAGACTTAGTAAATCAAAGGCTTTATCAAACAACCAGTACTGATGCTGAAATTTCTAAGTATCAGTTCTTTTCTGGGTACCCATCATTATTTGCTATTAAAAAACTATTACTGCCTCTTTTGCCCATTGTTCGGTAAAAGTGGTATCATCTTACTGTTTTAATTTGCTTTTCTTTAATTACAAATAAGGATGAATTTTAATTCCATGTTTTTGCTCCTTCTAAAAATGTTATCTTGTGAAGTATCACTATTTATTTTTCTTTTATTTAATGATTTGTCTTCTAATATTTTAACAATGCATATCAATTTGTATCAAAAACTTTTCTCCCTATATAAAGATATGAAACAACCCTAGGCTTTTGTATTTGCTGTACATATTCTTCTGTCAGATATTTATATTTTTTATCTTTAAGATTTACATATTCAAAGTTTTGAAATTTTATTTAGTTGAATATATTGGTTTTTTAAGTTTTTAATATCTTCTGTCACTTTTGGGTTTAAAATTCAACCCTCCTTTCAGACTTCTAATTTAGAGTTTTTGACTTTTAATTTTGAAATGATTTCTGATTAAAAGTTGTAAATATAGTATGGAGTTCCTATGTACTCTTCAGTTTTCATGTCTCCTTGGCCCTCTCTGCTGTAACAGTTCCTCAGTCTCTCCTGTTTTTTCACAATACTGACACTTTGGAGGAGAACTGGTTCATTATCTGGTACAGTGTCCCTCTATTTGTCTGATGATTTCTCGTGAGCAGATTGAGGTTACGTGTGTTTGGTAAGAATACAGCAGAAGTAGTGTCAGTGCCCTTCACAGTGCATCATAGACTGAGCTTCATGATGTCATATATGTCATGACTGGTGATGAGGACCAAGATCACTTGGTTAGGGTGGCATCTGCTGGGTTTCTCTTCTGTAAAGTTACTATTTTTCCTTTTATAACTAATAAGTATCTTGAGGGAGATATTTTGAGACCTTGTAAATATCCTGTTTCTCCTCAAATTTTGTCCACTAATTTTGGCTTCTGTCTGTGTATCCTGCCTGCAGTAATTATTGTGTTCTAATGGTGAATTTCTTACTGCCTGTGTTTATTCTACTTTTATTAATTAGAATTCTTCTGTAAGAAAGAACTGTTTTTTTTCCCTCTTTTTAAAATTCATTTCACTCTGGGCTCATGGATATTTACTTTACTTAGTGAGTTATCATTCAGCAGTACTATTATTTCTTCTGTTGCTCAAACTATTTTGGCTCAGTACTATTGACTAATTCCTATGCACCTCCATCCTTTCTAAGCAAAATTTATTTGAGTTCTTTTCCTTCCTCTAATTTTACTATAAAAGTGTGTCTGTTTCAATTTGGGTAGGTGGAGAGAGATGGACGTAGGGTTGTTAAGGTCTCGTGGAAGCTAAAGTGTCTTGTGGGGTCTTGAGGTCTTCCAAGACTTCTTTAGGATGAGGAATCCTTGGACCCAGAGAAGCTGAGTACCCTGAATCCTATGGTTGTTGCTGTTTAATTCATTTGCTGTGAGCCAAGTCTCAAGTGCTGCGTTGGTTCCAACTACAGCCTAACGTCTGTCATCTCAATGATTCTGCAATTAATACTTAATAGAAGAGCTAGGTGTCCCAACTTCTCATTTCTAGTCCAGTGCTATTTCTATGTTCTGAGAAAGCTTAGGGTTGACTGTGGCACTTCTGAGGATATGAGATTTTGAGACACAAGGAAAGGTGGAAAGAGTGGTAGCTTCCTAGGGGTGTGCAAACTTTATTAAAGTGATAATTTTCACTGGGGAAGGAGTGATACTGCCAATTAGGGAATGCGTGACACCTCAGTTTGTGTTTGTGTTGAGTCATGGTGTTGGGTCTCCTTTTCAGCATCCCAGCTCTCAGCTGCCTTCTTCCAGCTGTCACCTGATACACCAGCTGGACCACTCTAATCCCTGGGTTCTTGTCCGTGACTAACCAGCACATCTCTTGCTGGATTAGTCCTCAGGGATCACAGAACAGCTTGGCCTCTTCCTTCCCCAAGCAATGTACTGCTAATGCCAAGCAAGGGGAACTTGGTGTGATGCAATACAGATACTTGGAATTGCTGACTCATTTCACAGTGATGTAGGTGTCCATGAATGTGAGTGGGCAGCATGGAAGTAAAACAGTCTTTAAGGACATTACTAGACTTTTTAGACACTCCAGTCTTTCCTACACTTGTGTTAAATGTTTTGCCAAATAATGAATTCCGATTAAGTCGAGAAGGATTTTCTGATACTAAGGACGGAGAAAAGTAAATGAGATATGACTCATGAGAACTTCTTGGCGGAAGTGGCTTAGATCGAATGAACATAGCACTTTAATCCTTTCTTGCTATGTATGTAGATTCTTTTTTTTATTTTCTGTTTTGGCAGTCTATCCATAATTTGAAAGATAAATCTTGGGGGAGGGGGCTGTGGAAGGGATGGAACAGTAGTTTGGAGTTAGCAAATGCAAACTAGTATATATAGAATGGATAAACAAGGTTCTACTATATAGTGTGGGGAACCATGTTCAATATCCTGTGATAAACCATAATGGAAAAAATATACAACGTAATATATATATATATATATATATATGTACATGTACAACTGAATCACCTTGCTGTACAGCTGAAATTAACACAATATTGTAAACCAACTATATTTCAATAAAAAAGAAAGAAATCTAATTGTTCATAGTTTTAGATAGATATACACTATCCATTTGAGCCAGTGACAAACTGTCCCAATCTGACAGCTTGTTTTTCTTAAGATGTAATTATTAATTTATTTATTTTTGGCTGTGCTGGGTCTTCATTGCTGTCTGCTGGCTTTCTCTAGGTTGCGGCGAGTGGGAGCTTCTCTAGTTGCGGTGTGTGAGCTTTCTTATTGCAGTGGCTTCTGTTGTTTCGGAACACAGGCTCTAGGGTGCAAGGGCTTCAGTAGTTGCAGCTCCTGGGCTTTAGAGCACAAGCTCAGTAATTGTGGCACATGGGCTTAGTTGCCCTGCAGCATGTGAAATCTTCCCAGACCAGGGATTGAACCCACGTCCCCGGCATTGTCAGGCAGATTCTTAATCACTGGACCACCAGCGAGGTCTCCAAACTAACAGTTTGGACTCTAACTTGTGACTAAATGTGCAAGGCTGAAAGAAGCTCTGATGCCCATGGCAGGTGGAGAGCATGCAGTACTGGAGGGGTGAGCAGCTAAATCCCCTTATTTCTAGCGGTTTATCTTCAACTCCTTTTTGTGTGTGTGTGTGTAAAGCACAGTGGGCTTCTCTGGTGCTGCTAGTGGTAAAGAACCTGCTTGGAGACTTCCCTGGTAGTCCAGTGATTAAGAATCTGCTTGACAATGCAGGAGACATAAGAGACACGGGTTCTATCCCTGAGTCTGGAAGATCCCCTGGAGGAGGACATGACAACCCACTCCAGTATTCTTGCCTGGAGAATCCTCACGGACAGAGGAGCCTGGTGGGCTACAGTCATAGGGTCACAAAGAGTGGGACACAACTGAGGCAACTTAGCATGCACACATAAAGAATATTACATTTTTCTAATTATCTAGAAAAATTCATTCTTTTAAAATAGATTTACTAATCTTGTTACTGGGTGCCAGGCACTGTGCTAATATATAACAAGATGGCCTTGACCTCTTGGAGCTTAAGCTCTGCAGCAGCACAACCCAATAGAAATGTAACGCGTGCACATGTTGTGACTTAAACTTTTCTAGTAGCTACATTTAGAAAGGTTAAAAAAAAGGGTAAAATAAATTTTGACAATATATTTTACTTAATTCAATGTATCTAAAATATCATCATGCCAACACATAACCAACATAAAAATTGTCAGTGTGATAGTTTACAATTTTTTATTGTGCTAAGTCTTCAAAACTTGCTATATATTTTATGCTGACAGCACATCTCAATTTAGACTCACCATGTGTTAAATGCTCAACTGCCTCACATGGCTGGTGATTACTGAACTGGGCGATACAGGTTTACAGAAACCTGATACATAGTCACACAAGTAAATATTTGGATGACAGTGGTAATAAGCACTTGGGAATGCTAAAGGTGAAACTTGAGGGATGAGCTGCTATTAACCAGGTATGAAGGAAGATAAGAGTACTCCAGGCAAAGGAAACAGTCTGTGTGACCACTTTGAGTTGGAAAAAGGAGTGAAAAGGAGGGCAGTGAGCTGAAATTTGTGAGTAAGCGGGGAAATGATGACCCTAAGAAAAGAAGGAAAACATCCAAAGGAAATGTAGTTTTAGAGAAAAGGTAAATGTGACTTTAAGACCCTGACTTTTTTTTAATGGATGTCTTTTCATATCACTATTTTATTTTGTTTATTTTTTATTTTTTGCTGCGCTGGATCTTTGTTTCTGTGCACAGGCTTTCTCTCGTGGCACGCAGGGACTGCTCTTCATTGCGGTACACGGGCTTCTCATTGAGGTGGCTCCTGTTATTGCGGAGCGTAGGCTCTAGGATGCGGGCTTCACTAGCTTTGGTACACAGGCATAGTTATCTTGCAGCATGTGGGATCTTCCTGGACCAGGGATCCACCCTGTGTCCCCTGCATTCATAGGCGGATTCTTAACCACTAGATCACCAGGGAAGCCTAAGACATTGACTTTTGGTTGAAAAAGATAGAGATGTGTGATAGGAAGATGGGAGAAAGGAAAGACCAGAGATTTAGCCTTTGGAGTTGGTGGAGCTGGCAAGTTACCTTTTTTTGTCAAAGTCCTAAGGTCTGGACTTCTTTTTCTGGCGACACTCCCAGGTGGGCTGGAGACCACAACTGGGAGGGAGTGGATTAAGTTGATGAAATAGATCAGGAGCAGGCAGAGACAGAGTGAGCATAAAGTGCATCTTGGAAAGGGCCAAAGGTCAGGAAGGGGAGATTAAACCCAGTGATGAAGACTTGGGGGCCGACAGGAAAAGGAATAAAAGTTTAAATCAAAGAGATGGAAGCCTGAGAGTGGTGGAATGAAGTGAGGGAGCCAAACCAAGAAGTTAGGGGGTCAAGGTCAGCAAATCAAAAGTGATTGGTGGACAGTTGTATTCCTCAGGCCAGCATCTTCATGGGTGGTGGGTAGACCAGGATTAAAATAGAGGCAGAGTCCAGTAGATACTCTCAACAACTACCATGTCTCCAGTACTTCTATACACTGCCGGCTTCAGACAAAGTGACCCAGAGTCTGGTCCTGGAACATGAGCTGATCCCTCTCGGGGCTATGGCACATTTCTGTGCCTGCAGAGAAAGCTTACGTGTTTGGGAGCTGTGGGAGCCTACCCCTACTGTTACCGCCCATGCTCTTACAATCTGGCACGCAAGATGTCTGCTGCTCTCAGCAAATCTGAAGGAGATGGCGGTGATGAAAACTGGTGTTTATTTTTCAGATGGGGAAGTCTCTCTTCCACCCATCACCAGGAGAAGGCAGGGCATTTCTGCATCACTAAACCTTGGGTCAAAACTCACTACTCCTAATTCCATCATGAGTTGCTTAAAGCCTGCTGTGTCCCTGCTGAGATCATATGAAGAAGCCTGATTCATAGGTTCCTAGAATTTATATTTTCTTCTCACCTGGAAATGCTGAAACAGTAAAGTGTTCTCTTGGCTGAGTAAGAGAATGCAGCAGTTGGTAAGATGGGCAGTGAGCCTGTTTGAAGACCCAGGCCTGAGCTGGGCATAGATTGCAAACACTGCAGTTCAAAACCAAACCAAACCACCCTACAGACCAGTCTTTTAGCAGGAAAAAAACTGTTTCCTTCAAATAATGTGATGATGCTCTGCCTTGGAGGTGATAACTGGCTTTCAAGGACAAACATTTTGCTCAGTGATGTTTGTGGAAATGTTGCCGTCTACTCTCTAGGTCTTAGTCCTGAAGGTATTCTCCCCTCTTAATCTCTGAAAGTTAAAGATGATAGGTGCATAAATAAGAAGGGTAACAATTTATGGGATAGAGATCATTTCTAAGACCAAAAGAGTCATTTTTAATCTAGGCTTGTCAAAATAACTGTCTACATTTATTGATTGTGTTGATTAAATAATGATTAAGAGCCATGGTAAATCATTCCAGAACCATGCAGAGTTAAGCAGTTTTGAGTAAATTAAAAGAAAATATGTTTAGGTCTTTGATTGTATGCAACACTCTTGGATGACAGTGTATTCAGGTCTTTTGTGAATGACAAGAGGGAAAGAAAGGAGAGGTGGTCGAGAAGGTGGGAAGCTACACAGGGTCGCTCAGGGCTCGGAGATCATGACAGTGTTTGGGTTTTATTCTAAGAATAATAAGAAGCTGGGGGGATATTCACAGGGGGGTATTCACAAGATCTGATTGTCTTTTTAGAAGCACGTGCTGGCTACCTTGGGGTGCAGCCACATTGGATCTAGAGGGAGGGTGAAGTTCCCATTCTAGTGCTGGTCATGTTGCTGTTGAAAGGCGTGGATTCCCAGATAATGTGGCAACAAATAGAAACAACTCAGAGGCGAGAAAAGAACAGGCCAACTGTTGTAGCAAGAGGTTTCCTTCGCCCAGATGTCCTACTGGCTTGCAAATGCAGCCAGAATCAAAGGGTATATAGCATCATCAAGGCTTTGCGGGGAGTTTTGTTTGCAGAGAAGTAATTCTTGGGAACAGGTTTGAAAAACTTGAAAATGTGATGATAAAAGTCAGGCCTGCCATTCTTCACGGTCGGTACATGTCTGGTGTGCTGAACAGACTTGCCAGGGCAGGCCCCATACAGAAAGTTCCCCTGCAGCCTTCTCAGTACTGCTTCTCTAGGGTGACTCCCACCCTGAAGAGGAGTTCGAAGGGGATTTGGCTCCAGAAGGACCATCTGGGATTGAAAGCCCACCCATTTCACTCCTGATAGAGACATATTCTCTGTCCCTCTGCGTTACCCTCCCTTTATCCAGTTGCATAGCATCTCTTCTCCCCTTTGCCAGGCATCTGTGAGGCATAGGGGCACCCTGCCCACAGGCCGTTGACCCTGCAGAGAGGAGACAACAGCACATCTTTTTCAGCGATTTTAGTGAAAATTTCCTTTATTACTGAGAGGAAATTTCAGGGTACAGGTTACATACAGTCCTTCTCCTTCTTTGAGTAGAGTCAGTTAAGAATTAAGAAGCCCCTTATTTTGCCCTTCTGCTTTGGCTAAAGGAAACCAACATTTAGTGTAGCATAGCATGCATGGTCAGTCCTGTCTGACTCTTTGTGACCCCACGGACTGTATTCTGCCAGGCTCTTCTGTCCATGGGATTTCCCAGGCAAGAATACTGGAGTGGGTTGCCATCTCCTCTTCCAGGGGAGCTTCCCCATCCAGGGATTGAACCCATCTCTCCAGTGTATCCTGCACTGCGGGCAGATTTTTTTTTTTTTTAACCACTGAGCCACCGGGGAAGCCCTTAACTCCTCTGCGTAAGTCTGTGTGGTTGAATTCTTCTGTTTCATCCTGACTCTCGCCCTCCAGAGCTGGACTGGACTGGTTCAACTAATGTCTTTCTCTATCTGCTTCTGAGGTTTCTGAGAAAAAAAGTCCCTTTAGATCTGGGCACAGACTTATCTCTTTAGTTTCAGGCTGGAGTGGTTTTTCTTGAAGCTGCATAAACCCCATGCAGTTAGCAATCTCTGGATTTTGTTCTTGGACCTTGCCAGACTCCCTCACACTTTTTCTTGTATTTGTGTGTCCCAGGTTCCTTCTCCCTGGCTGACTCTGCTCAGCTGAGACTTTGGTCTCTATCCACATAATTTCTTCTGTAGCAAAGCCTTGGCTGACCCAGTCTGCTTCCCTCTGTTGAACCTCATCTCTCTCTACAAGATGTCACCACCTAACCTTTCAGACACAGATTAGCAGGCCCCTTCCCATCATTTTTCACATCTTGAGCCCTGGGACGTGATAAATGTAGAATAACCTGTTCTCATGCCATATCCTAGCCCTGTATGCCATAAATTTTACAATGTTAAGATTTTGAAAATTCAGCTCGGTTATTTTAAAGGTCATCTCTATGGAGTTTTATTAAATTCTTTTTAAAGTTTTTTGTTATATTTTTATTTCAAAAATTTTACCCTCTATATACAATTTTATAAGTATCTGGACCTCCCAAATTTATTAATATATTTCTCTAAACATTTACTGTTTATCTTAAAGAATACTGTGCCATATATATATATATATATATATATATATATATATATGTATATATATTTATGAAAAAGTGGAATGAAAGTGTTAGTTGCTCAGTCATGTCCGACTCTTGCGACCCCATGGACTGTAGCACCCTAGGCTCCTCTGTTCATGGAATTCTCCAGGCAAGAATACTGGAGTGGGTAGTCATTCCCTTCTCCAGGAGATCTTCCTGGCCCAGGGATCGACCCTGGGTCTTCTGCACTGCAGATGGATTCTTTACTGTCTGAGCCACCAGGGAATTGAGAGAGCTCTATGATTAGATGATTTTTTATAAAAAGCAATTTTAAGTGTACATTTTGAACTTTATGAGCTGTGTCAGATACTTTTACTTCATTAATTACAGTTAAACGTAATTTTAGCTGTAATATTTAAAGAAGGAGACCCTAATAATTATATCCCTTTGTACATTAGTGAAAGCTGGTATTTCTATTATCAGAACAAAGGTTCATTGGAATTGTCGCTTTGCCCAGCACTCTGGCTGAGTTGCAGGTACGTGAGGAAGGGTTAAGGTACTGAGATGGAGTCTGTACCTGAAGTGTTTAACAAACACAAGTTAATGGGCTGGTAGTGGCAGAAACAGCATTTGCCTTGGATATTGTTTGGGTCAAGCTTCGGGAACTGTAATGACTTCTCAGAACTTGGGTTGGATAACCCACTAATCATTCTTGGACCTTTTGTTTTTCCAGTTATAAATTCTCTTGTGGCTTAATTATATATGAAAATGTAAACAGAGAAGCGTCGTTAAGCAGCCTATAATGAGGTCAAAGTGCCTGTGGATTCTCTACCTGCCATTTGCTGGATTACATATTAATATTTCCTGGTAATGGACAATCAACTGGGTGTTCATAAACTTTCAGGACTCAGAAAAGTATTTACATAAAACCCAATATTCACTGGCTTCAAAATGGGGTCATATGAACATCTCTCTCCTGTCTTCTCTACTCCTGACTTTGAAAAGCAGGTGCCTTAACAGTGGTCCAACCCAGAGTCTTTGTGGAATTCCATGTCTGCACTCTTTGCTTCACCGTGACCTAAGGTTTTTAACAATTTATATAAATGGAGCTTATTATGGGAGTCTTTTCTTCTTGAAAAAAATGAAGAGCAAAGGGGGATACTGTTTAGAGATAGAATCCTTTTTTCTCTCTATTCATATTCCTCCCACTTGTCACTGTTTCCATCAAGATGATTTTTTAAAAATTATATGAGCACTCCATGTTCACTGTGAAAAATTAGAAAATACAGAAGAGCAAAAGGAAAAAAGTTACATCAAATTCTACCATGCAGAGGTGTCCAATTTGGTTTATAACAAAGTTCTCATTGGCGTGCACAGCAATTTCTATGAATTCTTCATGGGGGTGTTATCTACTGTGGATCTATGTCTAAAAGTTACTATTACTGGAATCAGGAGAGACAAACTGTTCTTGAAGCCAAGTATAGCAGGATGAGAACATGGTAACACTACAGTGTCCTGTGCAGCCAAGGAAAGATGGCATCGACTCACTCTTGCATCCTGTGGGACACTTGGCTGTGTGTGAGGCGGACAGAAGAGGTTGCTGTCAGGGTTGTGAACAGCTTGGTTCACACAGACTTCGGACTGATTGAAGAATGACAAACAATAGCACGGGAATACTCTGGGATGACTTACTGCTTTTTTTCTTTCAAAAGTCTTTGAATTCTTTTAACCGGCTGGCTTCACTTATAATTAAAGAAATACTAATTGGAACAACCCTGAGCTCTGCTACTACTTATTAAATTAGCAAAAAGTGAGTAACTGGCAAAATCCAATGCTAGCGGAAGGGTTGGCATATAGATAACATTTGTATGTTACAAGTGACATTTCAGTTGCTCCAGTGATTCTGGAAAACGTTTTGTTCAATTATAATAAGGACAGTGACACTGATTTTGTGCTCTTTTACTCAGCTATCACCGATGTTTTTGGATATTGCTAGAGGAAATAATAAAGAATAAAATCACTTATATGAAAAAGTTACAATTTAGATTATCAGGAAAAGCACTGTCAAGAGAATCTCCTTCTATTTTATCATTTTCAAAATGTGTTTTATCCACTTAAGAGAGCTTTCCTAAGTATTGTAGTATTTGAGTGGTGGCTGAGCCCAAGGCTGTAGGAGAGAAACTTCTCTTGCTTAAGTGGAAGGGCACAACTGATGACTTTCTGCGCAGGAAAAGCTGCCTGTGGATTTTCCTCATTCCTGCCAAATTCCCCCAATATGTACACTAATGTTGATTGATAATGTAACAGAATACAGAATGAACAGGGATCTTAGAAGACATCTTGTTTAACTCACTAACTGAGACGAGTACCTCCTCTAAGCTTGTGGGCAGATGTCTGGTCACTGCTTCGACTTATAACCTCTTGGAACCATTTGTTGGAAGTTCCATTATTCAGAAAGTTCTTCCTTAGGTTAAAACAAAATCAGAGACTTCCCTGGTGGTCCAGTGTTTAAGACTCTTGTACTCCCAATGCAGGGGGCATGGGTTTGATCCTTGGTTCTGCTCAGCACAGCCAAAAAACAAACAAGACAAAATCAGCCTACTTGCAATTTCACTGATTAATTCCACTTCAGTCTTCTAAGGACATGTAGAATAAATCTGGTTTCCCTTTAAGTCTTTCCCCCACCCCCCAGGCTGAAAATAGCTCTTTTAGACTTTGCTCAGATGTTCAACATATGGTTATTTTTCTCTGGAAGCATACCAATTTGTTGATATTCTCCTTAAAGCATTGCAGAAGAAAATGACCACAATCCCCTGTATGTAGTCTAAGCATTTCAGAGAAGGCCTAGGAAGATTGCTCATTCTTGACACCACATTTTTATGAAAATTAAGACCTTATTAACTTTCATTCCTGCCATTTACCCATATTTTATGTGTATACAACTGAAAGTTATTAATATCTTCATTTATGTGTTTGTTTGGTTTCTCTATTCTGTAGAAGTGCTTCATTATATATAAATATATAAATACTCTGATGAGGAATCATTCAGAGATAGTAACAGTCACTAATCTGAATTTCTGCGTATGTAAACGCCCATCTAACCACTGCCTAGAACAACATGTAGAGATTTTCCAGCACCTCAGTTAACAGCTCCCCAAATGTAACTTTCATTCTGACCTCTGTAACTGTGGGTTAATTTTGCCTGTTTGAACTTCATGTAAATGAAATTGTGATATTCCAGTTCTCACATTGGTGTCTATGAGCTTTATTCATATTTTTGAATGAAGCTGAAGCTTACTCTTTTCAATGCTATTTTGCTTCTGTAGTATTAATTATACCACAATTTATTTATCTATCAGTTGTTAGCCTTTCTTGAATAAAACTCCAATGACAGTTCTAATGTGTGTCTTTTGGAAGATATAAGTACTCACATCTGTTACATACTCAGCTATAGAATTGATGATGAGTTTGCCTGGTTGCTCAGCAGTGAAGAATCCACCTTCAGTGCAAGAGACAGGGGTTTGATCCCTGGATTGGGAAGATCCCCTGGAGAAGAAAATGGCAACCCACTCCAGTATTCTTGCCTGGGAAATCCCATGGACAGAGGAACCTAGCAGGTTACAGTCCAGTGTTTGTCGCTCAGTCATGTCCGACTCTTTGTGACCCCACGAACTGTAGCCCGCCAGGCTCTCTATCCATGGGATTCTCTAAGCAAGAATACTGGGGTGGATTGCCATTCCCTTCCCCAGAGGTTATAGTCTGTGGTATCACAAAAGAGTTGGACGTGACTTAGCAACTAAATAACAAAAGAATTGATGTTTCACTTAGTATAGACTGTTTTGTTTGGTAACCACTGCCAAACAATTTCCAAAGTGATTATACTACTTTATATTCTCACTAGTAATGTATGGAGTTTCAATTCTCCATATCTTTTCCAGCACTAATTATTGAAAGTTCTTTTCATTTTAGCCATTTTAAAGAGGTGTACAGTGTTATCTAATTGTTTTATTTTGCATTTTCCTGATGACTGGTTAGCTGTATAATATTCAAGTAAAATTAATTGCATGATTCAGCTCTCTTGAATTCATTTTGAATGCTACTTTATTATCCTATAAATTTGCTATTCCACTAGCTTCTTATTATCCCCTCATTTTAATTATGCCATTTATCCTTCAAGTCCCCATAATATGTGGATGTGTACGGAATAAGGCATCAAGCCCCTCTAAGTTGATATCATGTTTTGATTGGCAGCCTTTCAACCAGCTATGAAATCAGCCTGTGTGATTAGCCCATATTTCACCATGCTCTCCATGAAGTTGTCTAGAAATATTGAAATTCAGATCTTATACCCATAATATTCTTCTTACCTATCAGTCTAGTTGGTATTCCTACCAAAAATGAAGTAAGTTTAAGTTGGTATTCTCTGTGAATCCAGAATGGCTCCTATTAATCATGTATTCCCTTTCTAGAGCTTACAAATTATCCTTTTGATTTCCTAATGATATATCTTCCACTTTATAAATGTAAGACAGCATTTTCAACTTCTTACGTAAAACAGAAGTGTGGTTTATGATGGTCTCGTTGCTTCATTCAATTGCTGTGTTTAAGCTGATTTTCTTTTTTACAAATTGAACTCTTCCTTAAAGATTTTAAGATAGCTCATTAGTTGCCAACTACATAATCAGTACTTTTTCTTAGAGGATAGGAATTAAGCATTTCACAGTGTAAGTAATCATTTTTAATTTATTTCTAAACTTAAATTTCTAATTATCTGATATTCCAAATCCCATATATACTAAAATAATGCTTTACTTTTGCAAATGGGCAGAATGATAGATAAGATGTATGGTGGGAAATATTTTTTAAAAAGAAGATACTTCAAAACTTAAAATACCGTGGATCATTTAATAAAATTATCTTGGTCTATTAAATAGGATCTCAATGAGATTAAAGAGGTAGTCAACTTTTAAAGTGAGAATCTGGTCTAGCTATGAGAAATATAGAAGCAGTAACAGATATAACCAATTTATATCTTCGGGCTATTGTTGCTTGTTACATTTCTTTGTGAATTAAGCAAGAAAAGTAAAGATATCATGGAATATATTCAGTTAGCTACAGCAGCTGCCTTAAGATTGAAGATTTGGGTTACCCCAGTTAGACTTGTCTTCTATCCCTTCATTATACTGCAGTAAAATATTTGAATCAAAGAAAAACAAGAAGTTACCTAGTTCAATGTTTAAATTTACCAGTGAGGAAACAAAAACGCAGTGAAACAAAATGATTTGCTTAAATTTTACCACCCAAGTGGTGGTTGAAGAAGCAGATGGACAATATTTCTGCTTTCAGGGAAATCACATTTTAGTTGGAAAGGGACCTGGAAGAAGAAAATACAAACACTAGAAAAGAATAGATGACGGCAAGTTTTAGACAGACTGGGATACATTACATAGAGTGGTCAGAGCTTGTGGAATCCAGTTCTCTTTCTGCTTTACCAAAATGTTTCCTGAATGACTGTTTCAGAGTGGGAGGAGTGGGTGGGATGCACTGAGAGAGCAGCACTGAAATATCTACATTACAATGTGTAAACCAGATAGCTAGTGGGAAGCTGCTGCATAACATAGGGAGCTCAGCCTGGTGCCCTGTGACACCTGGGGGGTGAGATGGGGGTGTGGGAGGGAGGCGCAAGAGGGAGGGGACATATGCACACTTCAGCAGACACATGCTGTTGTACTGCAGAAATCAACACAACATTGTAAAGCAGTTATCTTCCAATTAAAACAAAAAATTAAAAAAAGAAATAGAGATGAAAGACAGTATTTTGCATGTATATTGAATATCAAAATACAAATTTATTTTCTTTTGATTAACATATATCCCCATTTGTGTGTTTTTTCTGGGGGGGTTTATTACTGTTATTGAAGCACAGTTTTTTACAATATTGTATTAGTTTCAGGTGTATAGCACAGTGATTCTGTTGTGGGTTTTTTTTTTTTTTGGAGATTATGTTCCATAATAGGTTATCACAAGGTATTGAGTATAATTTCTCATGCTACACAGTAAGTCCTTGCTCTCGCTTGTTTTTTTAAGAAATAAAAGCTCAGAATATATTTACAGAATGAAGATATGTGTAAATGAAAAAGATACTCGAGGGACTCAGAAAGTCCAGCAGTGTTGCTTAGGGTAAATGAATCATATCTTTTCATCTTTGAAACTGTTTTTCCAGATGTATTGATTAAAATCTTCTCAGAGGAGTTTGATGAAATGGTTTGACTAATGACTAATCTAGAAAACATTTCCATAGCTTTTCTAGGGAAGATTGGAAAGATAGTCTTAGAGGCCTCCCCAAATCCTAGTTTTGACATTGAAGCCCTACCAGTGTACACTTCGTCTAATTTGGTGGTCCGTCAGCTTTCTTGACACTGAATAGGGAAAACATTTAATTAACATCAAGAACTATGTTAGACTTCAGGGAGATTTTAAAAAAATGTCCGAGATAGGATCCTGGCCCTCAGGGATGCGATACTCTAATTAAGGACATAAGTCCCAGGTTAGTATGTTAAGCAAGTAGACAGATAAGAGGCTTGATGGCTATCCAGAGGAGGGGAAAATGCCTTTCTGGAGGAGGAAGGCTTCCTGGGATAAGTTATGAGGTGGACTGGACTCTGGAGGATACATGTTTTGAAAAGGAGAATGCTGTAACTACAGCAGTACTGGTGAAGGTTTCTCGAATAAAGCTCCTACAGGGACTGGGGCAAAGGTTATTGTTGTTCCCCAGTGACATAGATCAAAAAAGTCCATTTATGATGAACAAGCCTGGGTGACCGGAAGAGGTAAAATGGGGTAGGATAGAGCAAAGAGGGAAGTGAAAGATGACCTTGTAGTCCGTGTCTGGGTGACAGATGGCTTCATTCATACGACTGAGAAATTCTGAAGGGAAAGCAGGTTTGGGGGTAAGGTCATATCTGATGTTAGTAGCAAAGCTGGTCCAAAACGTCCATCAGATAGTAGGAGTGAAGGACTGGGCCGAGAGTGAGGTGATGGTGGTACTGAGGAACCACTGATGTGAGCACTGGTCAGTGAGATGGGGAATATGGGAACTCTAAGTTAAACACTGGCTAAGAGCCACTGCTGCTTTCCACGGGGGCCTTTCTGATTGATCTCCTAGAGTTAAATGACGCCTTGGAAGCTTACGGGAGCTGACAGTTATTGACCCAATACTCACCTCATTCAATACCTGATGTTAATGACAGTAAATGGGACAATCTATATTAGCACCTACATAGTCCTACTCTTGCTTATTAATAGGATGAAATGTATATGTTATACACCATGTATCTATCTCATATACTTTGTGATCTAGACCAGGGCGTACTTGAGGGTAGAAAGAAGCACAATTCAGTCATTCCAGGACACCATGTGTACACCAAGACTGCCCCAGGCAAAGCAGTATGTAGGGCAGACTACCTACTGAGGAATTATAGTTGTAAAAAACGTGGAAGGTAAAAAAGAGCAATTTTTATTGTTTTATTAGCTAAGTGACCCTGTATAAACCACTCAATCTCTCTAAGCCTTGGTTTTCTCATCTGTAGAATTTAAAGAGGAACTGTCCCTCTACAGTTCTTTTCATATCAGAGTGACCCTTCCAATACATATGCTAGTTCTGAATACATTGTTGTTGCTCAGTCACCCAGTTGTGTCTGACTCCTTGCAACCGTATGGACTGCAAGTACATAGATGAAAGCAGAGAAGTAGTTAGAACCATTAGAAAACTATTGCAATAATCTAGATCAGAGATGATTTTAGTTTGGACTGGAATGGTAGCAATGAAAGTTATGAGACGAGATTAGATTCTGGATATAACTTGAAGGAAGAGTCTACAAGATTTTTTGATGAGAGAATGAGAGACATTAAGAAAGAATATAACTATTTTGATATAAGTAACTGAAGGAATAAACTTTCTATTCATGAGGCTGGGTAGACTATGAGTGGAGTAGATTTCAGAGGAAGATGAACTTTAGAAATGTGAAGTTTTAGATGTCAATTAAGCATCCAAGTAGAGGCGTTGAGTAAGATATTGAAGTGTGTAGTCCGGGAGAGTTTAAGCTGCAGATATATATATTTGGAAGCCCCAGATGACATCAGTACTTACGTGATGGTCCAAGAGAAGAGGAGCGGTCCAAGGTCTGAGCCCTGTGCATTCTGACTAAATGAGAAGGTAAAAGAGATGGAAGGAAATAGCAGAGGAAATTGAAAAGGAGCAGCCAGAGTGCTTGGTGGAAAACCAAACAAACACATCGTGGGAGAAGCAGAAGGAGTATTTATTAATGGGAAGGGAATTATCAACTCACATGAGCGATTGTCTGCTGCTGCCAGATCAAGTCAGATGGGGACTTAAAATCATTGGATCATTGGATTTAGCGACAGGAAGGTCCTTGAGGAATGATGAAGGCAAAAGCCTGAGGTAGAAGGGTTTACAAGAGGAAAGGGGGAAAATTGGAGACAGCACTTAGACGACTTTTTAAGAAGATTTTCTCAACAGGGAGAAGAGAAGTGAAGTGACAGCTGAAAGGGAAAGTGAAGTTGAGTATTTTTTTTCCTTCAAGATGGACAATGATCAAGCAGAAGAGAAGAAATGGAAAATACAGCAATGAGGAATAAAATTTGTAGAGTGGTGTCAGGAAGGAACAGAGCTAGTATGAAAGTTAAAGGGGGATGGGCTCTGCCTGTCTAGTAATAAGAGCACATGGCAGCAGATAGAAGTGGGGTTGACGTGAAAAGAGGTCAAGTCTGTGGTTTGTTCTGAGTGTGAGCCTGGTCATTCCACAGTGACTTTCCACTGTGGAAGAGAGTTGTGTGTCCACCGTGGACCTTTGAATAAGGCTCACTGAAGTCTAGTATATTAATATAAAGTTGGTGCTTTCAGTGCGTGAGACATAGGAAGTCTAGGGTTTTAATCTCAGTTCCACGTGAATTTCCCAAAGTGAGGTTATTTCTCTGACCTTCAGTTTCTGGGGGTTGGAGGGGAAGGAGAGGGATGGAGAGAGTTAGGGAGAGATGGGGTGAGAGAGCATTTTTCTTTTTCTCTTTGGTCTGGAGCATTTATTACTTCTTAATTGCATGCTTCCCTCATTCTGTTTCACGAAATTCTTCCACCCTCTCTCTTTAAATTCCCTTGTTCAGAAGGCAAAGTTAAATCACTGTTGTAAAATTTCCTTTTTGTTTAGAGTCAGTATACTTTTCTTACTGTTTAATGACATGTTGTATTGGAGGACCATTTTTATGGCTCACAAGTACTTTCTTATAATTTATATCATGTTTGTGAGCAAGGAAGTATCTATTTAACATTTAACATATTGGGATTTTGGGAAACAGAGCGGTTAAGTGACTACTACGTGGTAGACCTGGGCCAGAAATTAAAGTATTTTTCTAATAGTACCTCTCTCTAATAATACCTTTCATAGTATTAAATTTCGGTATTAGAATGGAGGCTTATACTTGAATGTAAAATGCAAAGAAACTAAATAAAGAAAACATTCAAAATATATTCTTCCATTTTGTTCTTGTTAAAAATAAATTATATAAGAATATGTTCTTTTTTTTTTAAAGAATTCTGACAGTTCAGACAAAGCAATTCCCCATTTACTCACCCAAGTCTCACTGCCCTTCATAGAGGTGACTACTGTTATCAATCAGCTTGTACATATCTCTCTCTTTTAAAAAGTGGTCTCTGGTGTTGCTTTATCTGGTTTGAAAAGTAGTATGTTGTCATTATAAGAGAAAAAAGAAGAGAAAAAAATCACCCACTCATTATCTCACCAAACAGAGATAAATATTTTAGTGTCTTTCCTACAAGTTTTTTTAAAATTAATTTTTTTGGAGTATAGTTGACTTACAATATTGTGTTAGTTTCTGCTGTATAGCAAAGTGAATCAGTTATACATATACATGTATCCACTCTTAGATTCTATTCCCATACAGGTAATCACACGTAGAGCTCCCTGTGCTAGGCAGTGGGTTCTTATTAGTCATCTGTTTCCTAGTAGTGTGTATATGTCAATTCCAATCTCCCAATTTATCCCTCCTCCCCTCAGCCCCTTGATAACCTTAAATTTGTTTTCTTTATCTGTGACTCTATTTATGTTTTGTAAATATTCTACTAGTCTTTATCTATGAGATATTTATAATCATGCATATTTTGTATAATTGTATTTTTAGTGCATGTACAGTTGCCTAACTTTTAGAAAGTTTTAACACTGTTGGGTAGCTGCCTGTTCTCCAGCCCAGTCACCCACCTAGAAGCTAGTCCCACATCACAACCAGCTGTCTGCATGGCATCTCACCCCCAAATGCCAGATATCTATCCTTTGAGAAAGAAATTCTGCTTCTAAGAATATTTCCAACCTCACTAAGGATAAGTGAGGCATTGTGTGCTAACAAAAAACAACAAAGTGCCCTAACCTCAACCAATGGGAGGAAGGTTAAATAAATTATGTTGCGTCTATAAGATGGAATGCTGCCATGAAAAATCATTATTTCCCCTTAAAGAAAAATGACATCTTTTCTTCTCAAGCTAGGATGGAAAACAACAACTAACAAAAGGTCAAAAGGGGTTTTTGCCTGTGAACACGCAGGTTTTGGTTGATTCTATATCTATTTAATACAAAAAGTATGCTATACCCCAAACATTGTGGTCTGTTGTTATTTAATAAGCAAACCTATCTGAAAAAAATCATGATTTTCTAATTACCTGGGAAAATGCTTATAATAAAATAATAGGTATATATATCATACTACTAATAATATATGAGTATGTATAAGCTGTGTGTGTATAAAATACATATAATATTATAACTTAAAAATATATTTTTATATATTTCATGCCTTTACATTAGATTGTTTTTTAAAGTATATTAATTTGTGCTAAATAATTTCATAAGAAATGCATTAAAATATTAACTGCAGTTACCTCTCAGAAGTGGATGATGGTTGATTTTCTCCTTCAACATATTTTTCTGTGCTTTTATACTTCTTCCATAAAGATATATTACTTTTATGAGGAAAACAAATTTTTTAACATTGTGTTATGGTCATTTTCCCATATTGCTAACAATTTTTTTGGAACCCTTGTTTTTAATGACAGCATATTTCTTTAGTTAGGTGTGGTCCCCTAATTTAACTATTTACTATAATATTGGAAGTTTCCAATATTTTTGCAATTATAAATAATGTTGAGATGAATTATCTCCTTTGTCAGGTGGGAATGTTCTTTTTCTGTCTAATAGAGTAAATCTTCATTTACAAACCTCACTAAATGTTTTTCAGGAAAAGAGAACAGATTCCATGTTAATTATTGAATCTCATTGTCTAGATGAGTGCCTCACATCTACTGAGCCACTTATATCAAAAGAATAATGATGGGGACAATAATAATGAACATGCATCTTTGGTTACCCATTAATGCCATCTGCTCAGTAAACCGTTAATGAGCTTACACTTTTGACCTGTGAAAAGTGCTTTTAATTACACTTTTTTCCCCCTCTTTTCGCTGTGTGATTTTACCAGACTGCTGGATCCTTTGAACATGCTGTCACTTGTTTGGAGTGGCAAATAAGCGCTCTGGTTTTATGCTGACTTAAACAATGATTAAAAACAAATCGCCTCTAGGCTTTGGGTGTTGCACTCAGTATAGGATGAATATTTTGGAGTTAAGAGTTCCCACAGTCTATTTGATTAATAAACAAATCATGTAACTTTTCAGCAATAGATAATTGCTCAATGATTACAAATAAAACAAAAACATAAAAATTATGAAACTAAATAGTAATCAAATAAATTAAAACAACTATTAAAGTTAAATATCTTTTTAAACCTATGAAATTAGCAAATATTTTTCAACTGAAACATCCAATTTTGTCAGATATAGAGAAAAGCATTCATGAAAAGCTTATTGGCCAGTGAGATTGTAAATTGATTCCCTTTGGACAATTTGGACATAAATATTAATGTCTTAAAATCTACTTTCTCTTTGAGCCAGTGTTTATACTTTGAGAAATGTATCCTCAAGAAATAATTATTACTGTGGGATTCTGGTAAAGATTAGTGGCAAAAAATGTTCAGCAATATTTATACTAAGAAATAAAGAGAACAATCTCAACCTGAGTATATTTGGTCAATATGTATTTATTGAGTCCCATTATATGCCAAATTCCGTCATTCCTCAGAATCTTTGGATACAATGATGATAGAATAGGTGATCAAATACCTATAGCCCAGTAGGTACATCCATTCAGTGAAATCCTAGGCACACATTTAAAAATTATGCTGCAGAAATTTGCTTCAGTTAAGATAGAATAACAGGGTTTAGATTTACCTTACTGTGTTAAGCAACACAATACAAGAGAAATTCTTTTTACAAAGTAATGATATTCAGGCATTGAACAATGGGCAGTGTGGGACTGTAATTTCTGAGAGAAAGGAAATTTAAAAAAAACTAAGATTTTGGGGAAGTCAAGGCTGCTAACATTGTTAGAGTGGAATGCTTGGAAGGAAGAACTCCATGAAGAGAGAGCTTCCTTCATATATCTCTAGAGGGATCCCCTTGAGTCTTTGAGTGCTGATCTGTACATATGTGAAAAGAAACTTCTGAACCCAAGGAAATAACAGCTAGAAGGAATGGGTAGGAAATAGCAGCATCACACGAAGTTGGGAAGTACTAATGTTTCCTTTGGCCAGAGTACAAAGATTTTATAGAGTGGAATTCTTAGAAGGTAATCACTTTAATAATAGAGATTAATTGGCCTTAGACGAAAGGATGCTTTGGACCTATCCTAACAAAGCTTACAAGCAAGATACACAAAGATGCAGCTGATTGCTAATAATGTCACTGCACACCAAAACAAAATCCAATGCTGTTTAAACTATTTTAACAAAATTCAACTACCAATGATGTAAAAGTAACTCTCCGTAGCAATCAATCAAAAATTATCAGGTATGCAAAGAGGTAGGAACATCCGACCCATAGTCAGAAGAAAGCTCAGTCAATAGAAACAGAAATGACACAGGTACAGAAACTACCTGAAAAAGAACATCAAAGCAGCTTTGTTGTTGTGTATATATATATATATATATATACACACACACATATATATATATGTTCCAAAAGGTAGAGGAAAACCTGATGATGATAGAAATTGAAGATATTAAAAAAGAACCTAAGTGGGACTTTTAGAAATGAATAATAAAATATCAGAAACAAAAAATACATTGGATGAGATTAACAGCAGATTAGATATTGCCAAAGAAGAGATCAGTTTAAAGATATAGCAATAGAGGCATTACAAAATGAGTAAAAGATATAATATTTTTTTAAGGAACAGAACATCAGTGATGTGTGAACCAACATAACACATTCTATCACATGTGTTACTAGAAGCAGAAAATTTTTTTTCTGGAAATAATGGGCAAAGTTGGGGAGTTGATTGCTTGCAAAGGGCAAGAAGATAACTTTTTGGATGATGGGAATATTTTATATCAATTAAATATATATATAAATTGTGGTAGTTACACAATTTTATTCATATATCAAAACTCATTAGACAAAATTAGTAAATTTTACTGCAGATTTATCTCTATAAAAATTATGATCCCCTTCACAAAAATGATGTGGAGTATCATGAAATGATGATGAAAAATGTAGTAAAGTAAAAAAGAAAAGCTTGTAATACATGTTTACATTACATTATATTTTTTGAAAAATGTAGAAAAGACTCTTAAGAGTTCCTTTGAAAGCAAGGCGATCAAACCAGTCAGTCTTAAAGGAAATCAACCCTGAAGACTCACTGGAAGGACTGATGCTGAAGCAGAAGCGCCAATACTTTGTCTGCCTGCTGCAAACAGCTGACTCATTGGGAAAGACCCTGAAGCTGGGAAAGATTGAGGATAGAAAGAGAAGGGGATGACAGACGATATGGTTCGATGGCATCATGGGTTCAATGTCATGAACTTGGGCAAACTGCGGGAGATGGTAAAGGACAGGTAAGCCTTGTGTGCTGCCGTCCAAGGGGTCACAAAGAGTTGGACATGACTTAGCGACTGAACAACAACAAAGAAAAAGGCTGAAGAGATATATAACAAAATATTAGCCCTACTGATTGCTTTGTAATGGGAAAAATTTTTTTAAGTAAATTAATTTTTCTTCTTTTTACTTAATGTTTAGTTTTAGTTTTCAGTTTTTTCCCAAAGACTGGTTCCACTGTCAAGACTTGAAAGATGTGATAGGAATCACCAGCCCTGTATCTTTCAAGTCTTTGATGATGGAACTAGTCTTTCTGATGGTGGTGAGCGGGGTGTTTCATAATACTCCACAGTTCAAGAGACTAATGTGCAGACTTTGCCCAAGTCTGATTATACATCTTCAGACTATATACTCTGACCTGGGGATACAATCATCTAATAGGTTTATGGTCACCCAGGACCTATGAATAGGTAGGCTGATCTGTACGATAATCTCTTAACTATAAGTGGTGTACCTCAGGATGGGTCTCCAAGAATTAGCACATTTTGGAGCCGAAGTCAGTAAAGATTCAGAGGACTGGTTATTTCCTTCAGTGCACAAATTTTTTTGTCAAATGGTCATACTTCCCACAATAATCATAGGAAAATTAGAAGAGAGATGTTAAATACCTGTTTTCGTGTGCTTGCACGTTTCTTCCTTGGCAGTGCCTTGCTTTCCTTCTACGAACTGATTCTGATCAGAGAAGTGGCTATTACAATAGTTCTCATCAGTCCTTTGTTTGCCAGACTTGAAGTTGTTAGTTATATAAATCAAGTAGGACCTTAGTGGGCTCCCCAATATTTCAACCTGAAGGGACTCACAATAAACCAACAAAAAGAATCATTCATTGAATGTCAGACAGTTCTGCCCATTAGGTTATTTTGCATTCGTGTACCTTGCATTTAATCATTAAAAATCAATACTCAGCTTCTGTGACCCCAGAATCCTGGTACTTTTCAGTAAAATCAGTGGAGCCCATTTCCAATGCAGTGCCTCCAGCTTATAGGAAATAACTGCGTGCACTCAGTTGCGTCTGACTCTTTTTGACCCCGTTGACTGTAGCCCACCAGGCTCCTCTGTCCATGGAATTTCCCAGGCAAGATACTGGAGTGGGTTGCCATTTCCTCATGTGGGGGATCTTCCTGAACCAAGGATTGAACTCATGTCTCCTGCATTGCCGGTGGATTCTTTACCTCTGAGCCAGCTGGGAAGCCCATCGGCTATTAATAGGCGAGGTCTTATGAGACCTTCACGCGAGGCAAGGACAGTTTTAATTAAAAGGAGGATTTGAGACTTTTTCTACTCTCAGTAGACAGCTTAGCTCTGTGTAGTCCGTCATCTGAATCTTCCCATATGTCCTTATTTTACATCTTGGGGCTCTAGTCTTTTATTACTGCTGCCCTTGGTTTCACCTAACATATTTGCCTAGGTTGTGAATTACATTTAATGGACATGGCTAAATGTTACAAAATGGGTAATGTCTAAAATCAATCTTTGAGTTTGTTTTGGGGTTGTTACAGGCCTTCAGGAGCAAGAGATTGGAGACTTGTGTAGGACCGTTATAGAAATCCCCTGATAATTGGTCTGTATTTTTAGCCAGTAATTTTTAACTTTCAAAATGTCCTTCTGTTTCCTTAAGCTATTGCATGTCCTTGGGCTTTTTCATTCCTTTTATATAGTAGTTATTTGATAGAGGAGTGGTCCCCAACCTTTTTTGCACCAGGGACCAGTTTTGTGGAAGACAGGTTTTCCACGGACCCAGCGTGAAGGGGGATGGTCTTGGGATGATTCAAGCACATAACATTTATTATGCACTTTATTTCTATTATTATTACATCAGCTTCACCTCAGATCATCAGGCACTAGATCCTGGAGGTTAGGAAGCCCTGTTATGTACGGGGGTCTCGCCAAACCTGCTTTCAGTGAGGTCTTCATTCCAGCTGATCACCATTTGCCCTTGATTGCCATGGGCTGCTACAGTTTCATCCATTATTACCAGCCAGGCTTATTGTTACATTTGGTTGCAATCAGGGCAGATGATAGATTTATTCATAATGCCTCTGTTTCATTAGGAATCTGTTGCTTGTCCCTGATATCTGATACAGATATCTTCTTATTTAGGTTCCGTGATAGGCAGAACAGTGCCTCTGAAGATGCCCCTCTCCTAATGCCTGGAACCTGTGAAAGTGTTAAGTTTACATGGCAAAGAAGAATCAAGGGTGCAGATGAAATTAATGTTGACAATCAACTGGCTTTACAATAGGGAGACTAGCCTGGATTATCCAGGTGGAACCAGTGTAATCACCAGAGTCCTTAAAAATGGAGGAGGGCGTTAGAAAAAGGGAAAGTCAAAGGGAGATGTGTCAAGGGAAGAACACTCAGAGAGATGCAATGTTGCTGGCTTTAAAAATGGAAGAAAGACGCCTCTGAAAACTGGGGAAACCAAGAAGTGGATTCTTCTCTGGAGTCCCCAGAAAGGAATGCAGACTTGTTGATACCTTGATTTTAGGACTCCTGACTTGTAGAACTGTAAGTGAATGATTTTGTGTTGTCTTCAACTACAAAGTTTGTAGTAATACTGCAGTAGCAATAGAAAACTAAGCAGATTCTTAGTTTCAAGCATGAGAAACTACATGGCTTTAAAAATATATATATTTATTTTTATTTATTTATTTGACTGTACCAGTCTTAGTTGTGGCATGCAAACTCTTATTTGCTTAGTGTGGGGTCTAGTTCCCTGACCAGGCATTGAAGCTGGGCCCCCTGCAGTGGGAGTACAGAGTCTTAGCCACTGGACCACCAGGCAAGTCCCCTCAATGTCTGTTATTGAGAGAGTTTTATCAGATAGCACATAGACTATCTGGGAGAACCAGAACACAAGCCCTGGAGGCTCTCTGTCCGAAGTCATACCACAATCTTCTTGAGAACATGGTTCACTGAATTGTCTCAGTCCCCTTGGGGGTATAGCAACTGAGCTTGCACTGTTGATAGCATCGCTGGACACTAGGTCTCAAACACAGTTGCTGGAACTTCAGCCTCTCTCCGGAAACTAAATGTAGGTGCCATTCCGCGTCACCCTCTCCAGACATAGATTTTGTGCAGTCTCCATTTCTTTGGGTCATTAACATCTAGTCAGAACCTAGAATCTAGACGTATGATTATCTTGGCTTGGCTTGTATGCTTGCACCGTAGCTGCGAGGGATTTTGAGAAATATCTGCCATAGCTTACTTTTCTGCTCTGCTTCCAGGGTGGTGTGTTCCTCACTTAAGAAGGTGATTCAGCCGCTAGTTAACCAAAAAGAATGACTAATGTCTACCACAGCATTTATAATCCCAGAAGAGGAGAGATTTTTGTCTCCCAGGGTCTCTTCCAATCTCTGAGAAAGATTCTGACTGGCATTAGGTCTTTTGCTGACCCCCTGTAACTATTTATTGTTTAATATAAGTAGAGGGTCACTGATTAGCAGGTTTTGGTGGGGGTCCTTGACTTCCCTTTATGGAAAGATATAGGTACCCAAAGGAAAAGTGATTCAGTTAGCAGACAAAGAGGGGAAGGAAAAATCCATATTATGATAAAAAGAGCTTATGACTGTAGCTAGACCCATTTGAGTTAAATCACTGCTTGCTGGTGTGCAAACTCCAATTTACTAAATGGTACCTGCATTTTACCAAGGGAGTTAAGCAGTCCTAATTCTGGTGCCAAGTTGCCTGTATATGTCCAGGTTCTGTCACTATTAACTGGGTGATTTTTGTGTTTCAATGTTCTCATTTTTAGAATGGGTGTAAGAATAGTAACACATTAGAACATTTGTGATTAATACATGAATTAATAAACTTAGAATAGTGCTTGGAACATAGTAATTGCTGTCATTAATTATTATTATTATTTTAATACAACTCAGACACACAAAGACAGGAACTTAATTATTTTTATATAATCTAGTTTTCAAACTGTTATTTCTGCTAATGGTGGTGGAGTGTGGGTGTGGGAGGGCAACTGAAAATTGCCAGTAAGGGATAATTCAAACATCATCTTTTAGAGACAGAAGCAGTAAGTTTAAAACTCAAACTCCTAAAGAAACTGTCTCCCCTCTCTCATGGGGTCTCACTCTCACCCTCCTCTCCGTTCCTTCTCCAATGTGAACTGCAGTGCAGGAAGAAAATGTAGATGATCGTGGTAGCAGGATGGTACCCAGGTTGTCTCCTGTATCTTCTCATATGTCCATCTGCCTGGTGTGTCTGGTCAGATCTTGTCCCTTTAATCTTGAGCCAGTGGCCACTGAATTATGGCTGGTTTGGGGCATCCCTGAAGAATATGGGTCCTGCCACAGCCTCCAGAAACAAAGTCCATGCTCATTGTGACCCTTCCTCCCGACTCCAGGCTGCTTCGCTTTAATTTTCCTGGAATGCCCAGAATTTCCACCTGTTTTATCTCTGCATTTTATGGTATGCATTACCACCCTCTGGGCTTCCCAGGTGGTACAGTTGTAAAGAATCTGCCTACCAATGCAGGAGACACGAGTTGGATCCCTGGGTCAGGAAGATCCCCTGGAGGAAGAAATGGCTACCCACTCCAGTATTCTTGCCTGCAGAATCCCATGGACAGAGGAGCCTGGCATTTTACAGTCCATGGGGTCTCAAAGAGGCAGACACGACTGAACACTCACACATGCATGCACCGCCCTCTACCATTCCTACACTTTTAACCCCGTACCATATTGAAAAGAGCGTGTAAAATGCTAGTCTTTTTTAAGGAGTTTGCATTTCTTAAAGGCTATTCTTTTGAGAAGTGAGACTGTACTTGGATTCCTCTAGCTTCCTGAACTTCTTCCTTTTTTTCTTACTCTCTCCTGTCATCTCCAGTTCCCCCAGTGACAAAGATTTCTTTTTTTCCTTTGTCTGAGTTGAGGTGTACCATATCCTGAATTCTTTCTGCCTTTGTTTTTCTGCTTTGTCTTTCAGGCTCTGGTTCTTAATATTTCAAGAAAAACCTTTTGAGTTCCAAAATTTCATTCCTTCTCAATAGAACTTGGTGATCAAAACTTAAAAATGGCACTAAGATGTATAATTTGTAAATTAAACCTGGACAGTAACTTTATATTTCCTCTGAAAATGTTAAATGCTCTTGATTTTATTGGGTAGGGAGCAGCAAGGCAAGTACATCAGTTTAGTATTTTAAAATGGTATCCAGAAGCAGCAGATACTTGATAACAAGCTATTCTTCTTTTAGGTAAATATACTTCTTCAAAAGATATCAGTAAATAATGCTTAACTTCATGCATAAATGCTGGAGTTGCTCAGCAATATACTGGAGCCCTATGACATTGGTTCATTCACTCAACAAAGATAAACTGATAGCCTGTTATATGCTTTGCTTTAAGTGTTCTGTAATTTCCTTTCTAGAGTTTAGGCCAAATAGGTGACATTGCTTTCAACAGTGAAATTTTCTACAAAATAGCCCCAGATTGTTCAGTAAGTTGGGTATGGCCCCAGGCGCACCATGTATATACCAAACCCACCATTGACAAATAGTAATTTTTCAGTGTGGGTCCCAGCTCAGTGAGGTTAGCTTGCTGCTTTTGTCCCCCACTCAGTATTTGCTAAGTATGGGATGAAAGATCAAGCTGTTGAGAGGGCCTCTGCTGATCTTTCTGTCTGACCGAACCCAGCCCAGCATAATTGCCAGGTTCATAGATCTGTTGGTTTCCTCCTCCTTTCTGCCCGAGGCTGGCCATGAGCTCTGACACTGGCCTTGGCAGCGGAGGCTTAATGACGGTCGTGAGTTATGCTGACTCTAAGGAGAAGTCCCCTTGTTGTTCATTCACAGTTAGTCACTAAGTTGTGTTCAACTCTTTGTGACCCATTATCTATAGGCCACCAGGCTCCTCCGTCCATGAGATTCCCCAGGCAAGAATACTGGAGTGGGTTGCCATTTCCTTCTCCAGGGGATCTTCCTGACCCAGAGATGGAGCCCACATCTCTTGCATTGGCAGGCAGATTCTTAACCACTCGGCCACTAGGGAAGCCCAAACTGCCCTTAGCTCACTGAGTTTTGGAATGGGAAGCCATTGGTAAAATTGGTGTCTCTTACTGAGGAGAAAAGATACTGTTCCAAGTAGCAGAGTTCTGAGTGTGTCTTTTTGACCCTCTGTTTCCTAATTTTATGTAAACATGGTATAATTAGGTTTCAAATTGTGAGAAGCTCATGGAGAAAGCAGGTAATTGGAAACATCTTGGCTATTCTATACGTGTCATGTATAGATCCTATTTACCATTCCTAGTTAATAAGATAATAGGTAAAGCCATAGGTTAAGTTTATGATAAAAATAAACTTCTACAACTTAATTTTACCAGTTCTCTGTAATGATAAAAATATAATCAATTTTCCAGAGATCATATGAATTTTTTTGGTATGTGTCAAGGATATTCTAAAGTGTTTTGCTATATATGAAATGGCAATTTTTCATGTGCAAAAGCAGATTTTGGAAAGATAGCAATAGATATGTCAAACTGAAGATGCTTACCCATGCAAGAAAATGTCATATGTAGCCAGATTGGCTTGTAAATGCAAAAGCTTCTTATAACTCTTGGATCCTCTGAAATGTATGCTTTTTTCCCCTTGTGTGCTAAGAAATCTCACAAAGGTAGCTCATCAGTTGTGACATGCCTACTATGAGGACTATTTCCTTGGAAAATTATCTCACGTTACCTATACTTCTGTGTGCACGTGCTAGGTCACTTCAGTCCTGTCTGACTCTTCGTGACCCTATGGACTGTAGTGCACCAGGCTCCTCTGTCCATGGGATTCTCCAGGCAAGGATACTGGAATGAGTTGCCATGCCCTCCTCCAGGGGATTGTCCTGACCCAGAGGATCGAATCCACATCTCTTACGTCTCTGCATTGGCTGGTGGGTTCTTTACCACTAGTGCCACCTGGGAAGCCCAGTGACTTTAGTGACGTCAGTGACTAAGTCAAATGCCTGAGAAATTCTTTGGAACCAAGACTGAGACATTTTCCAATTTTTAAGCTGATTCTATGTAACATATGTGTTCCTAAACAGCTGTTTTAAACTATGTATTTTTCAACTTAATAATTTCAGTGCAGGAAGGAGAAAAACTCCCAAGCAAGTATCCAAAGCAAAAATCATCTTGTACTCTAATCACAATCTGATTTAGCTATTTTATAATTTTTAAAAATGCAGGACATACCTGGTTTATATTTCACATAAAAGAAAGTTTTGAAAATACTAGATTTGTATTTATTAATAGGTAAAGTACACAGATGTTAACTGTACATTTTGATGGGTTTTGACAGATGCATGCCTATGTGACCAGCATGTCAGCAAAGATGTAGAACATTTCCACAACTTATAAATTTTCCTAAAGTGCCTTTGCAGTCAATCCCTTTTCTCCCTCCCAGCCATTGTTCTAATCTCTATTACCATAGTTTAGTTTAGCTTCTTCTTGAACTTTCTATAAAGGGAATACTGTCTTGCATCTGGATTCTTCTGTTCAAAATGGTTTTGAGATTCATGTTGTTATGGGTGTTATTAGTTCATTCTTTTTTATTGCTATGAAGCATTCCACTTAGTGATTATGCCACAATTTGTTTAACCATACTTCTATTGATAAATATTTTAGTGTCCAATTTTTGGCTATTATAAACAAAACTGCTGTGAATATTCTTACAAGGTCTTTATGTAGAAATGTTTTCATTTGAATTAGGTAAATTATTAGGAGTGAAATTACTGGTTCATGGAGTAGGGATGTGTATAATTTACAAAGAACCAATAAATAATTTCCTGAGGTAGTTTCTGAATTTTTGTCTCCCACCAGTAATGTGGGAGTTCCAGTTATTTCATATCCTTGCAAATATTTATATTGTCTGTTTTTAGCCACTTGAGTGATAATTCTCATTGTGGTGCTAATTTGAATTTCCCTGATGACTAATGATGGACACTTTTTATGTGATTCTTGGCCATTTATGTCTTGTGTTTCTTCTTTTTTTAAAAAGTATATATTTTAGTTTTGCATATTTTAAAAATTGGGTCATTATTATTAATTTGTGGTCGTTCTTTATTTATTTTGGATGTAAGTTCTTTATTGGGTACATGTGTCACAGATACTTTCTTCCGTTTCTAGATTTTTTTTATTAACCAAAAGAGGAGCAAAAGATTTTAATTTTGATGAAATCCAATTGATTATCTTTATTCATGGTTAGAACCTTAAAAAACCTTATCTGCAAAATCTTTGTCCATCCAAGATCATAAAGATAGCCTCTTAAATTTTCTTCCAGAAGCGTTATAGTTTTAAGTTTCATGATCAATCTCTAATTTTTTATATGGCATGAAATAGAAATTCAGAAGTTGTAAATAGATATGTTTTCCTAGAACTATTGTTTGAAAAGACATTCCTTCCGCATTCAGTTGCATTGACTCCTTTTGTCAAGTTTTTAATTTAACATAGATCTATCTTTGAACTCTCTGTTCTACTCCACTGATCTATTTGAATATCTGTACATTGATATTACACCATCTTCGTTACTGTAGCTTACAGTAAATCTTGAAATTGGGTAGTATAAGTACTTTAATTTTGTTTCTCTTTTTAAAGATTATTTTGACTATTTTCAGTCATTCTCGTTTTCATGTAAACTTTTAGAAATAGTCTGTTAATTTCTATTTTTAAAAAGCCTTGCAGGGTTTTTAATGGGATCACCTTATTTTACATTTATTTTTTATGTTTTTATTGAGGTATAGTAGATTGACAATGTTGTGTTACATTTTGCTGTCCAGCAGAAGTGATTCAGTTATACATACCATATATACACATTCTTTTTTTAATACTTTTCCATTATGGTTTATTATAGGATATTGCATATAGTTCTGTATTGTACAGTAGGTCCTTGTTGTTATCCGTTTTATACATAAAAGCTTGCATCTGCTAACCCCAACATCCCACTCCATCCCTCCCCCAGCACCCTCCTCCTTGGCAATCACCAGTTTGTTCTCTATGTTCATGATTCTGTTTCATAGATAGCTTCATTTGTGTCATATTTAGATTTCACATATAAGTTATATCATATGGTATCTGTCTTTCTCTTTTGACTTACCTTCACATAGTATGATAATCTCTAGTTGCATCCATGTTGCTGCAAATGGCATTATTTCCATTCATTTTTATGGCTGAATAGCATTCCACTGTACAAATATACCACATCTTTATTGAATGTTACTTTAAATCCAGAGATAAATTTGGGGAGAAAATGCCGTATTAACAAACCTGAGTCTTAGAAACTCACAAACATTACATATCTCTATTTACTTAGGTCTTTAAGTTCTCTTAGTAATATTTTAGTTGTCACTATAGAAGTCTTTCACATTTTTATTAAATTTATTCCAAAATTCTTTTATGATATTATAAATGTCAATAAAATTTTAAATTTTTAATTATTTTCTTCTAGTTATATAGAAATAACTGATTTTGTTATATGAACCTTGAAACTTGAAATCTTGCAAAACCATCAATTAGTTATATTAGCTTCTCTATAGATTTCTTAGGATTTTCTATGTATAAATCATATCTACAAAGAAAGACAATTAAAAATTTTCTTTTTTGATATTTATGCCTTTTATTTCTTGCCTTATTGCACTGGCTAAGACTTCCAGTTACAAGTTAAATAGAAGATCCATTATTAGAAGAAATTACTTCTGATCTTAGGACAAGTATGTTAGTCTTTAACCACTAAGTACAATATTAGCTGTGGTTTTTATAGATGCCCTGCAAAATAAAGATATATTATTATTAGGTTATCTGCCACCAATTCCTTACACAAAACTCTTAAAACCCATGTAATCTCCTGAGTTATGGGGATGATGGGAACATCTAATAACAAATGTTCTAATATTTGTTCTTTGACACCAATTCCTGAAATAATGTTCCTAAATCTCTTGGAATTTCCTAGATGATAGGAGATTCTTTTGCTCCTATGAGGTGACTCTTCCTGGGTTCATTATCATCTGGATAATCATCCAGACAACTTCATGATGGGTTACCAGAAAGACCAAGCCATGATAAGAAGCTTTGAACTTTTGGGCCTCCTCTCTAATCCTTTGAGAAGGGTAGAGGAGTTAGAGATTGATTCATAATCCTTTATGCCTACATGATGAAGCCTTTACAAAATTATCTAAAGTGTAATGTTTGGAGAACTTCCACAAGCAAAGAGACTGGTACATCCCAGTTCCATAGGGACAAAACTCCTACTCTGAGGAACCTTCCAGACCTCATGCTATTGAAATGTCATCTGTCTGTTCATCTGTATACTTTAATTATCCTTTATTAGATAAACTGGTAAATGCAAGTGAGTGTTTCTCTGAGTTCCGTGAGTCATTCTAGAAAATCAATCCTGAGGAGGCCTTGGGACCTCAGTCTAGAGTTGGTCAGTTAGAAGTGCAGGAAGTTGCATTTGGAATTTGAAGTGGGTGGAGTCTGTGAGACTGAGACCTTAACTTGTGGAATCTAACACTAACCCCAAGTAGATAGTAGCAGAATTGAATTGTAAGACACCTCACTGGCATCAGAGAGTTGGTCAGTGTGGGGGAAAACTCCACACATTTGGTGAGAGCAGAGGAAAGAAAATAGTATTTATTTCTATGTCGTTTACTAGATTTAAGTTGCTGCCTTTTTATTCCTTGTTTTCCAAATTAATGAATTTGAATTTTGTCATATGTTTGTGCTTTTAATGAGATGCTTTTATGGTGAACTAAACAACCTGGTGGGCTGCTGTCTATGGGGTCGCACAGAGTCGGACAGGACTGAAGTGACTTAGCAGCAGCAGCAAACAACCTATTGGTCATGATGCATTATACTCTGTATATTATTAGATTTTTTTCTTTTTTTGGTAAATATTTTCTTTTTTTTTTTTTTGGCCAAACCACACGGTATGTGGGATCTTAGTTCCCCAACTGGGAGTGTAATATCTTAACCACTGGACCATCAGAGAAGTCCCTATATATTACTAGACTTACTAATATTTTGTTAAGAATTTTGGGGGAATTCCCTGGCAGTCCAGTGGTTAGGCTTCAGCAATTTCACTGGCGGGGCTGGGTTCAACCCCATGTGGTATGGCCAAAAAAAAAAAAACCCAAACAAACAGATAAAAAAATCTTTATATTCAATAGTTATTAGTATGTATCTGTAATATCCTTGTCAGGTTTTAGTATCAGGTTTATCCTAACCTCAGACACATTGGGTTATTTCTTCCTCTTTTATTTTCTGAATATGTATAAAATTGGTTTGTGTGTTCAGTTGCTCAGTAATGTCTGACTCTTTGCAACACCATAGGCTGTAGCCTGCCAGGCTCCTCTGTCCATGGAATTTTTCAGGCAAGAATACTGGAGTATGTTGCCATTTTCTACTCCAGTGGATCTTCCTGACCCAGGGATCATACCCATGATTCTTGTATCTCCTGCGTTGGCAGGCAGATTCTTTACCACTGCACCACTGCTATATATAAAGCCTATATAGGCTTTATAGGAAAGCCTATAAAATAAAATTGGTATTAGTTAAATGTTTGATAGAAATCACCAGTGACATCGTCTAAGCCTTGAGGTTTCTTTTTGGAAAGATTGAATATTCCCACAAGCAAAGTTTAATGTCTTGAACAGTTATATTCAAATTATTCCTATTACTTTTTTATTAGTTTTCATAATTTTGTGTTTTCAATCAATCTCTTTTCCATGTCATTTAAGTTGGATAATTTGTTGGCATAAAGTTTTTCATGATATTCCCTTATTATTATCTTAAGATCTAGAAGGTCTGTAATGATGTCCTTATTCCATTCCAATACAGCATTTTGCAGGTTTTATTTCTTCCTCTTTATTTCCTGGTCCAGTCTTATCAGGATTTATCACTTAAAAAAAATCTTTTAAAAAATCTAGCTTTTGACTTTTAAATTTTATCTGTTGCTTATTTATCATTGAATTGTTTTACATTCATTTGTATTTTCATTTTTGCTACTCTGAGGTTAATTACCTTGTTTTTTATAGCTTCTTTAAGTAGAAGCTTAGATCATTATTTCTTAAGTGTTTCTTCTTTTCTGATATAAGCATTCAAAGCTAGAAATATCCCTCTAAGCTCAGTATAGCTACATCCCACAAATTTTGACTTCATTAGCGTTTTGCTTGAGATACTTTCTAATTTGCATTTAAATTGCATCTTTGACTTATGGATTATTTAGAAGTAGGTTTGGTAATTTCCAGATTCTGTGGTTTTTCTATTGATAACTGACTTCTAATTTAATTCTGTTGCACTTGGAGGAATTCTCTAAGTTCTTTGACTTTGAGATTTGACTTGTACCCCCATCATACAGGCCTTCTAGATATTTGTTCCATGTCAAGTAGATCTAGTTGGTTGATAGTGTTGGTCAAATTTTCAGTATCCTTATTGACCTTCTCTATTTGATAAATTAACGTAATAATGACTGAAAGAAGAATGTATAGTTCCACTCTGCCTATTAGATTTCTTTTTCTCCCTTCAGTTCTGTTTTTGTTTCATGTATTTTGCGGTCGTTCATGAATGGACACTGTTATCACTATGAAGTATCCTTCTTTATCTCTGGTGATATCTCTCATCTTGAAGTCTACTTCATCTGATATTAACATGAGCAGTGAGGAAACGATAGACTTTAAAATGCTTTCTGTTCATCTTTCTCACCTGCCAACCTACTGTCCCTCCTGTTGTCCTTTTCCTGTCAATATCAGTTCACTGGTGGGGAGTCAGAGACTCCCACTTCTGACACTGCAGTGTTCTTAAAATCGGGCAGCACTGAGACAGTGCAGGGCAGGAGTGCAGGTGCCTTGTTGGTCTCAGCCTATTTGAATAGGATGACAGGCTTAGTCTACCTTTGGAAACATTTTTGATTTTTGCTTCCACCAATCTAGTTAGAGGTATTATTTTGCTGAGAAAGATTAAAACTGAAAAAGTATTTTCAGGTGGTATCAGCTTGCTAAGAATTGTAGAGGTTATTTTTCTTCAATTGTCTTTATTTTCAATATTTTACACAGTAGAGGAAACTTATGGCATTTTGATTGAAAAGCTTAAGATTCACTGGTCTGGGATTCCAGCCTGAGAGTCAGAAGAATGGTATTTTTTTTGGTTTGAAATTCCAAATGTCTGACTTAAGGCAAGTTTTTAAAAAGCTATCTGCTGCTGCCATCCACTCCCCCTTCCCCAACAAATACTGAAACAAAGGCTGTGATGCTTATCGTAACCTATAACTCATGGACTTTTGTTCTTGAATGTGAGCTTTGAGATTATCCACTCCTACTAGGTAATTTTATATGTAAAGAGACTGGGGCTTCGAGAAGCTGAGTGATATGCCTAAACAACATTCAGCACACTCACAGCGGAGTGGAATTCAAACCCTAAACTATGATTTTTACTAAAATGTGATGGATTTAGAGAGCATTTAGAAAGACTCCAAGATTCCAAAATAATGAGTTATACAAAATTTGACTAATAAGATGTCAAATAATTTAAAACATTTAAAAAATGCTGTTACCTGAGTTTGAAAAAGCAGAGCAGTGTTTATTTTCCGTAGCTGAATTTAAATTTAAGCAATCATGTCAGAAGAGCCCCATAAATTCTTGTCAAGTACCAAATAATCTGATTTAAAGAAGATGTCATTTTCTTCTTTATTTTTGACATAACAGTATCAATTTGTATAGCTTTTAATGATTACAAATGTTTCATTTGATCCTCACAAATAGCACTATAAAAATAATAGCTAAAAATACCAAGTGCTTGCTGTGTGCCAGGAACTCTTCTAAGAGCTTCATATCTATCAACTTTTTCCTTAAAACAACCCTAGTTACTATGGTTGCCCTCATTTTATCGATGAGGAAACCAAAACACAGAGTTAAAGTAACTTTCTCAATGTCACAGAGACTTGAAGGAGAGCTGGTACTGGCCCTAGAATGGATACCTTTAGTCACGTTCCTAGAGAGCTGCTTAGGTAAGCAGGGTCAAGGTGTAGATTGTTCTTATGAAGTTTTATTTTATTTTTTTCCCCTCCCAGTGCTGCTATATTTACCTGGAACACTTTATCCAGGTACCTTTTTCCAAAGCCATATGCTGCATTATATAACTTGGCACTGGCCATGTCTAAGTCATTAGGGGGAGAAAAATCATGATACTAAGAAAAATCATGATAAATTTTCTTGCAATTAAAATGAAATCTTTAGTTTTTGACTTTGCTATATTTGGGGCTTCAAATTACAGAGATTTTCCTCTGCTATACCATTCAATTTGCCAGGATTTATTTTTTGGGAAAAAATTGTAATTCTGTATAATTCTCTTTCTATATGCTAAAGAAATTTTAAATAATGTAGAGACTGAGAAGACAAGTCACAGACTAGGAGAAAATATTTGCAAAAGGCACTTCTGTTAAAAAGCTGTTATCTAAAACATACAAAGAAATCTTAAAGCTCAACAATAAGAAACAACTCTATAAAAATGAGTCAAAGACCGCATATGAAAAGATGTTCCGTATCTTGTGTAATCAGGGATTAAGTCAACAATAAGATGCCACTGCCCACCTATCAGAATGGCCAAAATCTGGAACTCTGATAGCACCCAATCCTGAATATTGGAGCAATAGGAACTCTTATTCATTACTGGTGAGACTGCAGAAAGCTACAGCCACTTTGGAAGAAAATCTGACACTTTCTTACAGAACTAAACATTCTCTCACCATAGAGTACACAAGTTGCATGCCTTGGGATTTACCCAAAGGAGTTGAAAACCTGTCCACACAAAAACCTGCACATGGCCATTTATAGCACCTTTATTCATAATTGATACAACTTGGAAGTAACCAGATGTTCTTCAGTGGGTGAATGGGTAAATAAACTGAGGCACATCCAGACCATAGAATATTATTCAGTGCCAAAAAGAAATGTTATTAAGCCATGAAAAGGCAGGGAGGAAACTTAAATGCATGTTACTAAGTGAAAGAAGTCAATCTGTAAAGGCTGTACACTATAAAATTTCAACCATATGACATTCTGGAAAAGACAGAATTATGGACACAGTAAAAATATCTGTGGTTCCTAGGAAAAGGGATGAATAGGTGAAGCACAGAGGATTTTTAGGGCAGTGAAAATGCTTTGTATGATACTATAGTTATGGATACATGTTGTCATATGTTTTTCCAGTCACTTAGAATGCATAGCAATAAAGAGAGGTATAAAGTAAACTATGTACTTTGGGTAATTATGATGTGTCAATACCGACTCATCAATTGAATAAATGTACCTCTCTGGTGGTGGATACTGATGATGGGAGAGGCTGCATGTGTTGGGAGGGGGATGTAGTATATGGGAAATCTCTGTACCTTCCTCTCAATTTTGCTGAAAATCTAAAATGGCTCTGCAGAGTCTTTTAAAAAAGCAGATATGAACAGAACTACATGACACATTGGATATAATATAGATGCAAAAAAAATGTGTATAGGAGGATGGGACTAGGTGAAAGATGCAGACTTGCAGGTAGAGATAGTTCAGTTTTGCGTTTTACAATATTTATTTATTGAGTACTTACCCTGAGCCAGGTACTGATTTTTCCCATCCTATAGATGTAAAACTGAAGCTTAGAGAAGAATCAGCAACTGAAGTCTTAAACAGAGCAACTGAAGCCAGAAACAGAGCTGGGACTTAAATCCAGATCAGTCTGGCTCTAAGGAGTGTATTCCCTATCATCTGCCACACTGCCTGTGAGGTGCTTGTGGGACCATCTTGGAGAGATGTCCACTAGGCAGCAGAAAATAAGTCTGGAATCCAGGATTAGGTATGAATGTGGCCACTGAGTTGAACTGAAGACAAAGGGAATGGCTTGTCACTTTGGATGAATTTAAGTGACAGATATCTCACAACAGAAAAGACAAGGAAGTATGCTACTATAATTGATGTCCAAGTCCAGGAACATGTTAGTCATCTGTTATGGTTGAGTTGTTACAGTCTCCAATCAGGTGACCCATTCTGAGACAAGTGTGACAGATAAGAATGCTTTATTTACAGTTTTCCATACATCATAGTTACCTTCTACATGTTGAACCCTTTAGTAATCCTCCAAACCACCTTCTCTCTTTGGGGGATAATACTGTGTGAAAATACTTGGATCTGGACTAGCACTCACTGTGCACCAGTGCTGTATAGAAAAAAAAATCAACATCAGAGTCCTGGTCTGCTGAAAGCTCAGACCCTATCTCCAACTGGGACCAGGGCTCTGTACCCTTGATCTTAAGATGAATAAAGTAAAGTGTGAAAATAAAGAATGTATCTTTTATCTGGTTATGTTCTGTTACTTTAAAGTAGTTTAGTCTTGAATGTCAGTGAAGTCCTGTGACTTTTTCAGCCTCCCACCTCCCTTTAAACTAACCCAAAGATAGTTTTCTTTATTTCTCGGGGCTGCTGTCATCTTATACAGAGTTTCAAGACAGCCAAAAGCAGCACCCAGATCATATTTTTCCATCTATCCTGTTTTTAAAGAAAATTTTTTTACTCAAAAGCCTGTGAATTTTTTTCCCCAGAAAGAACCTGAAATGATAACTTGAACCTTTTTCCTTTCTGCTTTTCTGCTTGAGAAGAACTGCCTTGGATCAGAGAGTCCTAGGTTTCATTGTAATTCTGTCAAGTATTAACAGTGTAACAATGGGCAAGATCCTCAAATACACTGATCCTTAATTTCCTTGCCTGTGAAGTGGAGAGAATACCAATGCTTTAGATAGTGAAGATACAGTGAGATGTATTTTCCATTTAGATACATTCCATGGTTCCTGGTATACAGTAGTCATCTAATATATGCTTGTCTCTCTTGTCTTCTCTCCTTCTCTTTATAACTTATACTTCTTTTTCTTTTCCTCCTCCTGGAAGGGAGAGAGCTGAAGACAGTCTTTTGTGAATGGATGGCCTTCTGTAAGGGCAGAGGGAAATTTTCCTTTGATTCTTCCTCTTATGTGTTTTCTTTGCTCTCCTTTGCAACCTGCCCTGGCCTCAAGCCTCCTTGTTTAAGGTGTGCCATTTGCTTATTCTCCTAAATCCTCCTTTCTATTGCTTCCTCTATTTCTTTATTTTTTAAAGCAAGCTCAAGGATTGGTACATCTAATGAAGGAAAGACAATAAGTAAGGACAGTTAAAGGAGTGGGATAAAACTGTCCTTTGAAACCCTGCACTGCAATTCTGTATATGTCTAGGAGGAACACGGGTGTATCACACAATCTTTGCTGGCAAAATAGTTCTATAGGATGGAGGTCTTCAACCTTTTTTGTGCTGAGTTAAACTCTGAATGACATTCTTGTTCTTGACATACTTTCTTGGAGACAGAGGTGAGATGGGTTGTAGGTTATGGACAACTCTAAGAGTCTCTTGTTTTATCTTCTCTGTATTCACCCCAGTTTCTCTCCTACAGAAGAAATGCAAGTGAATTTGAGATGATTATGGGCACAGACTTTAATTAATTCTTGTGTATAAAAAAGGTGAATCATCCTAACTCCTTAACACTTTGTGTTTATTAAAGTTTACTGCCTTCTTATTCACAACAGATTATAGCCTAAGTCTCAAAACTGCATTTGGTTGGTTGCAAATTGCTGCTTTTGAGAGATCTGTTAATCATCCATAAAACCAGAAGGTCTGGATTGGGCTTCCCTGGTGGCTCAGATGATAAAGAATCTGCCTGCAATGCAAGAGACTGGGGTTCAATCCCTGGGTTGGGAAGATCCTCTGGAGAAGGGAGTAGCTACTCGTTCCAGTATTCTTGCCTGGAGAATCCCATGGACAGAGGAGCCTAGGGTTGCAAAGAGTTGGGCATGACTTGATGACTAACACTGGTTTGGTGCTTTCTAAGGTTGCTTTGAGATTTAACGTATTATGTTTTCCTCATGTTGTGCCGCAAAGTCCCAGATCATACTGGTCATGGATGACCAGATCGCTTCTGAAAGACCTGGTGTTGTGGGTAGAGTTGGGTACCCAAATACATGTTCAAGTCCCGCAGTTCCTGTGAATGTATTTTTACTTAGAAATAGTGTTTATTCCATTGTAGTCAAGTTAAGACAATGTCATCCCGGGTTGGGGTGAAAGCTAATTCAATGACTGGTGTCCTTGTAAGAAAAGGGAAACTTGGACTCAGACACAGACAAGGGAGAAAACACCATGAGGCAGTTGAGGCAGGGATCAGAGTGAAGCATCCAAGGATGCTTTTGTCCAAGCCACACTAAGGATCGCTAGTGGCATCCAGAGGCCAGGAAGAGGACTTGAACAGATTCACTCAGGCCCCCCAGAAGGAACCAACACTCCCGCTACCCTAGTTCCAGACTTCTTGGGCCCAGGACTATGAGGCAATATGTTTCTTCTGGTTTCAGCCATCCAGTTTGTGGTCATTTGTTACGGCAGCTCGAGGAAACGGATACACCTGACAAACTTGACCTTTAGTTGGTCCTGACCGATGTTTAAAGTTTGGTGTTCTGCCATCCCTTTCATGTGCTCGGAGACAGGATGGGTCTCCAGCGGGCATGTGTACTTGGCCTGTGGGATTGCTTCTCCTAATCTCTCCCAATGGGAAGCTTGTAGTCTGGCCTTTCTAAGGGACAGTAAGCCCCCTACGTATGAACCTTCAAGTTATGAACTTGCAAAGATGCGAACCCGCATTCACATGTCCAGTCAGGTAGGTTAGTTCACGTGTCTCACACACATTGTCACGTGCGTGCCTCCTCTATAATGGCTGTGGTTTTGTGCACTCTCCTGTATGGTACTATGTAGGGTACAGTAGTATGGTACTTTTTATTCCAAGCCCAGGATGGCTGGAAGCAAGTGTAAAAGCAGCAGTGATGCAGTTGGTACAGTAAGATAAGATTAAAGACGCTTTACTTTTGTGTTTGCTATGTATTTGTATGAAAAGTATTGTAACTTGTTACAGTATAGTACCATATAGCCCACTTTGTTAGTTGGGTACCTAGGCTAACTTCGTTGGACTTATGAACAAATTGGATTTACAAACTTGCTCTCAGAACGGAGCTTGTTTGTATGCAGAAGACTTGTTGTACTTGTTTTTTGGTTTTCCTGGCAGTTGGTTTCCATGGATTCCCTTGACCAGCTCCTGCAATGGTCTTTCTGCATAGTGACTTCAAAGCTAGACTAGAACTGAGAAGAGATCTTAGAAATCACTTCTTGGCTTCCTTTAGCTGATGTAATTTTAATTTATAATTTTCTTGACAGGGTGATCACCAGGAAATTTTTTTAAAAGACATTATCCAACAATCTCATGACAGTGTCATTTTATGCTGATGGGTAATTTGTCCCTTTAGAGAGAGCTATTTCTTGAGTAATTATTTTGGGCGCTAAGTGACAGGCTCAGACTATTTTCGGCCTCTGTGGCCTTGTCGCATGACATGCGTTTACCTTAAGGATAACGCGGGTGGCAGGGCTTGCCCGTGACTCATTCCTCTTCCAGCAGCTTACTGCACCATTCGTGTCTTTAGCAGACAGAAGCATGTGACAGGGCAGGCTTGGAAGACTGGCTACCGATGTGATTTTTATGTAAGACTGGCATAAATGATTGTCCTTGTTCCTTACTAAGCATCTTTTCCCACAGACCAGACTTCTTGGTGACAGCCCTGGAAATTCACTAGATGTGAAGAAATACATGATAGCCAAGTGTTCCATTTGATAGTTTTTTGTAAAAGTTTTCCAATTTGAGGCTGCCTCACAAACTAATATAGGTTTATATAAAGTCATCTTCATTTATGTTTCCTAAAATGTAGACTTAACCAGCTATATATTAATTTGTACCAAAAAGAGTACTTTGAATATGGACTATTTAAATTTATTTTAAAATATTTGGAGAAACCCTTCAAATGCTTATAACACATTTTCAGGGTAATGACGTGTGCATTGAAATAACGTTCAAATCTTCCAACTCCTACCTTGTCCCCACCTTCACCTCAAGTGACAAATATTAATGACTCTGTTGTGTATCCCATTTGTAATTGCAGATTTTCCATAGATTTCTCTGTTTCAAATCCACAGCTAAAGTACCTAGGTTTTCCAGGGCTTAAGAGATGGAAATGCTATTTTAGTAATACTGCTTTTTGAATATACAAAGCTCTATGGAAATGAGGGTAAAGTGTCATTGCCTGCTGTGCCCAAGAAGAGTGTGAATGTTCATATTTATGAGATAATTCTTACTATCTATGTTTTATATATGAAGAAATTGCAATTCAGCTAAGTTCATTTACTTGCTCCCAAATATTTAAAGCAGCAGCAAAATAGGACGATTGCCCTGTTCTGAAGGCCCAGTGATTTCAGATCAAGAATTTGAGAATCTGCTCTTACAAAAATATTGTGGCAAAATCATAGAGGGTAATGCAATCCTTCTAATTAATGGATTTAAATGGTTTTGGCCTCTCCATAGTGTAATTACTTTACTGGCTATTAGCTACAAGCTTTTTTACTCCTCAGTGGTTTTTAAAATATGAAGAAAACCTCAAGCCAAACAGCTCAAAGCAAAACACACTGTTTTTTCCTGATAATGACATTTTCCAGACGTGATTTTTCCTGCTGTCAGAGTGTGATAAAAAACTTGGGCTTATAACTTGACCTAAGCCTTACCTTGGTCTTGCCCAGCAGAAATGTGTTTCACTAAATGAACAACAGATCCTAATGCAGAAAGGGAAAGTCAAATAAATTCCCAAGGTCAGTATTTTGTTCCCATAACCTGCAGGTGTTTAAAAACCACAGAAATCAGTTTAACACAATTTCCCCATTTTCCTCTGTTCAGCTTCTGTGATGGCAACTGCTGGTTTCAAACTGTCCAGAGAGTTCATCTTTCAGAGCTGTTGAGAATTTTAGGGCTACAAAGAGAGAAGCCTGAAGATAGAGCTTATTGATTCATTACTGCATTCATATAAAACACTAATGGAATTTTGAAAAGCAGGAAATATAAGAATAATGTTTCTCACATTAAAAAACTGAGAATTTGTGTATGATGAAAAGAATATCTAATCTTAACATGGTACTTTTCAGTTCAAACAGTGCTTTATTTCATTCCTACAGTAATCCTATAAGATAGTTGAACTGTTCAGCTACAATGCCACCCAGCACACACACACACACACACACACACACACGCATAAACATACATGTTCAGTTTTCTCTCATATATAAATACCCCAACACTACCATCTCCTCAAACTGTTACTTCTTATCTCACACCTTATCAATTTCTTCTTTTAAGTAATTTTTAAAAAATTTATTTTTGGCTGTGCTGGGTCTTCATTGATGCATGCTGGCTCTCTCTGGTTGTGGTGACCAGGAGCTACTCTCTAGTTGCAGGGCGTGGACTTCTCATTGGGGTGGCTTCTCTTGTAAAGCACAGGCTCTAGAGCATGGAATCAGTAGTTGGGGCTCACAGGCTTAGTTGCCCTGAGGCATGTGGGTGGCTCCTGGACCAGGGATCGAACCAGTGTCCCTGCATTGCAAGATGGATTCCTAACCAGTAGACCACCAGGAGAGCCCTTTATTAATTTCTAAAATTCTTAAAAATGTAACAAAGATGTTCCCGTGACAGCCTTCACCTCCTTATTACCACTCTGTGAAATCTGTTTAGTCTTTATCTTTATAGAAAAGCTCTTAGTTACAAATGACTTTCTCAGTGCTGAATCCAGTGTATTTTTCTGGTACTTATCGTCCAAAGCTGTTTGTCGTTTTAGATTCTGTGGGTCAACTTCATCATTTCTCTGTCTTGTCTTTTAAATGTTCCTCACTATGGCTTCTGTGGTAATATTATTTTCTTCCCACTTCTGTGGCAAAGCCTTCTCTATGTCTTTGCTGGTTCCTGCTTCCTTTCTTATGGAAAATGTGTGCATTCCCTAAGGCTGTGCCTGCGATCCACTTTTTTTCAGCTTCTCCCCTCACAGCCTCAGGCCCCGCTGAGCAATGATTTTACCTGTTTCCTTTCATCGTCCTCCAGCATTTTCTACAACAGCCATCATGTTGCACCCCGACCCCTCCCCTCTCAGCGGATGATTGTGACCCTCCTGTAAGGAGAAAGCAGGCCTGGGAAAGCAGGGTGTGAAGCCTTTTGGCTTTCTGTCCACATTTTGCTGACCTCCACATGCACTTCCTCTCACCTCCTCTCCTCTGGTTTATGAGGAAGAGAAGGCCTCTTCCTGCCCAAAACCAATCCTAAATCATGATTCTACCCACATTGTCCTTTTTAGGAATAGAACCTACTTGTATTGATTATTTCCTCTCTCTCTGACATTTTCAGCTGCTTCCTCTTTATGGTTTGGAGCCCATGCACGTGTTCATGTGTGTGTGCTAAGTCACTTCAGTCACGTCCAACTCTGCAACCCCATGGACTATAGCCTGCCAGGCTCCTCTGTAGGATTTTTTTAGGCAAGGATACTGGAGTGGATTGCCATGCCCTCCTCCAGGGGATCTTCCTGACCCAGTTTGATGCCAGGGATCAAACTGGCATCTCCTGCACTGCTGGTGGATTCTTTACTGCTGAGCCACCAGGAAGCCCACACACAAGTTCGGGTCTCTCCACTCCTTAGAAGTGTTGGGCTCTACCCAGGACCCTACCAACCTTTCTCTTTCCCAGCAGGGTCAAACATCAATAAGTAGCATCTAGATGTTCTATTTCCTCTCTTTTTCTTCCGTTCAGGCTTTAATGTCAGTTTTCTGCCCTTACTGAGGTTTTCGGGGACATTTCATTGCCTCACCATCAGTAATTTAATTTATCAGCAGCATCTGACACTGCCTATCACACCCCCTTTTTTGAGACTTTGCCCTCTTGGTTTCCATGAGGCTGCTCTCCTGTTCTCTGATTATTCTTTGTTTCTTTTGAACTCTACTCCTTCTTTCCTATTCCTCAAATTATTTCTCTTCTCCTTTCCCACTTCCTTTGGTCCTCCTCCTCCTTCTCCTTTTCTTCTTTTTCCCCATTGATTCTCTCTTTTCAACTACAAGTTTAAGTCCCATTTTTACACCATGGTACAAATGACAGACACTGTTCATAAGCCAGACACCTCTGATGGGAATGCCCATGTCACTGGCCTCAATGTCTTCTTTCTTGCTCATATAGTAACATGGATTAGAAGGCAGGTGAGTGAAAGTGGTTGTTATTGAGGTCACCTTGCATCAGTTTTAATTTCTGAAAAAGTGAATAATTTGCAAACTTTAGTACTTTAACCTTTATCAGTGATAGATTGCTGGAAACACACCTCACAGTTCATTGGAACATGTTAGTGTATCATGACAACTTGATTAGAAAAGGCTATTATGTTAGGGGTTCAAATGAGTTTGAATTAATTTAGATTTAATACTAGTGATCTTGAGAGCTACTTCCTAGAAAGTTTTGAGCCAAAAAAAATCATTTCCCCCCAAAGACTTTTGGATTTACCTACCTATTTATCTTGCCAGTAAGTAAAATTCTTGTTCTATAAGCATACTGGATTAGAGGGGCCCTATTCTCAAATTCTTAGAATTGAGCAGTGAGAAAAATCATTTGAGGGGGCTCTTAATGGCTTTAGGTATTAAAGAGTCCTATATTACCAAGAATAGCTTCTAAGGGAACTAAGATATCATTCAAGTATTAAAGAGATCCCTTCAAGGATAAGGTCTCTGAGAAAGTTTCTGGAACCTGGAAAGAATGGACTGAATGGAATGGCAGACATTCCCTTGGAGTGCTCTGATAAGTTATCTTGAAACTTTGATAGGAAAAGATTAGAGATTTATGTGAATCAGGGCAGCTTGAGTTCTGAAACATCATGTATCTTCTCACAGTGGCTTTTAAGATAACTTTGAATTTCATGACTTCAGTGAACTTATTTGCAGGGCAGAAATAGAGACACTGACATAGAGAACAAGTTTAAGGACACAGTGGGGGAAGAAGAGCGTGGGAAAAATTGACAAGAGTAGCATTGACATATATACACTATCAACTGTAACATAGAGAGCAAGTGAGAAGCTGCCGCATAGCACAGGGAGTTCAGCTCGATGCTCTGTGATGACCTAGAGGGCTGGGACTGGGGGTGGGCGTGGGAGGGAGGCTTAAGAGGGAGGTGGTATCTGTATACCTAGAGCTGATTCATACTGCTGGACAGCAGAAACCAACACAACATTGTAAAGTAATTTAGTTCAGTTCAGTCTCTCAGTCATGTCTGACTCTTTGCAACCCCATGCACTGCAGCATGCCAGGCTTCCCTGTCCATCACCAGCTCCTGGAGGTTGCTCAAACTCATGTCTATCGAGTCAGTGATGCCATGCAACCATCTCATCTCTGTCATCCCCTTCTCCTCCTGCCCTCAATCTTTCCCAGCATCAGGGTCTTTTCTAATGAGTGAGTCCTTTGCATCAAGGTGGCCAAAGTATAGGAGCCTCAGCTTCAGCATCAGTCCTTCCAATGAATATTCTGGACTGATTTCCTTTAGGATGGACTGGTTGGATCTCCTTGTAGTCCAAGGGACTCTCAAGAGTCTTCTCCAAAACCTCAGTTCTGGCTAATTCATTTCAATGTATGACAAAAACCACTGCAATGATGTAAAGTAATTAGCCTCCAACTAATAAAAATAAATGGAAAAAAAAACAACCCCACAGTTCAAGAGCATCAGTTCTTTGGCACTCAGTTTTCTTTATGGTCCAACTCTCACATCCATACAGGACTATTGGAAAAACCATAGCTTTGGCTAGATAGACCTATGTTGGCAAAGTAATGTCTCTGCTTTTTAATATGCTGTGTAGGTCAGCCATAACATTTCTTCCAAGGAACAAGAGTCTTTTAATTTCATGGTTGCAGTCATTATTTGCAGTGATTTTGGAGCCCGAGAAAACAAAGTCTCTCATTGTTTCCATTGTTTCCCCATCTATTTGCCATAAAGTGATGGGACCAGATACCATGACCTTTGTTTTTTTAATATTGAGTTTTAAGCCAGCTTTTTCACTCTCCTCTTTTACTTTGATCAAGAGGCTCTTTGGTTCCTCTGCTTTCAGCCGTAAGGGTGGTGTCATCTACATATCTGAGGTTATTGATATGTCTCCCTGCAATCTTGATTCCAGCTTGTGCTTCATCCAGCCCAGTGTTTCTCATGATGTACTCTGCATTCAAGTTAAATAAGCAGGGTGACAATATACAGCCTTGATGTACTCATTTTCCTATTTGGAACTAGTTTGTTTTTCCATGTTTGTTTCTAACTGTTTCTTCTTGACCTGCATATGGATTTCTCAGGAGGCAGGTAAGATGGTCTGGTATTCTCATCTCTTTAAGAATTTTCCACAGTTGATTGTGATCCACACAGTCAAAGGCTTTAGAATTGAATGAAGCAGAAGTAGATGGTTTTCTGGAATTCTCTTGCTTTTTCTATGATCAAATGGATGTTGGCAATTTGATCTGTGGTTCCTCTGCCTTTTCTAAATCCAGCTTGAACATCTGCAAGTTCTTGGTTAACATAATGTTGAAGCCTATCTTGGAGAATTATGAGTATTACTTTGCTAGCGAGTGAGATGAGTGCAACTGTGTGGTAGTTTGCACATTCTTTAGCATTACCTTTCTTTGGGATTGGAATGAAAATTGACCTTTTCCAGTCCTGCAGCCACTGCTGAGTTTTCCAAATTTGCTGGCATATTGAGTGCAGCACTTTCACAGCATCATCTTGTAGGATTTGAAATAGCTCAACTGGAATTCCACCACCTCCACTAGCTTTGTTTGCAGTGATGCTTCCTAAGGCCCACTTGACTTTGCATTTCTGGATGTCTGGCTCTAGGTGACTGATCACATCATTGTGGTTATCTGGGTCATGAAAATCTTTTTTGTTTAGTTCTTCTGTGTATTGTTGTCACCTCTTCTTAATATATTCTGTTTCTGTTAGGTCCATACCATTTCTGTCCTTTATTGTGCCCATCTTTGCATGAAATATTCCCTTGGTATCTTATCCTCCAATTGAAAATACAATCAGTGGAGAGAGAATGTTCTCTAGAGATTTATAGCAAGCACGTACTTTTATTTTTATAATGATTTGAAGTAAATACCCCAGTCACAGTGAACTATTAAATCTGCTTTGCCTTTAATAATTAAGGCTCTGAAGGTCAAAATCTAACTTAAAAATTTACATTGACCCAATTCATATTTCCTTTTTCCCCTATAGCTATCCCTATCTACTTCTATTTTTAGCTTTTCAGTAGAAAACCCATCAGTTTATCTCAGCAACATTAGATTAACAGCTTTTTAAACACTTAAGTGTAGTTGATTTACAATGTTGTGGTAATCCGCTGTACAGCAAAGTGACTCTTTTACCCACATATGCATTCTTTTTAAAAATATTCTCTTCCATTATAGTTTACCCAGGAGATTGGTTATAGTTCCCTGTGTAATAGGTAGGACCATGTTGTTTCTCCAGTAGATTAGAAGCTTTTTCAAAGGTGAGAACCACGCCTTCTACTTTTGTTTGAGTACTTTGTACACAATTGATATGTAGTACATTCTTTAAAGTTTTATTCCATCAGTAAGTAAAACATTTATAAGAAATATAGATTTCTTTGAAAGAAAACTCTTATTATCCTGCTAAGCAGAGATAATTACTATCAGCAGTTTAGTGTGACCCAAAGGGCAGTAAACATTTTCTGTAAACAGACAAATAGTAAATATTCGAGGCATCTTGGGCCTTGTGATCTCTGTCTCAACTGATCAACTCTGCTGTTGTGGTGTGAAAGCAGCTGTAGGCAATAGAAAATAAGACTATCATAGAAAATGTGTGTGGCTCTGTTCCAGTCAAACTTTATTTACAGAAACAGGCTGGCTGGATTTGGCCTGCAGGCTATAGTTTGCTGACTTCTGTATACACCATCCTTTAAGTCCATATGTAAATGTAAGGTAATATATGTGTAACAAATAACATATATATGTGCTTAATCACTCAGTCGTGTCCGACTCTCTACTCCCCATGAACTGTAGCCTGACAGACTCCTCTGTCCATGGAATTTTTCAGGCAAGAATACTAGAGTGGGTTGCCATTTCATTCCGTTCTCCTGGAACCATTCTTACTAAGGGATGGATCCTGCCTCTCCTGTATCTCCTACATCGGCAGGTGGATTCTTTACCACTAGGGCCAACTGGGAAGCCCATAACATATATACACTGGTTTTTAAAAATGACATCCTAAGGTGGGAGGGAAATTTGGTGGAGAATGGATACATGTATGTTTGGCTGAATCTCTTTGCTATTCCCCTGAAACTATCCTAACACTGTTAATCAGATACACCCCAATACAAAAGAAAAAGTAAAAAAAAAAAAAAAAAAAAGACATCCTAAGGATATTACTAAATATCCTTTCAAATCTTGACGCCTCTGGGGATTGTCTGTCCTAGAGCATGATATTTAATTGCCCCAAAGGGGGCAAATACTGATTCTTCAGGGTGGTAAAAGCAAAAACAAAGCCTCTCAGCTTTTACAATGGTTTGTGACCCTCCAATATTCAGCTCTACAAACAAAATCTTATTCTTTAGCATTTAATTTGGAAGAGATAAGGGTTAGGTAATAAATGTCTTCAGTGTCTTAGGAAAATAATAATGAAAAGTATTGAGAAACACTGCTATATGAACCTTTGTCTTTGATTAGGATATTTTTCAACCCTATAGTTGTCAGATAACTGACAAATTGTTGCAAACACAGCCAATTTTTCTCTGTAGACTCACAAATGACTTCTGTACAATGGAGAAGACCACTCTCACCCCCACTACCCATCACTTTGGAAAAAGCCAGTTTTGTGCCTATTTATAAATTTATTTCCGTGTTCATTCACCCCGTGTAAATGTGTGGTTCTCTGATTTCTCCACTGAATTGGTTGAAACACTTGCCTAGTGTCCTTATTCAATAATAATAAGTTAAATAAAACCTTTGACAAATGTATATTTTATATTATGAGAGTCATAGTGTTACCTTTTCAAAAAGATACAATCAACAATTTCCACTGGTTTGTCACAATTCTTTTTCACTTGACAATATATCAAAAATCTTTCCATGTCATTACATGTATCAAAGATTATAAATATTCCACTAAATGAACATATTTTTTAAATGATCTTCTACTGTTGGAAAACAATGAACAGTCATTTTGTGAACAAGGATAGATTCCTGTCTTGAAAACCCTTGGAATAAGGAAAGTCATGAAGTGTGTCAAAAGTCTGTTACTTAATTTTTTTGGCATACAGCTTGTTTGCTTTCAGTTCCACGTTGACTTTTTCGAGGACGTGGGCCAGTGGACATAAAGGCCAAGCTATTTTCACAGCTCTGTTTGTTGACAGAAGTTTGCATGGGTCACTCCTATGAATCTAAGATCATTTGGGGGAAAGTGCTGTGCCCTGGCCTTGTCAGAAGTCCACACGGGGTGCAAGACTCCAAGTACACTGCCATGCTTTACTTGGCTTAAAGTACCTGGTCAAGAATCCGGTTTGGTTTGCAATTTATTTCAGGAACATGGAAAGGCCACTGTTTTTCTGAGCCTCACATTGCCAGCTCCTAAACTCTTTACCTTATTACTGCACAGACCCTAACTTCTAGCTCCTATACAAATGTTCTGTATTCTTTTAAAAGTTCAGTATTTAAGTCAAAATTGTTGAAATGGACCTCTTCCAATTATTTATCCTGTTTAATTCTTATTTAAGCTTGCCTTCCTCCAACCCTCCCTCCCTCCCTCCCTCTCACTCTCTCCTTCATCCTTTCTACCTCTTTACAGTTGCCAAGTGAATGGGCAGCAATTCTCAGAATAACAGTTTTAGCTTCCTTTCAGGAAACCAAATAAATGTTTCATACACAGAGGGGAAGGCAAAATATAAAGTCATTTTTATGAAGTAGATACTAGTTATAGGATCCATGTCGTAAGATGGAAGTCACCTCACCCAATATCCTATAAAACAAGCCACTCTTACACATCTGCATCTGCATTGGTGGAATAATTAATCTATTAATACTGTTTTCTCATTGTTAGGAAAAAACCCATAAAATATAGCACTTTCAAGATCAACCAGCACTTTATAAAATGATGCCAAATTAGAACCAGAGGCAAGAAAGATAATCTCTGATTTTTAAACTGAAGATCTCTGATTTTAAAACTCCTAAATTTTGACTTTTGGTAAAATCTACTTCACATTTTGGGATGCAATCCTTTGGTAAATGTCTGCAATTTTTTTCAGTAATCTCTCCGCCTACAATAGCATCTAAATTAAGCACTTACTTTTTAAATATGATAATGCACTTTCTCTTATTATATAATTGCATCTCAAAAATTAATAACAAAATGGCAATTTCAATTTAAAAATAAGCAAAAATCTAACCACCCTAAAGTCAAAATACATATTACAAGCATACTCAACCTCACTAACAAAACAATTGCCAATAAAAATGTGTGTGTGTTTTAACATCTTGATCATTTTTAGGTGTACAGTTCAGTGGCATAAAATACCTTCACATTGTTGTGCAGCCATTGACGTGTCCATCTCCAGAAATTTTCATCCTGTCTTCAGCCCCTGGTAATCACCATTCTACTTTCTGTCTCTCTAAATTTGACTGCTCTAAGTAATTTATATGAATGAAATCACATAATATTTGCCCTTTTGTGACTGCATATTTTAATTAGCACAATGTTCTTAAGGTTCATCTATGTGGTAGCATGTGTCAGAATTTCCCTCCTTTTAAAGACTGGATACTATTCCATTGTATGTATATATGTTCTACATTTTGGTTATTTATTCATCTGTTGATGAACACGAGTTACTTCCACATTTTGGCTATTGTGAATAATACTGCTATGAACATGAGTATACAAAAACCTAGTCAAGTTGCTGGTTTCAATTATTTTGGATATATACTCCAAAGTAGAATTGCTGGATCGTATCAATTCTACTTTAATTATTTTTGATGAATCGCTCTGCTGTTACCTATACTGGTTGCACAATTTTACATTCTCACTAAGAGCACAGTAGATTCCAATTTCTATACATCCTTTCCAACACTTGTTATTTTCTTTATTTTTGAATAGTAGCCATCTTAGTGGAGGTAAGATGGTATCTCAATGTGGTTTTAATTTTTTTTTCCTTAATAACTAATGATGTTGAGCAACTTTCCATGAACTTATTGGGCATTTGTATGTCTTCTTTCTGGTCAAGTCGTTGGCCATACTTAAAGCAGATTGCTTGCCTTTTTTGTTGTTGTTGAGTTTAAACACTTGTATTTGTATGTACATGTGGAAGACTAAGTTCAAAGAACTGAATTTTTTCCACCCAATATCCAAATAAATCCTTGGGATAGTTTAGAGAATTACCCAGCTGATGATTGGGAAAACTCCCTCGAAAATGCAAAAATAATACATGTTGTTTGTTTGAAGATAAGATTCATTTACTTCCAGTGAGATCACCCCTCTATAAAATTCATCTGTCATCAACCAAAAGATCATCCACTTAAAAATATGTAGGCTAATTTATAACTAACTTTTATGAATAGGACTAGGTAATAGTTGACTGAAATAATTCTGTAACACATCAGGGAAGCATTACCAGGTTTCAAAATGAAAGGTTAGTCCTTGAATGGTATAGTTGAGATCAGATCTTTGTTTCAGTTTAAATGTCAGCGAAGAGTCTTTCTGAGGATGTTTTGTTGGTGTCCCAGTGAAGAATGCTAAAAGTGCCAGCTTCTCCTTAAGTTGTAAAGAAGGTTGAGGATGGGGCCCTAGAAGTCTGAGCAGGCTTCAAGGTGACCCTAGACGCCAAACAGTTTGGCTTCAAGCACAGAAGCTTAACTCACTGCTTTAAAATCAAAGCTCCTTTCCATCATTCAAAGTCCCCTGCCTTCTCTTTTCACCTTGCTCACCCAACCTAATTTCTCATTCTCTTTCCAACTCATTCTCCCCAGTCAGGCTAGCCTGCTCTTCATCCAAGCATGCATTGTATTCCTATGGCAGGTATTTATCTTGGGACATGAGGTATGCAAATAATGTGACTTTTTCTAACAACTTAACTTCCATTTCAAGCCATTTTTCTGGTGAATTATCAAACTCATTTTTAGTAAAATCAAAGTTTTCTTATATAAAAGTCCCAGGGATTTAAGGTGAGCTAAGGTATCAAATAGGGAGTCCATATTTCCTTGAAGTCCTCTGTCCATTATTTCCTCACCTCTCTCCTTCCTCTGAGCCTGGAAAATAATAATCTAGCATTCTAATTCTTTTCTCCATGGCTTGAGTCCTTTCTCCTCTCCTAAGAGCCCAAACTTTTTAAAAAAAATTAATTTATTTGACTGTGCCAGGTCTTAGTTGCAGTGTGCAGGATCTTGAGTCTTCACTGTGGCATGCAGGACTCTCAGCTGGGGCACGTAGGATCTAGATCCCTGACCAGGGATTGAACCCGGGCCTTCGGCACTGGGAGCGCAGGGTCTTAGCCATGGGACTCAGAGAAGAATCTGAACTTTTTAAAGTTAAAAAACGGCAAGAAAATTCCTTTCTCTTTGTCACTGCCTACTTTTCCCAAGGCAAGACACACAGAACACCCCTGCTGTCTGAATGAGGGAAAAGGTGAAGGGGACGTGGGTAGAGGAGAATGAAACACTGGGGGAAAAATAATCAGTTCATGTGCAAAAATTTATCTCACCAACTTCAACACTTTTACTTTGCTCAGGTTGTTCTTGGCTTGGAACATTCTTCCTCCTCTTTCCCTTATGACTCTTCTTGTGATTTGTCACATAAGTTAACGTTGAATGTCTTATACTTGCTGTAGGACTGAAAGAAAAGTCACCTCATCTGAGTCATCATATCAGGCTAGAATTTCTAAGGTATCCAAGTGTTTATTTAATTCAGTAGTTCTCAGTGTGAGTCTCCCAACCAGCAGTATCAAATGGGAAGTTGTTAAAAATGCTAATTCTCAGGTCTCTTTCTAGATCTGTTGAATCACACTCTGAGGTCAGGTCCTGAATCTCCTTAACAAGTCACCCAGAGGATTCTGTTACTCTGGTTTGAGAAGCACTAGTTTAACCAGCAACAGTGTTAGTTGCTGGAAGGAGATGCTAGCTAATAGAAGTGATTTCAATATTTGAATGCCTGTTGAATGTGTTTGAATACCCGTAAGTGATGAGGCACTCATAACTTGCAGAGCATGTTTGGAAAACTGATTTATATTGGTCTGAAATATAAATCTGACAACTTCTACTCATCACTCATGTTTACCTTCCTGGATTATGGGGACGAAATCGGATTTCCTTTCCACATGACAATCTTTAAAATATCTCAATGTTACTATCATTTGCCTCTCTCTGCTGCTCTCTTATCCAGGCTAACGTGGCTTGACTTTTGAGTCCCTTTACTATCTTGTTTGAGTTTCCCTGGTGGCTCAGATTTTTAAAGAATCTGTCTGCAATGCAGGGGACCCGAGTTCAATCCCTGGGTTGGGAGGATCCCCTGGAGAAGGGAATGGCTACCCACTCTACTATTCTTGCCTGGAGAATTCCAGGACAGAGGAGCCTGGTGGGCTACAGTCCATGGGGTCACAGAGTCAGGCACAGCTAAGTGACTAACACTACTACTGCTCCTGTCTTGCTTGCACACTGCTGAACACAATCCTATTTATTTATCATTCTCTTTAATGAGCTCTGCTGTGGTTCAAAGTCAATCAAACTAAAGTAGCGTTTTTTTGCTTCTCGGTACTATATATACTCCCATTAATGTTGGCTAATATGGCCTTAGCTGCTGTTTTGGTGGCCACATTGCTAGTTCATACAAAGCATATTATTAACTGAAATTCTTTGCTGTTTTTCATCCCTATCTTGATTTTTACTTTTTAACAGATGCTGGTACTATATTACATCTCCTCTATTTTATACTTTTAGGCTCAGTTCCTTGGATGTATGTGTGTAACTATGTCTATTATTGTTTCCTGATTAGTTATTTGACTATCTGATTAATGACATAATTCACTCTCTTGGCAATACATATCTCTTGTCCCTTGAAGTAGGTCCCAGATGGCATAATGAGTACTCAACAAATAATTTAGAAATATTTTATTGATGTATTGACAGATGTTTTCAGTGTAAAAATTTTCAATGCAGGATCTACAAGTTGTTACTTAATATAAAGTAAAAACACAACTGTCTTTAGTAGCAAACATCCAGAATTATATATGCTGCTTTTTAAAGTTTTCCCACTGGTTGATTATATTCTCAGTCTATATTCTTTCAAATTATATCCAAGGATTAATTATAATCTCAGTCTATATTCTTTCAAAATAATTTCGTAGTTTCTTCTTTTAGAATTGCTTCCAGAAGCTACTTTATGAACTACAGAAAAGAAACTCTTTCATCTTATAATGGTGGCAACTATTTATTTTTAAAATCAAAGTTGGAACTCTTCATGTTGATACCCCTCTGAACCCATAGGAATATATTTTTTAAAATGGCTTTTGGTTGTGTATACATACGCTCTCATGGAAGGACCAAAGGTCGTTCTTGGCAGAAATTCCAATAAAGACTTTTTGAAAAGGTTTCCAACAATGGCAATGTCCTTGGGAGCTATAGATGACACATAATTGGACATACATATTTGTGTGCTTGCTTCTTGTGGTGACTTTGCCGCACATATTTGTTGTGTTAAATATCCCCACCCTAATAGAAGGAACCACAAAAAGAGATTTGACCTCATAAAACACAGTCCAAACATTTGTAGATCAAAGTAGTGACACTCCTTAAAATATTAGTCGGTGGGCTTCCCTGGTGGTCTAGTGGTTAAAAAATCTGCCTTGCAATGCAGGGGACACTGGTTCGATCCCTGGCCTGGGAAGATCCCACATGCCGTGGGGCAACTAAGCCCATGTGCCACAACGACTGAAGCTTGCGTACCCTGGAGCCAGTGCTCTGCAACAAGAGAAGTCCTCCCACCACAACTAGAGCATAGCCCCTGCTTGCCGCAGCTAGAGAAAGTGCGTGTGCAGCAATGAAGACCCAGTGCAGTCAAGAATAAATAAATAAATAAATAATAAAATAAAATAAAGGCCAAAAAAAAATTAGTAGGTAAACTATATGCAGTAAATAATATAAAATATACTCAAATAGATAAGATTAACAATTCAACCATTAAGTGAGAAAAGCATGAGTTTATTTATTCATCAAAATATATAGAGCTCCTTGTATATAATGTATTGGAAGAATGAATATATATTAGACTACAGGAACATGCCAGTCATTTTATGTGGACTCGCCATGAAGTAGAACTGATTATCCCATTTTACAGTAGAAAACACTGACTCTGAGAGGAGAAGTTGTCCTAGGTCACAGTGACAGTCAAGTAAGTAAAAAATTAAATACTTGAACCCAGGCCTTTCAGGCTCCGAATCTTGTTCTCTTTCTTCTATATTATACAAAGAATATTACAAACCAAAAGATATAGTTTCTGTACCCAAGGAGCTCAAGGTACTTCATAGAAAAATAAGTAAATATGGATTTAGAAAATTCTCTGTACAAATCAAAGAAAGCTGAGTTACAATAAAAATTGAGTTAACTGAATAAAAAATAATTTTAAAATGGCAATGTTTCATTTTGATGAGAGCTGAATAAAATCAAGCCTTTTCCTGCCAATTGGTTAAGTTTTATTTTAAAATAAATTTAGCAATACAGATCAAAAACCATAAAATATTTATATCCTCTTTTATTACCCTTTATCATAAATCCATTTCTGGAACTTTAGTCTAAGACAGTATTATAAATGTTGAAACGAGGCATAAAGGTATTACTAACTGAGTTGGAAAAAAAAACGTATACATGTCAGTCCTGCTGCTGAGTGTGGAATATATAACTAGTGAGAGCCTGCTGTGTCGCACAGGGAATCCTGCTCAGTGCTCTGTGTGACCCAGATGGAAGGAAGTCCAGAGGGAGGGGATATGTGTGTGCATGTGGCTGATTCATTTCCCTGTAAGCAGTGACTGAAACAGCGCTGTGAAGCAGTTCAGTTCAGTTCAGTCGCTCAGTCGTGTCCGACTCTTTGCGACCCCAGGAATCGCAGCACGCCAGGCCTCCCTGTCCATCACCAGCTCCCGGAGTTTACTCAAACTCGTGCCTATCGAGTCGATGATGCCATCCAGCCATCTCATCCTCTGTCGTCCCCTTCTCCTCCTGCCCCCAATCCCTCCCAGAATCAGGGTCTTTTCAAATGAGTCAACTCTTCGCATGAGGTGGCCAAAGTATTGGAGTTTCAGCTTCAGCATCAGCCCTTCCAATGAACACCGAGGACTGATCTCCTTCAGGATGGACTGGTTGGATCTCCTTGCAGTCCAAGGGACTCTCAAGAGTCTTCTCCAACACCATAGTTCAAAAGCATCAATTTTTCGGCACTCAGCTTTATTCACAGTCCAACTCTCACATCCATACATGACCACTGGAAAAACCATAGCCTTGACCAGATGGATCTTTGTTGGCAAAGTAATGTCTCTGCTTTTTAATATGCTATCCAGGTTGGTCATAACTTTCCTTCCAAGGAGTAAGCGTCTTTTAATTTCATGGCTGCAGTCACCATTTGCAGTGATTTTGGAGCCCCCAAAAATAAAGTCTGACACTGTTTCCACTGTCTCCCCATCTATTTCCCATAAGGTGATGGGACCAGATGCCATGATCTTAGTTTTCTGAATGTTAAGCTTTAAGCCAACTTTTTCACTCTCACTTTCATCCAGAGGCTTTTTAGTTCCTCTTCACTTTCTGCCATAAGGGTGGTATCATCTGCATATCTGAGATTATTGATATTTCTCCTGGCAATCTTGATTCCAGCTTGTGCTTCTTCCATCCCAGCGTTTCTCATGGTGTACTCTGCATATAAGTTTAATAAGCAGGGTGACAATATACAGCCTTGATGTACTCCTTTTCCTATTTGGAACCAGTCTGTTGTTCCATGTCCAGTTCTAACTGTTGCTTCCTGACCTGCATATAGGTTTCTCAAGAGGCAGGTCAGGTGGTCTGATATTCCCATCTCCTTTAGAATTTTCCAGTTTATTGTGATCCACACAGTCGAAGGCTTTGGTGTAGTCAATAAAGCAGAAATAGATGTTTTTCTGGAACTCTCTTGCTTTTCGATGATCCAGCAGATGTTGGCAATTTGATCTCTGGTTCCTCTGCCTTTTCTAAAACCAGCTTGAACATCTGGAAGTTGTCGGTTCATGTATTGCTGAAGCCTGGCTTGGAGAGTTTTAAGCATTACCTTACTAGCATGTGAGATGAGTGCAATTGTGTGGTAGTTTTGAGCATTCTTTGGGATTGCCTTTCTTAGGGATAGGAATGAAAACTGACCTTTTCCAGTCCTGTGGTCACTGCTGAGTTTTCCAGATTTGCTGGCATATTGAGTGCAGCACTTTCACAGCATCATCTTTCAGGATTTGAAATAGCTCAACTGGAATTCCATCACATCCACTAGCTTTGTTCATAGTGATGCTTTCTAAGGCACACTTGACTTCACATTCCAGGATGTCTGGTTCTAGGTGAGTGATCACACCATTGTGATTGTCTGGGTCGTGAAGATCTTTTTTGTATTGTTCTTCTGTGTATTCTTGCCACCTCTTCTTAATATCTTCTGCTTCTGTTAGGTCCATACCATTTCTGTCCTTTATCGTGCCCATCTTTGCATGAAATGTTCCCTTGGTATCTAATTTTCTTGAAGAGATCTCTAGTCTTTCCCATTCTGTTGTTTTCCTCTATTTCTTTGCACTGATCACTGAGGAAGGCTTTCTTATCTCTCCTGGCTATTCTTTCTAACTCTGTGTTCAAATGGGTATGTATTTCCTTTTCTCCTTTGCCTTTAGCGTCTCTTCGTTTCACAGCTATTTTTAAGGCCTCCTCAGACAGCCATTTTGCCTTTTTGCATTTCTTTTCCATGGGGATGGTCTTGATCCCTGTCTCCTGTACAATGTGACAAACCTCCGTCCATAGTTCACCAGGCTCTCTGTCTATCAGATCTATAGTTTTGAAGCAGCTATACTCCAATAAGTTTTAAAAAAATCCTATTTCCCCTTTACTCTCACACCACTGCCGTACTGCCATACTTCTGACAGCTGGTGTGTGGGTTTTCCATACATCAGGCAGTTCTCCATGACACTCACTGGGTGGCCCACGATTCCATTTAATTCTGACGCCATCTACTCAGAGTTAACATCAGATCCCACACGCTGAAGACTCAGTCCCACAAGCCTGCCCCAACTTCAGATGCCCATCGCAAGTCCCAGGTTGTCACTTGGACTCTTCACCAGTTATCTATAAATCAGGGTTCCCATGACCCTCTTCTCCTGAGTTTGATCAGTTGCTAGTATGGCTCACGGAAACACATTTATTGATTTATTTTGAAGGATATAATCCAGGCTCTGAGTGAAACGCCAAATGAAGAGATTGATAGGACAGAACATGGAATACTGCTGAGGGCAGAAGCCTCTGTCCCCATGGAGTTGAGGTTTGCTGCCCTTCCAGCATGATGCATTCACTAACCCAGAAGCTCTCTGAGCTCCACACTTTGGAGATTTTCATGGAGGCTTCATCACCTCAGTGTGAAAGATCATTAAGTCTGTCTGCAGCCCCTCTCCCTTGTCCGGAGAAGGGGGAGTGGGTGCTGAAAGTTCTGACCTTCTAATCGTGACTTGATCTTTTTAGTGATCAGCCCCCATTCTTTTAAAAGATGAATTGTTCCTTGCCGTGCTGGGGCCTCAGCTTGGAACTTGGTAGCCCCCAGGAACCCACCAAATGTTGTCTCATTAGAACAAAAGACACTCCTGTCACCCAGGAAATTCCAGGTGATTTATGAGCTTTGTGTCAGGAATCAGGGTCAAAGGCCAAATATTAAGAGTACCAAGATTCTTTTAGTGTTCATATCACTTAGGATATTATAAGGGTTTGAGAAGTTCTGTGCCAAAAATTGGGGTCAGCAACTGTTATAAGTATTTTTTTCTCTTTTACATTCCCAGCAGTAACTTAAAAAACAGGAAAAAACTGCAACAACTTTATAACCTAATTTATTGCCTAAATGGTTGGGTTAAAATAAACAGTTTGGTCTGTTTGTGTAATATTTTGCAACCATTAAAATAATGGTTATAAAGACCATGTAGCATTATAAAAACAGGTTGTATTAATAAATAACCATATGTGGGTCTACAATATATTGAAGATTTATGATTCATGTTATAAGAAAGATATAGGATAAAAATGAAGAAAATATATGAAATAGTATGTATTACAGTGGAATAGTTTAAGTTTTTCTTACAAATCTTTTATTAATTTTATGATGAAGGAAAAACAAATCTCCACATTTTCCTGGTATTGTTTGCTATTACTAGACATATCACATTCCTTTTTTTTTTTTTTAACTTATGCTTTCATTCCAGTAGAACTAAGTTTTTGGAAACCAGCTTTGTTTATTAAATTGCAATCAAATAATTCTAGCTCAATCTCCTATAGTTCTAGTAAGGGGAATATGACACATTTGACATATTAGTGTAACTTAAGTGTCACAACTACTCCATTCACTGTGAATCTGTACAATTAAAATTTTGAAGACATTATGGCTCCTAGGATTAGTGGTTGAGATTGGGGATGCAAGGTCAGCCTCTTGGTTTCCAAGGAAAGTACTTCCTTTCATTGTGCCCTGAGTGTGTGTGTCTACACTGTGAGATGGAGAACAGGATTAGAGAGTTGCTGTTGAGATGTGAATTCTCCTTGGCTCTGCCAAGGCTGTTGGGACTTACTTTTTTGAAAGAAATATTTTAAAAGATGAATGGTTCCTTGCTCTGCTGGGGCCTCAGCTTGGAACTTGGTGACTCTGACTGTCACAGCAAGGGGGAAGCTGAGCCAGGACAGATAGCTGGACAAGAGTTGGAGCCCACGTCAGATGTGGGCCAGCATGAGTCCAAGGCCTAGAGAAGAAATAAATGGGATGAGGGGTTAGTGGGGAATTGGGTACTTAGGATAGTATAGGGAGGAACTGGGAACAAAGGCCAGGCCAGAATGGAGTTTCATGCAGAGATGGAGCTGGCTCAAAGCAAGAGTCAACACTCATGGGAACAAAGGGTGGACACAGGCTTGAACATTAAGCCTTATCAGAGAAAGCAAAGGTAAGAGACAGGAGCCAGGGATGAAGCTGGGCTGAAGCCCGAAGGAAGTCTGATGTTATAGACGGGAGCAAGGAAAGGCTGGAATTCTGGGGAAGACCTGGTGCTTCCCTTGTGGCTCAGTTGGTAAAGAACCTGCCTGCAATGCAGGAGACCTGAGTTCGATCCCTGCGTTGGGAAGATCCCTTGGAGAAGGGAATGGCTACCCAGCATTCTGGCCTGGAGAATTCCATGGACTGTATAGTCCATGGGGTCACAAAGAGTCGGACACAACTGAGCGACTTTCACCTTCACCTCTTTCTGACTCCAGCTGCCTGTTGTGGCTCACATGTTCCAACTGCAGAGAATTCAGTGTTCAGAGCGCCCCAAAGGAAACTCAACAGCTTATGACCAAATGCCATACAGATTTCTGGATAAGGTTTCTCAACCAGCATCTTCCTTAAGACAACACTGCTCCAGGGTCTATAGTCTAGATTGAAAAGAACGTTTTGACTGCTGGCAAGCCCTTTCTCTTGAGAACTGTGGCTTCCTGAGGAAAACCAGATCTCCGTCATAATTACCCAGATAAACAATACAGAGTTCAAGTATTTCTAATGCTATTGGTAAGCATTTGTCATTTCAAACTATCAGGGATAGATTCTCTGATTTTTACAGATGATTTTTAACCTTGGAGGATGTGTGTGCACAGACGCACATATCATTCCTCATTTAGATATTTACAACATGTTTACTGTTGACCTTTGAACAATGTGTTGGTTAGGAATGCCAACCCTCCACACAACTGAAAATTCACGTACAACTTTAATGTCAGCCATCTGTATCTGCGGTCAGCAGCTGCGTATTCAACCAACCAGTGATCATGTAGTTCTGTAGTACATATTATTGAAAAACATCTGCATGTAAGTGAACCATGTCATTCAAACCCATGTTGCTCGAGGGTAAATTGTTTGTGTATACATTTGTATAAATACATATATATTTACATATCTGTATCTACATATAAATATATACACACTTACATGTATATTACCTTTTTTCAATTTGAAAGTGTATTTTTATTGAAATATATTTGACAGATAACATTGTGCAGATTTAAGGTATACTGCATGTTGATATGATACATTGGTATATTCTGACATAATTGCCATTATAGAGATAGTTAGCTTCTCTATCATGTCACATAATTATCATTTCTTGTTTGTTGTAGGAATAATTAAAAGTTAGTTTCTTAGTGAGTTTGATTGTAATTCACTATGCTCTGCATTAGATTTCTGTGACTTATTTATCTACTAGTTGCAAGTTTATACCCTTGAACAACATCTCTCCTTTTCCCTCCACCTCCAGCCCCTGGCAACCACCATTCTATTCTCTTTTTCTGTAAGTCTGGCTTTTCTACATGCCACATATAAGTGATATCGCACAGTTTTTGTCTTTCTCTAACTTTTCTTACTTAGCATAATGTTCTCAAGTTCCGTCTGTGTTGTTGCAAACAGTAGGATTTCCTTCTTCCTCATGACAAGGGTCTACCTATCTATCTCAAATCTTCTTTAACCATTTGTCTATCTTTTTCTCTTAAAATTTTCTTATAAAATATGGTGGCTTTGAATTGAAGTCACCTTGACAATTTTTTGTATTCCATACATGTCTTTCAACTTTTCACTAGATTTAATATAGACTAGAACATGGTGTATCTTGTGGAAAGTTTTCATGGACTCTGCCCTTCTGTGGTCTCACTGATACTGGACTGAATTGTTTGTGGGAGCACAAAGCAAGGTGTCTTAACAACGCAGGCAGCAAACAGCCCAGTTTCTCCTGTAGCCCATAGACGCTGGCAAGTGTGGCCCATTACACATGGCTTTCTTGACCTTCTGTTCTAAGTCCTCTCTGCCACTAAGCAGTCACTGACTGAGTCTTGATAAAGACTCTCTTTGACCAAACCCTGGTTAGGCTCTTAAGTTCTTGAGACCTTGACCTTGTGGTTTCTGTCTGTTTTGGGCCAGCTATAGCAAGAATCTTTCTAAATTGGTTTAAAGAGAACCCTCCACCCTTGATATCTGAGAAAATTCCACATCTCCCAGCATTTCTCAAGTAACATCTGATCACCCTGGCCTGCCATCAGCAAGAATTCTGTCAAGTCACTTTACACAGAAATCTTCCCTTGGGACTTCCCTATTGGTTGAGTGGCTAAGGCTGTGTGCTCCAGAAGCAGGGGGCCTGGGTTCCATCCCTGGTCAGGGAACTATATCCCACATGCCACAACCTGACTCAGCCAAATAAATAAATAAAAATAAATATTAAAAAGAAATCCCCTCTTTCCCCTGTAAATAATGCAAATAATCCCCTTGTAATCTTCTCCACTGACCTCCACCCTTGTCTATAAATCCCCACTCGTGCGTGCTGTTTCTGAAACTGAGCCCAGTCCCATACTGAGATCTCTTTTCCTCTGTTGTAACTTTCTGAATAAAATATACTTTTACCATTTCAACTACCATCTAGCTCTGACTTTAACAGTCTCAGCTTTAAAACTTTCTGCCACACTTGCCTTTTGAGCCATTTGCCATGCATTTCATTGGTGCAGAGTTCTGTAAATTAAGATGATTTAGGCCTGAGTTGCAGAATCACATAGACCTGTTTTGAATCCCAGCCCTTTCATCTGCTAGCTGAGTGGCATTTTTAAGAATACTTTATCCATTGTACCTCAATTTTCTTATTTTAAAAATGGGCATAAATAGAAAAACAGACATAGAGAATAGACTTATGGACGTGGGGAGAGGGGAGGAGAGGCTGAGATGTGTGGAGAGAGTAACCCAGAAACTTATATTACCATATGTAAAATAGATAGCCAAGGGGAATTTGGGAGGGAGGTTCAAAGGGAGGGAATATATGTATACCTATGGCTGATTTATGTTGAGGTTTGACAGAAAACAACAGAATTCTGTAAAGCAATTAACCTTCAATTGAGAAATGAGTTTTTTAAAAAATGGGCATAACCTTACAGATCTACTAAGATTATGAGGAATAAATGAAATAACACTTACATAAGTGCTTAGGACAAAATAGTTACATAGTAAATGATATTATCATTTTGGTAGGGTTGCACAATGAGAAGAAATGTGGGAATGTTTTATAGTGAGAAAACTGCTATTTAAAAGTATACTTCTTTTTTTTATATTCTTTTTCATTATGGTTTGTTATAGGATATGGAATATAGTTCCCTGTGCTAAACTATAGGGCCTTATTTTTTTAATCTATTCTATATATAATAGTTTGCATCTTATAGTCCCCCCAAAAGTATGTTTTTGCTATTGGAGATATCAAGTTAACTTGGGCCGGACCTTCTTTTTCTAGAAAGAACTAGTTAATGGCTTTTCTTAGAATCATGGATGTTTAGTAACAAGCTTACTTGTTTATGGAGCAATATGAAAATATTTAAATCATAATCAAGAAAAATATTATGGCATTGAGTATACAATATGATCAAATACTTATAATGTATATTATAAGAAATGTATAGTATAAAGTTGAAGCAAATACATGAAATGCAGATGCATGATGGTGGTAGAATAGTATTTTATCTGGCCAGACCATTGTCTGGCCAACCCCTCTCTATGCTCTTGGTAGATAGGGGTTGCTGGTTGGTGTATGTGGGGTGGAAAGAGGGAAGACATATTTATGTGAGGTTCCAAGGAACTTTTAAAAATCAAAAGGATTGAGATCCTTAACTCTTCTCTTTTGAGATTCAATATTGTTAGAACATCTCTGACCTCATGGACTAAGGTGTTTCCAGTTGAAGGCGCTGATCAGGAAAGGAGACCAGGTTTCTCCCACCCAGGAAGGAAGTCACTATGAAGAAGGGAGGGTTTAGGCTGGTGATGCGTGTCCCAAATAAGGTCCTAGATGGTAATGGGGAAGATGGGTTGGTGTCACTCATTCAACCCTCAAAGAAACTCTACAAAGCGGACCTGGTTTTATCCCTGTTTTTCACTGCAACGCCTAGGCAGAGAGAAGTGAAGAAATTTGCCCAAGGTAAGAGTGCCAGGAGGTCATTCAGAGCTGGAACTTGAAATTGTTTGTCTCCAGGATCCTCGCATCTCACCACTACACTCATTGTCTTATCTAGATCCTTATGTGGCTCTTCTCCTCCTCAGTTGACAGAATAAAGAAATGCAAATTGGAGTTGAGGATTAAGACATATACTTCAGTGAGAAAGGTACTGGCAATTAAATAGAACCGCAAAAGGCTTTGAGGTTTCCTGGCCTCCTGCAGGAGGGTAATGATTATGTGATGTAATCCACATTCTTGCCTGACTTTTGGAAATGAAAGAAAACAAGAATTTTCAAGATGATTGCCTAAGATTAAAGGTCATTCTGTGGCCATGTTTAGTTGGTTATTTTTCCTATGAAAACTTGATCTTTCCAGACCTCAATGATCTCATCTATAAGATAAAAGTGTTGTTCTAAGACATTGTTTAAGGTTCTTTTCATGCCTTAAAGTTTGTGAATGCAGCAATTTACAAGCTTTTCTTCTGGTATTTAACCTTTGGCCTTAGCCTCTTTAGCACTATGATCAAAACTGATGAACTCAACTGAAAGTTGATGTGACAGGTGAGGAAGCCAGGACAAAGGACTTCAGGAAAGTTATGAAGCAGGGACAGGTTTCACAGCTAGCTATTAAATGGAGTTGAAAGGAAAGAATTCAAGATTTCAGAAACCAGTGGATAAAGCAGAAAAGGTTGCAGCTCAGAAAAGGCTTTCAGAGGGATTACAAAGAGATTGGTTTGGTTGTGCCTTAGACTTTAGCAGGCTGCAAATAGATTGGCCAGTGTGAGTCAGAAGAAAGGATTAGCCATCACAGGGCTGTGGGTGATGGATGGCTGTCTGGCGTCTTGGCCTTACCATCCCAGCCACAGTCTCTCAGAAGCTGGCATTGACAGCTTTGAATAGCATTGACACTATTACCAATAATTCTACTCCCAACTACACAAAGCTTTCTTAGTATTAGTTCAGGTAAAAGAATAGATAGTAATTAAGTAAAGGGAAGGTAAAAAAAAAAATCACAAAAACATAGATGTAAGCAAATTTTACTCTGAATTGTTTGAAAGAGTAACTACTTTTTGTTTCCTCTTCCTTCTTTCTTCTCATCTTCCACCTTTTTGCTCATTACCCACTTCTTTTCTCCACCTTTCTCTCTGGTTCCCTTTCCTCACCCCTTCATTCTTTTGTCCCTCACTCCCAGCACTTACAACACTGTGTTTAAAAGTTCTTGCTAGGGACTTGGCTGGTGGTTTAATTGTTAAGGCATGTCCATGCTTCCAATGCAGGGGTGCAGGTTTAATCCCTGGTTGGGGAACTTATATCCCATATGCTACAACTGAGAAAAAAAAGAAAAACCAAATAGTTTAAAAAATCCAATTAAACCAAAAAAAAGTCCATTCTGAGCACTGTGGCCAACACAAAATAAAGGAGACATGTTTCTGTTTTCTCACAGTGTTCTCAAGCAACAAGTTCAGTTCAGTTCAGTTCAGTTGCTCAGTCATGTCCAACTCTTTGTGACCCCATGAACCGCAGCACGCCAGGCCTCCCTGTCCATCACCAACTGCTGGAGTCTACCCAAACCCATGTCCATTGAGTTGATGATGCCATCCAACCATCCCATCCTCTGTCGTCGCTTTCTCCTCCTGCCCTCAATCTTTCCCAGCATCAGGGTCTTTTCCAATGAGTCAGCTCTTTGCATGAGGTGGCCAAAGTACTGGAGTTACAGCTTCAGCATCAGTCCTTCCAATGAACACCGAGGACTGATCTCCTTTAGGATGGACTGGTTGGATCTCCTTGCAGTCCAAGGGACTCTCAAGAGTCTTCTCCAACACCACAGTTCAAAAGCATCAATTTTTCAGCACTCAGCTTTCTTTATAGTCCAACTCTCACATCCATACATGACTGCTGTAAAAACCATAGTCTTGAGACAGACAAAGAATGTGGTAAAACATTGTAAGGGCTTCCCTGGTGGCTCAGTGGCAAAGAAATCGCCTGCCAATTCAGGAGACCAGGGTTCAATCCCTGGATTGGGAAGAATCCCTGGAGAAGAAAATGGTGACCCACTCCAGTATTCTTTCATGGGAAATCCCATGGACAGAGAAGCCAAAGAGTAAAAATCCTTCATCATATTTCTTTTCTTCACTTCCATCCTGTCTGTGCAGCCCTATCCCAAATCTGCTAACGTTCTTTCCTCTTCCTCCTCTACTCCCCCTCTCCTCCCTTCTAAAGCTTGCTCTGAGGATTGGATGACTAGTGGCTAAAGATTTTCCCTATGTTGGGAGAAAAAAATTCTCCTAAGGTTCACTGTATCATATGAACCAAGTTTCAGAAATAAGATCACTCACTAGTTGGGGTTTCCTTCTCTCTCTCTCTCTCTTTTTTAATATTGAAACAGATATACAGAGGGTTTTAAAAAAATAAGTTTCATCTTTTCTTTGTTGAGTAATGATGGTATTTCTAGGACTTTACTGAGTGCTGCCATGTGCTAGGTGCTTAGTGTATGATTTCTAAGCCTTGTTTTGTCACGCCACTGCTGCTCTCAATTCATAGATGAGGATACTCAGAGCAGGTAAGTGTAAGTTGCTCAGTGGTGTCTGACTCTTTGTGACCCCATGGAATGTAGCCTGCCAGGCTTCTCTGTCCATGGGATTCTCCAGGCAAGAATACTGGAGTGGGTAGACATTCCCTTCTCCAGGGGATCTTCTCGACCCAGGGGTTGAACCAAGGTCTCATGAATTGCAGGCAGATTCTTTACTGTCTGAGCTACCAGGGAAGGCCCAGTCTAAGGTAAAACAGCCAGAAGTGGAATTAGAACATAAATCTGTCTAACTCAAAAACTCAAACTCTTCACTACCTCTATGCTTCAATGACAAAGGGAATTCCATACAATTTTTTTATTCCTCCTCAGAATAATTCTACTTTCAAGTTCTCTGTTTTTGTTTTTGTTTTATTTCTTAAACTTATGAGGTAAAGCACAGGTTTAAGCTAGGCTGCTAGCTTTGAGAGACAGTTGGATTCCTTCTAGGTTATACAATGAATATCTGGTCTGTTTTTGTTATCAATTATAAACTCTACAATGATACTTGATTAATTTTTAAATAATTAGATAAATTAATAATAATAAATAATTATTTATAAATATAATAATAAATATAATAATAAATAATTGATTAATAATTAGAAAAGTCTCAGTGGTATGATTTTTTAAAATTAAGGCTTTTTTCTCTTAAAAACTGATTAATGCTTATTTATAAAAACACATGTAGTTTCATAGATTAATATTCATGGTGCAAAACACAGATGGGCTTATTGGCATTAACAAAAACAAAAGGAAATTGTAAGTGTTCTTACTGCTTGGTATCAATATAGATTTAATAGAAGTTTCCAGAATTAACAATCTCACTTCGATGTTGTACACCTTTAAAATAACATTGTGAATTTTTTAACCAATCTTTAGTTCAAAAGATTGTAAAAGGAACCTAATGGATTGTTAATTTTTTTTTATTTTGACACTGATTATATCATTCTTGGCACATTAATATTAATTTGTAATGAGACTATTATGCCAGTATGCTTCTGTTACAATATAATAATCAATAAGGGAAAAGTTAGCATTGAATTGAGATGAGTTGTAATAAATGACATTAATTTGTGCTCTTCCTACCATGAATTTGTATCAAATTGTTGAACTGATGCAGGTCATGTCCATATTACAACAGAATTTAATGCCATGTTTATGTGCCTGTATATTAGAGGCAGAATTTAAACAGTGGTTCCTTTAACCCATCTGGGTGTCAACACTTTCATATGTAAGTACAGATTATATTGCATCAAAAGAGTGTCTGACACATTGCTAGCATTTGGTGTGAGTTTACTATTATAATTTATGACCCCTATTTTAAGAGCAGGAAAACTATTAGTAAGGTTGCCTGTAACAACTGTGCTTGAAGCTAAAACTGCCAGTGGTCAGAGATATTAAATCCATTTAAATGTGGACCTAATACAGCTTACAATCCATGAAAGAGGTTTGGAGAGAAGAACTTGGACCATATATGAGGGGTGGGATCTTTAATAGGGGAGCGCAGGGAACAACATTCTGATGTCAGGCATCAGTTAAGCTCTTAATTTTCTAAGTTTTCCAAAATGTGAGTCCAGGGCATGCTCAGGAAGAAATTTCAGTGCTGCATCCAAATAAAATTTAAAAACATTGTGTAACCTACTCTCTTCTTGGAGACTCACAGTATTCATTTACATAGCAAAGGCTTAGAGATATGTGAAAAAGAATTCTGCTTTAACTTAATTTCACTTCACTTTTCCCAAACTTATTTGATAATGGAACTCTTTAAAAATATACCACCTTTAAATAGCCTGTATAATTAGTCCTCCTTGGAACGCATCTACAGAAATGCTGATTCATAGAAAACTCAAAATTCAGCTACTTTTCCCTTTTTAAAATTCATGAGTTCAAGACAAATTGTACTGACAAATAGCCTCTCCAGTTTACCTTTCCATCCATATTTAGATGTAAATAACTTATCAACCACGTGGTAGGTAGTGAATTCATAAAACCCAGGAAAGGAGATCAGAATCCACGCACATGCCAGATATGTCTCTGTTTGATTTTTTTTTCGGTAACTTCCTCCCTCCCCGGCTCCCTCTCCCTTCTTTTCTTCCTCGTTTCTTTCTTTCTCTCCTTGTCTCTCTTTCTTTCTCTCTCTCCCTCTTTCTTTTATTTCTGTTCTTTCAGTTTCTTTGAGCTGTAATTGACATATAGCACTGTATAAGTTTAAAGTGTACAGCATAATGATTTGACTTACATACATCATGAAATGATTATCACAATATATTTAATGAACATCCATCAACTCACACAGATATAAAATTAAAGAAATAGAAATAAAATTTTTCCTTGTGATGAGAACTCTTTTTAGGATTTACTCTCTTTAACAGCTTTCAGACATAACATATAATAGTTTTAATTATATTTGTCATGTTGTACATTATGTCCCTAGTACTGATTTATCTTATAACTGGGAGTTTGTACCTTTCATGCAATTCCCCTTCTCCTGACTCCCTGCCTCTGGTCACCACAAATCTGATCAGTTTTTCTATGAATTTGTTTGTTTGATTTTGAAGTATAATTGACCTCCCAACACTGTATTAGTTCTTGTTATGCAGCACACTATTTCTATACATTACAAAATGATCACTATGATAATTATAGTTAACCATCTGGCACCATACAACATTATTTCATTGTTGACTATATTCTCCATGTTGTACATTTCACACCTGTGGCTTATTTATTTTAAAACTGGAAGTTTGTACCTCTTAATCTCCAACACCTAGTTCTTCCCTTCCCGACTCCCTTCTCTGCTGCGTGCATGCTCAGTCGCTCAGTAGTGTCCAACTCTTTGTGACCCCATGGAGTGTGGCCCACCAGGCTCCTGTATCCACGGCGTTTTCCAGGCAAGAATACTAGGGTGGGTTGCCATTTCCTACTCCGGGGATCTTCCCGACCCAGGGATTGAACCCACATCTCCTGCATTGGTGGGTGGATTCTTTACCACTGAGTTGCTGGGGAAGTTCCTCTCCTCTGATAACCACCTGTTTTGTTTTGTTTTTTGTCTATTTCTATAACTCTGTCTTGCTGTTTATTCACTTGTTTTTTTAGAGTCCACATATAAGTGAAATCATACAGTATTTGTCTTTCTCTGTCTGACATATTTCATTTAACATCATACCCTCTAGGGCTAGCCATATTGCTGCAAATGGCAAGATTTCATTATTTTTTAAGACTGAGTAATATTCCATTGTACAGATATACCACATATATATATATCCATATATATCGCAGCAGTGCACTCTTCTTTGGCCACCAGAGCTGTGTGCTCTAGGGATGCTCCGTATGTGGGCTGTGTGGGTCTTTCTCTTGTGGTGGGCTGAGTACTGTGTGTGGGCTGAGCATTGGGCCCTGGTCTTGTTGGTTTCCAGGCCCTGTATTGTGCAGAGGCTGTTGGCCACTTGTGGGTAGGACCAGGTCACTAGGCTGAGGCTGCAGAGATGTGGGGCCCTGAGGATAGTGCTGGCCCACTGGTGGGTAGAGCCAGGTTTCTTGGTAGATAGTTTCAGATTCCTGGATCTCAGGTCAGCTTACATGGGGGTAGACCCAGTTCCTTACATGACTGGCTGTTATGTGGTCCAAGGTGTCCACCCACTGGTGATTGTAGCCATATCCCCAGGCAGCTGACTAGGGGGTCAAGGTGTTTCAGAGCTGGTACCAGCCTGCTGGTGGGTGGGCTGGAGTCCTAACATGCAGGCTACAAAGCCCGGGGATTCTGGGGCTGGTGCCTGCCCCTGGTGGCTGAGGCTGCTCTTGGAGCTCATGGCTACCCCACTGGGGGCTGAGCTGGATATTTGGGTTTCTGGATGCGGGGCTTTGGGGTTCCCATGGCTAATGCTGGTGACCTGTTGTACAGGGCCTGATGTTGGGCCCTCTGGTGAACAGAGCTGTATCCTGGAGTGGCTGTGGGCTCAGGGGGTCTAAGTCAGCTAGCCTGCTGGAATGTGTGGCCATGTTCCTGACTGGCTAGTTGCTTGGCCTGAGGCACACAAGTCCTGGTGTCAACAAATTGGTGGATGGAACCGGATTCAGTGCTAGTAAATGAGAGAGGTAATTCCAGAATTGTGCTTTTCAACACCAATGTCCTCTTGGTAAAAATAAGCTCCCCAAAATGCTACCATCAGTGCCCATGTCCCCAGAGTGAGTTCCAGGTGCCTCCTGCATTTCTGAGAGGCTCTCTAAGATTAGAAGATGGTTCTGACCCTGGCTTCTTTCAAATTACTGCTTCTGCTCCGAGTCCTGGAGTATGTAAGATTTTGTGTGGACCCCTTCAGAGTAGAGTCTCTATTTCCCACATCTCTCTGGTTCTCCAATAAGTAAGCCTTGCTGGCCAAACAAAGCCAAGCATTCTAGGCACTCATCTTCCTCATGCAGGGTCTCTGGGCTGGGAAGCCTGATGTGGGGATCAGATTCCTCACTTCTTGTTTGTTGCTTGCCCACCCAGTGACATGGGTCTTGGCTATATCTCCTCTCTGCCCTTATGTTTATCTCATTGTGGTTCCTTCTTTATATCTTTAGTTGTAGGAGATCTTTTCTGCTAATCTTCTTGTCTTTCTCACCAGTAGTTGCTCTATAAAGAGCTGTAATTTTGGTGTATCTGTGGGAGGAGGTGATCTCAGGGTCTTTCTACTCTGCCATTTTGGCCACTCCTCACTATTTGATTTTTCAGAAAAACATTTTAAGACCCTATAACCATGGGATTATAGTCTCCTTTATAGTCTATAGTCTCCTTTCAGTTTCTTGAGGACAACAAAGATGAATCTGGGAAACTACCTCAGGGGAAAAACACACATTATTCCTGGGTAAATTTGCATCCGATGATCTAGGCCTTGGCATTACTAAGTCTTGTTCAATCATTATTTAGCACTTTGTGCCAACAGTGCTAGGTATACTCTAGAAACACTTAACTGTCATGTACTTTATGATTTTTATCTTAAAGCTATCTTTTGCCATATTTTATTAGCTATCTGTTGCTGCATAACAGATTACTCCCAAATTTAACAGCTTAACTAACAACCATTTATTATCCTTACGCCTTGGGGGACCAGACTGCAGCGAAGGGGCTGAAGTTGTCTTGAGGTGTGAGAAGGGAGAATGTGCTTTCAGGCTCACGCATGTGGTTGTGGGAGGATTTAGCTGTTAGACTGATTTCTGGGTAGCAATCAGCTCTGTTACTATTGGTTGTTAGCTGAAGGTCTCCGTCTACCCTTTGCCACACACACCTTAGTACAGGGCAGTTCACAGTATGGCAGCTGGCCTTCATCAGATGGACAAGTGAGAGAACAGGAGGGGATAAGCAAGATAGACGCCAGAGTCTTTCTGCAACTTCATCTCAGAAGTGACACCCTATCACTTTCGTGACATTTTATTTGTAGGAAGCAAGTCACTAGGTCCTCTCCACACTCAGGGGAGGGAATTATACCAGGGCATGAATACCAGGAAGTGGGGATCATTAACAGCCATTTTAGAAGTTGTCTATCACACACACTAAAAATTTGTGGCATGGGAGTGTTATTCCACTAAATGGGTCTGGTGCTTTAGAATATGTTGATATTAGTCTGGTTCAGAGTTTATAAGTTCATGCATTAAACTTTAATAAAATATTGAATGATAAAATAGAGAAATTTGTACTTACCTCAATTCCTTTCCAAATAAATATAGGACACTCTATTTATTTGGAAAGAATATCTTGGTAATCTCTGGTTAGGTGGAAAAAGAGGTCTAGAAAGCAAGGGTCAGTACTCTGTGTCCAGAATGATGCCACAGAGTGGAGTTCGGAGTCCACAGCTATGGAATTCACAGGGTTATGAGCAAAGTCAATTAGATCTAGATGTCTGAAAGTCAGATGCTAATACTGACATCTGAGTTACACTTGTTTGTGATGTGGAGAGTTAAAAATAGCCTTGGACTTTAGGTTTTTATTTAGACCTGATGATCAGAGTACAAACTTGCATGACTTATCTGCTGATGAGAAACAAATTGCCTCCAAACATAGCAGTTTAAAACAATAAACATTTTTAGCACAGTATCTATGGGTCTGAATTTGAAAGTAGCTTAGCTAGATGGTTCTGGCTAAGTGTCTCATGAGGTTTGACTCAAGATGTCAGCAGGAGCTGCAGTCATCTGAAGGTGTGTCTGAGACTGGAGGATCTTCTTCTAGAATGACTTGCTCACACAACTGCTGGCAGGAGTATTCGTCACCAGGTAGATCTCTCCATAGATCTGCTTGAATATCCTCATGACACATCATCTGGCTTCCCCCAGAATGATTGACTTGAGACAAATAAACAATAAGGAAGCCGCAACATCCTTTATGATCTAGTTGAGGAAGACATACACCTTTGCCATATGCTATGCACTAGACATGAGTCATTAAGTCCAGTCCACACTCAAGTGGATGGGAATTAAGCTTCACTTCTTAAAGAGAGGAGCATCAAAGAATTTGTGGGAAGCATTTTGAAACCACTGCAGTACTTTAGATGTTTTTCTTAGCAAAATAAACCTTCAAAAGCAAAGCAAAACCAAATGAACTTCCTAAATATAAATAGCCCTTGTTATTCATTAGAAGAATGCATTTAAGAACAAATTTACCTATATGTCTCCTTTCATTAACAAATAAATTAATTCACAAATGTTCAAAATGAATACATACCCAAGAGTCTGAATTTCAGGATATTGTATTTGAAGGTCACTTATCAAAAGAGCAAACGTTAGGTTACTAACTCTAAAACTTTGAGGAATGGACACATAAAACTTCTAATTCAGCAGTGTTTATACTAAATAGCTTTTAAGAATTAAATGAATCAAAGTGGTTTACAACTAGATATTTTAGATATATAGCTGCTAAAACTTTTTCTTCTATTCCAAAGCATCATTCTTTTGCTTCAAAGCATGTAAGAATTGCTACAAATAAACAGATTGTACCCAAAAAGCAAATACAAATCCCAAACAGAATTTACACTAAACTATTATTTTTCAGGAGTTCCTAAACTGGAGGTTGGTCTTTTTGCCCTTCCTCTCAATTCCTGAGATGGAGCACAAGGGCAGAATGAATAAGAAACGCTAGGAAATACTAAATAACTTTGGCAGTAAAACACTTCCTTTCTTTTAGGGTCAACCTCTATTAGGATTGCTTCTGATTTCCTAGGTTGTCTTGAATTTGGGAAACCTTCCCAGATTGGAGAGTTAATATCTTACACAGAAAGCTTCTTTTCTTCATCCAAGCACTTTTGAAGTCATCTCCTACCCCTAGAAAGATTTGGAAATGCAGAGGGATGTTTTTAGTTATCACCATCGACTAGGAGCTGTTCTTGGCAATTAGTGGTGTGTGTGTGCATGCTCGCTCCGTCCTATCCCACTCTTTGCAGCCCCGTGGACTGTAGTCTGCCAGGCTCCTCTGTCCATGGAATTTTTCAGGCAGCTTTTAGTGATAATGTGCTCCTTACCATAGGATAACCTTACAGTACAAATACTAGTCTGGCCTCAAGCATCAGTAGTGCCTCCAGTTCAAAAACGTTTCCCTGTCCTCTCTTCCGCCTTGCCTCTTGTTTAGATTGTGAACTCTGGGACAGAAGGGATGTGGTGAACACTGGTCATTGCCCTAACCTCAGTGCCTAAGGAGCACCTTACGTGTAGTAAGTGTGCAGTAAATATTTGTTAAGTGGAGTGTCACCAGTGAATGATTGGTGAACAATAAGATAGGTACAACAAAAACTTACTAACCAAACTTCAATTTTCTTAGGCCTTGAATGATCTGGTGTTGGGACCCTAGATAAACCTGCTTGGTCAATAAAGTTTCGATTAGAGCTTTGAGTCTGTCATTTTAGGAGATGGTTATCCTATGTGCCATTGTTTACTGTGATTCTGGGATGGGAATATACTCCTAGAGGACTGTAAGAAATCATAGATTTAATTTTATTTTGTGAATCTGTATTTAGGGAAAGTCAAAATATGATGTATACTTTTCAGTAACAGTTTAACACCAAATTTATAAAGATATTAACTTGAAAATATCATCCCCTAGATTTTCTGGAAACATTTAGAAATCTTATAACTAAGCTGTTGCGTGACGGAGTCTGTTTCCAGTCTGTAAAGTGTGATAATCAGGGTTAAAAGGGGTAAAACGGGTCGTGAGGCTTTGGGTAAGTATAACACTTCCTCTCAATAAGACTTTCCAGAAGACAAACTGATTGTAAATGTTGGGCTATGTTTCCTAAAAGTAAATAAAAATTTATCAATTATCATAAATATTGTTTACATGTAATTTGTATTGTGTAGAAATTACAGGAAAGGATTTTCATCTCGATATTTCAAAGAAAAAATTTCCTACTTACTATATTTGTCCTTTCTCTTCTTTTTTCTCAGTGTTAGCTTTCATATTATATAAAAACTGCTTGCTTGATTAGCATTTAAAAATCTCTTCTCTGGGAATGTCTTTGCTTTGCATTTCTAGTTATTTATACCACCAAAGAACAACGTTTTTAAAAAGAAGCATTAACTTTATCACAAAAGAAATATTTGCAAATTACTTTTCTGGTGGCATTTAGAGTTTGTTTCACCTTCTTGCCTCCTTCTGCATTTATAGTATATTTACACATTGAGCTTTTAACGTTCCTTCATGATTCTACAACAGAACTTCTTTCCCCCAGACAGCTAATTAGTGTTTTTTTTTTTTTTTATCACAATAGCATATATATATATTTTGTGGCTAAAAATTGCATCCTTTTTTTGTACCAAAAGGGATGTTTTAACTGGAGGGGCGGGGGAGTTGAGTAACTCTGTGGACCTGTCTTCAATCTGGATTCAGAGCAGCTATTACCATAATGGTCCCGGCTCAATTCTAGCTTCTGGTTTCTTTCTAAATGTAATAACAAGACCTTTGGAAAATAATGATAGCCAAATAAAGAAAACCAGTCCACCACAGAAAGTGGTGACACTTTCTTGGGAGTAACTGCCATTATTTATAGGCTGGTGTTTGTCTGGTTAAGTTGCTTTTGCCAGTGCACATAGCAGTGAATCTCATCACAATCTGTTCTCCTAGGCATTTCTTCTGCCTCTTGATATTGTTTCCTTTTAGTACATATTGGGATTTCTGGAATGAGCTCAATCAACAGTGCTTTATTTCTGAGTTGAGGACAGTTGAGGAGTGTTAATGCATGTGTGTGTTTGGTTGGGTTGTTCTGCCCTTTCCTTCCCTTTGAAACCATTATTTATTTATTTATTTTTTAAATAAACCTTACATGGGGAGAGGATTTAGAGGAGGAAGATATATTCATACTGCCTTTTCTGTTTAAACCAGAAAAAAATTTTCAAGGCAGAAATTCTGATGGGATAACAAAGGATTATCCCAAGAAATGCCCAAGGGAGAGCCCTGAGTTGGAAGGTGTTCTGGTGAGATGGCCATTCGCCTATCTGAACAAGCATGTGCAGATTGAAGTATAGTTGATTTGGGGTGTCCCTGGTGGCTTAGACAGTAAGGAATCTGCCTGCAATTCAGGAGACCTGGCTTTGATTCCTTGGTCAGGAAAATCCTCTAGAGAAGCGAATGGCTACCCACTCCAGTATTCTTGCCTAGAGAATTCCATGGACAAAGGAGCCTGGCAAGCTATAGTCCATGGGGTTGCAAAGAATCAGACAAGATTGAGGGACTAACAAACACATACACACACACACAGTTGATTCACAATATTGTGTTAGTTTCTGGTGTACAGGAAAGTCATTCAGTTATACATATTTTTTCATTTTCTTTTCCATTGTGGTTTATTCAGTTCAGTTCAGTTGCTCAGTCATGTCTGACTCTTTGCAACCCCATGAACCGCAGCACACCAGGCCTCCCTGTCCATCACCAACTCACGGAATTTACTCAAACTCATGTCCATCGAGTCGGTGATGCCATCCAGCCATCTCATCCTCTGTCGTCCCCTTCTCCTCCTGCCCCCAATCCCTCCCAGAATCAGGGTCTTTTCCAAGGAGTTAACTCTTCTCATGAGGTGGCCAAAGTATTGGAGTTTCAGCCTCGGCATCAGTCCTTCCAATGAACACCCAGGACTGATCTCCTTTAGGATGGACTGGTTGGATCTCCTTGCAGTCTAAGGGACTGTCAAGAGTCTTCTCCAACACCACAGTTCAAAGGCATCAATTTTTCAGTGCTCAACTTTCTTCACAGTCCAACTCGCACATCCATACATGACCACTGGAAAAACCATAGCCTTGACCAGACGTACCTTTGTTGGCAAAGTAATGTCTCTGCTTTTTAATATGCTATCTAGGTTGGTATCACTTTACTAATTATGGTTTATTATAAGATATTAAATATCGTTTTCTGTGCTATATAGTAGGACCTTGTTATTTATTTATTTTATATATAGTAGATTGTATCTACTAATCCCAAATTCCTAATTTATTCCCCCCAACCCCTTTTTGGTTTGTTTTCTATGTCTGTCTGTTTCTACTTTGTAAATAAGTTCATTTGTATCATATTTTAGTTTCCACATGTATGTGATATCTTATTGTATTAGTCTTTCTCTTTCTGGTTTATTTCACTTAGCATGACAGTCTCTAGATCTATCCATGTTGCTGAAAATGGCATTATTTCATTCTTTATGGTTAAATACTATTCCATTGTGTAAATATATCATATCTTCTTTATACATTCATCTGTTGATGGACATTTAGGTTGCTTTCATGTCCTGGCTATTGTAAATAGTGCTGCTATGAATACTAGGGTGCATATATCTTTGAGTTACAGTTTTCTCTGGATATATGCCCAGAAGTGGGTTGCTGGAACATATGACAACTCTATTTTTAATTTGAGGAGCCTCCATTCTGTTCCCCATAGTGCCTGTACCAAATTACATTCCTGCCAAGAGTGTAAGAGAGCTCCCTTTTCTCCGCACCCTCTCCAGGATTTATCTGTAGACATTTTAATGATGGTCATCCTGACACATGTGAGGTAATATCTTATTATAGTTTTATTTACATTAATAATTAGCAATGTCAAACATCTTTTCACAAACCTACTGGCCATGCTATGTGTCTTCTTTGGATAAATGTCTGTTTAGGTCTTTTCCCCATTTTTTGATTGTGTTGTTTGTTTTTCATTATTGAATTTTAATACCTGTTTTTATATTTTGGAAATTAAGCCCTTGTTGGTCACATTGTTTGCAAATATTTTCTCCCAGGCTGTAAGTTGTCTTTTCATTTTATTTATGATTTCCTTTGCTATGCAAAAGCTTATAAGTTTGATTAGGTCCCAATTATTTATTTTTGCTTTTACTTCTATTACCTTGGGAGACTGAACTAAGAAAACATTGCTATGATTTATGACAGAATCTTTTGCCTATGTTCTCTTCTAGGAGTTTTATGGTGTCATGTCTTATATTTAAGTTGTTAAACCATTTTGAGTTTATTTTTGTGTTGGGTATGAGGGTGCATTCTAACTTCATTGATTTGCATGAGGTTGTTCCGCTTTTTAAACAATACTTGCTGAAGAGATGGTCTTTTCTTCACTGTATATTTTTGCCTCCTTTTTTGAAGATTAATTCCCTGTTGATGTGTGGGTTTGTTTCTGGGCTCTCTATTCTGTTCCATTGACCCACATGTCTGTTTTTGTGCCAAAACCAAGCTGTTTTTATTACTGTTGCTTTGAGGTATTGTCTGAAATCTGGGAGGGTTATGCCTCCAGCATTGTTCTTTTTCCTCAGGATTGCTTTTGCAATTCTGCATCTTTTATGGTTCCATATAAATGGTATGAAATTTGCTTTACTTCATGTAAAGTATCGTGGGTAATTTGATAAAGATCTCATTAAATCTGTAGATTGCTTTGGGCAGTATGGCCATTTTAAACATTAATTCTTTCAATCCAAGAGTATGGGATATCATTCCATTTCTTTAAACTATTTTCAATTTCCTTTATCAATGTTTTATAGTTCTCAATGTTTAAATCTTTCAGCTCCTTGGTCAGGTTTATTCTTAAGTATTTTTTAAATGAGATTTTAAAGGGAACTGTTTCTTTACTTTCCCTTTCTGATATTTCATTGTTAGTATAAAGAAATATAATAGATTTCTTGTATCCTGCTACCTTTGTACAGTTCTTTGTAAAGGCTTTTTCTGATTTTATAGGGAAAAAAAATAACACTAAGCAAAGTTAATCACCTAGATTTCTGTCCCTTCATATCACTGAGGATTGGAAAATGGTGAGTATGGGAGTTGTTCTAATTTTTTTCTCAGCTAGAGTTATTTCAGAAACAAAAATTAGAGGGAACTCCTCTCTTCCTCACTCTCTAACTGAGGGGCTTTGGGTACAAAGTTTCAGTTATACAAGATGAATAAGTCCTGGAGATCTATTGTATGGCACAGTGTCTATAGCTAACAATACTGTATTGTACATATAAATATTTGCTAATAGGGAAGATTTTATATTAATTGTTCTTATCCATATATATTGGATAAGGAAATGGCAACCCACTCCAGTATTCTTGCCTGGAGAATCCCATGGACAGAGGAACCTTGAAGGCTATTGTCCATGGGGTTGCAAAAGAGTCAGATACATCTGAACAACTAAATGAAACAACAGTCCATACATATAAAACATAACAAATAAGACGTTGGGAGGAAACTTTTAGAGGTGATGGATAGGTTTCTGGCATAGATTGTAGTGATTCTTTTCCTGGTTTTCTATTTATTTCTAAACTCAACAACATGTATACATTAAATGTAGACAGATTTTTGTGTACCAGGAAGATCTCCTGGTGGAGGACACAGCAACCCACTCTAGTATTCTTGCCAGGAAAATCCCGTGGACAGAGGGGCCTGGCAAGCTACAGTCCATAGGGTCACCAGGAGTCAAACACAACTGAAGTGACTTACCAGGAAGGCAGGCCGTGCCTCAATAAGATGGTTTTAAAAAGTGGGTGTGGAATTTGAAGTTTAATCTTCTCTGAGTTTGCTGGTCTTTTGCTGTCTCCAGCTTCCTGTCTTATTGTGGCTAATTCACTAAGAGTAGTATGGCAGAGAAGGTGTCCCTCCGGTATAGAAATCTTTCAGAAGAAAGAAGTCCTGCTCTACCTTACACCCCCAAGTATGGCAGGTATAGAAGGTGAGTCCTCTGAGATTTATGGAGGTATTCCAGGATGATAATGATTTAGGCTGAGAGGGAATGGAGCCTTGAGTCTCCCACAGTACTGCATAAAAAGGGAAGCTATCTTGATCGTATTAATGTCCTCACCAGTTACTAAAAGCCCTCCTGATGTTTTGGCGGCTTTGCATAAGGGTTGGTTTGGTCCTGTACCACAGAAAACATACCTTTCTATAGAAATTTGGATCAAAGTTCTAGTTCTCAAACCATGGCTTCTAGATAGGTGCTTCAGCGGTCCTGTGAACATTTGATTCAAATATTATTTGCATATTTACCTTAACCATTATATTTTAAGAGTAAATAATGCTAGCTGTCATAAAAAGGTTCCAAACCTTTCTTGCCTAACACAGTTTAAAGTTTTGTCCTTGCTCTTCCAAATCTAAGAAACTGTTCCTGGTCTGCAAGTGGCCTTCTCTACATGGTCCTTGGAGAGTCCAGGCTTCCTCTGTCTTGTGGCCTTATCCTCCTCTCTGGATCCTTGGAGTCCGAGGAAAGGGTTGGAGGGTTGCCTGTGACAAGTCTGAAGGTGCAGGGTCTGGGAGTGGTGTGAATCAGCTCTGCTCACATTTCACTAGGTAAATCTCAGACAAATAACTACAAAGAAGGCTGGAAAACATGGCTGAACTGTGTACCCAGGAAGGAAAGGAAAGAGAGATGATTTTTGTGAAGAGTCCAGCTAGCTATCTTTATCACAGTCATTTAAAAGATATTTTAACTCTTTGGAGACCACAGCTTCTTAAAACATTTCCAGTGTTAACTTGTTTCAGTGAAGCCTTCGGAATGAAATTTCATTTGCTTTATTTGATAAAATGCCCTATGGTTGCAGAAAAAAAAAATTGCTGTTACAAAAACATCCTCACCGCTGCAGGAATTTATCTGTGAGAATCGCTGTCATTACCTTCAAAAGCAGTTGCAAAGAAAATACCAAGAAAAAAAAAAAAAAACCTTTAAATTCTAAAATTGATATAAGTCTTCAAGTCATCTCTCAAAATCCTGATCACATCCATCCAAAAAACCTCTTTGTTCATAGTGACTAAACTTGCAGCATTGGACAGAAATGTGAACTTATACATTTATGTGAATAAAACATTTCTCTCATCTGTTCTGGGTGTGTTCAGATTTATCTCTTTAAAAAGGGGTTGCTTTGCTTAACAAAGTAAAAATGGTGCTATCTAGAGTCTCTTCCAGCTCTGACATTTATGCTTTCTATTTTTATATGCCATTGAAGAGAAGACTAACTCCTGATTGCATATAAATGGTTCAATGCAAATTACTAAAGTTGTTTTCCTTAATAGGAAAGTTAAGTTGCACTAGGGAAACCCTTGTACAATGTGCTTCCCCAACTTATCTTAAATCAACTGTTTCTAGAAAATCCTAGTGGCTTGAAATCTCTAGCGGTACCTATCAGCTAACACTCCATTCTGATAGTTTCCACAGTTTATTTGAAGTTTTGCAATTCAGACATGCTTTTGCTTGTTCAGAACCACCCGCACTTCTCTAGCATTGATTGTAGTGTCAGGTCAGGGGTCTGTTTAATTAAACAGCCACAGGCCTGCCAAAACTAGCATTGATTGTGTCTGCCCTTAGATTTCTACTCGATTCGGTTTGGACATCTGCTTTGGGACTTCCTGGCTCTCCCATCACCCTTTTAATGGACTAGCCCCTGCCTACCTCACTCAGGGACTGCCTTGGGTCTGAAATCTACAGCCAGGCAACTCGGACATAAGTTAGACACTGCCAAGGCTGGAGGCGCTGTGGCTTTTGTTTTTAGGCTTGCAGTTTGAGGCAAAGGTCATAACTCCTGTTCCCATGACTGCTGGCAGCAGCTCAGGGTTGCTAAGGGAGCAGCCACAGACCAGACTGTGATGGGAGAAATGAACTCAGGTGACCCCGCCTGCCTCACACAGATGAAGCCATTTGGAGCTGTGCCTCCACTGGGGAATCTTTGCAGGGGACCAGGCTCCTAGATTGTTCATTGCCCTTTACTGAATCAGCACAGGTGTCTGGATGCACTGGGGGCAGTTTTGAAGAACAGTGTTAGCTTACAGAACTGAGCTCTGAGGAGGTGGAGACCCCACAACTTATTCCTGACTTCATCTGCCTGCTGTTAGCCAGTGATGATGATTTGCTCGGTTTGACATCTACTAATATTGAAACTGGCCCCATCTGTAAGATCTGCTAGGTTTGGATTGCACTTGATCTGGTCCACTTGCAAAATGACCATTTGGGGTTTGAAAACATGTGTTTAGATCAGAGACAGAAGACAAAATGGTTTCAGAACGCTGAGAAAGGACCTTGGCGACTCTGAAACGGTATTTTCATTCAGGGCTGACTGTGTATGTCAAAGCAGATGCTGGAAGGACTCTTAAATTTTCTCTTAAAAATTGCTATTATTCTAATAAAATTTTTAAAAATAAATCAAATGCAAGAAATTTACTATTACTTCTATGACTATTAGTCCTTAAAGAGCATAAGATGCATGGAACTGGTGCAGGAACACTCAAGACATCTATTTTCTTTGACCACCAAGTGTGTCTTTTATATTTCCCTGCATCACTCCTCATGTTAGCCTTTCTGTAATTTTTTATTTTCCCTCTTATTTATTTTCAATCTTTTTTGACCCACACCCCTGTTTTGTTTATTTTTTTATCCAAACCATTGCAAAGAATCACAAACTTGAAATGCTACAGGTGAAAAAAAAAAAAGTAAAGCTATGAAATGCATGTTTTACACACTCATTGGATAAAACAGAAAATTCAAATTTTAGAAAAAAGAATGAAATCATTCTGTTTCTCTAGATCCATCCTTCTTCATGCTACTGAGTGCCTAGGAGCCTGACTGTTTTGCATTCTGACTCCCCCTTGGGTTTTGCCAGTGTGAACGAGGCTGGGTTATTTATTTCCTCCCTGCAGGGTTGCTGCCAGCTGGCTGTGCACCTTGATTGAAGGGCACAGCTCCCACCAAGCAGCCTTCTTTATAGAATTCTCTCTATACATTCAGGAAACCACTTCCTCCTCCAGCCCCTACCATGCAGGGTGGGAATGGGGTCTGCTCTGGAAGCCTGTACCATTCTGCCCCATATCTTGCTAATAGTCCCTTAATACATGCTTCACTCTCCTTAAATTATTTAAAGAATTTCATCTCTTTTCTGCTGAAACCCTGGGTAGTACAATTATAATTATTAACCAGAGATAAGCACTGATAAACATTTTGGTATATTTCTTTAGCTGCCTTTACTTATGACCCCATGTATGGGCAACAGATTTAGTATAATTCTGGGTATGCATCTTTATATCTCAGTTCCCCCTGGGATTATTTATGAGAGTGAGCCACCATTAGTAAAATGTCCCATACCCTAAATCATGATTTTCATTGGCAGCATTTTGTTCCACCGTATGGGGGTAACTGGAATTTGTTTTAGAATTCAACAGCAGTTTTATGATCTTTATTTATGATTTTGATTTCCTCGAACTTAGTAACTCCCTGTTTCTTACATGTTTTCATTTTACATCTGGGTCAGTGGGTCATCACTCATTCAGGGACACCCCTTTCAGACACAACCTTAAGCCAAGTTTCCTCACAGACAATTAAACCTATTTATGTCCAGTCTTCACTCTCCTTAGTGGTTAAGGGACTTCTACAAGGTCTCATTCTAGTAAATTGCAGAGCTGAACAAATTGAATCCATGACTGCTGTCTCTAAGTCCAGGGCTTACCTACTCCAATATGTTATGTTTACCAGTTTGTAAAATGGAAACTCTTCCTCCAACTATGGAAACCACAGTTCTAAGTTATGGAAGAAAGTCAATTAAAAATACATGTGGTTCCAAAGAAATGGACTATCAAGCCATGAAAATACATGGAGGAAACTTAAATGCATATGACCAAGTGAAAGAAACCAATCTGAAAAGGCTACATATGGAGGATGACGTTTTGGAGAAAAGCAACACTGTGGAGACAGTAAAAGGATCATTGGTTGCCAGCAATTGGGAGAGATGAGTGGTTGGAGCACAGAGAAATTTAGGACAGTGACATTATTTGGTATGATACTACAATAGTGCATACATGTTATACATTTGTCCAAACCTGTTGAATGTACACCACTGTACGTGTTAAACTATATGTAGTCTATGGACCTGGGTGATGAGGATGTGTTAGTTCAGGTACATCAGTGGCAACATACATTATCACTCTATTGTGCGGTACTTGTGGGGAAACTGCATATGTATAGGGGGAAGGGACATTTAGGAACTCTCTCTCTCTCCTCTAAAAACCTAAAAATACTCTAAAAAGTAACATGTGGTTTTTTTTTTTTCATTTATTTTTATTAGTTGGAGGCTAATTACTTTACATCATTGCAGTGGTTTTTGTCATACATTGAAATGAATTAGCCATGGATTTACATGTATTCCCCATCCCGGTCCCCCCTCCCACCTCCCTCTCCACCCGATCCCTCTGGGTCTTCCCAGTGCACCAGGCCCAAGCACTTGTCTCATGCACCCAACCTGGGCTGGTGATCTGTTTCACCCTAGATAATATACATGTTTTGATGCTGTTCTCTTGAAACATCCCACCCTCGCCTTCTCCCACAGAGTCCACAAGTCTGTTCTATACATCTGAGTCTCTTTTTCTGTTTTGCATATAGGGTTATCGTTACCATCTTTCTAAATTCCATATATATGTGTTAGTATACTGTAATGGTCTTTATCTTTCTGGCTTACTTCGCTCTGTATAATGGGCTCCAGTTTCATCCATCTCATTAGAACTGATTCAAATGAATTCTTTTTAATGGCTGAGTAATATTCCATGGTGTATATGTACCACAGCTTCCTCATCCATTCGTCTGCTGATGGGCATCTAGGTTGCTTCCATGTCCTGGCTATTATAAACAGTGCTGCGGAAAAAAAAAAAAAAAAAAAAACAGTGCTGCGATAAAAAATGTGTAGTTTTTTTTAAATAGGCAAAGTTTTAGGTTTTAATGCCAATAGATTTGCCATGTCTGACTTTAGTTTTCCTTTAAGACAAGTAACTTTCCTCTTTCATCACAAATGTCTGTAGTAAATTGGTGCCCCATCTCTGGGGCTTTCCCACTGGCCACCAGTTTTCCTATTGTTATTTTCAAGCAGCTTCAGCATTGGTCTCCTATATTCAGGTAATGCAGACACATAATTGTTTATAGAATATACCTGGCTCTAAGGATGTTTTCCTGCTGGAGAGTTTCATACTCAAGTCTTGTAGTGAAGATATGGGAGATCATTTTTTACAAAGTCTTGGAGATTTAGTGGAATAAACTAGAAGCTTAACTTGAGACTTTCAAAATCTGAAAATCCGTTCAAGCATCCATCAGACATGACAGAATGGTTTTATTACCTCCAGAATTGGATGCAGAACTGTGTGTATGCTTCATTGAGTTAATCTGGCTCTCAATTCTGATGTCCACTAAGTATGTCTTTTCTCCAGTATATCAACAAGCATGGAAACTTAAAAGTCAGAGCTTTGAAATGATTATGCATTAATTTCTTTTTGTTGAAACGGTTAAGGAAATATTCTTCATGGGCTTCCCTGATAGCTCAGTCAGTAAAGAATCTGCCTGCCATGCAAGAGACCTGGGTTTGATTTCTGGGTCAGGAAGATCCTCTGGAGTAGGAAATGGCAACCCAATCCAGTATTCTCACATGGAGAATCCCATGGACAGAGAAGCCTGGTGTGGGCTACAGTCCATGGGGTCACAAGAGTCAGACATGACTTTAGCACCTAAACCGGAAGAATATATGTGGATAGGTTGCCCTGTGGGTTGCTCAAAAATGAACAACTGAGACCATAACGTAAATAAGAGTCTTTATGTGCACATTTTCTGAGACTGGGTGAGTTAAGAAATGCACAAAGGATCAGTGAATAATTTGTAATGTGTGAGTCCTATTGTGTATATGTACTTCTAGTGTCCCCTTCCTGTTGATCCGTGGTTATGACAATGATGTTTTGGAAATTTGGTCACCTCCTGGTTTGTAAAATCAGGTCTTCCTGGGCACAGAGTTTTGTTTTTCCCTTTGTCTTCTGACATAGATTCATAGGTTGTTCTTGTTACTTCCACAAAAGGGGGAGGAGAGAGATGTAGATGTGATAAAACCGGATTATCTGAAAATCATTTCTGCTTGGATTTAGAATTCATTGTTTATTTTTAGATAGAAGATATGCTGTCCTACGTCATTTTCCTTGGGTCAGTTTAAACGTTGTATTGCTTGAGCATAGAACGGTAAAAGGCAGCAGAGGCATTTCTGAAAGACGGGGTCTGACCCGCGAGGAGAATGAGATTTGAATTTTACAGACATCACTATCTTGCTCATGTCTACTCAGATAACTTAGTTCTGTGATATTTGCTCACAGTGCTGTCTTTTTACAAGTTGTGTAATAGATAAGAAATTAAATAAACAAGTTGCTGTTTCTTCCGTCAGTTTGCTGTGTGCTCACTGTAGACTGGGAATGACCAGCTATCGTGTTCCCCTAGGACTGAGAGCTTTCCGGGATGCGAGGTTTTATGTTTTAACACCAGGAAGAGTTGTTCACTTTAGCTCAAAGGAGTGGAGAAGGCATGGATTCTCCTGGCGGCCTAGGCGAGTTGTAGAACCTTGGAGACAATGAGCAGGACTAGTGGGTTAAAGAGAGACTCAGAGCAGAGTTAAGGAGAGAGGCTGAAGTTAATGGCCAAGTCAGCGTTTGAGAGAGTGAGGGGTGTCCCGGTGTAGAGTCAAATGAAACTAGAACAAGCTACCCCCATTCTAGGTGGATGGTGAGGATTATTTCCCACTGCCCCCAACCAACCCCTGCCCCAGGAATTCCAGAGGAGCTGGCTTCTGCCATGGTCTTCTCATTTGATGCCTTCTACTCCAGGGATGGGCTGGCAGAGGAAGCCGGCACTGTCCTTCAGAGCAGTAGGCTGTCTCCATCCTACTCCAGGAATGAAGGAAACACTTCATCCTAATAATGAACTCTCGTTTCTTGTTTTCATTTTTTAAAAGTGCTGAGTATTTTATTTTATGATTATACAGGAGAATTGAGTGGTATTACAAGACACTCCAAAATGCATTCCCTGAAAGGTGCTCTCCCTGGCTGAGGTGGCCTGGCAGGTGACAGCGGCTTGTGATTTTCTTGCACTCTTCTCTGTGGGAAGAAGAGAGGCTCGAGCTCCTTTCTGAGTCTACGTGGGGAGGATTACGTTTGCCTCTCTCCAGACGTGGGCAGCAGTTGTGCTGCCCTAGCTCATGGCATGTTTAGTCAGTGTACTATATTGACTAACTCAAAAATGTAAAAGAGTGGGAATACTTGAATGCAGAGAAAATAGGTAAAGAATGACGGATCTAGGAGTGAATCCACAAAATGTATGCTGTGAGGTTCCATATGAGGGACAAAGGCCACAAGTCACCTCTGTGCCGAGCGAGAAAGCGTCTATTCTGAGTCAGTGTCCATGAGAAAAGAAGTACAACATGTCTTTGTATCAAAGCAAGAGGTAGTTTTTCCCCAGTGGGTCTTCATTTTCTTAACTTTAATCTTTATTTGTTTGTGTCTTAGGCCAGGCTGTGCACAACATACAGCTCTAGTTCCCTGACCAGGGATTGAACCCGTGCCCTCTGCATTGGGAGAGTGGAGTCTTAACCACTGGACCACCAAGGAAGTTCTCCCAGTGGGTCTTCTAAAGAAGGACACTTTGAAATATAATGAGTAATATTCTCAACAGTACCTTGATAGGCGTTTCATAGAATGTTTCCGATAATGTCCCTCAGATAAAAAATGTATTGGTTTACAGTTCAATAAATTCCTATTAAAATTTTTATGGAACAAAGTGAACTATAGATGTATACATTTTAAAACCAAAATAAATAAAATTCATCAAAAGGTAGAACTAAATGAGACTTGTCTAGATATGAAGATCTCTCGCTTGGATCACTTCAGAGATAGATTTTAGAGTATGCAGAGGAATGTCTGGGTTTTCTATCCTTCAGGCAATTCTCCATAATGATGCTTCCCAAGAAAGCTTTGAGGTATTGAAAGCAATGATTTTGATGAGATTCCACCTGACAAATACCTCCTGGAATGCACATTGCTCTGTGGTCAGTTGTGTCTAGAACCCATCAGATAGAATTCCTCAGGCGAATGTAAAGAATTCAAATATGGATGCCACCTGAGTAGAGGCCTTTTACTGGGGTTGGGCCAAGGAGTGGTTGTGGTACTGCCAAGCTCTCCTCACAGTCCTGGTTCTGTTCCAACACATGGCTGAATGGAAGGGCTGTAACATTCTGTATCTGTAGAGCAGTGTGGTAAGAGCGTAAGTATAATATGTAAAAAAGACTAAGCTCTCAGTCGTGGAGAACTGAGGTCCTTTTATGACTAGGCCTTAGATAAATCTCTTTGGCTTCATTTTGACACTATTCTCAAAGTCACCTCAGAATGGAATCTCTGCTTAACTTGCTCTCTGACTTTTCCTTTGATTTTCAGAGCACTGCTGAATGTTCAAAACACTGAGTAGCTTGGCCTGTTTCCCCCCCTCACCCCTCTAGAACTCTCTTTCTCTTCTTTTTCTTCCTACTTCCATCCCTCCCTTTTTCCCTTTATCCATCCTTCCTTCCTCCTCCCTCCACCTTCCTGTGTCCCTGCCTGCCTCCCCAACCCCTGCTCCTTAATTCATATCTAAATTCACAGACACTCTCAGAGCTTGAAAGTAAATTTCTATTTGTCTTCTTCACTTGCTGTTCAACCTATCTGGGGACCATAGCTCCTATTTCTTAAAGGGTTTCCACTGCTTATCTTAATTAAATTTTGACCCATATGTCACACAATTGTTTCTTAATATACACATATGAACACAAACATAACTGTTTATATAATTTATTTCAGGCCACTTACTCTGATTCTAGACAGTCTGAAGACATCCCTAAATTAATAATGGTGTGGGGCTGAAGGAAACTGTGTTATTATATTCTCTTTGACAGGCTTCAGAAGGAACATTAAGACAGTATGAGAGTTATAAGCTTTTGTTAGTAATTTTATCCTAAGATCCTAATCACAATTGATTTATGTAATGTTTTTATAATCCTTACAAGCTGTATGTTTCCATTTTATGTGAAAAACTGATATATAGGAAGATATTTTTAGTTTGAGAGTTTCCCAGAGATAGATTTTTTTAATCTTATGAACAATGAGACATTTTCTTTACATTTGCAATTTTTCACTAAGTGTTTTACTGATACTCCCTGTTTTGTGATACTCTAATTTTGTTAAGAGACATACTCTTAGAAGCACTTTTGACCAAATTTCTGGTGTTCCAATGATAACCTTGAAGTGGACCTCTTTCCTATTACAGAATTAGCATTTGGCACCTATTTATGAATTACTAAAGCTGAAATGCCATTTTCCATGTTAAATGATATCTCATTTTTTGGCATTTCTAACTATTATTGTTTTAAAAATTGTGTCCTTGGGATATTCATATATTTTGAATCTTAAATATCAAGCTTTCCACATTTGTCCTTTTAGAGACTGTGTCACAAAGGTTGAACTCTAATACCTGAAAACTGTTTGAGTTAAATACTTTGCAACTGTTTGGATTATTTATCACCTGTTCTACTTCCAGCTTGTTCTATAAGTTCAGACATTTAGTACCTGACTCTGAGTCAAAATGTTTTGAAATATTTCAGTAACTAAACAAACCGTGCAATGATCAAGAGTTTCAAACAACATGCTTGTGGTTATGGTTATCAAGGAAACCGTTGCCTTATATAACATTTGACAACAGCCCTGTTTTTTGGTGGTTTTTTTTTTTAATACTATAAAAACAAAACTTATCTAGTAGCTTGGAGAAGTTAGTGTACAGTGAAATGAGCCACAAGCTAACCGGAAGTAATGAGAAGGTACTAGGTGCAAAATGCTTGATATGAATTGATGTGTTGTTTGATAATATAAACATGAAACTCAAGAGGGATAATAGGTTGAAAAGGGTGATAGAATAGGAATAGGAGTAAAATTTCCTGTTGAAACAAATTTGAAGTGCCACTATGTTCTTAAAACATACTGTGTGCATATTTAGGGGAATTGTTTCATTTAGCAAACTGACAATCCCATCTTTGGCCAAGGCAAATTCAAAGGATGGTATTTTAAACAGATTTGTTAACAGAATTAGTTGGAGGTTTAAATGCACTGTCCAGTGATAGACTAGACTGCTAGAAGCTACAGGGCTGCAGGGCATGATGAGCTTATTTTGGAGGTTTGTCCAGCTTACACTGGGTTTTGCTTTAAAGGGAAGTAGCAAGTTGTGGAGCACAGATATGCTAAAACTCCTTGTAGGAAAAAAGATTCTAGAATGTTGATAATGGATGAAATATATTTCTTAAGCCTTTTCTCAAGGTCTATACTTGCAGAACAAGACCCTAAAGAGAAAAAGATGATGTTGGTTTGGACACTGATTCTGAAATTTTGTGTTCCCATATATAAATCTAGAACATAAAGTGTGCCAAGATGATAAGAAAGGTGAATTGTAAAGTGAATGACTTTACAGAAAAAAAAAAAAAGGAGGGTAAATCGAGCCTCATTTGAAGCTATTCAACCTGTGAAAAGAAGTATTTTATTTAAGAGATACTTGATTTGAAGTGTTAGAAGCCAGATGTCAGTCCAATTGGAAGACAATTTTCAAATAGATTCTGATGTCTGAAAGAAATTTTAGTATCTCTTTCTTGGTTGAGCAATGTCTTTCCTTATTTTAAAAGCTATTACACTATGTTTGTAAACAAAAAAAGCTGAGTTTACACCTCTCTCTGCTTTCACCTTTGATGTGTAAAGGCAGATGCAGCACAGAAACAGTAAAATGCTCCTTTTTTCCCCCCTTAAACTTGCTACAAAGGATGTTTGGATGACTTAAGATGTCCAAAGATAGAGCTGGCTCATCACTGCTTGTGGCCTCACATTTAAATATATTTTATTTCTAACAGACTATGAAATATTGATACTTATCCTACTGCCCAACACATTATTTTCATAAGTACAGAAGAATGGGAAGAGAAAAACAGAATTAATATAGTTTAAGGGCATGAGAAACCTGTATGCAGGTCAGAAGCAACAATTAGCACTAGACATGGAACAATAGACTGATTCCAAATTGGGAAAGGAGTATGTCAAGGCTGTACATTGTCACCCTGCTTATTTAACTTATATGCAGAGTACATCATGCAAAATTGTAAGGTTGCGGTTGCCAGCCATGTGCTACGCTGGGATTCATGACCTACAGAGGAGAGGATTTCGATCTGGGGCCAGAGATGAGGCTTGCCTACTTGGAGCTTTGTGTGTAGCAAAGTTTTATTAAGTATCATAGAGATAGGGAAAGGTTCTGACATAGACATCAGAAGGGGACAGAAAGAGTGCCTGCTTGCTAGTTTTTAGCAAGGCGTTTTATGTCTGATAGCCAGCTGCTAATCAGATAAAAGAGACACCGCAAGGCTGAGGGAGTTTCACGAAGCCCCTCTCCCACAATATGCATTTTTGAGAAAGAATGGCACAAGGTGTGTCATCCCTGGCCATTAAACAGTGGACATGAATACTGGTTTCTTGAGCCATTAGCAGCCCAAGGTTTGAGAAAAGAAAAAATTTAGTCTTCAGCGGAACCAATTTGAAGAAAGGCAGAATCCAAAGCAAATACATAGTCTCCTTAACAAAGTTTAAGAAAAACATTTCCATAAGAAAAGCACATAGGTTAGCTCAAAGTCTGAGAAAAGTTAAGTTCAGGCGGAGCCAGGTGTCCTCAACAGGGAAGGGAAAAACTTCTGCCACTTGCAGTTTCCTTCCTCCTGACGCTTGAGGACTTCTGGCCTCCGTCTAGGCAAAGCTATGGTTTTTCCAGTGGTCATATATGGATGTGAGAGTTGGACTATAAAGAAAGCTGAGCAGAAGAATTGATGCTTTTGACCTGTGGTGCTGGAGAAGTCTCTTGAGAGTCCCTTGGACTGCAAGGAGATCCAACCAGTCCATCCTAAAGGAGATCAGTCCTGAATATTCATTGGAAGGACTGATGCCGAAGCTGAAACTCCAATACTTTGGCCACCTGATGTGAAGAATGGACTCATTGCTAAAGACCCTGATGCTGGGAGGGATTGGGGGCAGGAGGAGGAGGGGATGACAGAGGATGAGATCGTTGGATGGCATCACCGACTCAACGGACATGAGTCTGAACAAGTTCCGGAAGATGGTGAAGGAAGGACAGGGAAGCCTGGCGTGCTTCAGTCCATGCAGTCTCAAAGAGTTGGATATGACTGAGTGACTGACCAATAATAAGAGCATGATAAGTGACCTAGTAAAAGAAAATAAATGGAATTGAAGGAGGAGAATAAGGCATCATGGAATTAGCTTCAGATCCCCACAACATTTCAGTTTGTATAAAAAGGTCCTAACCTAGTGTTTACCTGTAGGTAATTTTTTCCTTTTCTGTTACCACACATCCTGGCACTGTCAACCATAACATTTCTTACCTTTTATATTCTCTTAGAGTTTCCGTCTTCCAGTTAGTCAATCTAGAAGCATGAGTATGAGGAAAAATGGTGAAATGTATGAAAACAATAAATAAACTTCAGACAAAAGAAAAGGGGGGCATGCATTTAAAGGGTTATCACACAGAAGAATTTAACCTATTCTCCTAGATAGAACTAGGATTGGTGAGCAGAAGATATATCAAAGTAGACATTAAGTTCTCAGAGTTGCTAAAAATGGACTAGGAGCTTTATCATGGAAAGAACTCCCCATCACTGGGAGGATACTTAGCTTATGACCTGCCCTGTCTTTGGGTGTCACTTGGATGAGGGAGGAGGCTTTAGGGTTTTCACTACATCAACTATCTCCTTTCTCTCAAATGGTTTTTCCCTTAGACTAGAATCTCTCATGTCTCTCCCTGTAATCCAAACTCTTCTAATTTCCTTACCGTCCATTCATTCCATCTGAGTGAGAATCAGGTATCCAGTGCTGTTGGTTTGGTGTCCCCACTGTCTCTTGAGTCTGCCCTCTTCTTTCTTTTCCACTGCCCCTCCATCATAGGTCTTGCCTCCTGCTTGAGATGTGAGCTCCTTGAGGGCATGTACATTGCCTTTTATTTCTTTTTTATCCCTAGTTAGCATAAGATCTCGGTGCTCAGTAAAAATCTACTGAATGAATGTATGACTTTCAACATTTTACTCTGAAGCCTCTTTTACTTTGAGCGGCATGTTGGTCCATTCATTCAGTAAATTTTTTTAAGCATCAACTATGTGCATTGGGGATATGGGAATGAATATGACATAGTAATCTTCCCTGAAAAGATCAGGGTCTAGTTGAGAGGAAAGTAGGTAAACAAAACTTGGTTTTGCTCAGGCAATGTTAATAAAAAGAAATATCTACCTGATCAACTTAACTGGATCTCCAGAATATCAAATTCCCATCACTTTGCAGGAACCCCACAACTAGCTTAGGCAGATATTCTTAGAGAAGACAATGTCATGAAATCCAGGGTCTGGATTTCATGGGGCTGAAGGTAGCTCCTCCCGGAGGTAATAGAAGACATCAACATTTAAGTGGGTGAACTAAGCAAGTTTAGGCACACAAGCCATAGTTCCATAGTTTTGATTCTGACTACCAGTCTCTTCTTGCTAGGGACTATCTTCTCCTAGGCTAACAAGGCTCATGTTTTTAGTTTTCTTCTTGGGCCTCATCTGTTTCCACATCAAACTCTGTACCACACTGGTTCATCACCAAACTGGTCACTTCTTAGAGTGCAAATATAGTTACAGAGCTTTTGATTTTTCAGTTCTGCAGTTGTTTAAATTTCAGACTTTCTTCTTGGCTTCATAAGTGTGGCTAGTTGTTTTATGATCCCCTAGTTATTTATTTTCCCATCTTCGGTGCAAATCTAAGCAAATGTACAAAATGTTAGACATGGGAGGTTCCTCCAATGTTATGTATTCTGTTAACCAGTTCACTGGAATTGCTTGTAAATACCTCTTCCTTCCCTCTACCAAAAATGCTCGTCAGAGTTTTCTGAAGCTTTAATGAGAGTGGTTTTATAGACCACCCCAAATTTAGGAAGAAAAAGAAAACACGTTCTTGGCTGGTTAAAGGCTGGAAGACTTTCCCTCTCTACTATGATCCCCTTCTGTCTCTATTTATTTCTGGTCTCCAACTCCTAAATGTCCTCAGGCTATGGCTCTTGCAATAAAATGTGATTTGGTTATTTTATCTGTTTCATGCTTTTCCCATATAAACAAAATGGGTATTACTATTTTACTAGCAGAAGAGGAGAAACATAGGAACTGCATATATGTGTGTTTTTATGTAGATAATTATGAATACATATATGTGTATATGTTCATGTGAAACAGAAAATTCAACGGATAAAAATCAGAACTGTGAATAAGACAAATGAGTAGAGAAATAAAACTTGGTCATTTGTGACCTCAAGTTTTCCCTTCCTTTCCTTTGGTCTGTTTAATTTCCTCCTGTTTAATCTCTGATCGTCCTGACATTCGGAATGTCAGATATCTGCAATGAGCTTTGTCTCATGAAACTTGATTCCCAGCTCTGCAGTCTGTGACCGATGCTGTGTGTGCAGCTGGTGACCTGTGACACACCTAGGCCATGTGAGGCCATCACACCACAGTCAACTGAGAAACAGGTGAAGTTTGAAGTCTATGAGTAGAACCATGAAAGATGCCCTCAGGTTACTTTCCAAAAGCACTTGACATTTAAAGAAATGTCTATGTTCTGATTTTATGATCTAGCCAGTTACTCATTCACCATTATATGTCAGTGATGCAAAACTTATTTTATCAAGCTATTCCACTGCTGCCTTGTAATAATTAAGGGTAGAGTGGGGTGGTATGAGAAACCACAAAACAGCATGTGTTCAACGCTCTCCAGCTCATTTAAAAGTTCCAATTAATCTAACAGGTGTTTGTTTTGGTACTTTTCAGCCTTAAAATCTTCTCTCCAAGTGCCGATACTAATTTCATGTTTCTTTCCCATCTTTCCCTTTCAATCAGAATTAAACAATTAAATTCTGCTATTATTTGTTCATCTTCTACATGTCAACTTCAGCATCTCTAGTGTTTTCTGGATTCACAGGGATGGATGTGCCCTTGAGGAAATACCACCTTCAAACCTAGTGTTCATGGAAGGCTTAAATCCAAGACTAACTTAGACCTCTCGGGCTCAAGATCACATAGATTTTTTCCTTAATAAGTAATCCCAGAGTTGGATAGTAAATAATTACATGGTTTATACAATGTAATATGGCCAACTCCAGACTATTAAGAAAAAAGATTTTGTCATAGATAATCTCAAACTTAAATATATCAGCTTGTATGAAAGTTAGGCATTTCATTCTGCCTGATGAAAATCAGGCAGAACATTTAAGTCAGGCACAAACTAATCTTCCTAAGCATATCCAGCGTTCTCTGCCAACTCTTGATTATGTGGGAGTTGCCGATCTGTTTCTCAGATTCTCTGGGTATCCCCTAAAGTCATGTTCTGTTTTAGGATTCAGATTGCTATGCTTCAACACAAGGCCCAGTTCCAGCCTGCTGCTTCTAAAGAGGGTAAGGAAGGAATTCCCCTGGTCCCCTGAATCGTGAGAACATGGTGTCAGCTAGTTCTACCTTGGGTCAGGTTAAGTGGCAGCTAAAATACCTGTTCTTGGCAAACCTCCTGGAAAGCACCACCTTCCCTCAGTCTGAAAATCTCCTCTAGTGTTTTCTATGCAAAGTCTATTGTCTCCTGAAGACCTTGGTTAAAACAGGGGAGGAAAGGCCAGGACTCCACATTGATGGATAATATAGACTGAGTTCCTGGCTCAAGGCTTCTCTGTGTTTGTCCAGTGGATGTATATTCCTTGTGAGAGGAAAAAAACGTCCTGATGAAGTTTATCTGATCAGCTAATAAATGTGAATAGACAGTGTTTGTGACCAGAGAGAGAGAGACTGGAGGAAGACATTCGTGATACCTAAGCACTTGGTAATGACACAGAGGGACTGTGTTGCAAGTCTGGACACAGATGTTGAGAACCCCATCGAAACACTGAATCGGGCTCCTTGGAGGGTAGGGTGCCAGAAATATGCAAGTCCCCACTCCCTGCCCCCAAACTCCGCAGGATATTTAGCCACAACCTTGGTTTGGAATTATTCCAACAAAAGTAAGTTTCCTAGAACATGCTTGAGTTTAGTGCTTTCTGGCTATGTGGAGAGACAATGAATGCTGACTGACTGATAGACTGAATGAATGAATTAATCAGGGGCTAGGTAGAACTTGAGTCTTTAATTATAATTATAGCCTTGTGGCCCCACCCACCTCATTGCATTCAAGCCTAAACTTCTTTACTAGTACCACTAGATCCTTAGCTGCAATCCGGAGCATAAGGAGAGGAAAGGAAGAGCAAGGAGGAGACAAGCAGAAGATGACAATTGAAGTAGCATCTAGAGATGTTTGAGGTTCAATCTAGCCACCTCTTTTCCCCCAAAAGAGGCAGATCAACATCCCATCTCCTCCAACCAGCTTGATGGCATGTGCATGATCGAAAGTAATTTATGGCTCCTTTCCAGGATCAGCCTCAGTGCAGGAAAGCGGAGAATAAAATGGTGCATGTGACAGAAATGTGGCCTTGTGGGACCCCCAGAGGAGCTCCAAATCCGATCAGCTGTCCTTCATTGATCAAAAGTTGGCTGTAGCTCACTCCTCTATTTGGAATGAGTCTAGCTTTCCATCATTAGAGCAGAACAGCAGGTTCATGAATAAGGTTGTAGCCCGAAACTGGGTACACACTTGTTATTGTAATTTCAGCCTGCGAAATGAAACGTCTCAAAGGCCGAATCAAGCTCATGGTCTTCAGTCCCACGCTGAGAGTGTGTTGGCTCTTTCTCCTTTTTCTCTGACTGGTTTCCTCTTTCTTCCAATGCAAACTGTGGCTGGTGTTCAGAGCGTGTCCTTATGCATTCAGCTGGAATCTCCAGTGATAAGTCAGGACTGGGAGTGGTCTTCAAGGAAGAAGCACTGGTGGAGGGGAGAACTTGAGATCTGTGCCATTTTAATTAAGCACTGGGCATGCACTCTACAGCACAGAAATTCATTGAGACATGTCACTACTCCCATTTTACCGATGAAGAAACTGAGACTCCAAGATGCTGAGAAATTCCCCTAAATTGACATAGGCAATGATGTGGCAGGGTAGTCAATAGAGGGTGAGAAGTTAAGAAGTGGAGGGAAAGGCACAAAAAGGATATGAGAAGATCAGTCATAAAGCAAGAGGAACAGAGATGTTGAAAAAGAATGAGGAGAAAAGGGTTAAATGAGTGCAGTTTTTTGTTTTTTAATACCCTGTTCACCTGGATTTCAGTTATAAATCATTTGACATTTTGATCAGTTATCTCTGTACTCATGGCCACTTTAGAGTCTTGTCTCTCGATAGCACAGCACAGAAGGCCGGTAGGGGAAATACTTTGGGCAGAGCTGGCTAAGGTCTGGTGCCAGATCAAACACATGGGGAATTAGATCCAGCCAGGGGACCAGACCTTCTCTACTGCTGGTATCAAGTCAATGTGTCCCAGTTTGGCTAGAGCTTTTCCCTGACCCAGCACTTACTTCTCCTGTGGTCACCAGGCAAGGGTCATGCACGTTTCAGAGACCATGGGTCTCTGACCTCCTCAACCTGTCACTGCTCTCTGTTCCTTGTTTCTCGCTGCAGCAAGTTGGACCCTGAATCAAATCACATCACATGATGCAGTCAGAAAAAAAAAAAAGAAAAATATTCTGTTCAACAAACGTTCCTGCCACACTCTGCATGCTCAGCTATAGATAAAATAAAGGTGGAAAGAAAGTACCTAAAATAGTAATGATCTATTTCTTATTGCATTTTCTTGTTCATGTTGAACTGTAAAAGTAACTTTAAATTAGCCACATTTCTTATACGAGTGGTCTGAAATTCACTACTTATTTAATAATCTTCAGCCATTGAGAACTTGTTGCTATACCTGTGAAATTTAAAAACTGAAAAGGACTGATAATTGCAGAAGGCTTAGTTATGCAGACATTAGAGGGTATTAGAGTTTGTTTATGGTATCTTTACAGTCCCCTGGAAAGTAAATATTAAAACTGTGTTTTCAATTAGGGACCTTGTTTTCATTAACCAGGTCCTTGAAGAGAGCGTCAGGAGGTTGACTGAACATTTAATGAAAGTCTGAGAATTGCCATAGTTTGTACTTGTAGAGAAATTTTTGTCACTGGAACCGCAATTGTGACAAGAGACTAATATGTGTCATAAGTTCCCAACTCTCAAATTTATAATGACTCCATTATGATTATATTTTTTCTTTGGCAATAGGGAAGAAAGACTTAGAAATAGCTCTTCTAAGAATGAGAGTTTGTACTGTGCTTTCTTTTTTTTAAAAAAAAAAGATGCTTGTATTGTTGATCATAACATGCTCTCTGTATGTCTTCTCAAGGCTCCCTTCAATCCTGGAAACTACCTGCTTTGATGAACAGCAGTTAAGAGGCAAACTAGGTCAGAATTCTGAGTGGGGATTGTGAAAACTACAGCAAAAGCTGTGTAACTCAAGACACCCTACATAAAACTGCTGCTGCTGCTGCTGCTAAGTCGCTTCAGTCGTGTCCGACTCTGTGCGACCCCATGGACGGCAGCCCACCAGGCTCCCCTGTCCCTGGGATTCTCCAGGCAAGAACAGTGGAGTGGGTTGCCATTTCCTTCTCCATACATAAAATTAGTCCTCTATAAATAATGGCAGGAAAATATACCTGATTCTGAATTACTAGGGGCTTCCCAGGTCGCGCAAAATATCCACCTGCCAATGCAGGAGATGCAAAAGACGTGGGTCCGATCCTGGGTGGAGGAAATGCTAACCTGCTTCAGTATTCTTGCCTGGAGAATCCCATGGACAGAGGAGCTTGGCAGGCTAGAGTCCATGGGTTTGCAAAGAGTCAGACATGACTGAGTGACTGAGCGCGGGCGCACACACACACACACACACACACACACACACACACACACACTGAATTTCTACTGTTGCTATGTGAGAGTCTTTGATATTGATTTTTTTTTTAATGTTCCTGGTCTCTAGACCTTTATCCTTCTGAATTATTGGATGAAACTTGAAACCTTAAGTAGAATGTCTGTCTGTTCTTTGTAGGAATTGGTTCTACAAAATAATCATGTAAGGTCTCTCAAGTAGAGGAAACTGGCTAGCTATTATATGGATTGGACATTGCAACCAAAATGAGATAGCTCCCCTGTGTCCATCAATGTCTGCCACCAGCCAGCCTCTGCCTTCTGACTATGAGTTCCTATCCATAAGTAGAGCAATCCAGCTGGCTTTATTTGGGAGAGTTTGTATGTTTATTTTGAAGACATTTCCAAGGACTGTGACCTGTCTTTCTGTCTAGCCAGCCAGCCAGCCGGCCAATAAATATCCACTAGCCAATTAGTATGTATAAGTCATTGGGCGTATAATAGAAAGACACGATGAATAGATAGGGTTTCTGGCTTCAGGAAGCTTCTTATAGAACAGTAAAGGAAGACAATTTAAAAAGAAAATATAAATAATGTAAGAAGTCTTTTGGTAGAGGAAGAAAACAAGAGCGTGGGAACACACAGTGTAAACACGTAAGCTGTGGTGGTGAGGTGGGGATGGCGTGAGAGGAGCGCTCACAGAGGAAGTGATGCTGAGCTGAAACCTGAGGCTGAGTGAGAGGAAGTCAGTCAACAAGCAGGCAGAGCCGTGCTCTGGGCAAGAGGATTAGCCGACAGGGAGAGAGAGTCACGGGCGTTCAGAGAACCGAAATGTTGAGGTTCAGGGAGAGGTGACAAGAAGTGGTCTTGCAGAGGTTGGGAGGTGTCTACCTACCTCTTCTGAGGAGCCTTGAAAGAGAGGCTAGTGGGACTGGATTTCATCCAAGACAGTTGTAGGTTTGGAGAAGGGAAAGAGCACAGTTAGATTTCTGTTTCACAAGAATACCTTGGCTGCAGTGCAGATAACAGAAGCAAGACTGAAGGAAGGGGGGCTACTTGATTTTCCTAGTCTTTTTTAAAAATTCAGCATGTAGGATCTAGTTCCTTGACCAGGGATTGAACCTAGGCCCCCTGCATTCCAGAGCTCAGAGTTTTAGCCACAGGACCACCAGGGAAGTCCCTGATTGTCATAGTCTTGACAAAGGACATAGGTGGCCTGAATGGGGTAGCGGTAGTAGGGAATAGAGAGCCAAATAGCATAAATCATTCCACGTCAAGGACATGATAAATCCTATGATACTGAGCCTTGATTCTCAAAGGAAAATATGTGAGAAGCATGAAGTGTGGGGATTTTCTGGAGCCTGAAACCAAGTGTCACTTGGATTCTATGTTTGATCTTTTCTAGACTTGAAACTCTAGAAAAGTTTCAAGAGTTAGAAGGATAGAAATCATGCAGTGTACTTTCTCCTTATCCAGTTGGTATCATGAGAGAAATCACACAACAACTGGGTCTGAGTCATAGCTTTGCCGTTGAGTAAATTTGAGCTATCAGGCAAAATACGTAATGTCTAATCAGAGCCTATGTCAGGCCCCAGGAAGACAACAGGGAACATGAATGAAGTCTTTCACTTTTATGAACTCTAGCTGAGAAGACAGATATATGCAAATAAATAGAAAATTAGGTAATGACAAATTGTGACAAGTGCTATGAAGGAAATAAAAATGATCATGAGGATAGAGCTAAAGAGTGAAAATTGGTCAGTCACTAAAGGGCTGGGGGAAAGTCATTACAGGCAGAAGGGATAGCAGGCACAAAGCCTGCCAGTGGGAAAGAGCTTGGTGGTCAAGTAACAGGCACTCTGTGGAGGTAGGCCTTCTAGGCTAACAGGAGGTTACATTTTATTCTAAAAGCAAGCGAAACCATTAACGCGTTTTAAACAAGGTAATCTACATGTCCAGATTTACATCTTTATAGTGTCATTCTGGCTGCTAAATGAAGAATGAATTGAGAGGGAGAAAGTGAAGAGATCAGCTATGAGACTGTTACAATGGTCCAGGAAAGGTAAGAGTAGCTCAAATAGTAAGTAATGTGTCTACAGCACTTACATTCTTTAAACATGTTTATTTGGCTGTCAGGTCTTAATTGTGGCAGGCAGGATCTTCACCGCATCATGGCAGGGTCTTTCGTTGCAGTACACAGACTCTCTAGTTGGGGCACGTGGGCTCTGTAGTTGTGGCTCACAGGCTTAGTTGCTCTGAGGCATGTGGGATCTTAGTTGCTGAGCAGGGATCCAACCTGTGTCCCCTGCATTGCAAGGCAGATTCTTAACCACAGGACCATGAAGAAAGTCCCTAGAAATTTTTTAATAATTATTCTGGGTAAGGTTTGTATAAAAAAGACACTGAACATGTTTTGTTCAATGTATGCATTTTCATCACTTTATTATAAAAATGCAGAAAACTTAGAAAAAATTACAGTGTTGTACTATATACCTGCCTCAAAGATTCTAAAATTAACCTTTTACTATTCTTCCTTTGTCATATATGTGTTCCCCTAATCTTTGCTCTATCAGACCATCTTATTTTTTTGATGCATTTCAAAGTAAGTGCATACACAACTCATAAGCACAGAAGCATGAATAAACAACTCAGAATCCATATTTTTTTATGATGCCTTTTTTCTTTTGTGATAAAACATACATATTTGTAATGTATAAATTTAAATGTACTCTTTGATGCATTTGCCAAACACGTATAGTTGTGTATGCCCTTTTCTTTGGGGATCCCAGTCAGACTTTATGAGACTTTTAATATTATTTCATATGTCCCCAAGGCTTCGTAAACATTTTTCAATCTTTTTTCCCTCCATTATTCAGGTTGGATAAGCTACTGAACTCTCTTCAAGTTCACTTTGGTTCGTCATCTTCAATCTGCTATTAATTTCATTCAGTGATTTTAAAACTTCATAGATTTTATTTTTCAGTTTTAAAACTTCTTTTGGTATTCTGTTAGTTTATGTTTCTCTGCCAGATTTTCCTGATCTTTTATTCATTTGTTGTTGTTCAGTCACTCAGTCATGTCCGACTCTGCAACCCCATGGACTGCAGCATGCCAGGCTTCCCTGTCCTTTACTATCTCCCGGAACTTGCTCAAACTCATGTCCATTGAGTCAGAGATACCATCCAACCATCTCATCCTCTGTCACCCCCTTCTCCTCCTGCCTTCTATCTTCCGCCCCCCCACCCCCGCCAGCATCAGGGTCTTTTCCAGTGAGTCAGCTCTTTGCATTAGGTGGCCAAAGTACTGGAACTTCAGCATCAGTCCTTGCAATGAATATTCAGAACTGATTTCCTTTAGGATTGACTGGTTTGATCTCCTTGCTGTCCAAGCAACTCTCAAAAGTCTTCTCCAACACCACAGTTCAAAAGTGTCAATTCTTTGGTGCTCCGCCTTCTTTATGATCCAACTCTCACATCCATACACGACTACTGGAAAAACCATAGCTGTGACTATGTCGACAAAGTAATGTCTCTGCTTTTTAATACACTGTCTAGGTTTGTCATAGCTTTTCTTCCAAGGAGCAAGCGTCTTTTAATTTCATGGCTGCAGTGATTTTTGGAGCCCAAGAGAATAGTCTCTCACTGTTTCCATTGTTTCTCCATCTATTTGCCATGAAATGATGGGACTGGATGCCATGATCTTAGTTTTCTGAATGTTGAGTTTTAAGCCAACTTTTTCACTCTCCTCTTTCACTTTCATCAAGAGGCTCTTTGGTTCCTCTTTGCTAGCTGCATATCTGAGGTTATTGATATTTCTCCCGGCAGCCTTGATTCCAGCTTGTACTTCATCCAGCCTCACATTTCTCCTGATGTTCTCTGAATACAAGTTAAATGAACAGAGTGACAATATGCAGCCTTGATGCCATCCTTTCCCAACTTTGAACCAGTCTGTTGTCCCATGTTTGGTTTTAACTGTTGCTTCTTGACCTGCATACAGATTTCTCAGGATGCAGGTAAGGTGGTCTGGTATTCCTATCTCTTTAAGAATTTTCCACAGTTTGTTGTGATCCACATATAATATTCATTATGTAGATATTTTTCATTGTAATATTATGTGAATTGTAATAACTGCTTTAAAATCTTGTCTATTAATTTGAGTATCTGGTTCATTTTAGGATTGGTCTCCATTGATTGACTTTCCTTTTGAATTTTGTTTGTATTTTTCTGTTTCTTTGTGTATAAAGTAATTTTGGATTGTATCCTGGACATGTGGATAATATTTTGCGTAGACTCTGGATTCTGTTAAGATCTTCAGAATAATGTTAAATTTTTCAGTTTAAGTAAAATAAAAACAAGAGCTACCTGGTCCTAATCTAAATCTTACATTTTTTGTAAGCAGTCTTTGTATATTGACTGATTAATTTCCACAACCCTATAAATCCTATAAGATAGATCATTTTATAGATGAGGAAACTAAGCACAGAGAAATTAAATAACTTGCCCATACAGCTAGTAAGTGGAGGAGCTCCAGATTCTGACCTTCAAATATTTCTTAAAGTAGGGTGCTAGCAGTGGATACAGAAATAGGTGCACAGATCTGAAAATATTAAGAAGTTAGAGTTTCTACAAGACTCGGAGAGATTAGGTATGAGAAAGTGATGAAAAGAGAAGAATCTAAGAGTGCTCTGAACTTTTGTCTTGAGCAACAGATAATTGGTAATAAAACCTATTGATGTAATGAAAACTGGAGGAATACCTAGATTCTGTTGTTGTTGTGAGGGAAGTAGTATTTTAGATTTTTTGAGTTTGAAATTTTATTGGACATTCAAACAGAGTTGTCTAGTAGGCAGTTGAGAATATGAGTCTGGAGTTTGGGGGTAGGGTGGTTAGGGCTGTAGATACAAGTTTGGGTATCTACACATGGGTATCCTTTAAAGTCATTGGACTGAATGAGATAACTAAGGTAAAAGTATAGCTAGAGAAGAGCAAATGGGTGGAAAAAAATTCCCAAGATACTTACACACCAAGGAACTGGGAAGTATTTGGCAAAAGAAACTAAGAAAGAGCAGCGAGTAATTCTGAAGAATTTCTAGGAGGACATAGTGTCCTGGAAGCCAGGAGAGGAGACAGTTTTCAGAAGAAAGAGGTGGTAATATGCATGAAACACCACTGGAATGTTTAGAAAGATGAAGACAGAAAAGTGTCTATTGGAATTAGTAAAATGGAGGTCAGTAGAGTAATAAGGCTGGACATATTGGAGTAGGTTGAAGAGTCAATATTTGAGTGAGGAAGTGGAGACAGGAATTTCTGAATCATAAGTTAATAGGGTTGTAGTGAGTTAGGATCAAAGGAAAAAGCAGAATTTTTATCTGAGTGGGAGTCATACACTAGAAGGTGATACATTTATCAACATTAATCATTAACCAAATAGCTAATTCAGCCAACTCATTGGATTGTTTTGAAAATCAAATGATTTCTGCAGAACATGAACTATTTTAGGAATATGTTTTTTTTTCCCCTAGGTTTGTAATTTCTGTGGATTATCCTTTTATCTTATATAGTAAGTACTTGTTGATCACAGTCCACATTGACTTACCTTCTTTTTCATTGTTACATTAAAAATTGATGCTTAATGAATGCTTTTTCAAAATCATTTCTTTTGAAGCATTGACTAATTGTTTTATTCCTCTGGATTTCAGTTTTCCCATTTCGGAAGTTAGATGATAAATGATGAAGAAATATATTTCTTGTCAGAAATGTCTGAACATGGAATAGGGGTTTTAAAAAATAACATATAGTGTATGATTCCATTACTGAAAAGTAATATACATACATCAATGTATTTATCTATTCAATTAGTTTATTTTATATATCAATATCTGAAAATATTTTTAATAGAATACCAAATAGAATTGTGTTTATCAAAATATAACCATATGAAATAATAAAATTAAGAGAATAAAGAAACAGAACTGTGTAAAATTAGGTAACACTAATTTTTTTCATAAGGTAGGACAAATTTTGTCATTTGCAAAAAAGATAAGTATCAAAATCAAGATGTCTTATATGGAGTGAAATCCAGTTCAGTTTATTTGAGCCTGAGCACATCAAGGACAATGTTAATTCTGAACTTTCTACTGTCCCTCTAGGAAGGGAAAAGGCCAGCCTGAATCCCAGGTGTCTTCTGATCCTTCCTTAAACTTTCCCATTTTCTGTATGCCTGTTCTTCAAAAGGACCTGCCTCCATCTATCTTTTGCTAATAGTACCAGCTCCACTTCCTGACCCATTTCTGTAAGTGACTTCTTTTGGTTCTGGCTTTGAACATTTTGTCAGTTGACTCTTACAGGCTTCCTTTTATTCTGTCCTTTATCCAGAGAATGCTGAGTACTGGCTCAGTGTCAGTTTTGGAACACAGATTTCCTGCCTGGCTCTGTAGGACAAAAGCTACTCTGCTAAGAGTGTGTGTGTGTGTGTGTGTGTGTGTGTGTGTGTGTGTGTGTGTGTGAGACCTTCTTCCACTGTGTCTGTGGTGGGCAGTGGTGGCCATCATGTTCTGATGCCACTTGCCCAGCTGCATCTTGGCTTGCATCCCTGTGTTCCAGTGTTCTTTGTCATTGTCCTTTTTGCATTAGAAGTGCTTTATAGGAAACTGGTAACACTGCTTATTTTTGGCTACTGAGAAAAGAGTCAAAAAAGTCTCAAGAATAAAAAAAGGACATCTTCTAATTTTTCTAGTGGTTTTCTTTGTTTTTTAAGGTTATCTGAAGGTGAAGGAGTTGAAGAACATTTTGAGGGACTGTTTATTCCACCTTAGGGGCCCTTCCTTCTCCCTTCTCCTTATCTTCAAAACCCAGTTGAAATCTCAGCTACTCTATGAAGACTCCCCACCTCTGCCTTAGGAATCTGCCCTTTCTCTGTGCTCTGGTGACAAACAATGTCTACACTAGTTTTCAAACTTATGTACTGCCTCTCTGTTAAGTAGTTTTGTCTTCCTGGTTAGACTGTTGACTTAAAAATATTCACAACCTAAAAGTTGAGAGTTATGTTTTATTTGGTGGGAAATTTTAGGATTTCAAGCTCAGAAGACAGCATCTCAAGTAACCAACCCTGAGAGAACTGCTCCGAAGAGGCAAAGAGAGGAGCCAGGTTATATAGAAAATTTTCAACAAAGGGCAGGTAGTCTGAACATCAAAAGATTACTGCTAATTTAAGAAAACTAGATATCCCAAGTTAAGGAATTTAGTGCTTTTCTAAGTATAGGAAGGTGCAAGAGTCAGGGCTTATTGACATTATTCCCTTCATAGTCATCTCAGCTATCTGGGGCCAGTATCCTGTGTTTTTCACAGAATGAACTCTCTTGGGACTCATCGTAGGGAGTGGCTATAGTCTAATGGCTGCGAGGTGGCAGCTATTCTTCTCCTTCCTGAGTGCCCTTAGGACTCACCAGCTCATATTGAAGGCCTGGAATTGCTTATTACAGTGATATCCCTGTTTACTGGTATGGAGGAAATACTTCACTTCTTAAGCCTATCAGCTTTGCCCCTCACTCACTGATTCTAAGAACAGGCTCTGGAGTATCTGGAATCCTGGCTGTATCACTGGCTACTTGTATGACCTTGTTCGAGCCTCTAACCATCCCTATGCCTTAGACTCCTTCATTGTTCAGTGTGACAACAGTATCTATCTTTTAAGGTTGTTGGGTGAGTTAATCGAACTTGTGTATGAAACATGTTTATATATTTGGTACATAGCTTGGCACATAGCTTGTTGATCAGTCACTAAGTCATGTCTGACTCTTTGTGACCCCATGGACTGCAGCATGCCAGGCTTCCCTGTTCTTCATTGTCTCCTGGAATTTGCTCAAACTCATGTCCACTGAGTCTGTGATGCCATCCAACCATCTCATCCTCTGTTGCCCCCTTCTCTTTGATATATAGCTAGACTTCAATAATTATGTTTGTATGGTTATTGTTGTTTAACTTCTGAGATTAAAAGAACTGGAGAAAGTTATGAAATATTCTACAAAAATGGGTTCTGCCATAGTGGAATTTAAATTCTAAATGCTAATAACTACTCAATTATTTATTTAAATACTACTCTTTTAATACACACAGGGTAATCTGAACACCCTGGAGGGTTTGGAAAAGTTCCCCTGAGGAAGTGATAAATGAATTTAGATCTTGAAAAGGAATAGGTATGAACCAGGTGAATGTCAGGAAGAATATTCCAGACAAAAGGAATGGCATGTGTGGCGAATGATATGGAGGAAAGCATGGAGTATCTGAGGAACTAAAAGAAGGCCAGCGTGACTAGAGCACAGTGATGAAGTCAGGAGCTGGGTTTTATATGTTGTGATTTTGCTGATATCTTATGTCTGTATATTGAGGAACTCAATTATTAATAATACTTGCTGGTGGTAGAGTCTTCTTGGGTAAAGCTGGCTCACCTGATTCTTTTAGACACCGAAAAAAAAAAAAAAAGCAACTTTCTGGCTAAGTGGTGCATCAGTAAGGGTCCAATCAGGAAAACAAACCACACTGAACATATTAGCAGTGAGAATTTGGAGGATGAGTTAGTCCCACAGGGCACTGGAGAAATGAACAACTGGGAAAGGAACACCAGAGGAAGTGACTATGAGAAGCCATTACATCTCCAGACCAGAACCTTATTGCCTCTCTCTCACACACACATTCATTTTCTCACAAAGTCCTGTCTTTATATAGCCCAGAGGAGCTAGAACTCAGAACCACGTGTGTGAGGGCGTGGGGTTGGTGGAAGAGGGGCTCTCTGGGCGCTGCCAGTAGGTGCTAATACCTCAGGAGCTTGGAAAAGCTGGGAAGACTTCTCAGTTGGTGCTGGTACCTATACCGTTAAGAATGAACCATTCACGTTAGTTCCAAGAATACTGAAATAAAGTAGGAGACAGGCCAATTGCTTGTCCCAGGGTGGGACGTCATTGCTAAAACAACACTGATAGGAACCGGAAGAAAGCAGAAAGGAACTTGCCCTCAGGGCTCCCTCTAGCGGCCACTATTGGTAGAACATGATAGGAGGTCAGATGGCAAAGCAGAAGTGTGATTTACAGAATCCTAGTGTCGGAACTTCGAAGGACTGATGTTGAAGCTGAAACTCCAATACTTTGGCCACCTGATGCGAAGAGCTGACTCATCTGAAAACACCCTGATGCTGGGAAAGATTGAAGGCAGGAGGAGAAGGGGGCAACAGAGGATAAGATGGTTGGATGGCATCACTGACTCAATGGACATGAGTTTGAGTAAACTCTGGGAGTTGGTGATGGACAGGGAGGCCTGGCGTGCTGCAGTCCATGGGATTGTAAAGAGTCAGACACGACTGAGTGACTGAACTGAACTGCGTGTGGGAACTGGCGTGCTGCCCGTTCAAAGGGTCACAGAGAGTCGGACACGACTGAGTGACTGTACAACAACAAGCCTGGTGGAGCTGAGCAGGTGCCGCCAGAGACCATTTTATTACCCCCCCTCCCCTCGGCCATGGTGTGGAAGTTTTTTGTCACCTAAACCACAAACTGTAGGTTATAAGCAATTTCTCAGTATTTGTGAATAGCAATATTCTTAAAAGTTAACCACTGTTTGATACTAAGTTGACTAAACTCCAACCATAAGCAAATGGATTTTTAGTCATCCCAAAAATTTCTAGCAAAGACTAAAATGTGATGTTCATTAGGTACTTCGGATTATTAAAAATAATGACTGGACTACCCAAAACTACTTTTAAGTACCTTAAAATACACAAGTTTAGGTATAGCTAGTTTTTTTCTCATGTGTCCTATATTGAAAGATGTGTTTGTGTGGAAGATCTATTTAGTGAAAAGTGACTTTCAATTCATTTCTCTTTGTCATTGACAATACTTGAATTCAGTACTTTAGTTCCATTATTTCAACTCATTTTCCTCCAGAGAATTAGTGAATTAAGGACATTGATTTGAAAGGAATGAAATTTTTACTTAAAAAGAGCATTGAGATGTTATTTATCATTCAGATTGACTCATCTATCTCGAACATTCATTTCCTGAAAATAATCCATTGGTATTATTTGTATGATAATTGAAACCTTATTGTTTTATTTCACATACTTTTCCTGTTCTGATTTTCAGCATTAGAAAGCAATAATAACCTTGGTGAAAGAAAATTCCTGTGTGTCATTATTCCATGGCCAGTCCTAGCTGGCCATTAATCCCTCAGTAATGCCACATACTTTGATTCTGTTGCTTAAATCAACAGGAACTAGAATTACTGGCAGTCACAAACAGAGATCTGATAATTCAATGTTCAACTGTAAAACAAAATGCAGTTTTTATCACAAATACAAGATACAATAAATGGATGAATATATTTATTTCTCAAAAATATAGGCATGTTATAGATTCCTGAAAAATTACCCAGATACCAATTTTTTAAAATAAGTTATGCATTATTTATGTGTTTGTTTCTCAACTGGTAATAATATTTATGTGAGAAACAGGAAAAAAACCATGGTACAAACATAACATAAATCTTTAATGGATTTGGACTTCTTTCTACCTTTACTATGCATGCCCTTGCGGCTGCTTTATGGGATCAACTATGGGTTTGACAGATGGGTCTTCAAAAGTTACTTCATTTACTCTGGATGCTTCACTTTCTATTAGAATATATTGCCATAAAGTGCTAGCTAGTATTTTGATTATGTTGCATAGTTGCATACTTTAATATTAATGCATAAAAATGTAACTTATTAGCATGGTAAAGCATAAATATTGACCTGAATTATGAAACATCATTATTATGTTTACAGTAAATACCAAGTTGAAAACAAGATTAAAGTATGTTTGAGAAAAAAAGTAGATATAATTCTATACCTTTGTTGATGATCTTAGCTCTTGTGAATCAAACCTCAGCTCTAGTCTAGTTTTAGTCTGGGAAGAAGTTGCTAATACTTAACTTGGCCAAAGACCTTTTTGGCACTTCCCCATTTTACTCAGAGTTTTAGTAGCTTCTCTAGCTTCACTTGTATTCCGGCTACAAGATTTAACTTCCTTACAGATGCAGTCTTGTATTTGTCTTTAGCTTCCTCACTTAATATTACTTATTTTTATTTTTGTTCTCTAAGATCCATGTACCCAGTCTCTTACTTTCTCTTTAATGGGGTAGCAGATTGTCCTCCTGATTCACAAGGCCAACGCTGATGGAGAGAAATTACAGATATGATACGATATGCCTCTCCCAGGCAGCAGTACACCTAAGTTGACAATCACATTTTTCCCCTTCAACCACATGAAGACCTACTAGTTTCATTTGCCCTTTCTTAAAGGAAACTGCTCTGAGCTTCTTTTCTTTTTTTCTTGACAAATTGCTTAGTTGAGTGTCTGTAGAATGAAATGTACATTAAAGCAATTCTATAGGAACCCTCATACCTCCCAAGATCTAATATGTTTTCTTTCTGGTCTTGCTGAGACCATATATTCTAAGCTAACTATCTAAGTAATATGAGAGTGTAACTTTCAAAAACATTTTATTTATGTATTTATTTTTGGCTACACTGGGTCTTCTTTGCTGAGTGTGAGCTTTCTCTAGTTTCAGCGAGCAGAGGCTACTCTAGTTGCTGTGCGTGGGCTTCTCGTTGCAGTGGCTTCTCTCTTTTTGGAGCACAGGCTGAAGGATGCACGAGCTTAAGTAGTTGTGGCACGCAGGCTCAGTAGTTGTGGCACACGGGGCTACTTGCTCCAAGGCGTGTGGAATCGAACCTGTGTCCCCTGCCTTGGCAGGTGACTTCTTTACCACTGGACCACCAGAGAAGTCCCAGAGTGTAGCTTTTAAAACCACACTGAAACTCTTTCAGAGAGCAACCAACAGGTACAAAGTGGTTTTAAGACAAACTCAAACACATTAGGGAAAATAATAGCTATGTGTAATGGTGGTTTTGGTGGCTAGATTAAGGCAACTCCTTACAATAGTCCTTTCACAGGCAGAGTTCATCTTTGGAGAGGAGATAGGAAAATTTGCACAGGAGCCAAGGAATTTTCTGGGGCTAAAGAATCAGAACCTGGCCCCATATCTTTTGAGTTTCAATGTTATCAGAACATCTTCAGTCAGTTAATACTAGCTGAAGTCTGCCATCAGGAAGGACTCCAAATGTTCTAAGAAATGTGCAAAATATTATGGTGTCCCAATTTTAACACCAAGGTTGCATGTTGGCGGCAGATATCCACAGAATGTACAAAATGTGAATATGGTAGAAGCTATTCTTGGCCAAGCCAGAAACATTCTGGGGAGCCATATTTTAGATGCAATGACTGTATATTTGATTATGACCTGAAAGAGCTATAGCAAGGGTCAGTGAAGAAATCATTACTAGTAGACAAGCATCCTATGGGCATTCAGAGCTCAGTAGTTATGTGTTGGGGTTGCTAGTGAATAATCATGCTAGTGGTTTTGTTATACTTCTTGGCTCTAACCATGTGATATTTGAAAATAGGACCAGCAACTTTGGGGTGAATAAATAAACTGAATAAGTAAACTTGTATAGTTCAGAGCAAGTAGTATTTCCTAGGCTTCCCTGGTGGTTCAGGTGGTAAAGAATCCCCCTGCCAATGCAGGAGACACAGGTTCAATCCCTGGGTCAAGAAGATCTTCTGGAGAAGGAAATGGAAACCTATTCCAGTATTCTTGCCTGGGAAATCTCATGGACAAAGGAACCTGGAAGGCTACAGTCCAGGTTCCTCTTTCCAGGGGTTGGAAAGAGTCAGACACGACTTAATAGTGACTAAACCACCACCATCACCCACCAGTGGTCCCTAAAGGAAAATACTAGGCTTCTTGCTAATGAAATAATTAATTAGTATTATAAAGGAAATATAATTACCTTTGTATTCCAAGCTTGGTAAAGAAGATCATGATTAGTAATGTATATTTGAAAATGTTAAGATAGTCATAATTTATTCTGACTGTGTATGTTAGTCATTCAGCTTTGTCTGACTTTTGTGACCCCATGGGGTGTAGCCCACTAGGCTCCTCTGTCCACAGGATTTTTGCAGGCAAGAATCCTGGAGTGGGTTGCCATTTCCTTCTCCAGAGGATCTTCCTGACCCAGGGATTGAACCCAGGTCTCCTGCTTTGCAGGCTGACTCTTTACTGTCTGAGCGACCAGGGAAACCTAATTTGTTCTGAACTTCAAAAGAATTTGTCCTACATTATGACATTTATCTGGGTTTCCCAGGTGGCATTAGTGGTAAAGAATCCACCTGCAATGCAGGAACCACAGGAGATGTGAGTTCAATCCCTGGGTGGGGAAGATCCCCTGGAGGAGGGCATGGCAACATCTACTCCAGTATTCATGCCTGGAGAATCCAATGATCAGAAGAGCCTGGTGGGCTACAGTCCATGGGGTCACAGAGAGGCACACACAACTAAAGCAATTTTGCATGCACGCAGCACACATGACATTTATCATATTTGTAATATTAAACCTATTTTTTGCAAATACGGCCTCTCCCTTCAAAATTCATTTATTAAGTGCCATAATTTATCTTTATCTCAACTCTTGCTTCACCTCCCATGGAGTACAGCAAAGCACCTTATGCAAATTAAATAGTAAATTAGCCAACTCAATATTAAAGTATAGAATGAAAGAAAACATTTGGAACACCCAGAATCTTTTAAAATGCTCTCACATCTTTATGAGCAATATTTGTTTTATTTAAGAAAATTAATTTGTTACAATTAAAGTTTAAAATAATGATTTTAATGTTCCAATATACAGAAAAATGATGTGATTTGAGGAGTTAAGTCTAAGTGAAAAGAAGACTTAGCTCTCAGCTATGCGCCATAAATTCTGATTGATGTTTGGAACTTGCTGTTGTATGTTTTGGGGAAGTCTTTTGATCTCAGTTCTTTACTTTCCTTGTCAGTTTTATCTGTCTTTATATTTTTATATGTGTAGTAAGTGTTTCAAGTGGATTTATTTTCAATATTTTATTTTTAAAAGTTTGCATGCCACTCTTACAAAGTCCATATCCTGTTTGTAATGACTAATTTGATATGGCAACTTGGCTAGGCCATGGTACCCAGCTATGTAGTCAAATATTATTTTGGATGATTCTGTGAGGCTGTTTTTGGATGAGATTTATATCTAAATTGGTGAGATTTGACTGAAGTAGATGGTCTTCCATAATGGCCATCCAGACACTGGAACTTTACAGATATTCACTGTATCTTGGTTGTTCATGAAGCAGGAATAGCCATTCTGGGAAGCAGGGAGAGAGTTGGAAATATGGAGAAGGATGGTTATTTCATCACAAGCCTACATTTTCCTTTGAGGGAAGAGTCATAGCTTTCATTAAATGAGGGGACAATGAAAGATTTTTAGGTTTGGGAGTGAGCTGATCAGGTCATAAAAACATAACTTAGGTGGCTGTATGGCGGTTGAAATCAAGGAGACAGTATTTCAGAGTATTAATGCTTAAGTGGTGATGATAACAGCCTGGATGAGAGCTAATAATGGTCTAAATTTATACACTAAGCAATGATCATGGAGAGAAAAGAAATCTAAAGAACTATTAAGGGCATATGGAACAAAAGACATAGAGATCATATATATTGTGAAGGGGAAGACAAAAAAAATCTAGAATGACCCCCCACTTTGTGGCTTGAGAAACAACTGTGTGATTGTCCAATCCCTGAAATGGCAGAAAAGATGAACAAGAGTATAGTTTAGAGGAAGACAATAAATTTATCTTGGGATATGCTAGCTTGAGCGCCTCTGAGCCATCTAGATGGAAATATCTGGCAGGCATTTGAAAATACAAACCAGCAGGTCAAGGCAAAAATACCGATGGTAGAAATGGAGTGGAAACCCCCAGCCACTGAAGCCAAGAAAATGGATAAGATCATCAAAGGAGAACATAGGCCCAGAAGAGATGAATTCTTGATCAAAGAATCAAAGAGACTACCAAGACGTGAAGAAACAGAGGAGAGTCCTGAAAGAAAATATGGGTAAGAGTGGTGAGAAAGGATGGAATCATTAGGAAGGAAAAAAGAGAATTCTGTTTTAATTTACTATCATTTCAGGGAAATAGGTTAAGCAGTTGTGGCAGACACACTGCTCTGTGTTCAAAAGTCTGTTTCCTGCTCACCACTCTGGGTTCCAGGCACACTATATTTTCCAGTCCCCCACTGCATCCATGTGGGACCAGAAGATTGAAAATTAGCCAATTGGAAGAAGGTAGAAGTGGAAGTAAGATAGTCTACTTCCGAGCCAGGTCCCTAAGATATTGCAGGTGGTTTTTGTGCATCGCTCTCTTTCCCATCCATGTGACCAGATACAACAGAGCTCCCTCATCAGAAATATTTATATCAGACTTTGCCTAAGTGGGAAATAGGCATTTATTGTGTTAACCTACTAAGATATTGAGGTTATTTATTATAGCAGTCCTGTATCCTTTTATCTATACAACAATTTAAAAACTTTTTTTTTAAAGTTATACTTTTGGTATTGCTGACACACTTTAAAAACATAGCCATCATAACAATATTTATCTTTCGAGACTAATTTACTGTCATTTCAGGATGTAAGTTTCAGGGTCATTGGAATGGCATCAAATCTTAAATTTATGTTTAAAAAGACTAATAATAGATGGAGGAACAAGAGGTTAGTACATGCATGCACTTCATGATCTTGTCCTGATTATGTTGTAGCCTGTCAAGAAGTCAGGCCTTCTCTCAACCACCTTCTGGGGCCATCGAAATCCTTAAAGAGTAGGACCTAAAATCTCTAGTGTCAAGGGTTTGTGATGTTGCATGTGATTTCTCTGAATGAAATGTCTAACCAGTGATTTACTACCATAAGAGAAGCCTCCTGGTCCTCAGATTATGAACAAAATGTAATATAAGTGGAGAACGTTACAAGAGCACAGAGGGAACCTCTCCCAAGTCAGTCTTCTGGACTCATAGCAGAGACCTCCCAGGAGCCTGACCATTTATGAGCTCCTCAGGGCGTGTGTTCAAGAAAAGTAATCAACCACAAAAAAGGAATGTGGACAACAAAATTAATAACTTTTGGATTAATTATCCAAAATATGAAATGCATCCATACTCACATAAATAATAGAATAATAAAAATAAATAAGTAAGAAATAAGTGGGGAGGAAGAGACAAATCTCCCATAACAAAAATTCCAAATAATTCATGTCGATACTGTCCCTTCAAGGAGGTGGAATAGAACTCTCCACCCCTTAAGGGTGGACTACGCTTAGTGGCTTGCTTCCAAAGAGTACAGGACAGAGAAGGGGAAAATAACTCAACAGTGGAGAAACCTGGCAACCAAATGCCTCCTCCAGGTAATCAACACCATCGACAGTGAGTCATGTCAACAACATGTACCCTTGATATGATGTGGTAAGAATGGCATTTCACCTCTGTGGTCTTCCTTCCAAATCGGTAACCCCAGTGAGATCAAGAGAAACACATCAGACAAAACCAAAGTGAGAGATATTCTACAAAATAGCTGAGCAATACTCAAAACTGTCAAGGTTTCAAAACCAAGGAGAGTCTGGGAAACTGTCACAGCCAAGAGGTGCCTGAGGAGACACGACAACCAAATGCAGTGTACCTTGTGTGGTGTCCTGGAAGAGGTGAAGGTCATTGGAGAAAAACTAGTGATATTTTGATAAAGCATCATTTAGTTAATAATAGCATATACATATTGGCTCATCAGGCTTCCCAGGTGTGGTGCTCGTGGTAAAGAACCCGCCTGCCAATGCAGGAGATGTAAGAGACATGGGTTTGATCCCTGGGTCGGTAAGATCCCCTGGAGGTGGGCATGGCAATCCACTCCAATATTCTTGCCTGGAGAATCCCCATGAGCATAGGAGCCTGACGGGCTACAGTCCACAGGGTCGGACAGAGTCAGACATGACTGAAGTGACTGAGCATGCACACATTGGCTCATCAGCTGTGAGGAATGGATCACAGCAATCTAAAATCTTAACAGGGGAAACCAGGTGTGGGATACATGCATACTCTCTGTACTATTTTTGTGACTATTCTAAGAAATCTAGAATTATTCTAACATAAAAACTTTGTGTTTTTTTTAATTTAGAAAAAATCATTTATTTCTTAAAGAAATATAAGCATATAATTCACAGCAAAACTGACCATTATCTTCTCTAATTCTCCAGCTTTATGAAACTCACTGGTGGACCATCTCCCCAAATCTATAATCATTCTTCATCTCCATCTGTCTCCCTGGTTACTTTCCTGCCTATATTCCTTCTTTAAGCTCCATCTTCCTTAGTCCAAAATGTTTCCCATCAGACACAGGCCAATGGGAATTTAGTTTTCCCTCTGTTACTATTTTTCTTGGAAAATTAGGTGACCCAGTTCTTGTCCTCTGCACCCCTTCTCAATTTTGCTTCAGTTCTGGTAAAGGGCTGGGGGAGCTGTGGGCGTGTTGATATTCTCAGTCCTATTATACTGACAGATGACTTTAATAAATTAGCATATTAAGGGGAGAAAGGCAAATTTCTTTGTTTTAGAAAAGCTACTGAAAAGTTAGTGGAGGAAGTAAAAGTAGACCCTAAACTACCATGCCTTTTATATTTACTGACCAATATCATATATTTAATAAGAATCAACAACTATTAAATATGAAGTGAAAGTCGCTGTCATGTCCAACTCTTTGCGGCCCAAAGGAATCCTCCAGGCCAGAATGCTGGAGTGGGTAGCCTTTCCAGGGATCTTCCCAACCCAGGGATCGAACCCAGGTCTCCCGCATTGCAGGTGGATTCTTTACCAGCTGAGCCACAAGAGAAGCCCAAGAATACTGGGGTGGGTAGCCTATCCCTTCTCCAGCAGATCTTCCCAACCCAGGAATCCAACTGGGGTCTCCTGCATTGCTGGTGGATTCTTTACCAACTGAGCTATCAGGGAAGTCTATTAAATGATGGGAAGCCCATTAAATTAAATGTGAAGGGAATTTGATAAACATCTAATTCTCAAGTTGCACGTTAGAAAAATAAGGGTCAGATGGCCTCAGTGGCCAGCTCACCACAACGCAGTTAATGACCAGAGGATCCATGACTATTCATCTCTTCCTTCTTGCTTCTTTTGTGTTCTTCAAACAGCAAGTTCAAATTTTTGTCCTGATGCTGGAGAGCTACAGGCTTTGATGTGATAATTCTTCCTTGTCAAGTAAGAAACATGGAAAGAGATAAAACAGCAAATGAATACACTAAAAGGGTCAGACTAACCAAATACTGTTATATTCTCTTTGATTTAAAGACATATCTAGAGATATGTACCCAATAAGAGTCTGAACGAGCAGCATGTCAACCTTCCTGATCAGCCAGCAGCCACTATCTTCTAGCTCTTGGTGTTCAGACGTGTGGGGTTTCTCAGCCCCATCTCTTAGGTTTCATTCTTCATTAAATACACAGCAACCACTGTCCTCCTTCAACCTTGGAAAGCTCCAGAAAACTAACATCTTGTTTGATAACCCCTGTCTTTATCATTTCCTTCAGTAGTCATTCACTCATTTGTTCAGGCATGTGTTTGTTCATCTCCAATTTGCCAAACACTAGGCAAAGTGCTGAAAATATCAACAGAAAATGCATAACCCCTAAAGTCCAGATTTAATTCTACTAGTCCAGATTTAAATCTAAAGTCCAGATTTAAATCTACTAACTTAAGTGTTACGAGAAGAGTCCGTATCATTCTTCCAGGTATAAAAATCAGAAGTGTCTCTAGACATTGACAAATTTCCCATGGGAGGAACAATTGCCCTCTGTTGAGAACCAGTGCTATAGCGTATTCATAAATCATTCCTTAGTCAAATATTATCTGCAGTTAACCAGAGTTCTTGTTCCCTGTAACTCCCTCCTTTCTCAAAATCTGTCCTACAAATTTTAGCTACTTTTGTCTCCCCAGATTCAGATCTCTAGCTCCTCAACTCAGAAAACTCTGGGTCTGTTTGACTTCCCTCTGTCTGGAAAGCCACTAAAAGGCAAAATGAAGTTTTTTTGCAGTCTTGTGGAACAAAAATGAGCGTTTGTAACCATAAGGATTATACCAGGTACCCAGGTGAAAAAACCTGGGTGGATAATAGTAGAATGAGCCTAAGTACAGCTTTGATTTGGCATAATTTCTAGTTGGATGAAGGTCAGTACCATCCTGTTAGCCTAGTAGAAATTGAAATATTTCTGGAGGAAGACAGTAGCATCTGTAACAGTCATAATTTTTACGTAAAGTTCAGTATTCAATCTTAAAATACTAGACACATTGAAAGACAAAACCACATGACTGAAATTCAAGAGAAAAAAATCTGAACAGATATACTTTAAATGACTATAATAATACATAAAATAGAGATTTAATATTAGAGACTTCCCCAATGTGATTGAAATCTATAAAAAGTAGAAATTATGAAATTGAAAGGTATAGTTTCTGAAATTATTAACTAATGTTAATGTTAATGTTATGAGTTTTAAAGGAACCTATACCTAAGCAGACAAATCGATAGTAAATATTCAAATGAATGACCACAGACAGAATGAAAAACACAGTTCTCCAGCTGCAGTGGGCCTCAATGAAAACATTTGAAAAGTTATAAATCTATGTGTAATTAGAGTCCCAGGAGAAGAGGAGAAAGGGCAAAATAGTATTTAAGGAGATCATGAATGAGAATGATCTCATATTGTTAAAAGAAATTAAGGCATAGATTAAAATAAGTCAAAATAGGCTTTAAAGAAAGAAACCATTAAGGATAAAGGGGATACTTACCTAAAGACAAAAGGTTTAAGTTAGCACTTGTGAAAATTGTATACACCTAATAAAATGGCCTCAAAATACAGAAAGTGAAAACTGTCAGAACTTAGAAATCGACAAAATAAATCACTGAGTGAAAGATTTTAGCATATCTCTTAGGAAAATCTTCAAGAAAAAATTTTAAGTTCTTTTAGGAATTCATGAACTGAGAAGACCAAATGATCAGAAATACATACATGTGTAAAATTCAAACAACACAATTAAGTGCAATCAAATAACAGAAAAGTGTACCCCAAATTTAGAGAATATATACTTCTCTCAAGCATACAAAAATATTTAGGAAAATTAACCACATACTAGGTTATAAAGTGATTCTTTATTTCCTCTTTCCTTCTTTTTTGAAGTATAACTGATGTACAGCACCATTAGTTCCTGGTGTACAACACAGGGATTCGATATTTCTATACATTACAAATGATCATAATGGTAAGTCTAGTTATCATCTGTCACTATACAAAGTTATTACAATATTGTTGACTGTATTCCCCCTGCTGTACATTTTATTCCCATGATTTATTTATTTTATAACTGGAAGTTTGTGCCAACTAGTTCCTGTCACCTATTTCACTCATCCTTCTGATCCCTTCTAACCCAGAAACCATCTGTCTGTTCTCTGTATCTATGACTCTATTTCTGTTTTGTTATGTTTGTTCATTGGTTTTGTTTTTTGGTTTTCATATACAAGTGAAATCATAAAAGATATTTATGTTTCTCTAACTTATTTCACTTAGTGTAATACTCTGTAGGTCCACTCATGTTGTAACAAATAGCACAATCTTATTCTTTTTTTATGACTGAATAATATGTCACTGTGTATATAAGACAAAGAATGGACAAGATCTTTATGGAGAATATTTTAAAATTCTATTAAAAGACATAAGAAAATGTTACTAAATGGTATAGATCATGTTCATTTATGGAGAGATACAAGATTTTGAAGATGCCATCTGCCATCAAATTAGGTTTGTACTTAAGGCACTTTTCATAAATTTTCTGATAGGGTTATTTTTGGAGCTTTTGACAAATTGATTTAAAATTTATATGGAATATCCATGAAAAGATAAATTTGCAGAGAAAAGAGAGAGATACTTTATCAGATATGAACAATCAATAATAAAAGGAGAGGTCTGTCACAGGAACATTATGCCAATGAAAGAGAAAGGGAACTTAGAATATCTTATTTATGACTGAGAAATTGGCACATGCTAGTGGTGGTCTCTCTGAAACATGGAGAAGGGGATGAATTATTAAATGGTATTGGGAAAAATCATCTTACTGGGTAGAGAAAAATAAATGTGGATCCCTAATTCATACTATATATAAAAAAATTAGAATGGACTGAATGAGAGCTGATGCTATGAAGTTTGTAAAGAAAATAAAGACAGGTATCTTTGTGACTGAAGCTTTAAATATCTTATCTTAACATGAATTTGCCTATAGCACAATTAGGATTTCTGTTCCACAAAATTGAGAACAGACTGACTGGGAACAATTATGTTGTCTAAAAGTGAAAAAGTGTTATTATCTAGTGTTTATACGGAGTAACTGTGAACCAGAGAGGGAGAGACAACACACAATAGAAAAGGGGAAAAGAATATGAAATAGCAAGTCTCAGAAGAGTAGACCCCAGTGGTTAACATGTTTAAGAGATGTCCATCTCAGTAATAATTAGAGAATAAATAAATGAGAATTTAAAAATTCCTAATTTATATACATCAAATTGGCAAAAAGTAGAGGGTTGGATGATGCCAAATGTTGGTGAGAATAGAAACTCTTAACTCCCCCAAGGAAATGCAGAGTGGTGTGGTCATTTGAAAAGCAATCTAGCAGCATGGAGGGAAATTTGATCCATATATACTACTGGAGCCAAAATTTGTGTACTTCTATGTATTTACTCCATAGAAACCTATTCAGTTCAGTTCAGTCACTCAGCTGTGTCCAACTCTGCGACGCCATGAATCACAGCATGCCAGGTCTCCCTGTCCATCACCAACTCCCAGAGCTTACTCAAACTCATGTCCATCGAGTTGGTGATGCCATCCAGCCATCTCATCCTCTGTTGTCCCCTTCTGCTCCTGCCCCCAATCCCTTCCAGCATTAGGGTCTTTTCCAATGAATCAACTCTTTGAATGAGGTGGCAAAAGTATTGGAGTTTCAACTTCAACATCAGTCCTTCCAATGAACACCCAGGACTGATCTCCTTTTAGGATGGACTGGTTGGATCTCCTTGCAGTCCAAGGGACTCTCAAGAGTCTTCTCCAACACCACAGTTCAAAAGCATCAATTCTTCAGCACTCAGCCTTCTTCACAGTCCAACTCTCACATCCATACATGACCACTGGAAAAACCATAGCCTTGACTAGACGGACCTTTGTTGACAAAGTAATGTCTCTGCTTTTTAATATGCTATCTAGGTTGGTCATAACTTTCCTTCCAAGGAGTAAATGTATTTTAATTTCATGGCTGCAATCACCATCTGCAGTGATTTTGGAGCCCAAAAAATGTCTGACACTGTTTCTACTGTTTCCCCATCCATTTCGCATGAAGTGATGGGACCAGATGCCATGATCTTAGTTTTCTGAATGTTGAGTTTAAGCCAACTTTTTCACTCTCCTCTTTCACTTTCATCAAGAGGCTCTGTAGTTCCTCTTCACTTTCTGCCATAACAGTGGTGTCATCTGCATATCTGAGCTTATTGATGTTTCTCACGGCAATCTTGATTCCAGCTTGTGCTTCTTCCAGCGGAGCGTTTCTCATGATGTACTCTGCATATAATTTAAATAAGCAGGGTGACAATATACAGCCTTGACATACTCCTTTTCCTATTTGGAACCAGTCTGTTGTTCCATGTCCAGTTCTAACTGTTGCTTCCTGACCTGCCTATAGGTTTCCCAAGAGGCAGGTTAGGTGGTCTGGTATTCCCATCTCTTGAAGAATTTTCCACAGTTTATTGTGATCCACACAGTCAAAGGCTTTGGCATAGTCAAAAAAGCTATTAGGGGTTATATATTAGAATATTCACCTCATCCCTGATTGTGGTAGCATGCAGCCAGGGATCTGTTACTAGAACATAGATAAAGGATCCTTTGGAAACATACACTAGAGCACTCCGCTGCAGTCAGTATTAGTGGCTCCAATATACATACAGCCACATGGGTACATCTAGTAACTCAATGTGAAGTGACGAAAAGGAAGAAACAATTTATGCTCTAGCATATTACCATTTATATAAATTAAAATGCATAGGGACACAAAATTATATTATGATTATATTAGCCAAGTCTGACTGTCATAACAAAATACCCCTGAATGGGTAGCTTAAACAGTAGAGATATGTTTTCTAACAGTTTTAGAGACTGCAAGTCTAAGATCTTAGTATCAGCATGGTCGGGTTCTAGTGGGAGCTCTCTTCTTGGCTTGGAGATGGCTGCTGTCTCACGGGGGGAGGAGGGAGGGTGGGTGAGAGGAAAGGAAGGAGAGAGAGATAGAGAATATCTTCCTCTTATAAGGCTACAGTCCTATTGGATTAGGGCCTCACCTCCCTTGTAGCTCAGTCGGTGAAGAATCTGCCTGCAGTGCAGGAGACCTGGGTTCAATCCCTGGATTGGGAAGATCCTCTGAAGAAGGAAATGACAATGCATTCCAGTATCCTTGCCTGGAAAATCTCATGGACAGAGGAGCCTGGTGGGCTGCAGTCCATGGGGTCACAAAGAGTCGGGCACAACTGAGCGACTAACACTTACACTTAATTTATAACTTCATGTGTCCTTAATTGGAGAAGTCAATGGCAACCTACTCCAGTACTCTCGCCTGTAAAATCCCATGGACAGAGGAGCCTGGTGGGCTGCAGTCCATGGAGTCGCAAAGAGTCAGACACGGCTGAGCAACTTCACTCTCACTTTTCACTTTCATGCATTGTGGAAGGAAATGGCAACCCAGTCCAGTATTCTTTTCTGGAGAATCCCAGGGACAGCGGAACTTGGTGGGCTGCCATCTCTGGGGTCACACGGAGTCGGACACAACTGAAGCGACTTAGCAGCAGCATCCTTAATTACTTCCTAAAGACCCTAGCTCCAGATACAGTCACATTGGGGATTAGGCCTTCAACATATGAATTGGGGAGGGCATAATTCAGTCCACAGCATTCCACCCTAAGCCCCCACCCCACATTTGTGTCCTTATCCCACACAACACAGTTATTTCATTCCAATAGCTCCCAAAGTCTTAACTCATTCCAGCGTCAACTCTAAACTTGAAAGTTTTATCTAAATATCACAGAAGTTGGGTATGTTTGAGACTTAAAGTATGATTCATCCTGAGGCAAAATTCTTCTCCAGATGTGAACTGTAGAACCGGACGTGTTAACGTGTTTCCAAAATACAATGGTATGCAGGTATGTGTGATTAGTCACTCAGTTATGTCCAAATCTTTGCAACCCCAGGAAATGTAACCCACCAGGCTCTTCTTTCCATGGGACTCTCTAGGCAAGAATACTGGAGTGGGCAGCCATTCCCTTCTCCAGGGGAATCTTCCCAACCCAGGGATTGAACCAGGGTCTCCTGCATTGCAGGTGGATTCTTTACCCTCTGAGCCAGCAAGGAAGCCCAGGCAGGTATAGCATGGATATTCCTATTCCCAAAGGAAGACATCAGAAGGAAGGAAGGGATGATGGATCTCAAGCAAGTCCAAAATGTAGTAAGGCAAATACTATTTGATCTTAATACTCAAATATAATCCTCTTTCTTTTAGTACTTTGCAAGGTCCCCACCTCTGAGGCATTGGTGGGGGTCATGTTGACCCCCTGAAACTGGGGAAATTGTTTCATTTTTTGAAATGGAGGAAAAAGCCTTGCCCATGAACTTGTAGTAGGAGTGAAAGTGACATGATTTGATACATAGCAATCATTTTTTAATTTCATGGCCATGAAATTAAAAGATGCTTGCTCCTTGGAAGAAAAGCTATGACAAACCGAGATAGCATATTAAAAAGCAGAGACATTATTTTGCTGACAAATGTCCATCTAGTCAAAGCTATGGTTTTTCTAGTAGTCATGTATTGATGTGAGAGTTGGACCATAAAGAAGCTGAAGGCCGAAGAAGTGATGCTTTTGAACTATGATTTTGGAGAAGACTCCTGAGAGTCCTCTTGAACTGCAAGGAGATCCAACCAGTCCATCCTAAAGGAAATCAGTCCTGAATATTCATTGGAAGGACTGATGCTCAAGCTGAAGCTCCAATACTTTGGCCACCTGATGCAAAGAACTGAGTCATTGGAAGAGACCCTGATGCTGGGAGAGATTGAAGGTGGGAGAAGAAGGGGAAGACAGAGGATGAGATGGTTGGATGGCATGAGTTTGAATAAGCTCTGGGAGTTGGTGATGGACAGGGTAGCCTGGCATGCTGCAGTCCATGGGGTCTCAAAGAATCGGACATGACGGAGCGACTGCACTGAACTGAATCATTTTTTAGAGATACATACATAACTGACACATCCAACAAAGTAGAGTAGGTATCTGTATAGGAGGGAGGAAAATGGGAATGTGAATAGGGAATGAAGAGAAAAAAAATATTAAACAAGGATGAGACTTTGCATGAAGCTGGGATCACAGCATAAAATGAACAGAGAGGTAGGATTACCCCATCTTTGTGCACTTGAGAGCCAAACAGGAAAAATGAATCTAGCCTCCTCCCTTTTCACCTTGTGCCTGCATAATTAGTTACAGCTCATAAGAATTCTCCTTGTGTGACCTTCTGCCATGGAAATTGAGAAAACAACTCCTGTGAAATGTTGATGACTTGGCTGGATTTTGACTTTTCCAGATGAGCTTCAGAAACAAGTAAATTTATTTATGGTAAGAGAGAACATCTAAATGTTAATTATTCCAAAAGGAAAAAGAGGCAAAGGGGAGAGCATATCAATAACTCATTTCATTATTTGGCAGGAAGTGGGAAAAGCAGTGGGGAAGGGAGAGTTGGCTGGCTCATTAGGGTTCTTCTTGCTCTGCATTAAATTTTGTCAGCGGCATGTTTAGGCTCTAGTCTTCCTCCTGGCCAGGCATGTCTTGTCCTGCCTTACAGCCCTGAGCCTTGGACTCTCAGTATTGCATTAGGTGCTCGGCAGGTGACTTGCCTGGTGGTTCAGACAGTAAAGAATCTGCCTGCAATGGAGGAGACCCAGGTTCAATCCCTGGGTCGGGAAGATTCCCCTGGAGAAGGGAATGGCAACCCAGTCCAGTATTATTGCCTGATGAATTCCATGGACAGAGAAGCCTGGCGGGCTGCGGTCTGCGGAGTCATAAAGAGTCAGACACAACTGAGTGACTCAACAATAGCAGCACCTGACTAGAGAAATTTTCCAAGAAGCCTTAGCCTTGCCTGGAAACACTACAGCAGCAGCATCCGAGCCAGTGCGGTTGGCCTCTGGGATGCCAGAAGACAAGTTTGAATACTCTATTTTCAAAATAAAGGACCATCTTGGTTGAATTCTAGCCTGGCATCTAGAGCATATAAGTTCTTCTAAAAGTAATGAAAAATATCTGTGCTGTCTTGGCTGGATGAAGTTATATGTGAAAGGGTCTCAGTACAATAATAAAAAATGTTCATATTCTTTTCTTCAAATGTAGAGTTCCAACCTTTTATTAATGCTTGTATATTTAATTTTTGCATTTTAGACTAAGCTCACCATATTTGGGGATTCAGTCTTTTCAGTGTCTCTCCTATAATTTTAAAATCTCTGTTCGGTCTGAAGAGTCAGTTTTATCTTTATTTCTCATTCTGAGATTAAGACATCTTGATTTATTTCTGTGGCTCACACAGGATTTAGTGTTTATTTCTTTTTTTTTAATTGCCACTAAGAGACTAAGCATAAACTCTTCGTTAACTTCTAGCAAAAACCATAATGAAGAATCATTAAACAAGAGGTTTAATACCATGATATTACTTAGCAGCCATACTTGCTTGTGTTTGGGGGTATATAAATGAATGTAAACAGTACTTGCTAAGAAATAAACAGTGATACAGAAAAAGATAATGAACTTTCTGGAGCAGGTTCAGGGCAAGGCATTTTTTTCCCTGAACACTCAGTTGTAAATTTTCCATACAGTTTTCTTTGCAGACTGAGAATTATGCACCAGTCTTTTGGATTTGTGATCGAACTATTTAATTTCCTTGCTCCAGAAGTTAGAAAACTATGTGGCAACTGAACCAAGGTTGGGAATACAACTAGAACTTCTGATTTTTGCTTGGACTTAAGAATTATAGCAAATTTAGAAAATGGAAACAATAGAACCTGTTTTCAGAAAGAATATGATATGTTTGGTTTGCAGCATCTTTGTGAAGCCTAAGATGCCCATAGAATCTTTAACCCTAACCCTAGCACTAAAACCCTAACCCTAACTGCATTATAACTGAGCCAGAGCAATTGGCTGAACAAGATAGAAGTGTAGGTAGAATTTCTATTTTGGGAGTCACTGATATTGAGCTATTATTATATGTCAATATTGAGCTATTATTATATGTCAAACAGTATTAATTCATTTTACAGGTGAGGAAACCAACGTCAGAAGGGTTGAATAAACATCCTGAGGTCCCAGAGCTAAGTAAAAGGCAATCTGGGATTCAAATGCAACATTTATTGAGATGTTGCATGATTATCAATGATCTTTTGGAAAAAAGAAATCCTAGAGGGACAGGACGTGTGGAAAGGAGTGAATGTCTTTTAGAGTCTACTAACCTATACTTTCTATGGGTATTTTGATTAGTATTTATAAAGGAAGCAGTTAATAAGTTTGGAGTCATGGCATGACACTGTTTTAGTAAGAGCAGTACTTTATTGAGCTACTAAAAGAACAAATCTGATTTAGTAAAGAAGTATAAGAGCTCCAAGATAAATTCCATGCAATGGGTAATCTTGAAATGCAATATTGTAGAAATTTCATAAATCAGATTGTTGCTATGAAGAAGGTAAAGCTGCAACATGTATAATGATGCTTTCTCAGTGCTGTTGACAACATTTGTGAGAAATGCACTTTCAGGGCTTCCCTGGTGGCCCACTGGTTAAAAATCCTCCTGCCAATGCAGGGGACACAGGTTCGATCCCTGGTCCAGGAAGATACCACATGCCATGGAGCCATTCAGCCCATGCACCATAGCTGCTGAGTCTGTGCTCTAGAGCCCATGCTTGGCAACAGGAGAAGCCACTGCGACAAGAGGTCCATGCACTGCAGCAAGGGTGGCCTCGGCTTGCCACAACTAGACAAAGCCCACGTGTAGCAATGAAGACCCAGCACAGCCATAAATAAAGAGATACACCTTCAACAATCTTAACAAGTTCGTCAAATTTCTGGATTTAGGTGAATCAATGTTGGAGCCACATCAGCCCTTTAAGTGCACCTTGGATAAATGGATCCTCCTGTGACAGGTCAACACATGTCACTTTCCCCATTGCCAGACTTTAGTAGAAATATTTTAAATGCCTTGGAGTCTAATATCTCACTTCTACCTCTAAGTCTTGAAAGCCTCCTTCTGTCCACACTGGAGACACGAAACAAACCTCTTTGTTCCTCAGACTTTCATTGTTATTTTAGTTTCCCCTTCCTTGGCATCCATGCCAGTGCATTTTATGAGAACTGGCTGTACAGTATCAGTGAAAAATTGACAACGACCTCTATTTGAACCAAAAAATTTTCAAGAGCACTGAAATTCAGGATTATCCATTTTGCTTGTTTTCAGATGGAATACAGACCCCTCATAATCTGAATCCTAGGCAGCTGCCTGGGCAATACTGGGCATTTATTTCAGCGCCAGGCTAAATAGACAAAAGATCTACTTAGATATTAAATCTGTTCCAGTTTTGGGAAGAGTTGTTGCCAGTTGCTTACAATGGTTCTTTACATTTCTATTGCTGGTAATTATTACTTTACTTACAGAAATCTTAATCCATTCTGCCAAAGATTTGGGAATGAATAGATCTTCTTAATAATAGTTCTTAATTAAATGACACTTACAAGTAAAAGCTCAGCTTAAATCACTAACATATACAGTAATAGAAACTAAAACTATCAAGATAATAACAGAAATCAAAAGACACAAAAGCCCCTGACCTATGTAACTGAAAAACTCCAGTTAAGTAGTTTCTAATGGATTCACATTCTTCAGCTTTATGATTTTTTTTTACCTCATGTCTAATATTTCTACTTCAGCTTTTAATTAAAGCAAAAGAATGCATGCAAAATAAGAACATGTTTTAAAAGTAAAATAGGAAGGGATGATTTCTGAAATGGAATCAATATTTATCAATTAATAACTTTGTGGGAAATTCAAGAGTTGGGAATTTAGTAGAGGAATGTATTGTATTCTTGTCAAAATTATAACATAGTGATATTGTCTCACTTGCATTCCCTCTAGTTCCTCAAGACAGATAATCATCCATCCATCATTTCCTAAGACACAGTTATTGTGGGCCTAGGATATTCCAGGTACTGTTTGAGTGCTGAAACCACAAAGACACAGCTTCTTCCTTGGAGAGGAAAGGCAATTGAGTTAAAAATAACAGAACAATATTCCTTAGCTACCCAGAGTCCCTTGTTTCAAGGCGAGATCCAGGTCTGACTCCTCAGGATAGTAAACCAGGGACCTGGAGCTTTCCCTTTTGTTCCTATTAACTCCAATAACAAAAGATAAATAATTTTTTTCTCTCATATGGAACATAGAACTCATTATCTCAAGTGGTATCACAAAAACAAAAGGATCAAGATAAATTCGTGTCTGATGCTCACAGTTGACTCCAAATGGAAACTAGGTCACTCCTAACTTTTGAAAGTGATGACAAGAACAACCGTGTTCTTGCATGTCCCTTCAGAACCACTGTCACCAGGAGAATATGGGGTATACAGACAGGGACAAGAGAAAGAAATAAATGAAAAGTTCTGAATACCGTTCAACCTGTTGGGCTTCCATACTGGGAAACTTAACTGATTTTTTTTTCCAGTTGTGATGCGAGGAAACTTAGAAATTACCATGGCCTTTCTCTAGAGAGAAAATTATACCAGAAAGAAAATAATGCTTTTGAGAAAAACTGGAAAATGGCCTAGTTGTTATCTGAATGACACACAGACATGAGTAATCTCTTTATTAGTGTCTCTATTGCTTCAAAGAAGGGAAACAAAATCTGAACCAAAGGATGAAAAAATACATGTATTTTCACTGATAAATCTAAATGCAAGATGATGACAACATCATAACCTTTAAAAGATTGCTTCCTTTTAAGGCCTTGAGTTTAATCCGACCAGTTCAATATGTGTCCTCTGTTGGTGTATTGCTTCACTCATCTTTCCCAGACGTGCAGACCTCCCAGCACCAATGTATACATTCCATCTGACTAGATTTAAAGTGCTAATGGATAGAGCTTCTGGTTTGGGGACCTGGCAGGCTGTTTTTCACATTTCCTGATAAAACATGGAAAAACACCTCCAATGTCTTCCAAAATATAACATGTGGTAGATGCATTCAGTTTTCCACTACATTGCAACCACACTATAATATGACTAACCATGGCATCGGAGATCAGTTTAATACCATCCTATCCTCTAGCCAGTATTTTAAAAAATAAGTTTTGTATGCAAACAATTGTAAAACTCACAATATGCGACTTATGGATATGATAGCGAGGTCCCAGTGAATCAGGAGTCACTTTGTAATTCTTAAGATTTAAAAAGTAAACTTCCTCTGTGGAGTATAAGAGCACACTCTCTGTGGATGTGGGCAAACTAGTGATTTTGGCAGTCCTCTTTTTTTTCTCCTTGTTCAAAAATTACTCAAGTTCTGAGTGCGTATAAGAGGCCTGGGCAGTCTCGAGTCCTTGGAACACTGCACATGGCCGCTTTAAAACCAGCACAATATCGTACGCATAGCACGGTAGCATAAAGGGCTATCCTCATTTCCAGATTGTAGGAGGGATGCTTAGAATTTGACCCCAAATGTTGTCCTTTTGGCTTTAATTCTGTCTGGACCAGATAATATCAAGGTGAACAGGAGAATCAGAATGAAACAAACTTGCATTTCTGCCAAATACTGAATCAGTAATCCTTTGGGAAGAAAGCTTTGAAGTCTATTGATTGTAAGAAAGAGCCAGTAGGGGAACAATGATGTCCCTCTCATTATGCAAATATAGTATTTTACCAGACTCTTAAGAGGGGCTTCTCAACCCAGATTTTTTTCCTTTTAGGCAAGGCCACCATTTGGGCTCCATTGCACGGTGTTTAATCTCTGTCCGTGAAGTTCACAGATTAATTTGCCCTGTGATTTCCTCGCTGTGACAGCCTCTGGCTGTGTTTTTACCGCCTTAACAGCTACTGGCAGCCGGCTTGTCTCCCACATTCACTACAGAGTAAACAGGAATTTGGTCCCAGGGTAATTGGCTGCTCTCCAGCCTAAGAATGCAAGTTATTCATGAGCCCAGTGGGCTTGCTTCTGCTTCATGTAGACTGTTTTCACTCCGGAGCACAAGGACAAAAAGAGCTGTGAAGGTTTTGGATCTCGAGGATTATTCTTTGCAAACATGTGATAACCAGTGTTTCTTCTCCCCAGCTATTTGCTAACCTTCCCCCACCTCTTCTACCATCTTACATTTCATGATGATTACCAGAAATTTACCAAAGAAATAGCTATGAAATGGCATATTTCTTTCAAAAATATAACTGACTCAATAAACACATCTGGGAGCATTATTGTCTTGGAGAAAGAACTGGTTTACAAAACTTTTAAAATTAAATCTTCATGAGAATGTGGGGATAAGTGCCAAATGAGTTTGTGAGCATGTAGATTAATGATAATTCAAAAAAATTAAGAAAACAATGGAGGGGGAAAAAACAGCTTCAATGATAGGTGTATATATACTTTGAAATTTGAGTTGGTGAACACTAGGTTTAAAGTCTACCCCAAGTTAAGAGATTTAAACAAAATTTAAAAAGGCAAAAAAAGTTATTAATTTATGACCACTGGGAGAAGGTTAAGATTTCCTGCTCCTCTAAGATAAGGCACTTAAAAGACTATTATCTGAAGGGTGCATACTTTTACCCTGAATACCATACTTTCTGAATTCTTTCATGAACCACACTACAAACAGGACTCTAGTATTTGATACTATAGCCCTAAAATCTGCTTAACAGAGACACTAACAGGTGTTTGAGATTTAGGATAAAGAGAAAATGTTTCATTCCTTCAGTTTACTCAAAGTCATGCAATGAGTGTACAACACACAGAATATTAAATACATTACACACCCTGTTTTATTTAGGAGTATTTGCTGAAAACCCAAATGGAGATTATTTTTTGTTTTTGGAATGTAATTCACGGTATCAATTCCTTCATATTTCAGTTCCCAATCAGGGTGTGGGCTTCCCCTGTGGCTCAGTTGGTAAAGAATCCACCTGCAATGAGGGAGACCTGGGTTCGATCCCTGGGTTAGGAAGATCCCCTGGAGAAGGGAAAGGCTACCCACTCCAGTCCATGGGGTTGCAAAGAGTCGGACACGACTGAGTGACTTTCACACTTTCACTTTCAATCAGTTTGTGGCAGTTTCTCTCTCTTTCTTGATGATGAGTCTGCCTTTTGATCAGCACTTGACAATTGTGTGGAATCTTTCAAAACAGACCCATGGAGACTGGCAGAGATCTATTTTTATTAGTGGGTGAAATAGAATATTAGCTAACTTTAACATGTCACCTGTAGCTTTTAAGACCAGTATATTTTATAGTTCAAACATTTGTGTTCCAGGTACTTCCGCTATAAAATTGAATGATGTATGATTTTTGCCCTTAAGGAGATTTCAGTCCAGTGGAGAATATAGAAACACAAACAAACATTAATTATAAAGTGTAAGTGCGGTAAAGAGGAATGTAATAAACTGCCGTGGTAGTACTGATGAAAAAGACATTCTTCCTGAAAGGGAGATTGGTGAAGGCGAGTCTAGCAGATGTGGTGCTGTCTGAGCTTGACCTTGAAGCCTGGATTGCAGAAGGTGGAGGCAGGGGATGGGGAAGGCACTTCAGGCAGAGGGTTAGTGTGAACAGAGGTGAGTGGCATGAACTTCTGGGCAGTGGTGAGAGGAGAGGTACTAGAGCTAGAGGTCTCCTGTGTGAAGGGCATCTGTGTACACACGACGTGGTTTCAAGGTCCTGTAGATGTCTTCAGAGCAAGCAGCACAATCAGGTCCAGGTGCCATTTGGGGTTTTACATGAGAACAATCTAAGCATTTGTTAAATGCTCACAAAGCATATATCCATCTGATTCGTACATTTGGATGTGGATCTTGTTACCAATCTTGTTCCTTAAAGATTCAGAAAATTCTTTGTAACTAAAACCCTCTGTCTGGGGATATGTGAAGAGTAGGAAAAACTAAACAGGCTTATAATGTTCTGCACTAATACCAGCTTGAGCAAGATTGAGCACTCTTCAGACTTTCTTACAGACTCAGACTTTCTCTCTTCAGACCAGCTGCAGGGGCATCAGAAGAGCCAGATATGAGTTCCAGGGTTTCATTGCAGCTGCCAAGCCAACTATGCTCTCTTTGGCAAACCACTTGACTTCTTTAAGTCTCAGTTGCTTTGTCTGTAAAATGGTGGGTTGGAAGAGTGGAAAGAGATGATTGTACCTACTTTTTCCAGAGCCTTATGAAATTAAATGAAACTGATCAAGGGATCTAATCGAAGCAAAATTTTTTGAAACCATGAAGTATCACAAAAGATACAGGGTTATGGTTATATTATCAAAAACCAGTAATGACAATTATTTATTAAGGATTTGTTTTGTGCCAGCACTGTTCTATGTTCTTTACCTGTGTGATCTCATTTAATCCTCATAACAATCCTATAATGGAGGTTTTTAAAAGAAGGAAGCTAGGCTTGATAAGGTTAAAAATTCATGAGCAATAGAGCCAGAAGTTAGACCCATGCTTTCCTGACTACAAGCCTAGGCTCTTAACCACAACTTCCCCATCAATCTTTGCATAATTTTTACTTTTTCCTTTAAAGTCCAGGCAACTAACAAGAGATCAGTAACAAATGATAATTTCAGAGTTACTAGGCTAAAGTCAATCAGTGTTTCTTCTTATTAATACTATCTGAATTAGGAATCTAGAGATGGAAATTAAAAATGTAGTTCCTTGCCCTTTATTCCAGATAGGAACACTAGCTATGGATTCCCCAAAACACACATTGAGGTTTTTCTGTACCATCTTATGGAAAAATCTGAGTGAAATTTTTGGCCAGCCCATTATTGTTGACTACAAATATAATATGCTATGAATTTTTGTTGTGAAAATACAACTCAAGGAAAAATATAAAATAGGAGTCAGTTTTTCAGGGAGGCAAAACTACACAAATTTTAAAGTTATTCTTCATTTCTTTTTTTTTGCTCTTTAAAGACTATGTTGCTAATAGTGGAACACGCAAAACCTGGAATGCTTGTACCCAGTGCCCTACTGCAATATCTGAAGATCCATCATCCCTTAAACAGTGAGTAAAGATTGTGTTACTTTCAGGTCTGTGAGAAAACTAAAAAAAGGTACAACTTCTTTCCACAATGTTGCTGAGCATTTGAAGACATTGTACAGGTCCAGGAGTGGTGAAGCTTTAAAAAGCAGTGGAATGCAATGTTATACATTTGATACAGATACATTAGAAACCCTGACTTGGTTGAATTATCCACAGTGTTGAATTGATCCTAGTGTCTGTTATTTGTTGATGCAAGCCTTGTTGCATATCCTGGGCAGTATCTCAGTGGCTTCTCTCCATCCTTGTCTAAGTGGGTGTTGGTGCTCCAGCAAAGATCCTGGGGACTCAGGTCCCAACATCCCATGGTCTCTGCTCCAGGCAGTAAATGGCAGAATTGAGCTTGGCTTTTGTGATTCTTTGTTCTCACATGTCTTCATTGGTGAAGTTTAAATAGTCTCAAGCTACTACTTAAAATAACTTTAGTTTTTGATCAAAAGAACTTCACTGTGTCTCTCTTATTCTATTGAATCCCATGTGTTGCATACTGTATAATGCCTTTTCAAAAAGCTTATAATAACTCTGGTGCACCTCATTCAGAGGTTATCTACTCTAAAAAGGATACCACTCTCATTTCTATACTTTTTCTTCTGTCCAAGCTCATCAAAATTTTCTATTTACTTCCTATTCATTTAGTACATCTTAAAAATCGGTGCTAGATTATTTTCTTCGTGTTCTTCAAGTCACTCAAACATATCTACCAGACTTAAGACTATGATGAGAACTCTTGCTTCCATAGTATGTGAGAACTAAAGTATACTGTGTCAATGGAGGCAGAATTCTCTTTTGATATAAATGTGTGTTTTGAGAAAGCCAAAGTGTTATCAGTTCAGTTTAGTTCAGTCATTCAGCTGTGTCCAACTCTTTGCAACCCCTGCAGCACGCCAGGCCTCCCTGTCCATCACCAACTCCCAGAGCTTACTCAAGCTCATGTCCATCGTGTCGGTGAAGCCATCCAACCATCTCATCTACTCTTGTCCTCTTCTCCTCCTCCCTTCAATCTCTCCCAGCATCAGAGTCTTTTCCAATGAGTTCTTTGTATCAGGTAGCCAAAAGTATTGGAGCTTCAGCTTCAGCATCAGTCCTTCCAATGAATATTCAGGAGTGATTTCCTTTAGGATGGACTGGTTGGATCTCTTTGCAATCCAAGGGACTCTCAAGAGTCTTCTTCAACACCACAGTTCAAAAGCATCAATTCTTTGGCATTCAGCTTTCTTTTTGGTCTAACTCTCACATCCATACATGACTACTGGAAAAACCATAGCTTTGACTAGATGGACCTTTGTTGGTAAAGTAATGTCTCTGCTTTTTAATATGCTGTCTAGGTTGGTCATAGCTTTTCTTCCAAGGAGCAAGCTTCTTTTAATTTTGTGGCTGCAGTCATCATCTGCAGTGATTTTGGAGCCTGCAAAAATAAAGTCTGTCACTATTTCCATTGTTTCCCCATCTATTTGTCATGAAGTGATGGGACCAGATGCCATGATCTTAGTTTTCTGAATGTTGAGTTTTAAGCCAACTTTTTCATTCTCCTCTTTCACTTTCATTAAGAGGCTCTTTAGTTCTTCCTCGCTTTCTGCCATAAGGGTGATGTCATCTGCATATCTGACGTTATTGATATTTCTCCCAGCAGTCTTGATTCCAGCTTTTGCTTCATCCAGTCTGACATTTCACATGATGTACTCTGCATATAATTTAAATAAGCAGGGTGACAATACACAGCCTTGATGTACTCCTTTCCCGATTTGGAACAAGTCCATTGTTCCATATTCGGTTTTAACTGCTGCTTCTTGACCTGCATTCAGATTTCTCAGGAGGTAGGTAAGGTAGTCTGGTATTCCCATCTCTTTAAGAATTTTCCAGTTTGTTGTGATCCACAGAGTCAAAGGCTTTAGTCTAGTCAATGAAACAGAAGTAGATGTGTTTCTGGAATTCTCTTGAAATTCTCTATGATCCAGCAGATGTTGGCAATTTGATCTGTGGTTCCTCAGCCTTTTCTAAATCCAGCTTGAACATCTGCAAGTTCTTGGTTCAAGTATTGTTGAAGCCTGGCTTGGAGAATTTTGAGCATTACTTTGCTAGCGTGTGAGATGAGTGCATTTGTGTGGTAGTTTGAACATTCTTTGGCATTGCCTTTCTTTGGGATTGGAATGAAAACTGACCTTTTCCAGTCCTGCAGCCACTGCTGAGTTTTCCAAATTTGCTGCCACACTGAGGGCAGCACTTTCACAGCCACCCATCTCGCCAGCACAGATCACCAGACTGAGCTCCTTGTGCTGTATTACATGCTCCCACATGAACACTGTTTTAAATGCCGCTTCTTAGCATCAGTTTCCCATGTTAATTGGCTAGCCAGACTTTGACAGGAGAATAACAGTCATTTTGCTCAACCTAAATTTAAACAATACCTGATAACTCTGTACTTGCCGACCGGAACTGAAGTAAACAAGGGATGCCATAGCTTTGTTGTTATTTCTACCCTAGTGAATTCGTTACGATATGGAGAAAGAATGTGATGTGATTGGAAAAGAATTTTTTCCTGAATGAGAGATTAATCTATGTTCTGTGATTTTTTAATCCTCTGGACAAAGCCTTTAAAAATAATTTGGAACTAATAAATGTTACAGAAGTAATAACTTGACCCAAGTTAAGCTGTACCCCACCATTTCTTCTAGAGAGAGAGCAGTCAGTACAGACGATTTCTAGGAGCCTCCAAATGGAGATTTCAAAAACAATTAGATCGGGTTTTCAATCTTCGCTACACATTGTAATTAGCTGGGAAGCTTTAAAAAGATATTGATGCAGATTTAATCAGTCCAGGGGAAGGCCCAAGCAGTACATTTTTTAAGAGGTCCAGAGGTGATTCCGAGTTGGGAATCATCCATGGCTGGAATGAAGGATACTTGGTAAAGAATGGCACAAAATGAAATTTGAGAGAAATTTGTACATCTGGTTAAGAAATCTGTATTTATCCTATAGATAATGCACAGTGATTGAGGGTACTCTAGGCAGAGAAGAACCATAATTTTGATAGTTTTGAAGACTATCACCTTTTTGTTGGTGTGGATAATGAATGAATTGGCATTGGGAGCCCTTGGGAGCAGGCTTCAAGGGTTGCCTTCATATTTCATGATCTTGAGATTACATGTTTGCCCTCATTCCAGCAAATGTTTTCATTTTATTTTATTTTTAATAAAATTAAAGTTAAAATTAATAAAAATTTAAAAATTAAATTAAAAATTAGAGTATAGTTGATTTACAATGTTAGTTTCTGCTGTGCAGCAAAGTGTATCAGTTATACATATACATATATCCACTTTCTTTAAGATTCTTTTCCCATATAGGTCATTATAGAGTATTGAGAAGAGTTCCCTGTGCCATATAGGAGGTCCTTATTATTTATTTTATATATAATAGTGTGTATAGTATACTTGTCAATCCTACCAGGAGGAAAGGATTTTCCTCCTTCCCCCCTCCCCACTTTCCTCCCAGTAATTATAGGTTTGTTTTCTACATCTGTGACTCTATTTCTATTTTGTAAATGAGTTCATTTGTACCATTTTTTTTTAGAATCCACATATAAGTGATATCATATTTGTCTTTATCTGTCTGACCTACTTCACTCAGTATGGTCATCTCTAGGTCCATCCATGTTACTGCAAATGGCATTATTTCATTCTTTTTTACGGCTGAGTAATATTCCATTACACACACACACACACACACACACACACACACACACCACATTTTTTAAAAATTTGTTTTCTTTCTTTTTGAAATTCAAGCAGTCTTATTAACATGCCCTCATGTGGTAGCTCCTTTGATGGTGATTTTGTCCTAGTCAAGACTTTCTCCAGATTAAGCCTTTGAAATTGTTTCTTACAAATCAACAGCTGTTAGATAATAAACTTACATGCTTAAGTCCCTTTAGTCTCTAAGCCTTTTTAGTTTGGAACATATAGACTTAATTTACTCCTTTGGAAACATGTTTCTCTTTCAAACAAACTGGAATTGTGAATTCCTTTCTCAGGGAAAAAAAAAGACAATGAACAAATTATCAATGTGCTGTTAGGAAGCTTATGGTTCATAAATTGGAGAATCAAATGACATTGATTTGAAAAAACACAGTTAAAATAAGAATCACCTTTAAAAAATAACTATTTTCCATGTTCTTCATTCAAGCCTCTAGAGACCCTTCATTGTCTGGACCAGGGACTTCCTTAAGAATTGCTGTCTTGGAAGTGGTTTAAGAATAGGCCAAAAAATATAAAAGGCTTTGAAATGGGAAAAAATATTATGAAGTATTTTTTTCAATTGAATGCTGTACTTTTTTTTAGTGTATGCTCTAGAGTTATCTGATTCTATAAGAGTCTGTATCTTTCAATGTCTTTGACTTGTTTTACGACTCTGTAGACTGAAGAAAACTGATAGTAATGCAAATTACAATGCAAGCCATTTCCATCTGCCCTGTAAAAGAGTCCTGTTTGAAATCCATAATGTGTTCGACATCCTCCAACCACTCTCAGGTTTGATGATTCACTTGAAGGACTCATGGGACTCAGAAAAAAAAACAACCCTTATATTAGTGGATATGGTTTGTTGAAGTGAATGGCTACAGATTAGAATCAGCAAAAGAAAAAGGTGGGTAGGACAGAGTCCAGAACACCCTGGGCACAAGCTTCGAGTGCTGCCAACCTGAGAGGCTCATCCAAGCCTTGGAGTCCAGGATTTTTATTGGGGATCAGTTGTGTAGGCATGTAGTATGTGAGTGACTGACATTAGCTATTCAGTCACTGTGCCCCAGAGATCAGACTGATGCAGTGTGACCCAAAGCCTCAGACATGAAATAAACCACTCTTGGCAGGCAGGATATTCCGAGAACTCAGAGGTCTTCTCCCAGGTGTCAGCAGAGGACCAGTCCTTTCTTTGAATGTGCAGGGTCGAGTAACCAAGCCTGCTGAGTCAGTCCTTTCCTGGACACACCACCCATCTATACCAAAGAAACGGGTGTGTGTGTGTGTGTGTGTGTGTGTGTGTGTGTGTTCTTTAGAGTTCCCATTGAACTGGCTGTTGTTGATTTTACCTTACTTGTCCCCTCATTAGTGGGCTAAATAAAATCTGTGACACATTTGTGTTTACATTAATTGTCACAGTTTAGTTTTACCCTTTAAAAATTAATCCTTTAACAAATGCATGAGTACAAAAATCAGTAATTTGTTTTGTTTCTGTTTGTATGTTTTGTCTTCCTCCTTTCCTTCCTTCCTTCCTTCCTTCCTTCTTTCATTCCTCCCATTGTTTCTTCCTCTTTCTTTCTTTTCCCCCTTTCCTCTTTCTCCATAACTGTGTGTATCCATGCCAACAGGGACATGTGGAAACACAGAAACTTACTATATGCCCTATTTCACATTTTCCTTACCAGCACGAGGAGTTATGTGTCATTAACCAAGCACTCTGCACATCTGCACTGAATTATAGTTTAGAGGGGCCCTTCACAGATGCTGCTTCATCTGTCTTCCCTCCATCCTCTTGTGGCAGTCAGGTATTGGGTCTCATTTTTCAAATAATGAGACTGAGGCTCAGTGTTTACAAGGTGACTTGTCCAAAGTTTCATGACTGATAGAAGGCTTGACGTGCTTACAGATCTAGACACACATACATACAGCCCACTGGTGTTTCTGCTTGAACGTGTTGCAGACAACACGGACTTCATGTGCAAAACTGAAACTCTCGTCTTACTCTGTCCCCTTCTCCAATTTCTTCTGCTCCAGTTTTTTACCATTCAGCAAATCCAAACTGGCGGCACTCCTGACTCCCCCTTTCTTTTCTCTCACCTCTCATATCTAACCTATCACTAGATCCTCTGGATTTTAACTCTAAAACATATCTCCAACCTATCCTTTTCTTTTCACCTGTACTGTGTGCATGATGGTTTGACACCAGGTCCTCTTTCCTTTAAACCTATTTCCTACTTACCTATAATCATATATCCATATGCCCTCCAGAGTGATCTTTCATTAAAAATAAATTTCATTATTGTACTTAAAATCCATTCAGTGCCACAGTAACTTACTTTCTAACGTGTCTGCAGAGACACGTTTGGGCCTGTTTGCTCTTCCAGCCTCCATGCTGCTTCTTGCCAACATGTTCTAGCCCTGTGAACCTCTCTGTGGCGCACGCATGCCAAACTTGCTCTGCTTTAGAGCCTCTCTTTGCTGTTTTCTCTGATAACACCCTCCCCACCCCCCACAAGCTTTTCATTAATCGTGTATCTAACTCAGACATGTCTAACTCATACACGTCCTTTAAATGTCACATCCTCAAGAAAAGCATTCCCCTAACCGTCCAATTCAGTGTAAGTCCTCCTGCATTTTCTAATGATACCCTTTCTTTTCCTTCTGGTTTTTATTATAACTTTAATAAATATTTTTGTTCATGCTCCCCTAGCTCACAAAGGCAATGATTATGTCTGTTTTGCAATATTCTGGCAACTGTAGAGTCAGAAAAGGGTTTAGCATACAGTAGGCACTTAATACATGTTTTGTGACAGAATGAAAACAAAGAAAACCCCAGAACCAGAGTTTCTAAATCTGGTGGTGGTTTAGTTGCTAAGTTGTGTCTGATTCTTGTGACCCCATGGACTGTAGACCACCAGGCTCCTCTGTCCATGGGTTTCTGCATGCAAGAATACTGAAGTGGGCTGCCATTTCCTTCTCCAGGGGTTCTTCCTGACCCAGGAATCAAACCCCGGTCTCCTGCATTGCAGGCAGATTCTTTACTGACTAAGCTATGAGTCAGGGACTTTTTCCTGATGCTACATTGACTCTCTAGGGAGCCCTCTTCCCATTTTTACAATTTAATTTTCAGTTCCACTCTTACAGATTTAATTTTCTATTATCCAAGTAAAACATGATTAACTCTTTCATCAGTTTTTTTTTCAAGTGTTGCATTAAAGGTTCAAAAATGACTGTGCCCTGAGGGGTGGTTAAGCCAGTGAAAGGAAGTTGAGGCTCTTATTCCTAAGACATTAAATCTTAGACCATACTGGACATTTCTATTCTCCATATCATTCCCTTTGTTCCTTTCATTTACTTCTTTTCTTGCCTCTATCAAGTCTACAGTTTTATTTTTTAAATTTAAATTTTTTTCTCTTGTGGTAAGTCACAGATATACTATTTTAACCATATTTAACTGTACAGTTCAGTTGGACTGAGCACACTCACATTGATGTACATTGCTATCGCCCATCTCCCAAATTTTTCACCTTCCTACACTGAAACTCTGTCCCCATTAAACACTAACTCCTGATTCCTCCTCCCCGCTAAGTCTATATTTTTCAAAGACCTACAAGTCAGCCTTTCCACCAGCACCCACACAGTTCAACTCTCTTCTTTTCAAATTACTTTTGAGGTTGACGAGGACTACTTTTCCCTCTAATCCATGTTGTGTTACATATTCTAGATATGTAAATGATGCAGAAGGTAGCTCACCATGTAGGGGAGCCACTAACTAGTAGTCAGAGCTACGTTTCCTGATGAGAGACTATGTAACAAATGAGGCACACGCCCTTTCTAACCCTCACAATAGCCTTGGAATGGAGGTATTATTATTTCCATTTGTATTAACTGTGTAACAACACCCCCCCCCCCCAAAAAAAGCATATGAAGCTTAAAATGATACATGTTTATCTAACCCATAGTTTCTGTGGGTCAGAAAAGCAGGCTTGATCCTAAATGGCTTAGCTTGGCCCCCTGCTTTAGGGACACTCAGAAAGCTGTACTCAAAGAGTTGGCTGATGCTATACTCATTCAAGGGTCGGCTAGAAGACGGTGTACTCCCACACTTGCAGGAAGTTGAACCTCCACCTCACATGACTGTTGTTAGGCCTCAGATCTTCACTGCCTCTTGGTCCTAACAGAGGGGGGGAGGAGAGAGAGGAAGAGAATATGAGTACGGGAGGACCTAATCTTGCAAGTGCTGTCACATCACTTTTGCTGTATGCTGTTTTCTAGTCATTAGAAGCAATGGACTGGGTTCAACCAAGCCACAAAGGAAGGGGAATACACACACACAAAGGTGTGAATACCAGGAAGCCATCACTGGGAGCATGTCCAACCATGCCAGTGGACAGAAAAGAAGAAAAGAGAGACAGATAAATTAATTATGAGACTAGGATTCACACCCAAGTCTGTCTAATTAAGAACTCATATCCTTTCCATCTCGTTTTGTAGCCTTATGATGTTCAACAAATCATGGTTGCTGAAATGACTCTGACATCACAAACTGATGCACTAAAATAACCAGATATTTTCCACATCCATAGACTAAACTGCTAATCTTGGCCATCCATTTAACAATGACCCACAGTTGTTCTGAAGCAATGTCTGGTTAGATCAGCAATATAGTAGGAAATCAAGCACAAGGACGCAGAAAGCGCAACCTAAAAGCAGTCGGTTGGGACATGTCTGAAAGACATAGCTAATTACTCTTGTAGAATCATAGGAATGTTGGTGTAGCTTCTGTCTAGATAACTGGGAATTTAGTCAAAAAGTTATTGACCCGAGTATTCAAGTAGCAAATGATTCCACAAGTTCCTGTTTGGTGAGAAACAAGTCTACTAGAGACTAAGTCTCCTAGAAGATCTTTTCTTTGGTTTCTATTTTCTTCTGTTCAGTTTTTTTTTTTAATCTTTTGGTCACACCACAGCGCATGTGGGACCTTAGTTCCTGACTGGAGGTTGGACCCAAGCCCCTGCACAGCCAGCGCAGAGTCCTGCCCGCTGGACCACCAGGGAAGTGCCTCTTCCCTTCAGTTTTTAGTGCTAGTCATTGTACGCTTTCTGTACCTCAAATTTTGAGATCACTAATAAAGAAAAGTCACTCTTGCGTAATTCCTTCTTACTTAAAAAAAAAAGTCTGTATTAGAGTCACTCAGATAGACCTGAGTGAACTGCCCTTTTAAAAGATCAATTTTAAAAGGTTTCGGGTGTTAATCACCAGAGGAAACGGGATAGCTGGCAGTCTAATCACCACCCCTCCTCAGTCCCTAAGTTTTGTTTCTCTTACCTTATGTTTTCACACGCCAAGAAGCTCTGGAGGGGGTGAGCTGCAAGAGTTGCCAGCTGCTTCTTCCCAAAATTACATTAAAAGACTTTAAATCCTAACTGTAAAGGTTATTCTTCATGTCATAAAGCTAGTTCATAGCTACAGATTTATGCCTTGCATAAGAAGGACTTGCAGAAATGGAGACAGAATTGTTTGATGTCAACTACATGGTCACTGGGCTTCCCAGGTGGCACTAGTGATAAAGAACCCCCCCCTGCCAATGCAAGAGATATAAGCGACGTGGATTTGACCCCTGGGTTGGGAAGATCCCCTAGGGGAGGGCACAGCAACCTACTCCAGTTTTCTTGCCTGGAGAATCCCATGGACAGAGGAGCCTGGCGGGCTGTGGTCCATGGGGTCACACAGAGTCGGCCGTGATTGAAGTGACTTAGCACGTACATGCACATGGTCAGTACTTGTAAATTTGGGCATTTGTAATTTTTTAGGATCTAGGCATGAGAATTTTAATAGATGGATGTTTTGTATTTCACATACTTTCTCCTAACTCTTTTAGAGCAAAAATGTAGCTGGGTCCTCCTAATAACCCTTCAAAGGTATCCTCTCAATGTCAAACTGCAAAGCAGCAGCTCTTATAAGATCCACTGAATGACTTTTAGATTACAGGAATGGAAGAAAGGGCAAGGATTCCATGCTAAGCTCCTAGTCAAATCTCTTCTGGAATAGATAGCTTATGTGTAAGTGAAAGAAGATTAGTGCCTTTTTCTGATAAGTGTCAAAGTACATGAGCTCTTTGTTAGCTACGAAGATCAGGGAAACAAGATAACCATCACCCACGTGATGGCAGGTAACCCACCCTGTGTAATTTGGCTTTCTTTGAATTTTCTTTTCACATAACTGCTTTTAAAAAGCACTCCGGCAATTGTGCGACAGAATTGCCAGGGCCTTTCCTTCTCAGATAAGAATGACTTCGTCTGATTCATGTGACAGGAATGATAAAGAAATACGCTCAGCATACTTAACTTCCATGAGGGCACTTTCCCAAACAGCTCTACAGATCATAATTCAGACCAGAGAACATCTTTTCTTTCTCTGCTCAGTGATACTGCCAGTGGTATATGAGATACAGTTGTGGGATGGGCAATGGGGCATGTAGAATTCTCAGGATTGGCCCTAATATAATTTAATCACCCAAGGTCCAGAACTCCCCTACTGTCTATAGAGTTTTTAAAAGACCCAAGCAATTCTGGAAAAACTGGTGTCTGGTCTATCCATCTAGAAGACACACACACATGTTGATGAATGAATGAGAAGGAAGCATAGGTCTTGGGATAACATAATGTTTACATCCTTCACTGAAACTGCCCTAATTGGCATCAGAAATTTTAGAACTGGAAGCATGGTTAGACATATAATCAGAAATGGTCATGTTTACAAGTGAGCCTGTCAGTTTGCTGATCAGTGGTAGAGTCCAGAATTCAGTAGAAGTCTTCCTTATGGCTACTGAAGTGGACTTTGAATGATTCAGGCAGAAAAGAGATTTATCTAGAAGATATTGGGTGGTTCACAGGATCCCCAGAAAGACTGGAGAACCAGAATCCAAAGGGGCTGGGAGCAGGGCATGCCGCGCTCTGTGAGGTATACATGCTGCTGGCACTGCCCCTCTTGGAAACTGGATTTCAGTTGGCTCTTCATCTGCCATCAACGTGTAGAACCTCTAGCATCTCTAGGGCTTCCCTGGTGGCTCAGAGGACAAAATATCTGTCTGCAATGTGGGAGACCGGGATTCAACCCCTGGGTTGGGAAGATCCCCTGGAGAAGGAAATGGCAACCCACTCCAGTCCTCTTGCCTGGAGAATTCCATGACAGAGGAGCCTGGAGGCTACAGTCCGTGGGGTCACAGAGAGTCGGACACGACGGAGCAAACACACTCCCCAGCATCTCTGCTTGTCAGTGTCATGAAGTTCCAGTTTGAAATGTGATTGGGGGATTGGAGTAACCGGGAACTTGGGGAAGTGAGTATCTACCTTTATACAAAGGGGCTTGTATAAAGCTTTAAATATTAGGTTGGCTGAAAAGTTGGTCCGAATTTTCTATACCATCTTACAGAAAAACCTGAATGAACTTTTTGACCAACCTAATATATGAGGGAGGTTTAGATGGTTGGAGATCAAAAAATTGACAGTGTTCACTGTCTCAGGTGTCTCCTGTTACAGTTCATCATAGAATATTAAGGTTCACTCCATAGTTTTATAACAGTTCATTCAATGTAATTTTTTGAGCAATTAGAGTATCCTGAGCATATTACCATGAATTCGGCGATTTCTCTCCTTCAGAGTTTCACAGATAGTCAGACCTGTACAAAGGTAAATTGTAGTAAAATTGGAAGAATGTTTTCATGTCTATTCCAGCTGCTATAATAGAATATCATAATCCAGGTGACTTTATGCAACAAATATTTATTCTTCAGTTTTTGAGCCTGGGAAATCCAAGATCAATATGTGGGGTCTGCTTCCAAGTTCATAGACAGCAAAGTCTGTGTCCTCACAAGGTGGAAGTAGACTAGGGAACTCTGGAGTCTCTTTTATAAGGGCACTAATCCCATTCGTGAATCTCCACTCAGTATCTCCCAAAGGCTCTAGCTCCTAAAATTGTCATATTGGGAGATAGAATTTAACATATGAATTTGGGAGGGGATACAAATATACGGGTATTAGTAAATGTCTCAAGAAAAGAATTTCTCCCTAATCTACTAAATAGATGATATTCTTCCTTTAATTCTAAATAATTCTGCAGGTTAAAGTAAATTACATAGTTATTTGGCTGCTTGGTGATAGTTCAGAAGCTCTTCTGACCAAAAACGCCCTCAGAGAGACAGGTTATATTGTATCCTTATTGAAAATAAATTTTTTATTTTAGTCTCTACATAGAATAAACTTCACTACTTTTTTCATGTCCAATGAGCTTTTGAGAAAGCAAAATACTGGCTTGTACTGAATTTTAATTGGTTTCAGAATGTTATAAATATGACTTAGTTTTTTCTCATTTTGAAGTTTAATAATAAAGGTCAAAAGTAAATTTTCTTTTTTTTTCTGTACAAAAATGTATACATAATAAAGTTTTCACCAGTTTTGGTTTTTGCTCAGACATTCCTATTAAAAACAGTTTAGAATAAGACCAGGCATGTTTCTAATACACAGAAAGGAAAAACATTCTATTTACTCAAGATAGACACAGGGGAAAATTGTGAGGGGAAGTTGTTTTCAGGGTCACTGCTTCTGCCCCTGCCACCCCCACCCCCTTTAAAGGCCTTTTCTCCCACCAGCACCCTTCCTGGGCGCCTGTGTCCTTGACTTGACCTCAAAGGCCAGCCCATAGTTCAGGTGTTTCTCTCCCACACAGAGTTTGCTGCTGTTACTACTGTTGTTTTTAACCAATTCCATGTTTTCTGTTCTGAGTTGGGCTTAAGGTATTTTGCTGAGCTGATTAAACATATTGATTTTGTAACAAATGAAAAGGGTTAGGGGGGGAACTTCTTAGGTTATGTTCAGTGCTCTCTCTTCAGTCTTCTGATAATAATAGTTACCACTTACCGAATGTTTTGACAGACTGCTGAAACCTTAACAATTCTCACAGCAGCCTCTATGGGTGAATAGCATCATTGGCGTTCCCATTATATGTATTCGTGAATGTTATATGACTTCTTTAAAATCTGCTGATGTGGCTGGGTTTTCAGTCTAGATCAGTATGACTACAAAGCAATATATTTCCATTAAAGGGTCATTTCATTTCTGAGAACTGTTTTGCTTTTCCTCCAATTTAAGATTAGTTTTAGTGAACTAATCTTAAAGTGAAGTTAGTTAAAGTGTATGTTCTTTTTTTTTTCCTTGAGTTTTAAGTATCCCCTTTTTCTTTCATTTCTTTTTTCCTTTCGGTAGAACTCTATTCACTTGCTTCTTGTCTATGATTCCTTCCCTCGTTATATGTAATAGTAACTAATGAGCCAAATTTGAAGTCGCCATAGGCAAATCAATCTAGTTTTTGTAAATAGGCAGGATGAAAAAAAATGGCAGAACAACAAAAAATCCTGGCCTTTGCAATAAGTCCTTGGAAGGCAGGCTGCGCACCAGTTGCTTAGGACTGCCATAACAAATTACTACAAGGTGGTGGCTTAGAACAAAAGATGTTCATTCTCTGAGTTCTGGAGGAGAGGTTTAAAATCAGGATGTGGCCAGGGCTGTGCTTCCTCTAAGGACTCTAGGGAAGAATCCTCCCTTGCCTCTTCCTAACCCCTGGTAGGTGTGGGCAGTCCTTGATGTTCCTTCTCTTGTAGATACATCACTGCAATCTCTGTCTCCATTGTCACATGGCCCTGTGTGTATCTGTCACTGTCTCTTCTCTTCTTATAAGAACATGAGATGTGTTGGATTGGGCTTCCCAGGTGGTGCAGTGGTAAAGAATCTGCCTGCCAGTGTAGGAGACGAGACGCAGGAGATGCGGGTTTGGGGGAAGATCCTGGGGAGCAGGAAATGGCAATCTGCTCTAGTAGTCTTGCCTGGAAAATCCCATGGACAGAGGAGCGAGGCAGGCTATAACCCATGGTTGCAAAGAGTTGGGCACGATTGAGCAGCAAAGAGCGCGCGCGTGCACACACACACATTGGATGAAGGGCCCACTTTGGGCCCCTAAGGATTCTACTCTAGTAGGATCTCATTTTAACTTAACTAATTAAACTTGCAATGATATCTGTTTCCAAATCAATTCTGAGGCTGTGGAGATAAGGATTTCCCTGTGTCATTTTGGGGAGAAATATGTCAACCCATAGCAGGCCATAATATTTAAGCTAACATTAATTTCCTCTTGTTTCTTAGGGGTTTCAGTTTGTGCTGCCATTACTTAAAAAATACATGTGAAAAATAGCCATAACATACAATTATCCTTATACTGGAAAAAAAAGGAGTCCTTGAAAAATTATTTCATTAGCATCTGCTTGTGCCTGGAGCTAGGTATTATGGAGGAAGATACAAGAGGGGACAAAATTGTTGCAATATCATCCAGCAACTGGTTAAAAATGCAGATTGTCAGGATCCACCCCAGACCTCAAGAATCAGAATCTGCATTTTAGCAGGTGCCCACAGACTGCAACAAACTAAAACCACCAGAGCAGGGACTCAGGGCAGTGAGTCTGAAACTAGGCTGCACATTAGAATCACCTGAGAATCTTCAGAAACATTTCCATGCCCAGGATGTGCCCTATGCAAATGAAATAGTAATTTCTAGAAAGAGATTAGGCAAGAGTAGTGTGAGAGTTAGTCACTCAGTCATGTATGACTCTCTGTGACCCTATGGGCTGTAGCCTGCCAGGTTCCTCTGTCATGGGATTCTCCAGACATGAATACTGGAGTGGGTTGTCATGCCCTCCTCCAAGGTATCTTCCCATCCCAGGGATCGATTTGGGTCTCCTGCATTGCAGGAGGATTCTTTACAATCTCAGCCACTAAGAGCAGTTAAAAAACAAAAGCAAGCCCACATGATTCCAACTCACAGCCATAACTTTGCTTCTCAAATTCTCAAGCACATACAAATTAGGTGGGGCTCTTGCTAAAATGCAGATCCCTAATTGAATAAGACTGAGGTGGAGCCTGAGAACCTGTATTTCCAACCAGTTCCCAAGTGATGTTGATGCAATTTTATGTCTCTTGTATCTTCTGCAATGTGTTGAGATCCAGGCACAAGCAGATGCTAAAACTAAATTTTTAAAAGGCAAAATGGTCCAATTATAGAATTAGTTATTTCAGATATGAAGGAAGAAATAGTCTTCGCAATGTTTAGTTTGTCAGTACTTCAAACAGATTTTTTTCTCCCCCTCAAACTTGAAGAAGGCAGAAACACTTCAAACAAGATGGCTTTTGTTTTCTCAGGATTCTCTACAAGAAAATAGACTCAATAAGAGATAACAGCTAGGGTTGTTTTCCTGTTCCTTTTACATAGTTGCTTCAAGTTTCATTTTAGGTTCCCTGGGTAGGACACACAGAGATCTTTCCCAGAGTCTATTAAGTTCTTGTGGACTGATTATTTCATCACAGCCCATGTACACAGACCAGTGATTTGATAAACAATAGATCACCCAGAACTGTTTATTAAGCTTCATGCCACTAACGCATTGTTTTCTGTTTCAAAGGAAACACATCCCAGTTTTGTCAGAGAGATGCTTTGAGGGATAAAAGCTATACGATTTCTCAGTTCCTGATCAAAGTTTAAAGCATTTGATTTGATTAAAAACAATGGGCTTACCTTGTGGCTTAGCTGCTAAAGAATCCATCTGCAATGTAGGAGACCTGGGTTCAGTCCCTGGGTTGGGAAGATCCCCTGGAGAAGGCCAGTATTCTGGCCTGGAGAATTCCATGGACTGCATAGTCCATGGGGTTGCAAAGAGTTGGACATGACTGAGCGACTCTCACTATACTTCTTTTACACAGACTCCATTGCAAGATGATCTGACTTTGATATGATAAAACTGTTTTTAGGCATTCTAGAATTCAGAATATAAAAATATAAAGCTCTGTATATTTCATTCATTTCTTGCTTCCCTCCCTCTCACTGTTTCAAACCTCTAATCTCTTGTTGTTGGTTTTTTCTTCTGACCTCTTTTTAAAGGTGCTTGTTTACCTCTGCCTTAAGTCAAGGATTGTGTGATTCATATAATTTCACAGGAAAGTCAAACTACATACAATAATAATCTACTCAGCCCTGTGTGTTCAGATTCAGTTCCTGCTTAGCACTCAGTTCAATGCTTCGTCCCGCCCCCGTCCCTCTGCGCCCCTCTTCATCCCTCAGGCGTTCCTCCAAATTATTCTGTTTGTCTAGGTACTGACATCTGCTATTCTGTCTGTTCTAAGTGCCGAGCGCAGGGCTAAGTATACTGTGATGAATAAAATACAGCATCCCCTGAAACCTTTCTGGGTTTTTCCTTTTGCTGAATTCTCATGTACTTCTATTGAATACAATGTCATTTCGGATTAAAAGGCTCTGTAACTTTTTTTTTCCTGTGAGTTAATTTTCAGTTATTAAGCAGATCAAAGACTTGTTGAAGATGTTGAGTTGGTAGTATTCAGTTGGTAGTACACAAAGAAAATGCATACCTGGAGGGCTGAAGAGGCTCTGGAAAATAGTAAGGGAGACGCCCGCTCTAACTTTTAGGGTCATGGGAGGCTCGTGGACATTTGAAGCTGAGTGGGATAAGCAGGAGGTAGTTCAACCTGTGTCCTTGTCGTTCAGGGGACAATACACAATTAGTATGATGAAGTGTCAGATTGTGCTATAGATGCAAAATTCTATAAAGTAAGATTTTGCTCATCTTCCCAGGGACTTTACAGGACTAACAGTGCTATGAGACAGAGGAGAGATGGATGAGAGTTGGAACAGTATCCATAGCAGAGATGGCCTCAAACTATGGGCTGACTTGGAAAGACAGAGAGGAAGGCAATAACACTTCAGGCTGGGAATACAGTCTGAACAAAGGCCCAGTGGTTGGTAGTCATGTTTTACAGGACTGCTGAGAACAGAGATTTCTGCTCAAATTTGCACAGTGATACTTTGGGTTGGCTGGAGCAGGACCATAAAACCAACCCTCTGTTTCCTAGATCACAGAATTATTTATTGTGCCCCAATGTCAATTTTTTCAAATCCCTGAATATGCTTTCTTCACCTTTTCATTATTTCTCATTAATAATCATACAGCACTGACATCCTTTATATCCAAGTTTGCAGCTCAATAGGCCAGGTAGGTTATACACAGAACAATGAGATCTATACTGAAATAACAATGATCTTTATCTTTATCATCTCAGAAATATCATCGTTATTTTCTTGTTCACTATCATTCTCTTCTTTCTTTTAGCTACTCTTCTTTAAGTTCTTTCTGCTTTAAGCACAATGGTAAGTTATTTACAAATTCTAAGATATGAGGGATTTCTTAATTTTTCACATCCCCTCCCTCTTCTTTCAGAAATAATTTTTTTTGTTTGTTTGGAGACTAACCCTTCCTCATTCTAGGTCATTGCATCCATACCACTGCCCATAAGCTTTGCAGTTGGTTGGGGTCATGGCCTGGCTGAATCCACAGGTGGGCACATATCCTGAGGTATATGCCAGGCTTTTGCTGGAGTTTTTAGAGATGAGCTGCTCACCTTCTGGTGGGGTCATTAGGTATAAGAGCCATTTAAACCTGAGACTGCCCAGAAGCGCCTGCTCCGTTAAGAAGAGTCCCTACCTGACTGAGGTCAGCACACAGGAAAGCAGCCCAAGAGGTGGACAGGAAACAGCAGCATCCTCAAGACATGAAATTCTGAAGCCAGGCATTCCCGAGAGGAGCATGCTGCTGTGCCTTTCTGTTAGGTGACCCACAGGATTCCTGTCTGTCCTGATTAAGCTAGTTTGAATTGGGCTTTTGTTCTTGGTCAGTAGAATAGGCACAGACCTTGCTTTTTTTCTTTTTACCAAAAGCTCCTGTTTTTAAACACCAGTATCTTGAAGGATGTATACTGGTCAAATAATGTGAGTAGTCACGTATGGGTGTGAGACTTGGATCATAAAGAAAGCTGAGCGCAAAAGAATTGATGCTTTCAAACTGTGGTGTCGGAGAAGACTCTTGAGAGTCCCTTGAACGGCAAGATCAAACCAGTCAATTCTAAAGGAAATTAGTCCTGAATAATCATTGGAAAGACTGATGCTGAAGCTGAAGCTCCGAAACTTTGGCCACCTGATGCGAAAAACTGACTCATTAGAAAAGACTCTGATGCTGGGGAAGATTGAAGGCAGGAGGAGAAGGGGACAACAGAGGATGAGATGCTTGGATGGCATCACTGACTTGATGGACATGAGTTTGAGTAAGCTCTAGGAATTGGTGATGGACAGGGAAGCCTGGTGTGCTGCAGTCCATGGGGTCAGAAAGAGTCAGACACGACTGAGCAACTGGACTAAAGTGAATCACAGTCCACCTGCCTCCAGATTTTGAGAGCTTCCCTTTAAAGAACAAGATATTTAGTATGGCAGCTTAGCAAAGTGTTAGACTGTCCACAGAAAAGCAAGTCCATGAGAGTGCTTATTTTCTCTTGGATGAGACCTGTAATAGGACGGGAACAGCTGTGTGGGTTTTGGGGCGCTGCTCAGGGTGACTGCATTGCTGCCAGTGTTCTCCCAGTCCTCACAGAGGGGATCACAGGCTGCAGGCACTCTCCCAACCCAAGCTGCAACTGACAAAGGGTCCTGGCTCTTCTCTTTTGCAACTGGTAAACAAACTCCTCACCATCAGTTGAAAAGTGCGCTGTCACAAGAAAACAGTTTTGCTTCAGTATAGTCAGGCTTGAAATTGATCAAATGGCCCCCTCCGGTGGTTAGAGCAGCTGCTGTATTCTCCTTTCTCAAGAAGCTGCCTGCAGATAGGAGACCTAAAACAAACCTTAGAGACTCTCGTAGATTCTGCTGTCCCCTCGTATTTACTGTGTTGGAAAACTGTACAAACTAACCTGCAGTGACCACAGATGGTATCGTTCAAGAAATCCCAGTTTGAATGACTTCTAAATACTAGAATGGAGTTCCTTATATTCCAGGAGTGTTAATTCACCTTTATAAGGGGAAGCTCATGAAATAAGCTTTTCAGGAATGTATACTAAATAAAACAAAGCAACCCTAACACGGTAGATTAATTTATCTATGTTTAGTCTGTAGAAGGGCAAGATTAAAATGGAAGTACTATATCAGAAAAATTTTTTTAAAAATTACAGGCTTTCTGATGTCCCTGAACATTTGGTCTAAATTCTTCCTGGCTTGTTTTTAAATCAGCTGATGTGAATGACAAGTTATAAATAATCAGAGAACCAGAGTGCCCTGCCCTGGAGAGAGATGACCTTTGTGTTCCCTGAACGTCTGTTCTAGTATTCTCTAGTGAGTCCACCTGAAATTAGAATAAGTAGAGCTTATGATGATGTTAAGAATAATTCTTCTTTTCTTCTTTATATTTCATGAGGCTTAAAGTGATTCTACAGTTGTTAAGATGGACCTTTTAAATATTTCCAGAAATATTTTATTTTTTCATTTTGCAGTTATATTGGTAGGCCCAACTCCTGTAAAATTACTTATTTAATTGGAAAAATAACTTTGTCACTGCGATGTTGAAGTCTTAATTTTTAAATACCTTTCTGATTCTAAAATTTTGATAGACATATTCTTAATGAGAGAGACGACTTACACCAACTAGATACTGATTCCTTCTCCTTTTGAAATGTTCCTCTGGCTTTGAGATGCCTGATTTCCTTGTATTTCTGTCCTCTCTCTTTCTGCTGGCCTTAAACATTGTTCACCCCAGTGTCTTCCCTGTCCTTGGTTCTCCTCTTAATATGCACCTTATCCTTGGGTGATTTCATCCAACCTCATGGCTCTACTTAGCTACCCATATATTATGGCTTCCTAAATTAGTGTTGTTATCAAAACTCCAAAACTCAGTCCTAACCTCCAGACATAGACATAACACTGACTGCCAAACATCTACCTGAATGTCCCTTAGGACTCAAATTTAATATACATAGTAATTTAATACAGTAAAAATAAACCTACTCTATTTCCTCCCAGAACTCAGTATGAGTTCATTTCATGGCACCAAAACCCAGGAAACACACCAGAATTTCCATTCCCTCTCTTTGTTCAACCAGTCACTTACATTATGCTAAATCATCTACTTCTTCGATGTCTCTGGTATTTGTCTTCTCCTCACTATTCCCACTGATGTTACATCATTGAGGCATTTGCCATCTTTTAACTGAACTATTGCAAGAGATTCCACTCGCAACTCAGCCTGCACATTGTAGCTAGAGTTACTTTTCCAAAATGCAAACTAAGTCATGTTTCTCTCCTTTGAATACCTTCAGGTTTTCCATTTCATAAGCATACATTCAAATTCCTCAGAGATACAGACAAGATCCTCCATACCTGACTAACAACTATCTTTCTGTATCAGTTGTGTATTGCCAGGACAATGTTGTGTAACAAACAACCACAGAATCTCAGAAACATACTTAGAAAACATTAATGCTCTCTTGTCTGGGCTGGTATGCTGTGTTGGCTGTCTTGATCTTGGCAGAAACTGCTCTTGTTTCAGGCAGTTGGCTGGGTCTTGACTGGTCTAGGACAGACTTAGCTAGAAAAACTGGGACAGCTTGACTTGGCCTGTGTGTCCCTCATCTTCTAGCAGGGTAGCCTGGGCATGGTTTATGGGAATGATAGAGGTACAAAAGAAAGCATAATCAGAAATATACAAGGTTTTTGAGGCCTAGGCTCATAAGCAACACACTGTCCTATCTGCTAAATTTTTTGGACCAATGGAGGTCATAAGACTACTTCAAATCAGGGTTCAGGAAATAGAATCCTGTATGTTTAATGAAAGGAATTGCAAAGTCATGTGGCAACGGGCTTGAAACAGGTTTGGGGAGGGCGAGGAGGGGGAGAATTGGAGGCTTTATTGTACTCTCCATCTTTATCTTCTCTAGCCTATACCTCTACTCTGGCTCTTCTGAACAGAATGGATGGCAGTCTCCTAAATGTGTTCAGCTTTTTGTCACTTCTGTTTTGTTTAGCTCTTAGGTATATTAAAAAAAAGAACAGGGCACAATGAAAAAGGAAAAATTAAAAGAAATACAATTTTTAAAAGGATGGCAAAACAAATCAGTGGGAAGTTTGGAAGATAAAAATGAGGTATATTCTAGAAAGGAGAATAAAAAGGCAGCAAAGTGGAAAGAGGCAATAGGAAAGAAATTATGAGGAAATCAGAGTCAATCTGGCTTCCCCAGTGGCTTAGCGGCAGAGAATCTGCTTGCAATGCAGGGGACACAGAAGATGTTGGTTCATTTCCTGGGTTGGAAAGATCACCTGGAGGAGGAAATGGCAACCCACTCCAGTATTCTTGCCTGGAATATTCCATAGATAGAGGAGCCTGGTGTGTTTCAGTCCATAGGGTCACAAAGAGTCAGACACAACTGAGTGATTACGTGTACACACACGCAGAATCAACCTAGAATATTCAATACCTAATGAACAAGGGATCCAAATAACAGAAGGAAATTATCAAAAGTATAGGAAAAAATGCAGATGCCTAGGGTTTATGGCTGGAGAGCTCTCAGTTCAGAAGGTCAGTAGGTTGGATTAATGAATTAATTTTATACCTTCCTCCAGCTTCTTTGAAGCATTCAGTATGAAACATGGAGCAGAATTCTAGAATTGTTGATGCATTATTAAAAGTTGTTTGATTTGAAAATGTGGAGGCTGAATGTGGGAAAATGTCATAAGGATGGGGTAACTATGATTAAAACTTATTTTGAAAGTGGAAAATAGCTACACAATGTTCAGTGATTACAGGAAGTAGAGACAATGCAGTTGCTAAATGAGTCCCTTAAATATTGACATGATTGATTCTGGTGTGACTTGTTTAGTAGGAAGTGGGAGAGGAAGCAAAAATAGACCAAAGCAAACATTTGTTCAGACAAATGAAGAGAAACACATCCTCTCTGTGCTCCTCCACCCCTGTGAAAACATGGCCATATGCTTATGACAGGTTTTTTCCCTTATGTTTCTATTGTTGTATTTATAACAATATAGTAATTTTTAATACACTAATTATATTATTTCCAAGTCATGATTGTGATGTAGCACATTCTAATGACTTATTTGTGCTTATTTGTCTGATCACATGCTAGACAAATATTTTGTGTTTACATTGTCACAACTCTTCAGGGATGAAGGTTACAGCTTTCCTTCATCAGAGACTGGAAAGAAGTATTCAGCACTAGCATCTTTTCTAAGATTATTTTAAAACGCAATTTCAAGGGATCTCATTTTTTAAATCTCATCTACTTAAAAAATTATTGAAGTATTACTTGATTTATAATGTGTTTAATTTGTGGTGTACAGCAAAGTGACTCAGTTATAAATATATATATTCTTTTCCATTATGATTTCCATTATTGCCATTATGGTTTCCATTATTCCAATATTATCACAGAATATTGAATATAGTTCCCTATGCTGTATAGTAGGATCTCACTTTTTATCCATCCTATATATAATAGTTTGCACATGCTATTACCAAGCTCCCAGTCCTTCCCTCCGCTGTCCCTCTCCCCCTTAGCAACCACGTCTGTTCTGTATATTTGTGAGTCTGTTTTGTTTTATAAATATTTCATTTGTGTCATATTTTAGATTCCACATAAATGATATCATAGGGTATCTGTCTTTCTCTTTCTGACTTACTTCACTTAATATGGTAATCTCTAGATGCATCCATGATGTCGCAAATGACAGTGAGAGACTTTATTTTCTTGGGCTCCAAAATCACTGCAGATGGTGATTGCAGTCATGAAATTAAAAGATGCTTGCTCCTTGGAAGAAAAGCTATGACAAACCCAGACAGCATACTAAAAACCAGAGACATTACTTTGTCAACAAAGGTCTGTCTAGTCAAAGCTATGGTTTTTCCAGTAGTCATGTATGGGTGTGAGAGTTGGACTGTGAAGAAAGCTGAGTGCCAAAGAATTGATGCTTTTGAACTGTGGTGTTGGAGAAGACTCTTGAGAGTCTCTTGGACTGCAAGGAGATCCACCCAGTCAATCCTAAATGAAATTAGTCCTGAATATTCATTGGAAGGACTGATGCTGAAGCTGAAACTCCAATACTTTGGCCATCTGATGAGAAGAACTGACTCATTGGAAAAGACCCTGATGCTGGGAAAGATTGAAGGCGGGAGGAGAAGGGGACGACAGAGGACGAAATGGTTGGATGGCATCACCAACTTGATGGACATGAGTTTAAGTAAGCTCTGGGAGTTGGGGATGGACAGGGAAGCCTGGCGTGCTGCGGTCCACAGGGTCACTAAAAGTCAGACACGACTGAGCAACTGAACTGAACTGATGAACATAGGGTTGCATGTGTCTTTTCAAATTATACTTTTGTCTGGTGTATGCCCAGGAGTGGAATTGCTGGATCGAATGACATCTCTATTTTTAGTTTTTTAAAGATCCTGTATACTATTTTCCATAGTGGCTGCACTAATTTACATTCCCACTAACAGTGGAAGACAATTCAAGTGATCCCACTTTAAAGGTTATGGAACTATTTATAGACAAAGCTATTGGAAGAAATTGAGGCAACACTGAAGTAATTCTGAACAGATACTGTTTTACTGAAGTTTCAGTTATAATTTAGGCAAATTCAATAAAATATGAACACAGTTGGATAATTGCTTAGTTCTCCACTGTGCCTTTTATGTGTAATGTGAGCACTAGAGAGTTTAAATCCCCTGCAGAGAAATCTCAAAACAAAGGAATGGAGAGCACACAAGTCTCTTTTGCCTTTTCTTTTGATGGGTGAGAAGTAGGCACTACAACAATTAACTCACTCAGGCTATATGGAGTGTAAAGCAAAAGATTTTTTTTTTCATTTATTTTTGTTAGTTGGAGGCTAATTACTTTACAATATTGTAGTTGTTTTTGTCATACATTGACTTGAATTAGCCATGGATTTACATGTATTCCCCATCCCGATCCCCCCTCCCACCTCCCTCTCGACCCGATCCCTCTGGGTCTTCCCAGTGCACCAGGTCCAAGCACTTGTCTCATGCATCCAACCTGGGCTGGTGATCTGTTTCACCCTAGATAATATACATGTTTCGATGCTGTTTTCTTGAAACATCCCACCCTCGCCTTCTCCCACAGAGTCCAAAAGTCTGTTCTATACATCAGTGTCTCTTTTTCTGTTTTGCATATAGGGTTATCGTTACCATCTTTCTAAATTCCATATATATGTGTTAGTATACTGTAATGGTCTTTATCTTTCTGGCTTACTTCACTCTGTATAATGGGCTCCAGTTTCATCCATCTCGTTAGAACTGATTCAAATGAATTCTTTTTAATGGCTGAGTAATATTCCATGGTGAGCAAAAGATTTTTTATGTAAAGTAGATTAATTCATTATTTCTATCTCTACTGTTTGAGAAAGTATTTCTAGAGACATGTTAAGGTGGAATTAGTGTAAGCACCTTGAGAAATGTCTGTTCTTATTGTTCTTGTCTGTCTTTACTGTGCTGAATAGATGCATTTAGAATTAGACTGAATTTTTTTAAAAATTAAAGTCATAAAAATCATAGGCATTTATTGAATAAAATGATAAAATTCTTATTCTCTGACTTTCTCTTGTATTCTTTATTTAGACTGAGCTTTTCATTATAAACTATGTACCTAAAAATAAACTATGTGTTGTTGGTGGTGGTATTAATACTTTTAATACTTAAAAGCTTACGGTGGTAAACAATTATATTCTATAATAAATATGTTATTGTTTTTCAGTTGCTCAGTCATGTCTGATGGTTTGCCACCCCATGGACTGCAGCACGCCAGATTTCCATGTCCTTCACTATTTCCCAAAGTTTGCCCAAACTCATGTCCGTTTAGTTGGTGATGCCATCCAACCATCTCGACCATAGCTTTGACTAGATGGAACTTTGTAGGCAATGTCCCCGCTTTTTAATAAAATTTAAATCCAATTGTCTGGATTTGTCATAGCTTTTCTTCCAAGAAGCAAGAGTCTTTTTATTTCATGGCTGTAGTCACTATCTGCAGTGATTTTATAGCCCAAGAAAATAAAGTCTGTCACTGTTTTCATTGTTTCCTCATCTATCTGCCACGAAGTGATGGGACTGGATGCCATGATCTTCGTTTTCTGAATGTTGAGTTTTAAGCCAGCTTTTTCACTCTCCTCTTTCACCTTCATCAAGAGGCTCTTTAGTTCCTCCTTGCTTTTTTCTGCAATAGTAAATTTTGAGAATATATTGCTAGTGCTGTCCTAATATGAGATCCTGAAACTTAAGCACAATTTCTAGCAAGGAATTGCTGTAGTAAAGCAAAATATTAATTGCCTATGTCATAAAGTCATACTCTAGTCATACTTCTTCAGGTAGATTTAGCAACATCCTACCAGAGCTATTTAAATGTGAAAGATTACTATGCTTTTCCAAAGATTCTCCTCATGTTTATCAACAATAACAGTTGTATGAACTAAGCCTGGATCAATACTAAGCCAATTATAAAAAGAGGCCACCAGTAGAATCCAATAAGAACTCTGCTACCCAAATGTACTTGAACACTTATTTTTTAAGGTCTATTTAATACTGTTTTTAAAGTATTATGAATTCTGATTAACTTTGACAAGTTGTAGCCCCCATATCTTTTTAAATAGATTTAATACAATACTATTGGGGGATAAACTGAAGCAAAGAAATAAGAAATAATAGTTCTTTGAGATGATAGAGACCAATGTATATATATATTCACAGGATAATTTCAGAAATCATCAAAGGCAGGTTGATGCTTCTTCCTAATCCTTAACTTCTTTCCCTAGAAGGTGTCAAGAAAATAAGATGAATGATTTTTTATTCTGTATAAATTTTAATAATTGTGCATTTTAAGGATCTATTTTTTCTACCATTGCCACACTTTCTTACCTTTCCCTTCTGCTTTACTATAGTCCAAAATTACAGTGAAAAACCTATCTCAATGAAAAATACTGATTCAAAAAATACCAAAATTCCAGTACATGGTATTGGAAGCCCTGTGGTAGAAACAGAAAGGGAGTGAAGTTTACTATCATATTAACAAATATATTATCCACATATGATTAGGAACTTTAAAAACATTGTCTGATTTCTGCTTTGCAACCAACCTGGGAAGTAATAATGAATTCCTCCATTTTATAGACAAGAAAACTGAGACTCAAAGAGTTTATATGAATTTCCCAACATTACACTGCAAGTAAGCAACAGAATTGTCACTGGTAATCCAGATTGCATGATTCCAAAGTGCATACTCCTTTTACTCCACCACCTAGACCTTAAGATCAAAACAAAATAATGCCAAACCAACAGTTAGAGCAATGTTTCTCATAGCCTGTCTGTATCCATCCGAGGTGAGGTAGGGAGTTTGTGTGCTTCCCTGGTAGCTCAGCTGGTGAAGAATCCACCTGCAATGCAGGAGACCCCAGTTTGATTCCTGAGTCGGGAAGATCTCCTGGAGAAGGGATAGGCTGTTCAGTTCAGTTCAGTCGCTCAGTTGTGTCCGACTCTTTCTGACCCCATGGACTGCAGCACGCCAGGTCTCCCTGTCCATCACCAACTCCCGGAGCATACTCAAACTCATGTCCATCGAGTCAGTGATGCCATCCAACCATCTCATCCTCTGTCATTCCCTTCTCCTCCTGCCTTCAATCTTTCCCAGCATCAGGGTCTTTTCCAATGAGTCAGTTCTTCTCATCAGGTGGCCAAAGTATTGGAGTTTCAGCTTCAGCATCAGTCGTTTCAATGAATATTCGGGACTGATTTCCTTTAGGATGGATTGGTTGGCCCTCCTTGTTGTCCAAGGGACTCTCAAGAGTCTTCTCCAACACAGGGATAGGCTACCCACTCCAGTATTCATGGGCTTTCCTGGTGGCTCAGGTGGTAGAGAATCTGCCTACAATTTAGGAGACCTGGCTGCTATCCCTGGATTGGGAAGACCCTTTGGAGGAGGGCATGACAACCCTCTCCAGTATGCTTGCCTGGAGAATCCCATGGACAGAGGAACCTGGGGGCTGCAGTCCATGGGGTTGCAAAGGTTTGGACACAACTGAGCAGCTAAGTTCAGCACATCCCAGCACAGGAGTTTGTACCAGAGCACAAAGCTGCACACGGCTTCCCTCCCTTTGCCTTGAAAGCAAATGTCAGTTCAACTAAATAGTGTGCTTAATGAGGTAGTTGATTTGTTTTCTAGACCAAGCCCCTTATCGTAGATCCATAACAGAGTTCGGAAGTGGCAGGACTATACTTTGAGTAGCGCTCAACTCAAGAAAGAAACCATAACTACCGTGAACTAACCAGGGTCACCACCAAGCCCCCTTTGAGGACAGAATCAATACAATTTCATGCCTTGCACCTGTCTAATTTATTACATTGTTATCCATGTGTGTGTACATGTTCATTTGTGTCTGACTCTTTGCAACCCCACAGAGCCCACAAGGCTCCTCTGTTCATGTAATTTTCCAGGCAGGAATACTGGAGTGGGTTGTCATTTCCTTCTTCAGGTCATCTTCTCGATCCACAGATTGAAAATGAGTCTCCTGCATTGGCCAGCGAATTCTTAACCACTGAGCCACCAGGGAAGTCCATTGTTATTCATAGAGGAAATCAAAGTGTTTACTGTAAAGAAGTTCAACATTTCCCATACAAGGAGAGGGAAATGATTCTGAAATATGGACAGAATCCTGGCTTAAATCCACTTTCTGGAGCTGTGGTATGAAGGAAAAAGCAGAGTTTGTTTGAATTACTGGAACTTTGGTATTTAGATGGACTGGTGAAAGTGTGTTGTAGTGAGGTTAATAGCACAGGCCTGAAAACTAGACCAATTTGAATAATGATAGGGTCTTCTTTAAAGGGCTGTTGTGAATAATGCAAAATGCTTAGCACCGCCTGGCATGCAGTGCTCAATAAATGGCACCTATATTAGATTAGGATCAACTTTACAGGGAAGATACATAAGTGAAGTAATTTGAGCATCTTATTCACAGGACATGAAATGCCATCTTAAATTGTAATTTCTTCACATCTTAAAGCCTTTTAATCTTCCAAAAGCCAATTTTAAAATGCAAATACTCTAGACTCTTATCTTTGGCTAGTATGAATAAGGGGTCAGTTTAATTTTCTACTATGTGTTTGACAGATTTCCAAAATGATCATTCAGAATTGTAAAAAAGTATCTTTCTGGAAAGGAGACATCGTAGGTAAATTCATTAGGAATTAGCTTATGTAACAGTGTTTCCCAAATTGTGTTTTAATTTATTATAGTGCCCATGACATATACTTTGTTTTAAAAAAAAACACAAAAAATGTATTAAATAAAGTTGTAATATAAATATCTGAAGATATTAAAGACCTGGAAAAAGTATACAGAAAAGAAATCTTTGTTTAAGCTAGAATTTCCAAACCTCATTTTATCAGAGACCTCTTTTGTTAGGCAACATCTAATCATATGCCATGGAGCACATTTTGGTTTAAGACCATATAGTGGCTTAAGAGATTATTTTCCAAACAATAGTTAACTGGAAAACCAGACTTTTAAGGAACAGGACATAGCCTAAGCACTTGGAACAAAGGAACATGGTGGGGTTGGGGGGAATCCTAAAAGGGGATATAGGAGGATAACAGTTACCTCTGCCCTACATACAAAGAGCAGAGAAAGAGATTCATGTGACCTTTTGTCTGTTTCTTGTTTATTCACTAATAGCCACTGACCTGTGCTCACCTCTAAGTCAGTTAACTTATCTGGTTTTTAGGTTTTTTCCTCTGTCAAGTGAGGGGTTCAAGGCAAGATACTTTGTAGAGTTTCATCTATTAATAGGTCAGCTGTCCTAATCTTTGCTTATTTTGTTTTGGAAAAAAAAAAACAACATATTTTTTACTTTGCTAGCAGTGGTATAGATTTGTTTTACACTTTTAGAGGTGTTTCATTTTCTTTCAAGAACTCTACAGACTATCCCAAAGGTCAATAAAAATATTGTGTTGGCCAAAAAAATTTGTTCCGGTTTTCCATATGTTATGGAAAACCTCGAATGAACTTTTTGGCCAACTCAATATTTGACATAAAGCATTTTAGTAACTTTCCTTAGTTCAAATATTGTTTACTTGTTATAGTTCAAAGTCTCTGTCTAGACATGGATGATTAATTCAAAAACTGAATTAATATTAAATGTTTTTTTAAATAATGGTAGATATTTTAGATGGACAGATCAACTCATGATTTCATTGCCTCCTCTATTATGTCCACTCAGCTTACTGACAAATTGAATGAATCTCTAGACAATGGGAGAAGTAGAAGATGCCTCATGCTCAGTGGCTAACTGGAATTACTCCATTAAACCAGCAATTGTATTTCACTAATGTGCTCACTGTCGACTCAGGTTATCATGGTCTTAGGGAGGGATTAACGTATTTTCACAAAATACCGACGGATTGTCAGGTGGGACTGGATGTCAGGTGGTCAACTTTTGTTATGAGATGACCTGTAGAGGATTCAGAAGCTTTATGGACATAATAGCCATAAAGTGAGTTGGCTGACAAAGGAGGAGAATAAAAAGAGAGCTCTAGAGGGCATTACTAACCTCTGAATAATAGGTATGCATATCACTGGATTTTTCAGAAGTAGCAGGTGGTCATGAGTCACTGTGTTTATATCTGCCCACTTTTCTGTTACATAAGGGAAGTGTTTTGGTAAAATATATGGTTTTATTGCAAAATAGTTATTTATCCATTATAGCAATTCTAATGATACCTCTTTGGATATAAAGTATATCAATTTTGTTTGTAGCCACATTTAACACTTGTACTACAGTGATTATATTTTCACTTAACAACTTAGTTTTTTTTTCCACTCCTTTTAATTCCTGGGAAAGAAAAGCACTTTCTGTTAAAGTCTTTTCTCTTCTTCAGACAGCATGATTATACAGAACATGAAGTCTCTTTTATACCAAGTAGGAAGTGCTTTGAACTTGTTGGATGATGAGATGTCAGTGTTATTTTTGATGAACTCAAGAATATTAAATATATCTGAATTAAAATTCTTAATAATTTTCATCTAATATTTATTCCTTGAAACTGCAGTCAGCCTGGAGAAAGAAAATCTTCACTATAATAATCTTTCATTTTTCTAAATTAATACATAAATGCTATCTTCAGATCTCCAAGAGAATGACCATACCTTTCCTTGGTAAAATGACATTACAATTAGATAGCTAAATGGTAGAGTTTAGAGAAGGTGGTAGTTATTATTCAGTGCTAATAGGTGTGTAGGGGCTTCTCTGGTGGCTCAGTGGTAAAGAACTGCCTTTGATACAGGAGATGCAGGTTTGATCCCTGGATCGAGAAGATCCCCTGGAGAAGGAAATGGCAACCCACTTCAGTATTCTTGCCTGGGAAATCCCATGGAGAGAGGAGCCTGGTGAGTTTACAGTGCATGGGGTTACAAAAAGAGTTGGACGTGACTTAGCGACTAAACACCACCACCAGCAGGTGTATAGTTCATAATCAGAGAATTCATATTCCTGATGATTTTCTAAGAAGTGCTGCACAATTTGGGCTTCCCCAGTGGTAGAGTGGTAAAGAATCCCTCTGTAATGCAGGAAACACAGGTTTGATCCCTGGGTCGGGAAGATCCCCTGCAGGAGGGCACAGCAACCCACTCCAGTATTCTTGCCTGGAGAATATGGACAGAGGAGCCTGGTGGGCTACAGTCCATGGGGTTGCAAAGAGTCAAACACAACTGAAGTGACTGAGCATGTTCCCATTGCTCAATTTAGCAAAATTGTCATAGTTTTTCAATTATACTTATTTCCTTGTTAGGTGTTAAATTGCATTTAGACTTTTATGGCTGAACAAGACTAGGATTTCAAGTGCAAAGAGGTAAGTGATGAACACATTTAGTTAAATGAAAATAGAGACATTTAAAAAATGAAAAAATCCAACTAGCTAAGACAAAACAAGATCTGAGGAAGCTCTAAGGTCTCAGAAGCAAAGGAAATCTCCATCTTTTAAAATATTCCAAAAGCTTGCTTTTAAAGCTAAACTTTTAAGTTGAGAATAAAGACCAAATGCAAGGTTGAAACAAAAGCATGTTTGGAAATGTTTAAGAAAATATGTGGCAAAATATCCTTTAATCTGCATACTGACTTGGAATTTTAATATGAAACATATATTTCTAAATGTAAAATTTGGGAACAGAGGATGTGCAATGGACATTTTCTGGAGCATAGCCTTGGATTTTGAGGAATGGAAGACCTATATTCTTATCCTGGTTTTCTACCCATGAATTTTGTCACTATGAATACATCATGTCATCTGTGTGGCCTTGGCTTCCTCATCTGTAAAGTGACAGGAATGTGTTGACTATTTCATTCATTTCTAGAAGCATTTCACCCTATAATTTTAAAATTCTATGGAAAAAAGTTTTGACTAGTTTTTCTCTAGATACTATTTTTCTGATCTTAGCTCCTTGGAGGTCTAATATTTTGGCACTTAATATATGGTATCCTTTCAATTGTCTGGAGAAACAGATAAAGGTTTCTGGCGAGTTTAGGATTCCTTATTTTTCATAATCCTGAAAATTGGAGGAACTGAATATCAAGACACAGGCTAGGCTGGAACTTTCTAATATTTTGCTCTTTGGAAAAGTCTATCTTGAAAGTGTTTGTTTGATGATGTTTCAGGCAACATGGTTAAAATCCTTAGAGAATAGCAGAATTGAAAAGGAATAAAATAACTTCAAATCCCCACCATCTATCCCAATAAACACCTTATACTTCCAGAGGTTCTCACAAATTCTTTCCTAGATACAGGCCTTGATCTCATCATCATTCCAGGAAAAAACAAACGAAATGTACGTGAAATAACTTTGCAACTTACTCATGACTCCTGAGTTAGTGTCTGCATTAGGGAAACTCAAGTGTGAAAAGACAAGGAGGATTTCCTTCTGTTTACAGAACAGATCAGTTTATAGAGTCAATCCATTGACAAGGAAGAAAAAACAAGCCTCCTTGACCCTGACTGAACTTCCTCAGGCGACTCCCCCTGAGGGGTGAGGAGCATCTAGCAGAGCAATTCCCAGCCACGCTGCCAAGGACGGGGGCGGCAGCTCCAGGAGCCCAGTGGAACAGCCCCGGGAAGGACGGTGTGTACACACCCACGTTGGCAAGGCGCTGAGTGGGAAGATTATACGTGCTGCCGAGCACCCAGTGGCCTTGCCGTCCCTCTAGGCTTCTTCCTCTGTTACATAACATCCTAACAAGCCTTCAACAAGAACCAAACAGCATTTATTTAGCTGTGCGCCGGAAAACCACTGGAGCGCTTTCTCATCTGGCAGAAGGACATGATGGTTAGTCAATTTTTACTATGCCTGTGGTATAGACAGAATTATTATTACACAGCCAGATGAAAATCACAATTGATTGTTTCTGAATCAAGCCTTTAAAAAAATTTTATTTTTCTGGAACACAGTTGATTTACAATGCTGTGTTAGTTTCTGGTGTACAGCACAGTGAATCAGTTATACATATATCCACTCCTCTTTTTTATTTTTTTAGATTCTTTTCCCATATAGACCATTATAGAGCATTGAGTAGAGTTCTGTGTGACACAGTAGGTTCTTATTAGTTATCTATTTTATATACATGTATATGTGTCCATCCCAATCTTCCAATTCACTCCCCACCCCCTTATCTGTTTCCAGGTACTGTTTCTGGGCCCCAAGCTATAGATTAAATTGCCCTCTGCTCACAACAAACAGCTTACTTTCTCCACATCCTCTTAGCTCTGAAATTCTAGCTTAACCAAGGCCTTAGTTTCCTCTTACTTAGGAGAGGTGGTCAGAGCTCTGCCCTCCCAATAGTATAAACAGAACTTTTCTGACTCATTGCTTTCACTTAGCTCTGTTAACTAGCTTAATATTCCCCATGCACCAGAATTCTATCCAGTAAAATGTGAGCCTCTGACTACCAATGTTTGTGGCAATCATTCTGGATCCTCTTTCTTTTGTTAACCTACACCCATTTCTGTCCTTTCCTCCATTTTACATAGATCAGCTTCATCTTCAGGTACCATTTTAATCTGATCCCTTGATTCTAGAGCATGTTTCTGATCTCTGATTCCTGATTTATGGCTCCCTCTTGTGAATGTTGGCTTGGGTTTAACCTCATCAGTTTCATCTTGCCAGAACTGGTTCTGATTTATCCCATTCCTGAGAGGAGGAATTCAAATAATGGTAATATTATAACACATGAATATGCTGTAATAGAAATATGGCTAAAGTATATTAGATATTAGGAAGGCCTAAGTCAGTCTGGGAGAGTCAAATTAGACTACACAGAATTGTAAAGAAAAAGTAGGAGTTCTCCAAGCAGACAAAAGGAAAATATGGTTAGATCATAGGCACAATACACTTTGATAATCAGGTAGATGGGCTTAGGGAAAGGGGAGCATCCAAGATATAGTACAAGCCCGGTTTCTGGCATCAGCATCTGGGCGCTGTCCTCCATATTGGAGAATTGGTGGGTGTTTCACTTGGTTTAATAAAATATGTCTTCATATTAATAGATAATGGAAACTGATGCTGAAATCACCATACTGAAATACCGTACTAGAATATTTAAAGGTATTATATGTATTTGGATAATCAGTTAAAACATAGTTTTTGTAAGGAATGTGCTATGCACAGGTCAGCACTATAATTAACAGAGCAGGACTGGCAGTACATCAGAGTGTACAGACTGTGCACTTTGTGCAAGAATGGCATGCAGATTCTGATGTTCTTTGGTCTACCCAGAGACAAACAGACGGAAAATTAGCTGCACAAACGGTTGATTTACAACAGGTTACTATACTACTAGGTGATCAAGTAAATAGTCTGCAAAAACATATTCGTCTTAAGTGTGATTGGAACATTACTTCTTTTTGTGTCACTCCTCACAAATGTAATGAATCTTCATTTCATTGGGACAAAGTTAAACAACACGTCTTAAATCAAGGTAATCTATCTCTGGATATTAATAACTTACAAGAGATTATGGACACTTTCTCTCAGAAACTACACCTTCTTTCCAGCAGATCTAATCTGCTGGAAGCAGCAGCAGATGGTATTTCTCAATTAAATCCTATTCCTCACTTGAAAATTATCGGAGGATCAATGGCTGGTTTTATGTTAATCTTTATATGTCTTTTTTTTTCCTGTTTCTACGTAGTCTGGCAGAGAATCACCAAGAAAGTTGACGGACAACAACAGCAATTAGCGACTATCGCTTTGGCTTCTATGACCAACAATAATCAACAAAAATAAGCTTCAAAAAATAAAAAAAGTGGGGTGTGTAGGGAATATGCTATGCCCAGGCCTGTACTATAATTAACAGGGCTTCTTTGAAAAATAAGAATGACTTTCTCATCACCCCCAGGCGAAGGACTGGGAGCAGTAAAAAGTACATCGTGGAAAAACATCTTGAAAACAAGATGTTGAAGTACTGATGTGACTGATGGAAAACCATTAATGACTGTTCTCGTAACCGGAGCCTTAAGGGAGCTGCTGAGAAAGTCGTCACTGGCTGAAGGGCTAAACAGTCATGAAAGGCCTGAAGGTTTGACATTGAGGACTGTGCATTGTATATCTTTATCCCCAATCTGAGATTGTAAAAAAACAAATATTTCTAGAGCACGTACAAAGAAGTAGATATTAGCAATAAAAAGCATACAAGGATTAAGATCTGGGCTTTTGCCTGCAAGCGGCATCAGTCCCTAATCCCTACCTTATTTCTGAGTCTTATTTTTCCTTATTCTTCTGCGGCACCACTCCCTCAGGTCGGTTCGTTGTTGGGCTGGTCCCAACAATTTTGGCTCTCGTTATCAAAGGAGGTTCTCTAAAGTCTTTTGTCAAGATAAAATTTTGGTACGTTCTTAACCCTATGTGTGTATATTCTTCTATAACACAGACTTTTAATAATTGACTCTGCATCATTAGTCCAAACTGATGATATTAATTCACTTACTCATTCAATAAGAATGCATTCAGCTTCTCCAGGGTGCACTCCTTATGTGATCCTATGATAGTGAAAATCATAATAAGTTGGCTCTACTTAGTACAGGTTATTGGAAAATTTACAATAGTAATCCTGGCTTTTGTTTTGTTATATTCCATGGCTCATTAATGGCTCTTGAAAATATATTTCATTTTAGAATTAACAGAATTAAATGTGTGGAAAAATATCTCTAGCTGTCAGACTGAGCCATCACTGAACAAGATTTTCATAGGTTCAGCAATACTGACACACTTCAAGCACTTAAAGTAAAAGCGTAAATGTAGTTAAGCTTATATTTCTAGAGAAGTATGCTTTATATGATGTGAGATTTTCTTGGCAGATGATGTGATTTTACTCAAATAGAGGCAAGTAATCTCCCAAGAAGAGAGGAATATCTCAAAATTAGAGTGAATTATCCATCTTACCTTATAAAGTTGATTTTATTATTTGTACTTAATGTCGGATTGGAATAGATTGAATAGGGACTCGTATCATCTGTTGTTGTTTAGTCACTAAGTTGTGACTTACTCTTTTGTGACCACATGGACTGCAGCCCACCAGTCTCTTCTGTCCATGGGACTTTCCAGGCGAGAATACTGGAGTGGATTGCCATTTCCTTCTCCATAGGATCTTCCTGACCCAGGGATTCAACCCAAGACTCCTGCTTGGCAGGCGGACTCTTTATCACTGAGCCACCAGGGAAGCCACTCATATCATCTACCACTTGTTGAAAACTGTTAGGACTTAGCAAGTTTCATGTTATTAGTAGAATAAATAGCATAGAAATTGCTACCCACTCCAGAGTTCTTGCCTGGAGAATCCCATGGACAGAGGAGCCTGGCAGGCTACAGTCCATGGAGCTGCAAAGAGTTGGACACAACTGAGTGACTAAATATGTGTATATGTATATATATTGTCTTTTAATTATTTTAGAAAGGAAATGAACTCTGGGGGGAAACCTAAGTTGTTTTTATCCTTAGCAAACTTAATCTTTATTAAAGAGGACTAGAAACTCTTCTCTATGACAAAGAATCCTATATTATTTATCAATGTGGTACATAAAATGAGCAAACAGAAATGTTAGATATTGCAATAGGAATACTAACCTTGTTTGTTTGTTTCAACTAAAGCCTGAAAGGACTAACAATGAGCAAATAACTACATCTGTATGTGGGAGTATGTATGTGTGCACCTGTGTGCAAATACATGGGCAGTCCTGCATCTTTTCCCAGTCTTTCATGGAGATCCCAAAGGAAAATAATAGAGAGTATATTGTCCCCAGAACCGTGTCTCTCATACAATCTGAGGCTCAATAAATAGGTATTGAGTCAATGGAATCATATCTGCCAGATAACTTTACTTAGGACAAAAGACAGCTGTCAAGTTTCTGCTTCCTTGAAACCAATGCCATGTACTTTGAAATGTGATTTCTGTAGACTTTGGGTTTTCATTTGCATAGGTGTCTAGTGTCTGTTTTTCTGTCAGGTACTGTACTTGAAGCTGATGAAAGAATGATTAGAAAGACATACAATCCTTGTCCTCAAGTGGATGACTGTCTCATGGGGTGGTACAGACAGTCATAAAATGGTGTAATGATGAGGTGAGCTAAGGAGCTAGGACAGCAAAAGGGGTCCTTGGGTTTTAGAAATGTAGCTGGAATTGGGAGTCCAGGAAAGGATTGTTGGAAGGCAGGGAGCCCAGTATACACTTACTTTTTGTCTTTCTTTTAAAAAATATTTGTATTGAGAAAATTTTCAAACATACACAAATCTAAGGAGATAATATAACCATTATCTACAAATGCTCTGGGAGATGGTGAAGGACAGGGAAGCCTGGCATGCTACCCATGGGGTTGCAAAGAGTTGGACACGACTGAATGAATGACAACACAAATGGTCAGTTTTGTTCCATCCATGTTCTCTTCACACCCTCCAATCCATTACTGGACTAGTTTGAATCCAATTTCAGACCTCATATTATTTTAAGTATTTTATTATATACCTTTAAAAGATAAGGATACTTGTTTTATTTAAAAAAACAGTTCATTTCAGTCACTCAGTCCTATCTGACTCTTTGTAACCCCATGGACTGCAGCACACCAGGCTTCCCTGTCCATCACCAACTCCTGGAGCTTACTCAAACTCATGTCCATTAAGTCGGTGATGCCATCCAACCATCTCATCCTCTGCCATCCCCTTCTCCTCCTGCCTTCAATCTTTCCCAGCATCAGGGTCTTTTCAAATGAATCAGTTCTTCACATCAGGAGGCTGAAGTATTAGAGTTTGAACTTCAGCAGCAGTCCTTCCAATGAATATTCAGGACTGATATCCTTTAAGATGGACTGGTTGGATCTCCTTGCAATCCAAGGGACTCTCAAGAGTCTTCTCCAGAGAAGCATCTCCAACACAGTTCAAAAGCATCAATTCTCCTGCATTCAGCTTTCTTTGTAGTCCAACTCTCACATCCATACATGACTACTGGAAAAATAGCTTTGATTAGATGGACCTTTGTTGACAAAGTAATGTCTCTGCTTTTTAATATGCTGTCTAGGTTGGTCATAGCTTTTCTTCCAAGGAACAAGCGTCTTTTAATTTCATGGCTACAGTCACCATCTGCAGTGATTTTGGAGCCCCCAAAAATAAAGTCTGTCAGTTTCCATTGTTTCCCCATCTATTTGTCATGAAGTGATGGGACCAGATGCCATGATCTTAGTTTTCTGAAGTTTGAGAAACAATACTATTATCTCACCTAAAGTTAATAATAATTATATTTTCAAATATCCAGTCAGTTTCAGATTTCCTCTGTTGTCTCATGATTTTTTTAGATGACATACTTGATGAAACTAAGAGCGGGTCCTTTGAAAAGATAAACAAAATTGATAAACACATTTAACTAGAATGACCAAAACAGAGGAAGAGAGAAAGGATTCAAATAAAATAAAAAACGAAAAAGGTGTTACAACAATACCACAGAAATACAAAGGATCATAAGAGACCACAATTGATAATTAAATGTCAATAAATTTTACAGTCTATAAGAAATGGATAAACTTTTGGAAGCATGCAACCTACCGAGAATGAATCATAATGAAATAGAAAATCTTGAGATTGATCACTAGCAAGGCAATTGAATCAGTAATTTTAAAAAAACTTTCAACAAATCAAAGTTCAGGACTAGAGGACTTTAATAGTGACTTATACTGGACTTTTAAATAAGAATCAATGCCAATCATTTTGAAACTCAAAATATGGAAGGTGGAGGGAGGATTCTTCCAAACACATTTTAGAAGGTCAGCATTACCCTGATACAAATCTAGAGAAGGACACTGCAAGGAAAAAAAATTACAGATCAATATCCTTGACGAACAGAGATGCAAAAATCCTCAGGAAAATATTAACAAACTGAATTCAACAACACATTAAAAGGATCATACATTGTGATCAAGTGATATTTATTCCAGGGATGCAAGGATGGTTCAATATCCACAAATCAGTCTATGTGATATACCACAATAACAAAATGAAGAATAAAAATAATAAACATCTCAATAGATGCAGAAAAACCTTTTGAAAAAATTCAACATTCACTTATGGTAAAAATTCCAAGCAAAACACGTATAGAGGCAATGTACTACAGCATAATAAAGATGATAATGACAAGCCCACAGCTAACATCATGCTCAATGATGGATCTGACATCAAAAGCATAGGCAACTAAAGCAAAATTAAACAGGTGGGACTACAGCAAACTAAGAAGCTTCTGCACAGTAAAGGAATCAACAAAATTGAAAGGAAACTTACTAAATGGGAGAAAATATTTGCAAACCATATATCTGATAAGGGGCAGATATTCAAAATGCAAAAAGAATTCATATAACTCAATAGCTGAAAGACAAGCAATCTGATTAAAAATCATCTGAATAGACATTTTTCCAAAGAAAACATATAGATAGCATGCTCTAAGTATAGAAAAACATGCTCAACTTCATTAATAATCAGAGAAATGCAAATCAAAACCACTGTGAGATATCACTTCACTCATGTCAGAATGACTATTATCAATAAGACAAGCAATACCAAGAGTTGATGAGAATGTGGAAAGAAGGAAACCTTTGTGCTTGCTCAGTGAACATGTAAATTGGTGCATCCACTATGAAAAACAGAGGTTCCTCAAAAAATTAAAAATAGAATTACCATATGATCCAGCAATTCCTCTGCTCTGAACTTACCTGAAGAAAACAAAAACACTCACTTGAAAAAATATATGCACCCCATGTTTACTGCAACATTGTCTACAATAGCCAAAATATGGAGTCTTAAGTGTCCATCAACAAATGAATAAATATATAAAATGTGATGCACACACACATACAATGGAATATTATTCAGCCATAAAAAATGAAATGTTGCCATTTCTGACAATATGAATGGGACTTAAGGGCATTAAGCTAAGTTAAATAAGTCAGAAACAGAGGAAGACAAATACCATATAATTTCTCTTCCATATTGCACCTAAAAACAATAACAACAATAGCAATAACATATTAATACCAAGCTCATACACAAAGAGAACAGATTAGTGGTTACCAGAGCCCAGGGAGAAGGGGGTGGAAGAAGGGGATGGACTATTTTTTTTTTAATACATTGTAAGCAACACAAACAAAGATGGCATGCTTGAGACCAGACTCAAATGAGATCCACACATAGTGTTGTGCTCAGTTTAGAGTGTGTTTAAATGGCATAAAGAATTAGCCAAGATAATATGTGACATATGTAGGGCTTTTTGTGTGTATTTTGTTCACTATTTTGTAATTGTTCTTGTAATTATTATTCACCATTTTGATCACCCCAGTGCTTACACATAATAGGTGCTCAGGAAATATTTATTATATAAGTGAACGAATGCAAGAATGGGGTAGGAAAGCATTTCAAGCCAAGGGAGCAGCCGCAAGTGTGAGATCACAGTGATGTGGGGAACTATTCATTTTATTTATGGCTGGAGTATAGCATTGTGGTAAGGATAGGAAATGTGGCTGAACCAAAGTCAGGGCCAGACCATGCAGTGCTAAACAGACTGGGAAGAAACTTTTGGAGGACTTTCAGGAGTGGAGGGGCATGATCCAATTTGCATTGTAGAAAGGTTGTGATATCCATTTACCCCCGAGGGGCCAGCAGATCCCTTGCAGACCATGTCATATTCAAGACCACACCAATCAAGCTATGAAACTTAATTAAAGGGAAGTGAGTGAGTGTTGACATTAGTCATTCAGTCATGTCCGACTCTTTGCGACCCTACAGACTGTAGCCCACCAGGTTCCTCTGTCAGTGGAATTCTCCAGGCAAGAATACTGGAGTGGGCTATCATTCCCTTCTCCAGGGGATCTTCCTGACACAGGGATCAAACCTGGGTCTCCTGCATTGCAGGCAGATTCTTTACTGTCTGAACCACCAGGGAAGTTCCAGTTAAAGGGAAACTAAATGTTTATTGCAATGTCCCAAGGAAAATTTTCTGGGAAGGTTCATCATAGAGAATCTCTTCAAATGTTCTCTCCCAAGTCTGTCTCCTGCTAAAATCTCTCTCATGCCCTCAGTTCATACAGGCTGTCTTGGATCTTTCATCTCTGATCCTTTCCTCATCTATTTTGCTTTGCTGTCCTCTAATATAAATCCAGGTGGACTTCAGCCTTTCCTGTTGTCCCCGTGCCCAGTAGGTCAGATGGACATATCCTCAGCCCAATGGGAGCAGAGAGGTCATTTTTTTAAATTAAATTTATTTATTTTTAATTGAAGGATAATTGTTTTATAATACTGTGTTGGTTTCTGTCAAACATCAACATGAATCAACCATAGGTATACTTATGTCCCCTCCCTCTTGAAAGAAGTGGTTTAACCATACGGTCTGTTCTCTGTTACTCTTACATGATACAAACTTCTCTCAGGTTCTGCAGCACCTGTTTGGATGATGGTGAGACTCTGACTGATGCTCTTTTCCCAAAAGGCTACAAATCCAATTGGTACACTTGAAATTGGCCTCTCTTCTTTCACCAGAACACAGCTCTGCTACACAACAGAAAATTGCATCATCGGTGCCTTAATGGTGTGTACAGTTAACTGGAATGTCACTGTTCCAGTCTTAGAATTTTGAATGCCTCCTGGATGCCCCCACAAGGGGTGAGTAACACCCTGAGGCTCTTGTATGAACAGCCGTGTTGGAGGTTGATGGACAGGAAGGGAGGCAGGCTGGGGAGGCTTCAGGCTCCCAAGAAGCTGTTTTCCGGCAAGATTCAGATGCTGAAGCTGAAGCTCCAATACTTTGGCCACCTGATGTGAAGAGCTGACTCAGAAAAGACCCTGATGCTGGGAAAGATTAAAGGCAGGAGGAGAAGGGGACGACAAAGGATGAGATGGTTGGATAACATCACCAACTCTATAGACATGAGTTTGAGCTAGCTCCAGGAGATGGTGAAGGACAGGAAAGCCTGGCGTGCTTCAGTCCATGGGGCTGCAAAGAGTTGTACACAACTAAGTGACTGAACAACAACAACAACAAAAAAGCACATCCTTTTTGGATCCAACTTATTTCTGGGGACTGGCTTGTTTTGGATAAAATTTAGAGTCCACATGTGCCTTCCAAGTCGTTTCAGTTCTGTCTGACACTGCAACCCTATGGACTGTAGCCCACCAGGCTCCTCTGTCTATGGGATACTGCAGGCAAGAATACTGGAATGATTGCCGTTCCCTCCTCCAGGGGATCTTCCCAACCCAAAGATCTAACTCACATCACTTATGTCTCCTGCATTTTCAGGCAGGTTCTTTACCACTAGCTCCGCCCGGGAAGCCCCTAGAGTAATTAGTGACAAAATAGTGATTATTCTGAGCCATTTACTTTATATTTGTGTATTTTGTAGTCTACTAATGTGTATAGTAGGAATGAAACCTGATATTTTACAATTTTATTTACACGGCATGGGCTTCCTAAAAGAAATCTTTATAGATCAATCATGAGTTTTTTTCCCCCTTTTCTCAGTAGCTGCTGCCATCTTTGCTTTTATTGGATTTCTTTTAACAGCCTGTTTGGAAACATGCTTATTTTGAAAAAGCCTTTAGGAGCACTCATGTATTTAAAAAAAAAAATCTTAATATCACTGTGAAAGACACCAAAAATATCGTCTGATGAACTGCTATGAGAAAGGTTTCCTTACAATTTGAATCAACACAAACTTCAATTGCTTCAATGGGATATATTATCAAAACAACCTCTTTGTAACCCAATTGAAAGGATTTTTCTCAAATGAATGTTCAAAGAAACAGAAGGGTAAAGTACCAAACTTAGAGTCTTAAAAACTTTTGAAAAGTGAAAGAAAGTATTAGTCACTCAGTTATTTCCTTGCGACCCCATGGACTGTAGCCCACCAGTCTCCTCTGTCTGTGGAATTCTTCAGGCATGAATACTTGAATGGGCAGCCATTCCCTTCTCCAGGAGATCTTCCCAAGCCAGGGATCAAACCCAGGTCTCCTGTAGTGCCGGCAGAGGGTAGAGTTTTAAAAGCTTTCACATTCAAATAAAATAAAAGAGATCATTGGTTTTAATGCTTGCTTTCCACTACCAAAAAGGCCTTTTCCCACTGTAAAAAGATTCCGATGTTCAAACTATTCTTAGAGACTGCGTCTTAAAATTATGTTAATCTAGGACCAATTCATAAAGAAAGAATAAGATATGAAACAGACCAATCATAAGCCCTGTTGACATGCTTAGCAATTCTGACAATGAAGTAGAAATTCAAGTGCATTAATAAACTGTTAACCTCATTATTGATTTCAGCTACTGTGTAGTTATTCTCACAATTTCACAGATAACAAAAGGTAACCTGTACAAAATCAGTGGCAAAATGGACTCTTCCATCTCTCGGAGCAGTGCTTTTTCTTTCTTTTTAATTTTCCATATACTCTTCTTTGCTTTTGAAATGAGTGTTTAAAACATAGATTGGTTTGTTAGTTTTGAAAAGTTCAGATCATAAAGAGACTTGCAAGATGTGTTAAAGGAACTTGTATCCTAATGGTAATCACATTTGAATTTTAGAAAGTTTTATCTTCCAAACCTCACTATTTTTTGCATGTGTAATTTATGCCATCTCTCAGTCTCTACATATCTTTATTTTTATATTATCTAGTAATACATTTTTATATTATCTAGTAATAAATTATAGGCTTGCTAATTATATCATGTGAAAGTCGGTTCAGAGGTTCCTACACTTGAATTTTAGACATGCTTGTAGCATATGTGTATACTTAAGGCTTTGATGTCCTTCCTTCCACCAAAAAGGAAATAAATTGCAGAATGGTATATAGTTTCTGGCAAGAATGCCATTTCAACTGCATTCTTTTTTTTATGTGTGCAGGGATCTTTTTTCCTAATCTGGTAAAAATTATGATTCTTAATACTGAGATTTATTTTTACAGAAAAATCAATTTATCTTGGAAACTACCGTTAACAGCTATAAAAACTAAAGCCAAACATTTCTTCCCTGATAGCTCAGTTGGTAAAGAATCTGCCTGCAATGCAGGAGACCCTGGTTTTATTCCCGGGTCAGGAAGATTCACTAGAGAATGGCTACCCACTCCAGTATTCTGGCCTGGAGAATTCCATGGACTGTATAGACCATGGGGTTGCAGAGAGTCGGACACAACTGAGAGACTCTCACTTCGCTTCACTTCAAATATTGATGCACAGTGTTTAAATGGCAAGCACTCTCTCTTCCCAACCTTTGGCAAAATTCTACATAATCCATTGAATACTTCAATGTTATTCCTAAGATGATGGGAAGATGATAGAGAATCGTGGTCCAACAGATGCTGGACTTTCACACAGACCTTATTAGTTAACAATAGGTTATATCAACCTTTTTCCATCTCTTCCACTCTGGATTGTGTTACAATTGCGAAGCCCTAGGGAAAGAGAATCTTATTAATTAATCCTCAATCACTCATTTGCATTTATCAAAGTAAATCTGAAACTCCTAGAGCTACCTAGAATCAAACACAAGCACTGTGCTGAGGACTTTATGAACACTCTCTTCAGCAGCATAGAAACTATTCAATGCATAGGACATGTCCTATTCAATGCATAAAAGGGAAGATTCTATAATAAATTCAAACATTGGATCCATGTGCATTATAGGGGCAATCAAAATTGAAGGATTCTTCACCTGTAATATTATTGGTGTTTGAGCAGCACAATTCTTGGTTATGTGGGAGGCCCCCAAAGTCGAGAGATTTCGCATCTCAGACCCCAGACCACAAAATACCCATAGCATCCACAGGTCAACAGTGTGACCTTGCCACCTATATTCACAAATGTCCGTTAGAGGGATGGTTCCATCCCATACGGGCTTCCCTAGTAGCTTAGCTGGTAAAGAATCCACCTGCAATGCAGGACACCCCAGTTCGATTCCTGGGTCAGGAAGATCCAGTGGAGAAGGGACAGGCTGCCCACTACATTATTCTTGGGCTTCCCTGCTGGCTCAGCTGGTAGAGAATCTGACTGCAATGCAGGAGACCTGGGTTCAATCCCTGGGTTGGGAAAATCCCCTGGAGAAGGGGACGGCTACCTACTCCAGTTTTCTGTCCTGGAGAATTCCATGGACTGTGTAAGTCCATAGGGTCACAAAGAGTGGGACACAGCTGAGTGACTTTCACTTTCACTCTCCATCCCATATGGAGACGAGATGATATCCATCTTGCCTGTACTCAAACCTCACTCTAAAAAGAATTTCAGAGGAAAGATTGCAACCTTTTTGTCAGAGGTGAAATTCCTGATCCACCTACTTGATTGACCTCATGAATGGAGCTCTTTAGGATGTTGCATGGGTGAGGAAGGCTGAAAGTTATGTACAATCTACTCCTTCCTCTGCCATTAACTAGAGACTCAGTGGTGCATCCATATAGGTTGGCAACACAGTTGCCATGTAGCAGTGGTTCCTAAACTTTAGTGTGCTTAGAAATAACTTGGAGTGTCTTTTACAGTATTGATTTTGATTTAGTGTGTTTGAGCCAGGCTTCAGGGTGTGCATTCTACAAAATCACTCTAGAGAAATGTGATTCAAGTTGCCACCTCTCCACACTTTCTTTTATTTTGTTAATTTACTTGTTTATTTTTTCTATTGAAATACAGTTTATGTGTAATCAATGTTGTGTTAGTTTCTAGTGTACAACAAAGTGATTCAGATATATATGTATAGCTGTTGTTCAGTTGCCAAGTCATGTTCAACTCTTTGTGATCCCACGGACTGCAGCACTCTAGGCTTCCCTGTCCCTCACCATCTCCCAGAGTTTGCCCAAGTTCATGTCCATTGAACCTGTGATGCCATCCAACATCTCATCCTGTCACCCTCTTCTCCTTTTGCCTTCAATCTTTCCTAGCATCAGAAGCTTTTCCAATGAGTCAGCTCTTTGCATCAGGTGGCCAAAGTATTAGAGCTTCAGCTTCAGCATCAGTCCTTCCAATGAATATTCAGGATTGATTCCCTTTAGGATAGACTAGCTTAATCTTGTTTGTATCTGCTAATCCCAAACTCATAGTTTATCACTCCCCCACCCTGTTTCCCCTTTGTTAATCACAAATTTGTTTTCTAAGTCTGTGAGTCTGTTTCTGCTTTGTAAATAAGTTCATTTGTATCATATTTTAGATTCCAAATATGTATAATATCATATATTTGTCTTTCTATTTCTGGCTAACATCACTTAATATGATTATCTCTACACTCATCCATATTGCTGCAAATGACATTATTTCATTATTTTTTTTAAGGTAATTCTATTTTTAATTTTTTTGAAGTGTTTTTCACAGCAAATCCATTTTACATGCCTCCCTAGTGTACAATTTTGATTGTTCCACATCCTCACACCAACATTTGTTATTTTTTTTAAAAAAATGATTGTCCCCATGGGTGTAAGATGACACCTCATTGTGGCTTTGACTTGCATTTCCTTAATGATTTATGTTTTTATTTAAAAATAATTACAGGTTCACAGGAACTCACAAAAATAGTAGAGAAGTCTCAATGTACCCTTCACCCATTTTCCCCCAATGACAACAGCTTACACAATTGTAGTATAATGTCAAAACCAGGAAATTAACATTGGTGCAGCACACAGACCTTATTCAGACTTCGGCAGTTTTACATGCACTTCAGTATGTGTGCAATTGTATGCAGTTTTTTTTTTGTGTTTTATTAGTTGGAGGCTAATTACTTTACAATATTGTAGTGGGTTTTGTCATACATTGACATGAATCAGCCATGGATTTACATGTGTTCCCCATCCTGATCCCCCCTCCCACCTCCCTCTCCTCATTTTTTTTACAACTGAGTAGGAGTCTATCATATATATATATATATATATATATATATATATATATATATACATATATAAATATATACACCATATATATGTATACCACATGGTATTTACCATGTCTTCTTTATCCATTATCTCTACCATTTCTATAGATACTTCCTTAGAAGATTTCAACTCCAGGAAGAATCTTACAGAGCAACTGGCAATAAACCCCCCTATGTACACACATGTAGAGGATGAGAAAGGTTCTTAGGATAGGTAGACGGCTATATTAGAGGGAGAGAAAGCAGTAGTCTTCTGTATGTAAGTCTAGTGGGTCAGGATTCAGACTTATTTGAAGAGAGAGGAAATAAACATCTGGCCCCATGGGAGTGGTCAGTCTATGAACCCTCTGTAGCACTCTCACCAGAGAGGAAGGATGTAGAAATTGATGGGAATGTCTTCAGTATACACATGGGTGGAAATGGAGAAGTATTGGCTTCCTGAGCTGTGGTGGACAGGGAGACTATGTTCATGGACATACCCCTCCACCTTTACTGGGATCATTTCCAATAATAAACGCTCTGATCAGAAATGTATTCCTGGGGTTCATCTTCACTGTTGGCTGATACTCTACAAGGGGAGCATGTTGTGGGAAACCAGTTTAAGATGGTAGCCTGCCACCTACCTGTGGCAAGCTCCTGCAGCTCCTCATTTACAAGGCTGGTCCCAGGCAAACCTGAGGAAAGAGGCAAAGTTTGTCCCGAGAGCCCCATCCCCTCTTTCCCAACCTTCTTCAGCACCCCTTCCTCTTCCACCACCTCAAGGCTACTAAAGCAGACCCTCAGTCCTGTTTTTCCAGAGGCTTGTCCTCAGCTAGTTGCTACCTAATCCTCACTGGCGGCTTAACCAGAAAATGAATTAAAATTGTCCTCCAGGAGCTGTGTATTCAAGTAGCTCCTGAAAAGTGATAAGCCTTTACCACACAAACGATAAAATGCAAATGCTGAGATCAGGCACCAAGGTGATGGGTCTTATGGGCGATCTATTCATTAGTCTTGAAATAAAATGAAATATCACTCATAAGTTTGGTTATGTAACAGTGTGAATTAGAAGTTCATCTAAATCATGTCAGAGTATTAGAAGGGATATTGAATGGTCATGTGGCTTTTAGGCACATCAATACTTGGACCCCCTGGAGAAATGGCTTTTTTTTTTTTTCTTTGCACAAATTTCCACTAAAGAAGATTATAGTGAATATTTTATTACCATGAAGTCCGATCTACCACTGGACTCTAACAGTAGTGCCCTGGTCATCACTGACTCTTGCCACAACTACCCTTTGCCATCTGTTCTTCCTCCTAAGCCCCATCCCCTCGTACCTGGTAATCTGTTTGGCGCACTGAAGCCCAAGTGATCTTTTAAATATGCTAATTAGAGCTCGCTATTTCCCTGCTTAAAATCATTTTGTGGTTTCCTGCTGTTTCTAGGATAAAGACCTTCTTGTCCAACAACCTTCGTGATCCTTACTTAGCCTGTCTCTCTCCCTCTCACCTCCAGCCTCTCTGGTCTCCTTTCATATCTTCAGAGGTAGCCTCACCTCCTGTAAGAAAAAATTCATTTGACCTTACAAGGGTTGTAATAGCTCCTGCAGGCTTTCCTCTGTGCTGCCCTAACCCCACTGTCACTGTGTTGTTTTAACCCATTTTTTGATCCATTGCAACTGTCAGTTTCTCTTTGTTAATGTATTGTGTACTTATTTGATTAATGCTTGTTTTCTCATCTAGACCATAAGCTCCATGGGATGAGGACTTGTGTCTCTTTTACTCATACCCAGTGTATTCCCATAGAGAGAGACTACAGTAAGCTCACAAGTAATATTTTGCCCAATAGATGAATAAGATATTCCTTTTATCTAACAACCATCTCTCATGCTTTGGATTGAGCCCATTTTTAATCATTGGAAGAGATGGAGAACTGGTTATTTTCCTCAAGTTCTCCTTTGTTTGAGGATGTAATATAGTAATATTTTGGTGGAAATGCACAGATGCATCATTAACATGGAAACTAGGTGGTATAAGTGAGTTTATTCACACATGTTGTTAATTTTCTTCATTTTCTTCAATTTGTTAAAACTCTGACTTGGTAACTGGAGAGGGTTAACTCCACTATTTAAGAGTTTAAGGCTCCTAGATTTTTCTATACTAAAAAGAAAAAATCTTTTTGGGTGGTGCGAGGAGGTATAAACAGCAGGGGAGAGAAATACAGCAGCAAAAGATGAATAAAAAAAGTAAATGTTAGAATGAGCTTTAAAATGGCAATAAAGAAACGGGAATTAAGGATATTTCTCAAGAAAGAACCAGGGATCCTATCAGATATTTTATTTTAAAGGAGAAAGATTGCTCTTTAGATTTTATCAGTCACTTTTTATTTAATCTGAATCCAAAACAAACACATATGGGATCCTGACCAAAGTTTCTCCTGTGCTTTAGATCTCAGAGATTATTGCCTACAAGTGACTGTTTGGTTTGTGTGTTCTTATTAATAGTGTCTGTAATTTTTAAAATAAAAACAACCATTTACAGAGTTTTATGTGCCAGACACCTTACATACAGTATCTTGTTTGGTTCTCAGAAACAGATATGATTATTAACCCTCATTTTACAGATAAGGAAAGTGTGGGTTGGAAGATTAATCAGTTTGCCTAGACTTACAGTTTTGGACAGATTCCTGATTCAAATCCCAACTGTGACTGGTTCTAAACTCGGTGCTCCTGTTTTGCCTCAGTTCCTCTTTAAAATGAGATCTCAACATGTGCTAAGGTTTAAGTTTTCCCCATTTTCACAAGTAAACTCACTCAGACCTGTGGTTCTCTGAGTGGGATCCTCAGGTCAGATGCATCAGGGTCACATGGTGACTTGTTAGAAGTGCAAGTTGTCCGACCCCATCCAAGAACTGGAGTGAAAACAGGATGAACACAATAGTTTGCATTTTAACTAGCCCTCCATGCGATTCTGTTGCACTCAATGGTTGAGAACCACTACCTGGAGGAATTAAGAACTGAGCACCCCCGTATAGCTCACTATGCTCATAACTGATCATGTTATAGCCCACACATCACACTCCCTTTCCAGACGCCACTCCTGAAGAATATGTCTCACTCTTTTAGGTTCTCCAGGGATGAAGCCAAAGCTGAAAGTCTTCTACAGATTTTGTTTGGGTTTGAAATGATGTCATATAAGTTTACACTGGGTTAAGTAAACAGATAACATTTGAACAACATTTTACTTGGATGTTGTGGTGGATTGCAAAAGGTCAAGTGTTTTTTGGTTAATGTTTTCATGTTTCTCCATTTCTACTTTCCTCCAGAACAGGAAGCGGAAGTTCTAAATACTACTATGAAGCCTGCTCTTGGTATTTCCGGACTGGCTGAGACCAGAAAGTAGCGGAAGAGACAAATATTTCTTGTTAGAGTTCCAATTTGATTTCCAAATCAAGGTGCACAGGATCAAAGTTCTTTTAAGTACAGATCAGCATCCTAAACTTTGATGCTTATCTAAATAAACAACTTTGGACTCTGTGCTACTAGTTGTAACATAGGCAGGTGACTGAGATAAAGAGATAAATCAACCCTAAGGAATAAGGGGGAAATTCTCACCAGATAGCTGAAAACAACAATCCTTGAGATTGTGGTTGCCTTTCTTATTAATTTTCTAAGTATCGATGATGAAAACCTATAATAAATTGAAGAATGAACATCTTAGAACCTGAGTAAGCTAGGAAGAAAAACAATTTCCACAAATGGATTCTTTCATTATGATAAAAAGTTGCAGAAGACCTTTAAGAAATTACCATTTTGAGAATTTTAGCTACTTTTGAGACTCATTCATTTACTTCTGTTGCATTCTCTCGCTAAGTTTTCCTCAGTTGTTTCCAACTTTTTGCAATCCCATGGACAGTAGCCCACCAGGCTCCTCTGTTCATGAAATTTTCCAGGCAAGAATACTGGAATGAGTTGCCATTTCCTACTCCAAGGAATCTTCCCAACCCAGGGATCAAACCCACATTTCTTGCATCTCCTGCATTGGCAGGTGGATTCTTTACCACTGCGCCATCTGGGAAATCTGTTCTGTATATAATCACTAAGTTAAGGCATGTGAAAGTAGAAGGAACAGAGAGGGATGAAAGACTGTACTATATTTTTGATTTATTATCTAGCTTAGATTTTTGCTTTCAGTTTGTTTTGGTTTGCTTTTGTAGGGAAGAATAATAGTTCACACTACAAAAAACCAAATGGAATTTGGATTATTTTTAAAATAATGAAACTTCTAGATGAGTAAATGGGGAAGGTAATTTGTGAATCAAGCAAGTACATTTACTGTGTCATTTTGGAAATGGATAAAACCCACTTATTTAAAAAGGAGGAGAGGGTTTTCTGCTTTCACTAGGGCTTCGCTTGGTGAGCTGGTCCCACTACTATATGCAAATAAATAAAACTAGAGGGATCTTTTAGCCTTACTCTTGGCTTAGAATCTTCAGAATTATTAGTCTAGGACTGCTATCTGTCAAGGTAAAGGGATTTAATTATTCATTATCAGCCATAAAATATCTGTACTGATATAGTCACATTAGCCCCTTGTTAAATGTGCTCATGATCAACTGATAAAACACTGGTGTTCTCTCTCCTTTAGACCCGAACTTGACATTTCTGAACAGTACCTCCACTTTGCCACCTAATATTGTATTGCTTAGAATTTCCTGAAATACTTTGCATGTCAGGTGTATTTCCAATCTATACAAAAGAACCCTGATACATGAGCACTGTTTTCCTCCAGCTTAAAATAATAAGTCAGTTTCTGGCAAAATCTGAGAACACGCAGCACTCGAGTCTTAAATGAGAAATTGTGGATTCTACACCGGAGCCTGCTGTGAAAACTAATCTTTGCTTTAGATCTCCACCTTGTGGCTGTGCTTAGCTGCTCAGCCATGTCTGACTCTTTGTGACCCCATGGACGGCAGCCCGCCAGGCTCCTCTGTCCAAGGGGATTCTCCAGGCAAGAATCCTGGGGTGGGTTGCCATGCCCTCCTCCAGGGGATCTTCTCAACCCAGGGTTAGGTGTTAAGAATGTCAGTTCCTCTTGATTTTATGATCCTCGTTTATAGATTCTGTTTAGAAGGAAGTCAGGACGTATATTGTCTGAAAATAACTTAGATGGTATTGTCTGAAAATAACTGAGACTGATGATTGAGTATTTAGAAATTTATAATTTGGATTTAGCTTACTTTGGAGTGAATTTTTCCTCTGAAGCACATTTTCATCATTTTTTGTTCAACTACCTTGAGAAATTAATTTTAGATTTCTCAAAAGACATTCAGAGATCACTGTTTGTGATTTCTCATGTAGAAGGATCCCATAAAGGAAATCTCATTATTGGTATCTTCCTCTGCCTTCAGTAAACTCCCATGGGTGGATTATAAGGGGTCCAGAGCTTACAACCTCAGAACTCTAGGGAAAGATATACAAACTACTCAAACACGTGGTTTAACTTGGTCCAAGAAAGCAGGTGACAACTAGGTGGCTACTAGGAATTCTGTGATTTCATTTTCTAAATTTCTTCGTTAACAATATGGAAAAGCTGTATGGCATTCCCTGGGTACTGCTCAGCCCCGTGCAGCTTACAGACCAGGTAGGTCAAACATGAAGTCCTGCTAAAGGTGGGCCTGATGTGCTGAGATCAAGATTAGAGCTCTTTGGACTTACATGAGACTTGATTTACAGGATGTGATTAACAAAACACAGTATTTTATCATCTGTGTTTGTCATATCCTTGACTTCTATCTCTTTTGTCTGACTCTAATGGCAAATGGTGACTTTACCCAAAAATCACATCCATAATCTGATAACCTTTCATCACTTCCATTGTTCATTGCAACCTGACATCCTATTAGAACAGAAGGCGAATTCCCATCACGCTGCTGCTCAGAATGCTTCTATGACTCCCTTTCACTCAGAGGAGAAGCCCAAGTCCTCCTGGCGGCCCTCAGGACCCACGCCACCCGGCTGGTGTTACCTCTGCAAACTCACGTCCTCTGACTGCCACCGGCCGTCCTGCTGCAGCTGGGTCACGGTGGCCTCCCCCCTGGCCTCAGCACAGAAAAAGCTTTTCATTACTGCCCTATCTGCCCGGAGTGCTATCCCTCCAGTCACCCACGAGGTGGGCTCCCTCACTCTTCAGGATTGCTCACAATTCATGTTTCTTTCCTGGGTGCATGCTGTGTGCATGCTTAGTTGCTTCAGCGTGTCCGACTCTGTGCGACCCCATGGATGGTATCCTGCCGGGCTCCTCTGTCCATGGGATTCTCTAGGCAAGAATACTGGAGTGGGTTGCCATGCCTTTTACCAGGGGATCATCCCAACTCAGGGATAGAACTCACATCTCTTATATCTCCTACATTGGCAATTGGGTCCTTTACCACTAGTGCCACCTGGGAAGCCTTCTTTCCTGGCCACCCTGTTTAAAATTGCAATAGTCTCCCTATACCCCCATTCCCACTTCCCTGCTTTATTTCATTAGTTCCACTATGGTGCATGCATGCTCAGTCAGGTCCAACTATTTGTGACCCCATGGACTGTCGCCAGCCAGGCTCCTCTGTGCATGGAATTCTCCAGGCAAGAATACTGGAATGGGTTGCCATGCCCCTCTCCAGGGGATCTTCCCAACCCATGGATCAAACCCATGTCTCTTGTGTCTTCTGCATTGGCAGGTGGATTCTTCACCACTCTGCCACCTGGGAAGTCCTTAGTCCTGCTTTACATTTTACTTATTAATCTCATGTATTATCCACCTCCTCCACTAGAATGTAACCACCATGAGTAGGGATTCTGCTTGTTTTGTCTGCTTTTGCATGCTTGGTGCTCACCACAGTGCCTGGATCCAGGGGATAACAGTAACTGTTTTCCGTAGGGGTGACTTTGTCACACATTAGTCTTTAAGTTCCTTGGGTCCACATCTTATTTGTTTGTGCCCAGCACAGCGCCCAGCAATTTGATTTTTAATCTATGTTTGGTGGATAAATGAATGACTGTTGATGTACCTTTCTGAGGGCTCTCAACTTACTGAACACAGAAACATATAATAGTTGTATTTTTTTCCTTATTACTGATTTTAAATGATCTCTGCTACACTGCCCTTAAAAACATCTTGGCAGATTTCATTTTGTTCTTGTCAGTTTGATCACTGGGTCTGTTTTATTTGAGTATCTACAATGGCTCATTTGGAAACTTCATTCTTAAACTCTATCGAAAGCCTCCCCTTTCTCTGACACTGTCTACCTGCTGATCTGAAAACTGAGCATATGTGGGCTGTCTTACATACTCTTTCTTCTTTTCTCTTTCCTTTGGGACTTTCCTCTTGACTCTCATCAGGCCCTGGACTCCTGCAGGTTCGCAGTGCCTATTGCAGGAACTCAGCAGGAAGGGCGCGGAGGCTGCACTCCCCTGATGGGTGACAGATTCGTGGCTGACAGCGCTTTCACTCAGACTTTCATGTGCAGGTTCATCTCCTAGTGGTCTTGATAAAAAAGCAGATTCTGATTCAGGAAGTTGAGGGTGGGGCCTGAGACCCTGCATTGCTAGTAACTCTCTGGTACTAGTAACTTCTACTGCCTGTCAGAAGGTCACGTGTAACAGAAAGGCATAGCACAATCTTCTGCTCCTCCTGACTTAGACTGTTTCTGTCTAATGCTGGAAGCTGCTGTTGGTATGGTGGTCTCTGCATAGGGGCAACTAGTGGCTTTTGGGGGTCACAGCTTAGCTTCTGTTTAAGCTTCTTTTTAGCTTCTATATTTCCCCTTCATTGCTGCCAGGAGGAAAATCGCTGAACTCTTCTCCAGGTTGGGCTGCCTGGGCAGCTCCCAGGGCTTCTGCCCCTCTGCTAATCTGTGGGCACTTTCTTTTGGGGGCAAGGAATGAAAGGGAGTGATTACACATATCCTCTAAGGGCCCTGGGGAGGTGGGGTTGGGTAGGGCTCACCCCATCCTCCTCTTAAATATGTCACAGAACTGTCCCATCAGACCTTGCAGATGTAGCCTCCTGGGATTTCTTAACTTGGGAACAGATGGCAGGTGACCCTTCCTTCATCCCCGGACTGGGGAGGAGACTGTGAAGGCTAACGTGCCACAGGCCACTCCTCTGAGAATGTGTTATCTCCACCCTAAGGATGGTCTCACCAAGCCTGGCTCCTGTGCTGAGATGAATGTGGCCTCTGGGTTCTGCAGCCCAGAGTGGATCCAGCTAGGACATGATGTCTCTTTCTGCAGCCACCCTGCTGTCCTTTAGGACTATTCTCAGGGCTTCCCTCCCTTGCCTTCAGGAAGGAAAACTTCCCCACTAGAAAGTGAGGGCATAACCCCCTTCTGGCAGACACACGACCTCAAAACCATGGGTGATGACCTCTTCTTTCTTTCTTCTTACAGGACTTGGCAAGACTCCATTCTATGAACTTTGCCTCCCTTTGGGGCCCCTCCTTCTCTCCTTGTTTCTCTGTGACTTCAGCCTAGACTCAAAATTTTCGGAGGCAAGGAGCCAGGGATGGGTAGGAATGATGGTTCATCCTCCTTGGTCCCTACCCCAGGGATGAAACAAAAACTGAGCACCACTCCCCACTCCACCCCCTCACATGTTGATCTTTCTTCTCTCTCCATTCCAGAGAGGTGAGTTCCACCCTTCTTTCTCCAACTCAGTTTCAACTGCAAGGACCACCCCTTGTTCTGGCCCATATTCAGATCTAGACCACTACCCCCCCATCCCATATTTATCATCCGTGCATCACCTCTAGTCAGGTTTCCATCTAAGTTTAACTCCCTAGATCTTGCACTAGTCAAGGCCAGTTATATCCTATTCTTAAACCTTAGTGAAAGTGAAAGTCACTCAGTCGTGTCCAACTCTGCAAGACCATGGACTCTAGCCTACCAGGCTGCACTGTCCATGGGATTCTCCAGGTAAGAAAAGTGGAGTGGGTTGCCAGTTCCTTCTCCAGGGGATCTTCCCAACCCAGGGATCGAACCCAGGTCTCCCACATTGCAGGCAGATTCTTTACCATATGAGCCACTTACACCTTACCCCAATCTAAAATCAAGCCTAGAGTTTAAACTTGCTCACAGGGCTATGCACATCCTAATCCATCTTCTCTCCCTTTGAGGCCTCTGTGATACTCCATTGACAGAAGGTGCTGTACACACACAAAAATTGAATAAATAGATGAATTTTTTAAATTATTATGGGTTTTGGTGGTGGCAGGGCTGACCCTAAATGCTCGAAGTTCTACAAACTTGAAATAAGGAAATATGAAGTGCCATTTACCCTAATCCGGATTTAAGACTTAAATGCAGGTTTGGGGTGATGGGAAAAACCACATTTCATATCCTGGTACCGTTGAATGAATGAACCGCAGCAACCCAAGCCTTACTCTTGTTTCTCCTCATTTCCTAGGGATGAGTCAGTAGATACAGCTCATATAGGGAGGAAGGTAGGGTAAAAATGAAGATGAGAGGCTTGAAAGTTCAGGGTAATCTGTTAATAAGGTGTGTAATGTGGTAGAGAAAGCACAGGTTTTAGGTCAGTAATACTTGCAGCCCTGTCATTTGAAAGCTCTGTAACTGAGGGCAAGTCATGAATTTCCTTGACCTTGTTTACTTAGCTGATAAATGGGGAAAATAATGCTTATTTCTGTGGTGGTTGAATTATATAAATATTAAATTAAATGCTCATGTACTTAATAATCTCAGACCTATAGTGAATGTTCAGTAAAAGGTAGATATTTGGCTTCCCTGGTGGTCCATTGGTTAAGATTCTACAGGGGAATCTTATTTCTATTGCAGGAGGCGTGGGTTCAACCCCTGGTCAGGAAAGTTCTATGTGCAGTGCAGCCAAAAAAGAAAAGAGGTAGATATTCAATGAACTGTGGTATTACTATCTTCACCTTTGTTTTTATGACTTTGAAGGTTTATTTTTCCTCAAAATCTAAGTGTCCTTTGGACATAATGCATTGAAGAGGCGTTTTCCCCCCTTAAAACAGTAATAAGTTCTATAATAGATGGAAAGTGATAAATTGGAGAGTGGTATGTTATTAAATGAATATCACTATTTAGTTAAGTAAAACTGAAATGTTACCCATGTTAAGCTTAGCATTATTTATTATTTTAGATGATGCTCACAACAAACTCTTATAAATGAACCTGTAAAATTTGTTAGTTAAATAAGGTGAATTTCATGTTTTTTGAGCTCTTAGGCATTATGCTTAAATTTTAAAAATTGAAACCAAATTGACTTCTAAAAGCTCATACTATCCATATTTTTTAGGGCCTATGAACAGTATCATACCATTTGAATTAATAGTAACATTTTAGAGGTTATTTCAGATGAAGAGACTTGGCAGTTTGCTAAGGAAACTTCCTTCAACAGCCATAGCTTAATTATATCCTAATTGTTACCCTGTCTTATTGTTGATGCAATATTTTGACTTTTTTTTTGATACAGTAAAAAGCCTTGGACAGATATGTAGTATTTTCCATTTTCAGGGTAATAAAAGATTACAAGTACTACATTGTTAATCTTTACACACTCATGAGAGAATTATTGTGAAATCCAAAATTTAATTTCAATTCTTGACAAGATATCTTGATGTTACAAGTGAGTTGTGCTGAGTCAAAACAAGCATACACAGCTGTGAAGATAAATTTTTTAAAATAACTATGCAAAAATTTTCCTTCAGCTGTGAAGTCTTACAATTTCATGGCTGCAATAGTAAAAATAATTGCTTTTCATTGAGTAAAACTATATAGTAGTTACTGTATCAAGCATTTTAAATGTACTTAGCCATTTAACCAACAAAAGTCCATCTAGTCAAAGCTATGGTTTTTCCAGTAGTCATGTATGAATGTGAGAGTTGGACTATAAAGAAAGCTGAGTGCCAAATAATTGATGCTTTTGAGCTGTGATGTTGGAGAAGATTCTTGAAAGTTCCTTGGAGTGCAAGGAGATTCACCTAGTCCATCGTAAAGGAAATCAGTCCTGAATATTCATTGAAGGACTGATGTTGAAGCTGAAACTCCAATACTTTGGCCACCTGATGTGAAGAAGTGACTCACTGGAAAAGACCCTGATGCTGGGAAAGATTGAAGGCAGGAGGAGAAGAGGACAAGAGTAGATGAGATGGTTGAATAGCATCACTGACTCAATGGACATGAGTTTGAGTAAACTCCGGGAGTTGGTGATGGACAGGGAGGCCTGGCATGCTGCAGTCTATGGGGTTGCAAAGAGTCAGATATGACTGAGCAACTGAACTGAACTGAGCCATTTAACCTTCAAAATATATACAGTAAGTATCATCTCTTTCCCCATTTTACAGATAAGGAAATTGCGCCTTTACAATTTAAATGACTTGGCCAAAGTTACACAACTTGTAAGCGTCAAAACCAGGATTCATGCCCCTAAAGGCTATTTCCAGTAATAATAAATGAAAACTGTAGGTTCGATCTCCAACCCTAGCAACTAAACATTTGTTGCTAAACATCTGTTGCTAAACCCTTGTAACTAAACATCTGTAAATTGGGTAGAGAATGAAAAGCAATGCTAGAAGAAAGATCCGATCTGCATCCTCATTTTTCAGTGGCAGAGTGACTTGACCCAACCCAGACAGCTGCTTGTAGGTAAAGCTCTGATTGGAACCCCTAAACCCTGCTTTGTTTGGCGTTCTTTTCCACTCCATTTCCTTAGACAAAACAAGTTAGCAGCGTGAGTAGATCCATTACAGGACATAGTCCTCTCTCCTTAAGTGAGCTGAGGCTATGAGAGTTCTCTGGCGATTACTTCCCTCATATTACTTTAGGAATGTCTTATGTAATGTGTCCTCTTGAAAGTTGTCTGTAAGTCACGAAATGAAGTTGGATGGAGTCTTAAAATTCCATTAGACCCACTCATTCATTCTTGGATAAGGAAATCCTATCCCAGTGAGATGAATAGGTTCCTCTAAGGTCACACACCACCAGTAGTACCAAAATCTCCCTCATTCTACCACATTGCTGTAAGCATTTGTACTGAGATACAGAGAAAAAATAAAAGAAGAGAAATTTAGAGTCCTAGGGAGTTTTACTCCTAAAAGGTCTTCTTATGAATTGTTTTGTACAGTGGAAAATCCTTCTATGAAGAGAATAATTCTCCCCATTTATATCGTCTGTATCTTTTCAATTTTTTTTTTAAGTTTACTGAATTCTTTGTATCCTTCAACTTTTGTCCACAGAAATGTGGATTATTAGACTCAATTATTCATACAAATTTAAATTTAAATCTAGATTGTCCATATCTTTCTTTCTTCTAAATCTTGGGTATATGAACTTATGATAATTCCCATGGCTTACAAGAGTCATGAATTGAGTGGAAATTTGGCTCCAAATTTTGCCAAATGGTTTGTGCTGATGAGCATTACATATTACTGAGGTGAAAAAGAGCTTAAACCAACGAGCCCACTCCTTCAGAGTCCAACTTTGTTTGTTCCCCTTTGTTGGCAGGAAAACTAGACAGAAACTGTATTTTCTATGTGCAAAGTGAGCCAGACATTGTGAGTTTGTGGTAACATGAGCCTTATCTCTCAGATCATTACCAAAGATTGGAATACGCAAGAAAGGGACGCCGATCACAATCATTACAGTAATTTTGAATTCATTGCAAATACAGTTCATATGAGAACTTAGAACTTCTGCCAACTTATCTGTTGCAGCAAGTGGCAGCTCTTCTTGATCATGCCTGAACACAGGAATGCCCAGCTACAGGAAGATATGGAGAAAAATTCTGAATTGATTTAATAGAAGAACTAGAAAGTGATCATTCACATTGCCAAATCGTCTTTCATTTTGTAAAAGATTATGGTAATTACTTTCCTAATAAGCTTTCTTAGGGCTGCTGACATATAATTTTTAGAAAATGAAAACCATGACTCACATGTAAATATAAAATGAATGCATGTCAAGGATTTAATTCACTCATTTATTAATGAGGGAATTGGGAAGATGTCAAGAGTCTTTCAAAGAGCATTTGAGTACTTAGATTCTTACAGGCAATTTAATAAAAGAATATTAGGATAAGATTGCTGGAATAGATACTCCCCAAACTCCCCAAATATCCTATAGGGCAATAATCATAATCTTTGGGATTATCTATTCCACAAGAAAAAAAACAAAACATTGTTTGCATCTCTACTGGACAAAATCTATATGTTTCCTGGTAACATCACTAAGCCTAAGATCTTTAATTAGTAAATAGTAAATTAAACATGACATCCCCTAGATATCCCTGGGTGGACTTTAAACCAATATGATCCTGACAAGATTTACCATCTACTCTTCCCCCCTTTTTCCATGTTCGCTACTTTTCCTTAAAAAGATATTTAATTTTTAAAATTAATTGCATATTTTTAGTAATATTGACAGGGGGAAGACTAGAGATCTCTTCAGGAAAATTAGAGATATCAAGGGAATATTTCATGTAAGGATGGGGCACAATAAAGGACAAATGGTAAGGACCTGACTGAAGCAGAAGACATTAGGAAGAGGTGGCAAGAATATATAGAAAAACTATACAAGAAATGACCTAGAACTAGTCCTTAATGACCCAGATAACCACAATGGTGTGTTCACTGACTTAGAGCCAGGAATCTCAGAGTGTGAAGTCAAATGGGCCATGGGAAGCATTGCTATGAACAAAGCTAATCAATGTGATGGAATTCCAGCTGAGCTACTTAATATCCTAAAAGATGATGCTGTGAAAGTGCTGCACTCAATATGCCAACAAATTTGGAAAACTCAGCAGTGGCCTCAGGACTGGAAAAGGTCAGTTTTCATTCCAGTTCCAAAGAAGGGCAATGCCAAAGAATGTTCAAACTACCGTACCATTGCACTCATTTTACATGCTAGCGAGATTATTCTCAAAATCTTTCAAGCTAGGCTTCAGCGGTACATGAACCAAGAACTTCCAGATGTACAGGCTGGTTTCAAAAAGGTAGAGGAACCAGAGATCAAACTGCTAACATTTGTTGGCTCACGGAGAAAGCAAGGGAGTTCCAGAAAAACATCTACTTCTGTTTCATTGATTACACCAAAGCCTTTGACTGTGTGGATCACAATAAACTGTGGAAAATTCTTAAAGAGATAGAAGTATACCAGACCACCTTACCTGTCTCCTAGGAAACCTGTATGTGGGTAAAGAATCAGCAGTTAGAATTGGACATGGAACAACAGACTGATTCCAAATTGGTAAAGGAGTACAAGCCTGTATATTGTCCCCCTGGTTATTTAACTTCTATGCAGAGTACATCATGTGAAACACCGGGCTGAATGAATGACAAGCTGGAATCAAGGTTGCTGGGAGAAATGTCAGCAACTTCAGATATTCACATGAGGTACCACTTTAATGGCAGAAAGTGAAGAGGAACTCAAGAGCCTCTTTATGAGAGTTAAAGAGGAGAATGAAAAGGCTCTGAAACTCAACATTCACAAAACTAAAATCATGGTATCTGGTCCCATCATTTCATGGCAAATAGATGGGGAAAAATTAGAAACCATGACAGACTTTATTTTCTTGGGCTCCCAAATCGCTGTGAACGGTGACTGCAGCCATGAAATTTAAAAGATGCTTGATCCTTGGAAGAAAAGTAATGACAAAACTAGAGAGGGGATTAAAAAGCGGAGGCATCACTTTGCCAACAAAGTGATCTATATAGTCAAAGCTATGGTTTTTTCAGTAGTCATGTACAGATGTAAGAGTTGGACCATAAGCAAGGCTAAGCACTGAAGAATTGATGCTTTTGAATTGTGGTGCTGGAAGAGACTCTTGCCAGTCCCTTGGACAACAAAGAGATCAAGCCGCTCAGTCCTAAAGGAAATCAACCCTGAATATTCATTGGAAGGAAAAGGAATTCAAATTATTACAAAAAATAAAAGTTGTGTGTAGAAGAGTGCAAAGGCCTTAGAGGAAGCTCTGAGACGGGGAACCACAGGCTGCAAGCCCCCTCTGATCTACTGCTGTGCTGTCGGTAGTAGGGCTTAGTCGTCCAGCTGTGCCTGACTCTTTGCAACCCCAGGGACTGTAGCCTGCTAGGCCCCTCTGTCCTTGGGATTCTCCAGGCAAGAATACTGGAGTGGGTTGCCATGCCCTCCTCCAGGGGATCTACTTCTACTATTTGTCAAATACCTGCTGTGTGCCAAATGTGTCACATTAGGTATTTTATTAGCACTGCATCTAATTCTCAGGTAATGATCCTAAAAATAACTCTATTATGATACTAGAAACTTACCTGAGATCACACAGCTACTGAGTATGAGTCAGGGTCTAAATCCTCAATTAGTGGGCTCCGAAGCTTGTGCTCTGTGGATGTTACTCTATACTCTGCCACTTCTCACCATGTTATTATGAAGGTAAGGATCTTAAAATTGTACACATTTTATTTTAATCACAAATATGGACCCTCAATCCTTGCATCTGTGTGAAACCTGTAACTGATATTTAATGGAGATTGACTGATTGCTAGCCAGTGGTTGAGTGCTTTGCCCTGGTTGTCTTATTCAATTATCCCAACAGCCCCATGAGGGTGATTATAAAGCACCCTTACTTTACTGTTTAAACACAGTGATATTAAATTAAACCTCATTTGCTCTAATTTTAAAACCTCCAAGTGTCTTGTGGCAGGGTGTAGCTGTAAAATAGAGTGTCTTTCTCTCTCTGAGTGTATTAATCTGGAGATACTGTGTAAATGTAAGAAAATATTGACGTTTGTAAAACGAGGCAAATACTGAGCAGAAACATAGATTAAACAGAGGTGTAAATCATGTCCATTAGTAGCTTTCCTAAAGCATTGAGAACATTTCTGAGAAAAATATATCAGTGGTAACTTTTAACTTTTGGAAAATCATGAGCTTGCTTTATTATGATGGTACAAACACTAATTCAGTAATTTGGACTTTCTTACTCCTGGCCCTCAATTTAGAAAGTGGAGTTATATACCCTGACATTCTTTCTTTAAAAAATCTCTAAGCAGGAAATTTCTTGATAGGACACAAGACTTGAGAAGAACAAATTTGTCATTATCTGTGCTTTGTTTTATTTTTTTATTTTTATTGTAGCTAATAGTCTCAAATGACTTTCATAGGATTAATTTATTAGAATTCCCTTTTTACATCTAGTCAGAAGAAAATGTTGGAACTGATGGGTAGAGATATGTGGATACATGGTATTTTGGGAAGCTGAATACATCTGATTTTAAGTGTATGGGGTTTGAATGAGTGCACATGTTAGTTTGCCTGACCTTTCTAATGCATTAACTGCAACTTACATATTTATTGGCATGAAAATTTTACTGGAAGGATATGTGTAGAATCCCAGAGTCAGGAGGGATCTTTTGAGGTCATCATGTCCAAATTCTCATTCAATGAAGATATCTGTTTCACAACATCCTTGCTGTATAATTGTCTCATAGTAGGGAATTGATTTGGGCTCTTTGGGCTTTTAATGATTCATTGTCTATTAGTTTCCTAGGCTGCCATAACAAATTACCACAAACTTAGTGGCTTAAAACAACAGAAATTTATTGTCTCACAATTCTGGAGGTTACAAGTCTGGAATCAAGGTATTGGCAAAGCTATACTCCCTCAAACCTTTAGGGGAGGATCCTTCTTTGTTTCTCCCAACTTCTGGTAGCTCCAGATGTTTCTTAGTTTGTGGCAGCATAACTCCAATCTCTGCCTGTCTGTATCTGTCTCTTCACACAACTGTCTTCCCCTCTGATTGTTATTATTCCCCCTCCAGCCATATTGGATCAAGGTCTCACCCTAATGATCTCATCTTATTTTTGTTACATGTGCGAAGAACTTACTTCCAAATAGCTTTAGGACTTCAATGTATTTTTGGTGGGGTACTTGGGTGAGGAGTCATAATTCCATTCACAACACACAGTATACCCAAAAGAGCTGACTGAGTACTCTGGCTATGTCCCATTATTGTGCTTCTGTTCTTGGCTTTTTGGCCACAAATCCTTCATAGCTATTCAGTCCTGAAGTCTCACCTGTCATTGTTTCCTTGTGACCCCCTACCTGCTGACCCGATACTGCAGGGAGATTCCAGACTCAGATCAGACTTACCCCTGAACCAGTCTTAAATCAGTCATTCCAGGAAGCTTATTCTACCTTTGGATAGATTAAGTTGTTTAGAGTTCTTTTTTATATTTGGTATAAAACTCCCACCTTTGGTCCTAATTATTTTTTTTTCCCCCTGTGGTAATGAAAGGCTGATGCTGAGACACAAAAGACACCAGGATTTTTGGCTTCCAGAGGAGAGGAATTCAATCCGGGGCCAGTGACGAGGCTTGATCACTCAGAACTCTTGTGTAATAAAGTTTTACTAAAGCATAAAAGAGATAGAGAAAGCTTCAGACAGAGACATCAGAAGGGGGCAGAAAGAGTGTCCCCCTGCTAGTCTTTAACAGGAAGTTATACACCTAATAGTAGGCTTCTAATTAGAGAAAGGAAATGTCAACATCCGTTGGATCATCGAAAAAGCACAAGAGTTCCAGAAAAACATCTACTTATGCTTTATTGACTATGCCAGAGCCTTTGACTGTATCATAACACACTATGGAAAACACTTTAAGAGATGGGAATACCAGACCACCTTACCTGCCTCCTGAGAAATCTGTATGCAGGTCAAGAAGCAACAGTTAGAACTGGACATGGAACAACAGTTCCAAATCGGGAAAGGAGTATGCCAAGGCTGTATATTGTCACCCTGCTTGTTTAACTTATATGCAGATTACATCATGCAAAATGCTGGACTGGATGAAGCACAAGCTGGAATCCAGATTGCCAGGAGAAATACCAATAACCTCATATATGCCAATGACACCAGCGTTATGGTAGAAAGCAGAGAAGAACTAAACAGCCTCTTGATAAAAGTGAAAGGGGAGAGTGAAAAGGTAGGCTTAACACTCAACATTCAGAAAACTAAGATCATGGCATCTGGTCCCATCACTTCATGACAAATAGATGGGGAAACAATGGAAACATTGAGAGACTTTATTTTGGGGGGCTCCAAAATCACTGCAGATGGTGACTGCAGCCACAAAATTAAAAGACGCTTGCTCCTTGGAAGAAAAGCTATGACCAACCTAGACAGCATATTAAAAAGCAGAGACATTACTTTGCCATCAAAGGTCTGTCTAGTCAAAGCTATAGTTTTGTTAGGTAGTTAGAATAGGGAAAAGGAGTCCAAAATGGTGGTAGCTAAAAGACAAGGAAGGGAAAAGCCTGCGAAAATAGAACAGAGGAAGGTCAAAGGAAGGTCCAAGGACCAGAGTGAGGACTTCAGGTAGAACAGGGCTCCTGCCTAAGCCCGATTTGCATAGGACAGGCCCAGGGGGGAGAAAGCATATAAAAGGAGGAGCCAAGCGTGTGCTCTCTCTCTCTCTCTCTATCCCCACCGTGTGCGAACGCTCTTTCTCTCTCTCTCTCCCATGCAATGGGGTGCTCTTCTCTTTGCATCTTTGGATCGATGTGCCCTCATGCCTTGAAGATGGATTTTTCTGCTCTCTTCTAAATAAAATGTAACACTGAACTGTAACACTGATTTCTCAAGGAGCTATAACACAGTCCGTTCGAGACCTGAGGGCTATAACACAGTCTGTCCAAGACCTGAGAGCCCCCGCCGAGGGGGTTTTAATGTCTGTCACTCCAAATCTTTGTTGTGATGAGACAAAGAACCGAGGAGCATACACTCGCCTGACAGTTTTTCCAGTGGTCATGTATGGATGTGAGAGCTGGACTGTAAAGAAAGCTGAGCACCAAAGAATAGATGCTTTTGAACTGTGGTGTTGGAGAAGACTCTTGAGAGTTCCCTGGACTGCAAGGAGATCCAACCAGTCAATCCTGAAGGAAATCAGTCCTGAATATTCATTGAAAGGACTGATGCTGAAGCTGAAACTCCAATACTTTGGCCACCTGATGCGAAGAACTGACTCATTGGAAAAGACCCTGATGCTGGGAAAGATTGAGGGCAGGAGGAGAAGGTGACGACAGAGGATGAGATGGTTGGATGGCATCACTGACTCAATGGATATGAGCTTGCATAAGCTCTGGGAGTTGGTGATGGACAGGGAAGCCTAGCGTGCTGCAGTCCACGGGGTCTCAAAAACTTGGACACGACTGAGCAACTGAACTGAATGTCTCAAAACTCAGAGAGTGGCACCAGGCCCCTCACCCACAACATGCATTTTGAGATAACATTGGCACAAACTGAGTCATCCCGGGCCGGGCCATAAAACGATTGACATGAATCTTGAGGAAAGGCAGGTTTCCAGACAAATACATAGTCTCATTAACCTAGCTTAAGAGAACATTTGTATGAGTAAAACATACTGGTTCGTTGGTTCTGAGTTTTAGGTAAACCGATTTGAAGAAAGACAGAGTCTAAGGTAAATACATAGTTCATTAACATAGCTTAAGAAATACATTTCCATAAGAAAAACACATTGGTTAGCTCAAGGTTTGAGAAAAGTTAAGTTCAGGTAGAACCAGGTGTCATCATGGCAACACAGAATTTTAAAAAAAAAACTCCTTTTAATTTTGTATAGAGAAGGGGAAAAAAACTGACACTTGTAATTTGTTTCCTTCTGCCGTTTAAGAGAGAGATAAAAAACCTCTTGACACTTGCAGCCTATTTCCTCCTTTGGAGACTCCTAGGCTTCCTGCCTGCTACCCTCTCAGTAACACACAAAATAACACATCTATTTGTAAAAATAGTGCCATATTTTACAATGAGAAGTCTGCTTCCTGGAAGAGGGCACTCACGTGATGATGCTGGCACCTTGATCTCAGACTTTGAGCCTCTGGAACTGTGAATGGTAGATTTCTGTTGTCTATTTTTAAAAATCATATTTCTATATCACTATAATTTACAGAGAGATTTTATATTTTCACATTAAATCTCAACAAGAATTTCTTAGAAATTAACAAAATGAATTGTCCATGGTCACACCACCTTTGAACAGCAAAACCTGGATTCCGTTGAAAGTCATCTGACTCCAGGGTGAGTTCAGTCACTCACTCATGTCCAACTCTTTGTGACCCCGTGGACTGCAGCACGCCAGGCTTCCCTGTCCATCACCAACTCCCAGAGCTTGCTCAAACTCATGTATCGAGTCAGGATGCCATCCAACCATCTCATCCTCTGTTGTTCCTTCTCCTCCTGCCCTCAATCTTTCCCAGCATCAGGGTCTTTTTTAATGAGTCAGTTCTTCGCATCAGTTGGCCAAAGTATTCGAGCTTCAGCTTCAGCATCAGTCTTTCCAATGAATATTCAGAACTGATTTCCTTTAGGATGGACTGGTTGGAACTCCTTGCAGTCCAAGGGACTCTCAAGAGTCTTCTCCAACACCACAGTTCAAAACCATCAATTCTTTGATGCTCAGCTTTCTTTATAGTCCAACTCCCATATCCATACATGATTACTGGAAAAGCCATAGCTTAGACTATACGGACCTTTGTTGGCAAAGTAATGTCTCTGTTTTTTAATATACTGTCTACGTTGGTCATAGTGTTTCTTCTAAGGAGCAAACATCTTTTAATTTCATGGTTGCAGTCACCATCTGCATTGATTTTGGAGCCCCCAGAAATAAAGTCTCACAATGTTTCCATTGTTTTCCCATCTATTTGCCATGGAGTGATGGGACCAGATGCCATGATCTTCGTTTTTTTAATGTTGAGTGTTAAGCCAGCTTTTGCACTCTCCTCTTTCACCTTCATCAAGAGGCTCTTCGCTTTCTGCTATAAGGAAGGTGTCATCTGCATATATGAGGTTATTGATATTTCTCCCGGCAATCTTGATTCCAGCTTGTGTTTCATCCAGCCTGGCTTTCCTCATATTGTGCTTTAATTATTGTAGTCCTCCTCCTTATGATGTTCCTTTAAATTTTGGACCAAACATTTACATATCCTACCTTCTAGTAATCCCATTCAACCTTTGTGAAAATACTCCAGGAGACATATAAGAATGTTCTTGGCAAAACTAATCACAATAGCAAAAACCTGAAATAACCTTACAGCCCCATTGACTGTAGAATGGATGATCAACTTTGTATATTCATTCAATGTAATATTATTTAGCAGTATAAATTATTGAACAAAAACAAAAAAGATGGATCCTACAAATGTGAAACGTTAAGTGAAACAGTTCTAAAAGAATACATTCAACATGATATCTTTTTATAGAGTAAAAAGCAATTAAAATTAAAACTATACTTTTAAGATGAGAGATCTGATTATGTAAGATGAAAGGAAGGGATGCATAAACACAAAGTACAAGATGGTGGTTAGTTTAAGTTGAGGAGAAAGGGATGACAGAGGATGAGATGGTTGGATGGCATCACCGACTCAATGGACATGAGTTTGAGTAAACTCCAGGAGCTGGTGATAGATAGGGAGGCCTGGTGTGCTGTAGCCCATGGGGTCACAGGGTGTCGGACATGACTGAGTGAGTGAACTGAACTGAAACAAGTGAAAACAAACCTGAAGGCCACTATTTATATCCCTCAACTTGGATGCCCCACGTTTCTTAGTTTCTCATCCGATGTGGCTTTAGAGCGTCTCATCATCTTGGTCATGCCCTTTTGTCCCCCTCATTTATTTTTATTAGTTGGAGGCTAATTACTTTACAATATTGTAGTGGTTTTTGCCATACATTGACCTGAATCAGCCATGTATTTACATGTGTTCCCCATCCCGATCCCCCCTCCCACCTCCCTCTCCATCCCATCCCTCTGGGTCTTCCCAGTGCACCAGCCCTGAGCACCCATCTCATGCATCCAACCTGGTCATGCCCTTATCAATGCTCTTCACTTAGCGTTTTCTCTTCAAGTGTCACACTAGAGGGAAAACGTGTGTTCTGCCTAATACAGGGCCAGTGGACCACTTACTCTTATGATCTGTATAGCAGAGTCTTGTTAATACTAAACTTTACATTAACATTTTAGTCGTCATTTGACATCATTGGCTCATACTGATCTGTGGTCATTTGCAAACTTTGATTATTTTTCATGCTGTAACTCTCATGCCACATTTTTCATCCCACTGAATCCAGATTCTCTCATCTTACATTACATTTAAAAAATTTTCATGAATCTAAAAAGTGATGTAGGGCTTCCCTGATGTTCCAGTGGTTAAGAATCTAACTGCTAATTCAGGGAACATGGGTTCCATCCCTGGTCCAGGAAGATTCCACATGCCAGGGTGGCAGGGGGCAACTAAGTCCTTGCACCACAACTAATGAACGCTGAACACACTCCAGAGCCCGCAAGCTACAACAGCTGAAGCCCAGGCACTCGAGAGCCCATCTTCTGCAACAAGAAAAGCCACTGCAAGGAGACGCAACTAGAGAGCAGCCCCTGCTCGCTGCAGCTAGAGAAGGCCCACACGCAGCAATGAAGACCCAGCACAGCCAACAGTAAATAAACTAATAATTAAAATTAAGAATTCATCATGCACATAGTTAAGAGTTTTAGAAAATCATTTACATTTATCTTTGTTAAAATTTCAAATAGTCCGTTTTTCAGATCTTCCAGATAAAGTAGAATCTCCATTCTGTTATCAAGTATATTAACTTTCCTCACCAATTTTGTAACGTTCACAAATTTAATTAGTATGCTGATTATGTTTTGATCCAAACTGATCAGGACCTGGCAAAGAATAAAATCCTCTTGGATTTAGCCTGGCATGATTTGTTTTTAATGAGCCTGGGCTCTTTCTGAGGGGTCAAAATTCATCTACATATTTCTCACTTCAAGAGAAGATAGATGTTATATTTGCCAGTTTATCTGAGTTTCAGAATCTGAGTTTCTGTCATTCATTCATTCATTCATGTATGTTACAGATGCTTACTAAGTGCTGCCAGTAAAAAAGTATATAAAATATAGCCTTAACTTCAAAGACCATATACTTTGTTTCTCCTGATCTCTATTCCTTTGAAAATCAGGGTTATCGTATCTTTGGTCTTCGGGGACATCTAGTAAATATCCCAGAAAATGACATCCATCATTTCTTTAGAAGTGCTGCCCATGGGATCAGATTTATGAATGTTTTATTAAGACAAGGATAGGATAACAGGGCAGGAAATTGCTATTGAGGCAAGTCTTTGTGGAGGAGGTAGAATTTCAGGAAGTCTTAAAATAGCTGATGAATTTTGTTTGAATATTGACATAATTTTATTAGATTAACATAATACAGAAATATGATTGAACTGAGGACTAATTATTAACTTGTCCTGAACCAGATAGTAAATATGAACATTTTTACTGCTGTTGGAATAAATCTTAGAGTGTGAGGACTAGCTTGCATCTCACAGGAAAACTGGCTTTCCTAAAAAAAAAAAAAAAACTTATTAAGTTTCCCACTTAAAGTTTTATTTTGATATTCTGTATGTGCACATAATACTAGGCTATAAATCTGGAAACAGTACCTCAGGCACTGCGGAAACAAAGTTTACAAATTTAATGGAGAATGAACTTTTTTTTTTCTTCAAAATAGTAACTTTTTACTGCCTGGTTGTACTCCATTACTGTGCTAACAATTCTATGGGGATAAGGAATTGAGATTTTACTAGAAGTAAGCCGAGTAACTTTCCCCTAAAACTACGTGGTAGAATTGTCACTTCATTACTAACATGGACTTCATTTTACCATTCAGTTATTCTTTTCAGCCAAAATTTTGCCCATTATGCTGTGTGTGTGTGTATGTGTGTGTGCATTTTGCTTTCTGTCCTTGTCCATTTCTTACATCTGTTTCCTTACTTGTCCATTTCTTTTCTTGTACCTAAGTTTCTTTCTTCTTTCAGAGAGAAAGTGGGGGGGGAAAGCAACATTTTCTCAGTTCCCTTTCTTTAGTACTATTGTTTCTCTTCTCATAGTGTCTACTTTTGGCCAGATTGAAGGTGGTGAGAAAGAAATTGGCCAGATTGAAGGTGGATTGGGGATGGCTTTGTGACTGAGTGGTTTTTCCTTGGGGCTTTTAAAAAGCAGTCAACCACTGAGAGATTCTTAAGAGAAAGGCTACAGAAGTGATTTAAAGAAGGTAGAAATGGCGAGGCAGTAGAAATTGTCACATTTGCAAGACTATTTCTTCAGTTATTATATAAGTCAGTCCTGAGCTGACTGCTCTGACACCAGAGAAAGTCTGTTATTAATGTCTTTTTTTTCCCCCCCTCTGTTTTGTGGGGGAAGAGGGTGAAGTGAACAGCAGAACCAGGGCCAGAGAAGAATGTTGAAGAAAGAGAGGGAAAGGATAACAGTGTGGGTGGGATGCCTTATATATTGGTAGGAACTTGAGACTTCTTACTGAATTCTGAGCTTAAATGCAATTTGGGGGAATACAAATTGTGATTTTGAAGGAATACAAAAAAGTGATGAGTTTGGCCAATACCATAATATATTTTGGTGTTGGGTATAAAGAGGCAAAATCAGAACTTCTGTGAACTTTTCTACATTATGAGAAAGAAGCAAGATGGACAATGGCTTTGAACCAGTTGCTTCACTTGATTAATGGGAAGGTGAGCAAAGAAAAACAGTGAATATCAGCAAATTGTAATCTGTCGATTTATAAATTATTATTTATTAAAATTGATTATGTCCTTTCTTATCAGATGCATCATGAGCTTATAAACTTGAAATATGACCTTTGCCTCCAAGAAATCCTCTTCCAGAAGTTTTTACAAATACTTATTGTTAATATGTTGATTAAAAAAGGTAAAATTATGGTAGAAAAGTTTCTATTTTATAACCTACTCTTTACAAGCAATTCATCATCTATTGCCTGTTAATAGATACACTATTTGAACTTAAATTTCCTTTCCCATGTTTTATTCCTACTTTACTTAGTCTTTAACTTACCTCCAGAAGTCTCCTATTGGTGACTGAAGTTTTAAGATGAGAAATAAGTATTATTTTATTTGCACTGAAAATGAATATAGTGGGGTACCTGTCTACAGCCATTTTTCTTTATCCCTGTTCTGAATAATAGATCCACCTGAAAATCTATTAAAAATATGAGCCTTCTCTTCATCAAAATGTACAAATCTAAATTTGAGTCGGGAGATCAAGTTCCCTTAAAGGTACAGGGATCCCAACTAAATACACTTTATCTGGGATGTAGGACTGCAAGGATAAGAATAGATTCTATTGGTAAAGCCTAAACATGGTGATAGATCTGATACAGGAGCAGTGGCAGGAGTGCATTACACATCTTTTACACAGAATATTTCTTGATAGTGTGGATGCTTCTTTAATTAAAATATGATGAGAACAGCTGGCTACCAGCTAGCACTGGCAACACAACAAGAATGTCAATAAATGCGTCGCAGGAGAAAACTGAACGCACAGCTGTTTCAAATGGAGACTCTGAGTCTGTAGCCCTACAGACAAGAGCTTCAACTTTTCCATTCGATTCACATTTGCTTTAGCATCTTTAATGTTGAAAATAAACTGAGGACCTCCCTAGAATTGTTTAAAAAAAAAAAAAAGCCTCCAAGAGCATTTAGCGTTTGTAAAATGATGAAAGAGTGGTCAATTCTAAACAACTCATCACAAGCCTGATTGTGAGTTACCGAGAACTCAAACACACACACACACACACACAAAAGAGCTGCAACTCATGACTTGGTGTCCTTTTTAACTGTGCCTGCGTACTCAGTCGCATGTGCCTCTTAGCGACCTCATGGACAGTGGGTTGCCATTGTCTCCTCCAGGGGATCTTCCCGACCCAGGGATCAAACCCGAGCTTCCTGAGGCTCCTGCATTGGCAGGGAGATTCTTTACCACTTAGCCATAGCCGGAAGCCTCGCGATGCCGTCGGCAGCAGGAAACGCGGGGTTTGGGATGCAGTGCCTAAAGCAGGCGGCAGGGAGCGCTAGCGAGCAGGTAATGGTGGCTCCTTGGGAGAACGCGTGAAGCAAAGCGTCTCGGGTGGGTTAGGAATGATCCCTGGACAAGTCAGAACGCATGGTTTCTGATTTTACTCCCCATGTTTGGCAGCTCCCCCACTCCCTATTTCCCCTGCCCTGTTTCTTAGCTTTAAAATGGAGGCTATTATGAAACTGAAGTGAGAGAGTACAAAGTGTTTTGAAATCTGCAAATCATTAATGTAATGGAAGGTGTTATAATTTTCTCCACTTTTAGTTAATTGGAAAATGACGATAAGTGAAATAAATTTCCTTAGTGCCTTTCCCAGTGTATGTAATCTCTTTTGAAGTTGGTAGAAACCCTCAAGCAAGCAAAATATGGGAGCTTATATATACATCTTATTCCTGGTAGGGGAAAGAAAGGTTTGTAAATTAAATGAATAATGTAACTGCAACACATTTTCTTTCTCCTTTTGTCAAAATGTATCTAAGCTCAATTTGTCCTGTAATACTGATTAGAAAGAATGAAGTTATCAATTTAACTAAAAAGAAAGAGAACTAAATTTTTGAATGCTTGTTATGTGCCAGATACTTTGCATAGTTTATCTTATCTAATCTCTACAGCAGCACAAGAGAAAGTATTGATATTATATTTCTTATTTACAGATGAGAAGCCTGTCGCTCACAGAAGTTAGGTGAATTTCCTACCACACAGATGGCTATCAAAGCTAGGATTTAAATCCAAGCCTGTTCAACTCCAAAGCATGTGTTCTTCCTACACACCATATGCCATTCTACCAGAAGCATTTTATTGAGAAATAAGGCTTAATCTATTCAAGAAGACTTCCTTAAATATGTATTAATTATAGGACACTGCAAAGTCCTAGAAATACAGAGAGGAAATAAGAGAGCGCTTGCTCACAACCAAAGCTTCTTGTATCCACACGAAAAAAAGGGAAATTCATTGAAGAATGTTGGAATCAACTTTTAAGTGTGATTCAAATCTTTTCAACAAAAAAGGAGCTTTTATGTTATAATGCCTCTCAATCTATTAACACAGGATCATCTAAGACTGAGAGTTCCTACAAATATCTTGAGACATTCATGTCCCCAGATCTTGTGCTACAGCTGAAGTTTTAACTGGAGTGAATTCATACATCTCAGTGGTAAAAACTGCATCATTGTCTATCACATGAACTGAAAAGCCTACTCAGATGTCAGAGGTATCTAGTTCACAGGAGCCTAGAGAGTCTTGGATGATTAAATTCAGGTTCAGTGAGATGAAATTAAGATATCCCTGAACTGCTATGCTAGGAGACAATACCTTCACATGATGTGGATAGAACTGTATTTTTTAAAGTATTTATTTTAGTTGGTGCTGACTATGCTTGCCATCATTGCCTAGACATTTTGGACTTTGTTTCCAAGCCTTACTTATAAGAAGCAAGCCTTACTTATAGGAAGCAAACTCTAATCTCTTAACCTCAAAATGTATCCCCAAAGACTGAGGAATAAGGTAAACGGCAAAACACACACAACGCTTTTGACTTGAGGAATCTCCCAGTAGAGGGCAATATTAGTTTTCACAGTTTCCAATGCCTCCAGCGATCCTTAGCGTTAAGTGTAAAATAGCCATTTATCACGGTGTCAGGCTGGGCTCCCTGTGTTAGACAGCAGCTTTTCACCAGCTATCTGCTTTACACATGATAATGTATATACATGTCAATGTTCTTTTCTGTGATCGTCCCGCTCTCTCCTTCCCCCACGGGGTCCACAAGTCCGTTCTCGACATCCGTGATGACTTAGAGGGGTGGGACAGGGTTGGGGCAGGGGAGGCGAGGGAGGCTTAGGAGGGAGAGGATATACGGATTATGGCTGATTCGCACTGTTGTACCGCAGAAACCAACACAGCACATAAAGCAATTTTCCTCCAATTAAAAAATAAATAGGAAAGGAAGTTTAATTAGGGAGAAAAATAGCTATTTAACAGAAATCTTAGGTGAATAAGACCAGTAACATGTTAGAAGCAAAGATAAAGTGTTAGTTGCTCAGTCGTGTCTGACTCTATTTGACTCCATGTGCGGTAGCCCACCAGGCTCCTCTGGCCATGGAATTCTCCAGGCTTGAATGCTGGAGTGGGTTGCCATTACGTTTTCCAGGGATCTTACCAACCCAGGGGTCAAACCCAAGGCTCCTACATTGGCAGGCAGACTCTTCACCATCTGAGCCACCAGGGAAGCCCTGGTAATATCAGGAGTGGGAAGAAGCAAAGATAAGGCAAAAGTTAATTATCAAAGACAATTCTACAGTTCTATACACATCATGTGAAGGTATTGTCACAAGACCTTCTAGAAGTAACACCCCAAAAAGATGCCCTTTTCATTATAGGGAACTGAAATGCAAAAGTAGGAAGTCAAGAGATACCTGGAGTAACAGGCAGACTTGGCCTTGGAGTACAGAATGAAGCAGAGCAAAGGCCAACAGTTTTGCCAAGAGAACACACTGGTCATAGCAAACACCTTCTTCCAACAACACAAGAGATGACTCTACACATGGACATCATCAGATGGTCAAAATTGAAATCACACTGATCATATTCTTTGCAGCCAAAGATGAGAAACTCTATACAGTCAGCAAAACCAAGATTGGGAGCTGACTGTGTCTCAGATCATGAACTCCTTATTGCAAAATTCAGACTTATATTGATTAAAGTAGGGAAAACTGCTAGACTATCCGGATATGACCTAAATCAATTCCCTTACAATTATATAGCAGAAGTGACAAATAGACTCAAGGGATTAGATCTGATAGATAGAGTGCCTGAAGAATTATGGATGGAGGTTCATGACATTGTACAGGAAGCAGGGATCAAGATTATCCCCAAGAAAAAGAAATGCAAAAAGGCAAAATGGTTGTCTGAGGAGGCCTTACAAATAACTGAGAAAAGAAGAAAAGCTAAAGGAAAAGGAGAAAAGAAAGGATATACCCATTTGAATGCAAAGTTCCAAAGAGTAACAAGGAGAGAGAAGAAAGCCTTCCTCAGTGATCACTGCAAAGAAACAGAGGGAAAAAAATAGAATGGGAAAGACTGGAGATCTCTTCAAGAAAATTAGAGATAGCAAAGGAACATTTCATGCAAAGATGAGCATAATAAAGGACAGAAATGGTATGGACCTAACAGAAGCAGAAGATATTAAGAAGAGGTGGCAGGAATACACAGAAGAATTATACAAAAAAGATCTTCATGACCCAGATAACCACAGTGGTGTGATCACTCACCTAAAGCCAGACATCCTGAAATGCGAAGTCAAGTGGGCCTTAGGAAGCATCACTACGAATAAAGCTAGTGGAGGTGATGGAATTCCAGTTGAGCTATTTCAAATCCTACAAGATGATGCTGTGAAAGTGCTGCACTCAATATGCCAGCAAATTTGGAAAACTCAGCTGTGGTCACAGGACGGGAATAGGTCAGTTTTCATTCCAATCTCAAAGAAAGGCAATGCCAAAGAATGCTCAAACTACCACACAATTGCACTCATCTCACACGCTAGCAAAGTAATGCTCAAAATTCTCCAAGCCAGGCCTCAACAGTACATGAACTGTGAACTTCCAGATGTTCAAGCTGAATTTAGAAAATCCAGAGGAACCAGAGATCAAATTGCCAATATCCACTGGATCATGGAAAACTCAAGAGAGTTCCAGAAAAACATTTTCTTTACTGACTACGCCAAAGCCTCTGACTGTGTGGACCACAACAGACTGTGGAAAATTCTTAAAGAGATGGGAGTACCAGACCACCTTACCTGCCTCCTGAGAAATCTGTATGTAGGTCAAGAAGCAACAGTTAGAAGTGGACATGAAACAACAGACTGGTTCCAAATCGGGAGAGGAGCACATCAAGGCTGCATATTGTCACCCTGCTTGTTGAACTTACGTGCAGAGTGCATCATGCAAAATGCCGGGCTGGAGGAAGCACAAGCTGGAATCAAGATTGCCGGGAGAAATATCAATAACCTCACATATGCAGATGACACCACCCTTCTGGCAGAAAACGAAGAACTAAAGAGCCTCTTGATGAAAGTGAAAGAGGAGAGTGAAAAAGCTGGCTTAAAACTCAACATTTAGAAAACTAAGATCATGGCATCTGGTCCCATCACTTCATGACAAATAGATGGGGAAACAATGGAAACAGTGACAGACTTTATTTTGGGGGGCTCCAAAATCACTGCAGATGGTGACTGCAGTCATGAAATTAAAAGACACTTGCTTCTTGGAAGAAAAGCTATGACCAACCTAGACAGCATATTAAAAAACAGACATTACTTTACCAACAAAGGTCCGTCTAGTCAAAGCTATGGTTTTTCCAGTAGTCACGTATGGATGTGAGAGTTGGACTATAAAGAAAGCTGAGTGCTGAAGAATTGATGCTTTTGAACTGTGGTGTTGGAGAAGACTCTTGAGAGTCCCTTGGACTGCAAGGAGATCCAACCAGTCTATCCTAAAGGAAATCAGTCCTGAATATTCATTGGGAGGACTGATGCTGAAGCTGAAACTCCAATACTCTGGCCACCTGATATGAAGAACTGACTCATTAGAAAAGCCCGGATGCTGGGAAAGATTGAGGCAGGAGGAGAAGGGGACGACAGAGGATGAGATGATTGGATGGCATCATCGACTCGATGGGCATGAGTTTGAGTCCGCTCTGGAAGTTGGTGATCGACCTGGAAGCTGGGGGTGATGTAGTCCATGGGATGGCAAAGAGTCAAAGATGACTGATGGACTGAACTGAACTCAACTATCAAAATGTTAAAGTCTCTGATAAGAGTTGTTTATTTATCTTATCATGATAACTTTAGATATTGGCTAATTATAATGTGGCTGGAGGGTTGCTATCTCTTGTGGTATTTCCCTAGTGTCTAGCATATAAAAGGTTCTCAATGACTATACATTGAATGACCTGTGAATAAATAAATGCTGATCAGATATATCCATGTATAGAGACTGAGGGTAGGACAAATACTTCCCACACTTCCTTCTCATTTAGAATGTAGTCATTTTGTGCATAATTTCTCTAAATGTTTCCAATAGCACCTTGGAAAGTAGTCTCTGTCCATTCTGAAAATTTTAGGGTAACAAATCAGTGAGCTAATTGTCATAGCTTTTTGTTAGTAGAAGACAAACAAACTTGCTGAATTTTCCTTAGAGAAGTTCCAAGTTTTACTTAGTATTGGTAAAGATATTTGGCTAGACTGATTTTATGAAGAGAAAGCTTTGGGATATTAACATACTATTGATCAATTGCTGGTTGAATTAAAGGAGCCACTTGATAAGAACTAGAGTCAGAGAGAGTGGAACTGTGACCTTTTTAAAGGATGAATATAGTTGAGAGATATAATACAAATGCATTTGTTGAATATGTCTGAACCTCGTTTTGTCAATTTTGATGTGCAGTTATTATTATTTTGTTCTTTATATAATTTGATAGTAGTAATATTGGTAGTTTGAATTAGTCGGCATAACCCAAATTTTTTTTCCAACATCTCTTAAATATGGTTCTAATTTTATACAAAATTTCAACATACAGCTAAATATTTAGCATTAAAGAGTGCTCTTTGGAGATGACTGAATGAATTTCCATGCTTCTAATAATTCATTGTACATTTGTATTTAGAAAAATCAACCCTACGCCATAAACTATAAGTCCAGTGGGAGGAAACCCTTTTCTGTGCAATCTTGATGTTCAGTTCCTTGGCCAGTCTATACATCACAGCAAAAGAAATTTGTGGAGATGTTTTAAATGTGGTACAGAAAATCCTCTATTAAGAGATTTGGGATTAGCTGCAGTGTAAGTGGAAGGATTTTGCTGAAATTTGTCCATCAATCTCAGCAAAGTTCTCCCACTAGAGTCATTTATAGTAGCATTTGCTTTGGTTCTGCTCAGGTTCTTCCCAGGTCAATGCAGGTCAAGTTCCTTAAGAAAGTAAAATATGTGATCTATCATCAATATGACATTTTATTTAAGCAATTTTTAAGGGTTTGGGCTTATGATAATCTAGGCACACTCTTGTCCCACACTGACTAATGACTCTGAGGCAACAAGCTGGTATGAGGCTGTAGTTTGTCACCAACTATATTAATAGTCAATCTAGATAACTTACATGCTAATGACTTTGGTTTCATTAGCAAGCTGTTCTGATTGAAATAGTAGTTGCAATTTATTATAGATAGGTTTTGTTTTTGAGAAAATAATCATGAATTTCTTCTACCCTCGATGTTTCAGTAACATTGTGTTAGTGCTGCTAACTCTAGCATGAGCAGCAATGATTTGCCATATGGCAATCAGTATTTTTGCTTTAGGGTACATTTTTTTAATGCTTATTTATGCTATATAATGCATTTAGTCTGATTTCAATATGCCCAGTAGAATTTCTTTCAGATGTTCTGTATGTTAAGCTTAAGATATTATTCTGCTGATAAAATACACTCATGAATTACCATGAATTATTTAATTCACTTCATTGTATGGATGACAAATGACTAATACAAATCATTCGTATTTTTTGACTCTATCATATTCCTGCCTCGTAAAACATGACTTCAGGGCTCCTTTTGCTATTTATTTTATATATAACCTTTTTTATTTTGAAATAGTTTTAGATCTGTAGAAAATTTATAAAGATAGAACAGAAAGTTTCCATATACCCCATATCCAGTTTCCCACATTGTTAATATCCTTCATTGATATGGTACATTTGTTGCAACTAGTGAACTAACATTGCTGTTGTTGTTCATTGTTCAGTTGCCAAGCTGTGTCCAATCTTTGTGACACCATGGACTGCAGCACACCATATTTCCCTGTCCTTCACTATCTCCCAGAGCTTGCTCAAACTCATGCCCATTGAGTCAGCGATGCCATCCAACCATCTCATCCTCTGTTGTTCCCCTCTCCTCCTGCCCTCAGTTATTTCCCAGCATCAAGATCTTTTCCAATGAATTGGCTCTTCACATCAGGTGGCCAAAGTATTGGAGTTTCAGCTTCAACATCAGTCCCTCCAATGAATATTCTGGGTTGATTTATCTTGAGGATTGGCTGGTTTGATCTCCTTGTACTCCAAGGGACTCTCAAGAGTCTTTCTTCAGCACCACAATTCAAAAGCATCAATTCTTTGGCGTTCAGCCTTCTTTATGATCCAACTCTCACATCTGTACATAACTACTGGAAAAACCACAGCTTTGACTATACAGACCTTAGTCAGCCAAGTGATGTCTCTGCTTTTTAATGTGCTATCTATGTTTGTCACAGCTTTTTTTCCTAGGAGTAAGCATCTTTTAATTTTGTGGCTGCAGTCACCATCTGCAGTGACCAGCATTAACTAAATATTAATTAAACTCTACCATACTTCTTTCATATTTGCAAGATTTTAACTGAATGCTTCTTGTTTACTTCAGGATCCCATCCAGGATACCAAATTGCACATTAGGTTTCTCTAGTCTATGACAAGAATTCTTGGGGGGATTCTTGAAGGAAGATAACAGATGCTAATTCTCATCTCATTAAGAATACATGCTACCAACATGACTTATCATTGTTGATGTTAATTAACCTTGATCACCTGCTGGACTTAATGTTGACCAGGTTTCTACTCTGTATTTTCCCCCTTTCTTTACTGTATTTTTGAGGAGCAAGTTACTTTGTTTAAGGGGTGGGTATTTATCTTCCCTCGAGGTTGGTGTTTCTACATACATTATTTGGAATTCTTCTGCACAGTAGAAGAACCCCTTGTTTGTTTGTTTTTATCCAGCTATTTATTTGTATCCTTATGGACTCAAGAATATTTATTTTATACTTTGTGTTGTAATTTAGTATTATGTTTTGCTGTTCAAATTGTTTCAGCTTAGACACTAGGAGTTCTTTCAGTTGGCTTCTGTGTCCCTTTGACATAAACTATTATTGTGTGTGTGTACTTTTTTGCTTTGTTTTGCATTTCCTTCCTATATGCTTCCCAATAAGATACTCTAAGCTCATCTTGTATATTTTCTGTTCCAGCCTTATAATCCGCCATTTCTCTGAGGATCCCTGGTTCCTTTTATTGGAAATTTCCATTAGAAACCAATTTGGGGGACTTCCTTGGTGGTGCAGTGGTTAAAAAATTCCATGCTTCCAAAGCAGGGGACACGGGTTCAATCCCTGATTGGGGAACTAAGATCCCACATGCTTGCTATGTGGCCAAAAAGAAAGAAAGAAACCAAGATTTGGGCTCTAAATGTGCTCGTTGCTGTTGGAGTGTCATTGCTTGTGGGCCCTCTCAGCTGACTGAGCAAGGAAATACATGTGTGTATATTAGCCTGCATATAAATATGTGTGCAGAATTGCTTCAGTAGTGTCTAACTCTTTGCAACCCCATGGACCTGCCAGGCTCCTCTGTCCTTGGGATTCTCCAGGCAAAAATACTGGAGTGGGTTGCCATACCCTCCTTCAGGGGATCTTTCCAATCCAGGGATCAAACCCACATCTCTATGTCTCTTGCATTAACAGGTGGGTCCTTTATCACTCATGCTACCTGGAAAGCCTGCCTGCATATATACACATCTCTATAAATATTTTCATATGTGTTTATTTGTATCTGTATCAAGTTAAACTGATTCATTTTGATGTCTCTAACTCTAATCTCTCATCGCAGTATCACCGTAACCTTCTTTTTAGTTAAAAAGAAAAATTTTTAATTTTAAACTTATTATAGGGTGAAAATTAAAAGGAAAGAAAGAAGAATGATTTTTATCATATATTCCCTTATTTCTTCAAAGGAACCTGGAATTATTTATCATATTTTGATTAATATGATTTGAATAGGGCTAAAAAAGTGTTGTGTTTTTTTTAAATAAAGGCAGAAAGCCGAGATCCAAGTGCTTATTATTGAAGCCAATACCCTTCCCTTTTCATGAATTGATAGAGAAAAACAAATATTTGGAGGGATGTGACCAGCTGTAGTTCTTCTGAAAACAGAACAAGAAGAAAAAGGCTTAACTTATGTTAGAAGAAATGTAAGGAAAACATTCTGATTGAGAGTGTTACTGAATGTTGGAATATAAGATAGGAAGTTAGAATGTCTGCCTCTGTTTGAAGTTAGGACAGATTCCCAGCTGTCTAAAATAGTAGGTGTTTTCTGATTTTCAAAGCTCTTTTCTTTTCCCTCCCTGAATTCTGGGACTCTTTATATACATAATCAAAACCTTAGCCTAGAGAAAATCCCTATTTGAAAACACGGAAGGGAGGTCTGCAAAAAGAGAAAAAAAGTTTCATCCTTAAAAATAAATTGTAGTTAGACTAGAAGTGAAAACAGAAAATGGGTTATGTCTACCATTAGCTATACTCTAATACCTTTTCTTATTTTTCAGAATCAAATAAATTGATGTTAGAATATTGGTCTTTCTCTTGTCGTTAATAGAAACTGGTCACAGGCGTTGATAGATGTTTCTAATAAACAGATGAGTAGCTAATAAAATATTCACAGCTTCACACTATTCCCTTTTTTTAAAGAGCTACTTTTTTCCCCCAAAAAAACTACATCCTGCTAAATTGTCCTCACTTTTACAACTCTTTGACTATCTATTTGGAGTTAAATAAAGATAGCTTCATGTAAGCAAGATGATTTAAATACATAACATTTATTTTTCCTAGAAATGTCAGGTTCAGGCTTATAATGAAATTATTTTGCATGATGGTGATGGAGTATATTGGAAAGAGGCCTAAAAGACTTGGGTTTAACTCCTAGATGTACAATGCACTACCAATGTGATCTTGGGCAAATTGCTTTCCATTCTTAGTTTTGTTTGTTCATCTTTGAAATGGTTATAGAAATATTTATCTTCTAAGATCATTGTGAATATTGAATGTTTTTATTTCACTTATGTGACAAGAACATGGTTAAAATATCCCTTAGATGGCAATTGTTATTACTATTGTCATTATTATTAACCATTATGAATTCAGCAGTTCATTAAAGAAAGATTATTGAATTCCTACTGCAAGTTGAGCACAATGTGTTTATGAAGATGACCCCAATATAGCCCTTCAGTTCAGTTCAGTCACTCAGTCATGTCCGACTCTTTGCGACCCCATGGACTGCAGCACACTAGCCCTCCCTGTCCATCACCAATTCTCAGAGTTTACTCAAACTCATGTTCATTGAGTCAGTGATGCCATCCAACCATCTCATCCTCTGTCATCCCCTTCTCCTCCTGCCTTCAAGCCCTTATTCTCAAGGAATTCATGGAATCATGGGAAAAATATAAAATTAGTTTAAATCAATAAATAATGAGGGAGAAAGCTCAGAACTAGGCTTAGAGGCAGGAAAAGCTCATTATATACATATAATAATAAGCATCCAAAGACTGCTTCATGGATAATGGGCAAAGCAAAAGACATCAGGATTGTAGTATCTTTTTTTTTCCCTCTGAAAAGGCCAATAAAGTATTTTTTATTATATTACTAATAAAACTTTGAAATATAATATAAGGTAATTACTTCAAAGTGTAATTATTAAAATTTTCAAATTTACTGTAAAATAATAGGGAAAATGTGGACTAAAGGCAAAAGGAGGAGAATAAAAGTGAAGAAAAGAATGAGAACAAGATAGAGAACCAGGCCAGTTGATCTAACCCCTTTGTGTGAATTTCATCTTTAATTTCCTCTTCTGTGAAATGGGGGTCATTATGTTAACTACCTCATAGTTTTGGAATGAGAACTGAAGGTAGTTAACTGTGTTCATACATAAAAAGTACTTAAAATACTCAATAAATATTAGCTAATATAACTAGTGAGGTAGAAAAGTGATAATTATGGGTCCAAAATATACTTCCAAGCCCTACTTCAAAATTTTATGAGACCTTGGGCAAGTCACTCTCTGAGACTCAGTTTTCTGTCTGTAAAATGAAGACGCTGGAGTAGAGAGATACTCTCTAAAATCTTTTCTGGCATTTGCATTGAGATAAAGGAGCAGAAAAGACTGGGTGTGTGAATATTGCCCTGACTTTATGGGGACAGCAGCTTTCTGTGAGAGGGGATGGAGGTTTGAAAGGGCATCTGGAGAGAGGTCACTGAGAATAAATTTTAATTTCTTCCATTTTCTTTTTTTTTTCCCCAGAAAGGGAAGCTGAGACATTCTTGGTTCAAGCCTCTCTCCTTCATTAAGTGTTCAGTTAAGCTTTCAGAAGTTCTCCCCAAGTAGTCTGACGACAGCTTGTAGGTCTCTTGGTCTTTATGGGGGGGCGGGGGGAGCGGTGCGGACAGAGGTGTGGATAGCTGAGGTCCTTATGAAGAGCTCACCATTGAAATGCAAACCAGAATCCTGAGTCCTAGAGAACTAGGACAGAGGCTGGGCCAAAAGGGAGGCACCCTTTGGACAAACTACCAGACACATGTTCCCTCTTCGTTGGGCAGCGTACTTCCCATTCCGTAACAGACAACAGGGTTTTGGCTTATAAAGGGTGGACGACTCAGTCCCAGTGCTTTCCCCTCTTCTGGCTGTCGCCCTGGCTGGCCACAAGCTTTGTGGCTTCACTAAAAATGTAAAAGTAGAATGTTCTATTCTGCAAAGCACGCCATGAAAGAGTTATGCTGTTCTTTCTTCTCTTGACATTTGTACCAAAGGAGAATAAGATTGTAAACATCTGTTTTATATAAGCCAATTCCAGGCTTATAACTTGATTAGTATGAGAATATTTGATGTGATTAATTTTCCAGTTACAACACAATGGCTTTCCATCCTTTTATTGCCTTCTTAAGGGAGACGAGAAAAAAATAATCTAACTTTACTATTTTTTTAAGTTTCATAGTGGTGCCAAGTACAACCATTATGGTCAAAGTACAAATGTACTTATGGTGCAAACGTACTCTACTTTTAATTCATTGTATTGCAAAGCATAGCCCATTACTTACCCTGTAGAAATGTGCTAAAGTAAACATCAAATAATCCTGGGGCTCGTTATATGGAGAACTAGACATTTGGGGGAAGATCATTGAGGATAATGTCAAACCATCTAGTGAGTTGCGGTAGGCAGTTTACAATAAGTGGTGTATAGACATATTACTTTATAGCAATTGTCTTGAGAACTCAGTCTTTTAAGGCAATGTTTTCCTGAGCTAGGCTTTACTAGGCCTAGTGTGATAAATGCTTCCAATTAGGTGATCTCTTAAAATTCTTAGCCAGTGAGCAGAGTCTGATCTTCTCCAGAATAGGTAAAAGAATTCCAAGGGAGAAAACTGAATTGGAGAGAAGATTTTAGAGTTGACTTTGCTATAAATGTGCTAGGCCACTTTTTAAAACACATTACCTTTTCATATTTCCATCCTAAAATATAGCAAAGATGAGAATCTTCATAAAGAGACTTTTGAGAGCTAATTTGGTGATTGTTAGCATGAAACAAATGTTCTGTAATCTACTCCACCTCACTGCAAAATCTGCATTGTGTCTTCATTTCCAGGAGCTGCTACTCCCTTCTGAACTCCCATCCTTTACATCCAAGGATCTTCTAGGACATCTTGGAGGCAATCTAGGGTAGTATTTAGGGTTGACCAAGAAAGGATAGGTATCAGCTACCGTGGAACTTGCTTTTTCCTCTCATCCTGGTCTCTGTCTGTGGAAACTTTAAAGAATGTTTTTGGCTTGTGCTTGTTTGGAATTACCTCTGCAGATCTTTCATAAAAGGCAATGGGAAATTGCCAAAGACTGTCTTTATTTGCAAATAATGTAATCACATATGTAGAAAGTCCTAAGAATCTGTCTGAAAAACCACATCTTATTAAACTGATAACAAATTACCAAATTCATCAAGGTTGTGGTAAACAAAGTCAATATATTAAAAAACAGTGGCATTTTTAAAACTTTTATTTTATATATTGGAGTCTAGTTGATTTATAATGTTATGTTAGTTTCAAGCATACAGCAAAGTGATTCCGTTATACATATATATATATATTCTTTTGCAGATTTTTTCTCCCATTTAGGTCATTATAGAATATTGAGTAGAGTTCTCTGTGCTATGCAGTAGGTCCTTGCTGATTATCTATTTTATATATTGTTATTCTTGTTCAGTCACTAAGTCATGTCTGACTCTTTGTGCCCTGTGGACTGTAGCACATCATACTTCTGTCTTTGACTAATTCCCAGAGTTTGTTCAAATTCATGTTCATTTGAGTAAGTGATGCTGACTAACCATCTCATCATCTGTCAACCCCTTCTCCTTTTGCTTTCAATCTTTCCTAGCATCAGAGTCTTCTCCAGTGAGTCACTCTTTGCATCAGGTGGCCAAAGTATTAGAGCTTCCCATCAGTCCTTTCAATGAATAATCAGGGTTGATTTCCTTTAGATTGACTGGTTTGAAGTTCTTGCAGTCCAAGGGACTCTCACGAGGCTTCTCCAGCACCACAGTTCAAAAGCATCAATTCTCTGGCACTCAGCCTTCTTTATGGTCCAACTATCACATCTGTAAACAACTACTGGAAAACCATAGTTTTGACTATATGGACCTTTGTCAGAAAGTGATGTCTCTGCTTTTCAATATGTTGTCCAGTTTTGTCATAGCTTTCCTCCCAAGGAGCAAATATCTTTTAATTTCATGGTTGCAGTCAACGTCCATAGTGATTTTGGAGTTCAAGAATATAAAATCTGTCACTTCTTCCACTTTCCCCCTTCTATTTGCCATGAAGTGGTGGGACTGGGTGCCATGATCTTCGTTTTTTGAATGTTGAGTTTCAAGCCAGCTTTTTCGCTCTCTTTCACCCTCATCAAGAGGCTCTTTAGTTCCTCTTCACTTTCTGCCATTAGAGTGGTATCATCTCCATATCTGAGGTTGTTGATATTTCTCCCAGCAATCTTGATTCCAGCTTGTGATTCATCCAGCCTGGCATTTCCATGATGTATTCTGCACAGAATTTAAATAAGCAGGGTGATAATATATAGTCTTGTAGTACTCCTTTCCCAATTGGGAGCCAGTTTGTTGTTCTGGTTCTATTGCTTCTTGGCCCACATATAGGTTTCTCAGGATATAGGTAAGGTGGTCTTGTACTCTTATCTTTTTAAGAATTTTCCGCAGTTTGTTATGATCTATACAGTCAAATCTTTAGCGTAGTCAATGAAGCAGATGTTTTTTGGAATTCCCTTGCTTTCTCCAGGATCCAACAAATGTTGGCAATTTGACATATGGTTCCTCTTCCTCTTTGAAACCCAGCTTGTACATCTGGGAATTTCTAGGTTCATGTACTGCTGAATCCTAGCTTGAAGGATTTTGAGCATAATCTTGCTAGCATGTGAAATGAGTGTGATTATTTGGTAATTTGAACATTCTTTGGCATTGCCTATCTTTGGGATTTGGATGAAAACTGACCTTTTCCAGTCCTGTGGCCACTGCTGGGTTTCCCAAATTTGCTGGCATATTGAGTGCAGCACTTTAACAGCATCATCTTTTATAATTTGAAATAGCTCAGCTGGAATTCCATTTCTTCCACTAGCTATATTTGTAGTAATTCTTCCTAAAGCCCACTTGACTTCACATTCCAGAATATCCAGCTCTAGGTGAGTGACCACACTGTTGTGGTTATCTGGGTCATTTAGACCTTTCTTGTATAATTCTTGTGTATTCTTGCCACCTCTTCTTAATCTCTTCTGCTTCAGTTAGGTCCTTACCATTTCTGTCCCTTGTTGTGTCCATCCTTACATGAGATGCTTCTTTCATATCTCCAGTTTTCTTGAAGAAATCTCTAGTATTTCCCATTCTGTTGCTTTCCTCTATTTCTTTGCATTGTTCATTTAAGAAGGCCTTCTTAACTCTCCTTGCTATTCTCTGGAACTTTGTATTCAGTTGGGTGTATCTTTCCCTTTGTCCTTTGCCTTTTGCTTCTCTTCTTTATTCTGCTATTTGTAAAGCCTCCTCAGACAACCACTTTGCCTTCTTGGATTTCTTCTTCTTTAGGGTGATTTTGGCCGCTGCCTCCTGTACAATGTTATGAACCTCTGTCTATAGTTCTTCAGGCACTCTGTCTACCAGATCTAATTCCTCAAATTTATTCATCATCTCCACTGTATAAGGGAATTGATTTAGGTCATACCTGAATGGTCTAATAGTTTTCCTACTTTATTCACTTTAAGCCTGAATTTTTCAATAAGGAGCTCATGAACTGGGCCACAGTCAGCTCTTGGTCTTGTTTTTGCTGACTAGAAAATATTCAATCTGATTTCAGTATTGACCATCTGGTGATGTCTATGTGTAGAGTCATCCCTTGGGTTGTTGGAAGAGGGGGGTTGCTATGACCAGCATGTTCTCTTGACAAAACCCCTATAGCTTTTGCCCTGCTTCATTTTGTACTCCAAGGCCAAACTTACCTGTTACTCCAGGTATCTCTTGACTTCCTAGTTTTACATTTCAACCTCCTATGAAGAAAAGGACATCTTTCTTTTCTTTTTTGATGTCAGTTCTAGAAGGTGTTGTAGGTCTTCATAGAACTAGTCAACTTTATCTTTTTTGGCATAAGTGATGGGGGCATAGACTTGGATTACTGTGATGTTGAATGGCTTGCCTTGGAAATAAAGTGAGATCATTCTCTCATGTTTGAGGCTGCACCTAAGTACTGCATTTCAGACTCTTTAGTTGACTATGAGGGCTACTCTATTTCTTCTGAGGGAATCTTTCCCACAATAGTAGATATATTTTATACATAGCAGTGTGTATATGTTAATCTCAGACTCCTAATGTATTAACAGTTTCCCCTTTTCTTATCCATTGCTGTTATACCAGTTCATAATTTGGAGCCTAATGGCAGCAATGCAAAGCGGTGAAGGGCAGGAGCTTGGGAATCAGCTTGCCTGCATCCAAACCCTGGTTCCGCTCCTCACTAACCATGACCTTAAGGCAAATTGCAGAAACTGGCTGAGTCTCAGTTTTGTTAGATGAAGGATGTTAATATTATTATTGCAGCCTACTCCTATTTTTGTCTTTTTCCCCAGTTTACTTTCCTTATCCCACTATTTGCTCATTGTCTGATTTTGCTGAAGTATAACTAATCTTTTTGCTCTTTAGTTGGAATTCCTTCAGTGTCTTTTCATGGCACCCCACTCCAATACTCTTGCCTGGAAAATCCCATGGACACAGCAGCCTGGTGGACTGCAGTCCATGGAGTCGCTAAGAGTTGGACATGACTGATCGACTTCACTTTCACTTTCCACTTTCACGCATTGGAGAAGGAAATGGCAGCCCACTCCAGTGTTCTTGCCTGGAGAATCCCAGGGATGGGGGAGCCTGGTGGGCTGCTGTCTGTGGGGTCACACAGAGTCAGACAAGATTGAAGCGACTCAGCAGCAGCAGCAGCAGTGTCTTTTCATGCCTTCAGGGTATAACACAAGCTCCAACCAACTTCATGCAGGTGTAACCCGACAGCATCTTGCCTCAGGCGTCTCCTGCGCCTCTCTGGTCTCCGTCCTGGGCTTTCCTATTGATGCCTTCGAGCAGGATGCCAAGGAACTCAGATCAGCACACATATTTGTAGGACCCCAAATTGTGGGGTTTTTGGCCTGATGGGATCAGTCTTTGACCAATGAGGATGGTTGCTTGCTGATGGCTAGCTAATTTCCTCTTTTACTTCCTTCACTTCCCTTGCTCCTTCACAATGTTGAGGGGCTAACATAAGGGTTTTCAGTCTGTCCTATGGCCCCAGTAGCCAGTAGCTTAAAGCAGAGGCCGACTTGAGAGTGTACTTTTCCAACGGCTCTCCTTCTCTGCTGCATCATTGCCGCTACCCCTCATGCCTGCACCCTGCCATCACACCCCAGACCTTTATTTCAGGCTCTGCTTTCTGGGAACTTCAGCTAAGACCAACAGAGAATGTTACAGCTGGAACAAATTTTAGAAATTGTTTAGTATGATCTGCTTGTGAGTGACAGAACTGAAAACAATTAGTGGTTGAAGTCGCTAGATTCATAGACTAGTGTTCCTTCAGCTTTACAGAGAATGTTTTTAATAACACAAGTGTGAAAAAAGGCTATATATTACTATTTATTATTATTGTTATTTCTGAGAAATACGGTTATTTCCCAGAAATATATATTGTTATTTCTGGGCAATACTCTGACTTAAGCATCGCCATCTGTTTTGCCCCACCTTTCCTTCTTCCATCCTGGGCCGTGTCCTCTTCCTGACCCAATCACTTTCTCCCATTTTATATTCCTGGTATTCTTAGCTGACTGCCTGCCAACATCTACTTTCAGGGAGTCATTTATTTTAAAGTGTAAATAACATTTTCGTACAGGGCTACTTGGTCCCTAGAGATCTGCATTTGAAAAAGAGTTCAAATTTTATTGAAAAGCAGTGGGAGAACCATGTATGTCTCCCCAATGTTGCAAATCATAGTCATCAATTATACGAGACTAGAGTGGAGAGATGCACTGGGATTATGGAAGTTAATGTGTATTTACATTAAATATCCCATTTCTTTATCACCTGTTTTCCCCATCATGGTACCTTGTAAACCTTAAACATGTTCTTAAGTGTTACCACCCACTTCGATTTCAGGATGCTAGTGAAGCTACAAAAGATCGTCTATAAATAAACAAGTAAAAATGCCTCCTTAGTTATCCGTCCCTTCCAAAGCATTGTGTCCCCAATGCATATACACATAGCTTCAAACTTGCAATGCTGTAACTTCAAATAAATATAATGGTAGTAATACTACTAAACTTTATTGAGTACTTGCTGCATTGCCAGGCATTGGGCTAAGTGCATCATAAGCATACTTTTCATTTTGCTCTCAGGCAAAGAAGGACAATGATCCCAGAGAGATGGGAAATAAATCCTGTAACTGTCCCAGTTCACCATCTTCAGAGAGTTTCCAGGCAATGGTGTGTGGAGGTGGAATCAAGACGGAGCGGGGAGGAGAGTCCTCCTTGTACATTCGGCTGAGTGCCAACCAGCAATGTGCATGTGAGGGAAAACCACCGGCAAGAGTAAAGGTGACTGTGCCCACACTCACACACGGATGCCGATGGCTCCGGCCCTACCTGCCAGACTAGAAAACCTCATGCTGCAAAGCGCATTGGGTAGAGTATTCAGAAGAGTCTTTCCTCAGCAATGCGGAACAATTCATTCTCCACTGAATAGCGCTTTGGTCTGACACGACAAATTTAAAAAGTGAGTCGCAAAAGGATCAAACTCTTTCCAAATAACTTTAGTCTGTCCCAGAATAGAGTTCAAGAATATTTATAAAAATACAAAAATATGTAGTATAAATTTATAATATAAAGGTAAAATTCATATGTCTGACATTCAATCAGAAAATAGGAGACCTGAAAGATTTCAAGAAAATACAACCTATACTAAGGAGAAACACTGATTAATTGAAACTGATGTAGAGCTGATACAGATATTAGAATTTATGTCCTTTTATGTCCTTGAAGGACATAAAAAAGTTATTAAAACTGTATTCCAGATATTCACACACTTAAAATGAGACATGGAAGACATATATATATATATATATATATATGATCCAAAGGGAACTTTCAGAAATAAAAACTGCAGCATCTGAGCTGTAAGGTACACTGGATGATATAACTGGCAGAAGAAACAGTAAAGAAAAATAGATTAGTGAACTTTGAGAAAGAGCTTGAAAACTATCAAAAATTGAAACATAACAAGAAAAGAAAATAGTAATTTAAAAAACTGAAGAGACTATCAGTGAACTAGGTAACAATTCCATGGCCTCATGTTAATTGTTTCATATAAAAGGACAAAATATATATGACAGAAATTTCTCACTGGAAACAGTACAAGAAAAATGACAGTGGAATAACCTCTTTAAGGTACTAAAAGGAAAACAAAAACCCACCAACATAGAATCCTCTATCCAGCTAAATAAGTAAAAACAACCCACGGACATAAATGAAACAAAACCCCCAAGCTATCAAAAACAAAGGTGAAATGAATTTTTTGAACACACAACAGTGAAAGAATTCATCACCAGCAGAACTGCACTACAGGAAACAGTAAAGCAAATCCTTCATGGGGAAGGAAAATGATATCAGATGAAAACCTGGATTTACACAAAGAAATGAACAGCACCAGAAATGGCAACTACGTGAGTAAATAAATACATTTTTAAATTAATTAAATCTTTTAAAAAGATAATTGACTACTTTAAAAATTACATTAATATAGTATGGGGTTTAAAATATTGTAAAATAAAATGGATGAAAACAGCAAAAAAGATTGGGAGGAAATTAATGGGAGTATATTATCCTGAGGTTCTCTTACTGTATGTGAAGTGGTATAGCATTACTTGAAGGAAGATGGTGACGTATAATTTAAACACTGTTGTTATTTAGTTGCTCAGTCCTGCCCGATTCTTATGCGATTCCATGGACTGTAGCCCCCACTCCTCTGTCCATGGGATTTCCCACTACCAGGCTTCTTTGTCCATGGGAATTTCCAGGCAAGAATACTGGAGTGGGTTGCCATTTCCTTCTCCAGGGGATCTTCCCAACCCAGGAATTGAACCCGTGTCTTCTGCTTTGCAGGCAGATTCTTTACTACTGAGTCATCGGGGAAGCCCTGTTATAAACGCTATGTGCTTAGTCACTCAGTCCTGTCTGACTCTGCAGCCCCGTGGACTGTAGGCCTCCAGGCTCCTCTGTCCATGGGGTTCTCCGGGCAAGAACACTGGAGTGGGTTGCCAAGTCCTCCTCCAGGATAAACACTATAGCAACCACTAAAATAAAATAGCTATAGCTAATAAGCTAGCAATAGAGATAAAATGGAATCATAAAAAACATTCAATCAACCCAAAAGAATGCAGAAAAATGGGAAAAAAGAAACAAAGAACAGAAGAACATATAAAAAACAAATAGCAAGATGATAGATTTCAACCCAACCATATCCATAACATACTGTATGGAAATAGTCTGAAGAGCTCAATAAAAGGCTGAGATTGTTTGCATAAAAAAAGCGAGACCCAATGTTAAGGTGACTACAGGAAACACATTTGAATATACACAAATAAGTTAAAAGCGATAGGATGGGAAGTTATGTACCATGCTAAAACACTAATCAAAACTGGAGTGCTATATTAATATTAGACAAAGCATATTCCACAGTAAATAATATTACCAGGGATAATGAATGTAACTTCACAATGATAAAAATATCAATTAATCAAGCTGACATAATAATCCTAAGTGTTTATGGATTACAGGCTTCAAAATGCATGAAGCAAAACTTCGTAAAAGGACAAGAAGAAATCGACAAATCCACAATTAAGTCAGATTTTGATTCCGATTGTTGTTAGGAAGTCAGAAATCAGTAAGAATACAGAAGATTCGAACAACACTATCAAACTAATTGACATTTATGGAGAATTCCCACCAAACAACATTTTTTTCAAGTGTACATGAAACAATTACCAAGATAGATCACTGAATCCTTATTAGGTCTGTTCTAGCATTATTTCCATTTACAGCTGAATCAACGAAGGCATGAAGAGGTAGGTAACTTCTGAAGATACACTATAATTAAGGGTCACAGCTGGGCATTGCACTCAGATTATCTGACCCAGAAGTCTTAATCAGCAAGCTCTACCACCTCCCTGAACACCTGGAACAGCTCAGGTCTCAGTGAAGTCTCTAGGACTTAGGATGCAATCCCTTTAAAAGATAAACAAAGGAGTAGGTTACTCAAATAGCATTTTCTAAATACTACTTAGAGAGGAACTACTTTCCCCCTTTCTTCTCATATTCTCATTCAGCCCAAATGGCTAGGCTGCTTCCTTTAAATGACATGACTTATAGGTAACATAAACTCAGGTTCCAGAGTCGCTGGGCCTGAAAGGGAAGACAGTTGCAGATTAAAGTCTAAGAGGCTCAGGGGAGCCATCTCTTCCTGAGGCTGCCTCTGTGTTGGATGGGTGGTCTAATACACATTCCAACTGGATCAAGATGCCTGCTGGCCCCTCTTTACATGCCAGGATCCGGACAGCAGCTCCTTTGGCAGGATGTGAATACATTTTTATTAAAAAGAGGCAAAGAACCCTTAGCTTATGGTTGACTTTCTTTGTCCACCTTGTTATCTCTATTACTGGTACCAAAGTGTATGTAATAATGACAAGACGGAAAAATGCTGTTCTGTTTTTCGGGCGAGGTTTCCTCACTTATCAGCAACAAAATGCCACAGAGGGGAACACCTTTGTAATGGGTCTTTGGCTGAGGCTGGGCACACGGGTGTTCTATGGGAGGAAATATGAAATGAGGATATTACTCCGCCTGACTAAGCTGAGGGGAGGATTTATGTTGCTCGGCAAGCATGCATCTGGACAGGGAAATTTAACAAAAAATCAATTTTCTCCTTCAGACGGTCTCCCCCCCCCCCCCCCCCTTCCTTCGCCGCTCTCCCTCTCCTCCGGCGCACTGAGCCTCCATCCTTTCTCCATCCTCCATCCTTTCTCCATCCTCCATCCTTTACTCCATCCTCCATCCTTTCTCCATCCTCCATCCTTTCTCCATCCTCCATCCTTTACTCCATCCTCCACCCTTTACTCCATCCTCCACCCTTTACTCCATCCTCCATCCTTTCTCCATCCTCCACCCTTTACTCCATCCTCCATCCTTTCTCCATCCTCCATCCTTTACTCCATCCTCCATCCTTTACTCCATCCTCCACCCTTTACTCCATCCTCCATCCTTTCTCCATCCTCCATCCTTTCTCCATCCTCCATCCTTTACTCCATCCTCCATCCTTTACTCCATCCTCCACCCTTTACTCCATCCTCCATCCTTTCTCCATCCTCCATCCTTTCTCCATCCTCCATCCTGTACTCACACCCATCTGCTTTGATCCTACCATCTTTCCCCACTTACGCTCAGTGACTACCCAGGCCCCGCTGTCCCTCTCTCGTTTCCCTCAACAACCCTTTTCCCTGTCCGCCCGTTTCTGGCCCGACCAGCTCTCTCCTCCCTCCCTCCCCACCAAAGCCCCACCATCCCCGAGATCAGAGTGATAAAGTGGCTGCAGCCCAGCCGGGAGGAACTTTCCAGCTCCCCCTCCCGGCTGGGTTCCTCCCGGCTGGGTTGAGGGCTGAGGACCGGAAGCTGGGCTGCGCAAGGGGGGTGGTCTTGGCTTCTTGGGGGCGGCGGGGGGGTTGTATTATGAACGAGGTGTCCGAAGCAGCGTTTTGCATCGCAGGACAAAAAAAAAAAAAAAAAAGGCAATCCCCTTTGTGCACTGGGATAGCGCAGTGTCCCTCGGTTCGGGACCTCGCCACACATTCTTGCAAGCCATTGTTTACCCGGGCTTTTGGGGGGAGGCGCCGCGCGGGTGGGCGTGGAGGGGACCCCGGGAGCGCTTCCCTGGTATTCAATTGACCCGGGACTCGGTGGGGAGAAGTTGCCCCCAGGAGGCGGGGCCCGGAAGCCAATCAGGAGGCCCTCGACCAATCAGGAGGCGAGGCCGAGCCCATCTTCCCCTCCCCGGCCCGCTCGCGGGCGGGCGGCGCGCAGTGGAAAGTTGGGAGCCGCGGCGGCTGATTCGGGCGGAGAGCTGCAGCGGCGGCGGCGGCGGCGGCGGCGAGGGCAGCGGACTCGGCGCGGCGCCGCTGGCTCGGAGCGGTCCCCGGGGCATGGGCCGGGCGCGCCGCCCGCACTCAGCCACACGCCGCCCCGGCCGCGGGCACTCGGCCGTCCAGAAGGAGGCTGCGTCCGGACGAAGGCTGCCGCATCTTTGCCTGCCTGGCTCCGTGCAGGGATTTCGGGTTCGGTGCTCGTCCCCATCTGATTCTTAGCCCCCAACTTTTTGCAAGTTCAAAGAGGTTTCTGAAGTCGAATAAATTGCCCCGAGAGGAAACCCACTACCTGTTGAGGAGGGCTCAGCAGAGTGCTTAGGCGCTCCAGGAAAAAAAGAAAAAAGGAAAAAAAGGAAAAGACAAAATGATTTCCTGGGACATGGTCCGCACCATATTCCTGCTCGCTCTTCTTTATCCTTCCCGAGCGCAGGATGCAATCCCCCAGTCCGAGGTCGAGGCAGAAGAAATTCCCGAGGGGGCCTCCACATTGGCATTTGTGTTTGATGTGACTGGTTCCATGTACGATGATCTAGTTCAGGTGATCGAGGGGGCTTCCAAAATTTTGGAGACGTCTTTGAAAAGACCTAAGAGACCTCTTTTCAACTTTGCTTTGGTGCCTTTCCACGATCCAGGTAAGGGAAATACTTGTTCTTTGTTATTCCTTATGATTACGTTGTTTCTTATGCTACGAAATTGCGTGTCAGTAAGTTTCAGAACCATTTTTAAATGTGTAGCTGAATACTGTTGTAACAAAGAATTGCTCGCTTACATCTGGGTTTGCTCTCTGATACCTGCTCAAGTCTCAGCCTTGGAGATGGCTTGTTTGGGGTGCTTGCACAGTGGTACCCAAACCTGGAAAGTGTGGAATTATGAAAACCAGAGCAATGATGTCAAAATCAGTTAACTTAAAAATTTTGAAACTAAATGTTTAAGGCAGAGCGGTACATTGGGTATTCAGCAGCAGTGCTATAACAGCTAACACACAACTTGAGAGCATTCTCAAGATAACTCTCAAGTTAGGGGGAGAAAAACCTGTTGTGTGAGACACAGGGAAGCTTGTAAGCAATAATTACTAGTAAACTGAAGAGATGAAAATAAGCCATTCATTTGTTAATTGAATCTACTGATCTTCGCACCAGATCATCATTAGTTCGGCTCACAGATGGTAATAAATGTGTCCTCCTTTCATCCAGTAGAAATGCATGTAATTTGGTATGGCGGTGCTCCTTAAAGGTAGTTGAAGTACAGTCACTTTATTTTTTGCCCTAAAGCCATGGGTTTCAGCTGCTGCGCGGTAATTTGATCCTCTTTACTTTTTTCAGTTTCTCTTTAAAGTGGCACCTTTCTGTGAGGCTCATAGGAGCTCTCATTGTCAATGTGAGGGCAGCATCGCCTGGGGAGCCCTGGGGCTGGCTGTCTAGCATCCACCTGAGTTTCATTAGCACAACTCACTGCCCAGTCGAAGAAATAAAGCAGTGGTTTCTTGAAGTTCTCCCCCACTGTTCTCTCACATTTTTATTGAAATTCTCTTTTCACTAGAAGACTTTTGACACAGTCACTTCACAATGAAAACTTGATATTGAGAATCTCAAATTCTTTCCTTGTGCTTTTGACAAGCATATGATAGTTCAATTTATTGCTTGGTTTTAAATGTGGCAGGTTTCAGCTGTTAAAGAATTGGCAGGGGGAGGAGTTTAGAGGGATTTTTGTTTGTTCTTCAAATGATGAAAATAATAACCTGTCCTGTTCTGTGCTATGCATATAACCTTAGTAATTTCTATGTTATTAAAAATAAAATTTTTAAGATTTGAATAAAGAATGATCATTTACTGTGTTAGCTGTCTCAGTGAGACACCTCATGTGTTACAATGTTTTAATTTGTTAAATGTCAAGATACCAATTGTGATGCAGACCAAGACTTTGTTAGCTTGGAATAGGCTAAATATGTTTCTTCTATAGGAGTGAATCTAAGATTGGCAGAAATGTAAAGTAAAAATTCTTTTCTGTGACAACATAGTTTGCTTTCCTCCAAAAAGCTTTTATGAAATGATGTTGCTGTAAACAGAACTCAAAAAATTGCCTCAGAACTCAAAAAATTGCCTCGTCATAAATGGAAACTAGATCATCATGATATTTATTTTGATATGATATGAACAAAATTATTGGAATAAATTGTATTGTGGTGTGTTCCCTTCCAATTGTTACCAAATAGGAAAATTTATTGTAGTTGACTTTCCTTTATTTTGGCCATCATGATTCAAAGTAGGGGAAACTTAGTATGCTAATAAAAAATGACTAATAGATTAGTTACTTTGAATTAAATAATAAGAGAAAATAATTAACTTAAATTGGCTCCATAAAATTAATTGTGTGTATAATTCAGCAAAAGCTGTTCTGGTTTCATTGTGATTCAAAGAAAAGTGTTTTTGAACTTAAAGATGAAAATAGAAAAAAAAAAAAGAATAGAAATTAAAACATACTAATAACCTTTAGTTTACTAACTCACAATAATGGATTGTAATATTATCTCTGCATGTCATTTTCTGTTTGTGTGTGTGTACAGTAATTAAGAATTTTTGACTCCCTTGTACTTTTGATTGGCTATCAACTTGGAATCACCAGTGGACAGAACGGGCCTTGAATGGAGATTTATTGGCTTACTGAGTGACGTTGGAAAAGTCTGTCTACATTTTTGTATCCGTTATCTCAGTTATAAAATGGCAGAATTGGATTTGAACATCTCTAAGGTCACTTCCAACAGTAACGTTTTACGACTATTTTACACATGGTAGTTTTTCACAGTCCCTGATACAACCGACAGCAAATAAATGATGTGTGTAATTTAATATAGTTATATTAATAACATAGCTTTTCAAAGTGCTGTGGTTGAATTTAGCTAGATGAAATAATGAATAAGATTTGGGATATAGTCTCAGGCATTTGACAGAGAACTTAAGGCCTTCACAGATGATTGCTTTGGACCTCTGCATAATAATGGGGGGCAAGCTGTGTGTTTTGAGGTGGGGGTAAAAATGAAAATACATGCTTGTGTAGGTGGCTCAGACAGTAAAGAATCTGCCTGCAATGCAGGCCACCCAAGTTCGGTCCCTGGGTTGGGAAGATCCTCTGGAGAAGGGAATGGCAACCCACTCCAGTATTCTTGCCTGGGAAATCCCATGAACTGAGAGGAGCCTGGTAGGCCACAGTCCGTGGGGTTGCAAAGAGTCGGAATGACTGAGCGATTAACACTTTCACATAGACGTACGAGAGGAATAAGTCAACAAGTTGACAAGGCAGTAATAAAATCACTCAGAAAAATGTAGGAAGCTAGTGTTAGAGGAGTAACATGTGCTCATGGTAACCCATTAGTAGGAGAAACCGTGGTAGGAGGAAGTAGCACAGAGCGCCAGGGTCATGGCAAGTCAAGACAGCTTTTTGATGCTACCTCTGCTTAAGGTGGGTTTTCCACTTTCATGATCACATTTAATATATTAATTTTTAATAGCTTTGTTGACCTTACTATATAATCACTAACTTAAAACATATAATTCTCTGTATTCAGAGATTGTTATTGTTGTTCAGTCACTAGGTTATGTCCAACTCTTTGTGACCTCATGAACTTAAGCATGCCAGGCTTTCCTGTCCTTCACTATCTCCCAGAGTTTGCTCAAATTTATGTCCATTGATTTAGTGATGCTATCTAACCATCTCATCCTCTAGTGCCCCCTTGTCCTTTTGCCTTCAATCTTTCCCAGCATCAGGGTGTTTTCCAATGAGTCGGCTCTTCGCATCAAGTGGCCAACATGAAGCTTGAGCTTCAAAATACGTCCTTCTGATGAATATTCAGGGTTGATTTCCTTTAGGATTGACTGGTTTGAAGTTCTTGTAGTGCAAGGAAATCTCAGGAGTCTTCTCTAGCACCACAATGCAAAAGTATCAGTTCTTTTGTTCTCAACCTTCTTTCTGGTCCCAACTCTTACATCCATGACTACTGGAAAAACTATAGTTTTGACTCTGTGGACCTTTGTTAGCAAAGTGATGTCTCTGCTCTTTAATATGCTGTCTAGGTTTGTCATAGCTTTCCTTCCAAGGATCAAGCGTCTTTAATTTCATGACTGCCCTCACTGTCAGCAGTGATACAGACATATGCAACCATACCTCAGTCAAGTTTGGAACATCTTCCTCACTTTAAAGAGACACCCTGTGCCTTTTTATTTATCTGTCCTCTCACCTCCACCCCCTCCCCATATTATCCTCCTCCCAGGCCTAAGCAGCTACTAATTTACTTTTTGTCTCTGTGAATTTTCCTATTCTAGACTTTCATATGAATGGAATCATATATTATCTTTTTTTGACTGACTTCTTTCGCTTTAGCATAATGTTTTTAAGATTTATCCACATCATAGTATATATCAGTAATTCATTTTTATGGCCAAATAATTATCCATTTTATAGATATACCATAGTTTGTTTATATTTTAATCTATAATGGATATTTGAGTTGTTTCCACTTTTTGGCTAGTATGAATAATACTTCTGTAACTATTTGTGGGCAGTTTCCTGTGTGGACTTAGGTGATACTGTGATTTGTAATATGAAATAAATATTTTATCTTTGTCACCTTTTCTAGCATGCAGCTCTTAAAACTCTTGAAATTTCCTAATTGATGAGAACCATAAAGGTATCTTCTGTCATGTTAATGAGGTGACTTTTGGACTTCACTGAAGAATGAGAGCTCATTGCCAGGAGACTCATCCCTGTTAGAGGTTAGAACTCTCAGTCCCACCCCTAACCTCTGGAGAATGTTCCATGTGTACTTGAAAAGAATGTGTATTTTACTGTTTGGGGATGGAATGTTCTATAATAGTCTGTTATGTCCATCTGGTCTAATGTGTCATTTAAGGCCAACTTTTTCTTACTGATTTTCTATTTGGATGAGCTAGTTACTGATGCAAATAGTATGTTCCAGTCCTCTATTGTTATCATATCACTCTCAATTTGTCCCTTTATGTCTGTTAATGTTTTATATTTAGGTTTTTTTTGTGTTGGGTGCATATTACAAGTATTATCCTTTTATTGAATTGTTCCCTTTATAATTGTGTAACATTCTTCTTTGTTTTAAAGCCTGTTTTGTCTGATATTCTTATTGCTACTCCAACAATTCATTTTGTTGTATGGAATATCTTTGTTTCATTCCTTCACTTTTAATCTATGTTTTTACAACTGAAGTGAGTCTTTTAATGGCAGTGTAGATACAGGCTATTAAAAAATCCATTCAGCCACCCGATGTCTTTTGATTGGAGCACTTAGTCAATTTACATTTAGAGTAATTAGTCATAGGTTGTACTTACTGCCATTTTGTTAGTTGTTTTCTGGTTTTTTTCTTAGTTGTCCTCTGTTCCTTCCTTCTCTTGTTCACTTCCCTTGTGATCTGATGACCTTTTTTTGTGTGTGTGTTTGTATTTCTTGTATTTTTTGTGTATCTAGTATCAGTTTTGCATTTGTGGTTACCATGAGGTTTGTATGTAACAACCTATGTAAATATAACAAGCAGTTAGTCACTTAAGTTCAAGAACATTCTGAAAGCACTAATATCTGTCCATTCTCAACATTTTATAATTTGATGTCATATTCATATCTTTTTATGCTGTGTATTGCTTTACTGATTATTTTAAATATCAGTAATTTTTATTTTGTTTTTTGACCTTCATGCTAGTTTTATAGATGGTTGCTGCTGCTGTTGCTAAGTCACTTCAGTCGTGTCTGACTGTGTGCGACCTCATAGACAGCAGCCCACCAGGCTCCCCAGTCCCTGGGATTCTCCAGGCAAGAACACTGGAGTGGGTTGCCATTTCCTTCTCCAGTGCATGAAAGTGAAAAGTGAACGTGAAGTCCCTCAGTCGTGTCCGACTCTTAGTGACCCTATGGACTGCAGCCTACCAGGCATCTCCATCCATGGGATTTTCCAGGCAAGAGTACTGGAGTCCTGGGGTGCCATTGCCTTCTCCATAGATGGTTGAACCTTTACTATATGTTTGCTTTTATCAGTGATTTTCTTCCTTTAATAATTTGTTGTATTTTGCTTGGTTTGGTGTTTGTCTCTTCTAGTTAAAGAAGTCCCTTTAATACTTTTTTAAGGGCCAGTTTAGTGGGAATGAACTCCTTTTAGCTTTTGCTTTTCTGGGAAACTCTTTATCTTTCCTCAATTATGAATGATAACCTTGCCAGGTACAGTATTCTTGATTGTAAGCTGTTTTTCTTCAGTGTATATACATATACACTGTGCCAGTTTCTTCTGGCTTGTACAGTTTCTGCTGAGAATTAACTGATGGTCTTACAGGGTTCTCTTGTATGTAGCTAGATGTTTATCTCTTGCTGCTTTTAAGATTCTCTCTCTCTCTCTCTCTTTTTTTTTTTTAACATTTGGCATTTTAAGTGTAATATATCTTTGTATGGGTCTCTCTAGGTTCATCTTGTTTGGGACCCTTGGTGTTTCCTGGACTTAGATGTCTGTTTCCTTTGCCAAGTTAGATAAGTTTTTAGTCATTATTTCTTCAAATTGGTTTCATATCCTTTCTTTCTCTTCCTCCTTCTGGAACTCCTTTAGTGTGAATGTTACTATGCTTGCTGTTGTCTTAGAGGTATCCTAATCTATATCTTTTTATTATGCTCTTTCTTTTCGCTGTTGGGATTGGGAGATTTCCACTACTCTGTCTTCCAGATCACTGATCTGTTTTCTGTATCCTCCATCTACTGTTGATTTCTTTTAGTGTATTTTTCATTTCATTGTTTCTTCAGTTTTGACTGGTTCTTTTTAATATTTTCTCTGTGTTGAAGCTCACTGAGTTCATCCATTCTTCTTCCAAGATCATTAAACTTATTTATGACTTTTAACTATTTACCTGGTAAATTGCTGTCACTGTTTTGTTGAGTTCTTTTCTGGGGGTTCTATCTTATTCCCATGTTTGGAAGGTGTTCATTTGTCTCCTGCTTTTGCCTAACTCTTTGTGTTTGTTTCTGTATGTAAAGTATATTAATTATGTTTCCTGGTCTTGAAAGAGTGGCCTTAATATAGAAGGTATCTTGTGGGACCAGTGGCACAGTCCCCCCAGTCATCAGAGCCAGGTGCAAAAGAGGGTCATATATCTTGGGTGAAGTTGGTAGCTGTGAAAATTTTGAGAAATAGTTGGATTCTATGTATATTTTGGAGATGAGACCAAAAGGATTTAGTGATGAACTAGATGTGAGAGAAAACTGATAGAAGACAAGACAGATTCTGAGGATTTGGCCTGAGTGAGTGGAAGCATAGTGTAGTGATTTACTGAGATGAGAGGAGGAAGCATGAGCAGGTTTGAGGAACATTGAGAGACTGAGGTCTTTATTTTTGGCTATTTGGTTAAGTTGGAGATGCCTTTGTTATCCAAGTGGAGATGGTACAAAGGCACTTGGATATATAAGATTATAGTTCAGGGGAGAGGTCTGGGTCAGAAACATAAATTTGGGATCAGAAGGTGTGTATAAGATGATAATCAGGGTGAGGCTAGGTGGGACCACTGAAGGACCTATTAGATGAAGAATCAGTGAAGATCTGAGGACCCAGTTCTGGAATACTCCAACGTTGAGCAGTCAGAGACAAGAATAAAAGAACAAAGCAGCCCAAGAAACTGTAGAAAGAGAAGATTATAACTACAAGTCAAGAGAGGAAAACTTTTCAAGGAAGAAGCAGTAATTGGTTAGTTAATAAGAGGCCTGAGAATTGGCTAATCTGTTTAGCAATGTTGATATTATTGATATCTCACCAAGAAATGTTGGAAATGAAAGCCTGTTTGGAGAGAATTTAAAAGTGAAGAGGAATTGGAAATGTTTGGAATTATATTGCCTTTTCCAACTACTGGAAAGATTGTTTTGTTCTTGAAGCTAAAATTGAAATTAGTTTTGATAAGTAATTCACCCAGCATCTCACAAAATGCAAATGCAATGTAGTAGAGTCTTCAATTTGGAAGTGAAGATTTGTGTTCTTTTCCTTATTCTTGTCATTTAAGCAAATCATTTAACCTTGCCAGACTTCTGTTTCTTTACCTATAAAAACCAGTGCATTGCTAGATTATTACCTAAGTTGATGGTTTTAGTGATCGTAATATAATGAACGATAATGGACTGCAAAGAGACTCAAAGTGGCAAGGACTTGATTCATTGGGAGAATTAGCAGCATTACATATCTCTGCACTAGTGTTTCATAGTAATAAAAGTTTTGAACTCTCAATGACTTTGTATGGTTCTGCAGGACCTACACAGTGTTAAAAAAAGAACACTCTAAGACTTTTGTAATGAAAATATTCTTTTAGAATTTTTTTCTAAACAAAAGAATAGAAAGATTTTTACAAAGAAAATATTGAACATTGAGACCTTGAAAACCTATACAAGTTTACATGAGCTAAACTTCAAATTGAATGTTTTCAGTTTCAACATATTTAAAAAAAAGGAGCCAAGAAGCTATGAGTCTCCCTTTGCCTTTGGCAGATCCTCCCGGAAGAAGGGTTTTCATGAGGAAAAGGATTTAAGTCCAACAGAAATCTAAAGGAAGGGAACTAAAATTTAAGACTGAGAGATTTTGGTTAAACAATGATAACTTTGTTTCCTAGGATGATAAGACTGTTTTAACCTGAGTGTATAGATCCCATATCACTGGTTGTTTTCGGATACGGAGATAGTTTGCACAGTGAAAACTTTATCTTGAAGTATAGGGACTGAATCTTGATATACCGGATATGTTAAATTTGTTGGAGATGTTTCTGTTTTAAAACATCATCTTTGACTCCTGAAGGATGAAAGTTTTTTTTTTTTATATTAATTTGAGAAACAGCCCTTTAATTGATTGATAGTAAATCAGAATTTGGTTTCATTTATAGTTTGTCTTTGGTCAAACAAACAATAACCATTCTTAGTGAGCTTTATGACTCTGCTTACCTATAATTAGAGGTAATAAAGTTACTATTTGTCAAGGACCATGCTAGGTGCCTTTGATTCAAAGATGAGGCATAACTTACAAGACGTTAACAGTCTTTATGGAGAAGGGCTAGAGAAATAACAATATTATAAACTGTGAAAGATTTTATAGTGGAAAAATAAGCATAGGGAATTGTGAGCTGAGAGCAGTGTCCCTGATACCGCATTCAAGAGGGTGATGGTTAGCAAAGGTTTTCTAGAAGTGTTACCTGGAGAAAGTGCATGAGTAAAGGCAGTTTAACAAAAATATTAAGGCTTTCAGGAGCCTGGAAGGATTATAAGTGAAAAGTGCCATGTTTGGGTTTTCATTTTAAATCCTTATGTCTTGGATAGATTGGAACAAGGCAATTCTGAGAGCTGAGAGAGAAAATCTGAGGCCATCATAGCAATTCAGGGAGGAAAATTGAGGTCACTTGGGCATAGGAAAAAGGCTATGGATTTCAGAGTTATTAATAATAATAAATTAATATTTTACTAACACCTCATCAATTGAGAAAGACCAAAAGAGTGGAGTTGGCCTTTAAAACATGGAGAAAAGGCAATTATTGCCTTTTGTAGATTAAAATATGAAATTGGCATATTAAAGAGAAAAGATATGTAAAGTTAGCTTTAAGAGACACTGTTACTCTCAGGATGGGAATCTTGCTTATAAGCTCCTTATACATTAACTTGTCCAAAATCAAGTCTCAACCAAAAATGTCGAGGTCAACAATGAAAAAGTCACAGAAACAGACTTAGACATTGTACAACCAAGTTCTTTTTCTTAAAAAAATTGTGGTGTAATTGACATGATATTAATTTCAGTTGCACAGTATGATGATTTGATCTTTGTGTTGTGATATGATCACCACAATAAGTCAATATTTGTGACCATACATGTTACAAAATGCTTCTTCCTGTGATGAGAACTTTTAAGATTTACTCTTAGCAACTTTCACATATAGAATACAATATTGACTGTAGTCACAATGTTGTACATTACAGCCCCATGACCGACTTATTTTATGACTGCATGTTTGTACCTTTTGACCCCCTTCTCTCATTTTGCCTACCCCCTGCCCCTGACAGCCACCAATCTGTTCTCTGTATCAGTGTTTTAAAAATTTTTTTTAGACTCCACATATCAGTGAGAACATATAGTATTTGTCTTTGTCTGATTTCACTTAGCATAAACCTGTCAAGGTCCATTCATTTGGTTGCAAATGGCAAAATTTCCTTTTTTATGACCAAGTAATAGTCCTTGGAAGGAAAGTTATGACCAACCTAGATAGCATATTAAAAAGCAGAGACATTGCTTTGCCAACAAAGGTCCGTCTAGTCAAAGCTATGGTTTTTCCAATGATCATGTGTGGATGTGAGAGTTGACTGTGAAGAAAGCTGAGTGCCGAGAATTGATGCTTTTGAACTGTGGTGTTGGGGAAGACTCTTGAGAGTCCCTTGGACTGCAAGGACATCCAACCAGTCCATCCTAAAGGAGATCAGTCCTGGGTGCTCATTGGAAAACTGATGCTGAAGCTGAAACTCCAATACTTTGGCCACCTGATGCGAAGAGTTGACTCATTGGAAAAGACCCTGATGCTGGGAGGGATCGGGGGCAGGAGGAGAAGGGGATAGCAGAGGATGAGATGGCTGGATGGCATCACTGACTCGATAGACATGAGTTTGAGTAAACTCTGGGAGTTGGTGATGGACAGGAAGGCCTGGCATGCTGCGATTCATGGGGTTGCAAGGAGTCGGACACGACTGAGCGACTAAACTGAACTGAATAGTCCTTTCTCTCTCTTTCTCTGTGTATGCATGTCATATTTTCTTTTTCCATTCATCCATAAATGGACACTTTGATTGCTTCCATGTCTTGGCTACTGTAAATAAGGCTGCATTGAACTTGGCAGTTCATATATCTTTCCATGTTAGTGTTTTTGTTTTCTTTCAATAAATACCCAGAAGTGGCATTGCTGGATCATATGGTAGTTCTGTTTCTAATTTTTTGAGGAGCCTTCACATTGTTTTCCATAGTGATTGCACCAATTTATATTCTCACCAATAGTGCAGAAAGGTTCCCTTTTCTCCATATCCTTACTAACACTTTATTTCTTTGTCTTTTGATCATAGCCGTTCTGACAGGTGTGAAGGGATAACTCATTGTAGGTGTGATTTGCGTTTCCCTGGTGATTAATGATGTTGAGTAGTTTTCATTTACCTGTTGACCATCTGTATCCATCTGTATGTCTTTGGAAAAATGTCTCTTCAGATCCACTGCCCATTTTTAAACAAAACTTTTTTTTTTTTGGCCAAATTTTATCTAAGGTTCAGAGTGTTCATTCTATGCTTAAATAGCTCGTCTGTCATGAGCAGTGTTCCAACTGCGGTGGTAGACTGTTTATCTTTATAAATATGTAATGATGTCATTACATATTTGGATCATACTGTTAGTGCTCCTTGTTTTCGACCCATGCTCACTAAACAGCCTCCCAGTAATTTTTAACCTCATGAATTTTACTTATGGGAAGAGAATGTTCTGATCACACTGGCATATACATCAGATTCACCAGACAGTTATAGTCCTCACTGGTAACTCACAGCTTGGCACACCAGTTTTATACATCTGTCTCTATTGTTTAAAATAGTCTGACAGTGTCAAGTTAAAAGTTTCTGAGTTTGCAAGTCCGTGAGCCAGACATTGGTTGATGGTGAATTTATGAAAGTAAGTGTCTCCCTGTGTGGATCTGTTTGGGTGGCCTGTCAGTCTCCAGGTATTAGCCCTCAGCATTTCCAGCTGTCAGGGTTAGTGTGAATAGCGCCAAGTAATGGTTCTGTCCACTTGAAACTTATGCAGATGACAGCTAAAGCCATTGGAATGAATGAGATCATCTAAAGAGAGCATGTAGATTGAGTAAAGAAGGCAGACAGGCAAAACTATGGCAAACACAGCATTTAGAAGACAAAAGGGAGGAACTTCCCTGGTGGTCCAGTAGCTAATACTCCTGTGTTTCCAATGCAGGGGGCTTGGGTTTGATCCCTGGTCAGGGAACTAGATCTCATATGCTGCAACGAAGACCACCGCCACCCGCCCCCAGCCAAATAAATACATATTTAAAAGACAGAAGGGAAATTTATAAAAGATTCTGGAAAGGAGAGTCCAGGTAAATAGGAAGAGAAATAAGAATGAGCAATGTTTGGAAATCTGAAAAGTTGTTAGTTTTAAGCAGGAGAAGCTGTCAGCTCTATCTGTTTATAAGGTTATTGAAAGTAAAGGCTAAACCAAGAGGCTACATTAAAATAGACTGTTTTGTAGGAGTTGTGGAGCCAGGAAGCTGAAATGATGGGTAAGAAAATGGAGCTAACGAATACAGTATGTTTCTGTCAAGAAACATAACATCATGGTTTACAGCATAAGCTCTGGAGTCTGATGCCTAGGTTGGAAAATGGGCTCCACCAAGTACTTTTTGTGTGACCTTAACTTCTCTGTGCTTCTCTGTCAATAACTGGGGATAGAATTATCTGCTTTGTGAGGTTGATGTAAGAATTGAAATACTAGATGTCCAAAACTTAGTGCAATCTCTTTCACACAGTAAGTTCTCAATAACCATTAGTTATTGGACTTGAGAAAGAACATGTTCTTTTAAGGTGGGAGACAGGAAAGAATATTTAAATACTGCTAGAAGAGAGTCAGCAGAATAGAAGAGATAAAATATTCCAGAGAGAACAGATGCTTTATAAAACCAGTGCTTTGAGAAAGCAAGAGGAGATAGGATGCAAAGTAGAAGGATTGGTGGTTCTCCTCCAAAGGAGGAGAAGACCTTTGGCTCAGTGTGATAGGAGCCAAGTGGACCACTGATAGGTACAGTCATGGTCGAGGGGGTAGGTGAAGATGCAGGATGTTGGATGACTTCTTGTCTGATGGACTCTTTCTTTTCTCAAAGGAAAAGGCGGGTCATTTGATGAGAGGAGGGAACTGGCAGAAGGGTAAGTAAGATTTCAGAAAACTGGTGGAGTTTGAGAGGTACAGGGTACTTTTTTTGGACACAGAGACAGTTTCAAACCAGGATGAGTTGTGGTTCAAAAGATGAATTTGTATTGCTTGTACACTGCCTACCTGGGTGATTTTCTCCAGCAGCTCTCAGCAAGCTGAGTATAATTGCTGAGTTTTATCTTTTGTTTCTTCTAGGACTTGGATTTCATTGAGTAGGTGTGGCTAAAGAAAATAGGGTACGTTTGAGAGGAATCAGTTCAGTTCAGTCACTCAGTCGTGTCCGACTCTTTGCAACTCTGTAGATAGCAGCACGCCAGGCTTCCCTGTCCACTACCAACTCCTGGAACTTGCTCAGACTCATGTCTATCAAGTTGATGATGCCATCCAACCACCTCATTCTCTGTCATTCTCTTCTCCTCCTGTCTTCAATCTTTTCCAGCATCAGGGTCTTTTCCAAGGAGTTAGTTCTTTGTATAGGTGGCGAAAGTATTGGAGTTTCAGCATCAGTCTTTCCAATGAATAATCAGGACTGATCTCCTTTAGGATGGACTGGTTGGATCTCCTTGCAGTCCAAGGGACTCTTAAGTTTCTTCTCCAACACCATGGTTCAAAAGCATCGATTCTTTGGCGCTCAGCTTTCTTTATGGTCCAACTCTCACATCCATACATGACTCCTGGAAAAACCATAGCTTTGACTAGACAGATCTTTGTTGGCCAAGAAATGTCTCTACTTTTTAATATGCTGTTGTTTAGGTTGGTCATAGCTTTTCTTCCAAGGAGCAAGTGTCTTTTAATTTCATGGCTGCAGTCACCATCTGCAGTGATTTTGGAGCCCAAGAAACTAAAGTCCATCACTGTTTCCACTGTTTCTCCATCTGTTTGCAAAGAAGTGATGGAACCGGATGCCATGATCTTAGTTTTTGAATGTTGAGTTTTAAGCCAGCTTTTTATTCTTCTCTTTCCCTTTCATCAAGAGGCTCTTTAGTTTCTCTTTGCTTTCTGACATAAGGATGATGTCATCTGCATATCTGAGGTTATTGACATTTCTCCCAGCAATCTTGATTCCAACTTGTGCTCCATCCAGTTCAGAATTTTGCATGATGTACTCTGCATATAAGTTAAACAAGAGAGAGGGGACATATGTATTCCTCTGGCTGATTCATGTTAATATGTGGCAGAAACCAACTCAATATTGTACAGCAATTATCCTCCAATTAAAAATGAATAATTAAGAGAGACTGAAGAGATGGATCATAGAGTCAAATCTGGATGTATTGACTGATAAGAGTTGAGATTTTGCTTGTGAAGCACAATATATAACAAGGAATTTGGGATAAATTGGTAAGAATAGCCAGAGTGATTGGTCATAGAATTCAGCTTGAGTAGAAATGAAGATTATGGGCTTGATATCAAGGAACTTGAGTCTATGGAGTTGATTATGGATGTTACCATAACCTGGATAATAACAGAGCTGAAGTAAGGAAGACAGTGAGTCAGGCATCAAGTTTGTATTTAATAACAATTATTCAGAAGTGTTCTTGTGGCTGCTGACAATGATGAAGAAGGTTAGAGGGTGTCAGGTGGCATACACCTCAAAATGGAAGGTGTTTTCTCTGAAGGTAGAGGAATGGCATATTGCGTGTGGATACAGTGATGACCCTCCTCTCCTGACCTCATGTATCTTGGGTGCTGGAGAATGAGTGGTCTCCGCTGGGGAAGTCTGTGGAGGAGGGGGCACCAGTGATGTAAAACCTTATTCCAGCTAACGTGGGAATTAGATGGGGAGTTACTGTGGGAAGGGCTCCCCTGGGGGCTCAGACCACAAAGAATCTGCCTGTAAGGCAGGAGACTTGAGTTCAATCCCTGCGGTGGGAAGATGCCCTGGAGAAGGGAATGGCTCCAGTATTCTGGCCTGGAGAATCCTGTGGACAGAGGAGCCTGGCAGGTTACAGTCCATGGGGTTGCAAAGAGTTGGACATGCCTGAGTGACTTTCACTGTGCGAAAATGGTTTGGAAGCCATAGAATATGTGAGGAAATAGGATGTGAATGAATGGGTGAACAGAGAGGAAACAGGGAATGAGAGGAAGCGGGAAGTAAAATGGTTTGCTTTTGGGGCAGTGACCACAGATAATGGTGATATAAAGCAACATGGGATACTTTGGTTGCAGTGTCTGACTTGTTTAATCCCTAAATCATGTCTGACTCATTGCAATCCCATGGACCATAGCCTGCCAGGCTCCTCTGTCCATGGGATTTTCCAGGCAAGAATACTGGAGTGGGTTGCCAATTCCTTCTCCAGGGGATCTTCCCCACCCAGGGATTGAACCTGGGTCTTCTGTGTTGGCAGATGGAGTCTATGTCTCTGAGCCACCAGAGAAGCCTGCATTCTCTGAGACTTGGGTATAAATCTAAGATACCAACTCAGGCTGGTGATCGTTGGAGCCTGGTGAAGTCATCTGTTGCAGACAGCCTGGTAGGCAGGGACTCCTGAGCAAACACTGAAGTCCACACATCTTAGTGACACAGGCTTAGTGGTATCATTTTTATTTCTAATAGTCACAGCTACCATCTTAGTTTTTGAGTCATTACCATGGACCCAGGCTAGTTCCATTACCATGGAACTAGATACATGATTTTCAAAATTGATGTGAACTTTTATTTTACATATGAGGCAACTGAGGCTTATATGGACCCTTGTGTTATGTAGCAAATTTCCTGAAAAAGAATAGCTTTCTACAAGTTGTTTTTTGCCACCTTCTTCTGTTTTGAGAAATGTGTAAAATTAAGGAGATGTGCCCAGGAAGGTGTGGCAGAGGGAACACCGTGTTGATCTGTGAGGGCTGCCATAATAAAGAACCACACACTGGGTGGCTTGAATAACAGGAATTTGCTGTCTCACAGTTCTGGAGGCTAGAGACCTACAGTTAAGATGTTGGCAGGGTTGTTTCCTGCTGAACGTTGTGGGGAAGAATCTGTGTCGTGTGTCTCTATTATCTTCTGGTGCTTCGCTGGTGGTCATTGGGGTTCTTTGGCTTGTGGAAGTACAGATCTCTGTCTTCATGTTCACAGGGTGGTCTCTCTGTGTGCTGTGTCAAGTTTCCCTTTTTCATAAGGACATCTGTCATTTTGGATTATTGGCCCACTCTTTCAAATCCTAATAGATGGTGCTGTGAAAGTGCTGCACTCAATATGCCAGCAAATTTGGAAAACTCAGCAGTGATCACAGGACTGGAAAAGGTCAGTTTTCATTCCAATCTCAAAGAAAGGCAATGCCAAAGAATGTTCGAACTGCTGCACAATTACACTCATCTCACATGCTAGCAAAGTAATGCTCAGAATTTTCCAAGCCAGGCTTTAACAGTACTTGAACCAAGAACTTGCAGATGTTCAAACTGGATTTAGAAAAGGCAGAGGAACCACAGATCAAATTGTCACCATCTGCTGGGTCATTGAAAAAGCAAGAGAGTTCCAGAAAAACATCTACTTCTGCTTTATTGGCTATGCCAAAGCCTTTTACTGTGTGGATCACAACAAACTGGAAAATTCTGAAAGAGATGGGAATAGCAGACCACCTGACCTGCCTCCTGAGAAATCTGTATGCAGGTCAAGAAGCAACAGTTAGAACTGGACATGGAACAACAGACTGGTTCCAAATTGGGAAAGGAGTATGTCAAGGCTGTATATTGTCACCCTGCTTGTTTAACTTATATGCAGAGTACATCATGCAAAATGCTGGGCTGGATGAAGCACAAGCTGGAATCAAGATTGCTGGGAGAAATATCAATAACCTCAGATATGCAGATGACACCACCCTTATGGCAGAAAGTGAAGAAGAACTAAAAAACCTCTTGATGAAAGTGAAAGAGGAGAGTGAAAAAGTTGGCTTAAAACTCAGTAGTCAGAAAACTAAGATCATGGCATCTGGTCCCATCACTTCATGACAAATAGATGGGGAAACAATGGAAACAGTGACAAACTTTATTTTTCTGGGCTCCAAAATCACTGCAGATGGTGAGTGCAGCCATGAAATTAAAAGACGCTTACTCCTTGGAAGAAAAGTTATGACCAACCTAGATGGTGTATTAAAAAGCAGAGACATTACTTTGCCAACAAGGTCTGTCTAATCAAAGCTATAATTTTTCTAGTAGTCATGTATGGATGTGAGAGTTGGACTGTAAAGAAAGCTGAGCACCGAAGAATCGATGCTTTTGAACTGTGGTGTTGGAGAAGACATTTAAGAGTCCCTTGGACTCCAAGGAGATCCAACCAGTCCATCCTAAAGGAGATCAGTCCTGAATATTGATTAGAAGGACTGATGTTGAAGCTGAAACTCCAATACTTTGGCCACCTGATGCGATAAACTGACTCTTTTGAAAAGACCCTAATGCTGGGAAAGATTGAAGGCAGGAGGAGAAGGGGATGACAGAGGATGAGATGGTTGGATGGCATCATCGACTCAATGGACATGAGTTTGAGTAAACTCCGGGAGTTGGTGATGGACAGGGAGGTCTGGCGTGCTGCAGTCCATGGTCACGAAAGAGTCAGACACGATGGAGTGACTGAACTGAACTCCAGTATGAACCTCATCTTAACTTACTGTATCTGAAACATCCTTTTTATTATTTGTATTTTAAATAGTCACATTCTGGAGTTCCAGGGGATAGAACTTTACCATATGAATGTTGATCGGGACACAATTTAACCCATACTGAGACTGTTTAGTAATTATCAACAATGAATAAAACAAAATGCTTTCACTCTTTTACTAAAGACAGTTCAGTCTATTAATTTCTAATAAAAGATGTTTGCATCAGGGAGTATCATGGACTCTAAGCTCTGAGCTCTTTTTGGATAGGAACTGGGTTCTCAGATATTATGGAGAGAGATACTAATATGTTTGGAATGCTATGTAAGTCCTTGAAGTAACTTGAACTTTAAAAAATCTGTGACTTTTACCCTTAAAGCATTTAATGCTTTAGAGCATTTACTCTTAAAATATTTTATAAAGCTTTATTTGATTTTTTTTCCCCCCTTTGGAGACGTTGAGACATTCACTTCAATTTTGAAATAGGGGGAATTATATAGAAGCCAGGAATGCTGGGAATTATGTGTGTTCCAAAGTATTTGGGGTTTGTACACCTGTAGATTTCTTTTCTTGGAAACTTCAAACACTAATTGGAGCAATTTTTCCATTAGCACTAAATCTCTGAGAGCTTACCTTTAAGCATTGTTTTATTCTCAGGTAGGAGGAGTTCCTTGAAGTTCTCAGGCTGGAAGTCACTCTGATTGCCATCGAAAATGCTTCAGGGCAACTCAGTTGCTGTTTTGCCAAGATCTGTCTGGGAGAGGTGGTTTAAATAAGACAGATGGGTGATGGGGAAGAGATAAATCCATGAGATGGATCTTGTTCTTTAATATTCCCCTTTTCTTTTTAAATCAAGTAGAAGGTCCAGAGAATACATTATTTCATTAAGCAGTAGTGAGCAAAATTTGAAAACGATATTGTACTACCTGGAATATTAATTTTTGAGATTCAAAGTGATAACTGTTTTGCTTTTTAGTCCATTATTTGTACTTCAAAGTCCTTTGTGGGAGTCACAGTAAAGCTCAGTTCTGTTGTTTCATATTCCCCAGAGGGTCTCTGCTCTTCTTAAGTGAACATGTTGTCTAGCACCTGGATCAGGTGATCATACTTGTGCCTTGAAGTTTTCTCTGAAGTCACACTCTGTGTTGGAATATCTCTCTGTGTGCCAGACATTTTCTCTCCTGTCATTAAAAGATTTTTCAAAATTTTACCTCTTCCAAGGAATTTTTCTGCAGTATTGGAAAAGTGTCATTCAGTATTCCATCTGTCTTAAATGAACTTAATTTGTGCCTTTGATAACTTCATTCCTTCCCCCCCACCCCCGCCACCTTGTATCAGATATCAAGGTATTCTTTAATCATTCTTCCTTAAATTATTCACACCCTTTAGTAGTTCCTTCCCCCCCACCTTGGGAATTGCGTATAAAAGTAGGTGTTGATTCACAACCACAGGAGTTTCCCAGGTAAAATTTGAATCCCTTCTCTCAGAGGGTAAGGAGAGACCAAAGAAAGAGGCAGACTATTCTGGATTCTTAAGTGGCAGTTTTAATAAGAAAAGAAACTTACACACTAGTCTTGTCTTGGGTAGCTGCAAGATGAGTTGATCTTTGCATCCACCAACCAGAATCTTCAAAGAGTTTATGTGGAGGCCTTAATGGGATTCAGTGCAGATGGTCTGAAAAATACATTCCCCTCTCAAGGCTTTGTCCCTGAAGTAGCTCCCAGTGTGGGAACAGGGGTCTGAACAAACTTACAGTGTAAGGAGAGAGGAGGAGGTGAGGAGCCTCCAGCTTAAGGTGCTGTTCTCTCGGTGGCCTCCTCCAGTGATAGGAAATCCTTTTCATCCTTTTTTAAAGAGTGTATTTATAGAACCTTAATTTTTGATTAGTAGTTTAGTTAGGTATAGAATTCTGAACCTATCTTAGTTTATTGAAGATACTATTTTATTTTCAGTTTGTTATTCCTTTTTAGGCAAGCTGTCTTTCCTTTTTAGTTATTTTAAGATTTATCTGTTTTGCCTTCCTGTTTCTGCAGGTCTTTATTGTTTAAGCTTGGATTTGATTTTGGTTTTCCTGCTTGGAACCTGGTTTGCTTCCCCAGCCTGAGGACTTCAGTTTGTATTCAATGCTGTAATTCAGTGTAATCAATTCAATTCTTATCTTTCAGATGTTTCTCCCTCTATTCTGTAGTATCCCCTTCATAAAATCTTAAGTGTATTTTGGGTCTTTTCATTCTATTATCCAAGCCTCTATCTTTCTCTCATAGTTTTCTTTCTCTCTTTATCCTTGCTACATTCTGGATGTTTTTCTCAAATCTTTTATACAGTTCTCTTCAACTCTTATTGACTCTTTAAAGTCTATCCATTAAGTTTTCAATTTCAATAACCATAGTTTGAAAAAAATTCTAGAAGTTTCATTTGGCTCTTTTTCAGATCTGCCTATTTTATGTTGTATGCTCTTCAATATTACAGTCTTTTTAATATTGTATTATTTCTACCTCTTAGAGTGGTACAAATTCTTTCAACTATTTGGTCTGCTGACATTCTCTCATTGTGATTTGTTTCCTTGTGTTGTTGTTGACTGTAAATTCATCCTTAGCAGGGAGCCTGTTATAACCTGGACGGTGCACTTAATAGTGTTTCCACAGAGAGGTTTTGCATTTGATTTTGTTGAGTTCCTAAATAATTTTCTCTGGCTTTGAGATCTTGCACCATTCAATTAGTATTAGTACAACTCCTTATCTGTTACTTGCTTAGGGTTTCAGTTTATCCTCAGGAGATTTATTCCCCCAATTAGAGACCTGGATAGATGGTAAACTTTCTTGCCAATTTTCTAGGTTAGTGTGAGGAATTTTTCCTGACCCTCGTTTCACTGCTAGGACTTGACTTTTAATAGGGTACTCTATTTTAGTTCTCTGATTCAAAAAGACTGATACCATGAAAACTATACTCATATGGGATTTAAAATTTTAGCAGCCAAGCCCTGTATCAGAATCTGACACCCTCTTTTGCTGCCATTGTGACAACCGAAGTTTACTTCTGGTTTGAGTTCTTTTTATTTTAAGTACTTGGGAGATTTCCCCTTTTTATTATTTAAAAGTTTGGCTCTTTATTAAAAAAGAATTGTATTTTTTATCTAGCATTTCTGTTTTGTAGGGGGAGTATCTTCCTTGTCAGCTTAGCCTGCCATGTTGCTGAAAGGTCACTTCTCATATCTTTGTACTTTTCCTTCTATAGGATTTTCCTGAGTCCAAATTTCTCCCATTAAGAAAGTTTTACTCATAGTAAAATATCTGTGTGTTCAGTCGCTAAGTTGTGTCTAACTCTTTGCTACCCCATGGGCTGTAGCCCACCAGGCCTCTCTCTCCTTGGGATTTTCCAGACAAGAATACTGGAATGGGTTGCCATTTCTTCCTCCAAGGGGTCTTCCTGACCCAGGGATCAAACCTGCGTCTCCTGCGTTGGCAGGCAGATTCTTTACCACTGAGCCACCAATGAGGCCCCAGTAAAATTTCTGCTTGCAGGTCCAGATGCTTGCTCAGGAAAGCTTTACCAAATATTCAAGGAAAAATAATCACAATTCTACAAGATTACTTCTTGCCAAAAAAAAAAAGGCAACATTTTCCATGAGGCTCACATAACTCTTATGCCTATATCTGATCAGGCTAATACAAGAAAGAAAAATTATAGGTCAGCTTCCTTCAGAAATCTAGTTGCAAAAATTCCAAATGAATTTTAGTAAATCCATCCAGAAATTTATTGACTGTAAAGAGGGATATATGTAATGATCAGGTTCTTTTTATACCATAGCTAAGAAGATTAGTTTAACCCTAGAAAATAGTAATTTATCATATTAGAAACAGAAAATAATGTCATCTTAATAGATGTATTGAGATGTATCAGTAGATATATTTGATATAATTATATAATTATATTTATTATCAAATAAGGAATCAGACAACTCTCAGAAAACTAGGAATATACAATAACTCCTTTAATCAAAAAGAAAAAAAAAACCTGTAAAAAACCTCTTCAAAAACCACTAAAGTGATCATCATGTTGGATGGGTGAATGAAAATTTTTCCCATTGTAATTGCAATTAAGATTGCATAAAGGAGCTTTAACTCTAGTGTATCAATACCAATAACTCAGTTTTTATTTCCAGCATTATTTCATTGTGCCTTCTCTTTCTTTATGATCAGTTTACATGAGTTTGTCTATTTCAAGGAAATAGCCTCTGTTTTTTTGGTCATCTCAGTTTTTTCGTTTTCTACTTTATTAATCTATGGTCCTATTTTTATTGTTTCTTAGCTTCCACTTTCCTTAGTTCTGTTCTCTTGTTCCTTCTTATCTTCTAAATTTATATGTTCATTTTTACCATTCTTATTCATAGTGCAGAGATTTAAGGCTTTTAACTCTAATTCATACTTTTTCTTCTATTAAAAAAATTAAGACTACTTTTATGAAGAAACCAGTTTTGTCAATTATTATTTTCTAAATATTCTGAGTGTGTTTGAAAAAATCGGTACTTTCTGCTTATTGAATGTGATTTTTCACATATAGTTAGATAAACTTACTGATTATATTAATTAGAGAGGCAGTGTAACAGTGGTTAAGAACATAGATTCTGGGGTAGATTGTCTAGGTTTCAAGCTTGGCTCTGCTGCTTACTATCTCTGTGAATTTGGGCATAATCTCTCTATCTTCAGTTTCTTCATCTGTAAAATATAATAATAGTATCCTTTCACAGAGTTGTTTTCAGGGTGAATTAATTAAAGTGTTTTTTAATAGTGCCTGGTGCATATTAAGTGCTGCAGAATATTTAAAGTGCTGTTGTTCAAATGTGTACTTGTAATTATTTTTGCTTGCCCTATACATTTATAATAGAGATGTGGAAATCTCCTGTCATCTTCTGTGTTTTTAGCCTTTTACTTTGGTTGGTCTCTTTGTTCTCTTTGTTGTAAACCTATACTATTATGTGCATGTAAATTACCATTTTTCTCTGGGGTTGGTGAGTTGCCAGGGTGATGGAAATGGGAATGAAGGGCTCCCCACGAGTGGAGCGGAGGAGAATCAAATTTCTTATCTCCTGTGTAGCATCCTCAGAAAGCATGGATTCTTCTAGAAAATCCAGTCCATAAGCTGGACAGACAACGTTCCCAAATGAAGGTTTGGCAGTGGAAGTCAGTAAGACAGTGTGAATGGCTGGGGAGGTGGAGCTGGAGAGAGAATTTAAGCCAAGAGTTTTACTGGACATCCATGATGAAGTTCTGGAAGAAGAGAGAGTTGTTAATGGCTGTAGCCAGTTCAGTTACTTATTCTTCTCCTTGAACACTTTTCCAGACACACTGGAAAACATGGAAGTTTCCTGTGCGTACTTTTTCTCGCTTTATGTCTTTACTCCCGCCTTTTCATAACCCTAGAGAGACACTAGGTCAAAAAGGACACAGGTTTGAGCCAGAGGGACCTAGATTTGAAACTGTTCTCTTGTAGTCATGAGGCCTTGGACAACTTACCTAACATATTTCTCTCTTAATTTTGCCTTAGAAGAAAAAGGAGGGGGTGAGAATGATATCCTCTGCAGTTGTGAGAATTAAGTGACATAATTGATGTAAAGCACTTAGAGCAGGTGATCGATAAACATGAAATCCTTCCCACTTTTCTTTCTCTGCCTTTTTCTCTATCAATATTCTAAGTGGTGAAGTCAGTCAGTTTTAAACGTACATGCGCATTTATTCCAGTTGTTCTGCTCTAACTTCAGAATACAGCCTGGACCTGCCCATTTGTCTCAGTCGCCACTACTATCGACCATTACCATCATCTCTTTTAACCATACAGTAGCTTTCAACTTGGTCTCCATGCTGTGAATCTTGCTTTCACCCACACAAGAGCCATGGCACTCTTTAAAAAATGGAAATAAATCACATTAGAAACCTTTCAGCAGCTTCCTTCAGATTTTAAACTTTGGTTGGTGGAAAAGGTCTTGGGAGGTTTCTGTAAGATGATACAAAAAAAACCCAAACTAACTTTTTGGCCAACCCAATAATAAATTCCTTCTGGTTACCTATGTTTGCGACCCCATGGACTGTAGCCCACCAGGCTCCTCTCTCCATGGAATTGTCCAGGCAAGGATACTGGCGTGGGTTGCCATTCCCTTCTCCAGGGGATCTTCTGGACCCAAGGATTGATCCCGGGTCTCCTGCATCGCAGGCAGATCCTTTACCGTCTGAGCACCAGGGAAGCCCAGTTACCCATGAAGCCAGATGTGATCCGAGTTCCTTTCTGTGTACTTTCCCCCTTTTCAGCTTCTTTCTTAGAAATGCTCTTCCATGCGTAGCCCGTTCTCATTTCAAGACCTTTACACTTCCTGTTCTGTCTGCCAAGAATCTTTTCAGTTCTCAAATCTAAAACTTCAGAGGTTGTTACTGATTACATTGTCTGAAGCTGGGGGCTTGCCTGGTGGCTCAGTTGGTAAAGAATCTGCCTATAAGGTAGGAGACCCGGGTTCAGTCCCTGGGTGGGGAATATCCCCTGAAGAAGGAAATGGCAGCCCGCTCCAGTATTCCTGCTGCCTGGGAAACCCCACAGACAGAAAGCTGAGCCTGGCAGGCTACAGTCCACGGGGCACATGAGTTGGACCCAACTTAGTGACTAAACCATTACCATCTGCAATTGCTTCCTCTCTGAAATTGATCTCCATCAGATTAACTTATTTCAATTTATTAAAAAATAGTTGTCATTGTCTAAACTTGTTTATGGTTTCCCAGGTGGCCTAGTGGGAAAGAATCTGCCTGTCAAGCAGGACATGTGGGTTTGATCCCTGGGTTGGGAAGATCCCCTGGAGGAGGGCAGGGCAACCCATTCCAGTATTCTTGCCTGAAAAATCTCATGGGCAGAGAAGCCTGGCAGGTTATAGTCCATAGGGTTGCAAAAGAGTCAGACACAACTAAATGCATAGTGATAATAAAGAGTAATATCTCATTTTAAGGCAGACTCTGTCTTACATTATATTTTGTAGAAGGAAAGGAAAGGAACGTATATTTTGTAAAAGGACTCTGCCAAGTGTTCACATGCATTATCTCATGTAATTCTCATAATTTTGGCTTGATGTAAGTTCTTTGTATCCCCATTCTACAGATGAGAAAGTTACAGCTCTGAGAGATTATGTAATTCACCTTGTCACCCACACCATGCATGTTCTTTGTTGTCCAGTTACTCATGCTCTAAGTTTTATGTGTTATAATATTTGTAACCTTCCTATTTTATACTTAAATGTTCAAATGATATGACAGTTTCACACAGCTGAGGCATACCCAAACAAAAATGTTCATGCAACTTGTTTATTCAGGTCAGGAAGAGAAAATGTATTCTAGGACCCAGGAACTAGATGTTATCCCTGTGGGGGTGGGGGCGTCCATGAGGAAAGTTCCAGCGAGTTTCCTGAATGGAGAACAAATGTTATGTCAAGAATAGCTCGCAACTCTCAACTTCTTGAATCAGCTGGTGGAATTCCATAAAATGAATTCAAAAAAGAGAAGTATATGCCAGCATATATACTGTGAGTAAAGTCGCTCAGTCATGCCCGACTCTTTGCGACCCCATGGACTGTAGCCTTCCAGGCTCCTTCGTCCATGGGATTATCCAGGCAAGAGTACTGGAGTGGGTTGCCATTTCCTTCTCCAGGGGGTCTTCCCAACCCAGGGATCGAACCCTGGCCTCCCACATTGTAGGCAGACGCTTTACCCTCTTGGACATTATGAGATGAGAAACGTACATTTTCTGCTCTGCATGGTAAATTGGAGAAAGAGGGAGAGAAAAGTGTATGTGTTTATCTTCAGTTCAATTCAGTTGTTCAGTCGTGTATGACTCTTTGCAACCCCATGGACTGCAGCACGCCAGGCTTCCCTGTCCATCACCAACTCCCATAGATTACCCAGACTCATGTCCATTGAGTCAGTGATGCCATCCAACCATCTCATTCTCTCATCTCATCCCCTTCTCCTCCCACCTTCAATCTTTCCCAGCATCAGGGTCTTCTCCAGTGAGTCAGGTCTTCGCATCAGGTGGCCAAAGTATGGAGTTTCAGCTTCAACATCAGTCCTTCCAATGAATATTCAGGACTGATTTCCTTTAGGATGGACTGGTTGAATCTCCTTTGCAGTCCAAGGGACTCTCAAGAGTCCTCTCCAACACCACAGTTCAAAAGCATCAATTCTTTGGTGCTCAGCTTTCTTTACAGTCCAACTGTCACATCTGTACATGACTACTGGAAAAACCATAGCCTTGATTAGACAGACCTTTGTTGACAAAGTAATGTCTCTGCTTTTTCATATGCTCTCTGGGTTGGTCATAACTCTCCTTTCAAGGTGTAAGTGTCTTTTAATTTCATTGCTGCAGTTACCACCTGCAGTGATTTTGGAGCCCAAATGTGTGATGAACTCAAAGATGGTGGATCTATAACTGGCATTTCTATAAGAAGTTAGGGCTCTGTGGTTGATATTTCAAGATGGTGTTTTTAAAGCAAGTATCCCAGTTTGCATAGAATTTTTGTCTGATGCCATTTCCAGAAAGAGTTGGGAGCATTGTTTTCATTCTTATTAATATTTATTGTGCTCTTCATGTTAGTATTATGGATTTTCTTTTGAACATCACTTTCTCAGGCAGGCTCTATAAATTATCCCTTTTACTGTGCTTCCTGACTGATGGATTCAATAGTAATATCAAAGCAGGTGATGTACGTATACACATAGTAGAACCTTTCCTCCGGGGACAGGATCAGTTTCTTCCTGTTCCCACTCAGGAAGGTCCTGCTGTACTTACTGCTGACAACCTCCAGTGATCTTAACATGTGTGAAGCAGATGATATCAGCACTCAGATATATTTGAATAGGTTCTGTATAAAAAGAGAAGTCCTGGGATAGAAGGGAATTTAATCACAGCATTTCATTTTAATGAGAAAACATTGAGCAACAACACTAAATGTTTTTGAGCCTTAATTATATTTAGACATGTCGATCATGGTATTGGCCTCATTTCCAGGCCTTTCTTAGGACATCTTCCCCATTGGTAGTCACTGCTTGAAGAGCCGCCCTGTGCAGCCTCATTTTGTTCTTCTCATCCTACTGCACCATGGCTAACAGGACCAGGGAGAGTGACCTGGTCCCAGGGCAGTGAATTATGGATTGTGATGTGACATGGTAGCAAATGAGAATTTGACTAGTCAGATTCTCTCGGGAATTTAAACTGGGAAAAATGGACAGCATTCAGTATGTAATTAAGTACCTAGAGTGTGTTAGTCTCTCTGTCATGTCCGACTCTTTGACCCCAGGGCTGAAGCCAGCCAGGCTTCTCTGTCCATGGGATTCTCCAGGGAAGGATCCTGGAGTGGATTGCCACTCCCTTTTCCAGGGGATCTTCCAAACCCAGGGATTGAACCAGGGTCTCCAGCATTGCATTGAAAAAGTTGGCTTAAAACTCAACATTCAGAAAACTAAGATCATGGCATCTGGTCCTATCACTTCATGGCAAATAGCAGGGGAAACAATGGAAACAGTGACAGACTTTATTTTTTGAGGCTCCAAAATCACTGCAGATGGGGCTTGTAGCCATGAAATTAAAAGACACTTGTTCCTTGGAAGAAAAGCAATGACCAACCTAGGCAGCATATTAAAAAGCTGAGACATTACTTTGCCAACAAAAGTCCATCTAGTCAAAGCTTTGTTTTTTCCAGTGGTCATATATGGATGTGAGAGTTGGACTACAAAGAAAACTGAGTGCTGAAGAGTTGATGCTTTTGAAGAAGGTGTTGAAGAAGACTCTTGAGAGTCCGTTGGACTGCAAGGAGATCCAACCAGTCCATCCTAAAGGAGATCAGTCCTGAATATTCATTGGAAGGACTGATGCTGAAGCTGAAACTCCAATACTTTGGCCACCTGATGTGAAGAACTGTCTCACTGGAAAAGATCCTGATGCTGGGAAAGATTGAGGGCAGGAGGAAAAGGGGACGACAGAGGATGAGATGGTTGGATGGATATCACCGATTCAATGGACATGAGTTTGAGTAAGCTCCAGGAGTTGGTGATGGACAGGGAGGCCTGGCATGCTGTAGTCCATGGGGTTGCAAAGAGCTGGACACGACTGAGCAACTCAACTGAACTCCATCCAGCACTGCAGGGAGATAAGTTCACTGTCTAAGCCACCAGAGGAGCCCTGAGTATACCGTAGTCATTAATAAACTCAGAGTATTGGAAATAGAGAAGCTATAAAGTAGACAGTCATCTATGACATCATGTCCCTCCTGATACAATGTGTTAAGAAAGATGCAATATTGTTTCAGTGGTATTCTTGCCAGAAATGTGTAACTGCAATTTAATCATGAGAAAATAATAGGTAAATTCAAATGGAGGGACATTGTATAAAACAACTGACCAAGACTCTTCAGAAATGTGAAAGTCATGAAAGATTAGGAAACACTGAGGAGTGGTTATTGTCATTATATAAGATGTTAAGAAGGCAAGCAGTGTAGGGGGTGTGCAGGAATTCTGTGCCATTCTTGCAACATTGATGCAAGCCTAAAATAATTGCAAAATAAAAAGCTTTAAAATGTTTTCATAATTAAAAAGTCATGAAGGGGGATAGTGACTAGTCCGCGAGAGTTATGGTGAGCCAGAATCCCAAGGAAGCTATGCTTGAATATTTTTAAAGGCATTTGTGAGAGGGAGGGAGTTGGGGGCAGAAAAAGCTAGTTAATACAGTAGAAAATAAAATTGCACATAGGCAAAAGCAGAATAAATGCTGAAATATGATTTAGTTAAAATAGATGAGTGATAATGTTATTGCTAAGTAACTGATGTTACCAAGTGCTTGTCATTATAGATACTGGCACTATTCTATGCATTTTACATCTTTTGTTTCACTTAATCTTCTCAACACATGCTTTGAGGTAAGTGCTAGCAGTTTCTCTGTTTTACAGACAAGGAATCTGAGTCACCCAGACAGGAAACAGGCACAGAGAGATGGGAAAATGCAGTGTGTCTACGTTCACACATGCAGCAGTGGGGCAACTAGGACTGGGACCTCAGCAGTGAAACTCCAGAGTCTTCCTGTTTGAACATGGATGCAGCAGGGCAGTGGTTCTCCAAGGGTGATCTCCGAGATCATGAGCAGCGCGAGCATCACCTGGGAATCTAGTTGTTGTTCAGACACTTAGTCGTGTCCGACTCTTTGAGACCCCATGGACTGCAGTACACCAGGCCTCCCTGTCCTTCACCATTTCCCGGAGCTTGCTCAGGGTCATGTCCATTGAGTCGGTGATGCCACCCAACCATCTCATCCTCTGTCATCCCCTTCTCCTCCTGCCTTCAATCTTTCCCAGCATCAGGGTCTTTTCTAATGAGTTGGCCCTTCACATCAGGTGGCCAAATACTGGAACTTCAGCTTCAGCATCAGTCCTTCCAATGAATATTCAGGATGGATTTCCTTTAGGACGGACTGATCTCCTTGCGGTCCAGATATGCACATTCTCAGGCCCTGTTTCAGAAACCCTGCAGGTGGGGCCCAGCCACCTGTGTTTTCCCAGCCCTCCAGGCTATTCTGAGTCTTGCTAAAAAAGGCTTAAGGAACTCTGAAATGGAGTGAAGGCCCACAATCTCCTCCTCTTTCCAGTTCTTCTGATCTTTCTTGGCGCACTGTGAAAGGCTCCTGCTCTTCCCAGTTACTCCTGGGATCATGTGCACCTGCATTCTTGGAACTTGTTGTTTAGTCACTAAGTCGTGTCCAGCTCTTTGCAACCCCATGAACTGTAGCCCACCAGGCTCGTTTGTCCATGGGATTTCCCAGGCAGGAATACTGGAGTGGGTTGTCATATCCTTCTCCAGATCTGCCTGACCTAGGAATCAAAACTGCATCCCCTGCACTGGCAGGAGAATTCTTTACTACTGAGCTACCTGGGAAGCCAATCCTTGTAACTACCCTCAGTTATTTGAAGTAACTTGAGCCATATTTGTTACTTGCAATTAAGAGAAAGAGTTAAAACAAATGCTTTGGACATGTGGGATATGTTTGTTTGAAGGGGGCTTATTAACCCTGGGGAAACATGTTTCTGGAACCATAGTAGACTAGGACACTCAGGACCAATCCTGCCACTGAAAACAGCTAACAAGTCTGGGATGGATACATATAATTTTAAAAGTATCAGAAAGCTAAAAATAATAAAGGAATTACCTGGCTAAAAGTTTAGAGGAAAATGAGACCCAGAATAGTCAGTGGAACACTGAAGCCACTTCTGCTTGAGGACATATGTTAGTTGCAATGCAGGAGACCCAGGTTTGATCCCTGATTGGGAAGACCTCCTGGAGGAGGGAATGGCAACCCACTCCAGTATTGATGCCTGGTGAATTCCATGGACAGAGGAGCCTGGTGGGCTACAGTTCATGGGTCACAGAGTCGGACACAACTGAGTAATTAACACTTAAAAGGAAATGAGCAGATAATTAAGTGAGATGATAAATTTGTCAAGTCCTAAGCTTGAGGTTTTCCACATAAAATGTGAGTATATCAGTTTGTTTACAGATTAAGTTATTCTTATTTTCTTTTTCTTAATGGGATTATAAATACCTATGTGCATACTAAATTGCTTCAGTTGTGTCCGACTCTGCAACCTATGGACTGTAGCCTGCCAGGCTCCCCTATCCATAGAATTCTTCAGGCAAGAGTACTGGAGTAGGTTGCCAGTAGGGATTGAAGCTAGGTCTCCTGCATTGCAGGCGGATTCTTTACCACTAGGCCACCAGGGGAGTTTGAGGACATGGGCAGGTGTTATTCTTGGTTGCAAAACCTAGTCGCATTGAACCCAGGACCTACCCATGGTAGGGAGTCTAGGAGGAAATCTTTCTGTGTTAAACTGAGATCCCCAGGCTCCCCCCTGAGCATAAGGATAAGGGTGAACCAGAAGTCAACACTCCTTGCCCTCCCACCTTTAGTGCTGAGTAGAGGAGGGCACAAAAACCACATCCTAATGAAATAAATCACTGAGAAGTTACAGCCAAACCTTGATGTTCTCAAGGATGTGGTACTTAAACACACCTCATCTAGGCAGTTCAAAGAACGCTGGGTGTGGATTTGGTTTAAGGTGGTCCTGAACTGGTCATGCCCCTGTGTGTCCCTAGTAAAAGCAAATGAAGATCCTAGGCTTCCAGGAATTCCCAGAAATAGTTCTGTGAGTGTAATGGGAAAATCATAGTAAAATTTAGCCAAGTATTTTTGGAAGTCGGGCACCAAGGATAAGTACAAGCAGAAACAACCAGCTGCCAGAACAGATGCACAAAAATGTAAGGTTTTAGAATCGTCAGAGTACAAGATGCAGTTCTATCTTTAAAGAAATAAGATAAGCTTGAAAATATTTTTAAGGAAACAGAAAAATAAAATCCTATCAAATCTGATGGAAAAAAATAGAATTTCAAGAAGGGAAAAAGTAAAAATATATTAAACCAGAACTGATAATGATTAAAGAACACTGTTTTACACTCTAAATAACCGTCTGGATTTTTGATGAGTATATTTTGTGAGATCTTATATTTTATGTGGTTAACTTTTGATTTAAATTTATTTGAAATTAATAAATGACATGTTTAAATTGTAACTTGATATATAAAGACAATTCAAAGTGGTTTAAGCTTACATTAAATCTATATTTCAGTCTTGGCATCTGGCTGTAATACAGATAATGACATGAACATATGAGTGACTTCTTCAATAAATTAAACAGTGGCCTAAGTTGGTCTTAATTATCTGAATATGTCATGAACACTTGTGAATTTTGAGGCTAAATATTTCAGTTAAATATCCTGTCCCATCACTTCATGGCAAAGAGATGGGAAACAATGGAAACAGTGACAGACTTTATTTCCTTGGGCTCCACAATCACGGCAGATGGTGAGTGCAGCCATGAAATTAAAAGATGCTTGCTCCTTGGAAGAAAAGCTGCGACAAACCTAGACAACATATTAAAAAGCAGAGACATTACTTTGCCAACAAAGGTCCATATAGTCAAAGCTATGGTTTTTCCAGTAATTGTGTATGGATGTGAGAGTTGGACTGTAAAGAAAGCTGAGCACCAAAGAACTGATGCTTTGAACTGTAGTGTTGGAGAAAACTCTTGAGAGTCCCTTCGACTGCAAGGAAATCCAACCAGTCCATCCTAAAGGAAATCAGTCCTGACTATTCATTGGAAGGACTGATGCTCAAGCTGAAACTCCAGTACTTTGGCTACCTGATGTGAAGAACTGACTCATTTGAAAAGACCCTGATGCTGGGAAAGATTGAAGGCAGGAGGAGAAGGGTATGACAGAGAATGAGATGGCTGGATGGCATCACCGACTCAATGGACATGAGTTCGAGTAAGCTCCGGGAGTTGGTGATGGACAGGGAAGCCTGGTGTGCTGTGGTCCATGGGATTGCAAAGAGTCATATACTACTGAGCAACTGACCTGAACTGATTTCAGTTAAATGGAGTCAGTCCCCATTTTATTTATCAAATTTAATTAAAGAGTTTAAAGAGCATAAATAACTTCGGAAGAAATGCAAAAATATGACAATAGACTGAGTAAATAAGCATGTGAATGGAAAGTTTCTAGGTTCAACTGGCATGCCAGTGATTCAACAGTAACACAGTCTGTGTTCCCCAGATGAAAATGTCAACTTTCAGGACTGGTAAAACTTATGACTGAGGCTTAGTGTATGGAAAGGATAGAACCACCATTTTCTAACTGTGAGTAAATGTATCTGCAAATGTTGGATGTGTAATATTTGATTCGTCCCCAGAGATGCTAATTATTCTTTGAGAATGTGGTAATGAGGTGTAACATACGGCGTGCCAGCAGGCGTAATAGATCGTGTTTCATATCATTCGTTTAAATCGGGGCATTAATTTTCACTACAAGATAGAGTCAGTGATAGAGGCACACTATAGAGGCATAGATGGAGGCAAACTATGGGAAAATTTTTTTTAGCAAGTATAGACAATCAGCCACACAATTATTGGCTCTTAAAATGCTGATCTCATTTGCTTGCAGCCAGACTTGTTGAAAGATGGCTATCAGAAGAAAAACAAAAGTCCCCTCTGTGGTGCCCTATTAATGTTAATAGCCCTTAGCAAGGAAAAAAACAAAGTTCAAGTTAAATTCCATAAAAGTTAATTCTTTTGATGCAACATGAAGCCACTGAGGCCATAGTGTCCACTTTTGTAAATATTATTCCTCAGCATTGATTTACTGAACATATGCCATGTCAAGATATACAGGAAGAAGTAGACTTTGTCCAGAAAGTTTATAATATGTATAACCAAGAGCCTGGGATGCATCTCATAGGTGAGAGTAAGTTGGCATCTTATTATATGTTTAATGGATGTTTTCATGTTTTGATTTGTATTCCATCTTTCTCCCCCACTGTCTACCTCAGTATAGATGAGAAGGCAGGCTGGGAAAAGTCAGACCTTTTGGAGTAGATGGCTGATTGGTTTTTAGAGACAGGAAAACACATGTAGAAATGAGTTAGCTGAAAGTGGCTTAGTCCATTGTCATGACCTCCGAGAAGAGAAGAAGCGGGGAGATAGGTAGGTCAGTGCTGAGGATGGTAGGTTCAAGAGTGCACAGACTTATGCTACATCTGCCACTTGGATGGATGAGTAAGCAAAGTGAAGGATTTTGGTTTGAGTTCTATAAGTTGATGCAAAATTTAGTATATCTAAGTCTTGTAAGAAATTAGGGCATTAGTCACATACTCTCAAAGTGAAAATAACCAATATGGTTTAATGAAAAAAGCATAGACTTTGGAATCAGAAGGCTTGAAGACATGAATTAGCCTATCTTCTCATAGAGAAGATGAAAAGAGATGTAATTTGTAGAATAGCTGGCACATAGCAGGTTATATATAATCCTAAAAGGATTTGTTTCTGTATTATATGACAGTTGTAGGAATTTGTATAATCTTAAATATTTGATTGAGGGAAATTTTACATAATACTTCCTGTGATGTCATTGCGTCTAAGAACACCCTGTCCACATACTTTGGGGATGAGGAGAATTTTTGCATTGAATTATAAGAATTTATGTGCTGCTAGGTGAAAGGGTAGTCTAAATTGATGAGAAAATTTTAACCTATCATATGAAAAGAGAAGTAGTAAAGAAGAGGCTTGGTTGTTAAGGAATGTGTATGGGTGGCTGTATTAGTTAGCTTTTGCTGTGTGACAAGTTATCCCCAAACTTAATGGTTTTAAACAACAATCATTTACTAAAGTTCAGAGAATGAACTTACAGTTGTCACAGGGAAGGATAGGGGGAAGGGATAGTTAGGGAGTTTGGGATGGACATGTATACACTGCTATATTTAAAATGGGTAACCAACCAACCAAGCCTCTTCTTCATATTGAGCGCAGGGAATTCTGCTCAAAGTTATGTGGCAGCCTGGATGGGAGTGGAGTTTGGGGGGGAAATGGATACATGTATATGTATGGCTGAGTTCCTTTTTTGTACAACTGCAAATGGGTCAGAAAATTTCCCTCAGTCAAATATTTAAGATTATATGAATTCCTACAGTTGTCATACAATATAGAAACAAATCCTTTTCGGATTTTATATAACCTGCTAAGTGTCGCATATTTTACAAATTACATCTCCTTTTATCTTTTCTATGAGAAGATAGGCTAATTCATGTCTTCAAGTCCTTCTGATTCCAGAGTCTATGCTTTTTTGATTAAAACATTGACTGCTTTCAGTTTGAGAGTATGTGACTAAAGCCCTCATTTCTTAAAAGACTTAGATGCACTAAGTTTTGCATCTGAAACTATCACAACATTGTTAATCAGCTATACTCCAATGTAAAATGTTTAAAAAGTAAAGTTCACAGTCTTATGGGCCAGCAGTTTTGGCTGAACTCAGTTCTCCTGGTAGTTCTTCTGGTCTTGGCTGGCTTCACTGACGTGTCTTTGATAAACTGCTTGGTCAGCTAGGGCCTGGCTACTCTCAGATGATTTCAGCTGGGATGCCTTGCTCTGCTTCTGTGGTCTTCCATCATCCAGGATGCTCGCTTAGGGTTCATCCAAGAGATGTGAGGGATCCCAGGAGACTGAGGGTAAGTGTACAAATGCTCTCAGAGTCTTCTCTTGGAACTGGCACACTCTTTCTTTTACCATATTTTATTGGCCAAGGCAAGTATCAAAGTCCGGACTAGATTTGCAGTGGGGGAAGTAGATGCTGCCTCCTGGGAGGAGGCCTCATCACATTGCAGAGGGCAGGCATGTATGTAGATAGTTGAGGTCACTTTTGCAAACTACTATAGCTGGGAAGTGAGTTCTGGTAGTTTTTATGATGAGAACAAAAGATCTTGAGAAGGAACTAGAAGAGACTGATTCCAGCAAACCCAACACTTTCTCCCCAGAGGTGGTTAGAAAGGCCTGGATGACTGAGGTAGAACTTGGTGGGAACTCTGTTGGGGAAGAATACTGAAAAGAGGTGCAAAGGTGATTTAAATTTTTTCAGGGAGAATATATGTTTAATGTATTTTATAGATAAAAGAAATTAACTTTGGGGAGAAAATTACTAGCGTTAAACTTTAAGCTAGATAAATGTTGAAGTCAGCAGTTGGGTAATGGACTGTAGCCCGCCAGCCTCCTCTGTCCATGGGCTTCTCCTGGCAAGAATGCTGGAGTGGGTTGCATGTCCTCTATCAGGGAATCTTCCCGACCCAGGGATAGAACCCAAGTCTCTTAGTCTCTAGCATTGGTAGGTGGATTCTTTACCACTAGCGTCACCTGGGAAGCCCGGAGAAAATCAAGTGGAGTGTATACATGTTAAAAAAGAAGAGAAAGGGAAAACACTATGAAGAAAATCCAGATCCTATCCAAAAATACAAATATGACATACAGCTCACTGTGATTTTTTTTTTCCTATAGAAATGTGGTACTTTTGTTTTATGAGGCAGTAAGTTCCATTTTAGGGTACCCAGATGCAACAGGAATTTCTGAGAAATCTGATCTTCCCCTTGTAAATAGAATGAGGGCGGAGGGAAGAGAAGTAATGTCCTTTCAGCCTGCAAACTGCCTTTAGTTCTGGCAGTGGGGAAATGTGCCTTACCATTTTTCAGAATTTATACTCTATGTGCCTGTCCCTAATATTCAGTTGCTTCTACCACGGAGCAACATTTAGCAGTGATTCTCACTCTATCCCAGCCAGTTAAGCAGGAAGTGAAAGCACAAGGGACATTTAAGGGCTGCTGCTGCTAAGTCACTTCAGTCGTGTCCAACTCTGTGCAACCCCATAGATGGCAGCTCACCAGGCTTCACTGTCCCTGGGATTCTCCAGGCAAGAACACTGGAGTGGGTTGCCATTTCCTTCTCCATTTAAGGGAAGTGCCTCATTAAAGAAGTGTATGTGATCACCAGACTGTTAGTTAAAAGCAATAGGATCACACCATAGCCCAGGCCATCTTATTAGCTCTTGTCTCTATCTTGGTGTCTGTAGTAGTTTTATGTTATTATGGATGAGAGCAGGATCTTTGGCTATTTCTGGCAAACAGGGTTAAATAGAAATCTAAGGGTCAGAGAGAATAGGTCTACAATATAGCATTTTTATACAAATCTCACTTTGGATCTAAGATTTAGTGGTGTGTTACTGGGGCACTATTTCTCTCTTTAAATAGATTTAAGAAAAAAAAAAAACCAGATTTTTATGTATGCACAAAAAGAAGCCCTTAGAACTACAGTAGTTGAGAATTCTGGTTTTCTGGCACTGTGGCCCACAGGCTAACACAGTTAAGGTTGTCTGCAAAGAAGAAAAGTGAGTGAGGGTTGACAAATAATCACAGGTGCATCTTCACCTTGTCCAGGCAAGGTAAGTGTCCAGGCTGGGATTTCCATCAGCCTGCCAGAGCAGCTAAGTTTGGATTTTTTTGAGTGAAACCTCATAAACTTCTGTTAGCTAATTCATATTCTTTGGGACACTGCTGATGAATCTTATGTCTGCAGTTTGGAGTTGAATTCCAAGCTCCTGGGACTTTCCAAGAAGTGAGATCAGACGGGGCCAGGACCTCCAACAGGACGTGTTCATCTTTCTCCGCGGCATTCCACCCAGACGCTGGCCTTTCTGAAGACAGGGGCTCCTGCTGCCTGTGCTCTAAGGCATACGGGAATGGATGAGATTGATTTGTGGTTCTCTAACTGACTTGAAATTAAACTTTTGAAAGTAACATAACCACAGTATGGAAAGTTTAGAAGATAATGAAAATCCCAAGTGTAGAAATTATTAACACTTAATGGTATAGCCACTATCTTTTTTGATAGATTTAGGTAGAGCTTTTCCACATATGATTTTTTTTTAACTATATAATCGTGACTGAAATGTAAGTATCAGGTATCATGAGTACCTCATGTTTTCACATAGACGCTGCATAGTTTCCCGAGCTAATTTCATTGAATGAATGTAAAAAGATGTAATTAGTCTTTTATGGTGCATATGTAGATCAATTCAATTTTTTCTTGTTTATAAAGAGGGCTACAGAGACACAAAGGTGCTTACAGACTTCCTTCTGGGATCTTGATTATTTGCCCAGCAAAGATTCCCGAAGCAGAATCTCTGTGACAAAGAGAGCTCACATCTTTATGACTCAACATATATTGCCACATTGCTTTTCCCATTTATAGGCCTTTATAAATTCTATCGTTATTTATCTTCTAATCAGGCATCTCGTGTACTAAGAAATATAACAGACCAACAGCACGATGCCGCTGTTGGTCTCCCCAGATGGTCTCTGTTTCCCTCGACGCCTTTCCTTTGTTCTCAGTTTCTACTTTGGTTTGACAGCAGCAACCAAAAAACCCCTTTCTTCTTATCCCTTTGGAGATGTGACTCTGGCTTGATTTCTCTAGTTCAGCATCTCTTGGGGTCCAAGGACACTTGTCCTTGAGCTCCTGTTCTCAGAGAGCCCACTCAAACCCTGTTCATCATTGAGGGTGGGGTGTGAGAAGGGATTTGGATAGTCTCTGGGAATACACAGGTGTAGCAGACTCTCTGAATCATGCAAATAATTGGAAATCATCATTCCTCTTAATACAAAATGATTTTATAGATGATATCGATGAATTTTTATTTGGCACACTGGTTTTCACTTTTTGTTGTTTAATTATTAAACAGGCATTTTGTATGTGTGTTTCAGATAATTTGACTTATTAGAGATTAAATACTTAAAAAATTATGTATTTTTTTTGGCTATGTTGAGTCTCCTTGGCTGTGCGTGGGCTCCTTCTAGTTGCTTCTTGTTGCAGCGTCTTCTCTAGTTGCCGAGCACAGGCTCCAGGGCCCGTGGGCTCAGCAGTTCTGGTGCGTAGGCTCAGCTGCCCTGAGGCGTGTGCAGTTCTCCAGACCAGGGATCGAACCCATATCCCCTGCATTGGCAAGCAGATTCCTAGCCACTGGACCACCAGGGAAGTCCAAAGATTAAATACTTTTAACTGACTGGTTAGACTTAGTCCCTGAGACTTATAATAGTTTTGGGCATTGAAATATATTGAAATCAGTTCAGTTCCCTTCTTTTATTTCAGTAGCTCTGCATTTAGGGCTGTTTTGTTATGTTCTAAGCACTGGACCAGAAATTGTTGTTATAAATAGAGATAATACCTTATCTTTAGTAGCCCTGATCTAACTGCCAGATGAATAAAGCTGTAACATGTTGCGTTAAGTGCTCAGTCACAATTAGATGTTTAATAAATACTGTGTGGATACAGCTGCTAGAGTAATTAATTTCCCATGGGGAGAATGTAAGTCACCAAAAAAAGAAATAGTGCATAAGAAGTATGCAGGACGTGAAGCAGGATTAGGAAGTGAGAGTGAAGAGGTCATTCCAGGCAGAAAAAGTGATGCAAGCAAATCATTGATGTATCAGATGTCTGGTTTGCAAAGTAGTAATCTTGAGTGGTAAAGAATAAGGTAAGTGGAGGGGCTGGAATTTAGGCTGCAGTAATAAGCAAAGGGCATATCATTGCAGCCTTTGTATACAATAGGCTAAAAATTTTCAATTTGCTTTTTTGGGTAATGAGGAAGTATCATCAAGTATTTTTAAGTTGTGGGGTGATTTGACCAGATTTATCCTTAGATGATAACTGTTAAAACTGTAGGAAAGCCTAGGAGGCGGGAAACATAGTGAGGCAGCAACCACTGAGATACTTAGGTGACAGTGGAAGTGGAGAGAAGAGAAAGATCCACAAGGAGCTTCGACATCAGTGTCGGCAGGAACTGTTGCTCACTGGGCATGGGAAAGATGACACCGGGGTTCTTAAGTTTGCGCCATTGTTCTTAGTTTGGGTCACTGAGTATCTAGACAGTGATATGTTAATCAATATCAGAAATTAAGGAGGAGAAATATATTTTGAACTTGGGAAGTAGAGAATAAGTTTGGTTTTGGACATTGCAGTGGCCACTGTTGGTTGTCTAGTTAACTTTAATTTCTTACCTCCTTTCTTAAGGTGACCTTTACTTGTGTTCTAAGGCTGTATCATAGCTAGTCTAAGCCAGTGGTGATTGTGCCTCCCAGGGGACATTTGGCAATGTCTGGAGTCATTTTTGGTTGTCATAGGTGGCAAATACTTTTGGCATGTAGTGGGTAGAGGCCACGATGCTGCTAGACATTCTATAATGCATAGAATAGCTCCCTACAAGAAAGGATGATCTGGCCCTAAATGTCAGTAGTTCCAAGGCTGAGAAAGCTTGGTCTAAACTAAGTATGATAGTCTCATTCCATTTGCCAGTGATTGGTTTAGAAATAAGCATGGATCTCTTTCAGTGGGACTTCTATAATGTTTTTTCTCTTCACCCTAAGAGAAACGCTTCATTTATGGGTGATGTCGTGTTTGACTATTACATTGTTGCATCCATCTTACCATCATCATTACCAGGGAGGATAAAGCCAGCATGCAGAGAAGGGCAGAACCAAGAAAAATGCAGAGAAGAGATTCAGAACCTTGATGGACATCTGAACAGCGCCTGTAGCCTGTTCTACCTCTTGTTACCTGGGGCTCTAAGTTACTTATGGTCTAAGATTGAATGAGTAGAAATTTCCTATTACTTGTAAGCAAAAGCCTCCTGATACTGCCATGTTGCGTTGCTAGTGGATGATTCAGAATGGTAGTGTTACATGAAGTGTTGAGATGTGATATTAGAGTTTAGGGAGACGTTTAAGCCTGGAGTTGCAGCTGTGGAAGATTCCATATAGAGATGATAGGCATAGTCACGGAGCTGATGATCTAATTCAAGCTGGGTTTGGAGAGTGAGAAGAAAAGGCAATGAAAACAGAAAAGGCAATGAATATCTTACAATGTGGGTCTGAGAAGAGGAAGATTTAATAAAACACTTGCTGAACGGAGTCAGGAAAGCTCAGTGTCAAACCTAATGAGAGATACAGTATATGGGAGACAACTTACCATCTTCAGTTGTGTTTTTGGTTCCATGCTGTGGAAGAATCACTAGGATGCAGTGGAAAAATCTCTGGGATGTTCAGCCAGAAATTATCTTCCCCAGACCCCTCTAACTTCAAGATAGTCCAGTAGGAGAGAATTTGTTGTTTAAAGTTTGGGAGAGTTTTGAGCGCATATCCTAAGCAGCTGGGAAAAAAAGGCTCTGAAGTGAAAGAATCACTGATTGAAGAAATGAAAGTTATGACTGATAGACAGCTTTGGAAAAGTGAAGTGCTGCATGTGAAATCACTTGAAATGTGAAAGTCAGTCAAGCCCAACTCTTTGCAACCTCATGGACTATATAGTCCGTGGAATTCTCCAGGCCAGAATACTGGGTAGCCATTCCCTTCTCCAGGGGATCTTCCCAACCCAGGGATCAAACCCAGGTCTCCTGCCTTGCAGGCAGATTCTTTACCAGCTGAGCCACCAGGAAAGCCCAATTCACTTTGAGGAGGAGGGTATACCTTTGGCAAATAAGCATTCACAGTAGTTTGTCTATTGCAGGAAGGAAAGTAGGAAGAATGGATATAATATAAGAGGGCAGTTTAGGGGGTTCTTGGCTAAAGTCATCTATTTTTTTCTGACAGTTGTTTCCTGAGAGTGAGGAGGGCAGAAGCAAGGAGTCTAGTGCTTGAAGTGAGTGATAAACATTTGGAATAACTACTTGTCAGCAATGGAAAAGGGAGCAGAGGAAAAAGAAATTAATGGATTGCAGAACAGCTGAGGTTGAATCTAATAAATTTGTGATGGATCCCATTAACATTTTTATGTGATTCTCCTGGCAATGCTCTGTAACTCTTAAAAGGAAATACAGTTGTATTAATCCAAACTTGGAGATTGGAAGGAGTGGTAGAAAGGGGGTAGAATGGACAGTAAACTGGCGAAGTAATAATTCTAAAAGCTGGTAAGAAAGTTGCTGGTATTATTGAGCATCAATCACATTGTCAACGGAAATACATTTAGGTAAATTCTGAAGGGTATTGAAGACCACAGTAGGAATTATGAATTATTAGAACGGATCATTAGTCATCAGTTAATCTTTCAGGGATAAGGCTTATGGGGTGGTGGTAGGGCTTGAACACTTGCTTAAAATGAGAGCAGGATAGAATGCAATTGAAGGCAAGAGATCACAGATGGATGTCCTGTTTCACAAATTAACTTTGTTTTGCTTTTAAAGCTATTTTTAAAAATTTTATTTACTTATTTGGCTGTGTTGGGTCTTAGTTGCCACACATGGCAAAGATCTTCGATCTTTTTTAGTTGGGGCATGTAGACTCTTAGTTGAGCATGTGGGATCTAGTTCCCTGACCAGGGATCGAACCTACACCCTCTGCAGTGGGAGCATGGAGTCTTAGCCACTGGAATACCAGGGAAGTCCCAAATTGTTAACATTTTGAAAGAGAAATGGAGTTAACCAAAATTCACCTACTTTGTAGATAAGGAATCTGAGCTTCAGAGATGTCAACTTCAGGTAGCTTTTAATGACTACATTGAGATTACAACCTGGACAGCTTTGTTTCCAGCTGAATATTCTCATCCCAGAGCAGTTCTGGAGTAGATGAAAGAAAGATCCTTAACAGAGATGTCAAGCAAAGAACAAGTAAGCTTCTTCAATTGAACAAACATGTGCCTCCGTTGCCCCTGCACAATTATTTCGAAAACATCTCTCTACCATACTTTTAGAAGTTCTAGAAGGCTAGTCACGTCTTTGGAGGCTGACTCCCGTGGTCTGGGAAGGGCATGCTTTGCAGGGATTCTGGATGCAAGCCAGGTGAGGCATTTGCTTAGGAGTCAAGTAACAGGGTGGCAGAAAGTCACTGGAGGGAAACAAAAGGGGATTTGATGTAACTAATTGATTGTGAATGTAGCCTGAAGCCTGCGAATTGGGGGGGACCTTCACAGTCCACTGGCTAAGTATGTGCTTTCTAATCAAGAGGTTAGTGTTCCTGTGAGTCCTGTTTCTCTTTTGAAAGGGGCTTATTCATTGGGGAAGTTATTGGGAACATGTGTTTATTAGGCCGGGCTGGTGAAAGCCTTAACATTGTTGAAAGAGGTCAGCTCTGTTCCTCAACCTCTGCTGTGCCCTACAGTAATTAACAAAGCCGCTCATAGGAGTAGGATGGAGAGAAGGTGTGTTTTTTTCTGCAGGTTTTATTGACTGTTCCATACGTTGAAATACAATACTGCCAAGGTTGGGTTTGTTTTTTTAAAGTGATCCAAATCGTGGCTCAGAGCGTGTGGTTTACTATGTGATAAGTCATTGGTATTTCCTGTTTATATTTATTATTAGATCTAGTTTATTGTCTTCATATTTAAATTCTTTGTAAACTCGCTCTGGTTTTCTTTTTAGAGTTGTTTATGAACCTTTAAATGGCCTCTTTTGTGTTATTTAGTAATTGGAGAGCTGAGCTGTCTTTCTGCATTTTGATTAGATAGTTTGTTTCAAGGGGGTCACAGCTTTCTTCACTCTTCAGGATAGAATGTCCTTTGTTGTCACTGAATTCTCCCACAATTGGGTGAGTGAGGAGTATGCCTTTGAGGAGGTGGTTAACTTTCAGAATCAACAATAATTTTATAGGTCTCTCAATTTCCTCCCTTCCTAGCTTTCTCCCTTGTTACCTCAGCTTCTTCCTTCCTCACTCACTCAAAGATCATAGCCATACTATAATGTGGAGTAAATACAAGTAAATGCAAATCTCTTTGAATGATTCCATTCGCATGACTTCCTTTTTCTATGATTAAAAAAAAGTCTCACTAAGGATGAAACTCATTTCATTAGGTCTCTGCTGGAGGTAAATTGTGAAAAGCTTAGTAAAATAAATAGGATTATTTTAAGAGTGGGAAAAATACATCAGCTTTTAGCATCCACAGATGCTTCACTTGCTCCAGGATAACAAAAATCATGATTACTTCAAAATGTTAAATGAATGGCGTGTCTCCTGGTTGTCTATGTAGGATACTTTTCTTTTATCTTGTTCCTGGTGGAATACTCACTTTTTGTAAGACTTTGCAGATTTTATTTCAGTAATTGCTGTTTTCAGTTGGTGAACTCCACTTTGTTGTGTTATTGATGATTGTTAAGAACAGAGTCTGCATTGCCTTTGAGTGTGGATTGCTCATATGAGAGAATGCAATTGTGCTGCTTGCTTTACTCTTTCAACTTAGCATTCAAGTACAAAGCTGAAGTCAGTGGATCAATATAGGAGAGTACTTATTATTATAGTCTTACTTTGCATAATTTTCAGTACTCAGGAGTTTCGGTTCCGGTGCCTCTTCCTGTTCTTCATTTCTGCCTTTCCCCCTTGGCCAGCTGTCTGATAAATAAGGACGTGAAGAGGTGGGGATGCAGAGAAGAGTATACATGTAGGTTTCTTGCAGTCTTCTCTCCTTCTGCCTCCGTTCTGTGACATCCACTCAGAGCACTTCATCTTCTGATATCTCTTAAGTAGGCATTTATTGGTTGTGTTCAATAACTTACTTTCCGTAATCTCATAGTTGTATTATAAATGATTCTGCAAATTCAGATGTGTGACAGAATGTGAGATTGGGATTCCCGTGTACACAGGGAATCTGGTGCACCATGCCGTTCCTTTAGGTATTATTTATCTCAGACGCGGGCAGCTCCACAAGCTTCTAGTTGATGGTGATATGGCCTTGATGAGTTCTCTTTTGTCGTCACCCTATTTGAGGCCTACTCGTCATGCCCTTAACTGCTCTTCTGGGACTGGATGTACTGAGTCTTCAAAATGCTGTTCTTTGATAGCGTGAGGAGGGAAGATAGTGGAGCTTGGAAAGGACTGTGGCTGATGGTGGTGACGGGTGGACCCTCTCTGCCTAAAGGCTGATAAAAACACACAGACTGGAGTTTCCTCTACCTGTTGGGAGACCTTTCTTACTTTGGGGGGTTTCAGACCTTTCTCTAGTTTCTGAAGGGACAGCTCTGGTTTTTGGCCATCGCCTGTTACTTCAAAGAAGTGCTGGGACTTCTATAGGGATCTCTGTGTGTTTCTCCCGGAAGGACCTCCCATCCCCTCATAAAGTCATCTCGCTTTCCCTTTTCTTTTCTTCCTACCGCGTCCCTCTTTATTGCTGGAAATTTAGTGGGTTGGTTTTGATAGTTCTATTTTCTCACCCTAGCTTGCTTTCTAGGCAGGAAAAAAGAGCTGGACCGCTCAGTGGATGTTTCTAAACTTGTAAGATGCTCTGGTGATAGGAAGTCCTTACTCATGTGAGGGGTTTCCTTATCTTTTTCCTGGGTTGTCCACCTATCCTCTTAACAGCTGTTCTTATTCTTTTTGTTTGTTTGTTTGTTTAAAAAATCACACACAGTAAAATGTATGGACTTTGAGATTATGGTTTGAGAGTCTGACAGATGTTTACACTGTGTGACCAACCTATAGACCAGTCAAGGTAGTGAACTTTTCCGTTTCCCCGACATGTTCCCTTATGCCCCTTCTGTGCTGGTTCTCGAACCATGTAAATAACCATTTTTCTAATAACTGTGGTCATGGCTTAGTTTTGCACTTGAGTGTTGTCAAAAGAATACGTGTTCACTTGTGACTGACTTTCACTCAAAGCGTTGGTTTTGCGTGTGTAAATTCCCTTTTCATGACTAAGTAATATTCAGTCATATGATTATACCACAGTTTGTTTATTCAGTCTTGTGTGGATAGACATTTGGGTTGCTTCTAAGTTTTTGACTATTAAGAATATTTTTGTGTAAGTCCTTTTGTGGACATTATACAGAATGTTTTCATAGGTTTTCATTTCTCTTGAATGAGTATCTGTAAATACATTGCTTGGTCTTGGATTGCTTAGGCTGCTTCTTTAAATAAATAATTAGAGATAGAGTAGAAAACTTGGGAATTTGTCACTGCTTACTGCTCTAGTAGAATGTGGTTTAAGATGACTGAGCTACTTTCTAGAATCTCTCTCTCCTCTAGCATCATTTCCTTTTAGAAAACTTATTGAAGTTCAGATGAGTTACAATTTGGGGTTAATTTCTGCTGTATAGCAAAGAGTACACATATATTCTTTTTCATATTCTTTTCCATTATGGTTTAACACAGGATATTGAATGTAGTTCCCTGTGCTATATAGCAGGACCTTGTCGTTTATCCATCCTATATATAGTAGTTTGTGTCTGCTACTCCCAAACTCTTGATCCTTTCCTTCCCCACCTTCTGCCCCCTTGGCAACCGTAAGGGGGCAGTTGTTCTCTATGTCTGCAAGTCTGTTTCTGTTCCATAGATATTTTCATTTTGTTGTCTTTCAGATTGCACATGTAAGGTATTGGTCTTTCTCTTTATGACTTTGCTTAGTTTGGTAATTTCTAGGTCCATCCGTGTAGCTGCAAATGGCTTCATTTCATGTTTGTCATGGCTTAGTATTATTCCATTTGTGTGTGTGTGCGTGTGTGTCTGCATAAGTGCACACATGTAAACTACATCTTCTTTATCCATTCGTCTGTCAGTGGACATTACATAGAGGTGCCTGTATCTTTTTCAATTATAGTTTTTCCCCAAGAGTAGGCTTGCAGGATCGTATGGCAACTCTATTTTTAGTTTTTTGAGGCACCTCCTCGCTGTTTTCCATAGCGGCTGCACCAGTTTACATTCCCACCAGCACACCACCGTTGTAGAAGGGCTCCCTTTTCTTCATACCCTCTCCAACATTTGTTATTTGTAGACTTTTTAATGATGGCCATTCAGACTGGTGTGAGGGGGTACCTCATTGTAGTTTCGGTTTGCATTTCTTTATAATTAGTGGTGATGAGCATCTTTTCATGTGCCTTTTGATCATCTGTATGTCTTCTTTAGAAAAATGTCGACTTAGTCTTCTGCCCATTTTTGTATTGGGCTGTTTGTTTTTTTGTTTTTCAGTTGTATGAGCTGTTTTTATATTTTGGAAGTTAAGCCCTTTTGCAAATGTTTTCTCGCAGTCCATAGGTTGTCATTTCATTTTGAGAATAGGTGTCATCTGTTTATTTTTGCTTTTATTTCTATTGCTTTGGGAGACTGACCTAAGAAAATATTGGTTGGCAATGTTTCTTAAAAAGAAAGTTGCATTGAGGTTTTGCCTCTTGCTTTATTTGATTGCTATGATACTTTTTAAATTAGTTTCAGCATTTTTTTTTTCTTTCATTTGTTAGTTTGTAGGAAGGATGGTTCTGTGATCTGGGTTCAAACAGCTAATACTCATTAGAAGTCCAATGCATAGCAGACAAAATATTGAATATTGCTCAGCTGATTCAGAGTTCTCCTTGCCATGTATTATATATATTTCTCAGAGCAGATAGATATTTTAAAACCAAATTTGACTTTATTCTGCCATCTTCCCTCAGAAGTCCAATAAATGTGCTTTTATGGTCAAACAGGGACAATAATTTTGCAGTGCAACAATGTTACATGATTCTGTTTGTGGCTGACAGTAGACTCTCTTGTCCTTAAAAATCAAACACTTCATTAACATGAGCAAATCCAAGGACACTTCTGAGATAGAGTCATCTTCCTCTGTGGGATGTTTTAAAACACATGGATCGTTCTCTTCACTTGCTGGACTTTAAGTCATTCTATTGTGAGGACACTTGACTACAACAGCATTGCCTACTGAATAGAAGTCCGTTCCATACACTGGATGATCGTGTGTCTAATCCTGTCTCCACCTATTAGCTATTGGCAAGTGCCGTTTTTTTTCTGTGACTGAAATCCTCAATCAGTGGTGTTTTGTATGTATCTTAGGGAGTCCCATGCCAATAAACACAGAGATATCTGTAAGACATTTTGAGATATTTTAGAAGAAAAAATGCATTTGTGATGATGTTGTTATTTATCTGGCTCCAAGGAGGCCCCTTCGAGTTTCCAGATTGAAAGCCCAGAAATGGTTTTCCCTAACATGAAGTTTTTCATGGGAATTCAGAAAACGATATTTGGAAATTGTATTTATGGAATTTGTATTCTTCCATGTTCTCTCTGCATGCCCATTGCTTTATATTTAGTCTTCTTTTTTTCTCTGTTAACAGTGATTATCCTTTTCTTCCCTGTCATTTATTTCTTTGTAGGGGGCTCACTGTTTGGCCGATAAGAAATAATCCTAATTTTGTTTTAAGATGAAAATGCACACAGGCAAAGGGAGGCTAGGCTTTGTTTTAAAAATGGCGTCTTGGCTCTTTTAGCCCCATCTGGGATTCTCTTGCATCTTGGCTTTCTTTGACTTACTTGGAAATCTGTTCTATGGCTCAGTCTGATTCGAGCAGTTGCGATGTAGCATTGTGCAAATCTTTGCTAGCTGCAGATACCCCCTGAAAGATGTCTGTAGCTGCAGATTTCAATCTGCAAATTATTAATGCTAAAACTATTTAAAGATGGACACATTTCCAGATACCAAGCCAACATGAAGCTTTTACATAAATTAAATATGGCAGAACCAAATTAAAACGATAGAGTTTTTCCCAGTCTCTCAGTTTGGGCCATTGTGATGGCCTAGTTTCCCGTCTGTGGTCAGCATCATTATGTCCCATACCGGCTGTCACGCCAGCGCTGCATCTGCCAGCATTGCACAGGGAGCGCTTTTTCTCTCCAGGCTATTGCAAGTTAAATGTGAGATGAAGGTTCATGCTTTTTGAACTTGTCTCTGGCAACATGAGATGACTTTGCTGTTTTTCAGTGTTTTCTCTTTTTTAATTTCACAAGTTAAAATACACTTTTTAAAATTTGAACTTAGGAGGTGAATGTGTGCATGTGTGCGTGTGCGTGTTGTACATAAGTTTTCTTGATGAAAGTTTTGCCCAAAAGGCAGATGGAAATGAGAGACCTGCTGGGGTACCTCTACCAATCAGCTATACGAGGATTTAGTTAAGACCAGGCTCGAAGGTGGTGAGAGGATGCCCATCTCAGAAGCTGTTTTAAATTCCATCTTGGCTTGGTTTCTCACTCTGGGGTGGGAAGCTGGGAACTGACAGGCAGGTGCATGGCACGCCACATTAAAGTCTGAGAGACCGACAGAAGCACATTCGGGGCTCAGGGATGTGATGCTGCTTGACCAAATGCATGGTATGCTAATATTGTAAGATGTTTTCTGAGTGCTCATAGGAAAGTGTGTTGGAAGGGGGATGATCAAGGTAAGAACATGGATGACAGAAAGCCTTAAAAATCCTGAACATTTCCATTACCATTTTTCAGCTCTCCTTGGCAAGTCCTTTTTTTCTCTGTGGCTGAAATCCTCAGCAAAATGGAATGTATTTTATCTGCATATTTCAGGGTGCTGTGCTTAATTGCTCAGTCGTGTCTGACTTTTCACAGCCTTATGGACTGTAGCCCACCAGGGTTCTCCATCCATGAGGATTCTCCAGGAGAGAATACTGGAGTGGGTTGCCATGTCCTCCTCCAGGGGATCTTCCCAACCCAGGATCGAACCCAGGTCTCCCACATTGCAGGCAGATTCTTTACCGACTGAGCCATCAGAGAGGTCTAAGAATACTGGAATGGGCAGCCTGTCCCTTCACCAGGGGAACCTCCCGACCCAGGAATCAAACCGGGGTCTCCTGCATTGCAGGCAGATTCTTTGCCAGCTGAGCCCACCTATTTCAGGGTAGAAAGAACAAATTCTGGAGAAGAGATCAAGAAACTAACATTTGCTTATGTGGATTTTCTCTTTTAATCTTGTGAGATTGTGTATACCAAATTATAGATAATAAGGCAAAGCTCTAAGGAGTCATGTGACTTAGTGAAGGCCAAACAGCAAATAAATTGTAGCTGAAATTCAGACCCTTTTATTTGGATTCTGAGTTTATGTTTGGACTAACAGATACTAAACCTTTCTCCCACTTGCTTACCCACAAGTATGATACCCAAAGTAGCAAGTCTGTCTGTCCATAATTAAAAATCAGCTTAGCTTGCTCTCGTCTAAAGGCTATAACCCAGTGAATTAGATTAATTTTAAGCTGAGAGTTTGATGTGTTTGAAATGTATGATATTTCATCTTATCTTAATTTTTGTTCTTGAGAGATTTTATGGACTACTGCAGAGTTCTGGCATTTCTCTAATGCCAACACATAGAAACAGGATATAGCTTTATCTCTGTATTTATTCAAATGCCATTACAAAATACCCAATTCAGTACATCTGTACACACATATGTAAGGTACTCTGCCCAGACTTCCTCTCCCCTTACCTTACTCCTTCTCCAAAAAAAGAGGGAGAGAAAGACAGAGACAGTGTAAATTAATATTACATTAGAATACATGACAGTTTTTTATTTTCATGGAACATGTAAAACATGAAAGATTTAGTATTGACAGGTAAATGCACAAATCAACTTTTAAGTAATAGATGTTTTTAACCTATGCTAGTGGTTTGGTTGGAATTTTGCCATATTGTTTAAATTAGTCCCATAGCCTGGAGGGGGCTTCTGCAGGAAGCCATTGTAATTTTCATCCCTTAGACGCTGGTATTTTCATGAGCTGAAGTTAAGTGTCTCAAGGGGTAATGGAATATCACTAAAACATTTCCTGAGCTCTCCTGAATTGGACGTTGGTATGCCCAAGTCTCTTCTCAGAAGAACAGAGCTTTTGTTTCATTTTGTGAAAAGAATGTTGCTGCCCCCAAATGTAATTTTTTAATGGATTTAAAAAAATATATTCAGAAAAAACTAGTTCAAGTAATGTATTCAGTGAAAATGTTCCATACTTAGTTTGAAGAAATCATGTTTTTTTCTTTGCATTTTCATACCTATGTAATAAAGCGGTTTAAAACAAATTCAAAGTGTTTGGTTAATCTAAGGTCTTCTGAAAAATTATGAAATAAAGCTTCCTAGGCCATTTTGAGATAGAGAAAGAAAACACTTTAACAACACTTGTTTTTATTATAAATTCCTAAAGACTTGTAAGTTATTTTAATAAAAATTAAAATTTACATATAGTATCTGACAAAACTTATCCACCACTGATAATGTATAAAGCAGTAAATAACCATCATAAATAATGGTACCTTACTGGATATTGATGTGATTTAACTGACATTTATGTTCTCCGCATTAGCAGCTAGGTAGATATGTTTTCTGTTAAGATAAACAACAAGGATATCTGAGAAAAGAGTTGGCTGTTTGGGTAGTTTGAGGTAGTTTATGGGACCCTCACGAGTAATCACAGAGACACTGGCAAATTGTTCCAGGTTTAGCATGATGTGGTATTCAGACTTCATTATGGCTCAGATTGCATTTTGAAATTACCAGATTCTCACTATGACATGATAAATAATGCTTGATTACATCAATTAGAAAGCAGGTCATGTACATTGATTCTTTGTGATTTTGTGCAACAGGAATGTTGTAAATGTTACAGAACAGAACTATTGTAGATTTTAACTAAATTGTACCATTGATTGTGGTAGCAGTCCAGAGAATGACATGTGACACGGCTATTTTCTTCACCATGTTTCTGACTTGATTATGGTCTTGTGATTATACTTAATGTACCTTGTGATGATCTTTCAGTAATTTAAGTGATTCAATCAGCCCTGGCTACTGGCAGAGGCAATTTTATTTTTATATGCTATTTGTTAGCTTCTGTGGAATCAGGCACAGTCTGTTCCAGGGTCAAAGATTTACTGTTTACTGGTGTAGTCATTAATTCTATGCTTTCCTTTTCTTTTCTTTTGGTCCTATCTCTGGGCTATACCTTACCTGCCAAGAACTATAGAATCTGCCCGAGTCTTTATGTTTGAAAGCTCTTCCATACTTGAGTACCTGTTAGATCCATATTTTCTACAAAAATACCTGTTCCAGTTCTGTTCCTTTGAGACTCTGTTCTTTAGTTAGTTTCGATGGGCTGTTGCAAACAGCTTCTCATGTCATATGTGAAACACACATACCCTACACTTTATATCCTGGTGTCCTGATCCAAACAACTACAGAACAAAAATTTCCTCTACAACCCAACAACTCTTTCAAACTGCTGCGTCAGTATCATGCATTCCTTCATTGTCACATTTATTGAAAACACATTTTAAACCTACATGAAATTTCCACTTCCTAGTCACCCCTTCCTGTGTTCCTTGTTTAAAAAAAAAAAAAAAAGCTACTATTCTTCAGTGGTCACCAACAACAAGCTTGTTGCCAAAGCAAACAGTGTTTGGTCAGTCTCCTTCTTTCCTTTTCTGTAGACTGTGATGCATCAGTCCTTTCTAACTCACTGTCTTTGTGCTTGACTTTCATATCACAGCTGTATCCTGACTTATGGAAGGAGCAGGGCTTTGCAATTGGATAGACTTGGTAGGAACCTCTGACTTGGTGTCATCCCCATTGTGCTAGCCAAAAAATGCCCTGCACATTCCCAGATATCCTCTGCAGAGATGATTCTGCCCTGGGTTGAGGGGAAATGGGGGGTTTTGATTATGTTTTTTCCTCAGAGTCCTTGACCCTGCACATAAACCCTTACTCTTTTATTTTGTTTGAGAGACTAGTGTGGTATGTAAGTCCAGCATCATGTATATTACCTCTGTCACATAGGATACCTTTTATCCTATTCATACTTATCCAGCTTTGTTTCTTCTTCACTTCTAAACCTCTGTCTTAACTGATGAAAACTGTTATGCTTGAGAAACTCCTATGCATACTTTGAAATCCATCAAGCCCTAACCTCCTTGATGCCCAGATATGGGACCTGCCTCCTATGAGCGCCCTTACCACTTGCAGAGCATTTATTGTTCTGAAATCCAGAGTCTGTTTTCATGTCCATCTCTCTCATATACTCAAAGACAGACTTGATCTTGTTCATGGCTACTGTCCACGTATAGTAGGCCCTCAGTAAATATTTACTGTTACGTGAATAAAACAAAAAATATAAGATTCAGAAACATTTTAGATGGAAAGAGCTTATATTAATGGGTTATGAATGTTGTAGAGTGAGATGGGCTATTTTAGAAACTTGGAATGTGGAGGGAAATTTTACTGCTCTTATCCTGACAATGAGAATGAGTTAACAAAGACTAAATAGACTTTGAAGTAGCACCTGCTCCCATCTGAGTTTAGAAAGAATGTCTTTGTAGTTAACTTAATTTTTATTCAAGTAATTTTCAAAAACCCCAGGGCAAGACTGAAAAAACTATAAAACTGTAAAGTTGAAATCAGAAACATGAAGGATAGTGATTATTCAGAAAGATTTCCAAAGGTCAGAATTGGGAAACAAGGAAGAGCTGGAGTCCCGCATAACAAGAGTAAGTGAAAAAAGCAACAAGGTTTTTTATGAACTGTATCTGTTTAGTACAGAGATTTAAATACATTTGGAGAATTTTATTTTTCACAGTTTCTGAACCCCTATCTTTATCACTGAGGATATTAAAAAGAATCTTTATTTTAAAACTTTTTCTCAGCACTGTTTACAGTTGTCAAGACATGGAAGCAGGCTAAATGCCCATCAACAGAAGAATGTATAAAGGGGCCATCACTGTGGTATATACATACAATGGACTATTACTCAACCATAAAAAAGAATGGAATAATTCCATTTGCAGCTACATGGATGGACCTAGAGATTATTATACTAAGCAATGTAAGACAAAGAGAAAGACAAATAGCATATGATATATGTGGAATCTAACATATTATACCAATAAATTTATTTGCAAAACAGAAACAGACTCAGAGACATAGAAAGCAAATTTATGGTTAACAAAGGGAAAGGGGCAGGGAGGAATAAATCAGGAGTTTGGGATTAACAGATACAAAGTGTTATATATAAAGTAAACAACAAGGTCCTGCTATACAGAACAGGGAAATATACTCAATATCATGTACTTAACTATAATGAAGAATATGAGAAAGCATATATTAATATGTACATATATATGTAGGGCTTCCCTCATAGCTCAGTTGGTAAGGAATCTGCCTGCAATGCAGGAGACTTGGGTTCGATTCCTGGGTCGGGAAGATCCCCTGGAGAAGGAAATGGCAACCCACTGCAGTATTCTGGAGAATCCCATGGACAGAGGAGCCTGGCGGGCTGCAGCCCATGGGGTCGCAAGAGTTGGACACGACTGAGCAACTTTCACTACTGCTACTCCTACAAATATATGTACAACTGAATCGCTTGCTGCGCACCAGAAACTAACACAACATTGTAACTTTAAAGTCCAAAAACTGTACTTTAATTAAAAACATTTTTTATAGTTGCCAGATTATGTTCTCAAAATTATATTCTGTTTATTCTTATGAGCATGTCTTCACTTCTGTGGCCAATTACTTTGTTCCAAGTATTACTAGTCGGCATAGCTGTTTTGTGTAGAAGTCTTTTCCTTAGCCCATAGATAAATATGAGCTCTGCTACTCAATGAGCATAAGTACATCTGCTCATATTTATGTGGCTTAATCTTCATTTTTTTGGGTGCTATTTAAGATTTTATGTGGTTCAAGAGATAGGATACTGATTTGGTTTCGTAGTAGTGTTCTGTGTCAATAAAACTGTGCTGTAGCTAATAAACCAAATCATTGGCCAAGGATCCTATGGAATTTGTAGTTTTCTTATTCTGGTAGTCAGGAAAACTAGAAAAAGATCTTTGCCTTAGTGCATTACAGTTAACTGTTAATATAACCACTTGTTTGGAAGCAAAAACTTAGTTAATGCTTAAAACCAGATGATTAATTTTTTCTAAATACTTTTTTGCTGATTTTATTCAGTGATTTTTGATCCATTAGCTGTCTAGTAGTATATTTGCCTTTGTACAAGAAAAAAGGAGAACTCAGAAGGATTAAATTAGCCAGTTGGTTTATATATTCCAGTTGAATGATGTCATTTTTAACATGTCATGAATGTTCAGAGCAATCCTAAACAACTTAAGTGCACCCATGTAATTCCTGATGTACAGGTGATTTTGCTGTCTTTTGCTGTGGGAGATGCTTCACCCAGGTGTAGGCCAAAATGAGATTGAGGGCACTAATAGGTAGGTGGAATGGTTGATTGAATAAACGTTGATAAAATGCCTACTATGATACAAGTAGTGAGGGTATATAGATGAGTAATAGATATGAAAAAATGGCTATAATAAAAACTCCAAAGCCATGCAATGAAAGTATAGAAGTCATTTTTGAAGGACAACTCAAGGTGGTATGGTGATTAAAAAAAATTGCTTGGCTCTTTTGCTAAGGAGCTATCACTATGCTAATAAGAGCAATTGTTTTTACTTGCCTGGGCCATTTAGCATTCATCTGTCCTATAACCACAAACCTATTCCTAATCATAGTCTTGTGGTAAGTGAGATGTAGCGATAAAACTTTAAGAGACTGACATAAATCCATCACGGTAAGAAAAACCATTCATAAGTGTTCGGTTAGCTGCTGTTACAGGTGGCTAAGTGCTGTCATCTTTTTGAGTAGAAGATAATTTCTCCAGCGTGTGCATGTTTAGGAGCTATTTGAATTGATGATGTATTTAGTCTTTAAATGCCTTGATGTCAGAATAAAAACTTGACCTATTCAGCTCCTGCATTTTCTTTGTGCATTTTCTTGGTTTTTATTTCTACTGTTATGGTTTAAGTAATGATTCTGTATCTTTAAATCTCTTAAAGTGGTTTTTACCTGCTAAAACATAGACATGATGGAGAACGGCTTCCCCCGGGAATTTTCAGACCAGTCGGCAACCAGGTGACAGTCTTCCCTAAGTGACTGCACCTCGTTGATAGTTCATGGTGGGGGTGCAGTGACATCACCTGCCAGCCACAGGTAGTCACCATCACCCCCTCGCACTGCAGCAGACTGTAATTATTAACGTGAAGAGATTTAAAAACTGGGTCATCATTAGTATATTACTTTAAAGTAATTTTATAATTATTAATACATTTTTGTAACAATATTTTCAGTGTCTGGACTTAGGAATAGATAGTCTGGTATCAAGGAGCCAGCATTTCTTTGAAAAAATAACTTACTGATGGCTGTGATTTAAATAAAACCTTTTAAAATGATTTTGTGTAGACATGTTCAGGTTATCACAGATTAGCAATTTATAATTTTTAGCCAGTCAATTCTAGCATGGTTTTGGTAGGTTTTACAATTCTTGACATAGCTCCCTTACAATTCTTGACATAGTACTGAGTTAGTTTCCTATTGTCAATGTAACAAATTACCACAAACTTAGTGGCATTAAAAAAACACTGTTTTACAGTCCTGGACTTTAGAAATCAAAATATCAAAGTAACAGCAAGACTGTATTCCTTCTAGAGGTTCTATGGGAGAATCCACTTCCTTGCCTTTTCTATCTTCTAAAGCCACTTGGATTCCTTGTCTTAAAGCTCCTTGCATTGCTCTAATTTTTCTTTCGTAGTCATAGTTCCTTCTGGACTCTGATCTGCTTGCCTCCTGCTTGTAAGCGCTTTTGGGATTACATGGGACCTCCCTGGTGGCTCAGAGGTTAAAGCGTCTGCCTGCAATGCGGGAGACCCGGGTTTGATCCCTGGGTCGGGAAGATCCCCTGGAGAAGGAAATGGCAACCCACTCCAGTATTCTTGCCTGGAGAATCCCATGGATGGAGGAGCCTGGTGGGCTACATTAGTCCATGGGGTCGCAAAGAGCTGGATACGACTGAACGACTTTACTTTCACTTTCACCTGAATAATCTTGGAAAATCTCTTTATCTCTAGATTCTTAATCACAGCTGCAAAATCCCTTTGCCATGTAAGACAGCTTACTCTCAGGTACTAGGGATTGGGATATGGACATCTTGAGGGGACCATTATCCTATCACAGATGCTTTTAAAGTGTCTACATCATTAAGAATTATTTTAACTCATTTACAATGCTGATTAATATCAAAGATGAGTAACATCAAATATTGAAATTATAAATTTTTTAAACAGGGGATGGGGAAGTGTTTTAAGAATCATTTAGGTTTTAGAAGGGCATTTTTCAAATAATGTATGACTCTAAGAAGATTCTTACATACTCCACATTGGGGTTAAATGTTGCATTCCTCTACCCTCCCTTCTGTTGAGAATCATTATATGTAGTGAGAGATAATAATTGGAATGTCTTTGTGCAGATGAGCTGTATGCTGACTTAAGAAATGGTTCAGAACTAATGAATTCAATTTTTAGAAACTTATCAAAAGATCGAGCCATTAACTATATTTAGATAATAATCATTTATTCCAAATCATAATAATTTCTGACTTTAATGGCATTAGTTTACAACCAATGTTGTTACTTGATTTCTGTAAAACTTCTTGATAAGGAGACAGGCCTGGGAAATGTTATGATTGCCTTAATTATCCAGAATTTTGTCTTTATTTGATAGGTCCTCTTGAAATTTTTGTTTTCTCTTCTTAAAGGAGAAGACTTTAAAAAATCTTGTTGAAAATAGTAGGGATGTTTTAACAAGTCTATCATGTAGCTGCAACCTCAAGCCCAAATTATGTATTTAGCTATGTCTTTTTAATGTATGCAGGGCATTCATTTGAAAACGTGTTATAATAACATTGCCCAAATATGACTTTTGTAAGTAACATGAAAGTAATGTCACTGTATTTAGAGTAGGAATTCTTAGATTAGAACCTTAACTTTTGGAATGTTAATGTTCAGAAATTGTTTCCATTCTCCATTAAGATCCACTCTGTATTTTATGAAGCAACTACAAATCTTTGCCTACTATTGAAGAAACAATGTGTATGCATGTTGTATTAGAAAGAAGTGAGCTGTTCTCTTGAAACATCCCACCCTCGCCTTCTCCCAGAGTCCACAAGTCTGTTCTATACATCTGAGTCTCTTTTTTTGTTTTGCATATAGGGTTATTGTTACCATCTTTCTAAATTCCATATATATGTGTTAGTATACTGTAATGGTCTTTATCTTTCTGGCTTACTTCACTCTGTATAATGGGCTCCAGTTTCATCCATCTCATTAGAACTGATTCAAATGAATTCTTTTTAATGGCTGAGTAATATTCCATGGTGTATCACCAGCCCAGGTTGGGTGCATGAGACAAGTGCTCGGGCCTGGTGCACTGGGAAGACCCAGAGGGATCGGGTGGAGAGGGAGGTGGGAGGGGGGACCGGGATGGGGAATACATGTAAATCCATGGCTAATTCATTTCAATGTATGACAAAAACTACTGTAATGATGTAAAGTAATTAGCCTCCAACTAATAAAAATAAATGGAAAAAAAAAAAAAAGAAAGAAGTGAGCATACCTTACCCCACACCCGCCTTTACAAGAAGTCCCATAGCTGAGCATCCAATAGTCTTGTCTAGTGTTAGTTGCTCAGTCGTGTCTGACTCTCTGCGACCCCAGGGACCATAGCCCACCAGGCTTCTCTGTCTGTGGGATTCTTCAGGAAAGATACTGGAGTATGCTGCCATTTCCTTCTCCAGGGGATCTTCCCAACCCAGGGATTGAACCCAGGTCTCCTGCACTGCAGGTAGATTCTTTACTGTCTGAGACACCAGGGACGCCCCGAGTGGCGAATAGTAGTGTTTTAAAGATAGGAGCAGTCGTAGTCAAGCTTGTGAAATTTCTTTCCCATAGTAATTTGGCCACCAACTGACAGAAGCTATAGTGCCTTTGACTCACTCAGAACATCCAGTTGCCAACCCAAATATTTTAGTTTCTTAGCTGTCCAAGAAGTGTACATTTTAATCTTGTTACTTCATATAATCACTGAATTTGAAAACAATAAGTTAAAGAATCATTTCAAAATATTTTCCCAAGAGAAACGCCTCCCCCCCCACCCCAAGGAGTTGCATGTTGAGTTGGTTGTGTGACAGATCATCAATTTCTGACTGTTGAAATAACCTCATAGTAACATAGTAAATTGGGTGCCCTCACGCCAAAGATGCAGCTCAAGAAAATCATGGTGAGAGTTTGGGTGCCAGATTCTACTTTACACTTCTTCACAGGAATGTGTTGAATGTGAGGATCTTGCCTCATTGCTTAAAGTTCTCAGAAATGAATGTGATCTCGGTTTACATTGGTAAGGTCATGAAGAGGAGCGTGTCCAGCATATGAGAAGAAATTTCGTACCTCTTTAGTCCTAGAAAACAACTCGTTTTGAAGGACCTGAAGAACCAAGGTCTTGGAGTATCCTTTTTAAATTGCAACACTGATTTCTTCCTCTTCAGGCATTAAAAGTTATACTTATTAGCTTCAGTGAGGGTAAAGGACACTGACTGTCTTGTTGCCTGTTGTATCCTGAAGTCTTGACCGGATAGGTACTCACTAGATATCTGTTGATTGACTAAGAGAATAATGTTAGTTATGCTTCCATAGATATGCCTCCTTCTTTTTAACTCCATGTTAGAAATCATCTCATCATCTGTTTGATCTTTTTTCTTTTTCCTTTTTTTTTATCTTTAACATTTTCAAGCTTTAATTTCCTTCTCTGTAAGTGTGACATTGTTAAATTAATTTTACAGACTGTTTTGAAGATTAGTGATGAGCACTTGATACATAATAGATACTTATTTGATGGTAGGAAATAGTATTATAAATAATTATAAATGCAGTAAATGCAGCTTTATTTCATGATAATATTTTGTTGAAAATGAATAAGATCTTCAGTAAAAATTTCCATGCATCAAAATAATTGGATTAACCACATATAATTTATGAATTATTCTTACTACTTATAATTATTTATGTTAAAGAGAAAATAAATTCCTGCTACTGAAAATATGTTAGGCTGTGTATGAGATGTGAATATCTGATAATATCTCTTCTATTTTTGTGAAGAATAAAGCATTTAAAAAAATAGAGATTTATATGACATCTAAGAAAATAAACTGCGTTACACAAAGTGAAAGATGACCTGGTTTCAGCATATATAAAAATAAAACACAACAACTGCATCATAACAAGCACAGCAGCATAGCACGTGTGTGATCCCAGTTACACAGGAATCATTTATTGTTTTCAGTTGCACCGAGGGAAACTCCTTCCTGAACAAAAATTGTATACTGCGACAATGGACATCTTGCCTGGTTAGAGTTTGGTCAGTAATTTAGAATGATTCATGGTAGTGATGAGTGCTGAAACAGAAAAAAATCAGTTGGCTAAGATATATCCACTTGTGTGCTAAGAAAAAAATATCCTGGAAAAATAGCAGCTAAAATGACTGGATATGTTCTTTTCCGTTTCTTGCAGAGCTCCAACAACTGCAGGTTATTCTGCTGTTTCAGAACTCTGAGGCTCCAGTTTGGTCACTAGTTCCTTTTGTTCTTCATTCACTTTTAGCTGCGCTGGGTCTTCCTTGCTGCTCGCAGGCTTTGTCTGGCTGCGCAGGCAGGGGCTCCCCTAGTTGGCGTGCCCGGGCTTGTGGCTGCGGCGGCTCCGCCTGTGCAGAGCGCGGGCTCCCCATCATGGGCTCAGTACCTGCGGCTGCGGCTGGGCTCAGTGTCGTGTGGGACCTTCTTGGACCGGGGAAGATTGACAGGCAGATGCTTCACCGCTGGACCACCAGGGGAGTCCCGGTCATTTGTGCTGTTATTCAACAAATCCTGTTTGCATGGTGTCCTAGGAACTCACGTGGCACTGGGATGGTTGAGAAACCGAAAAACCAGATGCATCCCCTTCCTCCTTTGGCTGACAGTCTTGTGGAATGATGGAACTTGATGAAACAGTCAAATTAAAGAGCTGAAAAGGCAACTTAGTGACTATGAGGCAGTTGGGGGCTTTAGGCAAAGCTTCCTCAAGGTGATGAAGACAGAAATAAATGCCAAGGAAGGACAGGAGTTAATCAGAGGGAAGAATACTTTAGGGTAAGGACACAGAGGGAAGGTCCTATGGAATAAGAGTGAGCAGGGAAGTAAGAGAAACCGAAAGGGGTGCGGAGGATTAAGGATTGCTGGAGGAATGGGTAGAAGCCAGACCATACAGGGGAAGAGTGCATGTTTAGGGGTTTCAACTTTGTTCTGGGAGCCTAGAAGTCACTGTTGCTCAGTTGCTCAGTCATGTCTGACTCTTTTGAAGTCACTGGGAAGGTTTAAGTGGTAGATGATGTAATTAGATATATGTCTCAGAAAAATCACTTTGGCTTCCTGTGGGCAGTGGATCAGAGAAAAGCTCACAGTGAATGATGGGAGGACCATTCAGGCCTCTTTCTGTAGTCTGGGTCCTCTAAGAGATAAGAGATGGTGGAGCTAGGACTAAGGTTGTGGTTGATGAGATTGGGACAAGGAGAAAGACTCAAGAGCTATTTAGTAGGTAATGTGGTTAGGGTTTGGTGATGGTTTAGGTAATGGAGGAGTGGGCCTGGGAGGATGAGTGCTGATAAATCCAAAGGTTTTGTATTGTGCAACTGCATGAATGGAAGTACTTTTCAGAGATGGGAGACAGTGTAAGAGGACCAGATGGGAAGGTGGAGATAAAATAAGTTTTTCTTTTATATATTGAATTATATGTAACTTAAAGACATTTTAGTTCAATATACATTCTTGAGTCACTGTTACCTAGGTTTTAACTGATGTCACTGGATGTATGAGATCAGCTAGGGAAAAGTATCAATGAGATGGCTTAAAGAAAACAACAAAATTCTGTAAAGCAATTATCCTTCAATTAAAAAGTAAATATATGTGGGGAAAAAAAAAAAGAATGAAACTTTAGGAACTGCAAAGTCATTATTGGCCAGGTTAGGCAGAATGAGCATGCAGCTAAGAAAACTAGAATCAATGATGAAAGAGGAGGGAGAGTGACTTCCCTGGTGGTCCAGTGGCTAAGACTCTGCACTCCCAATGCGGGGAGTCTGAGTTCGATCCCTGGTCAGGGATTGAGAGCCTACATGCCATGATTGAAAGATCCCGCATGCTGCAATGAAAACCGAAGGTCTCACATGCCGAAACTAAGACCTGGCACTGCCAGTTAAATAAATAATTAATAAAATAAATATTTAAAGAGGAGGGAGAAAATCAGGACAGTGTGATGTCAGGGACACCAAGGAAAGAGAGTATTTCAAGAAAGAGGGAGTGTTGCCAGATGCCCTTGAGAGATCTTACAAGATGTGGACTGTGTGCTTATTTGATTGAGTGAAAGCAAAGCCACTGGTAACTTCACGCAGAGCTGTTTTGGTGACGTGTTGGAGGAGGAAGCTGGATTTGGTAAAGTTGAGGCTTCAGAAAGAGATGAGGAAATGGTGAGCATAGACAAATATTTTGAAAAATTTGCCTCCAGAAGGGAAGAGAAATAGAGGATGGCAGTGGAGGAGAACAAGGGGAGCAGGAGCTGCCCCCTCCTTTTGGTTTTAATTAGAAAATTTGTAGTGTTCAAAAGCTAATGGGAAATCAGGGTGGTGTAGATGTATATAGTAGAAAATCAAATAATCTAAAAACTGAGGTTCCTACTGCATATTTAGAATTAGTTTTTTTTCTCTTTGCTTATTAATCAGAATCTGATTAATTTGCACCAATCTATAAGAAGTGGAAGGCCAGAATTTTCTGTGAACTACTCAGCTCCCCAGGAAGTAACCGTTACATAAGAAACAATTTGGTTTTATTAAACACCTCCACTAAAGTTAGCAGAACCAAGAAAACAAGACTTTGAGAAGTAAAAATGATGAGACAAGAAAGCAAACGAAACATAAATTCCTCTAACTAGTTGTGTAAACTTAGTTAAGTTCACTCTTCAATTTTATTATCTCTAAAAACCAAAAGGGTTGGAAGAGATGACCTCCAAGTTTCCTTCCTGATTAAAGATTCCAGAATTCAGGAAACTTTACTCATTGCTTCTTGGCTGTCCTTTGTTCTCCTCAAAATAAGTCTTTCTGGATCCGTTAGCTATCTGTCAACAAAAATAAATTTTTTATTTCTGAAATAGCCCTCCTAGGGCCCCAGATGTGAGAATTGGTGCAGAAAAGTGAAGAAGATGTTTATCCATCTCTCACCACACTCCCTAGATGAGCTGGTTTACAGAGCACTTACAGGTCACTGTTTTTTATGTTCGTTTGAAAATTGAGAGAAATGGCTAAGGAGGGCATACTGTGTACTCTCTGTTTTCAAGGTAAATTTTTGGTAATCAAATAATGATTGTGATAATTGCAAAATTGAGTAACAAAAATTATACATTGAACATCACAGAAATAGCACTAACAGACCCTTATTTGGTATAATGTCTGCTTACTGAGATACTGACTTCTTTGTATATTTTAGCAGTAGTCTTCATGATTTTGGTGTCTATTGAATTGTTTTCAGTTTGTTTGTTTGAGAGTCTTCTGGAGTGTTTATTACCTAAACTTCAAATGTCTAAATCATTCTCCTCTAAATATTTCAAGAATGCTTCACTGAGTAATTAAAGAAAAAGAAAACCTGATTCTCCTCAAACTCATAGCTTCACCCCCTGCAAGATCTCAGGAGTGACTATGGAACTCCAAACACCCAGAGCCCTGTGGAATTTTGTGTACTTTGCATTTAAAAATCCACTTTTACCGTGTTTGGCACACAACTTTTATGTGCTTAAAGATAGCGGCATTTATCACCAAACAGGTCTCCTACACCCACTTCCACTCATTACATCATTATTTATCTGTTAGTTTCACCTTTAGGACATGTCTTAAATGTGTCCTTACTTTAACCCGATTCTGCGGAAATTCTTATTTATGTCTTAATTGCTTCCTGTCCTGACTATAGCAGTTCCTCTTTTATAGTCTTGCTAAATCCTTGTGCTCTAAACTTCAGCGGGGTCTTAGAATGATGTTGTGACGAGATTACAAATTCCTGCCTTTGGAAAGAATGTGCATTGTGTTAAAGTGATGTCTGTTGCCCTAGTGTTCTTTTCTTTTTTAAACTATACTATTTTCCTATTGACCTGTTATGATTGTTTGGTTAGGAAATGGACAAGACTGACATTTGAAAGGGAGAGTACATTTGACAGTTTCTATTGGAAACTGTATCCTGAATCACTTCAGTTAGATTTTTTGTGGAGAAAAATGGTTATAATAGTAGATTATTCCTTAAATTTATGGTAGACTTTTATTCAAATTTTACTTATCTAGCCTTAGCTGGGAGGATGAGAAAAGTGCACAAAACATACTCACATTTCTCTTATTCTAAAGGCATTAAATTTATAGACACAAAAGTTATAATTATAGTAAAGTTTCTAGTATTTTGTCTTATATTTTCAAAGTAGTTTTAAAATTAGTAATCCAGTTGCCCACATATGCTTATAAAGTGGACAACTAAGAATTTTGTACTCCTCCATTCCACAATGATCAAGTGGAGAGGCTAAACTTCAAATATTTTGCCTCTGGAAATAATAAATTGTTATCTAATAACATTTAGGTAGAAATTTAAATTTTTGTGTATGCGAAATGAAAGTGACTATCAAGTTTGACTAACATTTGCTAACTTTAACAGGAATTATTGTTAAGTTTTTGATACTCCTCATTATTAATAAAGAACAAAACAAGAATATGTGTATTTTATCTCTCAAAAAAAATCTTTAATGAACTTCTTAGTTTTGTAAAAAACATAAGCTGTTTGATCTTTTTATGAATTTATTCTGGGAAAGCAGGATTTTCTTTTGTGGCATATGTGTTATTTGTTTCTCTGTCTCTTTGTTTCAATCTCTGTCTGTTTACCACACATGTCTAACTCTCATCCATGGATGAGAGATGCTTGGTAAATATTGCTGAATGAAATTTGGAGTACAAAAATACTTCTAAAGATTCGGTGGTAGCACAGTCATTTGCCTTCTTGCTAAAACGCTCCAGTGTTGGTCCAGCCAGGACTTTAGTTGATCCTGGTACAGGCAAAATACACATTTCACTCATTACCACTTGATGCCACCTTCATGATTGTCGTGGCTCATTTTCCATTAAAATATGATGGCTGAAGAAGTGGAGAGTCGCCTGTGAGTGAATCTAAGCATAAACAAACTTAACGTAATGGTAATAATAATAGGTAAATTTATTGGGGTTTCCTTGATGGCTCAACAGTAAAGAACCTGCCTACCAATGCAGGAGACATGAGTTCAATCCCTGGGTCAAGAAGATCTCATGGAGAAGAAAATGGCAACCTACTCCAGTATTCTTGCTTGGGGAATGGCGTGGACAGAGGAGCGTGGCCAGCTATAGTCCATGGGGTCGCAAAAGAGTCATATACAACTGTGTGATTAAGCAACAATTTTTATTGAGAGTTTGGCTGTCAGTAATGATAACTTGCTAAAATAACTGTCCTAAATGGTTTTATTTATTAAGTCATTTACATGTACAGTGACTCTGCAAAGTAGTTTTATTGTTTGATAGATGAGGAAACTGATACTAAGATGTTAAATGCTCGGATAGTTAAAAAGACACAGAGATGGGATTTGAACACAGTCTACATTTAGAGTCCACATTCTTAACTGCCTAGCTTTTCTACCTCCACCTCTGATAACTTGGGAGTACTTTTCTCAGATTATAATTCTTTGTTTCTGAGGTCTAACGGAAGTTTCATTCAGCAGTATTTACCAAGCATCTCTCATGTACATTGGCATTGCTTCTTTCTTCATTAAACTGTACAAACTGTCTTACTTCTTAGAAAGAGCTTTTTTCCCCTCCCCAGAGTTTGAGAGTTAAATGCAGTCCACTAGGGAGGTTTGTATTGATGGTAATATTATGTGTAGGTATATAAAATGATCACTGTGTTTTGGTTGTGTTTACTTTGACATGGCTTAATGACGGCAACATGTCGAGAAGGTTGAATTAATTAGTCTTGTTATGAGAGGACTTCCCTTCTCATTTCCTGTCTTGTAAATTTTTTTCGTAACATTTCATTTACGAAACAGTTGGGGTTTTTCCTCACTAGTTGAGAATACTTAAGATCATGCATTTGACTTTGAAATAACTTTAATTTCACTGGACTTTATAATAGTAATTATAAGAGGATGTTTAAGGTTTGAGTTATTTGTATGTTGAAGTTTGTAAAATCAGTATAACAGGTTTTCTGTTAAAAAAAAAAGCCCTTGTCCCAACTACCTAAGAGTGTTCAAAAACCTTGAATGATATGAAAAATTTAAACACTTTAGTGTGATTGTTTCCTGTGGAAGATTACATAATCCTTGTGAAATAAACGGTGATGTTTTGGTTCCAAAGAGTTAATGTTGGACTGTTTTCCACCTTGCCAATATTCTATTCCATAGTTGTATGTAATACTAAGTTACTTATACCTTCTGCATGGTTCACAAACAAAACAGATTGCTTCTTAAAACATGAAGAATAAATAAGGTTGAGAAAAGCAAATTAACATTGGTGGCGGTTTATTCCCTAAGTCATGTCTGACTCTTGTGACCCCATGGACTGTAGCCTGCCAGGCTCCTCTGTGCATGGGATTCTCTAGGCAAGAATACTGTAGTGGCTTGCCAATTCCTTCTTCAGGGGATCTTCCTGGCCCAGGGATCGAACCCAGGTCTCCTGCATTGCAGGCAGATTCTTTACCCACTGAGCTACAAGGGATCTAAAAGATGCACAAACATGTTCATACATATGTACACATGCTCATGTACCCTCACATATTCAAACACAGATTCAAACACGTGCAATGCACATATATACATATGCACACTAACCAGCAAATACATATGTATGCATACACACATGCCTGTGCGTGCTCAAGTATACACTCACACATATACACATGTGCACATAGATACTCACATACACACATATGTACTCATGCTCATACACAAACATATCTGAAAAACTAGTTTTGGACAAAAGGCTATTCTTGGATGACTGTGTTTTGATGTAAGGATTTAAAAACTCCTTTAAAATAAGCTTTCCAACATTATTTAGAATTTATGAAACTGATCCTTGCATTCCTATCTTTTGTATCACTTCTTTCATGTTTATGAATTTTATATCTTTACACTGGATTCTTTCTGAAGAAATTCTTTTATGACAAGAGTATTTTTTTTCTCTTTTAGCTGAAAGATGAGATAACAAATTAGGTAGTATAACTTAACCAGTTTTGTAAAAAGTAAACATCTTAAAACATTATGTTCAGAAGCACAAGTGACAGAAAATTTCTCCTGTAGAAATATTTAAGGCATGGAATTTTCGGATCTAATTTTTGGACATAGACAGTTCTGGTTTGTATTGAAATTTCCAAATAATTGTAAAAATGATGAATTGAAACTGAGGAAACTATCTTTGATTTGCCTCTGTTATTGTTTATGGAGTGGACTACATATTATGTTTTTGATTGGGTTGTGCTGCTTCCTACAAGGTTTTCTTTTTTGTGGGAATAAGCCTAACAGCTGCGTTTTGTGTTACATTTCCATCTTTGCAACTTGATAAGCTTTGTGAAATAAGGGAATTCATCAGACTACATTCTACTTTCTCTGCTCCACAGGCATCTGAATGACACAAGAGGTTAACTGTTCCATTTTTCTTGGCAGATCAATATTTCCTTATTTGACTATTAATAATGATGTGATGGCATCCAGCGTGGATCTTTGGGCAACTCTTATAAGAGTCCAAAGTATTCGGAAGGGAAATAGCAACAGGCAGTATGTAATGGGTGAGCTCTTTGGAAGGGATAGCTATTAATTTATTCCAGACCGCTTGTTCAAGGTTACTTTACCCACCCTCCTCTTCTGTGATCCAGAGCCAAAGGATTCAAATGGGTAATTACCTTTTGTCAAATTACATTTTGACTTACCTTATGAGAGCACTTGGTATAGAATTTTTCTCCCAAAGGACATATAAGCACTTTATTAACATCTCTTTCATTCCTAACATATGTCTAAGAAAAAGATTGAGGCCAAGTTTTTTTTTTTCCTTCACAGTAGTAAAAACCCCATTTTACAGACAGGGCTGGACCATAAGGCCATTTTCTGGAACACAGACTCGGGCAATTTTCTCCAAGAATTTTAATTTTGAAATACTTTGTTTTAATAAGCTTTATTAATAGGAATCTTTGAGATACTCATGATTAATAAAATATGTTCTCTTCTCTACTTCATTGACAATTGAGATACTCATGATTAATAAAATGTGTTCTCTTCTTTACTTCATTGACAATTGTATATACAAACAATCATATGTATGTACACACATATGATTAGATATATCACTAGAAATTCCTAGTGTGTGTACAGACACACACAGCTTCTTGAAAATAGTAGTCATTCCTGAAATACCTACTATGCATCTTATACTCAGTTGATGAAGATAGGAAGATAATACTGATGAAAAGCTGATCCTTGCCCTTGTACAGTTAGCATTTCTGAGACTCTTATTAAGTAGGAACTTGACATACTTCCTGATATGTGAATGTTGGGATCAGCCAGATATGAAGTACTCCAATAGTATTTAGATACTGTAGGAGGAGAAGGGGACGACCGAGGATGAGATGGCTGCATGGCATCACCGCCTCGATGGGCATGGGTTTGGGTAGACTCCGGGAGTTGGTGATGGACAGGGAGGCCTGGCGTGCTGCGATTCATGGGGTTGTGAAGAGTCGGACACAACTGAGCGACTGAGCTGAACTGAACTGATACTTATCAGATTTAGTAAATTACTTTCAGTCATTAATCAGTCATCTCTTTGAGAGGCTTAAGATACTCCCCAAAGCAATTTGAACTCCTACCACTATCTACGAGAAACTTCAAAATGTTTGTTGTTTACTGTAGGCCATCTTTATAGTAGTATTTTTTGCCTCGGGACCCAGTTTTTATTCTGTATTCTGGAAGTCCTTTGGCGCTCCTTATTGTCAGTCAGTTCATTCGCTCAGTCATGTCTGGCTCTTTGTGACCCCATGAACTGCAGCAGGCCAGGCCTCCCTGTCCATCACCAACTTGCGGAGTTTACTCAAACTCGTGTCCATTGAGTCGGTGATGCCATCCAACCATCTCATCCTCTGTGGTTTCCTTCTCCTGCCCTCAATCTTTCCCAGCATCAAGATCTTTTCAAATGAGTCAGCTCTTCGCATCAAGTGGCCAAAGTATTGGAGTTTCAGCTTCAGCATCAGTCCTTCCAGTGAACACCCAGGACTGATCTCCTTTAGGATGGACTGGTTGGATCTCCTTGTAGTCCAAGGGACTCTCAAGAGTCTTCTCCAACACCACAGTTCAAAAGCATCAATTCTTCGGTGCTCAGCTTTCTTTACAGTCCAACTCTCACATCCATACATGACTACTGGAAACCATAGCCTTGACTAGACGGACCTTTGTTGACAAAGTAATGTGTCTGCTTTTTAATATGCTGTCTAGGTTGGTCATAACTTTCCTTCCAAGGAGTAAAGTCTTACCTAGTAAGGAGATTAAAGGTGAGGAAATAAATTCTTGGAGAGGCAAGTCAAGCTCATCTTTGAAACTCTATTTGGAGATTCTTGGTAATTGCAAAGTAATCTTTTGATGCTATGATTGTAACTCTGCGAAGCATAAGAAACTCAGATTCATTTGAGCTTTCATCACACTGTTAAATTGAATGAGGGGGAAGACATTTTGCAGTTAATTTATTCAACCTCATTCACTTTCATCTGTCATTTTTTCCCATTGATGAAAAAGTCTTTAATATCTCAATAGGGCAACTGCATTAAAACTGAATTTAGAAAGTTTTCCATAATAACTGGGATAATTTTGCCTATTAGAGTTTGGAAAGAGAGAGAAGTGAAACTTATCCAATATGTTGTTGTTCAGTTGATAAGTCATGTCCAACTCCTTGTGACCCCATGGACCGCAGCATGCCAAACTTTTCTGTCCTCCAGTGTCTCCCCAAGTTTGCTCAAATTCATGTCCAGTGAGTCGGTGATGCCATCTACCCATCTCACCCTCTGCTGTCGCCGCCTTCTTTTGCCTTCAAGCTTCCCCAGCATCAGGATCTTTTCCAACTGGTGGTATCCAATTTAATCAGTGACAGTTTTAAGTTTAAAAGGAAAAAAACTATTTGATCTGATAAAAAGATTTAGGGGCATCACAGTAATGACTGAAAGTAAAACTCAGGTGTAAGAAAAGCTGCATCAGTGTTTTACTTGTGGAGTATTGTTTTGATTTGACAGTGAACACTTAAATAAAGGTAGTTTCGCATGTTATATAAAAGTGAACCCAAATCTCTGTGTGTAGTAAAATGAAATATTTCATCCAATAATCTGCTTATGGACAGCTTTAAATATGTTCCTGGAGAGTGACACTTGAATAAATACTGACTCAATTTGTGTATGTATATGTGTGTGTGTGTGTATACAACATTGGAAGACCATGCGTTCTTCTCACAATTAATTAAAAGTTATAAAGGACATGGAAAATAAAAGTTGAGCAAACACACTAACAAAAATAAGTGAAAAAAAAGTTGAACAAAGAAATATTGATCATAAATGATCAAATGTATAATCTCAATGGTAAATTGATAAATTCCATTTTTCAAAGTTTAGCTGGATGGTTTATGAAAAAATATTCAGACATTTCAGCATTGTTTGCTTATGGAAAACACTTGAAATTTTGTTAGCAAAAAACACTGTAAAAAATCTAAGCATTTTTCCTTCAACATCTGCATTTGCTTATTAAAAAACACCCCACACCCCCTGTCTTTCAAACAAGCTAAGTTTGTCACAAAATGTTTTCAAATGTCATGAAATTTAGTCTTAATTTGTTTGTGCTTCTCCGAGTTTTAGTTTATTTGCTTATTTCATTTGAGTTCTTGTTGATTTATTTATTTCATTTCAACATATCCTCATATTTAAGACTTAAGATGGGAGTAGTCTTACAGAAACTTGAAAAAAATGCTTAAAATTGTTTGGGGTCTCAATTTGAGACATAGTAGATTATGTTATACTGTCTCCACAAAGAAAGAAATATGTATGTCCCCCTCCAAGATGCTATCAGGCCATTTCAAACAGGGAAATAGAATTTGGATAGACACGTGTGAGTGTCTGTTGGTGTAACCCATCTTTCTTATGTTTCTGATTTTTAAGTTAGGAGACTAAAAGGAAAGAAAGCAATGTGGTCTCTTGCTTTACTTGCTCCGAGAAAAAAAAAATGTGTATTTGAACACATATGCAAATACCTTCATTGAGTCGTGTTAACGAAAAGATTGAAAGAAAATGCTGAATATACTGAAGTAATCGAACTAGGAGACTTTTTTCTTGACATTTTTTCATGTTTTTCTTTTTAATACTTGCTCAATATTTTAAGATTGCCTCAGTTAATGAGATGAAGTAGTTTCTAGGGCATTTCCTTAAGAATTGCTATCTTATAGAAAACTAGAGACACATTTACTAACATTTATTAAGGTCATTTATTTTCAGTTTAAGGCAGATCCTATCAGAGCTCTAGAATACTCAGTTTTTGATCACCTATCAACTAATCTCTTGGTACTATATAGTTGTTTCAGATGGCCAGCTTTAAACACTTTGCATCTGCTTAATAGTATGTTGGTATTTTTAGAGCGAGATGTAAGTGATGATAACAAGGAAACAGCATGTGAGTGACTGGCGAATAAGCTGATTGTTGCTGTATCCTCTCTGAATTATTTGGTTGATTTCTTCTCAATCAGTATCTTCCTACTGAAACATTAATTTTAGTATTATGTTTGACTGAAAAACAATACAAAAAACAGTATTATATTTGAAAAACAGAACATAGACTCTGCTGAAATATTAATTTTAGTATTCTATTTGACTGGAAAACAAAATACACATGATAACATCAAACCAATGAAAAACACAAGCAACTGGATCTTTGTAAGAGTTAATTGACATGGACAAATGAGTCTCATTTTGACTTACTGCAAATATTCCTTAAAATAATAAAAAAAATTGTGTTGCCATATTCAGCTCCAAGAAACATTAAAGTGCTTTCTAATTTGAAATGACTTTGGTTTTTTTCACATTCTCTGGTTACCTGTTGATATTAACAATATATAATATTTGAAATCTAAGAAATAAGAGTTATACTTACGATCTGCTTCCCAGTACTGAACCCACTTTGTAGATTTTTAAAAGTATATATTTAATGCAGATATTGGGCATTTGAAACAGTTTACGTATTGGTACATAATGTAAGAATAATTGGGTAATTGAGAGAAAGTATTGAAAATATTTTTTGACAGTTTTGTTATTCACCCAATTGCTTCCTAGCCATTAATTATCCCAATTTAATTCTTTCATGTACATGCACACACACACACACATTCCTTCATTGCGTATCATGCTCAATGAGATGGGAATGAGTCCTAACTTTTTTAATCTAAGAGGGAAAACATACAGCATGAAAATTTATAAAATTTTCAAATTGTCAGTGCTGTACTTCCAAAGAGATAACTATTATGAGTTTTCTCAACAAAGTGCATGGGCACACTTTTGATATGCTTTCCGTACGGAAGCATTTCCTGATGGTTCCCTCATTGCGTCTCACTGAAATGATGGCAACAACCTGAATAAGGATTTGTTTAGTTTTTGTTCGTCAATTACCCTATAAAGTTTATGTCTGCCTTGCTCAATTCTGCTTCCCACAGCCTAACATGGAACTTAGCCCATTATATGTAGATGCTCAACTAATATTTGTGAATGAATGAATGAATCAACAGATACTTAGTTATGTAACTTTCGTTCATTTATTAAGATTGAAACATGGGCGTGTGGAAGCAAGGTAAACTGAGTTTAATGACTGAGGTTTTGATTACCTAGTTAAAATGTGAAAATATAATTGTGCAATAGCAGAGTAATTTCCATTTAATTCTACTTTTGGACACGTTTTAAGCAAATAAAATTCTAATTACTCTTGTGAGAGATACTGCTATAGGAGGGTTTAGGTCAGTTTTGAATAAACGAAGAAAGGTTTTTAACTTGGATCTAGAAATACCAGTAGGTGGCTCTGTATTCCAGTGCTGAATAACAAATAACCCTTCTAGAGGGTTGACTCATGGGCTAGGACCAAAATCTTGGCCAATACTTCCGTAAGGAATTTTGTATGTCATAGTATGAAGTGCATATCCTAAGTTCTATATACAATATAACCATAATTTGGAGTTTAATAGAATTTTTTTTTTTTACTCCTTGGCATTATTTTTGGATTTGAACCACAAGTTTACTATCATGAAAAAGTCATAATTTCACTATATTACATTTGATATACCTTGACCAGGAACTGAAACCAGAGTAACTGCAAAGCAAGTATAGAATCATCATGAAGAAAGAGTGACAGGAAAGCTCTAGTGAAATTTTAGATGTTATTAGTTCATGTAAGCATGTTTGGCTTACATATCACTTTTACATTTATGGCATTTTATTATTCACTGCTGAAGACACTGCATATTTTTTTCTGAATGATACACTGGAATCCTCAAAAGTAAAACAGGAACAGTCGAGTGTAATGTTTAATTGGGAGAGAAACAGATAGACCCTGACGACTTGAGAATAGAAATGGCCTTCCTTCAAATTTGAATGTTGTTTTCTTCCCTTAAACCAATAGTTGTATAAGCTGTTTTTTTGAAGCAGTTCTTAACTCTTTGACTTAGATGTTTATCCTTCTGCCTTTTAAATAGATGATGCTTTTCTGGAACATTTATGTACAATAAAATTGAAAATTAGTGCTACAAACAAGGATGAGGAAATATTTCCCAGTATGTACTCGTTTTCACCATACAGTAAATTTTAAACTACTCCCAGTTCTATCTGGGTGTAGTTGAAGATAAACATCTGCTTTCATGATTCTTTTAATAATTTAACCTACCCAATAGAAAGCAAATTTGGTGCTTGGTGACATTTAATCTGTTAGCCACGGGGGACTCAGCAACAAAGGAATCTATTTTCTCTTTTCTACTGATTGTTTCTCAAGAGGTTATTTCTTGAGAAATTATATGATCATATAATTTATATAAAATAATATTTAAATATAATTATATAAAATAATTATATTATTATACTTAGTATTTTTAAAAATATTATTGTATAGTTATCATAATTTAGATATTGTGAAGAGTACAAAAGAATCTTTTGGAAAAGATCTTCGTTAAAAAGAGAAAAGGGAACAATCTTGGTTTGACAGTAAAAATAGCATTGACACCAATAGCAAATAAAAAGAGCTTTATATCTGAGAAATTTTACATTTATAATGGTAGATGTATCACTCAGAAATGCTGACTAGGTGATGCTGAGGCACAATATTCGAAGGATGATCTAATTAACCTTCAAAACATCTTGTTTGACATGGACAATAAGGAAAGGGTGAGGCTTCCCTGGTGACTCAGAGGGCAGAGAATCTGCCTGCAATGCAAGAGCCTGCGGTTTGATGCTTGGTTGGAAAGACCTCCTGGAGAAGGGAATGGCAACCCACTCCAGTATTGATGCCTGGAGAATTCCATGGACAGAGGAGCCTGGTGGGCTACAGTACTTGGGTCACAGAGTTGGACATGACTGAGTGACTAACACTTATAAGGAAATGAGCAGATAATTAGGTGGGATGATAAATTTGTCAAGCCGTAAGCTTGGGGTTTTCTGCATAAAATGTGTGTATCAGTTGTTTACAACTTGAGAAAGTTATTCTTATTTTCTTTTTCTTAATGGGATTATAAATATCTATGTGCATGCTAAGTTGCTTCAGTTGTGTCCGACTCTTTGCAACCCCTGGGACTATAGCCCGCCAAGGCTCCTTTGTGCATGGAATTCCCCAGACAAGAATACTAAAATGAGTTGCCATGCCCTCCTTGAGGGGATCTTGCCGACCCAGGGATTGAACCTGGGTCTTCTGGATTGCAATTGAATTCTTTACCACTGAGCCACTGGTGAAGCCCATAATACCTGCAGTCATCCAGGATTCTTTTGAAGGGATTTCATGTTTGATCATCTGTTCTGCCAAGAACTGTGCTTACACATGGAAGGTACTCCAGGAAGATAAATAAATGAAAAAATGTGTTTGTTCTGAAAAGGAATTTTCAAATCTTTACTTTCATTATTTAGATTATTTGCTGCAGAGGTAATTTTGATGTAGTGTTAAAAGCATCACACCAAGCAGTTAGGTATGCACCCTAGGAAGAAAATGACCTATGTTAGTGTGCTCAGTAACAAGTTCGTGACAGTGTTATGCAATTATTTGTTTCCTCTGACTTTCAAAATGTGTGTACACTAACCCATTAATGCAAGTGTAACTGTCAGTGGTGTCATTAGACTTTATCAACCTGGTTGTCTATGAAAACAACTCTTCAGTTTTGAGACTACTGCTATTTTCACAGGTTGTCATTTCTTACAACTTGGCCACATTAAGACTTGTGGATGACTGGAACTCCTTGCTAAAATATTTGTACTGCTGAATGCCATTTTGATGCATGTATTTATTATAATTGCCAAATAGTGCTGTATACTCCATATCTTGGTGATAATGCTGTTTTTTTTTTTAACAGTACTGTACCCATGAGACTGTATAATGAATGTCTCCAGGAGTCAGAGTCCAGGCAAGAATTAATGGACTAAGTTTGGCATAAGGAAAAATTGGGAGCAGTAGAGTGGGAAGTCTTTTGCTTTAACCAGAAAAATTCCATTTTATTTCCCTTTTAAGGAAGGGCACTCAGCCTGGTCATCATGGGATATGTCACCATCTGGTCAGACAAGAAGATTAAGGGACCCCAAAGAAGAGCAAATTATAGGCGGTTACTAATGCTGATTCATCAATCCATATGCTAAGGTGACTTTGTAATGCGGTCAGTGATAATCTTCTTCTACCACTTTAATGTTTAAAAAGCAGACTTGTATATTGATGGATGCTTATAGTATGGTAAAAGGAGAGGAGGTTCGCGGAATTTTACCACCATAGCTTGATCACAGCTTTAAAATCTCTTAAGAACCCTTGCTCATCCCCTTTTGACTTCCCAATATACATTCACTTTATTGATTATATGGAAAGAGATGAAAACAATTTATCTCCACTATGCCTGTGACAGAGTAACTTTTAGATAATGAGGGATGATGTTTGTATGATAATGTCAGCTGTATCTGATTAGCAATAAAGGCAAATTGGAACATAACATGGAAAACCCTGTGGTCAGTATTGGGTAACATCCTTGCAGCGAGAGTGACTCAGGACCAGTGCCCCAACGTGGGGGCCGAGGCATTTCAGTACATCTTGTCTTAAGACTTCAGGAATGTCAAATGTTGTTAGGGTTAGTGCCAGGAACTGGGTACATCCATGGGTCACCAGGAGACAGAAATAGAAAGTGGCAAGGGCTTCATCTTTGTTTATCACATGGTTTGATGGCTGACTGCAAGATGCTCTTGATGCTATGGCCTGAACCTCTTTCCAGTCTTCTGCTCAGACCTCTGTCTCCTCACCAGTGGATGCCCCACGAGGGCAGAGTTTGCTGGGGGTTTATCCCCCTCCACCCCTGCCCAAACAACGTATCTTTGGTGTCTCGAACAGGGCCTGGTACATAGTAGGAGCTCAGTAAATATTTGCAAATAAACTGAATAAGAGAGACTACTCTGTGTAAGGTGATTTCACAGGTGTGACAGGAGAAATAAAGAATGACAAACTCTCCGTTTCTCAGCCAGCCCAGAGCCTAACAGGAAAAGCATGTCATGTACATAAGACAGCATAGGGTATCCGTGAGGGCCTGCAGTGGTGAATGAAGTCTCTGAAACTCCAGGAGTAGCACTGCAGGGCCCCCGTGGAGTAAGAGCCTTTCAGCTTGGTCTTGAAAGATGGGTTGGAAGCAAGAGGCGGCAGGGGAAGGTGTGCAGCCAGGTGATGACACAGACGGGAGCAGAAGACAATGGTGGAGCCATCAGAGCACGACTGCGGAGCAGGAAGCAGAGAGGCTGGGCCAGGGCAGGCTTTGTGAGAGGACGAGGAAGGAGAGAAAGTCCGAGGGGAAGGCTGGGGCCGCATGCCGGAGGGCTAGCAAAGCCCTGATGAAACTGTTCACACTTCAGGCAGCGCAGATTTTTACTTAGAGATTTGTGCGTGCTTTAAGGGTCAGTTCTCAAATCCTGAAGGTCACTAGCCATAGTTTATATCTCTTAGCATATTGCACAGTTTCAAAACGTAGTTCATTAAATTGTTTCAGATTTTAATTCACCGAAGCCTATACACTGTATTTAGCTATTGTCAAGTGGCTCAATAAGTAAGTCTGCATTCAGATTTTGATACACGGGAAAGGAAGATTGAGAAAAGCCTTCCTTTTGAGAAAAATCATCCTTCTGTGTGGAGCACAGCAAGCTGCTTTGGCTCATAGAAGCTTAGGAGTTAGAAAGCAGTGGAAACAAGCTTAGATGCTTGGTCCCTTGCAGCTACTATTTTTTCTCTAATATTAGTGGTTTTTACCTGTGTTGTCTTCTTTGGTTTTCCCTCCTATCTGTCCTATACTGTCTATCTCTTGTATTTGGCTAAACCCAACTCTTTCATCCAAACTTAGATCATTTGTTATTTTTTTCTGTGCTTCTCTCAAAACCTTCCTTCAACTTACCCACATTTATGAGGCAAATAGACCCCCATGTGCACCTAAATTATCCTCTCTTCATATTTCTTTCATTGTACAATCATCATCTTTGATGTCAAGAATGGATCCATTAATTATTCATTCATTCCAAGCCTTTACGTTGATTATCTAAACTGTCCTTAAACATTTCAGGTGACTGAATATATGTTATCTTATACCAGTTTTAGTTGTAAGCATCTCGATGATTTTGTGGGTTCAGGTCCAGATCACCACTATAAAGCAAGTAATCCCACTAAAATGAGTCCTGTAAATTTTTTGATTTCCCAGTGTATATGAAAGTTCTGTTTACATACTCTTATAGTCTATTAAGTGTGCAGTAGCATTATGTCTAACAATGTATATATCTAAACTTAAAAATACTTTATTGCTAAAAAGTGCTGTTCATCATTTGAGCCTTCAATGGGTAAATCTTTTTGCTGGTGGAGGGTATTGATTAGGGTGACAGTTGCTAAACTTGGTGTGGCTGTGGCAAGTTTTAAAAATGACAACAATAAAACTTGCATCAGTTGACTCTCTTACTTGAACTCTTAAAGGCCGTTGTAGAGTCATTAACTGGCCTAATTTTATTATTTTTGCGGGAACAGGGAAGCCTAGAAAGAGGGAGGAAGACTGGGGATGGCCAGTCAGAACACACCCAGCATTTATGGAGTAAGCTCACTGAGTGGGTGTGGTTCGTGGCAGCCCCAAACAGTCACAGTAGTAACGTCAGAGGTCACTGATCACAGATCACCATGACAGATATAACAATAATGAAAAGGTTTGAAATGTTGTGAGAATTACCAAAATGTGACACAGAGACACAAAATGAGCAAATGCTGTTAGATAAATGTCATCAATAGACTTCCCTGACACAGGGTTCCTACAGACCTTCTGTGAAGTACAATAAAAAGGGAAGAACAATAAGCCAATGTATGCTTGAACTAGAAAATTCCTTACTGTATTGAGCTAAATCTATTTGTTTATTGTTTTTATTGCTGTTGATTTAAGTTCTTTTCCTTATAAATGACATGGCTACCAGTGTTTGAAGATGATTATCCGGTTATTAAATATTTGTATGAAATGATTTCCAGATGACTATGCCTTGCAACCTTATAGCCCTTCTCTGGATGTATTTTAATGGGTCACTTTTCTCTCTTAAAACATGTACTTGCTTATAGTTCTCCAGATATGAATTGAGTAGAACTGAATGTACTGAATTCTTACCTTCCTTGATGTAAAACAACGTCTTTATTAGCCCTAAGAGTTTTAGCTTTTTTGTTAGTGATTTTGCATTATTGGATGACATAAAGCTTGCAGTTTATTGAAGTCTGAATATATTTTTCATAAGGATTGAAATACTCTGTACCCAATAGCCACAGTTATTTTCTCAAATTGAAAATTTAGCTTACCAGTCCATATATGCTTTCTAAAATTTGTCATTCTTTTCTTCTTTTTCTGAGAGAATTTCGTATTTGTCATTTTCCATTCCATTTTCTTATTGTCTGTGAATTCTGAGATACTACATAAGTATTCTCTTGTGTATAGTCTTTGAGAAAATAAAACATAGTTTAGTCAGAAATTAGAGAAAAATTTCTTCTTTAAAATGATTATTTTCTCCTTGTCTTTTCAGTGATTTAACATGTGTTTCCCTGATTACCATGGCTTTTAAAAAATGCCTCTACATAATCACTTCTCTTAAATGTTTTATTTAAAAAATATTCTTTTGTTTGGAAAGAATTGAAGAAAGAAGCAGTCTTACAAGAAAGTGTCCCAAATATTTAAAAACAAGAGAAATCCAAAATAGACTAAGGCAGTATATTGAACCAGTGATGTTTTCTTAATGTAAATAGTCAGTAAAACAATCAATATTATGAACCCTGACCAAGATTCTGAAATGTAGCTTTATTTTCCTTTACTAACAGTGCCTCATGCTGTATACCTGTTTGATATAATCTCTTGAAGGTGTAATAAGGCAGAAGAGAAGAAAATAAAAACTCAGAGAAGGAGCAGGAAGTAGAGAAAAGAAGTAACAGAAAGGAAAAATGCACAGTGAAGTGTGGCAAGGTTAGAAAAGTATGAGAACCGCTGCCAGTGGGCTGACACACGTGTGCCTGCTGATGCCTTTGCTTGGAAACTGTCGGCAGGGGTAATGTTGATGTAATCTGTGAGGATACTTTGTTCTCCTCCTCCAAGAGACAAAATTCATTTGGGACATGGATCCTAAATGAGATTAGCCTCCTATTTCATTTCACCTGAACCACCTCACCCAGAGACAGTGGCTCCATTTTTGTTACACAGGGATGAATAATATTATTGAGTCAGAAAAGTAAGTATTGGGGGTTGAATTTTGCTGTAGTCATTTTATAAACCAAAGCTTTCTTTATTCATATCCTTTAAAGTGAAATTTAAAATTATGATACTGAGACAGCCCCAAATAATCTTAGTTGGTGGAATGTGTGCATGCTAAGCCGCTTGAGTTGTGTCTGACTCTTTTGTGACCCCATGGCCTGTAGCCCGCCAGGCTCCTCTGTCCATGGGATTCTCCAGGCAAGAATACTGGAGTGGGTTGCAATGTCTTCCAGGGGATCTTCCCGACCCAGGGATCAAACCCATATCTGTTAAGTTTCCTGCATTGACAGTCAGGTTCTTTACTACTAGTGCCACCGGGGAAGCCCATTTGGTAGAATAGATCATCAATAAATCTAGGTCGAGTTTGTCAGAAGAGAAAGACTTGGTTCCACATGACTTTTTGTAACGTCTTTCTGTGAAATTAAAAATTGTTTTCTTTGATTCAAAGAAGACTACAAATAATAAAATTTAAAATATAATCTGAAAAATATATTTAAGCTTGTGGTACATGTTCTTAGTCAGGGAAGCCTTTCTTGTTGGGCTTCTTTGGCGGCTAAGATAGTAAAAAATCTGCCTGCAGTGCAAGAGACCTGGGTTTGATCACTGGGTCAGGGAGATCCCCTGGAGAAGGGAATGGCTACTCACTTCAGTATTCTTGCCTGGAGAATCCCATGGACAGAGGAGCCTGGTGGGTTACAGTTCATGGGGTCACAGAGTCGGACATGACTGAGTGATTAACACGTGTTCTTTGCAGCTTTGAGATTTAGTGAATTAATATGATTAAGATCAAGTTGAGGACCGTAAACCAAATGTATTCGAGTCATCAAAGAATACTTTGTGGGAAATATTGATAGAATATATAATATTTCAGTGCCTTATAGCATTATTTTCTGGCTGTGCAGGGCTTGCGATTAACTGTAAGTGAAATGGATTGTCTATTGCCTTGAGCTGGGTAAAGATTTTTGCTCAGGTAGAGATTAGCACACTGATTTTTATATATATAGACTTTATATAGAAATTTTCCTTTGCTAGTTCTGATGATCAAATTTCAAACTTCTAAAATCAGTCATGCTTACTGATAAAAATCTTGAGTACATAGCTAGTAATATACATAATTATTGAAGATCACATGCATGTACTTATATGCATGTGATTGAAGAACAACATGCATGTATGTTGTTCTTATAAAGTATATTAACTGAAAAACACACCAGAAATAAATTGGTTGAGATAATATAACCAGAAATTTCTTGCATACTGAAATCCATATGCACCCTTTTAGGATATGTATACTTCACTGTAGAGATCACCAATATAAAGGATTGCATTCTCTGGTACATACATTGAGAGAAATTCTGAGGCTAGTGTCAAGTTTTGTTTTCTCTCTCTTTAAATTTATACTAACTGAATGTCATTAGGTATTTGACATACATTTGATCTAAGAGAAATTAATTTATTATGGGTAGAAAGGTGTAAGAAACTCATATTCTATCATATATTAGTAAAAAGCTAATGTAATAACCAAGTTTAAGGGTAGCATACTATAATCCTTACTGAGTTGCAGACAACTGTGGACAATTGGTTTCCCCACAATCGATATATATATAATTTATGTAACCAAAGCAACATTTTAGGATGTATTAATAGTTCATTTATCAGTTTTGTGAGAGTCTGGTGACAGTTATATTCTGTGTGTGTGTGTGTGTGTGTGTGTGTGTGTGTGTGTGAGCGATAAGTATGTTTCAGTCTTGGTGTGACTCAGTATTTTCAGCTTTTCTGAGAGCTATGGGGCTAGTCTGATTGTATCTCATTTTTGAACTGAGGAAGATGGTTAGCAGCAGGGCTTGTCCATGGTCCCCATCTGCTTGGCCAAACTGGGAGGAGCTCAGGAAGGCCTCGGAGAAGGCTAGGCAGCTGGAGAGTAGTTGAGCAAGCAGGCAGAGATGATTCTCTAGGGTTGGGAGAGAGTGTGTCTTGACCTGGGATATGAAACCTGTTGATTGCTTTACTGTATATTAAGTTTTATGTATTTTTTTCCCTTCATGCACTAGAACAGTAGAGCTTCAGATATATCAAAACTAGTGTTCTACTTTCTGCTTGCCCGGTCAGCGTTTCCTTATTAACCTGAAGAACTTGATTGTGTTTGGTATAAATTACATCAACCCTTCCCTATACAACTGCTTTCATGTGCTTAAGTCCGCTAGAATATCTACGAGTGGTTTTTTTTTTTTTTTGCAGCTGATAAAGGTTTTAAAGAGTGAGGTTAAGAGAATCTTAAATTAGCATTGTAAATTAGTCTGTTGTTGAGTCTGTCTCAGTGGCAAAAATTCAATGGCGTATTGGTTGCTTGCTGTTGTTCAGTTGCTAAGTCCTGTTCACCTCTTTGTGATTTCATGGACTGCAGTACACCAGGCTACTCTGTTCTCCACTGTTTCCCAGACTTTGCTCCAATTCATGTCCATTGAGTTGGTGATGCTATCTAACCATTGCATCCTCTGCCGTCCCCTTCTGCTTTTGCCTTCAATCTTTGCTAGAGCATCAGAGGCTTTTCCAGTGAGTCAGTTCTTCACATCAGGTGGTGAATATATTGGAGCTTCAGCTTCAGCATCAGACCTTCCAATGAATATTCAAGGTTGATTTCCTTTAGGATTGACTGGTTTGATCTTGCAGTTCAAGGGACACTAAAGAGTCTTCTCCAGCTGCCAAAATTTGGAAGTATCAATTCTTTGGCACTTAGCTTTGTTTATGGTCCAGTTCTCACATCCATACTTGACTACTGGGAAAACCACAGCTTTGACGATATGAACCTTTGTTGGCAAAGTGATGTCTCTGCTTTTTAGTATAGTGGCTAGGATTGTAATAGCTTTCCTTTCAGGGAGCAGGCATCTTTTAATTTCATGGCTGCAATCACCATCCACAGTGATTTTGGAGCCCAGGAAAATAACATCTGTCACTGCTTCCACTTTTCCCCTTCTGTTTTCCTGAAGATAGGACCAGGTGCCATGATCTTATCAGTTTTTTGTATGTTGACTTTTAAGCCAACTTTTTCAGTCTTCTCTTTTACCCTCATCAAGAGGCTCTTTAGTTTCTCTTTACTTTCTTCTGTAATCTATGAAGGGAATATCAGTTACATGGTAGGACTTAATACACCAAAATAAATTATATTTTAGCAAAAATATGGGCTTCCTTACTTATCATTTCTTAATTTTAAAAATTGGTTGTGTTTTTCCTGATGGAAACATCCGTATTATCCCATTTGACAGATAATACTTCAGATACAAGATTTTTCATTTATTTGCTTGTGAAACCAACTTTGTACCTTGTAGAAAATGTGGAGACAGTGTGAAAGTATAGAGAACAACAAAGTCAGCAAAGTTCTAACAATCTCACTGTTAAAATTTGGCATATTTCATTTGTCTCTTGTCTCTCTCCCCTCCCTTCACTCTCCTCTCTTTCCTTTTTTTTCAAATGGATAGTACATGAGATAGTTGTTTTGTATTGTACTCTTTTTCCCTACACATACATTATGAGTAATTCCAGAAAGAATTAACATTATATAAAAACATTATTTAAAATATTACATGTGGATCATCACTTCATTTCCTTATTTTCTAAATGAGCATTAAAATATTTTTCTACCCTTAAAAAAAGAATGTTTGATTATGGTAATTTTTTTGAAACAATATAGTCTTGTGTTGAGACATTTTATGGAAAAGGTAGTTCATTTTCTTTTTTTACATAGTCAACAGCAGAATTAAAAATCTTTGTATTGACATTTTCCCAAGCTCCCTGTCATGTCTAAGGCAAATATGGAGAGTGTGAAAGAGGGGGTAGCATATAAAAAGGCTCTTAGAAATTTAAGTTCAAGTGTTAATGATGTTTAATGCTAATTTTGTAGCTCTAAATATTGATAGGTATTTTTGTTGTTGTTCTCTTTGCCTCAGTTCACTACAACTTTGATGTTGCCTCATTTTACTACAGATTTCTGGCACAGATGCTTATTTTTAAGGTTAAAATTAGTCATGAGCTTCCTAGGCGCCATCACTCGGCTTTGTGGTTTTGGGGAAATTCAACTCAGGTCTGAATCAGTTCACAGGACTGAATGCCAGAAGATAGGAGTGAAGTAAAATATCCTACCCTAGAAAAATAAACTACCTGAAAGATCTGCATATGTTTCCTTACGTCTTTTTATTTCTAAATTAAGAACTAAAATTTAAACAGGAAGCAGCATTTTCAGTTTAGAATTAAAATAATCCTGACTCCTAGAAGCAAGTGATTAGATTACCTAGTACACAGTACAGTCAAGTGTGTTATTATATTTTTATTGCTTTACTAATATCTTACTACTTCTGTTTTTTTCTTCCAAACATATCTGAGCTAGAGCTAAAGGCAAGTGAGACCTGGGTTTGACCCCAGGGTAGGGAAGATCCCCTTGTAGGAGGGCATTGCAACCCACTCCTATATTCTTGCCTGGAGAATCCCCGTGGACAGAGGGGTCTGGTGGGCTACAGTCCATGGGGTTGCAAAGAGTTGGACACGACTGAGTGACTAAGCACTAAGAACCAAAACAAGTAATTAGATTACGTAGTTCATAGTGCAGTCAAGTGTGGTGTTATATTTTTATTGCTCTTACTAATACCTTACTACTTTTTTCTTCCAAACATATCTGAGCTAGGGCTGAAGGCAAGTAGGTTTTTGTTTGCTTGTTTAAATCACCATGAACATCATTTAAGGGGGAACTGACAGCATGTCTTTGCTCGAAATGAGAGTAGATGTAATAGTATTCTGTCCTTAACTGTGTGACTTAGATCCTGATAGTGATATTATTCTTAACTCCTGGGTCCTGAGTGCTGAGTGTGTTAAATCCTCTCTACAACCCTCTGAAGATCTGTTCTGCAGGTGGGAATCTGAGGATAAAGGAGTTTAAGTAAATTGCCCAAGGCCATACACAAGTATGGTCGGGCAGTAGTAGAACACAGGCTGTCTCTCCTTCAAAAACCCATGTGTCTAACTGTGAGGCTTTTGTCCCAGGTGAGTGAGGTACTCTTTCTAAACTTCAGTGGCTTTGTTTGCCCTGAACTTATCTCACATAATCTTATTTGCACTTTTCCCCCCTTCCTACTAAACTGTAGATTTAGACTAGATATTTTTTCTTTTTACTAAATTCCTTTTCTTCTTCCTACTAAATTGTAGACTTTTTATGATCAGGGGTTGAAAAAGCTGAGAATACGCAAATTGTGTAATCCAATAAAATATGCCCTCTCTGCAGGGTACACAATGCCTTCTGATAAAATGGCTATTTGATAAGCTGTTTTAATAGGTGTGAGGTGATATCTTGTGTTTTGATATGCATTTCCCTGATGAATAATGATGTTGGGTATCTTTTCCTGTGCCTGTTGGCTATCTGTATGTCTTCTTTGGAAAATGTCTGTTTAGATATTCTTCCCAGTTTTTAATCAGTTGTTTGTTTGTTTCACTACTGAGTTGTATTGAGTTAGCTTCCTATCAGATATATGATGTGCTGTCATTTCCTCCCATTCAGTAGGTTGTTTTTTTATTTTGTTATTGGGTTATCTGTGTTGTACAAAGGCTTTTTAGTTTGATAGAGTTCTACTTATTTATTTTTATTTTTGTTGCTTTTGCTATATGAACCAAGAAATCATTGCCAAGAATTATGTCAAGGAGCTTATCATCTTTGCTTTCTTCTAGGTATTTTATGGTTTCAGGTCTTATGTTTAAGTCTTTAATCTATTTTGAATTAGCTTTTTGCATATAGTATAAGATAGTGGTCCAGTTTCTTTTTTGTTTTTTTCCCCTCAATGTCATTATTGAAGAGACTCTCCCTTCTCCATTGTATTTTCTTGGCTCCTTTGTCATGAATTAGTGTAGGTTTATTTCTGGGTTCTCTATTCTGTTCTGTCATTCCATGTGTCCTTCTTTATACCAATACCATACTGTTTAAATTAGTATACTTCTGTAATATGACTTGAAGTCAAGAGTGTGATGCCTCCAGCTTTGTTGTTCTTCAAAATTGCTGTGGCTATTTGTGGTCTTTTTGTTTCCATACAAATTGTAGAACTGTTTGTTCTATTTCAATGAATGCCATTGGAATTTTGGTAGGGATTGTATTGAATCTGTATATTACTCTGGGTAGTATGGACATTTTAACAGTATCAATATTTCTAATCCATGAGTACAGACATCTTTCTGTTTATTTTTGTCATCTTCAATTTCTTTCATTAATATCTTGTAGTTTTCAATGTGCAAGTCTTTTATCCCCTTGGTTTAAGTTATGCTTAAGTATTTCATCTCTGATGCAACTGTAAATGAGATGTTAAAAAATTCTCTTTCTGCTAGTTTGTTATTAGTATAAGTAAGAAACAACAGATTTTTGCAAATTGATTTTGTATCCTGCAACTTCACTGAATTTGTTAATGAGTTTTCACAAGTTTTTGATGGCATCTTTAAGGTCTTCTGTATATAATATTGATGTCATCTTCAGACAGTGACAGCTGTACTTCTTCATTTCCAGTTTGGATGCCTTTTATGTCTTTTACTTGCCTAATTGCTCTGACTGGTCCTTTCATTACTGTGTTGAATAAAAGTGGTGGAGTGGGCATCCTTGTCTTGTTCCTGATTTTAGAGGAAAAGCTTTCAGCTTTTCACCATTAAGTATGATGTTAGTTGTGACCATGGTGTATAGTACTTTTAATGTATTGTTTAATTTGGTTTGCTAATATTTTGTTGAGACCTTTGCATCTGTATTCAACAGAAATACTGGCCTGTAACTTTCTTTTTTGTGTCATTCTTGTTGGTTTGGGTGTCAGGGTAATGCTGGTCTTGTATGGAATGTGTTTGGAAGAGATCCCCTCCCCCCTTAGACCTTTTGGAAGAATTAGAGAAGGACTGTTATTATTTTTGAATGTTTTGTAGAATTCACTAGTGAGGCTCTCTAGCCCTGGGCTTCTGTTTATTGGGAGGTTTATGATTACTGATTCAATCTCCTTGCTGGTAATCAGTCTGTTAAGATTTTCTTCATCATGAGTCAGTCTCTATAGGTTGTATGTTCCATTTCTTTTAGGTTATCCAATGTTTCCAGTAACTGTTTGTAATTGTCTTTTATCATCCTTTGTATTTCCATGGTACCAGTAGTAAGTCTACTCCTTCATCTCTGATTTTAATTCTTTGAGTCCTTTCACTTTTTTCTTAGTTCATCCAAACATTTATCAATTTATTTTTCTGTTCAAAGAACCAACTCTTAGTTTAATTGATCTTTTCTTTATTCTTTAAGTCTTTATTTCATTTATTTATGCTGTAATCTTTATTATTTCCTTCCTTCTACTAACTGACCTTTGTTCCTTTGTAGTACCTTGAGGTGTAAACTTAGGTTGTATAGTTGAGGTTTTTCTTGTTTTCTTGAAGTAGGCGTTTATTACTGTGAACTTCCCTCTTATAACTGCATTTGCTGTAATCCATAAATTTTGGTATGTTACATTTTCATTCTCATTCTTCTCAAGATACTTTTTAAGTTACTCTTTTTATTACTGTTTCTTCTTTGACCCATTGGTTGTTCACTAACATGTTGTTTTATCTTCATCCTTGTCAACCTTGATAGAGGAGGCCTTTCAGGCTCTGTAACTACCAAGACTTGATGGAGGAAGCCAATAAAATAAGAGGCTAATAAAGAAAATGCAGCTCTTGGCTGTTCTGATTCACTTACCACCCCGAGGGGAACTTGAAGGACTGTTCTGATTCACTTACCACCCCGAGGGGACCTTGAAGGACTGAGAAGGCTGGACAGACCCCCAAGAAGATGCCTGGGCCTGAGGCAATGTGCTCTTGTCAGGAAGGGGGGCACTGGGAGGGGGAGTGTCCTGAGCACCCCTTGAGGGACACCCGAGAGGCAACCCCGAACATTCGCAGTTCTTTGTGATAAGCTGGGTGAGAGAGCCCACGCGCTGACTGATGCGGCCCGGGCGCCTGCCTGCTGATAGATCGCACTTGATCTTTTCTCATTGCCCGAGGGGAGCCTTGGGTCACCACTGATGTAGCGGGTAAAACTGAATTTCCTATGGACACTGGAGCTGTGCGCTGCTGGGCTCTGGCTTGGCCAGCCAGGGCCCTCTCCACCTGTGGGCTATACGGTGGCAGGAGTTGGTGGACAGCCAAAGGGAGGACAATTTAAATCTGTCCTTAGCTTTCCAGGTGGCACAGTGGTAAAGAATCTGCCTGCAATGCAGGAGACACAGGAGACTCAGGTTCAGTCTTTGGGTCAGGAAGATTCCCCTGGGGAAGCAAATGGCAACGCACTCCAGTATTCTTGCCTGGAAAATTCCACGGACAGAGGAACCTGGCTGGCTGCAATCCATGGGGTCACAAAGAGTCAGCTATGACTGAGCAAGTCAGCACATTCATGAATTTTCCAGTTTTCTTCATGTAATTAATTTCTGGTTTCTGGTATGAAACTGATCTTATTTCATTACTCTTAAAGTTAATAAGACTTGTTTTGTGATGTAACATGGGATCTATTTTGGAAAGTGTTCCATGTGTTACGCTTGAGAAGAATGTGTATTCTGTTGCTTTTGGATGGTGTATTTTGTAGATATCTGTTAATTTTATGTGGTCTAATATGTCATTTCAGGCTGATGTTTTCTTATTTATTTTTCCACCTCAGTGATCTACCCACTGATGTAAGAGGGGTAATTAAAGTTCTCTACAGTTATTGTGTTTACAAATGTAACAGATTCTTCTTGGATTGGCCCCTTTATCATTATGTAACACCCCCTTTTGTCTGTTAAAACTACAGTCTTTGTTTTAAGGTCTACTTCCCTGGTGGCTCAGATGGTAAAGCATCTGCCTACAGTGCGGGAGACCAGGGTTCAATTCCTGGGTCGGGAAGATCCCCTGGAGAAGGAAATGGCAACCCACTCCAGTACGCTTGCCTGGAAAATTCCAGGAAATCCCAGGAGTGTGGTGGGCTACAGTCCATGGGGTCGCAAAGAGTCGGACACGACTGAGCGACTTCACTTCACTTCATCTGATAGAAGGATAGACGTTTGAGCTTTCTTTTCGTTTCCATTTGCATGAAATATCTTTTTTATTCCTTCACTTTTTATCTGTGTAGGTACTTACACGTAAAGTGTCTCTCTTATAGGCAGCAAATAGATGAGTCATTTGTTTTAATCCATTCAGCCATGATGTATCTCTTGATTGAAGCACTTAATCCATTTACATTTAAGGTAATTATTAATAGGTATGCTCTTTTAGTCTTTTGGTTGTTTTAAAGCTATTTTTATAGTTCCTTTCTTCCTTTGTGATTTGATGACTTTATTTAGTGGTATGCTTATATTCTCTTTATCTTTTATGTATTTATGATAGATATTTGCTTTATGGTTACCATGAAGCTTACATGTAGCTAACTTGTGTCTGTAGCAATCTATTTTAAATTGATAGCAAGTTAAGTTTGCTATCACTCATCATAATATCATGATATCATGATATATAAATATACTGTGGTTTTCGTATTAACTTTGTGCAGCAGGAAGGAGAAATAAGAAATTACTCATGTTTTTCAGGTTCAGTAAATACTTGTGTTAGAAACTACATTAGCCTGTTTACAAAGGTGTTAGCCACACAGAAACACTGAGGAGAGGTATTTCCAAGTCTATTTTAAACACAAAGGCAGTGAAGTTTCGAGGTTAAGTAACTTGCCCAGATTCACACCGCGAATAATGTAGAACTGGTATAAAAACTCAAGTCTTTATTTGAAATACAGTGCTCTTCTAGCGTGTCTTCCTTTAGTGCTGTCTTTAGAGGATATCTATTAAAATTTTAAAATAAAACTTTACTTTGAAAGAAGGGAGGATTTGTGCATTGCTTCCTTCATTTGAATGGCAAGATGAATATGGTAGCAATCACTAATTTCTATCTGTAACTGAAATAGAGATTGTGTCTGAAGTTTTCATACATGTCACAAGTTTAAAACATTCATGAAGTAATTATATCAGTTCTACTCAAAATGAAACATTTGTAATTTACTCTCAAAAGTATATTTTTTTCATTTGAATGCTCGCCTATTTATTATTTATGTTTATTAAAAGTTTATTTTTTAGGTAGGGGTGTATCAACATTCTTAATCTTTGTCAAATCCATTGGCAGACACTTTTATGGTAGTGTTTGGTCAGTTGCTTAGGGGATGAAACCAAACAGCATATTGGTTGTGTTATGTTGGACTTTGTGGTTTTACAGTTTAGGAAGTGCAGTCCTAATGCAATAGCATGCAACCATTTCTGTTCTAAAATTTTTCCTTCTATATGTAACCAGTGTTTAAAAAAATATTTGGAGGAGACTAAAGATATTTAGATTCCATAACAAGGAAATAATGTCACCATCTAATCAATCAGGAATTCCTTTGTTTCCACTACAATTAAACATTTAAAAATTATATTTGGAGGAGAGGGACTTATTTGTGTGTGGTTTGGAGTAAAGAATGTGGACCTTAGAGTCAGATAGAGCAAGGTTGAATTCTGGGCTCTCCTGTTCATTTGTAAAATGAAGATAATAATACCTAATTTGCAGGGCTGTTTTAAGGACTACAGAATAAAATAAATATATTTGTATGCAGAGTGCCAGATACAAAGCAGATGGCTATTGTTATTTCTTAGTACTTCCAACTCAATTCTTAAACATGTAAAACATGTGGATTTTGAGAATGTTCATTGTTGAGACTAAAAATGAAAGAATTTAGGATCAGACCTCTGATTTGAATGTGGTAGTTTATAGTCAGATTATTCCATCCTCGTCCCAGAAATTATCCAAAGCAACAAGGTAAAAGGGAAACCCAAATATGAGCAACCATTTTGGGTGAAACTAGGACACTGATAAAACCCCAGATTCACCCCAAAATGAATTCTATCCGGAGCTATGATACTGTACAGTGGGATGTGGAAATGAAACAGAATGGAGTGAGAGTGTAGTCAATACACGAAAAGAGTGTTATTTTTGGAGAAGGGGGACGCATACTTTTGTGCAGTGTCTGACCTCCATTTTTATAACAGGTCGAATGGGGTGAACCAGCAGAGTGCAGGCTCTTTCTCAGACCTAGCTTGCCTCTCAGCAGTAACAATAAGTTAATCATAATAAAATATAAGCCATGGTTAAGAAATATACCACAGCTACCATGTCCACTGGCTGAGGAAATGTGAAGTGCAAATAAATACATAAACAAAATCCTTTATCATGACAAAAAGTGCTATTATCCTGGAACATGCCCCTGGATCCTTCCCCACATGAATTTCCAGCAAGCAGCTGGTACAGAAAAAAAAAGGTACCAGGGCTACTACTATGATATAAAAAAAGAACCAGCCCAGGGTCTTTGTAAAGAAAATCGCAAGGAAAATAATGAGGAAATGAAGAAGAATACCAAAAGCGAGGTAAGGGAAAAAAAAAAGTGAAAGTGTTGGTCAATCATGTCTGACTCTTCGCTACAGTCCACCAGGCTCCTCTGTCCATGGAATTCTCCAGGCAAGAATACTGGAGTGGGTAGCCATTGCTTTTCCAAGGGATCTTCCCAACCCAGGGATTGACCCTGGGTCTCCTGCATTGCAGGTGGATTCTTTACTGTCTGAGCCACCATGTAAGGAAAGCTCATGAAAAACAAAACAATGGAGCCAAGAAAGAGACAAAAATTGTTAGCTGAACCTGGTAAACTTGTCAGAAAAAGAAGAAATAACAATGCTGAAACATAGAAAAGATCTAGAGGATGGATATGAGAAAAGTGAGCAAAATGAAACAAATATAAAGAGTTCAATAAGATTATAGATAAAATTGTAACTACAGAATAGAGGCAAATGAAGTCAACCATGCATATTACTGGAGTTGCTAATAAATGAAACGGAAATTACGTGACAAAATAAAGTATGTGAACTTCCATAAGCCAAAGACATGGCTTTTAGCAAGCCGAGTGAAAGTTACCACAGAGCCATCAATGTGAAAACATCCATGTTAAATGCTTAACATTGGAAATAGTGAAAGAATCCTTTGGGTAGCCAAGAAAAATGTCACTTTTAAAAGAAAAAGATTAATGTGACCTTAAACCGCTCTGTACCTGTTCGGGGTTAGACGATAGTGGAGCAACATGTACAAAATCTTCAGAGAAAGAGTGTGACTCAAGAATTTTATAGCCAGCAAAAATGTTGTTCAAGTTCAAAAGTCATAGTAAATGATTTTGAACATGCTCAACTCTGGGAATATTGTGCCTGTGAGATATCTTAAGGAATTTTTAAGAAGATGCACTATGGACATATAAGAGCTGTCTGTGAAAATACAGTGAAAATACTAACCAGGAGCACAAGATCCATGTAACTCTTTTAGGAGTAGAGCAAATATAGGGATTAGGGCAACAAAATAGACTGTAATGATAGTTGTGCTGACAGTAGAAACAATAAATGTTACAAAATGGGGACAGTAGAGGGAAAGAGAATGGCAGATAAATAAGTACATTTATTTCAGTATGGAAAATTCTTAAAGAGGTGGGAATACCAGACCACCTTACCTGCCTCTTGAGAAACCTGTATGTAGTTCAAGAAGCAAAAGTTAGAACTAGACATGGAACAACAGACTGGTTCCAAGTTGGCACAGGAGTACATCAAGGCTGTATATTGTCATCCTTGTTATTTAGCTTACATTACAGAGTATATCATGTGAAATGCTGGGCTGGCTGAAGCACAAGCTGGAATCAAGATTGCCAGGAGAAATATCAACTTTAGATGTGCAGATTATATCACTCTAATGGCAGAAAACAAAGAGGAGCTAAAGACCCTCTTGATGAAAGTGAAAGAGGAGAGTGAAAAGTTGGCTTAAAACTCAACATTTAGAAAACGAAGATGATGACATCCGGTTCCATCACTTCATGGCAAATAGATGGGAAAACAATGGAAACAGTGGCAGACTTTATTTTCTTGGACTCCAAAATCACTGCAAATGGTGACTACAGTCACAAAATTAAAAGACATTTGTTCTGTGGAAGAAAAGCTATGACCAACCTAGATAGCATATTAAAAAGCAGAGGCATCACTTTGTCGACAAAAGTCTGTACAGTCAAAGCTGTGGTTTTTCCAGTGGTCACGTATGGATGTGAAAATTGGACCATAAAGAAGGCTGAGTGCTGAAGAATTGATACTTTAAAATTATGGTGCTTGAGCAGACTCTTGAGAGTCCCTTGGACAGCAAGGAAATCAAACCAGTCAATCCTAAAGGAAATCAACCCTGAATATTTATTGGAAAGGCTGTTGCTGAAACTGAAACTTCAATACTTTGGTCACCTGATGTGAAGAGTCAACTCATTGGAAAAGACCCTGATGTTGGGAAAGACTGAGGGCAGGAGGAGAAGGGTGTGACAGAGGATAAAATGGTTAGACGGCATCACAGACTCAAAGGATATAAGTTGGAGTAAACTCCAGGAGATAGTGAAATACAGGGACGTCTGGCATGCTGCAGTTTATGGGCTTGCAAGGAATCGGACACAACTTAGCAACTGAACAACAATTTCAAATGCAAATTAAAAGTAAGCTACAGTCATGATCCAGGTGATATGAAGCATCTGACTTTAAGATAAATTAACTTAAATGAAACAAAAAGAGCAATCTATAATGTTAAACAAGATAAAATAACACTTTAAAAGGATTGAAGCATTCATAGCAAAGGTCTAACAATGAAATATATCTATGTACTATTCATAAAACAGGAAAAAATAAGCAATTTAGAATGAAGAACTTTAATTTTCTTCCATAGTGCCTAACAGACTAAGTGGCCAAAAATGTGTAAATCTCTAAGACCTGGTTAATAGTACTAAAAAGATGAACCTAATTGATGTATAAAACCGTTTCCTTAAACCAGAGAGTACGTCTTCTCCAGTGACCATGGGATGTTAATAGAAATGGAACATCTGCAGTATGACAAGGAAAATTTGCACTAATCATAATACTGTAAAACTACAAATTATTAAGGGCATAAAATTGAAAATAACAAATTAAAACCTCTTTCTCTCAAAGTCATGTCAAAAGGGAAATCCAAACTAAGATTAATATAGAAAATAAATATAATAGTAAAAATACAGCCTGTTTCAGTACCTATGATAACGGATAAATAACTTCCAGAAGAAAAGTTATGCATTTACTACTTTGAGTAGTTAGGAAGCTAGAAGAAAACAACAAAATCCATCTATGCAAAGCAAAATGATATAACTAAGAAACATAAAGGCAGAAAGAAATGAAATAAAAGATGAATAGTACTTTTCCCTTAGAAAAACTAAAATAAGATTACAAAAAAATGTAGAGATCAGAAAGAAATACATAATGTAAGAAAGGATAATCGGAAAAATACCTCAAAATGCTGGAAATTTATCTTGTAAGAGAGTTTGCATTCTAAACTCCAGATGAATAATTTGACAAATTGAATAAAATGGTTAAATTTCTAGACAGAGATAATTTACTAAAAGGTTCTCTATATTTTATATAGAGAAAATAAAGACAGACAGATTAAGATGGCATTGGCTAGGAGGGCAGAGAAATATATACTCCCATTGACAAAAACACTAGGTCCTAATGATTTCACAAGAAAATTCTACTAAACCCTTTAAAACCTAATGTCAATGGTATTTAAACTATTTCAGGGAATATGAAAAGGAAGTGTATCAAGTTTTAAAATGATGTGAACATGATGTTAATGTCAAAACTTAATAATGGTTACAATTAGAAAGAAACTTTAGATCATTCATAGTCATATTCATGCAAATAACTACACAAAGTCCTAAATTAAATGTTAACAGAATTTAGCACACATTAAAAATAAAATATCCTGATTAAGGGAGTTTATTTCAGGAGTATAGAAATGGTTCTATAAAAGGAAATCTGTTAACATTACATTTAAGGAGGAAAAAGCACATGATTGGCAACAAAATTTAAAGTTTATACTTTAAAATAGAAAAATCTCTAATTGTGACTAGGTAGTTATTTTAACATGATAAAATATATGTATTTTAATCCAAAATCCAGTATCATACTTAATGTGTAAACGCTAGAAGCATTGTTGCTCATTTTAGAACCTGACAATGATGTCCACTGGCTGAGTTTATATTTTGGGGCTCCAAAATCACTGCAGGTGGTGATTGTAGCCATGAAATTAAAAGATGCTTACTCCTTGGAAGGAAAGTTATGACCAACCTAGACAGTGTATTAAAAAGCAGAGACATTACTTTGTCAACAAAGGTCTGTCTAGTCAAAGCTATGGTTTTTCCAGTAGTCATGTATGGATGTGAGAGTTGGACTATAAGAAAGCTGAGCACTGAAGAATTGATGCTTTTGAACTGTGGTGTTGGAGAAGACTCTTGAGAGTCCCTTGGGCAGCAAGGAGATCCAACCAGTCCATCTTAAAGGAGATCAGTCCTGGGTGTTCATTGGAAGAACTGATGTTGCAACTGAAACTCCAATACTTTGGCCACCTGATGCGAAGAGCTGACTCATTTGAGAAAGACCCTGATGTTGGGAAAGATCAAGGGCAGGAGGAGAAGGGGACGACAGAGGATGAGATGGTTGAATGGCATCACTGACTCAATGGACAAGGGTTTGGGGAGACTCCAACAGTTGGTGATGGATAGGTGCTGCGGTTCATGGGGTTACAAAGAGTCAAATATGACTGAGCGACTGAACTGAATCACAACTCTTTTTTTTTTTTTCCATTTATTTTTGTTAGTTGGAGGCTAATTACTTTACAGTATTGTAGTGGTTTTTGCCTTACGTTGACATGAATCAGCCATGGATTTACATGTGTTCCCCATCCCGATCCCCCCTCCCGCTTCCCTCCCCATCCCATCCCTCTGGGTCTTCCCAGTGCACCAGCCCTGAGTGCTTGTCTCATGCATCCAACCTGGGCTGGTGATCTGTTTCACCCTTGATAGTATACTTGTTTCAATGCTGTTCTCTCTGAACATCCCACCCTTGCCTTCTCCCACAGAGTCTAAAAGTCTGTTCTGTACATCTGTGTCTCTTTTTCTGTTTTGCATATAGGGTTATCGTTACCATCTTTTTAAATTCCATATATATGCGTTAGTATACTGTATTGGTCTTTATCTTTCTGGCTTACTTCACTCTGTATAATGGGCTCCTGTTTCATCCATCTCATTAGAACTGATTCAAATGAATTCTTTTTAATGGCTGAGTAATATTCCATGGTGTATATGTACCACAGATTCCTTATCCATTAGTCTGCTGATGGGCATCTAGGTTGCTTCCATGTCCTGGCTATTATAAACAGTGCTGCAATGAACATTGTATGTATCTCTTTCAGATCTGGTTTCCTTGGTGTGTATGCCCAGAAGTGGGATTGCTGGGTCATATGAATCACAACTCTTATTTAATGTTGTTCTGGAGTACTAACCAATTCCATTAGACATGAGAGAGAAATCAGAGATGTAAAAAATAGAAAATGATTTGCAGCTTTCATGACTGTATACCTGGAAAACCAAAAGAGTCAGCTGAAAATTCTTACAAAGAGTAAAAAAAATTCCAAATGGTGGTGAAGATAAATTACTATACAAAATCAGTAACTTCTGTATAATACAAAGTTGTAACCACTTAGAAGACATAATGGAAGAAAGACCCCTGATTTTCAACATCAAAAAGTATATCTAAATAGCTATAAACTTAGTAATAAATATGCACACTTCTGTTTTGGGGGAAAAAAACTATGAAAAACTTCTAATGATCCCAAAAGAATACTTCAATAATTAGAATAATGCATCATGAAAAATCTAACCATTTTGTCCATTTGTCCTAATTTATTCTATGAATTTGTGTGACATAGACAAAAATATCTACAGGATTTTTTTGAGCTAGATAGACTGATCTTCTATTGTCATAGGAAATAAGCACCAATAGCCAGGAAAATTCAGCCAAAGGAGAGTGATGATGTGGAAATTAGCCCCACCTGAGATTAAAACATATTAAGCCTCAGTTATTAAGACAGTGTGGTTCTGGGCATGAAGGAAAAGATTAATGGAAAAGAATATAGAATACACATGTGAATTGTAGTGGCATGTAATATCAGTAGGGAAAAATAGATTTTTCTGTAAATAATTACGAGCCAGCAGGGTACCCATCTGGAAAAAAAGTGAATCCATACCTCACAGCTTACAGCAGCAGAAACTTCAAACAAACCATAGATGTCAATCTAAAACACAAACCTTAAAAGTACTAGAAGACATCAGGGGAGAATTTTATATGACTTCAGCATGAAGAAAGTTTTCCTAACTTATGATAAAAACCAGGAACCATGGGGAAAAGAGTAATAAATTTTACTTACTACATAAAAGAAAACTATTTTTACATGACCAAAATTGCCACAAGAGACGTTGAGCTAGAGAATACTTTTTGCAACTCATATCACAGACAAAACCTAATTTACTCAGTGTAAGCAGCTTTCGCAGATTGACACTCAGAGAGTAGCAACCCAGTATAAAACTGGACAAAGATCGTGGGCGTTTGTTATTTTACACCAGGGAAATTTAAGAGATCTTCCCTGAATACTGTACTATTATGCCCACCCCCTATCCATTATTTGTGTCAGTAGCCTGCTTATTTCCATCACAGCACTGATTCCAACAAGTTGCTATTTTCTCTTTGCGCATTTACTTGTTTTATTGTCTTTTTCATCTGCCATATTGTGAAATCCTTGGGGAAGTGATACATCTGTCTCCTCCTGCTGTAGGATATGAGGCATTCACAATTCCGCTCTAAGTCTGTTCTATTCCATCTTAGAAATATGCCTTCTAAACTTTCTTCCTTATGATCTGTGCCAAACATATTCAGCTTTTGTATAGTAAACTCAATAGATGAGTTTTATTTGAAGAATTAAAACATCACAAATTCACATAGTAGCGGTTGCAATGTGAATTATTTTTTCAGGCTTCCAATGGTTAGCTTTAAGCATGGGGTATAATTACCTAATAGAGATTGAAAGATGATTTGTTGAATTAAAAAGTGTTAGAGCTTAAATGGTTGTCAGTTTATTCTTTGGCACAGTGTGTGCTTTATCAATAACTTCTTTAGAGTCTTGAATTCAATTTCAGTTTCTTTTAATTTTCGTAATTCATCCACCTGATTAACTTTATTGATTTAATTATCATGATGAAATTAATAGTTATGGAGAATGAATGGGCTTCCCTGGTGGCTCAGATGGTAAACAATCTGCCGGCAATGTAGGAGACCTGCATCCTATTCTAGGTTGGGAAGATCCTCTGGAGAAGGAAATGGCTACTTACTCCAGTATTCTTGCCTGGAGAATCCCATGAACAGATGAGCCTGGTGGGCTACAGTCCGTGGGGTTGCAAAGAGTCGTACACAACTGAGCGATTAACACTTTCACACTGTAGAGACTGAATATGCAGTGAAATGAACCTGTTGCATGAAAATTTATTCTAAACCTTAGTGTTGAAACATAACAGACGTTTAGTAAATCACACTTTTTGAGAGTCAGGAATCCTGGTACAACTAAACTAGGTCCTCTGACTCACAAGTCTACAGTTGAGGTACTGACTGGGTCTGTGGTTGTGGCATGGCTTGCCGGAAGAAGGTCCACTTTCTTACTCACATGGTTGTTGTCAAGATTGAGTTCTTTGTTGGCTGTTGGCAAAAGACTGCCCTCAGCTCCTTGCCATGAGGTCTTCCCTGTAGGATAACAGGGTAACTCACATGAGTAATTTCCATCAGAGAAGGCATGCAAGACAGAGGTAAAATTTTTTAAACCTCATCTCAGTGGTGACGTTTCATTAATTTTGTCCTGTTCTGTTCATTAGAGGCAGGTCATTAAATTCATCTCATTCTTAAGGAGAGGGGATTACAGAAGGGTGTGACTATCAGATGGTGGGGATCGTTGGAGGCCGTTTTAGGGGACATCTACCACATCAGGTTATTTACCAAACAGTTAAGATCTGTCATTAGAAGAGTTCAGAGAAGTGACCTCTGAGGGTTGAGACACTCAGGAATTTGTTCCAAAAAAGTTGACACCTGAATTAAATCTTTAATAAAAGTTTGATAAGGGAGAAAGCGATCTCTTATATAGAAAAAATACAAACAAAGGTGTAGAGGTGGATATTTTTCTTGATTATTTTGGGCAGAGTGAACAGATAATATAGCTTTAGTAGTATTTTCATATAACATATTAATTAGCAACCTGGAATTATATACCTTTTTTTTTTTTTAAATAAATGCTGTTTTTTATCTGAGTCTTGTTTGGGTATTAATATTTTTAAGCATCATTGAAGTGGAAAGTAAAGATCAAGCATATCTTTTAAATACTTGATCGTGTAACTTCAAATTCTGAGATCTGATTTAATGGCAAGTATGAGAATTGTTCTGTTATCTTCAAAGGCAAGAAAAAGTTTTAGTTATCTGAAAGTTTGACATTTTTTTTCTGATGCAAGGTAGAAATTAAGGCATGACTTGTTAAGAATGTGTGTGTCTGTTAGTCGCTCATTCCTGTCCGACTCTTTGTGACCCCATGGACTGTAGCCTGCCAGGCTCCTCTATCCCTGGAATTCTCCAAGCAAGAATACTGGAGTGGGTAGCCGTTCCCTTCTCCAGGTGATCTTTCCAACCCAGGGACTGAACCTGGGTCTCTTGCATTCTTTTTTGTCTGACCACCAGGGAAGCCCTGATAAGAATGTACTTTACTTTAAAAAAAAAAAAAAAAAGAGAGAGAATGTACTTAACTAATGCCTTTTTGAGTTGGAAATTCAAATTCATTAAATCATCTTAAACAGTGAGAAGCACAAGAAAAGTATTATGTTTTACTAAACTCCCAGAGTGAATTTGTTCCTTATAGTAGATTTTTAAAAAAACCAATCATTGTTGTGTGTGTTCTCTTGTGTCTGACTCTTTGTGACCCTATGGACTATAACCTGCCAGGTTCCTCTGTCCGTGGAATTTTCCAGGCAAGAATACTGGAGTGGGTTGCCATTTCCTGCTCCAAGGGATCTTTCTCACCCAGGGATCGAACCCATCTGCATTGGCAGGCAGATGCTTTACCACTCGCCCTCTGGGGAACCCTTAACCGATCATAGTACCTTCCATAATGTCTTTTACATTGCCGTGAAAGTTATCGACAGTTGCAGGAATAGCAGAGTTAGCGTGTTCAGTCCATTCCAAGCACTACATTTGCTTGCTGTCCTCATTAAACAACCTCATTAAACACTTCTCACAACAAACCCTGTGTTGTAGGAATGGTTCAGTTTTCCCATACTGAGATGGGGGAAATAAAGTCATGGAGATTTAGGAACTGGATAAAGTTAAAAACAAAACAAAAAGATATTATGGCAGAGCCTTGATTGTAACCCAAGTTGCTTTGATTCCAGTCCCTGAGCTCTTAAGCAAAATAGCAGACTGCCTCTTAGGTCAAACATTTAGTAAATGAAGGCCATGTCAGTGGACAATTCCAAATGCAGTGTCACTTTTCATCTAGGTTGTATTGATTTTCTGGTGGCATTTGAGTCATTTAAGTTCTGTAAATCAGTTTGGTTGGGAACTGCACTTGGTCAAATTGCCTTCCCAGTGTCCCTTCTAATTTTTATTAGTGGATGCTTATAAAATATGTTAATTATTGCATTTTGGTTTGAGTAATATTGTACAAAAAGTAACAACCCTCACCTTGTGGATTCAAGTTTTAAACAGAGGCATGTGCTTAGTTGCTTGGTTGTGTCCAACTCTTTGCGGCCCCATGGACTGTAACCTGCCAGGCTCTTCTGTCCATGGATTTCTCCAGGCAAGAATACTGGAGTGGGTTGCCATGCCCTCCTCCAGGGGATCGTCCCAACCCAGGGATCTAACTTGGGTCTCCTGCATTGCAGGCAGATTCTTTACCAATGGAGCCGCCAGGGAAGACTTGATATAGTTGGTTAACAGGAAGGCTGTACAGAAGGAAGAAGAGAAGGCTAGGAACTTGGATCTGGGGTATTGAAACTCTGAGATGGAAGACTTTCCTGATAGTCCAGTGGTTAGTATTCCACATTTCCAAATTAGGGGGTGCAGGTTCAATCACTGGATAGGGAACTAAGATCCACATGCCGTGCAGTGAGGTTAATCTATCCATCAGGCAGTCACACCCTGAGATGCTGAGAAAGGACTGATTACTGTGACAGAGGAGAGATGCCACAGTGTCTCTTGGTTTTTGTTTGGGTGTGTACCACAGCCTTTTGGTGCCTGTGGGGACATGCGTGTCTTTGCTTATGCAGTAGTGCGTCGATGAGTTGGGAGGAGAGGAACTGCGATGGCTGTTATGTGGGAGCTTTCCTCTTACCAAGTATGGGCACAGTGCACAGACTTGTCTTGGGTTGAAAACGCCTTGGGACCTAGTCACAATGGCATAAAGTAATTAACTTCAGTGACCTTAGACTATGGTAACTTCCAAATCTGAGATGCTTTTAGTTACTAACTAAGGTGAATACTCTGAACTTCTTCCCCATAGGAGAGGTATTTAAATTTAAAATGGAAACTTACATTGATGGAACTTCCTGGTAGCTCAGCTGGTAAAGAACCCACCTGCAATGCAGGAGACCCTGGTTTGATTCCTGGGCTGGGAAGATACGGTGGAGAGGGGATAGGCTGCCCACTCCAGTATTCGTGGACTTCCCTGGTGGCTCAATCAGTGAAGAATCTGCCTGAAATGCGGGAGACCTGAGTGCGATCCCTGGGTTGGAAAGATTCCCTGAAGGAGGGCAGGGTTGCCCAGGTGGTGCTTGTGGTAAAGAACCTGCCTGCCAATACAGGTGACAGAAGATACATGTGTTCAATTCCTGGGTAGGGGAGATCCCATGGAGGAGGAAATGTCAATCCACTCCAGTATTCTTGCATGGAGAAACCAACGGAAGAGGAGCCTGGTGGGCTGCTGTCCACAGGGTCACAGAGAGTCAGACACAACTGAAGTGACTTACCTTGCATTCAAGTTAAACCAGTTTGGAACCATACTAAGGTAGAATGCATGAGCGCAACCTCAAGCCTGTATGTGATCAAGTGAAATTCCTCTTTCTCTTTAATATACAAATACAAATAATATTTGTAATTTATAATATTTACAAATACAAATTTACAAATTACAAATTTGTAAGTTTGTAATTTACAGATACAAATATGAGAAATTTGAAGATAAAATAATCATTCCTCCACCTATTCCAAATGTCAGTTTTTGCTCTGGTGTGACCTTTCAGAATTTGTCCTTATGCTTATCTGCCTTTGTTCATAATTGCAATCAAAGTACCTACAGGTCTGTTTTTTTGATGTGGGTCATGTTTAATGTTTTTATTGAATTTGTTACAGTATTGTTTCTCTTGTCTGTGTTCTGATTTTTTGGCCATGAGGCGTATGGAATCTTACTTCCAACCAGGGATCAAACCTGCACCCTTGGATTGGAAAGCGAAGTCTTAACTACTGGACTGCCGGGGAAGTGACTTTACCTATAGTCCTGTGTTTGGCTTTTTTTGTTTAATGGCATATGATAAACATTTACTTGTTTTTTTGACATGGAACAATAGTTTAATTGCTGCCTAATATTATTTAGAGACTCATGTTTTTTAATCATTTCTCTATTTTGATACTATTTGTTGCTGTCCTAGCAGTGTCAGTATCTATTTTCAGTGGATTGTAACAGTGAGAAATAACTTTATCACAAGATAACTTTAAAACTTATCATACCTATAATCATATCATACATATAACTACAGTGAATTTCAGAAAAGTTGCAACTACTTATAATCTTGAAGTGTACAAATATTCCAGGTTTATTTAGTATGACACTGGTTGCAGTGATAATATTAAACAAAATAATTTTCTTTCTTACAAGTTACTTCAGATTTGCTATAGTTCATGTCTCTATAGCAAAATATGAGCATTTGTTTCTAGTCTTGTTCTTTTGTTATCCTGTTAATGAATTTTCCTTTCTTTTAGTGATGGTACTTTATAGTTTTTTTTGGTAAAAATTTGAATGATTTCTTCAGATAACATGGATTTTAATTTAAATTGGAAATCCCAAATCTGGCTTTATAGCCTTTCTAGGTTTCAACTTTTACTTGATTTTTATATATTTATATCTATCAGTATTTCCCCTTGTGATTTCTTCTATTACTTTGAAAAGGAGAATGTTATTTTTTATATATCTGATATATATATTCTCAGTTAGATTCAGTTGAAGTAATTATAATGGTTATACTGAACCTTTAGCCTTTTGGAGGTTATTTTTACTAGAGACTATAAAATTTGAATTAGAGTTAAATATTTTTTAACATAAATAACCTTATTTTATATATCTTACCTTCAGATGTTTGTTTGTTTATAATTATTAATTCTTTTTCAGTTTTTACATGTTTATTTGTATATCAGTACTTCTGTCCTTTCAGATAGTTATGCTTAAGTTGTCCTATTTATGCTTTTTTTGGCCAGTTTTCATTGATAAAATCACCCATGTGCTATTTAGAATACATTAAAGAATATTGTTGCTAACTATTCTAAAACACAAGTGAAAAAATTCTTTGTGATTTTTAATGTATTAAATCCACAGATTAACTTGGCAGAATACATATATTTCAATATTTAGCTTTTCTTTATATAACCACGGCCTTTTAATTTAAAAAAACTTTTCTGTTTTTCAATAAAAAGTACTACTTAGTCCGATGTCATGATAAACCTGGAGTGTTCATACTGTTGCTGGGATTGTGACTGAGCGGTTCCTCCTTTAATCTTGCTGAATCTGACTTGTGTGTTTCTTCTGGACAGCTGCAGGCACCATCTGTAACCAGTGATGAAATACAAATTGTATAGTTTGCATAAATCTGTATACTAGTCAAAATATTCTTATATTTGCATTTAAAATTGGCATTGCACAAAATAAAGATAGATGGTAAAATTCGTGCTAATAGTTTAATCTAGACTTCAGTGGGTTGCAAGGAGGGAGAGAAGATCCTCCCAGCATGGTACCTGCAAAGGGAGCACCCCTGGGTACCAGAATATCTGGAGGTCACATGCAGACCCACGCTGGCCCCTGGGGTCCCTAGGGATACAGGCTGTCAAGTTCCCCCTTGTGCCAATGGGACCCAAGCACTGTGCTCAGGCTGGAAACAGGTGAAGTTGAGACAGACATCTCCTCTGTTCCTGGCCCCACTGCCTCAACCCTTGTCAGACGGGCAGCCCCCAGGGATTTTTAAACCTTGGTGGTAGGTGCTGGGAAATGCTTGGTGCATGAATTAGGAGTGTATGAAAAAGCTTGTCCCGGCTGAGAGGCTAAGACTTGGCCTCTAGCCTTGACCAACTGTCGCATGCCCTCATCCTAACCCTCCCAGTCCTCATATCCAGGCCCTTGCTGGGTAGATGGGGGATGGTGACAGCCCCAGAAACAGGGATGGGGTTGCTGGGTAGGGCCTGGGCTTTATGGGATTAGAACAGGTGCCCTCTCCCCTGAAGGTGGTGGGGGGCAGGACAGTGGAAATGAGGCTCCAGGTTTGGAGTGCCTGTTACATCTGCCCATTGAACTTTGCTTTGCAAAACACAAATTAAGAGATAAAATTACGGCAGGACAGTGACTGCAAAGCATTAAACCCCAAGGCAGGGGTCTTTTTCAGATTAGGGCTTTGTACAACGTACTGGTCATAAGTCCATTCAACCACCTCTTAGTTTGTAAGATACACCCAGATATTTCCGACTTTCTTATATTCAAGACCTCCACTCTTTAAATGTAAATATTTGCTTTCTCCTGACAATTTGAACCAACCTTAAGGATAGAATGCTTGTTGTTGATTGAATGAATGCAAATATTCAGGGAATACCACATGCATAACATATATACAGATACATAAAAGCATCTATATTTTTGCCATATCTCTGATTCTCATTGTTTGCAGATAAAGTGTTTACTTCATGAATATGGTTTTGGACCACTGAGTTACATTTTCCCTGAAAACATGATCAAAGGATTGCATGCATTTGTTTAGCTGTAGAAACAATCAAGCCTGACATTGTCTATTCTCCTAACATGTTGACATTTCAACAATATTGATTCTTTTCTAAGGACTTGCAAGCATTTTTTTTTTAAAATACTTTACTGCTCTTTTTATAATTTTTCTTTTCTTTATCCCTCCCTGCTGCCTAAATTTATTTGGAAGACCGGTAATGCTAAGGAATTGTCAAAGAGAACAATGAAAACTTTGAAATGAATTGTCCTATTTTTTTATCTTAAAGTTTAAAACATATTTTTCTGTAAGAATATAATTATTTAAATTTTAAAATATTCTTGAACATAGTATCTATTTTCTTCTTGTTTGTTTTCAGAAAACTTAATCACAATGGAAAGCTTGTTTATTATATTTGCTAAAATAGCATGACTTAAAATATTATATGTTTTATTATATTTCTGAGTGCAACTTACCAATGCTTGGGTGTGTTTTGGTGTTTAAATATTTAGGAGTGCAGGCAAAACTGAGAATCTGAATTTTGTTGGGCTATTAAAAATCCCACGGCTGTTTTTGCAAGAGTGTTGCTGGAGCTCTGGCCAAAGTCCAGTCTAAGCAATAACATCCTACTCAGTATACCTCATGATCCTGTGTCAGTTATTAAGGCATTCTTCTTTGCTTCCTGCTCTAAACAGCTATGAAACATTGCTGAATTCATGTTCATGATTTTTTCTATATCCTGTTCAGTCTAAGTGAAATGACCCTTGCATTATACATATATTATCTACAGTTGTGCTAAGTGCATGTGTTTAAGATTATACGACTCATTGTTAAATGAATAACCTCTTTGGAAAGTAAAACAGAATGCTATGTATGTAATCAATATTACATACTGTGCATGAATTCATCCTTGACTCAGATTTTATAAAACACACTAAGTTACATCACTTCATGTCAAAACAGTCATTAAAGGTCTTTAAGTGGTCTTGAAAATTACCTTTTTTAATGTGAGTAGACATGTACTCAATTAAATGAGTCCTGAAATACCTTTGACATTAGCTCAGCTCAAAGTCAGGAAATGGTTCTTTTTAGTGACTTAGATGCAAATCATTTAAAAATGGCGTTGAACAGCAACATTATAATTAAATGAGGAGAGAGAAATCTGGAAAGAGTATCTTATTAAATTGAAAACAATGGTAAGTATAGTTATTAGTCTGATTTTCTATAGCATTCCTAAACAAGAAACATAGTTATTAATTTTTATTTAAATAATTTTAATGCTTTAAATATGTGTATATTAACATTACAGTTTGGCACAGAAGACATTATAATGATTTATGTAAAATTAATTGAGAGTAGAATTTTTAGAAAGTGAATGTGTTGAGAGTCAGCTCATAGAAGGCATTTTGAATAGGCCATGTCCCAGTGTCTAGAATTTCTTTGCTCTGATATCACCCTCTGTGAGTTCAGTGTTCTCCTCAAGTCCCAACTCATACCACATCTTCTCCCTAATGTCTTCACTGTGTATTTCCCAAGAGCTCAGGGGTGTCTCTCTGGACACTGAAAATATTTGCCCTTCTCTGAGGCTAGATTAATTTTTCATAACTTGCTATTTTAAAAACTTTTCAACTATATTTAAATTTCCTCTATGGCAAGCACTGTGATTTATATATTTATTTTGACCTTTTGTAATGCTTTGCAAATATTGATTAATTTATAGTGTAGCTTAAGGGTTTTCACTTTTCACACATTTATGTATAATTATAAATATCAAACTAAGAGCTACATATTTTAAAAAAGCAAGGAAATTGTAAGCATTGTTATCAAACTATTCACAAAAAGTGTTTGAGACTCCAGCAAGAGGCAGTAAATATACCTTTTATTATCAAGGAACCTCTTTGAGTAAAGAAAAACTGTAAAGAGCAAAAATCTGTTAGTGAAAAGGAAAAAGGAAGTGAGGAACTGGATATTGATCTTGCCAAGTGAAGCAGTAAAAGAAAATACTACATTGTGAACTTCTTTCCATTTTTTGCTCAAATTCAATTCAGCAACTCAGATTAGGAGAACAAAGGCTGAGATGTTGGAAATAAATCCAACCCATCTGATAAATCCCTAGGAAACGGGAAATAACACAATTAATGAGAAGAGGAAAGACTTGTTTAGAGTTTCAGACATTTTTTTTTTAATCAAAAGTTATCTTCTGATGTGTGACGTACTCCTTGTACTTTTAATAATACATATTCCTTACCTTAATTTTTTTTTTTTTGCTTTTTTAAGTTCAGTGGTATGTGGAAAATTGTATATGTTGATTATCTGCATCAATAACTTGATGAAAGAATAAATACCTTTGTGTAAAGAGGAAGTGAACCATTCAGCTGACTAGTCGGTGTTGCCATGCTGATTATGTAGCATGATCTTTAGCTGTAGCCTGGAGGTTCCGTGGTAAAATGAAAGGCACACAAAATGAAGAGTCTGAAGACCTGGCCTTAATCTTTATTCTTTTGTTTCCCTTCTTCTCATCTTCAGATGTTTATTTAGAATCTATTTATAGGTACATCTCCTTAGGCTGATAATCAAGTGAGGGAGACAGAAAGCAATGGCAATCACATATGTGATAGATGCTCTCATGTCACAGGCAGACAGTATCATGGTACTGTTCAAAGGGACTGGCTGGCTTTGGCTTATTATCCAACCTTCAATTATTTGTATAATAATATGGGTTTCCCTGGTGGTTCCGAGGGTAAAGAATCTGCCTGCAATGTGAGAGACCCAGGTTTGATCACTGGGTTGGGAAAATCCCCTGGAGAAGGGAATGGCTACCCACTTCAGTATTCTTGCTTGGAGAATTCCATGGACAGAGGGGCCTGGTGGGCTACAAACCATGGGTTAGCAAAAAGTCAGACATGACTGAAAACCACCACCATACCAAACCATAGGTAATAACAGTAATTTGATGAAATACAGAGCTGTTGTTACAACTTGATATATAGAATTTTTTTAAAAATTAGCATTAGTAAAGAACTTTTTTGTTTTTTCCTAATTTGAAATCCTAAATTTTCATTTCCTTTTGAAATCTCCTTGATTCATTCTGAAAAGTGGTTTTTTCTATGTTAGTACTCCCACACTACTTTTTCCATACTTTTCTTTCTGCATTTATTGTGAAAAAGTGAAACTGTTAGTCGCTCCTTGTCCTTGTGTTGGTTACTCAGTTATGTCCAACTTTCTGTGACCCCATGGACTGTAGCCCACCAGGCTCCTCTGTACATGGGATTTTCTAGGCAAGAACACTGCAGTGGGTTGCCAAGCCCTTCTCCAGGGAATTTTCCCAACCCAGGGATTGAACCTGGGTCTCCTGAAATACAGGTAGGTTCTTTACCCTGAGTCACCAGGGAAGCCCCTGTATAGTGTTGTATGTCATAATAATTATATCTCAGTAAAACTGGAAGAAAAAAGTTGCTTCTTTTAATCTATTTTCAAATATCCAGGCACGTGGCAATAAAGAATTCTAGATATTGTGTGCATCAGTTTAGGCACTCCAAACATGGTCGGTTTTGCCTTGCTCCAGAGGAAAGAAGAAAGTTCATAGTGATATAATCATTGATAGAATGGAGATCTTGGAAAAGAGAAAATGTTAGTGAGCTGTGGAGGTTGCTCAGAGTAGAAAATGTTTTCAGATGTCTTAACTTCTTTCTTCACTACCAAAGTTTTTCAATTTCATTATCTCTGAACCTCAAGTTTTCTTGCCTGTAGAAGAGAAAATTGAAGCAAATGATTTTTTCTGTAACATGGAAAAAACCAAATGAACTTTTTGACCAACCCAGTATATTTTTTTGGTGTTATTTTGGTAAGCAACCAGATAAAGTCATTAAATAAAATGGGCTATGATCACTTATTCTGTTAAATGTTGTGCCCCTTCATTCTTCCCATGTCTTTATTATACAAACATCAACCAGCATTAATGTATGCTGAAGAAAAGGCAGAACATCCAAGGAGATAGGACTTCATTCATACTTTCTAGAATGAGAGGTGTATGGGCAGATGAAAGACGTGGGAATGGCCATGAAAGACGTGAAGGAAGAGCAGTGTCTTCATGCTAAGCAGTGTGACGAAGTTTGAAGATTAGAGAAATAGAAGAGAGGGCCTGCAGTGCTTTGGAGAGTTCTCATTCAATTGTATAGGCAATAGAGGACCGTGTTCAGTCAGGAAGAGAAGACAAAGTTATACCTGTTGAATGTTGTGGAAGGCTTGGCAGGGGCTAAAAGTAACACAGGAAAAAAGGAAGAGAAGAGGAAATTGCTCATGACACAGCTGGTGTCGGGCTCTATTAAATGAAGAGAAAGAGTGAAATGGATATAAGTCCTGAAAGGAAGGTTGATTTTGCCAATAGTTATATCATTGCATTCAAAAGAGTTGGAAAAGATGCTTACAACTGGAGGGATATGGCAGCCTAGCAAGGCTTTATCTCTCCTGAGTATTTTTTTTTTTTGGTCTGAGTATTTCTTATAACTGATAAAACATTTATCTCAAGTGTCCAGTGTGATTTGCAAAAATGTATATAAATGGGCTTCAGGAAATATTTCCTGTCTTTGTTGAAAACAGGTGGATATTTGAATCTCTTGATAATTAAATGAAGGCTAATTATCAGTTTTCCTATTTTATAGCATCCACTAGTCTCCACTATTGAGGAACAGACATGTATCAGGGCTATTTAAAAAATTGTTATTATAAGGAATGTTCTTGCATGTCTGTACTATTTATTTTCATATAATTGTTTTTTATAGTATCCTTTGTATTCCTTTCTGGTTCTTGAATTTTGAATTCTAGAATTATTTCAGTATTATGCCATGTAGAAGCACAGAAGCTTGATGGTGCTGCTGACAATTTATATGTCAGGGTGTAACTGCCTGGCATATTCTTTGCTGTTTTACATTCCTCTGCAAAGTATGCCTTTGTTTAGTCTTGAGGGAGTAGTCTTCTCCGATTTTCCATATACTCAGGACATGACGTTTACATAGCTAATGACTGTTCTGCTCTGTATGGAATGCAGATGTTTGCATTTTCACACAGTTTCTCCAATCACCTCTTCATTCCTTTTGCATGGTGCAAGGTGTCTAATCTGTGGTGAAGAATGGAGACATATTTTCGTGTAATTTCTAAGAAAAATTACGTGGGCTATGACAAGCATATCATGCTTCCTCTCCAGTTTACCTCATTTATTTCTAAGATTCTGCAATCTGTTTTTGTATCACATTTAGCATATTATAGAAGGCCTGGCTCATTAATTATTATCCTTTGAAGTCATAAGTCCTTTTCTAATAGTATGCATTTGAAGGTAATGTCTCATAAAACTAAATGTTAAGTATTTTTATAATCTGTATTACATAAAATAGAAGAACTTTCATCCACCCTAGGAATTTAAGATGCTTTGTCTGTACACATGATACTCGGATGAATTTTAAACTATTACTTAAATATATGGATGTTTCTGGGCTTCCCTGGTGGCTCAGACTGTAAAGAATCAATGCGGGAGACCTGGGTTTGATCCCTGGGTCCCTGGGTCGGAAGGATCCCTTGGAGGAGGGAATGGCTACCCACTCCAGTATTCTTGCCTGGAGAATTCCATGGACAGAGGAGCCTGGTGGGCTATGGTCTGTGGGGCCGCAAAGAGTCGGACACAACTGAGCGACTGACATATGGGTGTTTTCAAGCTTTGCTGGTGGCTCAGATGGTAAAGAATCTGCTTGCAATGCGGGAGACCTGGGTTTGATCCCTGGATTGGGAAGATCCCCTGGAAAACAGCATAGCAACCCACTCCAGTATTCTTGCCTGGAGAATCCTCATGGACAGAGGAGACTGGTGGGCTGCAGTCCACAGGTCACAAAGATTTGGACACGACTGAGCGACTAAGCACACACACATGCATGTTTCCTGGGGGAAGTAATTGATTGATACCTGTAAAGGCCAATTTCAGCTTGTCTATTTTGAAGGTCTGAGCGACTAAGCACACACACATGGATGTTTCTTGGGGGAAGTAATTGATACCTGTGAAGGCCAATTTCAGCTTGTCTGTTTTAAAGGTTATTTTTTTTTTTAAAGAAAATGGTCTTTGCAGATTAAAATGTTTACTATTAAATAAACATGCTCTGTGTGTATGTATCTATATTTATATCTCTATCAATTTAATCCTACTGGTGTCTGGACTTCACCTGACTTAGGTCTTGGTTTTCACCAGGAAATGGTCCCCCTACTTGTTTCCACTTGAAACAGTGGTTTTTACGTTATATTAGGACAGTCGTGAGGGTGGCAGTGACCCCAGAGGTAATTATTTTTGTCAGAGGCGTTGAAGAGAATGGTGATGATGAGGGACAGCAACCCCAGCTATGGCAAATGAAGTGGTAGCAACTGTGTTTGAACTTTCAATATCCTTATATCTGTGCTTCTGATCTTCCTATCTGTGGACAAAGAAGGGTCATTTGGCTTTTTTTTTTGGTTTAGTATTAAATGTTTTATTTGCAAACAAGTTTACAATCTATAGTTGACAGATCAAAATTAAAAGATGAATAAGTGATTAATTTAGAATTCAACAACAAAATAGTTGCTCCATAAATAGTTGCTCTCCACTGACTGGTGAGAGTAAAAAGAGACTGGAACTGATATCTCTTGATTCTTTCCCCTGTGGCATTTTAACTCCCTCTTTGCATTTTCCTGATGACTCAGCTGGTAAAGAATCCGCCTGCAATGTGGGAGACCTGGGTTCGATTCCTGGGTTGGGAAGATCTCCTGGGGAAGGGAAAGGCTGCCCATACCAGTATTCTGGCCTGGAGAATTCCATGGACTGTTTAGTCCATGGGTTTGCAGAGTCGGACACGACTGGGTGACTTTCACTTTTTGCATTTCCTAAGGCTAAAAATTCACTGTTTTAAGTATGCATCATTTATGACAAATTTTCAAGTAGTCTTTGGTAGCTATATATTGAGAAATGGTCTTTGTTGTTTTGTTGACTATTTCTACTTGTTCAATTAACTGTACAGTGCATAGTGAAAGGACATTTGCAACCACAGTACGCTAAAGACTTTAATGCTATTGAGCACTATTCTTGACTTATGTCATTTTTATCTCCACAGAAATTGGCCCAGTAACAGTTACCACAGATCCCAAGAAATTTCAGTATGAGCTCAGAGAACTCTATGTTCAGGTGAGTGCTTTCTTTTCATTTTATTTCTTCCCGGGGAAAGGAAAATCATGAACTTTTGGCTGACCATCTTCAGTTTTAAGTCTGAAAGTAATAATTATTAGTTTTTAAATTCCAATACCACTTTTTCTGACTTGAATGATACACATAGAGTTGGGACAGATTGGGTTTAAAACACCATCTTCATGTAAGAGAAGCAGAATTCTGTAGTTGTGACAGACTGGCCCACAAAGCCTAAGTGTTTACTGTATGATGCTTCAGAGAAAAGTTCATTGGCTTTTGCTCTAGATGACTTCAGTGGTAAAGAATCCACTTACCAATTAGGAGACACAGGAGATGTGGGTTCAATCCCTGGGTCAGGAAGATACCCTGGAGTAGGAAGTGGCAACCCACCAGTATCCTTGCTTGGAAAATTCCGTGGACAGAAGAGCCTGGTGTGCTGCAGTCCATGGGGGCTGCGAAAAGTCAGACACAACTGAGCACTAGAGGACTCCTTTCACTGTTTCATAAGGAACAGTTAATTCTTTTCCTGTAGTTGTTGTGCTATAATTAGGATAATTTAAAAATTCTTTAAGTCATCTATATAAATGTTTGTAGGTATAGTTTTGTTAGTAGAGAAGATGAATAGTTGGTTGAAATGTTATTCTGAAAATAGGACTTGGAGATAAGGTTAATAATTACCTTCTCATTCCTTGTTGAGGTCATTTTTCTCAAATCCATTGATTTTTTTTTTTAAAATAACTTGCTTCGTTGAGGCTGTTTTACTGTCCTATCCTCCGTAGATGGTCTCTGCTGCAATCACCTATGGGTCTTTTGGGCACTCCCCATTGAGGCTGTTGGTGTCTGGATCATTAGCTACCTTTCCCCTTTAGGGCGGCCGTCATGCCAGGGCACCTCACTGGTTACTGGAATGACCTGTCAGAACCTTCTCCTCTCAGTTCTCTGACCTGGCCTTCAGTGACGTTCCTCTCCTCCATCTCAGCCTTCTCTTCCCACACCCTCTGGACCTTGTGTGTGTGCGTCATTGCTCAGCCGTGTCCAAGTCTTTGTGACCCCAAAGACGGTAGCCCACCAGGCTGCTCTGTCCATGGGGATTCTCCAAGCAAGAATACCCAATTCATTCTGTCTCTCAGGTCACTCATTCAAGCTTTTGATCTCCAGCCGCAACCATATGTCCACCAAGCTTGTTACAGCTTCTTACTACAACTGCTTCTTCACCCTCATCAAACATTCCAGTCCAGTGATCCCTATTCTTTCTCCCAGGCCTTCAGAGCTCTCCTTTTTCACTTTCTTCCAATCTAGCTCAGAGTCTTGTCATTTCAGAAACACTGCTTTTTTTTTCTTGTCCATTGCTTTTTTGTTTAAAAGGCAAAACTTCATTCCTGAAGGACCAAAATTATTATGCCAGGTGCCATTGAAGTCTCACGATATGGCAGGTTGATTTCACTATAAATACATAGCCACCTGCTTCTTCTGGACTCTTTTAATAGTCCTATGATCCTATTCTGTTTCTTTGGTCAATTATATCTCCTACGCCTCCCAATGGCATTTGCAAACTTAGCTATGCTTCTTAAACCTGTATTCCATTTCTCTTTTACTACTGACCATTTCCAGCTAATGATCCACTCTGAGCAAGCTGTCTCACTTACTGTTTCACACACAGGCACATTTAAATGGAAGCTCTTAGCTTCCTCAGACCTTACGTGTAATCCACGTGCATTTGACACCCATCCTATCCTCATTCTCTACAGACTCACGACTCCTTGGCTTTCTCAGGATCTTAATGCTATCAAGCTGGTTTTTTTTTTTTTTTTTAACTCTTTAGGTCTCCCATTTACTTTTTTAAAAACAATTGGAGTGTAGTTACTTTACAGTGTTGTGTTTCTACCGTACAACAACATGAATCAGCTGTACATATACATACATCATCTCTTTTTCTGTTTTTACTTCCTCTTTAGGTCACCCCAGAGTATTGAGTAGGGTTCATGTGCTATACAGTAGATTCTCTTTAGTTTATTTATACTATTTTATACATAGTATTAATAGTGTATGTATATGTCAATCCCAGTCTCCCAATTCCTCCCACCCCTTCCTCTATTTCCTATAAATATGTTCAAGTCTTCCTCCAAAACAAATCCCTCTCCCAGTGAACCAAACTGTTGAAAACAAAACAAACTAACCAACAAATCACTGTTTTTCTCAAAATTCTCTTACAGATAGCAGCTTTCATTTCTCGGTTCCTTCAGTGCCTGCCATCTTTTCCTCACGTGCCTTCTGCAGTTTCTTCTTAGTCTGTTTCAATCTCGTCCCCACTCCCATGCTGGATGTAGCTCTAGCTGGTGACACATAATCTCTGGTTTTGCTAAATGCAGTGGAAACATTTCATTTGTCAGTATGTTAGTTAAACATCTTTGTAGTTCTTGGCAATACTGGCCTCTCCCTTCATCTTGAGGCATTCTCTTCCTTTACATATTCTTTCACTTTTCTTCCCACTTTTCTTGAGCTTCTTAGGCAGCTCATTTCCCCCCAGTTGGCCATTTAATGTTTAGGATCCTAGTAGGTTTGTAAACTGGCCCCATTTATTTCTCTCATTTTTATTTTTTCTCTTTAGGAAAAATCATCCATACACACATGAATACATTTCTAGCCTAGAACTCTCCTTTGGGAAATAGACCCTTCAGTCAGTCTCTGGGATGTCACAATGGCACTCCAAAGTGAAACTCACAGATGTTCTCTTTCCACTCCTTCTAATATGGTTCTAAATCCTTGTTCTTTGTTTTCTGTTTATTATCTTTGTGAATTATGCCTGTAGTATCCTGGTTATTCACCAGAATTCTGAATCATCCTTAATATACACGTCTTTTCCCCTCCAAACCATTAATCAAATATTGGTTTTTAACTTTCTAAATAATTTTTATATCAATTGACTTTTATTCATTAATATTAGTATGTCCTAGTCCCAATTATTGTATCTTTAGGCTGAATTAATGCAAAAAAGCTTCTCAGTGATTTCCCTGCTTTTATTCTTGCTTTGATTTTCTAGGCCTTTCTCTACTCTGACCAGCAGACAAAAGATCTAAAAAAAAAAGTCGCTCAACATTTCCCTCTAATACCCTGTCCACTCACCTCCTACCCTCACTTCATCCAGGTCTTCCTGAGTGACCTGAGGACTGTCTACCTGTCAGCCCTTCCTGGAGCCGCTCTCTCCCTTGGGCCCTGAGATCTGCTGTAGGGGTCTTGCATGGTGTCTCCTGTGTCTGGATGCTCACCTGTCTCCCCGTGGGGCCCTTGCATATGCTGTTCTCCTTGCATGTGCGTGTGTGAGTCACTCAGTCGTGTCCGACTTCTTGTGACCCCATGGACGGTAGCGTACTAGGTAGGAATACTGGAGTGGGTTGCCATTTCCTTCTCTCCTTTCATAGGAAGTTCTTGTTCTTCGTCTTGCCCTCATGTCCATGCTTCTTTAATCGAGTTTAAAATCCTGTTTTCAAAATCTCATCTGGAATACCACTTCCTCAGAGAATCCTGTCCTGTCCTTCAGGATTGGTCGTATCTAATGGCCTCTTTCTGTCACAAAGTAGTTGGGATTTCATAGTGAAGGATTATGTCTGATTTAGCTAATCACTGAATCCCTTAGTAAAATGCATGGCATATAGAATGTGCTCATATAGAATGAATGGAAAAATGAATGAAGGAAGGAAGGAACAACCACCACTGTGTACAAATTAACAGTTCAAATTAGAGTTTGAAGTTTAATACTTCAATTGGTTTCACTGTCGAGTGCATGACTTCATTTGGAACTATATATGGTATGAGCATAATTGGGGCATAGGGTGAAAAAACTCAGGAGTTTGGCATTCCAAATATGTATTCCATCGCAATTCTTTCGTTGTGCCTGTCTCTATTTTTAAATTGCATACTAAATTGGATTATGTTTCATAAATGTCTAAATAGGTTTTTATAGTTATCCTTTGTCTGTTTTTCTCTTTTATTAAATTTCTTCTGATTATTTCTCTCATTAATCCTCTATTTCCTTTCTCATATCACTTTTTCAATCATTGTCTCAATACTTATTTATAATTGACTTTTATATCCCCTGATATAGCAAATTCTTTTCCACTTTGGATGTCCACATTCTTTGAAAGAAAATTTACATAAAAATTTCTATCCTGTATGTGGAACACAGGAATTTAAAATTGTATTACCCTAATTGTTTATATTTTTATATTCTGGTGTTTTGAACTCCTGAGGGCAAGAGCCTTATAGCTCTCATTGAGCCTCTGGTCTGCCATGGGATGAATCAGTGTCTGCAGGAGAGTGGACTTAAATAGCTATTGAATAAATGAATGTCATATGAGCTTAGCTTCTTTTAAAAATGTATATTTAACAGTGAAACTATATCAGATACAATACAAACTTTACCTGATGGTACGAAGGATACTTAAAAATCTAATCATCACTTTTTGTAATATAAAGATTCGGTACAGCCATGTAATGGAAGTTTCTAGTTGAAAGAATGTTTGGAAGAGTTTACTGCATTCATTTCTTTTCCCCTCTGCAAGAATTCAGCTGGGATATATTCTTAGAAAGCTGGCCAGAATGCAAATGCCTACATTCTCATTGAGACCTGGCACTTCCTCATTTCCTGCCTCTCCCCTTCTTCTGTTATAAGGGATCTTCAGATCCTTCTTGCTCTGTTTGTCTCCAGGGTGGAGGGTCATGATCCTTAATCATACTCCATTGATTCCCTTCCCGGAGCCCTCCTCAGCCAACCTCTGGAACTGAACTTGATATAGATACTCTGTAGAGTCATAATGTCTCTGTTCAAGAAAATAATCTTTCTTCCTCCCCTGGAATGAAAGCTGGTCCGTTTCTCTGGAGATTTCCTCTGTATTGGCTGCATCTTAAGGATTTATTTTTATATTGTCTTGAGATACAAGAGGATGCTTAATTAGAACTAGCCAGGGAAGGAATCAAATATTTACTTTTTCTGTTCATTCAAAGTTGGACACTGGTATAAGCATCAGGGATATCATGGAAGTATTTTTATTTTCAAAGTTTCTGGTGAATTATTCCTTTTTTTATCAGTGGCAAAAGTTTTCATCCAGTAAGGGTCAAATATGAAGACCCTAGGCTACATCATTACTTAACCCTAACCTAAAGAATGTATTTTGTTTTCTCTTCAGTGTTTGTTTAGAGAATATTTTATTTCATAACCCACTCTGAGAAACTAAAATTCATGAATTTCATAAAATTTTAGTATGATAATAAAGTTCATGTGTTTGTGTGTAATTTCCAGACCCTTTTTTGGTTCCTCCTCTACTATTTTTAGTAGTCTCCCCAAATCACTGATATGAAGAGCAACAAGGATGGCTGTTTTATTAAAATTAATTTGGATTTTTTTAAAAGAAACCTTTAAAAATATTCCTTTCATAATTTAATTGTTTTGAAAACAAGAAAAGGAAATTCAGTTTGAAGTAAATTAAATAATTGCCCATTAACTTTTCAACAGGCTCAGCTACTTTTCTTGTAGGGGTAATTAACTTGAGGAAAAAGCAATTTAAAATTTTACAAGAAAAATTTAAAAGAAATCACCAAACTTAAACCATTAAATGTATAACATTAATTTCATTTTCCTGCATCCTCTTTCATTTGGGGTATAGAAAAGTAATTTGTTCAGAAAGCATCTGAATGTTCTCTCTTTGGAAAAGAAGACACTATAAATGACAACAATGGTATTCAAATCACTCAGAGCTTTGACAGTTAATATCCTTGTGAATATGCAGTGCAAAGTCTTATCTCAGGTCCCATTTCTTATAAGATGCTATAAAGCTTGTTGATTTTTAGAAAATGGTGTTGACAATGATATGCTTTCCTTTTTCTTGCATTATGAAATTTATTTTTTTCTGCATAATTTCTTTCTTTCTTTTTAAAATTTATTTATTTTAATTGGAGGCTAATTACAATATTATAGTGGTTTTTGCCATACATTGACATGAATCACCCATGGGTGTACATGTGTTCCCCATTCTGAACCCCCCTCCCACCTCCCTCCCCATCCCATCCCTCAGGATCATCCCAGTGCACCAGTCCTGAGCACCCTGTCTCATTCATTGAACTTGGACTGGCGATCTATTTCCCATATGGTAATATACATGTTTCAATGCCATTCTCTCAAATCATCCCACCCTCGCCTTCTCCCACAGAGTCCAAAAGTCTGTTCTTTACATCTGTCTCTTTTGCTGTCTCGCATATAGGATCATCGTTACCATCTTTCTAAATTCCATACGTATGTGCTAATATACTGTATTGGTGTTTTTCTTTCTGACTTACTTCACTCTGTATAATAGGCTCCAGTTTCATCCACCTCATTAGAACTGATTCAAATGCATTCTTTTTAATAGCTGAGTAATATTCCACTGTGTATATGTACCACAGCTTTCTTATCCATTCGTCTGCTGATGGGCATCTAGGTTGCTTCCATGTCCAGGCTATTGTAAACAGTGCTGCGATGAACATTGGGGTACACGTGTCTCTTTCAATTCTGGTTTCCTCAGTGTATATGCCCAGCAGTGGGATTGCTGGGTCGTATGGCAGTTCTATTTCTAGTTTTTTAAGGAATCTCCACACTGTTCTCCATAGTGGCTGTGCTAGTTTGCATTCCCACCAACAGTGTAAGAAAGGTTCCCTTTTCTCCACACCCTCTCCAGTATTTATTGTTTGTAGACTTTTTGATAGCAGCCATTCTGACCGGCGTGAGGTGGTATCTCATTGTGGTTTTGATTTGCATTTCTCTGATAATGAGTGATGTTGAACATCTTTTCATATGTTTGTTAGCCATCTGTATGTCTTCTTTGGAGAACTGCCTGTTTAGTCCTTTGGCTCATTTTTTGATTGGGTCATTTATTTTTCTGGAATTGAGCTGCATGAGCTGCTTGTATATTTTTGAGATTAATTCTTTGTCAGTTGCTTCATTTGCTATTATTTTCTCCCATTCTGAAGGCTGTCTTTTTACCTTGCTTATAGTTTCCTTCATTGTACAAAAGCTTTTAAGTTTAATTAGGTCCCATTTGTTTATTTTTGCTTTTATTTCCATTACTCTGGGAGGTGGGTCATAGAGGATCCTGCTGTCATTTATGTCAGAGAGTGTTTTGCCTATGTTCTCCTCTAGGAGTTTTATAGTCTCTGGTCTTACATTTAGATCTTTAATCCATTTTGAGTTTATTTTTGTGTATGGTGTTAGAAAGTGTTCTAGTTTCATTCTTTTACAAGTGGTTGACCAGTTTTCGCAGCACCACTTGTTAAAGAGATTGTCTTTTCTCCATTGTATATTCTTGCATCCTTTGTCAAAGATAAGGTGTCCATAGGTGTGTGGATTTATCTTTGGGCTTTCTATTTTGTTTCATTGATCTATATTTCTGTCTTTGTGCCAGTACCATACTGTCATGATGACTGTAGCTTTGTAGTATAGTCTGAAGTCAGGCAAGTTGATTTCTCCAGTTCCATTCTTCTTTCTCAAGATTGCTTTGGCTATTCAAGGTTTTTTGTATTTCCGTACAAATTGTCAAATTATTTGTTCTAGTTCACTGAAAAATACTGTTGGTAGCGTGATAGGGATTGCATTGAATCTATAGATAGCTTTGGGTAGTATACTCATTTTCACTATATTGACTCTTCCAACCCATGAACATGGTATTTGTGTCATCTATTTGTGTCATCTTTGATTTCTTTCATCATTGTTTTATAGTTTTCCATATATAGGTCTTTTGTTTCTTTAGGTAGATTTATTCCAAAGTATTTTATTCTTTTCATTGCAGTGGTGAATGGAATTGTTTCCTTAATTTCTCTTTCTGTTTTCTCATTGTTAGTGTATAGGAATGCAAGGAATTTTTGTGTGTTGATTTTATATCCTGCAACTTTACTATTTTCATTGATTAGCTCTAGTTATTTTCTGGTGGTATCTTTAGGGTTTTCTGTGTAGAGGATCATATCATCTACAATCAGTGAGAGTTTTACTTCTTGTTTTCCAATCTGGATCCCTTTTATTTCCTTTTCTTTCCTGATTGCTGTGGCTAAAACTTCTGAATAGTAGTGGTGAGAGTGGGCACTCTTGTCTTGTTCCTGACTTTAGGGGAAATGCTTTCACTTTTTCACCATTGAGGATAATATTTGCTGTGGGTTTATCATATGTGGATTTTATTATGTTGAGGTATGTTCCTTTTGTGCCTGCTTTCTGGAGGGTTTTTTTTTCCATCATAAATGTATGTTCAATTTTGTCAAAGGTTTTCTCTGCATCTATTGAGATAATCATATGGTTTTTATCTATTTGTTAATGTATCACATTGGATAATGATATGCTTTCAGTGATACTCTTTTATTCAAATATTTTATAGAGCAAAAAACATATTAGTCAAACACATTTGAAATGTTAAAAAAGTAAAATAGTTCTACTATTGAGCCCCAGAATTGAAATGCTTCATATAAAATTTAATTTTTCTTTGAGAAGTCTTTGAATAAAGTTGACCATAAAATTTTTTTGATGTCAAACAAATTTGTTTGTTCTTTTTTTTTTTTAATCACTTGGGAAGCCCATTAAGGTTCACCTTTACTATGTCAGCATTTTTAGTGTTGAATATGAAGACTCTTGGACTTCCCATATTGTGCTAGTGGTTAAGACTCCTCTGTCAGTGCAGAAGATGCAAGAGATGAGGGTTTGAACTGTGGGTTGGGAAGATTCCCTTGAGTAGAAAGTAGCACTCCACTCTAGTATTCTTGCCTGGAAAGTTCTGTAGGCTGAGGAGCCTGGTGGCGTCCACCTGGGAAATTTCACGGGCCCAGAGAGAGTTGGACGTGACTGAGTGACTGAGCATAGCACCATGGAGGCCCCAGTGTTTTCATATTTTTCTCCTTAAGAGAAAAGCAGATTGAATCTACTTGCACAATTAATCTGTGCTAAAGACCCATTACAGATGTACTGTATGAATTGTATTAAATGTTCCTACCTCTCAGTTTCTTTCCAAAAAAACAAAGTAAAATTGACCTTAATAAAAGCAAGAATAAGTAAAAATATGTGGACTAGCATTGTCACATAGTGACAAAATAGAGTTATGAATTCGGGTTTGGTGTAATTATTGTCATTCTTTAACTGGAACAGAAGAGTAAATAGACAAACTGAAGTTAAGGGAAAAAAATATTTTACTGTAGTATGGGAACAGTTGATGTTAGAATTAACTGCCAACAGAGAATATGAAAAACCGTGGCCAGATAAGCAAAGACTGTTAAAACTGAGGATGAGATAATGCTGATTTATGATGCCAATTCAGTATACATTTTATTTTATCTCAAGTATTCCAAATCATGCTACTATGTAGAAGTGTCCTTTTCATTTCTAAATTTATAGAAGTCTTCTATATGAATTTAAAAAGCAAAACTGATATATAACAAAAATTTAAGAAAAGGAAAAGAAAAAAAATTGACTAGAACCAGGAGAGGGAAAGGATCATAAGTTAGTATAGATATAACATGGGCTTCCTGATGGCTCACTGGGTAAAGAATACTCCTTCAATGCAGGAGCCTCAGGAAACACGGGTTCAATCCCTGGTCAGAAAGATCCCCGGAGAAGGGAACGGCAACCCACTCCAGTATGCTTGTCTGCAAAATCCCATGGACAGGGGAGCCTGGCAGACTACAGTCCATGGGGTATCACAAAGAATCAGACATAACTGAGCACACACACACGCAGAGATATAATGTAGAGTTATAAAAGGTGTGATTTTTATGTTTGGTGTTGGATGTGATTCAGCTGAAGAAAGCAGTTTTTATTTCCATTTAAGTTTTCTTAATATGCATTTCTTATAACTGCATATTTTATCAGTGTGTGTGTGTGTGTGTATATATATATATATATATATATATATATATATATGCACTTTTACAGGAGGAATGATGTGTTTAATTTAGGGAAGAAAGTGACAGGAGTCAAATACATGCAACTCATGATATGTGTAAAAGCTACAAGAATAGTAGAACAGCATCTGATTGAAAGTAAGGGCTTGATAAATGTTAGTTATTGTTGCTACTCTTACTATTATTGTCTCTGGTCCTCCGACAGTCTTTTAGAAAAGATAGTCACCAAATAATTCTACTCTAAATGGACAGCAGTTGTCCAAGTAATTCTACCATAAAAGGATAACAGTTATCTAAGTAATTCCACCATGAAGCGTCAATGATTATCCAAGTGATTCCACCACGAAGGGTCAATGATTACCCAAGTGATTCCACCATGAAGGGACAACAGTTATCCAGGGGATTCCACCATGAAGGGACAACAGTTATGGAACATGTGCCTTGTGAAAGATTTTACATGTGTTTTATTGAAGTCACCTTCTCAATTCAAACCCACACAAATATTAATCTTCCTATTTACAAATTCAGAGACTCAGGCTTTGAGGTATGAGATAACATGTTTTCCTCATGTCATCAAACTGGCAAGTAGCAAGAGCAGTCTCCAAAGTGGAAGTGTTTAACGTCCGAGCCAGTGTCCTTTCTCAATTTGCTACTTTCCTTCTAAATATTGGTTTAAGTAACCTTATTAAGCTAATCAAATTAACATTTATTTATTTAATTTCTCTTTGTGTTTTACTTCAAAGTAGGAAAGTAAAGAATTAAAGACAGATGTAGGTTGTAGGCCTGTCTCATTCTCCATGAAACAGTTTTACTTAAAATTCCTCTTCTGCATCAGTCACTTTGAGTAATTGGCTCACCTAAACTTACTGAGCAGCAAACGACAGTTAACTGTAAATTGAAAATCACTCCCTTTGCTCAGCACATTTTCTTGCTACTTAGTGTGGTAAGTTTATTTAAGTGGAACCTCACAGTCACCTTGGAGAAACACAAGAGCAGAGTGCATTTTAAGAGATTGAAAGGTAATGTTTATACTGCAGTTGTGTTCATAGGTGATTTTGATTATTTTTATTGTTAGAGTTAGGCTTCTTTGGGTGTGATTGAAGCATCTATTAAAACTTTAGTTTGCTGCTGGAGTTTTCTGTTAGAGGACTACATTTTCTGAGGGACAAACAATCCTATATCTCTAGGAAGTGAAGAATGGGGACTAAAGATGGGCATTGAGTGAGAATAATTGGCTCTTTCTAGCCTTCCATCCTAGTACCCTGTACAGAAGCAAATAGCTGGCTAATTTCTTAATGATCTTTTGCATGAACTTCAAAGGACAGAGAGTATAGAAGAATGTTCTGACTGTTGGATTGCTTTTTCAAAGCAGAATACGCAGATATTTAACATGAGTTGGGGGTGGATTGTAATGGGGCCTTTCTTGATATTCTTTTGGGAGTGTGCATGTAGGGGTACATTCTTAAGTGTAAATGCATATGTCATTGTGGAGTAAAATATTATAAATTCTTGTGAAAAAATAACACTTTTAAGAAGAGTCTACTGACCTGTGATGCCTGGATTTATTCCATTCATGTTATTAAGCCAACCAAAGGATTATTCTATTCCCCACAATAAGTACTGTAGCTGATCTTATCTGTTTTGAGGTGATGGTAAAGATGGAGGAAAAAGATGTCTTTCTTGGGAGAATGTTTTATTACCTAAAGCCTAGACTCCTAGACAAAAAAACTGTAAACCTCACTTTCAACAAAATGGAAAATTAAAGATTTTAAGTTAAAACTTAATTTCTTTAATCAAATTAAAGAGTTAATCTTCTCAATCCAACTTGATCAGAAACAGTTCTCAGGAAGCCATCTTTTTTCTTCTTAGGTCTTGAAAAAGTCTCAAGAATTGTGGAATCTTGGTTTTGGTACTGACTTTGAGTATTATTTGCTCAGTTAAACCATCAGCTGTTTGGAGCCCTTCCAGAAACTTATCAGTACCCCAGGCAGCTCTAACATCAGTTAGAGGTTTGATAGCACTGGCCTTTCCTCACCAGACAATACCTGGGACTTCTTTTTTTTTTTTCCCATTTATTTTTATTAGTTGGAGGCTAATTACTTTACAGCATTGTAGTGGTTTTTGTCATACATTGACATGAATCAGCCATGGATTTACATGTATTCCCCATCCCGATCTCTCCTCCCACCTCCCTCTCCACCTGATTCCTCTGGGTCTTCCCAGTGCACCAGGCCCGAGCACTTGTCTCATGCATCCAACCTGGGCTGGTGATCTGTTTCACCCTAGATAATATACATGTTAATACCTGGGGCTTCTGTGTGCAGTGTCTGGGACCCTCTGTTGGTGTTTGAGGCTGATATGGACTTTCTTAGGCAGGCCTATCCCACTGTCAATTACTGGTCCAATTACCAGCTAAGTCCCTCAGGTTTCCGTATATAAACTTTAAGTCTCCATTCTTCTATATTCATGTTGATTTAAAGAAAAACAAACTCCCCAGGTAGCTACTGTCTATAGGTATTAGTCTCTTCCTTTGAGATGATCTGGATCTTAGTTCACCAATCTTGCTTAGTGACTAGTTCTAAGAGTAACAACTTGTCTATCTCAACTTCCATATAAATGCAATATTCATACATTATAATGATTTTATTAATAAAAATATATTGATAATTTTTTTTCAAGACCTAATATACACAGTATAAATATATTTTTATCACCTTAAGTAAAAAGAATCACAACAGTACAACTTCCTCAGTTACTCAGAAACCAAAGTAATGTCAGTTATGCTGAAAACAGAAAATCCATATGTGAGTATTGGAGCAGAAAGGAAGAGAAAGATTTTAGTGGGAAAGGAGAGCCTGAGAAATTCAGAGGAATGCTAGAGAAAAGTGAAAGTGTCGTGGCTCAGTTGTGTCCGACTCTCTGCGACCCCATGGACTGTAGCCTCTGTCCATGGCTCCTCCGTCCATGGAATTTTCAAGGCAAGAGTCCTGGAGTGGGTTGCCATTTCCTTCTCCAGGGGATCTTCCCAACCCAGGGATTGAACCTGGGTCTCCCGCGTTGCAGGCAGATGCTCTTACCGTCTGAGCCAGCAGGGAAATCCTACGGTAGAGAAGGGTCATAGCAGAGAGAAGCCAGGGAGGAAGAAGGCCTTCCTGAGGAGTGCAAGCGAGAAAGCCTAGTCCTTAGAGAAGCAAAGATGATTAGCTGCAGTGGCCTCTGTGATGGTGCCCCATCCTCCTCTGGCTCTTCTCACTGAGCAAACAGGAAAGCCATCTGATAGGAGACCGGGAATCCATTCCAACATGTATGTGGGTGCTTAGTCAGTCTTGTCTGACTCTGTCACCTCATGGACTGTAGCCTTCCAGGCTCCTCAGTTCTTGGGATTTTCCAGGCCAAAATACTGGAAAGAGTAGCTTTTCCCTTCTCCAGGGGATCTTCCTGACCCAGGGATGGAACCCGTATCTCCTGTAATGACAGGCAGATTCTTTACCACTGAAGCCGCCTGGGAAGTCCTGTTCCAGTCAGGAACCAGGACAGTGTCTTAATTTGATGGGAATAGAAACGTACAGAATGCTTGAAAAGGAGGAAATTCTCTAAGTATCAGGGAAGAGGAGAATTACTGAACTGTATTCTGAGAATTCCAAGGTATCATGTTTGTAGTTTGCCATTTTTGCCTAGAGTTAACCCTGAACACGTCTATATGTCTTCTGATCACAAGAAGCTCTGTGGTGGTCCTGTTGTGCTTGGTTACTTACATGCTGTTTCCCTCTTGAAACGACCATGTGTGTCGTGCTGAGTCGCTTCAGGCATGTGTAACTCTTTGCAACCCCATGGATTATAGCCCACCAGGCTCCTCTGTCTGTGGGATCTCCAGGCAAGAATACTGGAGTGGGTTGCAGTGTTCTCCAGGGGATCTTCGCGATCTAGGGATTGAGCTCAGGCCTCTCATGTCTCCTGCATTGGCAGGTGGGTTCTTTACCACTAGTGCCACCTGGGAAGATGTGAAAAGACCATGGTCTATTATAATTCATGTAAATTATGAAGCTTTTGAAATATTTTAAAGTATGAAGACACAGTATTTTCTGATTTATTAATCAAGATATTGAATGCCTGGTATATACATTCTTTTTAAATTTTTTAAAATTTATTTTTAATTGGAGGAGATAAGTGCTTTACAATGTTGTATTATTGATTTCTGCCATGCAACAACATGAATCAGCCATTAGCATACATATATCCCCTCCTCTTGAGCCTCTCCACCCCACTCCCCTATCCCACCCCCTAGGTCATCACAGGGCACCAGGCTGAGCTGCCTGTGTTATAGGCAGCTTGCTACTGGTTATCTGTTGTACACATGGTGGTGTAAATATTTCAATGCTACTCTGTCAATTCATCCCACCCTCTCCTTCCCCGACTCTGTCCACAAGTCTGTTCTCTACGTCTGTGACTGTATCCCTGCCCTGCAAATAGGTTCGTCAGTACCATTTTTTAGATTCCATATATATGCGTTAATATTGTTTAAATGTAAGTGAACTGAATATCCTCTTAAGGCTCAACATGAAATAAGTTCCAATAAATGGAAAGATCGGTTTCAAAAGAGTTAGACCCTTACTATTGATGAGTGGTAACCTGAAAGCCTGGAAATGGAAGATCAGTTTCAAAAGAGTTAGACCCTTACTATTGATGAGTGGTAACCTGAAAGCCTGGAAATGGTTGTCGTTGTTACGCTTCAGTGTTCCTGGAACTGAGATCAGCAGTTCTTTGATGACTTGGTTTGGATTCCATCTTCTTCAGCCTAGTAAAGGCAGCATGGTGGACTGCCTGGAATGTGGCATCTTCTTTTTTTGATTATGGAGATTTGAAGTCTGGACTCTGAAATATTCTGTCTCTTAGTACATCCCTGCCATATTTTCTACAAGTGATGAAGACCAAATGTCACTGGTGCATTAGGATTCTACAGTCATTCTGATTTATTTCATACTTGCTTGGAAGCAACTTTAAATTAAATTCGATGTAATTTAATGGTTTCCACATGTACATTCTGTTTTCTTGGTTATAGAATCACACAACTGTATTTTTAGAAAGTGAACTGAGGGTTGTAAACTTTTGTACAGTTTATAACTGAGTTTCATTCCAAAATTTTACACATAAAGGGAAAATTGTGCAAATAAGACATTCAAAACAACGGGTGTTCCATGTGAAAGGAATACAATTGTGCTCTGAAACTAGGCTTAGTAAATGTTAGAATAAGTGTAAATGTTGTAATGCCAATGGGCAGTCTTTTGGACTCAGAAATGAACCTACCAAAAATGTTTCTTTTTTTTTTTTTTTTTTGGTTGCTTAGAGTTAGGCGTAACTGGAAAACAATTGGTACAAACACTAATCCATTGAAAATAGATGATGAGAATAGAACTGAAATGGTCTGGAAGAGAATAAGGTATGGGCAAAGGCACACTTTGAGATTAATCTTCTTCCTTCTCTGATCCTTTGTTTGATGAGCATTTTCCCATTAGGTTTTGGGCAGAGACTTGATTTTTCTTTAACTCCTGTCAGGGTTTAAAAAGTTCAGTTTATTCCAGTACTACTTCCACACTGTCTTGTATTTAAAAAAGACTACATGGTAATCTGTTTTATTACTCCCTTGACTGATAGGATTTCTATTCATTTTTATTTAATCTTTTTTGACAATAATTTATTTTCTGAACATAATTATCACTGTAATTCTGAAGTTAGTTTTCTTTTCCCCTTTAATTTCAAGAGCAGTTTCCTGTGAAAGGTCGCATGCTTCTGATTTTTTTTCTCTCTCTTTGTGTCTTTGGCAACTTGATCAATTGTAACTATCAGTAGAATTATAAAGACAAAATGATGAATGAACCTACTAATACAAATTAGTTATGTTTCAGAGTTTAAATAAAAACACGTTAACAGAGTCAGGCCCTTCTTACATATATTTAGGGAATTATGCAATTCAACACATTATGCAACTTTATATCCATCACAACTTTCATTTTCATGTATGTATGCAGGTTTATATGTGATACATAAACATTGCTGTGTTTGTTTTTATATATAAATATAAAATTTGACCTTATAATGTTGGGAATGGGTGGAGGATGGCAGGGAGGGAGGCGGAGAGAGAGAGAAAATGGGGGAGAAGAGAGATTTAGGGGAGTTAGTTTTACGTACTACAATACATATTCATGTATGTATTGCTTAGTTAAAGAGCAGCTTTTGGCACTTGCATTCTTAGGAGACTTAGCTCTGGGATTTTATTGCTTGACTTGAGATGGTCCAGGCTTGGGTAAGCTCAGACTTGAATATAGCAAGTAAGTATGTGTAGGTTGTGTCAAGATAGCTTTGTACAGTCTCATTCACCCATTTACCCACTACTCATTTGTTTATCCACTCATTCATCAAGCAACAATGGAATACTGAGTTCCCTATGAAACAATGATCTAGTGGGAGGAAGCAGATAGATTACAAATACAAGCCAGTGAATGTTGTAATAGAAGAAAGTGCAATATTCTGTGGGCATCAGGAGAACACAAATCTTTCTTCTGCTGCTTTTTCAGTTGCTCTGATACGCTACTTGCAGTCACAGAAGTTGATGAAGGAAATTAAATGCCTCAGTGGAGTCTGTGTGGACTGTCAGGCCAGGCAAAATTGAGTTCAAATCCCTGCTCTTTTAGTTATTGGTTGTGTGATTCTGGGAAAGGGGTTTTTAAGATTTAGTGCTCTGTCAATAAATGTGTTAGAAATGATCTCTACTTCATAAATTGATGTAGAGAGTAAATAGCGTAGTGTGTGAGACACTGCTGTCTCAGTGCTTGGAGCAGAGTTGATATCTGCTGAGTTAATACAAGTAGAGTGTCTTATTACCAACAGAAGTATCGGTTAAATTAATGAGACTTTTCATAGGTTTATGTTCATCAGTTCTAAATTTCGCCATTGTAAATGTTTTATAGAATATTATTTTAGATGTTTACTTGTTATGCAGGTTAAAAACAGAAAACGTTAAGACTTTTAAAGGACTACCTTTTAAGTTTGGAGCTAGAAACTTAAAACAGTTTGTTTTTATAGTTCAGTCACAATCCCAGTGTCCTAATTTTATAATTTGTACATGAGTTTGACACAAATTAACCTAAGTATATGACTTGTGTGGCTTATTTATAAGCATGGACCTTGGACCTTTAGACAATGGTTCTCTCTAGTCCTGTTCTGACAAATCTGCCTTTTAGCTAAATTTCACGATCAGAAGTTTAGTTAATTATTTGGGAAATAGTATTAGCAATCCTGTGAGTTAAGTTTCTGAGGTATTTTATACATTTATATAAATATATACACATTTTATTTATAAACTTTTTGTGTATGTAACACATATATTTTAAATGAAGCAAATGATTTTACAGATTTCTGGAGTAGATTTTAGCTTGATTCCTAAACCTTAGTAAATTAAAGCAGCTTGAATTTTGTTTTTGATAACTTTTTCATAAAGGCAAAGTTCATGGAAGACTTTTTGGTCAAAGCAACAACCTTACAAATAATAGTCTAGAATGCAGTCTACATAACTAAAGCAAACATATTACTCTGAAGCAGTGCTGTCCAACAAAAATAGCCACATAGGTAATTTAAAAAAAAGTTGAAAATAATTTTAATAATCTATGTAATCCATTATATTTAAAATGTTATCATTTTACCATGTCATCAGGATAAAGAATTAGTGCTTCTTCAGTTTTTAAATTTAAATTAATTGAAACATTCAGTTGCTTTGTTTCACTAACCATGTTTTCAGTGCTCAGTCACATACGGCTGGTTAGTGGTTATGATAATGAAAAGAAAGTGAAGGTGAAGTTGCTCAGTCATGTCCAACTCTTGCGACCCCATTTACTGTAGTCTGCCAGGTTCCTCCATCCATGGGATTTTCCAGGCAAGAATACTGGAGTAAGTTGCCATTTCCTTCTCCAGGAGATCTTCCCAACCCAGGGACTGAACCTGGGTCTCCTGCAATGTAGGCAGACGTCTTACCGTCTGAGTCACCAGGGAAGTTATGATAATAGATAGCACAGAACCAAAGTTTTCCTTTATAGCTGATTTTAGCGGTTACTTATGATTTAAAACCATTAGAAAATTAGACTAAAGTATCAGAGGCTTTTCTAAAGCTGTAACATTTTAACTTCGTTTGGAAAACAGAAACAATTTTCTTTTCAGGAACCTGCTTGTACAATGAGATAGGCAAACTTCCAAACATTCTAGTAGTCTCTAGAGTCTACTCCTGGATGATGCTAAGGAATGAACATCCTGAGGTCCTCTTAGGATAAATTTGAATGCAAGTCAGGTGGCTCAGAGATTGTTCCTCACTCAGTAACTGGACAGCATTTTCATCATTCTTGCCATTCGTAGTATGTGTCTCTGGAGATGACTTAGCTATTCTGATTTTTGGCCCACCAACAGATGACTTCTCCTAGGCCCTTGATACTAGATGACGGCAAAAAAAAAAAAAAAAAAAAATTAAATTCATCTCTAATAGAGTTATTTATCATACAGCTTTGTTGCGTACTTGGCCACTTAACAGATGCTGTGAAATGGATAATTTATATAGTGATTTACACTCAGGTGCACAGTATCTAGTACAAGTGAGAAATTTTTCTTTTTTCTTTTTGTTTAAGCTTGTGAAAATACAATGAAAGTGAAAGTCGTTCAGTCATGTCTGACTCTTTGTGACCCCATGGACTATACAGTCCATGGAATTCTCCAGGTCAGAATACTGGAGTGGGTAGCCATTCCTTTCTCCAGGGGATCTTCCCAACCCAGGGATCAAACCCAGGTCTCCTGCATTGCAGATGGATTCTTTACCAGTTGAGCAACAGGGGACACCCAAGAATATTGAAGTGGGTAGCTTATCTCTTTTCCAGCGGATTTTCCTGACCCAGGAATTGAACCGGGGTCTCCTGCATTACAGGCAGATTCTTTACCAACTGAACTATCAGGGAAGCCTGAAAATACAATAGGAATCTAATAACTTTTTGAGCGGTCCACGATATTCGTTACCGATATGCAAAGTTGGCTACAAGTATAAATTATTCCTAGTCAACATACTAAAGTTACCAATGTGCCCAGTAGCTATTTCCCATTTTCCTAGTACACAAATGCTCATTCAAGGGCATATGCTATATGCAATAATCCCTCCCCCCCAATAACTGTTATGCTTCGGAAAGTGTGTTACACTTTATTAAGGGAGAAATCAAATTAGAGTCCATCTGAAGAGTGAGTGAGGAAGTACATCTGAATGGGAGAAAAGAGAACACTTTCAAGAGAGGAAGGCATATTATATTGAACTTGGAAGGAAAATAGTTCAATCTGACAAATATTTACTCAGCAATTACTGTATGTCAGCAAATGCTATGATCTGAGGACTCAGGATTTAGCACACCATTCCTACCATCAAAGAGCTTATGGAAAATGGGAGATTTTAGACACGCATACATTGGTGAGGAATGTTTGATGGTTGAGGTAGAACAGTAGAAAGGGTATTTAAATGAAAATACTAAAGGAATTAAGGTGTGAAGCAAGGGACATAATTAAAGCATAGAAAATGGATTAAAAGAAGCAATTTTTTTCCTCCACTTTTATTGAAGTATAATTATTATGACACACAGCACTGTATAGGGGCTCCCCTGGTGACTCAGTGGTAAAGAATCTGCCTGCAATGCAGGAGACCTGGGTTCCATCCCTGGAGAAGGGAATGGCAATTCACTCCAGTATTCTCGCCTGGAGAATTCCATGGACAGAAGAGCCTGGCAGGCTGCCCACCATAGGGTTGCAAAGAGATACAAAACCAGAGAGAAAGCCAGAGAGATATCTCTAGTTTTATATTTCTTTGTGCAAAGGTCACAAAGAGATGTAAAAGCAGAGAAATTAAAAAATGTTTTCCCTTGTGATGAGAACTAAGTTTACTGTCAACAACCTTCATATATAACATTGTTGATTATATTTACCATGTTGTACCTTACATTCCGAGTACTTGTTTTACTTATAACTACAAGGTGGTTACAAATTACCTTTTGACTACCTTCATTATGTTCCCCTCCCCCCGCCTCTAGTAGCCACAATCTGATTTCTTTTTCTATAAGTTCATTTGTTTCTGAAATATAATTGATCTACCACATAATTCCTATTACAAAATATAGTGATTTAATATTTCTCTATATTTCATAATGATTATCATGGTAAGTCTAGTTACCAAGGAAGCAGTTTTTGAAGAGGGAACATCAGGAGATAGCAAGCTAGAGAGAGAATTTGATCCAACACAGCAGTTAATGAAAGATTTTGGTAGGAATGTGATCCTAGGCAGCTCTTTACTTCAGGAAATATAAAGTTTGGTGGTCGGAAGAGCAGAAGATTAGATAGGAGGCTATACTTGTAATACAATTAATGATAAGAAGAGTGAATTGTAGGAAGTAAAGGGGAAGGGAGGGGACAAATTCATAATGGATGTAGAAGGAAAATGGTTTGGCCACTGATTAGCTGAAGGAAGGCGGGGGAGGGGTCAGAGGTGACTCAGGATTTAAACTAAACCTCTAGGCAGGCAGTACCCAAGATAGGACGGTATAGTTGAGGAAAATATAACGAGTTCCATAGTAGGTGCACTGAATTGTAGATCCCTGTAAAACATATAGAAGTAGACTTCCAAAAAGCAATTGTAAACAGAAAATTGAAATTTGGGAGATAGGTACAGTCTGAGGATACATGTATACAAGTTTTTGAGAACAGTATCACCTGTTAAATTAGATGCTGTGAAAATGCATTATCAGTAACAGAGGATAGGAAACACTGCAAAAATAGAAGGACCTGCTAACACAATAAAATTTCTGGGAGTTGATAGCTGTTATCTTCTCGGAAGTCACTACAGCGTCCAGCCCCCTACTATTTAATGATGTGGTTTTTGATGTGTGACATTTTAAAGTGTGTCTCCGCTTCAGAAGTAATTTGTAACAGTTGGTGCTTGGTTCCAACTCATTCCATCGATGATGTTTGAAAGCTAAAAGCATTGAGTGGGATCCAGTGTAAGAAAAGATTCTTCAGGTGGTCCAGACTAAACGGTAAACAATTCTAATGCTTGGTTTTGTATGACCCTGATGAGACCTCTGGTGCTCAGGGTATCTGTATCAAAATTACAGGCTGTTTGGAATCTAGGGAAAGCCACAGTAGGAGGATCAAATAGAATTTCCAGAGTTTAGAATAAAACGTTATAGGTAATTCTTTTCATTTTGAGAAAGAACTCACTGTTATTGGGTTCTGATGGACTGTGGAATCACAAGCCCTCCCACCCCAAAATGTTCCCAAGCTTCCCTGCTGTTTCTTTGATTGCCTTTTGTAGGCGTGAGCTGCTTAAGTGCAAGATGCTTTGGCTTCTTCATCTTTGTGTGCCCGAATCCTAGCAGGATGTTTAAGCACTTACTCATTGCTCAAAACATACTGGTTAAAAGTTCATTTCCTTGGCCCTGTAGTTATTGATATCTGCTAAGGAAACATGAGGAAAATGACTACAATATATAATATATATTATAGATATAATCATACTATGATAGATTTGTATTTATATCTTTAAAATAGAGGAAGATTTGAAAGAACGTTAATTTTCAGCAGTAGAGAAATGCCTGACTAAATTATGGGATGTAGACAGAATATTTCACAGTCATTAAAAGCTGTGATTTTGAAAAAAACATTGATGACATGATAGCGTAAGTAGGATATAGTCCTAAATTTAGAATATAATGTCTAACACTGTAAGCACAACATGCTTAGAGTTCTATCTTTAAATTCATATGTGCTTGAAGGAAATATATGTGGCAGGAATTCCTCTTAGGACGAGGTCTGTTTTTGTTTAGGATGATATATTGAGCCTAGTAGTAGTGTGTGCTCAGTTGAGTCTGAATATTTGCAACCCCATGGGCAATAGCCAGTCAGTCTTCTCTGTCTATAGGATTTTCCAGGCAAGAATGCTGGAATAGGTTGCCATGCCCTCTTCATGGGGTCTTACTGACCCTGAGTTTGAACCCGCATCTCTTGCATCTTCAGTATTGACAGGTGGATTCTTTACTGCCAGAACCATCTGGGAAGCCTATTTCGAGCTTAATACAATAGCAGATAAAACACAGAGATTATGTGTTAGTAGTAAAAATGAAGCAGTATGAAAAGAGCTACAAAGGGGCTGTACTTTACATAAGGTGGTCATGGAGGTTTTCTCTGATTGGTCACATCAGAGCAGAAACTTGGGGTATAGGAGATAAACCAGTCTGTTTGTTTGCTGGTGAAAATGATCCAGTAAAAAGAAAAATTTTGACAATGGAATGGAGAGAAGGGATGGTCACAGGAACTGGGTCCTTGATTAGGCACAGATGAGAAGTTAGCCTTAGCTGTGAGTGAAATGATTCCTTCACCATGAAGGCAGGGCATGTGGCTACTATTACTGTAGGTTAATAGGTATTGGAGTGGGAGTTTATTAAAATTCTGTATTGATTGCTTCTGTCTTCCCAGTACAATAGAGGGAAGGTCATCAAATAAGAGTCAGAATAAGAGAAGAGGAGATGTATGAAATAGTCATGTATGAGAATGGGAGTGGATCAATATTTAATTACAAAGTATATAAAAATTTCTATTATTTTGTGTATCTGGGGTGAATTTTTTATTTATCCATAAGTACAGGTGGTTTTTTTTTTTTTGTCTCCACATCACTTTATGTCTTTTTCCATCTCCTTGTAACCAAAGTGGTTAATCCAGTGGCAAATGGACAGAAAATAGAAATGAAGAGAACTTTCTTGGTTCTTGAGCTTCTAAGGCAATTTGTCATAACTCTCTCTTTTCTGCTAGTGAAATAATAGGATTCTTCTCACCGTTTCTCAACAGGGTGGTGGCGACTGTCCAGAAATGAGTATCGGAGCTATAAAAATTGCCTTGGAAATTTCTCTTCCTGGGTCTTTCATCTATGTTTTCACTGATGCGCGATCCAAGGATTATCGACTCGCTCATGAGGTGCTGCAGCTTATCCAACAGAAACAGTCACAGGTGAGTAGGGGTCAACCCCCCACCCCCCAATTTTCCATCTGAACACAGCTGTAAGAAATACAGCATGTAAGAGATTGCCTCCACTCTCACTATGCCATGTGTGGCAAATGTCAATAACTACAATTATGGATCCATATATAAGGGCCCCAGTATATATGTATGTGTCATTTAATGTAAATGGATATGTGATATTTGTACACAGCATGTAAATGCACTGTTTCACAATATGGAAAAGAAATGATTACGGTTTAATTAAGATGTTTGTTATCGTCTTATCCGTATAACTGACAAAAGCATAGCCCTAACAGAAAAAGCCTTTATTTCCAGTGTCACCTCCTATGTGAAATCTTGAGTCAGTTACTCATTGTATCAGTTAGCTATTGCTGAGTAACAAGCTGTTCTAACTCTCAGTGACTTAAAACAGTAGTCATGTATTTCTCACATGGTTGTCGGACTCAGTTGCCCTAGGCTCTGGTTGCTCACTTGTGTATCTAGGCATAGTTTGGTTTTGGCTTATCTCAGCTGATCTCTGGGTGACTTGGCTTTTCCTTGCAAGTTTCTCCACCTCTTTCTGAGACCAGTAATCCAGTTTAGGCATAATCTTGTCATGACCAAGGCAGAAACACTGAGAGATCAAGTGGACATACACAAGGCGATGGCACCCCACTCCAGTACTCTTGCCTGGAAAATCCCATGGACGGAGGAGCCTGGTGGGCTGCAGTCCATGGGGTCGCTAAGAGTTGGAAACGACTGAGCGACTTCACTTTCACTTTTCACTTTCATGCATTGGAGGAGGAAATGGCAACCCACTCCACTATTCTTGCCTGGAGAATCCCAGGGATGGGGGAGCCTGGTGGGCTACCGTCTATGGGGTCGCACAGAGTCGACTCAAGCAGCAGCAAGCAGCAGCAGCTTGAGTGTCAGTTTGGAACCAGTAGAGTATGCATTTTGCCTTGTGCTTATGGCCAAAACAAGTCAGATTTCCAGGCTTTGATTCAAAAATGACAAAGTAAACTTTACCTCTTTTGTAAGGTTAACTTCAAGATCACCTGTAAATTGCATGAATCAGGAAGATACACACACACACGCATACATACACATGTCTCCCACTTGCCTGGCAGTATGTTAATATACAGCAAGTGCTCAATAACCATATGATGACTTCCCCAAATGCTTTAAATTGTCTTCTTTTTTTTCCAAAACTGTAGGTGGTATTTGTGCTTACTGGAGATTGTGATGACAGAAGCCATATTGGATACAGAGTCTATGAAGAAATTGCCTCTACGAGTTCTGGTCAAGTGTTCCATCTGGACAAAAAACAAGTTAATGAGGTCAGTTTAATAAAGCGGGTCTACTTTATTACTCACTACCTTATCAACATCACTTGGACAAACCTAATTGTGTCAGTTTTGATTTCAAGAACAATTCAAACAAAAAAGTTTTTCCCCCTGGGCTACACGTTAATAAAGGCATTAAACTGATGTTCAGAAGCGTAGGTTTATCTGGTATTAATTTCTAGACAGTGTTATGCTATACTGATAAATTATTTACGTTTCAGTATACATTTATTTAAAATTCATTTAGTGGAACTTGAAAACTTTTGTAGTTTTTATTGTTTAGTAAGGTTAGTTTGTATTTCCGATGTAAAGCTTTTGGATAACTGGTAAAATGAGGCTTGATTTGACTCTTCCTTGACTCATTTTACATTTGTTCACTAAACTAGAATATAAGAAGTTAGTTGTTGAGTCAAATTCTAATAAAGTTTGACCTCTAAAATAAAAAATAAAAACTATTGCTCAATAACTATATACTTATCTAAAAATTTTTATGATAGTCTAAAACACATATTAAGAAAATTTTTGTAGTTTCTAAAAATGTGTTTGAGATATGTTTAATTGTCATGATTCTCTCTTTTGTTCTGTTACCTTGCCTTGACCCTACCTGTGATGATAAAATTTTGTTTACTTATTTATTTGGCTCCCAGGTAAGTTTCTAGGAACATGCCAAAATGAAGATAAGATATGACATTTGCATAATTCATGTTTGATTTGATGTGGTCAGGGTATCTATACAAATTTTATTTATTTATTTTTTTTAAATTTTATTTTTTTGTCATTACTGCAATTAATATTAAAATTTTTCTTAACAATTTTCAACTATTGAAGAAAAATAGCATGATTAACTATATTGTGTGTGTTTATATAAACACACATACATAAATATATATCCACAGATATATACACACATACTCATATATATATATACATACATGTGGATGTGTGTGTGTTCTTATTTTCCTCTTTTTTTGTGACCTAATATGTGATGAATACTTAAGTTTCTGATATGAGCTGAAAAGATGTTTTTTTTCTTTGTAACACAGGATTTTACATATATGTATATATATAATATACACATTATATACAAATATATATATATTTATAAATATATAAATTTATAATATATGTACATTTATATATTTATATATAAATTATCTGGAGCATATTATGCTTAGTCAAATAAGACAGAGAAAGACAAATACCATATATTTTCACTTATGGGTGGAATCTCAGGAAAATAATACAAATGGACAGATGTAACAAAACAGAAGCGGACCCACAGAGAACAAATTTGTGATTATTGGAGGGGAATGGGTGGGGAGAGGGCAAAACAGGTGAAAGGATTTAAAAGGTACAAACTAATAAGCATAAAATAAATAAGTTTTAAGAATATAGTGGACAGCACAGGGGATATAGTTAATAAACAAGTTCTGTTCATTTCATGACAGACTCCCTTGTCTTGAAAGAAATGGTTCACTATGTCCTCTTATGACTAAAGAGTTCCTATTAGATCATGTAGGAACTAATGGCACATTGCAGATTTCTAGAATAAATAATTTAGTTAAAATATTTTTTATTAATATATGATATACAAACATGGAAGATTACTTTAGTGTAAACAAGTTTTCTTGTAAGAAACAGCCTTTAGAGGAAACTATGACTTGAGTCCGTATTGTGTCCATTGTGGTGGTTTATCACTAAGTCATGTCTGACTCTGCAACTCCATGGATTGTAGCCTGCTAGGCTCCTCTGTCATGGGATTCTCCAGGCAAGAATATTGGAGTGGGTTGCCATTTCCTTCTTCAGGGCATCTTCCCGACCCAGGAATTGAACCCGGGTCTCCTGTGTTGCATGCAGATTCTTTACTGACTGAGCTATGAGGGAAGCGTCCCTGAGCTTTGAGGGAAGCTGTGAGGGAAGTGTCCCTCAGTGTCCACTGTAGCAATTCAGAAATGCCTGGGCAGGTCTGACCACTACAGGGGGAGACCTTAACAGTTATTTGAATAAACATCTGCATGAGAGTTTGGGAGCCTGAAGTTGGAGAAGAGTGCGAGGTATCTCTCTCTGGAACTAGGTTTCTTGTCCCTTGACCTTGTGCTTGACCCTAATGATGGGAATGTCACCATTTTGAGTTGTTTTTAACCTAGGATTATGTAAGACTCTGGGGTACAGTCAATATCATTAGCATGAAGTAGGGCATAGTGGGGAAGAGCATCATTCTCTCTTATATCAGTGAGGATATCACCCACTTAGGGGGTTCTGAGGCTTTTGGGGGAGTGGTAGTGGTGTTCAGTGCAGATAGATGGGGCATTGATGGCAACAAAGGATGCGATGCCCAGAGGACAGGGTGTTTCCCAGCAGAAGGTACTACAGAAGAGAAGAGGCGAGAAGAGTCAAGGCTACGGTCAGCAAGCACCTAGTGCATTTGAAAGAGCAGCTGACTGAACCTGCAGGTATAACTTGGAGATTCTCAAAACATGTTGGATAAACTTCTAGACCTTTGCCAACAAAGGCCTGTCTAGTCAACGCTATGATTTTTCCAGTGGTCACGTATGGATGTGAGAGTTGGACTATAAAGAAAGCTGAGCACCAAAGAATTGATGCTTTTGAATTGTGGTGCTGGAGAAGACTCTTGAGAGTCCCTTGGACTGCAAGGAGATCCAACCAGTCCATCCTAAAGGACATCAGTCCTGAATACTCATTCTGAATATTCATTGGAAGGACTGATGTTAAAGCTGAAACTCCAATACTTTGGCCACCTGATGCGAAGAACTGACTAATTTGAAAAGACCCTGATGCTGGGAAAGGTTGAAGGCATGAGAAGAAGGGGATGACAGAGGATGAGACGGTTGGATGGTATCACCGACTCAGTGGACATGAGTTTGAGTAAACTCTGGGAGTTGGTGATGGACAGGGAGGCCTGGCGTGCTGCAGTCCATGGGGTTGCAAAGAGTCAGACACGACTGAGCGACTGAACTGAACTGAAACTTCTAGGGAGAACCTTAGAACTTTATTGTTGGGTTTCCCTTGTGGCTCAGTGGTGAAGTATCCACCTGCCAGTGTAGGAGACACAGGTTTGACCCCTGGGTCCAGAAGATCCTTTGGAGAAGGAAATGGCAACCCATTCCGGTATCTTCTTGGGAAATCCTATAGACAGAGGAGCCTGGTGAGCTATTAATACATGGGGTCATAAACAGTCGGACACAATTTAGTGATTAAATGATGACAAACATAGGACATTATTAGGTTTGGATCCCAGAGCTAGAATATAACCTTGTCTGTCCCATTAGTGTGACAATTTATATTCATATACTCAGAGAAAATTGATTTATGAAAAATTGAAAATACTATTGTCTTAAATGAAGATTATAAGCCCTACAGAGGTACAGACTTTCTTATTAAACAAATGGGATGATGCGTAGTCCTAAGAAAGAATTCTGTTGTTTAGTCGCTCAGTTGTGTTTGACTCTTCATGACACCATGGACTGCAGCACACCAGTCTTCCCTGTCCTTCATTGTCTCCTGGAGTTTGCTCAAACTCATGTCCTTAGAGTTGATGATACCATCCAACCATCTCATCCTCTGCTGCCCTTTTCCCCTTGTGCTTTCAACCTTTCCCAGCATCAGGGTCCTTTCTAATGAGTCAGCTCTTCCCATGTCAGGTGGCCAAAGTATTGGAGCTTCAGCTTCAGCATCAGTCCTTCCAATGAATATTCAGGGTTGATTTTCTTTAGGATTGACTGGTTTGATCTTGCAGTCTGAAGGACTCTGAAGTGTCTTCTTCAGCACCACAGTTCAAAAGCATCAATACTTCTGCACTCAGCCTTCTTTATGGTCCAAATTACCAAATAATTTATAGGAATAACAGTTTAAAAGTTTTGGTATAAATTATAGAAAATTGTATGGATGTAGATATATAACAGAAATTTAACCCGCTGCTATGTTAATAGTCTTTTTCTCCTAGATTATCAGTTGATACTCAGATCTTTAAGTTCAGCTAGGTAGAAGAGGACTAGATAAAAGCATTACTCAGACTGCCCATTTTTGTAAGCTGGAGTGTAATGCCAACAGGGATGGGCTTTAATGTTTATGTCAACCAAATCAATTCCAATCCCCCTTTCAGTTGGTTCATGAAAGGTCATTAAATCTCAAGAGAGACTTAGCTAAGGGTGTCTTGGAAAAGATATTTTCTGGATATTGTCCTGCATGGATGTAAATTCCATGTCTGGTGTAGGTATCTTCATACACGTCTGAGCTTGAAATAAATATGAGGGGGATTAGAGAGCTAAGGAAGTCCAGAGCCTTTGGATTAAGTAAACATTCTTACTGTCCTACCTCTAAGCCCAAGAATTAGGGAAGTGATCTTTTTGTTTAAGCTGGTTAGAGTTGAATATTATGGTACCTTAAAAATAAATGCATCCTTACTGATAAATTGCACTTATCTCACCCACTAGTAAGGTAATGCTCAAAATTCTCCAAGCCAGGCTTCAGCAATACGTGAACTGAGAACTTCCAGATGTTCAAGTTGGTTTTAGAAAAGGCAGAGGAACCAGAGATCAAATTGCCAATATCTGCTGGATCATCGAAAAAGCAAGAGAGTTCCAGAAAAACATCTATTTCTGCTTTATTGACTACACCAAAGCCTTCGACTCTGTGGATCACAATAAACTGTGGAAAATTCTGAAGGAGATGGGCATACCAGACCACCTGACCTGCCTCTTGAGAAACCTGTATGCAGGTCAAGAAGCAACAGTTAGAACTGGACATGGAACAAAAGACTGGTTCCAAACAGGAAAAGGAGTATGTCAAGGCTGTATATTGTCACCCTGCTTATTTAACTTATATGTAGAGTACATCATGAGAAAGGCTGGGCTGGAAGAAGCCCAAGCTGGTGTCAAGATTGCTGGGAGAAATATCAATAACCTCAGATATGCAGATGACACCACCCTTATGGCAGAAAGTGAAGAGGAACTAAAAAGCCTCTTGATGAAAGAGGAGAGGGAAAAAGTTGGCTTAAAGCTTAACATTCAGAAAACTAAGATCATGGCACCTAGTCCCATCACCTCATGGGAAATAGATGGGGAGACAGTGGAAACAGTGTCAGACTTCATTTTTTTGGACTCCAAAATCACCGCAGATGGTGACTGCTGCCATGAAATTAAAAGACGCTTACTCTTTGGAAGGAAAATTACGACCAACCTAGATAGCATATTAAAAAGCAGAGACATTACTTTGCCAACAAAGGTCTGTCTGGTCAAGGCTGTGGTTTTTCCAGTGGTCATGTATGGATGTGAGAGTTGGACTGTGAGGAAGGCTGAGCACTGAAAAATTGATGCTTTTGAACTATGGTGTTGGAGAAGACACTTTTTTTTTTTCATTTATTTTTATTAGTTGGAGGCTAATTACTTTACAGTACTGTAGTGGTTTTTGTCATACATTGACATGAATCATCCATGGAGTTACATGTATTCCCCATCCCGATCCCCCCTCCCACTTCTCTCTCCACCCGATCCCTCTGGGTCTTCCCAGTGCACCAGGTCCGAGCACTTGTCTCATGCATCCAACCTGGGCTGGTGATCTGTTTCACCCTAGATAATGTACATGTTTCAAAGCTGTGGAGAAGACTCTTGAGAGTCCTTTGGACTGCAAGCAGATCCAACCAGTCCATCATGAAGGAGATGAGTCCTGGGTGTTCATTGGAAGGACTGATGCTGAAGCTCCAATACTTTGGCCACCTCATGCGAAGAGTTGACTCTTTGGAAAAGACCCTGATGCTGGGAGGGATTAGGGGCAGGAGGAGAAGGGGACGACAGAGGATGAGATGGTTGGATGGCATCATCGACTCAATGGGCATGAGTTTGAGTAAACTCCGGGAGTTGGTGATGGACAGGGAGGCCTTGTGTGCTGCGATTCATGGGGTCGCAAAGAGTCGGACACGACTGAGCGACTGAACTGAACTGCACTGAGCTTATAAAAGTGAAAGTCATTCAGTCTTGTCCAACTCTTTGTGACCCCGTGGGCTATACAGTCCATGGAATTCTCCAGGCCAGAATACTGGAATGGATTGCCTGCCTATTCCTTCTCCTTCAGATGTTCCCGACCCAGGAATTGAACTGGAGTCTCCTCATTGCAGGCAGATTCTTTACCCACTCAGCTATCAAGGAAGTCCTCCTAACTGTTAAGAATTCTGTATTTTTTTGTGACATGGTCTCTGTAAGTCCCAGGTTCTTTGTAAAAGAAAGGATAAATCGGAATATGTAAATGTAAAATGGGGATAGTAGAATTATACATTTCAGGAAGTTATCATATTAAATGAGATAATGCATATAAAATGTTCTCCCAAGTTCCACTATAGGGCAAGTGCCCAATAATTGGTAACTAGTATTGTTTTAATCCTTATAATGTTGTTATTTTGCTTTCAAAGTAGGGAAATTGTGCCACTGTGTTTGTCAGAAACCAGATGGCTTCTTGTTGTTGTTGGGAAATAAATTTGAGTGGGACAGTCTGGGAAGAGGCTGGCGAGATGGTTCTTTTTTTTGATGTGTGTAAAAGAGATGTTCTGAAGGGGTTTCTGGAGCCCCATAAGCCAATATATTCCTTAAAGCCACCAAAGTAAATGATTTTTTTTAAACAAAAAGCAGAATGACAGTGTTGAAATTGGATTGGCAAAATTTTTAGCATGTAATATAGCCATTTCTCTTCTAATTGTTCCAGATTCTCCTATTTTGTAAATATTATAAACTCTAAGGAACCTAGATGCTATAATGATGTCTGCACATTTAATAGGTATAAGAACTGTGGTGAAGTCATACACATACTGAGTCCTTTCATTTTAATAGAGTGATTTTTTTCATCGTTTGTTTCCAAAGGAATCTGTTGAGTATTATGCTTTATCCTCCTAACCCAGTTCATCAGTTTCCTAAGCGAGCAGGTTATATTTTGTGTCAACTCTCTTGAGATTTCTTGAAGTTTTTTTCTTTCTTCTGTTCATTTTTTTGGAGAAGATCTAGGTATCTTTCATCTTTATTTAACATAAAAGAGAAACCAAAGAAAAGGAAGTATTTGGCTGAGCATCAGGGGTATATAAATCATTGTGTGGTATTACTCTTTGGCAATACAAGTTAAGACACATCTCAAAGATGTACTTAATTCATGTTTGAAGACGGAAAAGGAACTGAACAGTCTAAGTCTTTCATTTCTTTGTAAACTGGGTGATTGTCAGTGATGCAACTAATGCTTCCTAGGTTTAAGTCCAAGTTTGAAATCTCAAAGTTACCCACAGATGTTATATTCTTGTGTCCAAGAACCTAACACAAAAGATCCATCATCCAGTGGGTAATTCACTTGTTTTGTCTCCCAATCCTTTCTCTCCACCTCTTCCAGCCGATGTCTTCAGGTATCTCCGTTTCCAACCCCCCGCCCCCAAACCTCTCCCTTTACATCCCACACTTGTGGATTGCCTTTATTCCCCACTCCTAAATAATGCTGGCTAGCTGACTATGTTATAGAAGAAAGAAATTTTATTAAATAAAGAAACAGTTTTCAAGAAATTTACATTTTTGAAAGAGATCAATGATGATATTTAGAAGTCCCATGAGAATATATCTTAATGACTGTCCTGTCATATAACTTGCAGGTTGTTGGTGTAGGATGTTTTAGTTACAACATTCCTTTTTAATACCCAGGGCTTTCTTCTAGCGAGGGTGCCCTGTGCTACTCTGTTTGGCATGGACATATTCCTCTTGATTTTCTATCAGACATGAAAGACTCCCGTAACTCTTTCCTTTCCTTGTAAGAATAAGAAAATATGCTGTGTGATTAAGAAAATGATACCAGACCAAAATGATTGGGTGCTTGCTATGGCCACTAAGCAAGAGCTGAATTTTATTTTACTTCATTTCATTTTACTTAATCCTTACTACTGCCTATAAGAAAGACACCATGAAACAGGCTCTGTATCAACCTAGAGGGGTGGGATGGGGCAGGAGATGGGAGGGAGGTTCAAAAGGGAGGGGATATATGTGTACCTGTGGCTGATTCAGGTTGAGGTTTGACAGAAAACAGCAAAATTTTGTAAAGCAATTATCCTTCAATAAAAAAATAAAAAAAAAAAGACTCCATGAACGTCACCTCTATTTCACAGATGAGGGGAAGAGGCATAGGGAGGCAGACCATCTTACTCAGGGTTAAACTGCTGCTGGCTGTAAATGTCCGAATGTAGGGAACATATACATTATTTATCCTGTAACTGTACCCATAATCATGGTGAATCCCACCTCTGATTTCCTCTTTTGTTTTTATCAGATGATGCAGTTTTAACAGTAAATGACACATCAGAGGTTCCATCCTGATTCATTTGTTCAGCACATGTTTGAGCTACCTTATGCACACTGGGAAAGCAAGATCTTTGAAGTTTCTTCATTGATAGATAGGATAGAGCCACATGAGATTAAGCAAATAAGGAAATTTCAATAGTTGTTGTTGTTGTTCAGTAGCTCAGTCGTGTCCAACTCTTTGTGACCCCATGGACTGCAGCATGTCAGGCTTCCCTGTCCCTCACCAGCTCCCGGAGTTTGCTCAAACTCATGTCCATTGAGACTGTGATGCCATCCAACCATCTCGTTCTCCATCATCCCCTTCTCCTGCCTTCAATCTTCCCCAGCATCAGGATCTTTTTCCAATAGTAGGCTCTTTGAATCAGGTGGCCAAAGTATTGGAACTTCAGCATCAGTCCTTTCAGTGAATATTCAGAACTGATCTCCTTTAGGATTGATGGTTGGATCTCCTTGTAGTCCAAGGGACTCTCAAGAATCTTCTCCAACACCACAGTTCAAAAGATTCAATTCTTCCGTGCACAGCCTTCTTTATGGTCCAGCTTTCACATCCTTACATGACTACTGGAAAAATCATAGCTTTGACTATACAGAACTTTGTTGGTAAAGTAATGTCTCTGCTTTTTAATATGCTGCCTAGGTTGGTCATTGCTTTTCTTCCAAGGAGCAAGTGTCTTTTACTTTCATAGCTGCAGTCATCATCCATGGTGATTTTGGAGCCCAAGAAAATAAAGTCTGTCACTGTTTCCATTGTTTCCCTTTATATTTGCCATGAAGTGATGGGACCAGATGCCATGATCTTAGTTTTTTGAATGTTGAGTTTTAAGCCAGATTTTTCACTGTCCTCAGTAGTACCCAGCACAGTCGACTTGGGCATCTGATCTAAATTGACCACCCTCTACTTTATAAAGGATTGGAAAGGCACTGAAAATGCTGTCTACTTTTCTTTGAATAAGTGGCAGGGTAGTAAAAGTCCAAGGTTTTAAAAATCTTGGTTCTAAGTTCTCCTCCGTCGTAGGCAAAACTGTCCCAGCCACTGCTGAAGCCAACGTGCTCTGGGAGTTTACCATCAACTTTCTTACAGCAGCAAGGAGAGAGGGAAGTCATCCCAGAATTTTCACTCTAAGAATGATTAAAGAAGCAGGATATCAGTAATTATCTGAGCAGAAAAGAGATGGCTCACTCAGCAGGGGCAAAAGAAAGTTTAGTGAATAACAGACTACCAAGGTGTGGGCTGGGCTAAGCACAGCTAACAAGCAGTGTTGAAGCTTTAAGAATCCAGCAACAATAGAGGAGAGGGTTTGGACCAGCGCCCAGGGAGATCAAGATTGAGATCCTCTGACAGGCAAACTGCAGCCGTGGAGGATAAAACCTGGGGAATCTTTCTTCATGCTTTTCATTTCACCCCGTCTAACTGGAAGCTGGGAGACCATGGAGACCCTAGTGAAGCAGTTCTCAAAGGTCAGCATCCCTGGATGCAGAGCCTAAAGGAGAAGGACAGAGCATTCATCTAGAGGGGCAAAATAAAAGTTTCCAGTACAAGCAGAACTGTGAAGTAAAGACTCCAGGCCCTGGGACTGACTCATATCCCAGCCATGGGATGTTACATAAGTTACACAGTCTTTCTCAGTTTCCACATCTGAAAAAGAGGAGGATGATAGTACCTATTTCAAAGTTATTGTATTTAGAGCATACCAATAAATATTAACTTCTTATTTTTATTTAGTGATGTATTTTAGTCAAAATATTCTAGCAACATTTAAAAATTTTTTCCTAAGACAAATATGTATTTAGTGTCCATCTGTGTTGAGATAACCAAACACAGATGCTATGATGGGGCTTTAGGATATGGGAGATCTGGATTTAAATGAGTACTCTGTCTTTAGCTCGTTGGAAACTTTCTGTAACTTCTCTGAGACTTTCTTCATGTGATAACAGGCATACTAATTAACTCACAGGACTGTCATGAAGCTTAAATAAAATAAGGGTACATGTAATAAGCCGAATAGAGTCCCAGGAGAATGGAAATCAGCGAGCCTGGAGGTTCTCCTATGCTAGAGAGAACCTATGATTTTGCTTTTATTGTAGGTCCTTGGGATGTCCTCCTGTGGGGTATTTTGGTGAGCCCCACCTTTACAAATAAATACCTAAGGAAGAATGAACCCAGACTAGTAAAGGCTTTTTGAGATTCTCAAATATTTACAATTGCCCTGTGTTTGTCATGTTTTCTTATTTTCACATCACAGTAAAACCGTTTAAAGGTAAAGGGTTTAACTGCTTACTGTGGGAATAATAATAGTATCAACTATAGTCATAATAACATAGGTCACCCCTAGAGAGCACTTATTATATTCCAGGCACTATGCTGAGTGCATTCCTTCAATCATCACAGATCTATGGGCGTTAGAAAAATGTTTAAACAGTAAGTTATGTGATTTTTTGCTCCCCACCCCCAAATGTGCCCATGGCCTCATTTAACCATATGTGTAACCTATAAAACACTAGTGATAATAATATCATAAGCACTCTCAGGAAGCTCCAAAGAGAATAAATCCCACTTTCTCGGAGTCTACCTGGAGTCAGCCTGTGTAGTTGCCAGCTGCAGAGAGGAGAGGAAAGTAGGAAGAGTCCCTGGATGCCCTGCGTGGGAAGAAGCAGGGGGAGGTGATTGGGCGAAGTGTCCTGAAGCTGAGGAACAGACAGGTTCATGGAGTTCTGGAGGGAGACAGAACAGATGATCATTTTTCTGTATGTAACATGTATTGAGACTCTAAAGAAAACATCTTTATTTGTTTCCATTGGGAAGGGAAGAGTTGAACTTACTAGATATTTCAGAGGCAATAACTGAAACCCAGGAAAATGACATGTCAATTGGCAACTGATCAGGTGAAAAATATGAATAACCTGGCAACCAAGAGCCTCATTGATTAGAAATTACTGGATATATTTCTCTTGTGAGTTTTATATTCTTTTTCATTGAGGTCAGTATTGATATTAGAAAAGCTGTAAGCTTTTGCTGGAGAATGAATTCAGCACAGCCTCTTCCTGCAATATTGCTAAAGGCTACTTGTGATTAGAATTCAGAACAAGAGCTTTCTGTGTATGAGCTAGCTTAATGATGAGACTCTGAAACCCAGGGTTTTGAACAGTTAGTTCTCCAAAATGAGGTGTCTGCCGTTTTCTTTTCCTCTGTTTCAAGTTTCACTCCAGTCATTATTTCAAAAACATAACCTTGCTGACCTTGAAAATAAGTAGGAACGGGTGATTCCTCTGAATTTGGAAAATGTATGAGATAGTTATAATATCTAGAAAGCTTCTGGAAATGTGTGAAAAGAACACATTAATGTTTCCACTTATTCCTTCTTTGAATTCACCTAATTAAGTGTTGAAAATGAAGTGGAGAGCTCAGAGCTCATATTTTAAAATAAGATGGATATCTCTACATCCACAAAAACACCAAAAAGGGAATACATACCTTAGTTCCAGTGGAATGCTTTCTTCCTTTATTGTTATGCCGATTGACATGTTTTCATGAGTGTGTGCTGGATACACACACTCCTGTCACTGTCTTGTCTCTCCAGGGCACCTGGAGTGCTTTACAGGTCACCAAGATGATTACATGAAGCCATGTATACTTTATGGTTTCAGTTGTTTAGAAAAAAACCAAAATATAATAATTTATTGTTTAAAAAACTATTTATTGCTCACAGGCCTCTGAGAATGGGAACAGTTTTTCAGGATGGCATTTAAAGTATCCATAAAACATAATATTCCTTGCATGTGGGGTGGGGGGGAGATGACTGTTCTCAACAGAATCTTATTTAGGCAAAATATACCAAGAGTTTCTCCAATGTGAAATACTGGGGAATAGGGAGTATTTAAAAGATATGCTCTGTAAGGAAAATGAGAATTCCACCTTTCATTTCATGGTTCCATTTTCCGTACTGGCTCTGGGAACTGTTTGAAGCACTAGTTACAGACTGTGGCAGTACTTTCTGTAAGGGAGTCACACCCACAAAAAAAAGCTCCCTGCCTATGAAATGTAAAGACAGTCATGATATTTCATCTCTGGCATTACTTGTCTACGAAACTCAGAAAATGAATGGATACCACTCACTAAATTTTCTTTCTAAAATACCAAAAAAGCAAAGAGAAAGGAGAAAAGCTATTATAAATGCCTGAAAGAACGTTCCTTAAAGAAAAAAAACAATATTATTTAAGGGCAGATATTAGCCAATAGATTATATGCATTCAACAGGATGAAAATAAGTAGAACAAGAAATAAACTTGTTTACTGAACTGATTCTTTTTTTTAATGTGCATTGCAAAATTTTGTAAAATGCTTTTCGTTTTTTATTGAGGTATTGCCAGTTAACAGTGTTTTGATAGTTTCAGGTGAACAATGTAGCTGATTCTATTTTGATTTTTGTTCAGTTGCTCAATTGTGTCTGACTTTTTGTGTCTCCATGGACAGTATCTCATCAGGCTCCTCTGTCCATGGGATTTTCCAGGCAAGAATATTGGAGTGGGTTGCCATTTTCTTCTCCATTTTGATTAGAAGCTGAAATAAAATATAGATCTTAACTGAGATGTCATCTTTAATTCAATCAGTTACTTGCATATCTAATTCTAGATTTGCAGGCATCTTACTTATCAAAAAGTTAGTGTCAATCTCAGTCTTTGAAAAATTTATTCAAATCTGCACTGACTTGAAAGCAACAATCTGTTTTCTCCATTTAGAAGACTTGATGGAAGTTAAAGACTTAAGTTGAGATAAAAAAGTGTCCCAAATGCTTGATATTTAAAACTGAAACAACTAATTAGCCTCTGAAATCACTGATCTTGATCTCTTGAAGAGTTTTGACTGAGAACCACAAAGGAACACAAGAAAATATGAAGAAAATTATTGAAGCAGATAAAATTCTACTGAGCCATTTTCCTAGAACCACAACAATTTGGATATTTCCTTTCATGTTTTATCTATTTAAAATTTAAATGTTCCTTTTAAAGTTTTTTGTTTATAGAGAAAGCATATGTTTATATTAAAATAGTGATGTACACTTTCTCCATCATTGTCTATGTACACACCTAAAATATATATGTCAGAGTATATCTGATCTAATTTCAGAAAGAATAAAAGAACTAACAGATTTAAGAGGTTATATACCTGTTGTTTCAAAAAAATAGTGTATTTTATAAAGATTTATATTATTGTTAAGAAAGCAGTTACAAAGCAATAAGGATTTACTGTGTAGCACAAGGAAATATAATATCTTGTAATAACCTATAATGGAAAAGAATTTGAAAAAGTATATATACATGCATATATATAAGTATATACACACACATTTATGTATATATACATGTACATACATACATATATGGGACTTCCCTGGTGGCTCAGCTGGTAAGTAATCTGCCTGCAATGTAGGAGACCTGACTTTAATCCCTGGGTTGGGAAGATCCCCTGGAGAAGAGAATGGCAACCCATTCTAGTATTCTTGCCTGGAGAGTGCCATGGACAGAGGAGCCCAGTAGGCTTCAGTCCCTGGGGTCACAAAGCGTCAGACACGACTGAGTGGCTAACACTTTCTTTCACTTTCTTTTCATATATGTGTGTGTGTATATATATATACATATACATATATCCCTGGCAAAGGGCCACTTGAGTATTCTTGACTGGAGAATCCCATGGAGAGAGGAGCCTGGAGCGCTACAGTCCCTGGGGTCACAAAGAGTTGGACATGACTGAAGTGACTTAGTAGGCACACATATACATATACATGTACATACTATGTTTTATACCTTAAACTAACCCAACATTGTAAATCAACTGTAGTTTAGTGAAGGAAAAAAATGGGAAAAAAGAAAGCCAATTACATTTAATTGTCCAATCTAGGAATTATTAAAGACAGCAAGATTTTTTTTGGTGAAAATTTAGTGAGATCATGTGTCTTAATTATTCTGAAAATGACCTAATTTTGAATCTTGGGAGGAAGAATTTTGGAATCTTAGTCCCTTCTTACCCAAAAAGCTTCTGAATGTCTAGGCCAGTTGCTCCATCTGGCTAAGACATCTGTATGCCAAGGATACCAAATGTCAGTCTTTCATTTATCATAGAAGTGGGGGATAAAAAGGTCTGGTTACTACACACTGCCTCCAGATCAAGAGGTACTGTTAGTAGTTATCTTTAATAATTGTAATTAAATAATTTGGCCCGAGGTAATTGGACATCATTAATCTTTAGACATAGAAGAGTTTATATAATTTTCTAATTTTCTTTTGTTAATTGCTTACCCAGAAGTCCTTTTATATAATTACTATTCATTTGAAAAAAAATAACTTTTATATGAAAAACATATTTAGATACATATTATTTTAAAGTTGCAAGGAAAGAGTTGGTTAGTACTTTTGGCAGAAATAATTGTTATCAATTAAAAGTAGTTTAATACCTCTGGAGAAAGCATATGAATTTGTTTCTTTAAAAGACAGTTTAAGGGATTTCATGAATTGAATACATGTATTGAATAAAAAGAGTGAAGAAAACCCATGATTTTATTTCTAATATTTCTGTACAATGAACCAACAGACAGCATTGAAAACAGTAGGATTATTTAGGGAAGTGATAGGCAATTCCATGAAGATACTAGGTTGCAAATGTAGGTAAATGCCAAATACATATCATGATTTATCCTTATTTGTGTTTGTTTCAGCATAAATTAGAAATAGTCATCAGGGACAATCTTAATTTTTTGCTTCTATTCCTGCAGTAGAGTTAAGAGTTAAGAGTCAAAGTAAAGGTGGTTTTATATAAGAAATTTCCTTGTGATTTAGAGTAAATAAATGGAAACAGAGTCCATGCTTCATATATTTTCCAGGTTTCCTTATGCATTCCTGGAATGAACCAGCTGTAATAGGGTTATAAAAGCAAAGTATTTTGAGAGATGGTATGAGCTACTTTTGATAGCTCCCTTGTAACATTTTGTACATGATTTGGCTTTATGACAAAAATTATAAATGGCTTTTTTCTTTTTTGCTAAAGACCCCAGAAGGAAAATGTACTTTAAGGTCTTTTACCATATAACTTAAACAACTTTGGTGTGAATAAATGAATAAAGAGAAAGAAAAAGAAGATTTTCAAAATTCTTATTTATAATCTTCAATAGACACAGATCATTTACTTTAAAAATACCATTGTTTGAATATTGTATTAACTTTTAAAATTATGGACTTATGAAAAAATACATGGTCTTGTTAAACCATTTAAAATTTGAATATTAATTTCTTCTGGGAATAGGAAGAAAGTCATCATAATTAGTAACCCATTTGTGAAAATTTGCCCATTATCCATTCAAATAATATTTATTAAATTAATATATTGACCCAATAATTAGATAATGAATTTTAAAATTTAAATAACAAATTATTAAAAGTAATAATTATTGTTCCTTCAAAGGATGTTTATTGAAATTATATATCTGGTAAGACTTCAGTTTTAAAAATACGTTAATCATTTACATATATATGCATATTTCTAAAAAAATTGGAAAGGTCGTACCTAAATATGCTGATGCAATTACTGTACAGGTGATTTTAATATTTTTAATTTTATGTACTTTTTTAAATGTACTTTTATAAAATTTCTAAAATAATGAATGTGCATGCATGCTAAGTTGCTTCAGTTGTGTCCGACTCTTTGCAACCCTATGGGCTGTAGCCTGCCAGGCTCCTAAGTCTCCTGCATTGGCAAGTGGGTTCTTCACCACTAGCGCCACATGGGAAGCCTCACAATAATGAATATATTAATTTTAAAATAAAATAAAAACAGTGAAAGCATTTTCAGTTAAAAAAAAAATCAAATACACTGCCTATACTTAGAGACCAGATTTATTGCAAGGCTCTACACTACAATGAAAGGATGAAGCACACATAGACCCAGTGTCTCAAGATACCAGATTCTGTAATCTGGAAGGAGATAGGTCAAGTCTCATTCATCCAAAAGCAAAATGAAAAACCAAACTCCACCTTCTAAACTTGCTTCTTTCTTCTTCACCAGACTCATTGAATGGTAATTACTTCGTCCCCTCATACATATTTATTCTGGCATCTTAATTTTCACTCTCTCCACCCAGTTAGAACTATTCATGAAATCAAAGACTAACCTCAGTCTTCATTCTTCTTAGTAAAAGGTAACACTGTGACCATTTAGCTTTTTTTTCTTTGGAAACCCCCTTGCCCTGAGCATCCCTAATATGGTTGATGTTCTTTTGCAGTAGATCTCCATTGCCTCTCTGCCTCCTTTGCTGGTACTTCTTCCTCCTCTTATTCTAAATGTGTGTCTTTCAACCTTGGCTAGCTTCTGAGTATACCCTTTCTCCTGATATTATAACTTAGGCTTTTCTTCCTTTCTCTGTTGTTTCTCTTCTTTCCTCAGTTCATTTAGATCGTTACTTACATGTCTCTTTCTCCTGAAAGTATTATTTAAAATGGCACTTTTCATTTTCTGTTCCAGTTCCCATTATCCTACTTAATTTCTTATAGCATTTCTCTCTGTCTAGATTTATATTACAAATCCATTGCTGCTGCTGCTGCTGAATCACTCAGTCACGGCCAGCTCTTCACAACCTTTGGACTGTACTCTCCAGGCTCCTCTGTGCATTTGACATGCTCATTTTTAGAGCTCCCCTTTGTGGAGAAGGCAATGGCACCCCACTCCAGTACTCTTGCCTGGAAAATCCCATGGATGGAGGAGCCTGGTGGGCTGCGGTCCATGGGGTCGCGAAGAGTCAGACATGACTGAGAGACTTCACTTTCACTTCTCACTTTCATGCATTGGAGAAGGAAATGGCAGCCCACTCCGGTGTTCTTGCCTGGAGAATCCCAGGGATGGGGTCGCACAGAGTCAGACACGACTGAAATGACTTAGCAGTAGCAGTCGCAGTAGGTCTTGACATTACCACCCTTCTTGTCTTCATCCCAGCCCAAATGGCGTGAGTCGTCTTTGCCACCTTCCCTTCATGACTTGTAGTCAGTTATTAAAATGCTTTCCATTCTGTTTTCACACTAACTTTCCCAGTCAGCACATCATCTCTTCACCTGATGTCTCATGTAATCTGTGTCCATAGGGTAGTTTTACTTGTCTCTCTGTCCTTCTCTTATTTCATTTCAGTTCAGTTCAGTTGCTCAGTCGTGTCTGACTCTTTGCGACCCCGTGAACTGCAGCACGCCAGGCCTCCCTGTTCATCACCAACTCCTAGAGTCCACCCAAACCCATGTCCATTGTGTCAGTGATGCCATCCAGCCGTCTCATCCTCTGTCGTCCCCTTCTCCTCCGGCCCTTGATCTTTCCCAGCATCAGGGTCTTTTCCAATGAGTCAGCTCTCTGCATCAGGTGGCCACAGTATTGGAGTTTCAGCTTCAACATCAGTCCGTCCAATGAACATCCAGGACTGATCTCCTTTAGGATGGACTGGCTTGATCTCCTTACAGTCCAAGGGACTCTCAAGAGTCTTCTCCAACACCACAGTTCAAAAGCATCAATTCTTTGGTGCTCAATTCTCTTATTTATTTGTATCTTAATTTTTTGCTGTATTCTCTTCACGCATTTACTCATTCAACAATGCCAAGGCCTATCTCCTATATGTTAGTCTTTAAGGGCTCAATTTTAAGCAAAAATAGATGTAGTGCACATTATACTACAAAATGGTTTCAGAGAGAGCGGCCATGTATAAAGTCTGGAGGACTTGGAGACTGTGGTGAGAAAGTAAGGTATATGGGGCTACCTTTGTTGATAGCAGTCCCTTGATGTGGCTGTGGGAGTCTGCAGCTGAAATGAAGTGGTAATGTGGTTACAACAGGCGAGAAGGTCAAGGTATTTGAGAAGCAGGTAACAGATCATCTGTGTGAATGTGGAAATGACTGTGTTGACAAGGCTTGAAATAGAAAGGCAACTGGCCAGGTACCAAAGTCTTCAGTAAATAAGGAACAGCAGCAAAAGAACAATAAAGATGGATTGAGAGAGGTTTCAATGTAGCTGGGATTTATTCAAGGTGGGGCAAGCAGTAGTGAGGAAAAGAAAGCCACCCCAGGTCTCCAAAATATATGGGGTACAGAACAATGAACATCCTTCATTAAAAGAAAGTTATCAGAGAAGAAACTCGCCTAAGTGACATATTTCCTTTGAGGTTAGGAAGTATTTTGAAGTTTTGGTGAAGACTGGGAGTAAGGGTGTCCATCAGTGGAATGGGGTTTTTAGAAATCACAGTGAAAGTTTTGGGCTATAAGGATCAGGGAAAACTTAAGTTACTGGGAAGAAGGCACAGAGCAGAATGAGGATGGTAGTACAAAAAAGAGATTGATGATTGAAGGGATTTCAATCCTAGAGGATGTCTAGGTTTAAGGTAGAGTGAGCCATGTGAGTTCAGTTACAGTGTACTTCTTCCTATTTTTAGTTGAAATATAGTTAATGTGCAGTATTATATAGGTGTACAGTATAGTGATTCACAATTTTTAACAGTTACACTGTATTTATAGTTATTATAAAATGTTGACTATATTCTCCATGTTGTAAATGTAGCTTATTTTTTGCATAATGAGCAAAGTTTGTACCCCTTAATCCCTTAATCCCTTCCCACTATCTTGCCCATCCCCCCCCCCCCCCGTGCCCTCACCCCACTGGTAACCACTCATTTGTTCTTGACATCTGTGATTCTGCTTTTTTTTCTGTTATAGTCACTAGATTATTGTCTTTTTAGATTCCATTTATAAGTAATATCATACAGTTTTTGTCTTCCTCTGCCTGCTTATTTTATTTAGTCCATCCATATTGCTGCAAATGGCAAGGTTTCATTCTTTTTTAAGGCTGGGTAGTATTCCATTGTGTGAGATATATATATGTGTATATATATATATATATATATATCTCCTGCATCCTCTTTACCCAGTCCTCTGTTTTTGGACACTTGACTTGCTTTCATTTCTTCGTAATTGTAAATCATGCAGTTGTGAACATTGGAGAGCATGTATCTTTTTGAATTAGTGTTTTTGCTTTTTTCAGCTTAATACCCAGGAGTGTAATTGCTGGGTCATATGGTAGTTTTATTTTTAGTTTTTTGAGAAACCTCCATACTCTTTTTCTACAGTGGCTGCACCAATTTGCATTCCCATCAACCGGGTAAGAGGATTCGTTTTTCTCCACAGCCTTGCCAGCATTTGTTTTTTGTGTTCTTTTTGATGTTATCCTGAAAAGTGTGAGGTGAGGTATCATTGTGGTTTTGATTTGCATTTCTCTGGTGATTAGTAATGTTGAGCATCTTTTCATGTGCTATCAACATTTCATCATTGGAAAAATGTCTATTCAGATCTGCTCATTTTTATATTGGGCTGTCTATTTATTTATTTTTGATGTTGAGTTGTGTGAGCAGTTCATATATGTTGGATATTAGCCCCTTTTCAGTCATGTCATTTGCAGATATTTTCTCCTATTCAGTAGGTTGTCTTTTGGTTTTCTTGATGGTTTCCATTGTTGTGCAAGAGCTTTTAAGTTTAATTAGGTCCCATTTGTTTATTTTTTCTTTTATTTCCTGTACTTTAGGAGATAGACTCAAAAAAATATTGTTAGGATTTATGTCAGAGTGTTCTGCTTATATTTTCCTCTTGGAGTTCTTTGTTTCCGGTCTTACATTTAATCCATTTTAATTTTATTTTTGAACCTGGTGTTAAGAGGATGTTCTGACTTCATTCTTTTACACTTAGCTGTTTGATTTTCCCAGTGCCATTTACTGAAGAGATTCTTTTTTCTCAATTGTATACTCTTGCTTCTTTTGTTGAGATTAATTGACCATAAGAGTGTGGGTTTATTTCTGGGCTCTCTGATCTGTTGCATTGATCTGTATATCTGTTTTTGTGCCAGTACCATACAGTTTTGATTACAAGATATACTTCTTTTAGTTTCTCTGATGCACTTTGTTTTATCATATGAGACTTCGGATGGGCTGTTCCTTTCTTCCAAAAAACTTTCCAGTCTCTGTACCAGTAACCATCCATCCCTCATCTTCCCTTAGCCTGGCTAATTCCCATTAATCCTTTAGTCTCATGTTAGAAGTGATTTCCATTTGTGGCCCTCCTTGAATCCCCTAATTTGGGCTAGGTACCTGTCCTTGGTTCGTCTCTTATTGTATCATAACGTTATATAGTGTATCCACTGTTATAGCCTATAAACTTCACATGAGCCAGAACTGCTTTTGATTTTTTATTTCTGCTGCCTACCAGAGTGCCAGGCATATAGCAGACTAGTAGAAACTTGCTGTCTGTTGAGTGAACAAATGTAGAATTAAAATAGTGGAATTAAGTTGAGATTTCGACTGGAAGAAATCCCCAGCAATTTCCTCATTTACATAAAATCTCAGATCTTCTGTTCGGTGTCATGGGAAACTGAAGAAGAAAGGAATTGTCTTGCTAATAGTTTCACCATGCATAGGGAGACACTGTATCTAAATTTAGCCATATTCCATGTAAGCAGAGATGCTGAGTCTAAGTAAGAGCCTGATGTTGTCCACTACAGACTGGCACTTGCCGTGGGTGCTTGCCACCTAGCTCTGGAAGGATTAAATCATATGTTGCTGCTGAGCTCCAGTGCACCCTGAAGGAGTCAGGGTGGGAAGCAGAAATGAGGCTCTCTATGCTCCAGGAAGACTGGCAGGATAGGTTTGCAGATAGTTAGCTATTCTTAGGAGCTGATTTTATAAGCCCAATTCTTCTATCTCCTCATATCTAGAAAAGCACTAAAATCCTTTATGAACTTCTCAGGGAGCACTAGTGGTAAAAACCTGGCCTGCCAACACAGGAGATGCAAGAGACATGGGTTTGATCCTTGAGTCAGGAAGATCCCCTGGAGTAGGAACTGACAACTTCCTCTGGTATTCTTGTCTAGAAAGTCTGTGGACAGAGGAACCTGGCGGGGCTATAGTCGGTGGGGCCACAAAGAGTCAGACACGAATGAGCGATTGAATAGCAAAACCAAAATCCTTCATGGTGACGATTGTTTCTCATGACTAGCAGAAACTTCATGAGACCGTAGAAACTTTCTACCAAGAAACATGTGCTTGATTGCATGCACTCTCCCTTTCAGTTCAGTCGCTCAGTCATGTCCGACTCTTTGTGACCCCATGGACTGCAGAATGCCAGGCCTCCCTGTCCATCACCAACTCCCGGACTTTAGTCAAACTCATGTCCATTGAGTCGGTGATGCCATCCAACCATCTCATCCTCTGGTGTTCCCTTCTCCTCCCGCCTTCAATTTTTGCCCAGCATCAGGGTCTTTTCCAGTGAGTCAGTTCTTCACATCAGGTGGCCAAAGTATTAGAGTTTCACCGTCAGCGTCAGTCCTTCCAATGAATATTCAGAACTGATTCCTTTAGGATGGACAGGTTTGATCTCTGTAATCCAAGGGACTCTCAAGAGTCTTCTGCAACACCCCAGTTCAAAAGTATCAGTTCTTTGTCTCTCAGCCTTTTTTATGACCCAGCTCTCACATCTGTACATGACTACTGGAACAATCATAACTTTGGCTAGACAGACTTTTGTTGGCAAAATAATGTCTCTGCTTTTTAATTTGCTGTCTAGTTTTGTCATTGCTTTTCTTCCAAGGAGCAAGTGTCTTTTAATTTCATGGCTGCAGTCACCATCTGCAGTGATTTTGGAGCCCCCCCAAAATAAAGTCTGTCATTGTTTTCATTGTTTACCTATTTGCCATGAAGTGATGGGACCAGATGCCATGATGTTAGTCTTTTGAATGTTGAGTTTTAAGCCAACTTTTTCACTCTCCTCTTTCACTTTCAACAAGAGGCTCTTCAATTCTTCTTTGCTTTCTGCCGTAAGGGTCGTATCATCTGCATATCTGAGGTTATTGATATTTATCCCGGCAGTCATGATTCCAGCTTGTGCTTCCTCCAGTCCAGCATTTCTCATGATGTACTCTGCCTGTAAGTAAAATAAGCAGGGTGACAATATACAGTCTTGACATACTCCTTTCCCAATTTGGAACCAGGCTGTTGTTCCATGTCCAATTCCATGTCCACCTTTACCAAAATCATATACACACTGACCTTTCCCCTTGCCTCTTTGGAGCAGTTTCTCAGAGCTAAATGAAGTGCTGTCTCCTGGGCTATAGTCCTTATTTTGTCCCAAGTAAAACTTTACTCCCATCTCTCATGTTGTGCATTTTTTATAAGTCTACAGTGTTGAACCCAGGAACTCTGACTCAGTGTCCTGGGCTCTCTCTTATTTCTTTCTGCCGAGAGACTGGAACTTACTTTAATGGAGTCTTGGAGATGAAGAAAGGAAAAATATAAATTTTCCCCTACTCTTCTGTGCCTCAGCTGGGAATCTTGTAACAAAAGACAGTTTAAGAAGAGAAAACAAACCAGTTTATTAATATGTATACCTTATGTACACATGGGAAATACCCAGCAGAAAAATTAGTCGCTTTCCAAGATGACTTAGAAACAGGCTCAAATATTACTTCCAGAAATCAAAAGAAGGAAAGGTTGGGGGAGGCAGTTTTGGGGAGGTAACCAGGAAAAGCAAGGTTATCAAAGACAAGGTTTGTTATGCAGATTTAAGTCAAGTCCTGTCCATTGAAAAGATTGTTTTGTGATTTCCAGTTATTCTTGTCTTCCTGGTATGGAGAGGGAGACACCATTACAAATGGAGATTTCCTTTATAAATGTAACTTTCCTTTATTCAAAGGTACCTTCTACTCTGTTTTCAGAACCTCTCTTGTGTCTGCTGTTTCTCAAAACAGTTCAGTCGCTCAGTCTTGTGCAGCTCTTTGTGACCCCATGAGGCGCAGCACACCCGGCTTCCCTGTCCATCACTCAAAATAATTCTTGTGCCAAAGAGGCGTATGTGGGGATAGCATTCTGTCACTCTTCTGAAGCCCTCAGGAGCCTGCCTTAATTCCTTTGACTCAGCCTGTCCATCAGTTGATGCTGTTTTGTTTGTACATCCACAGATTCAGTTGTTCAGATTGTTCTTGTCACTTTTCCCGCTGCTTTGGGATTCCTTATTTTCCTAATGGGGCTTCCCTGGTGGTTAGGATGGTAAAGAATCTACCTGCAGTGCAGGAGACCCAGGTTCAATCACAACACTAAATAGTGTTAACAAACTCAACATTCAGAAAACTAAGATCATGGTATCATGTCCCATCACTTCATGGCAAATAGATGAGGAAACGGTGGAAACAGTGACAGACTTTATTTTTGGGGGCTCCAGAATCACTGCAGATGGTGACTGCAGCCTTGAAATTAAGACACTTGCTCCTTGGAAGAAAAGTTATGACCAACCTAGACAGCATATTAAAAAGCAGACACATTACTTTACCAACAAAGGTCCATCTAGTCAAAGTTATGGTTTTCCCAGTAGTCATGTATGGATGTAAGAGCTGGACTATAAAGAAAGCTGAATGCCGAAGAATTGATGCTTTTGAGCTGTGGTGTTGGAGAAGACTCTTGAGAGTCCCTTGGACTGCAAGGAGATCCAACCAGTCCATCCTAAAGGAAGTCCTGAATATTCATTGGAAGGACTGATGCTGAAGCTGAAGCTCCAATACTTAGGCTATCTGATGTGAAGAACTGACTCATTGGAAAAGACCCTGATGCTGGGAAAGTTTGAAGGCATGAGGAGAAGGGGACGACAGAGGATGAGATGGTTGGATGGCATCACCAACTCAAGTTAATGAATTTCATTGTTGTTGTTCAGTCGCTAAGTCGTATCTGACTCTTTGCAACCCCATGTACTGTGGCACACCAGGCTTCCCAGTTCATTACCAACTCCTGGAGCTTGCTCAAACTCATGTCCATTTAGTCAGTGATGCCATCCAACCATCTTATCCTCTTATCCTCTGTCGTCCTCTTCTCCTGCTTTCAGTCTTTCGCAGCATCAGTGTCTTTTCCAATGAGTCAGTGCTTCGCATTAGGTAGCCGAAGTATTGGAGCTTCAGCATCAGTCCTCCAATGTATATTCAGGGTAGATTTCCTTTAGGATGGACTGGTTTGATCTCCTAGCAGTCCAAGGGACTCTCAAGAGTCTTCTCCAGCACCACAGTTCCAAAATATCAGTTGTTTGTCACTCAGCCTTTTTTATGACCCAACTCTCACATCTGTACATGACTACTGGAACAACCATAACTTTGACTAGACAGACCTATGTTGGCAAAGTAATGTCTCTGCTTTTTAATTCGCTGTCTAGTTTTGTCATTGCTTTTCTTCCAAGGAGCATGTGTCTTTTAAATTCATGGCTGCAAGTCACCATCTGCAGTGATTTTGAAGCCCAAGAAAATAAAGTCTGTCACTGTTTCCATTATTTCCCCATGTATTTGCCATGAAGAGATGAGACCAGATGCCATGATCTTTGCTTTTTGAATGTTGAGCTTTAAGCCAGCTTTTTCACTCTCCTCTTTCACTTTCATCAAGAGGTTTTTTAATTCCTCTTGGCTTTCTGCCATAGAGTGGTGTCATCTGCATATCTGAGTTTATTGATATTTCTCCAGGTAGTCTTGATTCCAACTTGTAGTTAAACCAGCCAGCATTTCATATGATGTACTCTGCCTGTAAGTTAAATAAGCAAGGTGGCAATATACAGCCTTAAAATACTCCTTTTCCATTTTAACCAGTCCATTGTTCCATGTCTGGTTCTAATTGTTGCTTCTTGACAGGTTGTAGGAGACAGGTAAGGTGGCCTGGTATTCCCATCTCTTTAAAAATTTTCCACTGTTTGTTGTGATCCACATAGTCAAAGGCTTTAGCGTAGTCAATGAAGCAGAAGTAGATGTTTTTCTGGAATCCCTGCTTTCTCTGTGATCCAATGGATGTTGGCAGATTGTTCTGTGGTTCCTCTGCCTTTTCTAAATCCAACTTGTACATCTGGAAGTTCTTCGTTCATATGCTGTTTAAGTCTAGCTTGAAGGCTTTTGAGTATTAGCTTGCTAGCATGTAAAATCAGTGCAATTATGCTGTAGTTTGAATATTCTTTTGCATTGCCCTTCTTTGGAATTGAAATGAAATGTTACCTTTTTCAGTCTTGTGACCACTGCTGAGTTTTCCAAATTTGCTAGTATATTATTGAGTGCAGCACTTTCACAGCATCATCTTTTTGAATTTGAAATAGCTCAGCTGGAATTCCATCACCTCCACTAGTTTTGTTCATAGTGATGCTTCTTAATGCCCACTGAACTTCATACTCCAGGATGTCTGGCTCTAGGTGTTATCACACCACCGTGGTTATCTTGGTCATTAAGATCTTTTTGTATAGTTCTTCTGTGTCTTCTTGCCACATCTTAATCTCTGCTGCTTCTGTTAGGTCCATACCATTTCTGTCCTTTATTGTGCCTATCTTTGCAAGAATATTCCCTTTGTTGTTAAGTTGCTCAGTCATGTCAACTCTTTGTGATCCCATGGACTGCAACAGTCCAGGCTTCTCTGTCCTTCACTGTCTCCTGGAGCTTGCTCATACTCATGTCCTTTGAGTTGGTGATGCTTTCTAACCATCTGGTCCTCTGTCATCCCCTTCTCCTCCTGCCTTTAATCTTTCCCAGCATCAGAGTCTTCTCTAATGCGTCAGCTCTTCACATCAGGTGGCCAAAGTATTGGAGTTTCAGCTTCAGCATCAGTCCTTCCAATGAATATTCAGGACTTATTTCCTTTAGGATGGACTGGTTGGATCTCCTTGCAGTCCAAGGGACTCTCAAGAGTCTTCACCACCACAGTTTAAAAAGCATCAATTATTTGATGCTCAGCTTTCTTTGTGGCCCAGCTCTCACATCTATACATGACTACTGGAAAAACCATAGCTTTGACTAGACGGACCTTTGTTTGCAAAGTAATGTGTCTGCTTTTTATTATGCTGTCTAGGTTTGTCAAGCTTTTCTTCGTAGAGCCAGTGTATTTTCATTTCATGACTTTAGTCACCATCTGCTGTGATTTTGGAACCCAAGAAAATAAAGTCTGTCACTGTTTGCATTGTTTCTCATCTATTTGCCATGAAGTGATGGGACTGGATGTCATGATCCTAGTATTTTGAATGTTGAGTTTTAAGCCAGCTTTTTCACTCTGTCTTTCACCTTCATCAAGAGGCTCTTTAGTTCCTCTTTTCTTTCTGTTCCCTTGGTATCTCTAATTTCCTTGAAGAGATCTCTAGTCTTTCCTACTCTGTTGTTTTCCTCTATTTCTTCACATTATTCCCTTTAAAGGCTTTCTTATCTCTCCTTGCTAGTCTTTGGAACTCTGCATTCCAATGGGTATATCATTCCTTTTCTCCTTTGCCTTTTACCTCTCTTCTCAGTTATTTGTAAGGGTTTCTGAGACAATCATTTTGCCTTTTTTATTTCTTCTTTCCCATGGTTTTGGTTGCTGCCTCATGTAGAGTGTTACAAACCTCAGTCCATAGTTCTTCACGCTCCCTGTCTGTTAGGTCTAATCCCTGAATCTATTTCTCACCTCCCAGTGTATAGTCATAGGGGTTTGATTTAGGTCATACCTGAACGGCCTAGTGGTTTTCCCTTTGTTCTTCAATTTACTGCTCTTCTGTGCATAGGAAGATACAGGCTTCTGGGTTCAGTGAAATAACTCCTTTCATTTGTGTTTCGTCTGTCTAGAGCCAGCATCATGCCTCTCGATTATTCACATCCTTAATTCCTCCTTCACCTTGGGGAGTGGTGGATGTGGTGGATGGCTGCCTCTTTGACTTTCTCGTATCTTCCTGTCCTCACAGCTCCTCAGTGCTTACCTTGAGGAGTGGCTGATGGCTGCTGGGTCGCTGGCGCTGTTTTTCACAGGCTCAGAAATTCAGAAATTTTCATTTGGAAGGCTGCAATCCCTGTTGTCTTTGACATCCTTGTCTACAGATCTGGCCGAAAGTGTTCCATTTCACATATTTAAGAAAGTTGCAAGTAGGGAAAAGTCAGACAAAAAGTCCAACTTGATTGTTACTAATTTTAATTCACTTTGTGTCATTTTTAGGAAATAAATAATTAGTCTTAAAGTATATTATTTTCTAGCAGTATAATTGTCACAGAATATGAATTCTGATCTTGGCTTCCTGAACTTTTGTTTTTTGCTTTTTTTCCTACAGTGTTCTTAGTTTTTATTAGAAATGTAGAATAAGACAATACTCAGTACATGGATTTAGAAAGATGTTTCTGAATTCAGGGTGCAATATCAAACAGAATAAAGTTATTTTCAGGTGAAATTTCCAAAATAAACACAATAGGATTAGCCAGTTACTATAACATAAAAACCAATTTATACTTTTTCCAAACTTACCCTGAATACTTTTGCAGCTTCAAAAATATTTGGATAAGTCTTTTAGTATTTGTTCATTTCACTCACTCCCTATACTTCCTCTTTTAGATGGGGCCTGGAAATTGAAGTTCAGGATTTCACAAAAGAACTGTTCTTTCAGAAATGTCTAACCCACACAGATGTCAAAAAGACTAGCACCCTCATGGAAAACCATTCATTACCTATTTAAGGGCTTGTCAGACTGAATCACTTTGAGAGGTTTAAACTTATTTTTGGTTTAGAATAGAAGTATTTAAGTGCTATTTTTAAAGGCACATAAGCGTGCTTGGCTAGCTGTATTGACCATAGAAGATTTTCCAAATATACATTGATTTATGCAGTCATGGAGTGAAACAAAGCTGACTCCCTGATGAGACCCTGTGAGCCTCACTTCATCATGTATAAGGGAACATCCACAACTTATTATTTCCTACCTGAAAGAATAATAAGCAAATTAATGTATTGTTTTTGTGCCTGTATCAAAGAAATGAATCAGTTGTTTTTTAAGAAGAATTTTATTCTTCGATTATGCACCAAAGTGGTTTTAAAGTGTGTTTCTTGGAGCTTGTTTGTAATAGGTCTTGGGGGCTCTGCAGTCCCTGTGTTCCAGTTTCTACTGGAACAGTTGTGTCTCTGCCTGTTTTCTATGTTTGTTTCCTTCTGCTTAAAGTTTAAATCGAAAAATTGTACTGTTTAAAAAAAAAAAAAGTTTGAGGAGCATTGATACTGGTTGTCATTGCAACTGAAAACTGAAATTGTTTCGAATTCATTCATGTAAAACCAAAAGTCTGGGGACTTAACTCTTCCCACTGCAGAAATTAATATATAAAGAATGGTAAAAATATTTAGCTTTGCAAATTGAAATATCAAATGGAATTTTTTCCCCCTTTGTTGAAATATCAGATGGAGTTATGCATTTTTCCCGCTGATGTTAATACTAACATCAGCTTGAGCCTTCAGCCATAAGAAATAGTTATGTATAATGTCAACTCTTCAGTGGTTTTCCGGAAAAAAATTTGTGCTCTTGTTCGGCAAGAATCAAGAGCTAAAAGATGTGTATTTTATAGCTGGTGAATGAGACCATTTATAAAGATGGCCTGAAACTGAGTTCTCTTTCTCCATAGCTGCCTCTTGAATCCTAGGCCCCACTTGAATTAATTTTTTCCTTTCTCTATACACTCCTATTTCTCTCCTTTCTAATATGATGTCAGCTTGTGAGTCCTTGAGGGCAGATGTTTTGTCTTAAACACTTAGAGCATCTTACCCTACTGTGAAGTTCAGTTACATGGTTTCTGAACAAATAATCAAATGAATCATAGAATATACATATATATTTTATTTTATTATTATAGTATAATTGCTTCACAATGTTATGTTAACTTCTGCTGTACAACAGAGCCAATCAGCTGTAAGTATACCTATATCCCCTCCCTCTCTAGCCTGCCTCCCACGCCCTCATCCCACCCCTCTAGGTCATCACTGAGCACCAAGCTTAGCTCCTGTGATGTACCACAGCTTCCCACTAGCTCTTTGTTTTACACATGGTAGTGGATTTATGTCTGGATACTTTATATACATAAATATTTACTACTTTATCCAGCATGAATGCAAAACATGCTTATAATGTATATCTTTATATTATTATGGCATTAACTATATTTCAATACATGCTATATATCCACATAATACTTTTCAGCAGATATTACTGAGGTAGAGTTTGCGTAAACTAAGTGAAAGTGAAAGTGAAGTCGCTCAGTCATGTCCAACTCTTCTCGACCCCATGGACAGTAGCCTACCAGGTTCCTCCGTCCATGGGGTTTTCCAGGCAAGAATACTGGAGTGGATTGGCATTTCCTTCTCCAGGAGATCTTCTCAACCCAGGGATTGAACCCAGGTCTCCCACATTGTGGGCAGACACTTTATGCCTGAGCCGTTCTGATGAATTTTGACAAATTTATATACTTGTGTAACCACCTCCACAATTGTGTTATAGAACATTTTCATCACCCTTAAAATTTCTCTTCTGCCCCATCTCAGTCAGCTTTTTTCTTTTCCTTTCTTTTCCTTTCCGGTTAGTCACTGATTTGCTTTCCATCACCTGATTGGCATAGTCTTTTCTAAACTTTCGTGTAAATAGGAACTTTTATATCAGGTTTTTTCATTTAATGTTTTCAGTTCATCCATGCTTTTGTGTATGTCATTAGTTCATACCTTCATATTTACTGTATTTTATTTCATGAGTATACCACAACTTATCCATTTCCTTGTTGTCAGACAGTTGGGTGGTTCCAGTGTTTGTTTTGGTTAAAGCAGCTTTTGTCTGATCAGTCTGGCTAAAGGGCTATCAAATTTTAAAATTTGTTTTAAGGAAATAGCTTTAAGTTTTATTGTTATCTTTCTTCCTTTTTCTTTCATCTGTTATTTTCTGTTCTTTATTGTTTTTTTCTTATTTCGGATTTAAGTTACTCTTCAAATTTCTGAAGGTTAGACCATCTTAAAAACTTTTTTTATGTATATATTTAATGCTATAATTTTTCTGAAAGCATTGTTTTAGCAACTCCTCAGGAATTAGAATCCGTTGTATCAACTACAGTTGACATGAATAAGCCTACTCTCCTATCTCAGAAGATATGGAGAAGGAAATGGCACCCCACTCCAGTACTCTTGCCTGGAAAATCCCATGGACAAAGGATCCTGGTAGGCTACTATCCATGGGGTCACAAAGAGTCGGACACGACTGAGAGACTTTACTTACTTACTATAGTTACTGATTTTGTGCCCATTTGTTCTATCATTTATCAAAAGAGAGATACTAAAATCTAATTGTATACTTGTCTCTTTAGTTATGTTAGGTTTTGCTTCATGTATTTGAGGCTGTTATTGGGTGCATATGTATATAGAATTGTTGTGTTTTCTTGGTTAATTGACCTTGTATCATTTTGAACTCTCTTTTATTTTTGGAAATGTTTCTTGTTCTGAAATCTAGTTCTTCTTATTTTAATAAAGCAATTCCAGTTTTCTTATGTTTAATGTTTATATAATAGATCTTTTCTTTTAGTCATTCTTTTGCATTTTGTTTACCAGTGTGTTCATATTTAAAGTGTGTTTCTTATAGACAGCAAATCTTTGGGTCTTGCTTTTTGTACGAATAATACTCCCTTTTTAAAAACTGGAGTGTTTAACTCTCCGACATAAATCACAGCAGGATCCTCTATGACCCACATCCCAGAATTTTAGAAATAAAAGCAAAAATAAACAAATGGGACCTAATGAAACTTAAAAGCTTTTGCACAACAAAGGAAACTATAAGCAAGGTGAAAAGACAGCCCTCAGATTGGGAGAAAATAATAGCAAATGAAGCAACAGACAAAGGATTAATCTCAAAAATATACAAGCAACTCCTCCAGCTCAACTCCAGAAAAATAAATGACCCAATCAAAAAATGGGCCAAAGAACTCAACAGACATTTCTCCAAGGAAGACATACAGATGGCTAACAAACACATGAAAAGATGCTCAACATCACTCATTATCAGAGAAATGCAAATCAAAACCACAATGAGGTACCATTATACGCCAGTCAGGTTGGCTGCTATCCAAAAGTCTACAAACAATAAATGCTGGAGAGGGTGTGGTGAAAAGGGAACCCTCTTACACTGTTGGTGGGAATGCAAATTAGTACAGCCACTATGGAAAACAGTGTGGAGATTTCTTAAAAAGCTGGAAATAGAACTGCCATATGACCCAGCAATCCCACTTCTGGGCATACACACCAAGGAAACCAGATCTGAAAGAGCCACATGCACCCCAATGTTCATCGCAGCACTGTTTATAATAGCCAGGACATGGAAGCAACCCAGATGCCCATCAGCAGACGAATGGATGAGGAAGCTGTGGTACATATACACCATGGAATATTACTCAGCCATTAAAAAGAATTCATTTGAATCAGTTCTAATGAGATGGATGAAACTGGAGCCCATTATACAGAGCGAAGTAAGCCAGAAAGATAAAGACCAATACAGTATACTAACACATATATATGGACTTTAGAAAGATGGTAACGATAACCCTATATGCAAAACAGAAAAAGAGACTCAGATGTATGGAACAGACTTGTGGACTCTGGGAGAAGGCGAGGGTGGGATGTTTCAGGAGAACAGCATTGAAACATGTATATTATCTAGGGTGAAACGGATAACCAGCTCAGGTTGGGTACATGAGACAAGTGCTCGGGCCTGGTGCACTGGGAAGACCCAGAGGGATTGGGTGGAGAGGGAGGTGGGAGGGGGGACTGGGATGGGGAATACATGTAAATCCATGGCTAATTCATATCAATGTATAACAAAAACTACTGTAATGATGTAAAGTAATTAGCCTCCAACTAATAAAAATTAAAAAAAAAAAAAAAAACTGGAGTGTTTAGACCATACATATTTGGTATAATTACCAATATGCATGGGCTTAAATATGTCACTATTCTAGGGGTAGTTTTGTCCTACAAATAAGGAATGGCCCTTCTATAGTGTCTACTAATTTCACCAAGGTCTCTGCTCTGGCTGAAAAGAACTAAATTAATACTGGTCCTTTGTGATCTCTAGAAATTTTTATCTTACTTATCCCAAGAAAATTTTCTTTTGAAGGAAGTCGTTCTATCTTGTCCTCATGAGATTTGCCCAGGCATGCACAGACTGTTACTCAGACAAGACTCAAGAGGCCTTCTATGCAAATATCTGAATTTTTTTTGTCTGCAAAAGTCCCTATTCTCTAGAATTCCTTCCTTAAAATTCTGGTTGTTCAGCCTCTCCAAACATAGATCTCTGTGTTCTCAATTCAGTTTCATTTCTCGGGTGGAAATTGCCTCCAGCTAGAAATCATAGGCTTTTCTCATTTGTCATCTTTTAAGAATCACAAGCCTTGGTTATTGTTGGGTTTGTTTGAAAAAAAGTTATTTTCTCTATTGTCTCATGGTTTGAATTGTTTCGGGGAGCACAATTTCTAACTTGTTATCCCCTCATGAAGCAAAATTGATTTTAAAGTATCTGAAACAGGTTACTAAGCACATGAATCCAACACTGTATCCGATTTGGAAAGCACATGGTACTTTGTGGAGAATGTTTTTAGAGGATTCATGGGCACAGGTGGAGGAAACTGCAAAGACATGAGAACTCAGGATCAGACAGAACTGTTTTACTTTATCAGGTCATATAATAGACTTTTGCAAAAAAAAAAAAAAGGCTTAAAGGATGGCATTTGTTGTTTTAAAGATTCAACAATACTGATATTGCTGAGACGTAGGCAAGCTATTACGTATTAAGTGGTAAAATAGCCTTGTTATAAATGATAAAAAATCTAAAATCTTAAAATATCATAAAGTTCAACAATAATGGTTACGTAATATTACACTAAGAAATCTTTAGGAATGGTAGCTTGACATCCTTGGTTAAGCCATCATTTTGTGTTTTGTCTGGTAGTAGTGCTTATTTGTTGTAAGAACTGTTCAAACTTGAGGAATTCACGAGAAGTAAGAATTAGTGAAGGAATTATGAATTCAGTGTATTAGAAAGTATTATTCATTATTAAGAATGTAATAATATTTCTAAGTGACATTATAAATATTCAGAAAAGGATAGATAACATCTTAACAAACTCAGATAGTGAGGAGTGAGAACAACTTTATTTTACTTATAAAAAGGCATGCAGACATAAAGACCATGATTATACAGTTTTAAAAAATCATTCAATAACATTTACCACCATCTCTCTCAATAGTTTGAGACATAATTGATGCAGACAACTGGATAATGTGATTCCATCCTTTTCTGAAATTATTAGGATCTATAGGTAAATAGTAAGTCTTTCTTTATTGGCTATGTTTAGAACTATCTTTTTACTTTTAGGTTGTGACCAAAAAAAATTTTTTTTTCTAAATTGCCAGCGTAATTATACTACATGTCACTACAGTGAAGGACTATGTTCCTATGTTCAGTCATTTCAATTAGGTCTCCTAAGGTATAGGCTTAGCTCCTGTTGCTCTGTTATTAAGGTTCATAAACACACATACGTGCAGGATGAATCAGAAGATTTTGAATGAATAGATATGAAATTCTACTTTCCCATTCCAGACACATTATTCCCTTTAATTATATCTACTCTGAGTAATGTAGGGATGCCAACCAGTCTTCTACCTTTCAATCCATAAAACTTCTAAGAGAAACACTGATTCCGGTTGTCTCTCTTGCTGTGTTGGTGATACTGTGCTTTTCATAGAAATGCGACTCAAATGAATGATTACACTGCATTTGTGACTCGGGTGGTGAAGAACCTGTCTGCAATGCAGGAGACCTGGGTTTGATCCCTGAGTCCAGAAGATCCCCTGGAGAAGGGAATGGCTACCCATTCCAGTATTATTACCTGGAGGATTCCAAGGACAGAAGAGCCTGGCAGGCTATAGTCCATAGGGTCACAAAGAGTCAGACATGACTGACTTACACTTTCACTTCACTTTCAATCTAAAAGTAGTCGCTCAACAGCTTTGTGGTCATTCTATAATGATTCACCAGTTGGAAGTCTAACATTTTAGGTTAAAAAAGTGCCCAAATGCTTATTGTTACCTAAGATTCTACCTAAAGATAGATATTATTTGCATAACTCATTGAGGAAGTCTACACAGATTTTGCCTTATTTCATTGAGCAAAGCACTTTACTAAACATTCTAAGCTTTAATATAAAGATTATAAACACTTTTAAGACCATGTGCTCTGCATGTTATATTGGAAGGAAAAAAGGAAAATCAGGGATAGAAATACAGACACACACACAGAGAGAAATCCATTTATGGACATATTAAATGGTTTTTAATCATTCATGATTTAAACTAAGTAAACCTGTTAGCTCAGCTGATAAAGGATTGCCTGCGATGCAGGAGACACCGGTTCAATCCCTGGGTCGGGAAGATCTGCTGGAGATGGGAAAGGCTACCTACTCCCATATTCTAGCCTGGAGAATTCCACGGACTGTATAGTCCATGGGGTTGCAGAGTCAGACACAACTGAGTGACTCACTTTCAAACATCCAACATATAGAGCTAAGTAGGTAAATACCCAAGAAATTCTTTAGTTAGGTGTTTAGAAACTTTAGGTCTTAAAAAGTTGACGCTTGAGTGAATCTCCTTTGAAAAGGTTGTAAATATTTATTTCTCATCATTCTTTTTTTTTTTATCCTTCTTTTTTATTCATCTCCCTTACACAAAATATGTATAGATCAAACTCATGTTTAAGTTTCTAATCATAAGCCAAATATTTTATGAAAAAGAAAAATATGTAGTTTGCTTTTAGGATGTTGGACTCACTTCTGCAACATCACATTTCATTTTACATATGGAATGCACCATAAAGGTATATTGTGGAAATTTTATTTAATGCATTTTCTAATGTCAGCACTCTAGTCCCAGTGTTCATCACTTCACACCTATATTACGGCAATCATTTCTTCTTTTCTGCTTCTCGTTTCCCGCATTCAATCCAGTAAGATAAGCCTCCTCAAATATCATTTTAATCACGGCTCGTCCCTGTTCTAAACACCCGCCATTACTGCCAAATGAATGGAGTCCAAATTGTTTTTGTTGGAATTCCAACCCTCCTCTTATCTGGCCTCACCTTGCCATCCAAATATGTCTCCAGATATTTCCTAACACTACATTCCCTACTCTAATTAGTCTGTCTATTCTCTAATTAGGCCATCTCTTCTCTATATCCACACAGTGATGAATACTTTGCTGCCTCTGCCGTTCTTCTTCTAAAGTTTCCTTAACCTGGAATGACCTCATCTTCCAGTCCTTAACTTCTTTCCTTTCTACCTTCAAAGGTCATTTTTTGTCCGCTTAATAGATAACTGCTTCCTAGAGGATACCTGCCATGTGGACCCTTTCTTAGTCTGAGTACCCACAGTTCCTACTGTTTATATATGGTACATTTCTCATCCATTCTAAGAGACACTTACAAAATAATGTATTTTCATGAAATTTCTTTTATAATCAGTGGCATTCATAGATTGATTAGAAGTGTTTCACCTTTCTAATTGGCACATAAAATAATGATGCATCTGATCAATTTATGTTATCTTAAGAGTTGAAAAATCAGCGTATATATTTATTGTTTTCTTATGTTTTCCTATGTATCTGATGTGTTACCCTGCAATATTGTATATTTGTACCATGGGAATTTTTTTTTTAATCTTCTTTTGAATACTGTATAGTTTTACATGTTTGATTGAATTTCTTGGAATTAATTAGCAAAACTTTATTTTGGTTAAATTAAACTTAATAAATTAAGGCATAGGTTTGGTACAAAAGTGCTTTTGGAATCATTGTAAATTTTTCTTCATTTTAACCTTTCATTTAAGTATTGTACATATGCAGAAAAATGCACATAAACCTACAGCTTAATCCATTTTCACAAACTCAACAGAGTTTAGGTAACCAACACTCAGATTGAGAAGCAATACATTATCAGGATGCCAGAAACCCTCTTTAAACCACCTTTCAATTACATGGGCTATCCTTATATCCTGGTCTGGAAAAACATAGATTGGTTTGCCACATTCTGCCCTGTATGTAAATGCAGTCACACAGCACAGGCTTTAATGTCTGAGTTCTTTTTTTCAACCTTGTTATTTGTGAGACTCAGCCACATTGTTACCTATAGCTGTAAATCTTCCATCCGCATTCGTGTGCTGACTTCTGTTTTATGAATATATCACAGTCTATCCATTCTATTGTTGATGTATTTTGGGTAATTTCCAACTTTAATCTTATACTGATTATTCTAGGATGTTCATTTGTTGTGTATATGGATTGATTTTTCTTGGTCAGATATCTAAGAGCAAGAATGTTGGGTCACAGAGAATAAAATCACCTTCAGTAGATGCCACTTAACTGTTTTCTGAAGTTGGTTCAGTTTGTTTTCTCGTAAGTAGTATTCAAGAATCCTGGCTGTTCTACATTTTCACCAGCACTTGGTGTTTCTGCCTTTTTCAGTTTAGCATTATGGTGGATGTGTATAGTATCATTGTTATTATATTGGAGAAGGAAATGGCAACCCACTCCAGTGTTCTTGCCTGTAGAATCCCAGGAAAGGGGGAGCCTGGTGGGCTGCCGTCTATGGGGTCGCACAGAGTCGGACACGACTGAAATTACTTAGCAACATTGTTATTATTTTTTTGTACATGTAAAGATAAAAGTGCTTCCAGCAAAATTTTTGGATTTTCCTTTAGCAATGTGACAGTTACTGAAAATAATTACTTTAGGTTGAGTTTAAGGTTTACATGAAAACTACCAAAGCTAATTTTTGGATATTTGCTTGACTATGGTTCAGTGCCTTTGAGACTAGTAAACACTGTATTGGGAGCTGTTGCTAGTGATAACTTTCTGATGTAATGATTAACTGTAATCATTTTTGTCTTTGTGAAAATTTACTGACCATTTCATGTATCTCCAGAGTTATCTATCTGACTCTCCTAATTCTCGAGTTTATAATTGGAGCTTCCCTGGTGGCTCAGAAGGTCTAGAATCTGCCTGCAATTCAGGAGACCTGGGTTCAATCTGTGGGTCGGGAAGATCCCCAGGAGAAGGGAATGGCTACCCCCTTCAGTATTTTTGCCTGAAGAATCCCATGGACAGAGGATTTGGCTCTTCTTCTAGTTCTCGAGTTTATAATTAGTATGCTAATTCCTGGCAGTTGAGAACAAATTAATTAACATCTTGCTCATTACCTCTTTGGATTAATGTCATTTATTTTTTGTTTATAAATATCTCTGATTAGTACCAGCCTTGTTTACTATGTAGATAAAGTTAGAATAAAACGTTGCTCCCCGGTGACACTATCATCTACTGTGAATATATTTTGCAAGTAAAAGATGTGGTTTTAAATCTGAGCGTTAAATCTCTAATGAACTAGTATTTCTCATTGATTTTTCATGTGCTTCAAAATATTTTATGTGCTTGAAGTACTAGATAATTAGCCTGTAATTCCATTTCTCTACCCTGTGACTGCTGAGAGAAACACTGTGGTCATTTTTCTTGCCAATATTCTTTCCTACTCATGTTCGGGCCAAGACATTTGATTTCTTACTGAATCATAAAGCTATATTTTTAAAATTATTTTGAAATCAAAGATGCTGACTTCAGTATATTTAACTCCAGAAGTTGGTACAGATTGTGTGACTAATTACCATAAAAATTATGGCTGAGAAATGAGAAAGGTGTAGTCACTCACAATTTTCCATTTACAAAACAAGGTTTTAGAAAATAACCGAAGATGAATGTGGTATTTTTATGAAACCATGGTCTATTTCCAACTATTTCTTTAGTGGTCTGGAAATTCACAATGCTAAGTTCGACCGGGCACATCCCTACATAACTACTGGAAAAACCATAGCTTTGACTATATGGGCCTTTGTCAGCAAAGTGATGCTATGAACTCTGTCTAATTTGTTTTATATTCCCAAATATTTACCTGATGGGTGAGTACAGAGCAAGTGTTTATAAATATGTATTTGAATAAGGAAACTAAATGTGTAGTATAATCCTAATTAGGTAAATAAGTGTGTATAAGCACATATGCACAAATGCACAGATATAGAAAGAAATATAAAAATATTGAAGAGTGATTATTTGTAGGTAGTACAGAAATGGATATTACTTTCTCCTTATGTGATTGTCTCTTTTCCATTTTTTTTACATAGCATGTATTACTGTTATAAAAACTTTTAATATATAATTTGAAAATAAAAATATAATATTAAATAGTTTATCTAATTCATATGTTTACCTAAAACAAGTAGACTGCCAGATACTTCTCCAGCAAAGATGAGTTTGAATCAGCAGAAAATTGCAATTCAGAGAGTGCAACCAATGCAAGGCCATAGGCAAGTCCCCCAAAGGAGAACACTTCTATAGAGATTAAAAAGGAAGTAGGGAGGGCTGTAATAAATGAAGAGTCTGTGGCTTTTCATTGACTGAGTTCTTGCCAGTAAAGATGCAATCTTTCTCCTTCCTTTGGTCTCTGCAGTCTTCACAGAGTGTGCGGTCACCTCCTTCTTGTCTCTGTTTAATTGAGTTTTCTGTTTATTAACTTGCTTCCTATGTTAGATACAGACACAGCGGGATCGTTAGGACTGATTCAAAACTATGGGTCAAACAATTTTGTTGTTATTTAATTGATAGAGAAACCAGAATTCTTCTCATTGTTCCAGTATGTAAATCAGTTTGATAGTCATGAACAGAACAGTTTTATAGTCACTTTGCTGTAGTGTAGGAATCTAAAACTAATGAGTTTACCTACTCATCAGATTTATTTGTTTATTAATGTTAAGTGTCCATCTCTCAGCCGTGTCCGACTCTTTGCGACCCCATGGACTGTAGCCCACCAGGCTCCTCTCTCCATGGAATTATCTAGGCAGGAATACTAGAGTGGGTCATCATTCCCTTCTCTAGGGGATCTTCCCAACCCAGGGATTGAACCCAAGTCTGCTGCACTGCAGGTGGATTCTTCACTGAGTCACCAGCGATAGGTGCACATCAATTTGAGTTTTTCCCTCATTCTTTATAATTGGTATAACATCATAGGATGCGTAGGAGATTTGAAATATATGTAATATTTGTAATGACTCTTGAGTGGCTTCCCAGGTAGCTCAGTGGTAAAGAACCTGCCTGCCAGTGCAGGGGACACGGGTTAGATCTCTGGGTCAGAAAAATCCCCTGGAGGAGGAAATGACAACTCACTCTAGTATTCTTGCCTGGAAAATCGCGTGGACAGAGGAGCCCAGTGGGTTACAGTTCATGGGGTTGCAAAGAGTGGGCCGTGGTGACTCTTGAACCCTATGTTCCTTTGGTGTTTCTGGTCATGGTTTAAAAAGATTATCATTCTTCTTATTTCTCAAGCCAGAAGTCTGAGAGTCATTCCAGACTTTCCTTCTTTTTCACGTCCACATTAAATTGCCACCAAGGTAATGTTGAATCTAAGGTGTCTTTGGCTTTTGTTTTCTCTTCTTCCTTCCCTCTATCATTGGTGTTCCATTATTTTCGTCCTGGTTTACTTTAACTGCCACATTGCTGATCCCATTGAAGAGTGCTACATGTCTTCCTTGTGGATATGTAGCATTAGTTCATTGTAGAGATTTTGTAGAACCTAATGGCAATTGCTTAAAATGGTCCCTGTCATTTACTTAATAATCAGTCCATGAATGTGATATATTTGCAATGTATACCCTTTACCAAGCAAGGGCAATAGTGAAACTCACTATTGGCTGGTCTTCAAGCAGCTTTACCAGGCCCGAGCACTTGTCTCATGTACCCAACCTGAGCTGGTTATCCGTTTCACCCTAGATAATACACATGTTTCAATGCTGTTCTCCTGAAACATCCCACCCTTGCCTTCTCCCAGAGTCCACAAGTCTGTTCCATACATCTGAGTCTCTTTTTCTGTTTTGCATATAGGGTTATCGTTACCATCTTTCTAAAGTCCATATATATGTGTTAGTATACTGTAATGGTCTTTATCTTTCTGGCTTACTTCGCTCTGTATAATGGGCTCCAGTTTCATCCATCTCATTAGAAGTGATTCAAATGAATTCTTTTTAATGGCTGAGTAGTATTCCATGGTGTATATGTACCACAGCTTCCTCATCCATTCGTCTGCTGATGGGCATCTGGGTTGCTTCCATGTCCTGGCTATTATAAACAGTGCTGCGATGAACATTGGGGTGCATGTGGCTCTTTCAGATCTTTCAAGCAGCTTTAAAAAAAAAAAAAAAATCTGACATTGATGGTTGCTGTTTGAATGGTGTCATAAGTGGGCAAGAAAGTTGTAATTAATGTATCCTCCAGAAAAATGGGAATGGAGGCAGAGTGAAAGTTTTGAAAACTTTTGTTACAGTGAAAGTAACAAAATTTAAGTTTGCATATGTCCTTTTGTGTGAATCCCTTCCAAGGTACTGGGAAATGAGTGTTCACAGAGTTAAAAATTGTGGCTTGGGGGCATTTGCAAAAGTAAGGTATTTAAACTGTGATTGGTTAAGACCATTGTCTCCTTCTGCTTCAGCTGCCCGCCCGCCCCCCCACGTGTGTCCTGTGTCTCGTGACATTGGAGTGATCTTGGCTGTTTTTTTTCTTTGAGCTATAGCTCTGGCAATACTTCAAGTGTGCCATGTATGAAGTTGAAATTTTTAAAGTATCTCAGATAATAAAATTATTTTGGATAACTGATATTAGAGAAAAGACTGTCTTTCTAGTCTCTCTACATAAAATATTACATTTTTTGGTCATGGGAACAGACATTCAAAGAGTATGCAGCCAGAGATGCAAGGGGGGAAATATGATAGCCTCTTGACAGTTAACAGTAGCAAATTTCATATTAATGTATTTATTTTGGGGATTTACAGTATTTGTCAGCTTTTAATAATTTGAAAGATTTGTGAACTATTTTTTTTTTATTGCACATGTATTTTTCTTAAAGAGGGCCCTCAAGTTGTACAAGCGTTCAGCTCACAGAACCTATGTCTTTTACTAAATAGGAGGTCTGTGGGGAAACATTTATGATCTATTATCTTTTGCTGAGGCATCTCTCACTGCTCTGTAGTAAAGACCCAGGACTGTCCCCCTGCTCTAAAAGCATGGGTTTACTAGGAGTGGAACAGAGTGGCTATATTATCCTAGTTTATGATAGCAAATGTCAAATGCCTGTACTCTGGTTATTTGAATCTGATTTTATAAACCATTATAGGCAGGGCAAATACCTTTTTACCCTGTGGATTTAATATAGAACCTAGTATTTTTTTTAGTGTTTATCAACCTAATATAAAATCTCATTTCAGGTCATTAATCCCTTTCATTTTTTCCTTCAGTGTAATCAACTGTGATAATTAGATTTAAAGTAAATATAAATAGTATTTACTCTAAAGACCTTAATAGGTTACTCATTTTTTTCCTCCTCCTTCACTACCCCTGCCCAGTATTCAAAATATGCTCCTGCCTCTGTATCACCTTTATTTTATTTCTTTTTTTTTTCATGTTAAGTTACTTAAAAAAAAAGTTTTATTTTGTATTGGAGTGTAGTCAATTAACAAATATGATGGATTCAGGTGAACAGCGAAGGGACTCAGCCATTCATATACATGAATCCATTCTTCCCCAAACTCCTCTCCCATCCAGGCTACCACATGGCATTGAGCAGAGTTCCGTGTACTACACAGTAGGTCCTTATTGGTTATCTATTTTAAATGCTGCAGTGTGTACATGTCCATCCCAAACTCCCTAAGTATCCCTTCCTCCCCCCACTTCCCCTTCACTTTGCAATCCCTTCTTTTTCAGACATGAAGATTAGCTTTTGATATGTGGATGGGCCAGACTTTCTCTGACTTAATCCATTGCCTTCATTTGCTTCCCAAATTTTGATTCTTGATTTACTTTTCTCTTTCCCGCTTGGGAGCTGCTGAGATTTGTACAGTTGATTTCAATTACCACCCCTAGTGATGATTTAGTTGCAGGCGCTAATAAAAAGTTTTACTGTAATTTAGAAGGGAGACTGAAGATAACTTGGCAAGTACTGAGTATTCACCTATATTATTTCAAACAGTACCAGTAAAACCCAGGCTGTTATATAAATTTAAGTATTCTTGCTCTAGATTACAAGGAATCTGGAAAGAGTTAGTATTGCTGAGGTTTTTGTGCATGGTGCCAGATGTTAAAAGCTGCATAGTATTGAAGTTTTCCCACTCCTGTAAAGCATTTCCCAATAGTTTTAGTCCACACGGATGGCCCCTCTTCTTGACTGCCTGAGGCATACATTGTTACTAACGTTTATTCCTTGTGAGGCCTCTGAAATAGCTGGACCTTTAAAATCTTCCAATTGATCTCCTCATCAAATGCACTTAAAGTTATATTATGTGACATTTGAATATATGCTTTTTCTTAAAGCTTCTTGTTTTTGAGTATGTTATTAGTTCTTAGGAAGCTAATTGGAAACATGGAAAGTATGATGAGATCTAGATAACTTCTTTAAAATCTCCCTATAATCAGAACAGAGATACACAAAAGGTTCCTTTTAGTGGCTGAAAGACCCAGGGGACAGAGAAACTTGCCTGTAACTGAATGTGTTAAAATCTCTAGATAATATGTCAATCAGAATGGATGGGTGCAGATCAATGTAGAAACAGGGAGATAGCTAAGTCATTATGAGAAATGTTTGCAGTGCCCATCCAAGTTCTGTCTAAAAGTGAGGGAGCCTCCACTATCTGAGTTAGGGTTCACTTGGTCCTATATGGTTCTGATTAGTGATGAAAGAGCTGTAGTCTCTAGACTGTGAGATTTTCCCATCTCATTGGTAAGAACACATTGATTGTGAGATTAACTTAATCAATCAAATGCTGTCCCTGTTTAATGTATCTGAATTACTTCCTCTGTCTTATTCCCAAGCCCAGCAAACACAGGACAGTACAGTGGAATTACATATTAAGTATGTGTAGGCGTGCATCTTAGACAAGGACATAATTTGAAATTTGCATATAATCAAAATTATGCTTGAAATCTTTTGAATTAATTTTGAATTAGTAGGGTTTAGGCTTAGAAGCCCCAAATTCAGTTCTTTCTTTTTCAGCCTCCTGTAGCTCCCTTTCTTCCTCTTTCCCTCCTTACTTCTCTCCCTCTCTTTTTCTCTATTTCCTCTCCCCCTCTCCTCCTTCCTCCCTTTTTTCTCTCCTTTTCCTTCACTCCCCTTTTATTTCCTTTTCTGTTTTTTTTTTTTCCCTTGGGCTAGTTGGAATCTGAGGTTTCTTTCAACGGTAGGAATAAGAGGCAATGGGCATCCAAAGAATTTCACCCTCTATTACATTACAGTGGTTGAGAGCATATGATTTCGACTTGTATGCTTTTTTGAAATTATCCTTACTAGCAACGTGTTATATACTATTACATTTAAATACAGAATTTAGAAAAATTGAATGAAGTAAAATTTATAAGGTTCTTAGCATGGGGCTTACATGAAAGTGCTATTTAAGTGGCAGCCATCAAAATAACCATTCAGTTATGATTTGGATTCTGGAATCATAAAGTGTATATTGTGATGTGTATACCTATTGATTCACTTGTGCATTGTGAAAGGACTCTCCCCATCTAATTATCACGTCTACTGTGTCCTGTGTTTCTCTTTTTTCTTTTTTTCTGGTCAAAACATTTAAGTTCTATTCTCTTAGTAAATTTCAGTTATGCTATAACAGTGTTATCAGCACAATATTTATGTGGAATCTACCAAAAAACATTCCAGCTCATAGAAACACAGAATAGAAAAGTAGTTGCCAGGGGATCAATGGTTAGGAAAAGAGAGACTGGTAAAAGGGTCCCAGCTTTCAGCTGTAAGATGAATAAGGTCTGAGGATCTAGTGTATAATAGTCAATGCTTTATGTTTTCATTATTTTAAATAATGCATATTTCTGGCAAGAGAAATTTCCTCAGTCATTTATAGCATGTTGAGTTTGTGACACATAGGAATTTTATGAAGATAAATTAATGAAATATACTTTGACACTTTAGAACAGCAGGAATGATTTCACCCTTCAAAAATGTATGAAGTGTGCTTTTATTTTTTCAGCTGTTGCACATTAGAGAACTTCCATCATGTTGAAGGTGTGGTAGTTTTATGCACGTTTTAGGTGTTCATAGAGTTGAAGTGGAGGGTTGTTTTTGTCATCAACCCTCTGTAGTTCCCCCGTTGAACCCAGATTTTCTAATGCAATTCCAATTTCTAAGCCTTTTCCCTGTCCCCTCCCTGTTGAGCATCTCACCCATCTAGGTCATCACAGAGCACCGGGCTGAGCTCCCGGTGGTATATAGCAACTCCACACTAGCTATCTGTTTGACATACGGTAGAATCCCAGGGATGGCGGAGCCTGGTGGGCTGCCGTCTCTGAGATCTCACAGAGTCGGACACGACTGGAGTGACTTCGCAGCAGCAGCATGTATATGTCAGCACTACACTCTCAGTTCATCCCACACTCTTCTCCTGCTGTGTTCACGAGTCTGTTCTCTATGTCTGTGTCTCTATTCATATTTTGCGGATAGTTTGATCAGTACCATTTTTCTACATTCCACATAAGTGTGTTAGTATATGGTAGTTGTCTCTTTCTTTCTGACTTATTTCAGTCTGTATAACAGACTCTCTGTTCATCCACCTCAGTTCAACTTATTCAAATTTGTTCTTTTTAATGGCTGAGTAATATTCCATTGTACGTAATGTACCACACCTCTCCTTATCTGTCCGTCTGCTGATGGACATCTAGGCTGCTGAGCCATTGTGTACCGATGGACATCTAGGTTTCTGGGCCGTTGTGCATTATCATCTAAGTTTATTATGGCAGAATGATGTATTTCCTTGTTCCTGTAAGTCCATGGTTGGGAAGGGCTGCGAGGGGAGCCTCCTGACTTTAAATTCCATTATATCTTGGGTTTCCCCTGTGACTCACAGGTAAAGAATCTGCCTGCAGTGTAGAAGACATGGGTTTGTTCCCTGGATTGGGAAGATTCCCCTGGAGGACAGCATAGCAACCCATTGCAGTCTTCTTGCCTGGATACTACCATGGACAAAGGAGTCTGGTGGGCTACAGTCCATAGGGTTGTAAAGAATCAGACACAACAAATGCAAAGGCAACCTATTGAATGGGAGAAGTTAGAATAGTTGCATAGCATATGTTTGATGAGGGATTAGTATTCAAAACAAAGAGCTCAATAGCAAAAAACCCCAGTCAGTTAAAAGTGAGCAAATATATGAATAACTATTTTTCCAAATAGGACATTCAGATGACCGACAAGTGCATGAAAAGATGCTCAATATCACTAATCATCAGAGAAATGCAAATCAAAATCACAACCTCACACTGATTAGAATGGCCATTACCAAAAAAGAAATGACAAGTTGTTGGCAAAGATGTAAAGCAAAATGAACCCTTGCATACTGTTGGTGGGGATGTAAATTGGTACAACCGCTATGTAAAAGAGTATGACGCTTCCCCTCCAAGTTAAAAAGGATCTTGAAAAATGAAAGTTAATTGCTCAGTTGTGTCTGACCTTTTGTGACCCCATGGACTGTAGCCCATCAGGCTTCTCCATCCATGGACTTTTCCAGGCAAGGATACTAGAATGGATTGCCATTCCCTTCTCCATAAAATCTTCATGACCCAGAAATCGAACCCGTGTCTCCTGCATTGCAAGCACATTCTTCATCGTCTGAGCTACCAGGGAAAACCCCCAAATGATCTCATGATCAAGCAGTTCCACTTCTGGGTATTTATCTGAATAAAACAAAAGTATTAACTCAAAAAACATATTTACTTCATGTTCATTGCAACACTGTTTACAATCGCCAAGATATGGAGGCAGCCTAAGTGCCCATCTATAAATGAATGATGAAAATGTGGTATATTTAAATATACATATTGGGATATTATTCAGCCATAAAAAGAAGGCAATCTTGTTGTGTTTGACAACAGGGATGGGCCTTGAGGGCATTATGCTAAGTGAAATGAGTCAGACAGAAAAGGACAAATACAGTATGATTTCACTTATGTGTAGAATCTAAAACAAAAACAAAATAAAACTAAACCAGTAATATATAGAGAACAGAAGGTGGGGATTTGGTGGGGTGGGCGAAATGGGTTAAAGGGGTTCAAAAGGTACAGACATCTAGTTATAAAATCAGTTAAGTCCTGGGAATGTAATGTAGAGCCTATTAGCGATAGTTAATGTATTGTATATTTGGAAGTTCCTAAGAGAGCAAGTCCTGAAAGCTCTCATCCCAGGAGAAAAAAATGGCAACTATGTGTGGTGATATATGTTAGTTAGACCTATTGTGAGAATCATTTTGCAATATATACACATATTGAATCATTATACTGTACACCTGAAATGAAGTTAATGTTATATGTCAATCATCCTGATTAAAAAAAGAAAAAAAAATTCTTCCAAAGTTTTTGTCAAATTCTGTCCTTGAAGATGTATGCAAAGTTGATTTCACTTCATTTCTACTTAATGCTATGTATCATGTTTCATAATACTTAATAATGTAGACTAGTTTTGTGTTTTGCAATGATATTTGCATTTCCTTCCTGAGTAAAATAGAAATAGGAACTATTTTTAAGTATTAATTATTATGTAGGATGCAAAATATTTATACTAGGAGAGCGTCTTCAAGGACTCAGGGGCTTTATAAAAAATAACTACTGCACCAGAATCAGTATGGTTAGGTGTTTGAAAGGTTCAAGAACTCACATATTAGTTTCCCTCATTTATAAAGTAAAGGAGCTGGGTTAGATGTTCTCACAGGCCTTTTGAGATTTAAACTGCTAAAAATCATTAGAGACTATTTTTACTAATGCACAGTGCCTCAGTGGTTTGAAACATTAAACCAATGGTTTAGCAGAAATGTACTCATTCACAGGATCTCACATTATTCTAGTTCACTTCTTTTTATTGTTACTATTTAAGGTCCTTTCCAATCTCATAAGAACATTTCTCATGGTTAGACAAAGTTTTGTTTCTTTTTCCTTATATGTGGCAACATTAGAGGCCAGAAACCTCACTTTCGGTGATTGTGTAGCTTGTAGGAATCTGCTTTTATTCACATGTTGGTGATATCTGTATTTTCTAATAAAGTGGGTTGCATCTGTCTTCAATTTGATTTTTTTCCTATAATTGTATAAAAAAGTGATTTGAGACTTGTGACAGAAGTCTGCGCTGTATCTTTCCCAACCAGTAATATCATGATACATGGTAATCTCTTTGTGAAAGCCTCATAAATGTTGATGAATTGGAAACAGTATTAAGAATAAACCAAAAGCCCACTTATATTTCCTACCATTTAAACACAGTTCCTGTATGAAAAGGCAACTAAATCAGAAAGTTTTCCATTTTCGCAGGAATGCCTAGAACTTAGTCCTTTTTATCCATAACTAACAGACAATAGTATAATTTTCCAGTGATATATCATAACCTTTTTACACTCGTTTCAAAGGACAGATGTATTTGAGGAGTCATGCAGAATACACATTTAAAGAAAGGTGTACTATATTAAAAATTGATTTCACTTTTATTTCTGCTCAACACTATTGCATTTCATTGTTGAACTTGAGATACTAAAATGTCTTTGTTTTCTAATTCTTTTCTTTCTTACTTTGAGAATTATTTATGACCACATTTTGTGTCTTGTCCTTAAAACAAATGTTCATTTCGTTTATCTGATTTCTCTTGTCTTTGCCTTCTTTAGTCTCTAAGTCAGACATTATTCTCAAAGTTATTTATCACCAGTAAAATTTATCAAGTGCTTTCTCAGAGAGTAAGTCAGTTCTTTGCATTCCTTTGAGTTAGGTGGCCATGATCCATGTTGAAGACATAAAAATGTCAACACTGACTTTTAAAATATGTGTTCTATTTATGGTCAAATATGAGCAATAATCAGTCTCTGGTTTCTATAGCCACATGGACCGATTTGATTGGCAGAATGATTCATATCTTCCTGTTCATGCATGATAGATCACTCAGAACCCATTTTTCAAAATATGGCATCTGCTTCTTTAGGTAATGATATCGATACATACCTATCTCATATGTAAAATCCCAGGTGCTTTATATGGTTAACATCTGATGAAATATATCATTTGATTTATGCGGTAATTAACTGTGATAGACTTGTTTTTTTGTGCTTAGTTAGTTGATGATACCACTACAAGCTTTTCTTTGTAAAATACTTCTGTCAAAGTATTACTTCTCTGCTTAAAGCAGGAATTCCTTCGGAAACTTTTCACTTATGTCATTAGGATAGAATCCGATTGTCATAGCTTGACTTTGTGACCATACATACACTGCCCTTGACATAGGCTTCCAACTTCATCTGCTTCTCGCTTTTCTGAACACTTAACTGTAGCCAATTAGATGCACTCATGTTCCCAACATATGAGTACTTCTGTCTCTGTATGTTTTTCAGAACTTCTCTTCTACCTGGAGTGACTTTGTGTCTGTTTTTCATTTACAGAAATCTTGTCTTTCAGGGATACATTTTTTTCTCACTTTGCCCATGAAGTCATTATTGAAATTTTCAATTAGGGGAAGGGAAGGGAAGGGGATTCAGTTGGAGATGGAGGAAAACATTTGACTATCCAGTGTGTGGCAAGGACTATGATGGGCAGTTTACATATGTTATTTCAACAAAGGCTTCCTGTTTTATGAATTCCTTTCTTTATTTAAGAAGTTCAGTTTAGTTGCTCAGTCATGTCCAACTCTTTGCGACCCCATGCACTGAAGCACGCCAGCCTTCCTTGTCCATCACCAACTCCCGGAGCTTGCTCAAACTCATGTCCATCAAGTTGGTGATGACATCCAACCATCTCATCCTCTGGCGTTCCCTTCTTCTCCTGCCTTCAACCTTTCCCAGCATCAGGGTCTTTTCTGGTGAGTCCATTCTTCACATCAGGTAGTCAAAGTATTGGAACTTCAGCATCAGTCCTTCCAATGAATATTCAGAACTGATTTCCTTTAGGATTGATTGGTTTGATCTCCTTGAAGTCCAAGGGACTCTCAAGAGTCTTCTCTAACACCGCAGTTCAAAAGCATCAATTCTTTGGCGCTCAGCTTTCTTTATGGTCTTGCTGTCACATCCATACATGACTACTGGAAAAACCATAGCTTTGACCATGTGGTCCTTTGTTGGCAAAGTAATGTCTCTGCTTTTTAAAATACTGTCTAAGTTGGTCATAGCTTTTCTTCCAGGGAGCAAGCATGTTTAAATTTCGTGGCTGCAGTCACCAATCTGCAATGATTTTGGTGCCCAAGAAAATAAAGTCTCTCACTGTTTCCCCATCTATTTGCCATGAAGTGATGGAACCAGATGCCTTGATGTTCATTTTTGAATATTGAGTTTTAAGCCAGCTTTTTCACTCTCCTCTTTCACTTTCATCAAGAGGCTCTTAGTTCCTCTTCTCCTTCTGCCATGAGAGTGGCATCTGCATATCTGTGGTTATTGATATTTCTCCTGGAAATCTTGATCCCAGCTTGTGCTTCCTCTAGTCCAGCATTTCCTTCTCTTGTGGTTCAGATGGTAAAGAGTCTGCCTGCAGTGCGGGAGACCTGGGTTTGATCCCTGGGTTGGGATGATCCCCTGGAGAAGGAAATGGCAACCCACTCCAGTATTCTTGTGTGGAAAATTCCATGGATGGAGGAGCCTGGTGGGTTACAGTCCTTGGGGTCACAAAGAGTTGGACATGACTGAGCAACTCCACTTTCATCAATTTCATTCATGTTCATCAATTTCATTCACTTTTATCAGTACTCAGTACCTACAAGAGTTCTTTGAACAATGAACATTTATTTAATGAATAAACATAATTGCCTCACACTGTTAATTTTATGATAATGTCTTAGCCACTTTCCTCATTCTTGGGGACCAAAAAAAAAAAAGATGGGGATCCTTTTGACAGAGATTGAAATTATTACACAATACTTTTGTTTGATTCATTGGTTTGTGACTACCATTATTGAAATTTTAAAAATACTGTTGTTGGAGTAGCTTGGTGTAGCTTAATACCCAGTACTGTTCAGTGTTTAATGAGTAATTATGAGGGAAATTGTTCATGATGGAATACCATCTTGAAGGATAAATGAACCAGAGGAAGATCTTAGGTGGATTAAAGCTTAATATGATCTAGGAGTAATGGTAGTAAGTTCAGCTAAGCAGTACCTGTCCAGACATGCCCTGTAAAATGAGGAATTGTGTTTGCTGTTGCGGAGCATTTCTGTGGACTAGAAGGCTTCCTTCAAGAGCACACCTTAACTTAGTTCTAACCTGAAGTATTTTTCCACTTTAAAAAATATAATGGTTATTTTTCCCATTATTTTTTTGTTATTTTTTATCATAAAAATGAATATTTTGCTGGCATTGCAATTATTTTTCAATAATTAATATACTATAGTGTACTCTATTACAATAATTCAGTACTCAATATATTGAAATTGGATTTGATAATTTGCTAATTCTCTTTTATTAATTGAACTTTGAAAAAAACTGAGAAAGAAAGAATAGAGGGAAGAAGAATCTCAGTATTGCCATTACCTAGTTTTCTGTAGATTCTTTTCATTTCTGTTGAGGAATGGAACTGTCTGTAGTACCTATGCATGTAATATCTTGCACAACTAGTTTTTGGACACTGTAATCTCATTTTGAATATATTACTCCAAGATATAAAATTTGAAATTTGAGCATGGGTTAAACTAATATTTTATTCTGAACCTGCTATAATAAGTGGATATAGGGAGAGTTAGGCTTTAAAAAAAATATAGCAATGTGTACATGTCAATTCCAAACTCTCATCTGTTCCTTCCCCTTTTCCCCCTGCCCCCAGCTAACCATAAATTCATTCTCTAAGTATTAAATATGTTTCTGTTTTATAAATAAGTTCATTTGTATCATTTTTTTAGAGATTCCACATATAAGTCATATCATATGATATTTGTCTTTCTCTGACTTACTTCACTTAGTATGATAATCTCCATGTCCATCTGTGTTGCTGCAAATGGTATTATTTCATTCTTTTGTATGGCTGTGTTTTTACCACATCTTCTGTTGATGGACATTTTCATGTCTTAGCTATTGTAAATAATGGTGCATTTAACATTGGGGTGTGTCTATCCTTTCAAACCATGTTTTTCTGTGGATATATACCCAGGAGTGGGATTCTTTTTAAGAAACCTCCATACTGTTCTCCATAGTGGCTGTACCAATTTACATTCCCACCAACAGTGTAGGAGGGTTCGCTTTTCTCCACATCCACTCCAGCATTAATTGTTTATAGATTTTTTTGATGATGGCCATTTTGACTGGTGTGAGGTGATATCTCATGGTGGTTTTGATTTGTGTTCCTCAAATAGTTAGCATTGTTGAGCATATGCCTCTTTTCATGTGCCTCTTGGCCATCTGTATGTCTTCTTTGCAAAAATGTTTATTCAGGTATTTTGTGCATTTTCCAATTGAGTTATTTATTTATTTATTTATTTTTATATATTGAGTTGCATGAGCTGTTTGAAACTTTTGGAGACTAATCCCCTGGGGAGTGCATTTTTCCTGTTCTGTGGATTGAGAAAGTTTGTCTTGATTGTGATGGAAATAAGCCTCATACAGTACAGAAAGCGACCATGTCATTTCATTAAGCAAATCAGCTACTGCTTCAGCAATTCGAGGTGGTATAAAGCTGTAAATATTTTGATATCACTCATATTTCTCTTTCTCTTATAGGTTTTAAAATGGGTGGAAGAAGCAGTGCAGGCTTCCAAAGTTCACCTCTTATCAACAGATCATTTGGAACAGGCTGTAAATACTTGGAAAATTCCCTTTGATCCCAGTCTAAAAGAGGTTACTGTGTCTCTGAGTGGCCCTTCTCCAATGATTGAAATTCGCAATCCTTTAGGTGAGATATATGGACTATTCATATTAAAAATATTTAAAAATATAGAATATGAAAAAAAATAGGAAAACCATGAAAGGTAAAAGATTTTTAACACACTTACTTGTTCAAATTAATGCTAACTTTATGAATAAATTCAACCGACTCAAAAGTGATTGGAGAAGATGTTTAAAAATTAAAACTGAGTATTTTTAGTCATAAGTATCATTGAGTTAACATGAGATTCGAAAAACTGAAACTCCTAATAATTTAAACAGATGGCATTTGCTAACTTAATTGTAACTGAAGTCTCCAAAAAAAATTTCAGATGAACCTGAAATATTTTCTTCATCTTTATATGAGGAAATACTTCACAGTAACTTATTCTGTAAAATTCAGTGTTTTGTCATTTTTACGTGAATCATATGAAAAAAGTCCTTTATTACTAAAACAACTGTCTAATTTTTTATCATAGCATTTTCTTGATAAATTTTAATTTTACAGGTTGTTCTTGTTCAGTCACTAAGTTGTGGCCAACTTTTTGCAACCCCATGGACTGCAGTTTACCACCAGGCTTTCCTATTCTTCACTATCTACCAGGCTTTGCTCAAACTCAAGTTCATTGCCTCAGTGATACTATCCCAGTGATACTATCCAACCATCTCATCCTCTGTCATCCCCTTCTCCTCCTGCTCTCAATCTTTCCCAGCATCAGGGTCTTTTCCAATGAGTCGGCTCTTCACATCAGGTGGCCAAAGGATAGGAGCTTCAGCGTCAGTCCTTCCAATGAATATTCAGGGTTGATTTCCTTTAGGATCGACTTATTTGACAGCCTTGCATTCCAGTGGACTCTCAAGAATCTTCTCCAGCACCACAATTTGAAAGCATGAGTTCTTTGGTGCTCAGCCTTCTTTATGGTCCAACTCTCACATCTGTGCATATTTACTGGAAAACCATAACTTTGACTGTATGTACTTTTGTCGTCAGTGTGAGGTCTCTGCTCTTCAATATGCTGTATAGGTTGTCATAGCTTTCCTTCCAAGGAGCAAGCGTCTTTTAATTTCATGGCTGCAGTCACTGTCCACAGTGATTTTGGAGCCCAAGAAAATAAAATCTGTCACTACTTCCACTTTTTCCCCCTTTGTTTGTCATGAAGTGGACTGGATGCCATGATTTTAGTTTTTTGAATGTGAGCTTAAGCCAGCTTTTTTCATTCTTTCCTTTCACCCTCATCAGGAGACTCTTTAGCTGCTCTTCAGGAGACAGTTTCTCAGGAGACAAGTAAACTCTGCTATTCCCATCTCTTTAAGAATTGTCCAGTTTGTTGTGATCCACACAGTCAAAGGCTTTAGTGTAGTCAATGAAGCAGAAGTAGATGTTTTTCTGGAATTCCCTTGCTTTCTCTATGATCCAATGAATGTTGGCAATTTGATCTCTGTTTCCTCTGCCTGTTCTAAGTCCAGCTTGTATATATGAAAGTTCTCTGTTCACCTACTATGGAAGATTAGCTTGAAAGATTTTGAGCATTACCTCGCTAGCATGTGAAATGAGCACAATTGTGCAGTAGTTTGAATATTCTTTGGCATTGCCCTTCTTTGGGATTGCAATGAAAAGTGACCTTTTCCAATCCTGTGGCCACTGCTGAATTTTCCAAATTTGCTGGCATATTGAGTGCAGCCCTTTTATAGCATCATCTTTTAGGATTTGAAACAGCTCAGCTGGAATTCCATCATCCCCACTAGCTTTGTTAGTGGTAATGCTTCCTGAGGCCCATTTGACTTCACACTCCAGGATGTCTGGCTCTAAGTGAGGGATCACACCATCGTGTTTATCCAGGTCATTAAAACCTTTTTTGTATAATTCTTCTGTGTATTCTTGCCACCTCTTCTTAATCTCTGCTGCTTCTGTTAGGTCCTTACTGTTTCTGTCTTTTATCACGCCCATCGTTGCATCAGATGTTCCCTTATCCTCGGAAGCATATTGCACACCTTCTAACCTGGGAGGCTTGTCTTCCGGTGTCTTTTTGTCTTTTTATACTCTGTTGGGTTCTCGAGGCAAAAATACTGAACTGGTTTATGATTCCTTCCTCCAGTGGACCAAATTTTGTGAGAACTTTCCACTATTACCCTTCATGGATCACAGCCTTGTCATGGCAAAGGGGCTTGTGTAATTTTACAGGAGACAGTTGTTAAAAAACAAATTTATATTCTCATTAGAATAATGTTTTAATTTGTTCCTTCAATAATTATATGGTATGATTCTCAGTTTTGGCTTAATTCCATCTCTGGTTGAATTTGCAAGACTTAAGGTTGAATTGAATAGTAATCAAAAAAAAAAAAAAGAAAAACCACTCCAACTAATAAAAATAAATAAAAAAAAAAGAAACCTAATTTTTCTTAATATTCATGTTTAGGAAATCTTTTAACCAATGATGTTTGCACAATATTTTTATTCCTATTGTAGCTGAAGTATATGTTACATTTTTTTTTTCATTTATTTTTATATGTTACATTTTTTAAACCTTTGTGAACATTTATAAATTGGGAAGGAGTAACTACCTTTTTTACTTTATTTTAATCTTAGAAAATGACATACCTTAGAGAAAATAGTGTATGAAATTGACCTCTAAGGCTCCAACTTAACAATCAAATTTAAATTTATGAGCAAGCAAAACCAATTTTTTGAGACTGTTTGGTCTTGAAAATAGATTTGTTTGTAGAAATGGATTTGTCTTTTTAGGTAGCGTTCTTCTAGTACCGTCTATCCTATCTACACAGGAAAGATTTGTATTGTTCATTATCTGGATTGAAAGTACCTGTAACCATTGCCTTAAGTTCTGCTACTTTAAAAATTCATTGACATTGATATTTTAAAAGTCTTTTGCAGTGATTATAAAACTTCTGATGCAAACATGGGATTCTTTTAATTGATTTGTTTGTGTAACTGCGGAAATAGTCCACACAAGAGCCAAGACTGAAGTGAATAAGTAAACTATGGCTTAATTTCAAATTTGCTTTCCTTCCTAAGTTCCAACTGTCAGATACTGTATATTGATCTCAGTTGGAGATGATACTGTGTTACTTCATTATACTGTCTCCTCTAATTCTTCCTTTGACAAGTAAAAGCTTTCTCCTGCACTTCATGGAAAACTGAGGTTTTATACTTTCTGCAAAGTTATGCCCAGGGCTGTTAATGTTAGTAATATTTTGAGTCATCTCCAAAAAGATATTTATTCTGGTTTACTGTTTTGCCATCTCTTAAGTCTAAATGTCTCTAGTGATTGTACATAACTTCTTTGTAGCCATAATAATAGTTACCTAGATTAATTTTGGAAATATGATTATCGTCTTCCATGTTACTCTGTTTTTAAGATCACATCAACATAGCAAATAGGAATCTGTTACTTCAATTACAGTGTTCAGAAATGCTAAAGTTGAGTATATTTTAGATATAAAACGATGTTTTGAGCTAGAGGTGTAAATGTCCATCAGGTAATTTGTACTGGAAATGTACACAGCTGATATACATAGCTGAAATAAAGATTATGCTTGTAACCTCTATGTCTGTCTTTCAGGAAAGCTGATAAAAAAGGGATTTGGCCTGAATGAGCTATTAAATATTCATAACTCTGCCAAGGTGGTGAATGTTAAAGAGCCAGAGGCTGGAATATGGACAGTGAAGGTACTGTTATTTTACAGAGTATCTGCTGTTTTATTTTGATGTTGGCATGTTTTATAAAATGTATATAATAGTTTATTTATATCTTCTCTAATGATCATGGAGAATGCTTTTGCTAAAAATCAATAGACATGTTGCATTCTTCGGAGTTGTCTTGACCATGTGAATTGATAGTGTTTGGTTTTGATGACTATGAAAGGGATCGGTACCACCATAAATAGATTTAAAATGCTCAGGTAGTTTTCCTATCATCGAATCTGTAGATTGATTATATTAGCCACTGTCTGCCTCCAAAACAATCAGAGATGGAGCCAGTAGAGAATGATGTTTAGGGACATAGGCCCCAGTGTGGAACTGCCCTGGGTTTGAATCTCAACACCACCACTTAAAAGGCAATCCCTTAGACTATAGCTTTTCTTGATTTTCTTTCCACCTCTTTAATATAGGATGGCAATAATAGTCCTTTCCTTCATAGAAGTGTTCTGAGGATTAAATGAAGATGATACAAACGAAGTATTTGACATAGTTCCTGTTACAAAATAAGCACTCAAACATTGCTGGTTATTGGTGTTTAGTAGACCTACATTCATTGTGCGCTTGAACACAAAATGGTATTTGTATCCTAGAGTCACAGTAAGTAGTATATGTTCATACTAAGAAAGCATTGTATTTTGGCAATGTGGAGGAAAGAACGTGTTTGCCTTCGAAATTCAGGATACCATAAATCTGAGATCTAGTCCTGTTGCAAATTATATGTGGGACCCTCCCTAGTAGATGCTGTGCATGGCTTGCCCATATTTCTCAGAAATTTCAGTATGCTCTGGCCTACTTCCAGCCCTAGGATCTGCATTTCTGTGTGTCTGAGAAGCTTTTTTTTTTTTTAAAGATAGAACAGGAGAAGGCTGTTCAGCTAGAGAATTAAACCCCTCTAGCGCAGCTTTCAGCCCCTGCAGGAATAAATGCCAGTGTCTACAGGGAGAGCAGGCTTAAAGGCACACCCTTCATGTGCTGCGTGTATTACTTTCCCTCTTCCGTTAGAATCCCTTTTAACTCCCAGATAAACAGTTTACTCTGGAATACTGGGACAACTCAAATGAGGATTCCCCTTGCATCGTTTACTCTTTCACTGTCTCAACTTCCCTACATGAAGAAAGAAAAGAAAATGAGATCAGTTGGCTCATTTCAAATTAGATAGCTGCTGTGAAAGTACATGGAGGTGTTATACCGTAGAAATTTTGCATTCCAGTTTTTTTTAAGAAATACTTAACTTTATAAAATTAAAGAATAAAAGTATTCACTGTAACTCCATTTAAGTCCTAGAATATCAGTGTTTCTTTTCCTCACAACTCTCAGTCTTATAAGGAAAATAGAACAGTAATATGGATATTTTAACATGAATAATATGGAATAAGGGTTTAAGTAAAAAGGCTATGTGAAATAAAATTCGTAACTTTTATTGAATGGATCACAAACAGTCCCATCTGCCTGTGTTATCCCCCAGTTCCTTGCACAAAGCAGTTGCTCAGTCCTTCCTGAGTGCATCAGATAGTCAATAATGAAGTGGTTCACTGTTATAGTTTAAATAAATATGGCCAAATTTGACATTACACATATTTTGACCAACTTGCCTCAAATATAACTAGATTGAGTCTGACTTTCTGTGACCACAGTGGAAAGGAGTATAAGAAGTTCTGAGTCTCTGTATCCTCCAAACATTTTAATTTAAGCATGTTGTAAGTCAGCAGTCTTGAGCTAGCAAGTTCACTAAGGTAATCTGTTCTTGCTCTCTGACGAGTGACGTTAAGTTGTCTGTTATTGACTTTGAGATGCGTACAAGTGATACCATTCTTCTGTATAATTAGCAACTGATTGTGAAGTATTTGAACCCATTTTATAGGTGATTTGGATTGCTACCAGTGGTATTTCCTCTAATAAAACTCTTGCCTAGAAGGGGGATATTTTACATATCTGATGTTTTTCCTTGTGCCTGACACACCTATTCATCCAGTCATCCATTCAATAAATCTTTTCTGAGTGTCTGGTTCTGGCCGTGTTCCATGATACTTAATGGGCACTGAGTACATCTTAATTGATCATTAGAACAGAGAGTCACTGAGGATTAATCGGTGAGTGAGGAAGGAGATAAGATGATAGGAACACTGTTTAGACAAGTCTCTAAACTTGGTCTCCTGTAATTAAAAAGACACTATCTATTATGATAGTATTTTAAATTCATATCTAATCATCATCAAAGAAGCTTCTGGTCCTGATGTTACACAATATCTGGTGTACAATTAGTGATATCTAAACAAAGGATGAGAATTACAATGCGAGTAAAGATAATGAACTTATTTTGCTCCTGAATGAAATACCGAAATAATGTGTCAGGTTGGCGTAAAGGCAATTGAGCTGAATCTACCAACATAAATATTGCTGCTGACTTTGGATCTCCCTTTCAGATGGCTAATGAAGGCTAACATTTTACATGTGTGTTTTCTCAAGAGGAGAAAAGTCTGAGATTAGACAGCACATCCCTGGTGCCATCTGTCATGCGCTCTGCTACCTGGAAAGTGTCTGCTCTATCACTGGAATTACTAACAGCTTTTTTGAATGTTTCACGTAACAGTTTTAATCTCATGTGGAGAACACAGCCCATCTCTTATTTGTCCGTAGCATGGTATTCAAGGAGCACCAAATTGAGCCTCAACCAGTCTTTTTGGTTATCTTCCACCATGTGCCTTTCTACTCTAATCAAATATACTTTTGCAATGTCTCTCATCTTCTCTTACCACATTCTCTTGGTCTGTGCTTTCTCTCAAGCTGTTGCTTCTTTCTAGAACATTCTTCTTTTCTTATTTTATGTCTGATTCATAACTCCCAACAAGGCTCAGCTCAAATGGTAACACTTGTATCAAAACTTTTCTCATCCAGAATATACTCTTTTCCCTCTGGCTTTCTATTGCAATTTTTTGGCACCTCCCTTTTGCATAATTTTTCCCCATTATGTCATATTTATTTCTGTTTTTGGCTTCCAGTTTTGCTGTAGACCAGACTTTGTCACAAGTATATGCCATAGTGCCTGGGAAAGAACTATATAAATATTCCTGAATAAAAATGAATTCACTTATTCTGATGATATCCAGGGAAGCAGGCAGAAACTTTGGTTTAGTTTGGATCACAGTTGATGTACTGGCACAGAACACTTTATTATGCTCATGATTTGACTCTGAGCGTGGCGATTGCTTTTCTTCTGTGGTTTCCCTATGAAGCCCTGGTGATTACTTTTCTGTGATTTATTCAAACACTTTAATTGAACAAAGACAATGAGTCAACTCATCAGTATAATTCATGTAAGTAACCTGGATGTTTTAGGTTGCCTCTGATGCAGGTGAAAACTTGCCAAAAAGAAGTAACTGAAATGGACCCCAAGTTATTATTACAAACAAAAGAGACAGTTGTTTGAGGCCCCTAAATTTGTCTCTGTAGGGAAGCTAGAAATCCTGGGTCTTATTTCTGAGAAGAAGTGTAAATTTTCCATTCGGACAGCTCAATTATACCTAGGCTATTTGAACATAACTGCATAAACTCTCAGGCCAGATTGTGTGCTCTGCTCTTTAAGGGAAACTTTGTTGCAAAGACATTAAATAATTGTCAGTACCCATTATGCTTAGTGGGTAGAGACTGTTGCTATTAGTCTAGGATTATCAGTGTGATCATGGGATGTAGCTCATCCCCTGAGGTGTTTCCATTAAGTAAATTTGGATAAACTGTTCTTAGATCATCTCCCAAGTAGAGAAAGGAGTGTACCCAACCACATGATTATATTGAGATTCTGAGACTAGCAGAAATATTTCTGGTTGTAGATAGTTACTTTGGTTGCCAGAACCTACTAATGCATTTTCTACAGGATAAGGGTAGTTTTAGAAATGCTCAAATGGCGTAAACTTGTTAAGGAATTACAATAAACCTCACATCTAACAAAGGACCACACAAGTAGCATATTACGCTGGCCTCCAGTTATTCCCCCCTGGTACCTCTTTTGAATAAGCAGTCAGAGGACACCAGGTGTGTTATTTAAATGGATTAGCTATGGCATTAATTCAGTGTTTAGGGTCAATGGAATGCTCTATAGTAGATTTTCTTCCTGGAATATTCCCCAGTTATATTTGTCTGCCAAGATCAGATTGTCATTCAAATGGAATATTTCCTTTAAAAATTATATGGACATTTTTATTTGTATTTAAATGGGTATGTGTGTGTATGTATATGTAAATATATACAGAATTTACATTTCTTTCCTTGTATCACATTTTTTAAAACAAACAATGACTAGTAAAATGATAGTATTTAAATCTAGCTGGCTTCATTATATGTTTTTGACTGGCACAACTCCTAGCCCATGTTAGCATCTCAATAAATATTTGATTAAAAGTATAGTATTCTTTACTTTGTAAAGGATGGTATGTTATATAAGAGCAAACAATTTGAAAATAGATGGACATCTATTTTAATTTAAGTTATACTACTTAATGTATTTTTGACCTCAAAGAAATCACCTAAACCTACCCATGTCTGAGAAAAATAGGGGAAAATAATACCTACTTAATATTGTCATGATTAAATTGGATGTTGGTCAATGTTTAAACAGTTTCTGACACATGAGTGGTAAAATAAAATTAGTTCTTCTCCAGACTGTGTATAAATAGTAAACTGTATCTGTATTTTCTATCAATTTTAGATAGACATAAAGGCTTTACTTTATTTACTTTGGCTTATTTATTATTTTATAAAACATTGAAACTCCTTAGGAGAGAGAGATTAAAGTCAACTCTAGCAATTGTATTTTAACTCATTTATAACATGGCAGGCTTCACATGTAGGACCAGGATGTGTTCTCCCTGGCTTAATGCAAGTTCATTCCTCACTCGTGCCACATGTTCTGTGAGGGTTGATAGGATGCTCTACTTCATATACTCAGGAGCCCAAGCCTTGGAGACTCGGCCATATTTAGAACATTGTTGCTGTTCAATTGCCAAGTTGTGTCTGACTCTTTGCCACCTCAGGGAATGCAGCCTGCCAGGCCTCTGTGTCCCTCACCATCTCCTGAAGTTTGCCCAAGTTCATGTCTATTGAATTGGTGATTCCATCCAACCATCTCATCCTCTGTTGCCCTCTTCTCCTTTTGCCTTAAATCTTTCCCAACATGTGGCCTCTTTTTAGTGGAGGAAAAGACTGGAGAATGTGCATAGTAAAAGGAAGGGATTGTGTCACTTTTAGGATGAGATAGACATTTTTGTGAGTGACAGACACACTTCACTTCCTTTGTAACCCATTGGCCAGAACTGTTATCATGGCCTCATGGTTTTCTGGAGCTGGTTCATAAATGGCTCATGGAAAGTCAGTTATGTACTTTCTCCTTCCAACTCAGTGACATCCTGTTGGGAGCTTGAAATCAGTCACTTGGTAGTATTTACATCAAAGAATTTGGCAAATGTCTCAAATTAGGGCTTTTTTTTTTTTCTTTTCTCAGAAGTTTACCAACACTCTACTAACCTGACTCCTCCTAAGTTGAGAGTGCATTTAGAAATTTAGAATGGCAAATGAATAGATGGGGATGTTATTGTTTTCTATGCCATAGGGTCCAAATCAACCCAGAGATTATGTCATCTAAAAATGTTATGCATCGACTTAGAGTATTGAACTTGGAGTAATTGCATTTAACTTGCTGTCTAAACCTAGGCAAGTAATTAGTTCTTTGAGCCCCAGTTTCTTTATGGTGCTTAAAACCAGTTTTGGATGGAACAGGATTTTATGAGCTATCATGTGAACATACTTAGCATAATGTATCTAGAAAAATTCAATGAATTCTTGATGACTCTGGCATCAGTTGGTTCTAGGGAAATCTAAGGGAAACTGGCAATGTTAAGTGGTTGTTGGCCTCATTATTAATGATATTAATAAATTAATTTCATTTGTTAAATGTACATGTATTAAGTACCTATTGGATAGTATTTTATAGGTGATATATTTGACATAATTCTTTCCTTCAAGGACTTTCTATGTAGAGAAGACCTTCAATATTTAATAGATGTCTAGCCTTAAAAATGGTTTCATCTGCAGTATAGTTGACCAGGAAGATACTGGAAGAGCAACTGATTTTCCCTGGAGCTCTCCATGGTGCTTGCTCACGGTCGTTCAGCCTGCCCTGCTCCTTCCTTTCTCAGACTCACTCTCAGTTCAGAAGCCTGCACTCTGGTCCACTCTGCGGCTGCTGCTTCTCACCCTTTTGTGTGGCTGCCTGTTTATAACTAGAGAATGCCAGGAGGTGTCCAGTCTAACCTCATCTTTGCCTCAGCTCGGCTCAACACTACAGCAGCCTCTGAATTCCTGACTCAGACCCTTCTGCAGCTTGACCAGCTTGACATTCTAACTCAGGGCAGTAATATAACACATTATAAACCTTTACAAATAACATGAATAAGTAGACTGTTTAAAATGCAACTCTTAGAATTCCAGGCTAATACAGACCCAGTTCAGTGTCTGTCTAGAAAATTTCCTGTTGTTGCTTGGAACCACTGTGTGGCACCTTAATTTTCCTGTTGCTAACTACAGGAGCCATGAGGTTAGGATGCCTCTGTGTGGAACTGATTCTCTAGATACTCAGTGGTGGAGAGATGCTTTTTGGAGCTAAATTCTCACTTTATTACAGCACACAGTTTAAATCTACATGATATAAAGATCAAATAGAAAAACATCGAAGCAGTGGTTTTTGTCACACTAATTTAATTATGTATGTAGAAAGATGCTACTAAGATAGCTAAAATAATTCAGAAGGGAAGAGAGGAGTAAGAAATATACAGCTGGACTTGCCCTCTATTTAACTTAGTCATAGATTAGCTAAATTAGCTATACAGCTGGACTTGCCCTCTATTTAACTTAGTTATAGATTAGCTAAATTAGCTAAGTTTTCCTTGCCCCTCCAAGGCTTTCTTATCTTTTAATTCTCCTCCAACCCGTCTCTGTCCATAACACATTAGAACCCAAAGCCTTCCCCCAATGCTTCTGGGGTTTCCTGAAGATTTACTTTGTTTTGCTCTCCTTGCCTCCAATTATTTGTGTGTCGATTCTAATCTTTTATGCCTCCATGTTGGGTAAACCTCAGTCCTTCAAAAATTTCAGGGAAATCCAGTAACAAGACCGCTTTGTGAATTCAGCAAATTTGACTATAGATTTGGGGTTTATCTTGAAGTAACTTGTGTCCTTTTGCTCTCCTTGCCCTCCATTCTTCTTTTCTCTTTTGTTTTGCTTCTCTCCTGTGAATAGTCTCAGGAATTCCATATAGATATTCACTCAGCCGTGTCTAACTCTTTGCAGCCCCAGGGACACTAGGTTCTTCTGTCCATGGAACTTCCCAGGCCTGAATGCTGGAGTGGGTTGCCATGCCCTCCTCCAGGGGATCTTCCCAACCCAGGGGATCAAACCCAGGTCTCCTGCATCGCAGGTGGATTCTTTACTGGCTGAGCCACCAGGGAAGTAAAATTCCTTATTATGTAGAGTAGTTGGGTATATTTCAGCCTTTACCCCCAAACCAGCGTAATTCAGCTCCTTGAAATGATCATGAGAAGCACGTGGTGTACCTGTGGAGGTCAGTTTCTGGATCCTCACTGAATTCACATCCCAGCTCTGCTACCCACTGTTTATCTGTGACTTTGAGCAAGTGACTCTGCCTTTCTGATCTGTGAAATGAAGGTAATAATACTATCATCTCAGATGGGCTTTTGTGGGGATTAAAGATGGTCATTTACATAAAAGATTTAGCCTCCTGTACAGAATGCATTTTGTGTATGTTGGACCTTTCTCCTTTTTCCAGTTACTGATACATTTCACCATTATTATTCCTAAAATCTTTTTGCTCCTATGACAATAATACTTGAAAGAGGGAGGTCAGCTAAGAAACAGACTAAAATAATAGCTTACTTTAAGACAACAGATTAAAATAATAAATTGTTAGCACTTTCTCATGAAGATATTGAATGTGATATTTTTTGTTCCTAAAATATTGTCAAAGTATTATTGTAATTCTTTTAAGAGATTGATTCAAGAATAACAAGTGAGTATCAGAGGTCATTTTTAACTAACTTAGTTTAAAATATTTCCTGGTATTATATTTTTAAATGATAATTGTGGTTTATTTGTGATATCTTTTGCTCCCATTACCCTAATTAACCCAGAGTTGGATATCATTGTGCATAAAAACTAACTCAGTTGGAAATACCTTTTACTTACAAACCCTTTCAAATCCTATGCAGGGATTCCTACTGTTTACAGTATAATATATAAATAAGAAATTACAATCTTCTTTAATTATGTGTCATATTTTTAGCTTTTCTCAGAGTTTTCCTACGTCCTTATCCCCACCCACTTTGTTGGTATGTTATTTGGATCAAGATTAATTTACAATATTTTTTAGAGATTGTAAGGGACTCCCTATTCATCAACCCAGCTTTATTTTTAATGTATTATTTAATACTGCTGCTGCTAAGTCGCTTCAGTCGTGTCCGACTCTGTTCAACTCCATAGACAGCAGCCCACCAGGCTCCGCTGTCCCTGGGATTGTCCATGCAAAAACACTGGAGTGGGTTGCCATTTCCTTCTCCAATGCATGAAAGTGAAAAATGAAAGTGAAGTCGCTCAGCTGTGTCCAACTCTTTGCAACCCCAGGGACTGCAGCCTACCAGGCTCCTCCGTCCATGGGATTTTCCAGGCAAGAGTACTGGAGTGGGTTGCCATTGCCTTCTCTGATTATTTACCAGCAGGATACCATATTTTCAAACACTTGGGTAATTTCTAATTTTTCTCAGATATTGAAGTGAAGTGAAGTGAAGTCGCTCAGTCGTGTCTGACTCTTTGCGACCCCATGAACTGTAGCCTACCAGGATCCTCAGTCCATGGGATTTTCCAGGCAAGAGTACTGGAGTGGGTTGCCATTTCCTTCTCCAGGAGATCTTCCTGACCCAGGGATCGAACCCGGGTCTCCCACATTGAGGGCAGACGCTTTACCGTCTGAGCTACCAGGGAAGCCCTCTTTAAGCATCACTTTAAAAAAAACTTTTAAGATATTAAGTGTCATTTAAAAAAAAAACTTTTTATTTTGTATTGAAATAGAGCTGATCAACAATGTTGTGATAGTTTCGGGTGGACAGCAGAGGCACTCAGCCATGCATAATACATGTCTCCGTTCTCCCCAAGCTTGCCTCCCGTTCAGGCGGCCACTTAACATTGAGCAGAGTTCCCTGTAAGCACCACTTTGGAAATGGACTTATTATCAGTTGGTTTGTGCACAAAACACTTGGTAGATGGTTAGTACTTGATAGCAGTCATTAGGCGAAGTGTGTATCATATTTGTCCTTGATAACCTCTCAATAGCTTTTTATCATAGGGGACTTTCTGAGCAACAAGGCAACTAACAGCAATAGATGATGTCAATGAAAAAAATCTAAATCAACTCATAATATTGACTATTTTGTTCCTCCTTGACAAGAAACTAGTAAACAATAGTATTTTCAGTAAAGATCTCATTATTAAGGCAGTTGAACATAGACTTCTCAAGGTTTTATATAGCCCTGTAGGAGATCCTTGATTTAAAATTGGATTATGATATATAGTTTCCTTTTATGTCTGTTAATTCATAACACAGTTTCCTTTAGAAATAATGGAATAAGTGTACTGAGACTTCTGCACTTAAACATACAGTATTTTGTAAGCCCTATTAAAATGAGCCATGGTAATTAGGAACATCATTTATGCTAAGAATACAACACATTTTTTGAGAAGATGTGATTTGTTTTCTTCTTTCCCTTACCTTCATTTTCCTTTCCTTTGAGTTTCTGCAGGTTCTGCTCTGTAAGGAATATGATTGGTAACAACAGGGACATACATATCTCCTCATCTTTTCTGTACTCATTGCCACAGGAGTCACAGTGATTTAGAGAAAACTGGGTGGTTTGCAGAGCCTTGTAGCCATATATAGCCATATATTACCATATATTATATGCATAGTCCTAGACGCCACTGACCAGTAAATTTTGGCTGGAGCTCGGAGTCTGTATTTTTACAAACAACCCAGGTGATTTTGTGTAGGTGTAGATATAGGTGGTCCTCAAATCATAATTAGATATTGAGGTAGAGGCTCACTCTGACTTACCTTGCCCTTGGAAAACAATCTCGCATAGTGGAAATGAGTCCAGAGTCTGATCTTGGGGTTAAAACCTGACTTCTGCATTGTTAGGAAAGTTGGGAAACCTTGTGAACTTGGGCAAGGTATTTAATGCTTTGGTGCCTCAATATGTTTATCTGTGCCGTGGGGCTAATGATGGTATCTACCTTATACAGTTGTAATGAAAAATAAGCCAATGTATGCAAAAAGTCTGGACACAAAGAAAGTGCCCAATAAATGTTAGGGTTTTATCCTGTGGCTGTAATCCAAATTATTTATTATTTATGCACATAGAGGTGACTTCAGCTCTCAGCTATTCAATATCTTGTTCATCTCCTTTAGGAGGTTTTAACTGAACTAGACCTAGACTGTGCTCCTTTAATATACATATTTCTTTTCTCTCTCTCTTTTCTGTAATTCTGTCACTGCATTTACTATATCGTATTGAAGATTTCTCTTCCTCCATCTGACTTCTTCACTGGCCATAAACTCTTAGAGGGTGAGGATCTTATTTTTTCACTCACGCTTGTATCTCGTGAACTGAGTGCCTTGACTGGACACTGCTGAGCTGAAGATACTGGTCGGCTAAAAGCTAGTTGATAATTGACTCTTGTGCTTGTCCTGGCTGTATCTTCCCTGAGCAAAGAGAAAGGAAATATTTTCCATAATAGAACCTGGATGATGTTTAGGGGAGAAGATTTAGTCACTCATTTATTTCATGAATATTCATTTCTTGAACATCCACCATGTGAATCAAATCCATTCACTATGACTATGCCTCTATCTTTTACCACTGAGCATGCAATAGAATACTCAATTGTATAGCCTTTAGGCCTCTGGATATGTATTGCAAAACTTGCATTGAAGGTACGGAATCACAGTTAAGTTCAAAACACCCAGATAAAGGCCACAATGAACAGTTCAGTCTAACTGAACACTCTACAGTTTTTTATACTGGTTAGTGTTTAGTGTGACCAGCACCCTGGATTAACTACTGATGGAATTTTTCATTAAACATTTTTCAGACATCGAGCACTGGAAGACACTCTGTTCGCATCACTGGCCTCAGTACTATTGATTTTCGAGCTGGTTTTTCCCGAAAGCCCACCCTGGACTTCAAAAAAACAGTCAGCAGACCAGTGCAAGGTTTGTATGTGTGCGTTAGTTCAATTGGCATAGTAGATATTGAAGTGCAAAGTATTTCTCAGACTGTGGTTTTGTAATTTTTTAGTTCTTCAATAAAGTTGGGAAACATGGCCTCTTTATTTGAAATATTATTACACTTCTGTCATAGTCATTGTTTCTCAAAGTATGGTCCAAAGACCAGTGATATTGAACTCACTTAAGGAGCTTATCAAAAATTAAGATTCCTGGGGCCTACCTCAGATCTCCTGAATGAAAATTATAGACAGTAGGTCCAAGTTTTGTTGTTTAGTCACTAAGGCACATCCAACTCTTTTGCAACTCCATAAACGGCAGACTGTGTCTCCTCTATCCATAAGATTTCCCAGGCAAGAATGCTGGAGTGGGTTGCCATTTCCTTCTCCAGGTCCCAGGAGTATACACTTTAACAAGCACCTCATTGATTCCTATACTTATACTAAACTTTGCAAACTGCTGACCTAGATCTTGGAGCTTTTTCTTACTAGCATCTTACTTGCCTATTGTCAAGGTGAAAATGTGTATGTGTGTGTGTGTGTGTGTGTGTGTGTGTGTGTGTGTATAGTTAAAACATTGAAGATATCACATAGCACTGTATGTTCCAAGATGAAGTTATTATTGATTTGAAAGGTACTTTTTCACCTTATCTTTATTCGTGCAAGATTTATAGCTCTGTAGCTGAAAAGAAGGCTTAGTCTTACTGTGACTAAATTTTTTTTTTTCTGATTGTTCTTTTATTTTTATTGCTTCAGTTACTAGAAGGTTACAAAATAGTGAATCTTTAAAAATATTCATGTAATCAAATATATTACGCAATATTCATAATTCTAATTTTCTACATATAAACATGATTAGATAACTTAAAAATCATTATCTATGGTTTCCTGTATTTCTCTGGTCATAAATAAACTGTCTTTTATGTAGAAAAGATTCCAGAGCGGGGCCACAGTTTTTGGCACAGCCGATAGTATTCATACATATGATCCTGGTTACATGTTGTTACAGTACAAAACTTAATAAATAACCTTGAGTGCATGTTACTTATAAATGATAAATTCTTTCTCTTGTAGGAATACCTACCTATGTGCTGCTGAATACTTCTGGAATTTCCATCCCAGCTAGAGTAGATCGTCTTGAACTTCTGAGTATCTCAGGCAGTTCTCTTAAGACTATTCCTGTTAAATATTATCCTGAGAGAAAACCTTATGGCCTATGGAATATTTCTGATTTTATACCACCAAATGAAGCTTTCTTTCTCAAAGTAACAGGCTATGATAAGGATGATTTTCTCTTCCAGAGAGTGTCAAGTGTTTCCTTCTCTAGTATTGTCCCAGGTAAGATGTCACTTTATTCATCACTGGAGTATTGATAGTTTAAGGGGTTTGTGTGGTCCTATAGGTATAAAATGGACTCTAAAGTAAAAAATAATATCCTCACATTATTACTGAGTCACTATGTGGAAAAACATTTACACATAGGTAACACAACTTTTCTTAACCATAAAATAGACATTCAAAATTTCATGTTAAATCGCACTAATTTGTAGATCTGAGAATCTTAGTAGATTCTAAATCTGTAGATCTGAGAATCTTACTTCAATCAGTGTAAGAACTTGAACTGGGAATTTCTGATGCTCTTCAGTTCAGTTGATCAGTTGTGTCCAACTCTTTGGGACCCCATGAACTGCAGCACACCAGGCTTCCCTGTCCATCACCAATTCCCGGAGTTTACTCAAACTCATGTCCATCGAGTTGGTGATGCCATTCAACCACCTCATCCTCTGTCATACCCTTTTCTCCCGCCTTCAATCTTTCCCAGCATCAGGGTCTCTTCAAATGAGTCAGTTCTTTGCACCATGTGGCCAAAGTATTGGAGCTTTAGCTTCAGCATCAGTCCTTCCAGTGAATATTCAGGACTGATTTCCTTTAGGATTGACCAGTTTGATCTTGCAGTCCAAGGGACTCTCAAGAGTCTTCTCCGACACCAGAGTTCAGAGGCATCAATTCTTCGGCACTCCGCTTTCTTTATAGTAGAACTCTCACATCCATACATGACTACTGGAAAAACCATAGCTTTGACTACACGGACCTTTGTTGGCAAAGTAGTGTCTTTGCTTTTTAATATGCTGTCTAGGTTGGTCATAGCTTTTCTTCCAGGGAGCAAGCGTCTTTTAATTTCATGGCTGCAGTCACCATCTGCAGTGATTTTGGAGCCCAAGAAAATAAAGTCTCTCACTGTTTCCATTGTTTCCCTATCTATTTGCTATGAAGTGATGCTCTTACTCCCCATAAAAAGCCTAGTACTTGTGTTTAATGTTTGATTAAGCTGTCTGATTTGGCTAACGTTTATATGTGATTATCAGAAACCTTCTATATAATAATCAATACTTCATTGTAAATAACATGATGATTTTGCCTTTATTTGGTTAGTTGGTTGGTTAGTTAGTTAGTAGGCTAGTTATTTATATATTTGCTATTATTTCCAAATGCTGATGACTGAATTTGACCAAAACTTTAAAACCGTGTGTAGCTTGAACCATGGTCTGACACAGATATCAGTCAGTTCAGTTGCTCAATTGTGTCTGACTCTTTGCAACCCCATGGACTACAGCACGCCAGGCTTCCCTGTCCATTAGCAGCTCCCGGAGCTTGCTCAGACTCATGTCCATTGAGTCAGTGATGCCATCCAACCATCTGTATCCAACAGATATAGAAAGATTGATTCTAATATTGTCCTACTGGATGAAGCGGTAACAATTTATCATTTATATAGAAGGTTATCATTTGGGAAATTCAGGAACAACTCTATTGTTTAATGCTGAAAAAAGATCATAGTAAAACCAACCTCAGTGTTTCCTCATAGACAGTATTCAGAGTTAGTTGCTTTAGCCCCTGAATTGAATGCTTAAAAAAAATGACTGGATTCTTAAAAAATCAATTTTTTCATTCTTTTTCTGGAAACAGTTACCCTATGAATTCAGTTCTAAGCTATGTGGGTTCTTACATACCTTTACATTTTCAGAATTAAACTCTCTTCTACAGTTGATGATACTTGATAACTTATTTGGTAATTTTGTTTTCTGTCTTGCTGGTACATAAAAAAAAAAAATGCCTTAAAATCAGTGCAGTCATAGATTCAATGAGTACTTTCTGGAGATAATCCAGAAATTAATAAACTCGAAACAAAGAAAGATAATTAAAGTGATTTTTAGTGATTTAGATTAATTGGAATGCAGAGAATTTACTGGAATAGTTTAAGCATGAAGCTTTTGAATGGATTAATAGGAAGTACCAAATATCATTGTGACCTTCTTGCCCATGTTCTTCTTTTCCCAGATGCTCCAAAAGTTACAATGCCTGAGAAAACCCCGGGCTACTACCTGCAGCCGGGCCAGATTCCCTGCACTATTGACAGTCTTTTGCCTTTTACCTTGAGTTTTGTCAGAAATGGAGCTACACTTGGAGTCGACCAGTATTTAAAGTGTGTTAATGCTTCTATTAGTAATATTATATAGCGTGAAACATCCAAAATACAGATAGATACTTATGTTAGTGTACATATTCATTATACATTCTTATTTGCTTCATAATCTTGGAGTATAGCACTGAACAAAACAGACACAATTCTATACCTTTGTGGAGCTTATATTGTAAAGAAAGAAGACAGGAATAGATAATAAGTATTCTATGGTAATATAATAAATGCTAGAATACATTTAAGAGTTGATTCCAGGTTTTATAGAATCTGAATTTTATAATTTGAGGGTCCCTTGATAAGACAAAGAATACAAAATTATGAATACAAAGTTAGGTACAAGGGCCCTTGCAAATGAAAGACCCTGAAGTTTAAACTTTAGTGGCTTGAGGGTAAATATGTCTCTGAATCTGATTTAAAGTGTTATGATAAGTCAATCTGATGTGTTGTAGTAAAGAGTAGAGCAGGTTATTTCAGGCACATAATTACTGCTTGGTGGACTGCATGTGATTTAGGCCTAGTTGCAATTTTAAAATTCACAGTAGAGACATTTGAGTAAGGACCTGAACATGGTGAACGAGATGGTCATGCAGGTATCCAGGGAAGAGTGTTCATATACCAGGAACAGTCATTGCAAGTGCGCTAAACCAGAGGCCCCCAGGCATGTGGGAAGGAAAGACAGGAAGAAGCCAGTGTAGCTGGAGCCCAAGGATCCAGGAGGAGAAGGGTGAAATGTGTGCTGGGATGCTGTTAGGAGACATAAGAGACTGGGGTTCCATCTTTTGGTGGGTAAGATCCCCTTGAGGAGGGCACATGGCAACCCACTCCAGTATTTTCGCCTGGAGAATCCCATAGACAGAGTAACCTGGAGGGTCACAGGGAGTCGGACACGACTTAAGCGACTTAGCACACGCACACACACACACGCACACGCACACACACACACACTTCAGCCAAAAATCAGTGGAAGTCGGCCAGAGGACACCAACTTTCCTTGAGAAGACTGGTGAATTTTCTAGACAAATTTAAGTCATCTAATGATAAACGTTAAGTAGGCCTTGAAAAACTAGAGGATGATTTCTGGAGAACTTTTTTTCTTTTCTTAGCTTACTGTCAAACAAACTACATTTAAGGAGAATAACTCTAAGTATTATTTTATAAAACTTTCAGACTGATAAGTCAACATTCACATAAATTAGCTTCTGTAATATGTTAATTTTTGACAAATTCATACAATCTCCTCATGGGGTCATTTAAAGTAAAAGCTATGGCAAGAATGTTTATCATAACTTGAGACAATTTTCCATTAGGTAAAGATTGGACTTATTATTTCCTGCTACTTTCTTAACATATGTCTTGATGATTTCCTTAGCTGCATAGTTAATAACCAGCAACATTAGCTGACCAAGATATCAAATGACAAACTTACATACCTAACTGATGAAATCAAACAATTCTGCTTTGGATTTAAATAGTAACATTTCTGAAAGTTACTTGAGATTCTTTATAAACATTAATTTATTAATTTCACACAATTCCTCTGAGGTAAACCACAAGGATTCTTTCTTGCATTTTTCCAACTCTGTGGCCCAGAGATGTGACATGCCTTGCTGACATTTGTTAAGTTCTTTAGATGTAAGAGTCTAGAGACAAAATTGGGCATGGGTGATGATGGATTTGATATTCTAATCCCAGTTCACTCACACATCTCTGCCCTAGATTCCCTAACAGCTCCAGATGCATGACTGGATCTTTGTTATGTGAGTCACGATGGTTTCTAGGGGATGTGGGAGAGAATTAGTTTCCATTAACAACAAGACTCATTTCTAACTGATGTGTTCCCTTCCCTGTTCCAAAGGCCGTTCCTTCAAAACTTTTTATTGTGACCATACAATCTTAGTGAACTTCCCTGGTGGCTTTTTATGGTAAAGAATCTGCCTGCAATGCAGGAGACCTGGGTTTGATCCCTGGGTTGGGAAGATCCCCTGGAGAAGGGAATGGCCACCCACTCCAGTATTCTTGCCTGGAGAATTCTATGGAGGCATCTCCTCGCCATGGACAGAGAATAATGCCTACTGATAAGGCAACATGAAAAGGAGAATTGTTTTCATGTAATAATTTCATAAACAAGATAGGAATAAATATAACACTAAAGAATATTCTCTATGCAACCCATACACTGGTTACGTGCCTTTGAATAAATTACTTGTTCTTCTCCCTGGATCTCAAGTTTCTTGTTTTTAAAGAAAGGGCCCTAAGACCAGAAGAATTGCTGCTTTCTATTCTAAAATTTCCATGTGTCTTAAGTTTTTGATGAATCCTGTATACTTGGCTCTGAAGTAAGCACTGCAGAAGGCACAAAAAATGTGTGTAATTCAAACTTCTACCTGCCTGGAACTTACCAGTACCTCCTAGATAATGGCATTTGTAAACTTGGGCTTAGCATATTGCTCTAAAGCATTCAAGATGCATCTTAGGTGATCAGTGCAGCAAAAAGTAAGTCATACTCCATTTTCTTCTCACAGTGACAGTAAGGACCACTGACACCTAATGCAGAGATGCGTGTGAAAGGAAACAGTATTAACTGAAGTACATATTCTCAGTTACTAAAATATATGGAATGGTCACCTTGCTTACTTTCTCACTTTCCTGATGGCAGGAACCTGTGTCTTGACTTTCTCTTAAAAACTATAGGTTAGTGGTAAATGTACATTAAGAGCTCAATGAATTCTTTATAGTGATTTGGTGATGAGTACTGTTCATTTGAATTGGGAGGGCTCTGGAGTTATTACTGTGAGAAATATATCTTGTACCATTTTCAGCTTCAGTGGAAGGTGTCTTGACTCTGCAGTGGGTCATTTTATCCGTATCTTGAATGTTTAAAAAATGTTGTAAATATCTATGATGATTATAAGAAAAAATATGAAAATATTTATGACATTGCAATCATATGTTAGAGCAATATAATGCTTATCTTATAGGTTATCAGAATCTTTTAAATAAGAGTTAAATGGCTATTACTAAGACACTTCCAGAAGATGAGTAACAGTTTGAAGTGTTAGAGGACATGTGTGCTAAGTTGCTTCAGTTGTGTCTGACTCTTTGTACCCCATGTTACAAAGCCCACTTCACTGTAGGCTCCTCTCTCCGTGGGATTCTCCAGGCAGGAACACTGGAGTGGGTTGTCATTTCCTTCTCCAGCGCATGAAAGTGAAAAGTGAAAGTGAAGTCGCTCAGTTGTGTCCGACTCTTAGCGACCTCATGGACTGCAGCCCACCAGGCTCCTCTGTCCATGGGATTTTCCAGGCAAAAGTACTGGAGTGGGGTGCCATTGCCTTCTCCAATTTATTAAATGAGTGAATATATAACATAGCACAAAGATTTGTTTTACCTAAATGACAACTTTGACTATAAAACTGATTGTTTTCTTTTGTTCATTGTATACATATAATGAACCAGATATGGTATATAGTCTTATGTGGAGCTTATACATAAGAAAGTTGAAGATAATTTATCTTTTTGAGAACCAAAAATTCTGTTTTCTACCTTCACACTTGTTAATTATCTGGTTCAGTTGCTTTGGCTCAATCCCACTGAAAATGACCAAAAACTCAAAAAGAGAAGGGAAGGAGAGAAGATTTAAGGAGTGTTTTTCTGCCAGTTTTAAAAAAATCTTATTTATTTAATTATTTTGACCTAGTCAGAGAATGTTTTCCTAAAGAAATTTATAGTCTCCATAACTTGACAGGCTCAGACTGTATTTCTAAACAGCAAATGTAGAGGCCTGATCAAAAAATAATAGTAATAAAAATAGACATATTTTTATTGTCATATGTCAAATAGACATATGAATGTGAAAAAAGTGAAAATTAAAAGTGGTAAAATTATTAGCAGTTTTTTTTTAAATGATCTTTGAGAAAAATTAAAGATGTCTCCCTGATATTTACTCAGTAAAAAAGGTTCATTCTTCTATCCACAGCCTCTTTAAAGTTATTCTCACATTTGGAAATGATTTCTCTTGTTAGAACCTGGGAAGATCAATAAAAAAAAACAAAAGCAATTACGGTCTTTGTTTTTCGCTCAGATTAGAGAAGCTTAACTTTCTACTTAAAATATAAAAGGTGTATAGTTTTAAGCTACAAAGAAATCTGCAGTTTAATCAATTTACTTTATTTAAACTGTTTTCTTTATTCATTTGAATGAATAGACAAATAGTGGAATCACTGCTTTCAATCTGGTCTTGTTTTTGTAGTAACTAAGCATGGTTCTATTTTCTTACTCCAGAGAATCTGCCAGCGTGACCTGGGATATTGAAGAGGTCACTCTGTCTGACGAAGGCGCCTATGAGTGCATTGCTGTCAGTAGTGTGGGGACTGGACGAGCACAGACGTTCTTCGATGTGTCAGGTAATTATCACTAATTGCTTGGCAGTTGCCTCAAGTATCAATGCAGGTATGGAAATGGGATGTTTGTTAACCAGGCTTTCCTGTGTATTAACTGTGTGACCTGCCTTGGACCAGTTAAGAACTCAGTGCCTTGGTTTTCCCACTGTAAAATGATGATAATAGCAGTAATAGTCTCTTTTTTCATGGAGAAATTACGAGGATTAAGTGAGATAGTATATGTTAAGCACTTAGAATAGAATCAGGCACATAGAAACAACTAATAGACATGAATTTTTAAAATTATTGTTGTTGTTGTTATTATCATAGGGGTTTAATATTTTGAAATCCCCATGTGTCATTCTCCTTTGAGAAAACAAGTGAGAAATCCATTTTTAGAATAGCAAGGTTCAACTTTCCCTTTCTCTTCCCATATTTATAATATGCAAAGTGCTTTTGTGAATGGATTCTGGCATCTGAGTTGAAGACAATAAGTATCACATTCAAAAACATAGGACCTCAGTGATTACAATATTGGTATGGAGAGGGACAGAAGTCATGCTAATTAATTCACATTTAAATAGTGAGTTTCCCATAAATGCTTCCCTGGTGGCTCTGGGGGTAAAGCGTCTGCTTGCAATGCGGGAGACCCGTGTTCAATCCCTGAGTCGAGAAGATCCCCTGGAGAAGGGAATGACAACCCACTCCAGTATTCTTGCCTGGAGAATCCCATGGACAGAAGAGCCTGGTAGGCTACAGTTCATGGGGTCGCAAAGAGTCGGACATGACTGAGCGACTTCACTTTCTTTTCCTATAAATAGACAGGGCTCTGATTACATTATCATTTTTCCTCCAATCTCCCAGAATTCTTGAGAAACCAAAACAACTGCCATATATTATCAGTGATCAAGATTAAGCTACCTACTCATCATGTATCTAGAATTTATTGGAAATTTTGTTTTGACTCAGTTATTTTCTGCCTGCCTTATAGCCTAGGGCTAATGTGTGTTTAATAGTAACCCTATTTTGACCTAAACGCGCCTGTGGCGTTTTCTTATAACAATATCTGAACTGTCAGTTTGTGCATCTGAAATGTCAGATGTGCATTTTCTTGGAAAAATTTAAGACAAAAGAAGCTTGATAACTGTAGGACTGTTTAGAAGCCCAGAGTTTACGTTTATTATCAATAAGTTCAAGCTGAACTTTTAAACTGAGGCATGCAAGCCTGTTCTTCTTGCAGTAAATTATTTGTATTCTCTTATTCTTAGAAAAATAAAGTTTGTCTTCTGAAACTATTTAGCAAGTTGACATACATCATAAACTATTCATTTTTTCATCTCCAGTAATTATGAAAAGCATTGGAATCATGTCAACATTCCTCAGCTTCTGGGAAAACAAACACTTGAGCACTTGAGTTTTTTCCCAGCAATATTAATTAAGAGAAGGACAATAGGGAAAAGCGATTTCAGTGAGTGGACTCAGGCGTCTCGCATAAATAACTGGGAAGTGCCAGAAAGGCTTGTGAACTGACTGCTAAGAATTTGGCCCTACGGTGTCAGTAACTTCTGAATATACACACTACACATGGCCTTGTAGTGTTAATCTGTGCCAGCCAACCCATGGTATCACCAGGAAGTTGTACTATGCCAAAGCCAGTTTTCAGGAATTGTGTCCCATTTGCTTAATTATGAAAGAGGAGGCAGAAGTATGAATGCTACAGCAATTTTGGAATTGGAAGAGTGGACATTTCTTTCTGAACTTTTTTTTTTTTTTAACCTACCAGCCTTAAACTTCCACCCAGGCCCTGGCTCAGCCATCCTACTGTTCCTACTAACTAGCACAAGAGAATCAGCTGTTTATTCATAGGATAATTAGGTGTTATATTTTGACAGCAGTGTTGGGAAGCACAGCATGATGGGATGGTGATGTTTTACTGGTGTCACTGAGGACATTATTTTATAAAGTCACCCGAGAAATGTTTCAAGGAAAATTAAAGTTCCACCAATACGTTACTTCAATATTTTCAGCATTTTCTTCCAGCCAACAATTTTAAGGATTTTAGGTTCATTGGAAATATTGATCTTGATAATTTTAAATGCCAAATGAGTGTAAAAAGAATTATACTTCCTTTTCATTGCATATAAACATAGAAAAACTAATGAACAGAACTGCAGAAGCAGGAAAAACTCTTTACACATGGCATTTGGTACTTTAGTACTAGTATGAAGTTGTATTAATTTTCCCTACTGAATTTATTTATTAGCATAATGTCCCTCCCCAACACACACACACAAACACACACATACACACACACACACACACACACACCCAAAATTTTGGCCTTAAGTAAAATTGAATCCAGAAAACTTGTCAGGCAATCTTAAATGATAATTACAGGATACTCTCTTAGAACAGGGTAAGACATGGAAATGATATTGTACCACCTCATCACTTTGTAGCTAAAGAAGCTGAAAGATGACATGGGTCGGTGGTGAGAGGTGGATTCCTGGCCTCCCGACTTTCAGTCCAGTGAGCCTTACTCAATGTCACAAGGCCTATACTTATCATTCTTTCTCAGTTTTGAGATTCCACCTCTGGTCCCCTAATCTTAGCCTCAGCCATTCTTTCACTTAGGAATGACTACCCCTCATCCTATTGAGACCAGGCTGTTTCCAGTAGTTTGTTATCTTAGCCTCTCCTGTAAACTGTCGTCATTCTTCATCATCTCTCCATCATCACCCAGTTTATTGATGTATGCATAAATATTTCAGTGTACATAATGTTTATCATCTTCAGATATTTATGCAGCAGTGGTATTGGGTGTCATGTTTAAAAGCTCTTCTACCCCTGGATATTAGTAGAAAGCTGGCGTTTGACCTACTTGAATATATATTTGAAGAGGAAATAGACTCTAAGGCAGATTATGCAAGCAATAGAGTTATTGGGGAGTTTTCTAGGGAAGAGCACCCGCAAAGGAGTGGAAGAAATTACATTGTGATGCAACCACAACAGGGGCCTCAGCTAATCCTACAGGGAGCTTTGACGCTGGGATGACCTTGAATTGAGGCAAGAGAGCTGTGTGTTTTTCCTTTATAAAGTGGTCACCAGAAGTGGGCAGCAGTGGAAAGGGAGCCTGACTGGGCATGTCAGCTCCGTTGGCTCTGAGCTCAGTAGTCAACAAGCAGAGCAGTTAGGGAAATGAGTGCCTAGATTCTTGAGAAGGACCTAGGCGAGCACCTGGCATCCCCTGTATGCTGATAATATGGGATTTTACAGTTTTTAAACATCCCTAGTCTAACTGAAGAAGGTTGTTTAAAAAGAACAACAGGTGAATGGTATTGTTTCCTTAATTTCTCTTTCTGTTTTCTCATTGTTAGTGTATAGGAATGCAAGAGATTTCTGTGTGTTAATTTTATATCCTGCAACTTTACTGTATTCATTGATTAGCTCTAGTAATTTTCTGGTAGAGTCTTTAGGGTTTTCTATGTAGAGGATCATGTCATCTGCAAACAGAGAGAGTTTCACTTCTTCTTTTCCTATCTGGATTCCTTTTACTTCTTTTTCTGCCCTGATTGCTGTGGCCAACACTTCCAAAACTGTGTTGAATAGTAGTGGTGAGAGTGGGCATCCTTGTCTTGTTCCTGATTTCAGGGGAAATGCTTTCAATTTTTCACCATTGAGGGTGATGCTTGCTGTGGGTTCGTCATATATAGCTTTTATTATGTTGAGGTATGTTCCTTCTATTCCTGCTTTCTGGAGAGTTTAAATCATAAATGGATGTTGAATTTTGTCAAATCTTTTTCTGCATCTATTGAGATAATCATATGGTTTTTATCTTTTAATTTGTTAATGTGGTGTATTACATTGATTGACTTGCAGATATTAAAGAATCCTTGCATTCCTGGGATAAAGCCCACTTGGTCATGATGTATGATTTTTTTTTTTTAAATATGTTGTTGGATTCTGTTTGCTAGAATTTTGTTAAGGATTTTTGCATCTATGTTCATCAGTGATATTGGCCTGTAGTTTTGTTTTTTTGTGGCATCTTTGTCTGGTTTTGGAATTAGGGTGATGGTGGCCTCATAGAATGAGTTTGGAAGTTTACCTTCTTCTGCAATTTTCTGGAAGAGTTTGAGTAAGATAGGTGTTAGCTCTTCTCTAAATTTTTGGTAGAATTCAGCTGTGAAGCCATCTGATCCTGGGCTAGGAGTATATCTACCTAAAGAAACAAAAGACCTATACATAGAAAACTATAAAACACTGATGAAAGAAATCAAAGAGGACACAAACAGATGGAGAAATATACCGTGTTCATGGATTGGAAGAATCAATATTGTCAAAATGGCTATACTACCCAAAGCAATCTATAGATTCAATGCAATCCCTATCAAACTACCAACGGTATTTTTCACAGAACTAGAACAAATAATTTCACAATTTGTATGGAAATACAAAAAACCTCGAATAGCCAAAGTAATCCTGAGAAAGAAGAATGGAACTGGAGGAATCAATCTGCCTGACTTCAGACTATACTACAAAGCCACAGTCATCAAGACAGTATGGTACTGGCACAAAGACAGAAATATAGATCAATGGAACAGAATAGAAAGCCCAGAGATAAATCCACGAACCTATGGTCACCTTATCTTCGACAAAGGAGGCAAGGATATACAATGGAAAAAAGATAACCTCTTTAACAAGTGGTGCTGGGAAAACTGGTCAACCACCTGTAAAAGAATGAAACTAGAACACTTTCTAACACCATACACAAAAATAAACTCAAAATGGATTAAAGATCTAAATGTAAGACCAGAAACTATCAAACTCCTAGAGGAGAACATAGGCAAAACACTCTCCGACATAAATCACAGCAGGATCCTCTATGACCCACATCCCAGAATTTTAGAAATAAAAGCAAAAATAAACAAATGGGACCTAATGAAACTTAAAAGGTTTTGCACAACAAAGGAAACTATAAGCAAGGTGAAAAGACAGCCCTCAGATTGGGAGAAAATAATAGCAAACGAAGCAACAGACAAAGGATTAATCTCAAAAATATACAAGCAACTCCTCCAGCTCAACTCCAGAAAAATAAATGACCCAATCAAAAAATGGGCCAAAGAACTCAACAGACATTTCTCCAAGGAAGACATACAGATGGCACCAAAACACATGAAAAGATGCTCAACATCACTCATTATCAGAGAAATGCAAATCAAAACCACAATGAGGTACCATTATACGCCAGTCAGGATGGCTGCTATCCAAAAGTCTACAAGCAATAAATGCTGGAGAGGGTGTGGAGAAAAGGGAACCCTCTTACACTGTTGGTGGCAATGCAAAATAGTACAGCCACTATGGAAAACAGTGTGGAGATTTCTTAAAAAGCTGGAAATAGAACTGCCATATGACCCAGCAATCCCACTTCTGGGCATACACACCAAGGAAACCAGATCTGAAAGAGACACGTGCACCCCAATGTTCATCGCAGCACTGTTTATAATAGCCAGGACATGGAAGCAACCCAGATGCCCATCAGCAGACGAATGGATGAGGAAGCTGCGGTACATATACACCATGGAATATTACTCAGCCATTAAAAAGAATTCATTTGAATCAGTTCTAATGAGATGGATGAAACTGGAGCCCATTATACAGAGTGAAGTAAGCCAGAAAGATAAAGACCATTACAGTATACTAACACATATATATGGAATTTAGAAAGATGGTAACGATAACCCTATATGCAAAACAGAAAAAGAGACTCAGATGTATAGAACAGACTTGTGGACTCTGGGAGAAGGCGAGGGTGGGATGTTTCAAGAGAACAGCATTGAAACATGTATATTATCTAGGGTGAAACAGATCACCAGCCCAGGTTGGGTGCATGAGACAAGTGCTTGGGCCTGGTGCACTGGGAAGACCCAGAGGGATCGGGTGGAGAGGGAGGTGGGAGGGGGGACCGGGATGGGGAATACATGTAAATCCATGGCTAATTCATTTCAATGTATGACAAAAACAACTGTAATGATGTAAAGTAATTAGCCTCCAACTAATAAAAATAAATGGAAAAAAATAAAAAGAACAGCAAAAAAGGAAACTACACAATACATTTTGTGGTCTTCAGGAAGATTTTGATAGAGTGTTAACACGTATTCTTAAATGCTCACTTCTGGGTCTTTGGTCCATATTGTCTTGTATGTTACAGTCACAGAGCCTTGGTGCTAGAAGGGTCTTTTGGATTACCCAATTTAATTATCTCATTTTTCAGGTAGTGAAACATTGTGAATATATTGGCTTTTCTAGGGTCGTCCAGGTAAATTTGAATAAAATTAGGAAGCCTATGTTTGCCAGATTCAGCAAGTAAAAATACAAGATGCCCACTTAATGTGACTTTCATATAAATATGTCTCAAAATATTTCATGAGAGATACAAAAATATTATATATTATAATTATATAATAATATATAAAGTATATATTATACAATAATATTCAATACCTGAAATTCGAATTTAGCAAAGCATCCTGCATTTTAGTTGTCAAATCTAACTAGAATTCAGTCAAACCTTTCTTACTTTCTCGTATAACTCTCTCCAAATGATTCATTAACTTTTCATAAGAGGTTTTAAAAACATAGCAGAATGGTAAAAATTATGGATTTTTTAAAATAATTTAAAATAGCATATATTCCTCTAAAAATGTTTGGAAGACAAAGATAAATGTAAAGGAAAATATGAAAAAATATACATATTTCCTTCTCTCAGAGATAACCACTATGGTTTTGGCATATTTCTTCCAGGTTTTGTTCTAGGCTTGAAATATTTATCTATATGGTTTTGAATAAAGTTGGATCCTGAATATCTGATCCTCTTCCACATTTCAACTGAAACAGACGCATGGCTTTCCAGCTAGTTTTTTAAATGCTGTTATTGCCCAATAATGTGTTGGGATGGCAGGTTATTTTAAAGCTTTTGGGCAGAGTGAGCTTTACAGGGCATTTAGGTTTATCCTCAAACCTAACCAGAGCAATATGTGATTTTCTCTAGAAATGCTGGTTAAATATTTAATTGGTAAATGGCTTTTGACCACATCTGAAATGAGCATGCCTCATTCAGTGCCTTTTGCGTACGTGGTCCTATGTATATAATTTTATTAAAAGTCAGTCCCTACTGTTAACTTGAATTTCTTAAACATTCTGCTGCTTCTCTGGGGGAATATTCAGTTTACTCTACTGTTGCGCTGTGTCTTAATGAGGTGATAATCTCCTTAAAGCTGATGCCGTTGTATCTTTGCCATATCTCCCATCCTTCATGTGCTGTTTTCTTTAAAACACTAAATCATGGTTTTAAATTTAAAAATCCATAAATGCAACTTTCTTCAAAATTTGACAGACTCTGCAATGCTAAAGTCAGCATAGTCATATCCTTTTGCCATGCCTCTTTGATGCTCACAGCTGTAATTTATAGATTTGGGTTTTAGTGTACTTTGGTATGTAAACATGTATTTAAAGCATTTTTCAACTAGGTGATAATGAAATTTTCCAGGCCAGAATACTGGAGTGGGTAGCCTTTCCCTTTTCCAGGGGAATCTTCCCAACCCAGTGATCGAATCCAGGTCTCCCGCATTGCAGGCAGATTCTTTACCAGCTTGATCACCCCATTTGTATTAATGAATAAGTTCTGTTGTACTGCATCTTTCCTACCAGATATTCAATACATTCTCATTAAAATTTTAAGCCACTTCTATGAATGAGTAAAATGACTTCTGGATCTTTCAACTTGAATCTTCTTGTTTCACACAGAGCCCCCGCCAGTCATCCAAGTGCCTAATAATGTTACAGTTACTCCTGGAGAAACCGCAGTTTTGACGTGCCTTGTCATCAGTGCAGTGGATTACAATCTAACCTGGCAGAGGAATGACAGAGATGTCAGGCTGACAGATCCAGCAAGAATGAGGATCTTGGCTAACCTTTCCCTGGAGCTCAGGAGTGTGAAATTCAGCGATGCAGGAGAGTATCGCTGTGTTGTTTGCAATGAAGGAGGATCATCGACTGAGTCCGTTTTCCTCACAGTGCAAGGTACTGTGCTGACAGTGACTTCTGAGTCATGGTATCTTTCTGTTTTCCTTCTTTGATCTCTATTGCCTTAAGTTGTCCATCCAAGGTCCTCTACCCAGACAATTACAGTTTTGAAGGATAGGATGCTGTGGATCTTGAGGGTCTGAAGGTGAGTAAGCTGGAAACTAAAACATCACTAGCAAGTAGTTAACCTTAAACACAGTTAATCCTAGTAATTGAAGACCTTTATTTTAAGGGAGTAGAAATAGAAATAGTCTCCGGATGATTTAATAGTTTTAAAATTTCTTATCTATTTTGTGAACTTGGAAAAAAAAAACTGTTTTAATTGGTTAAAAAAAAAGCAAAGTTCCTAATTTGAGTGCATTATTTGGATATTTACTTTTATGGTTTTAATTAAGTTTTAAGATGTTTCCCATCAAGGTGAAACTTTAACAAAGCTGTTTTTACCTTATTTAGACACATACGCAGACACACACACACAAAGGGCACTTACTGAAGATAATGATAAACCAGTCTTAACTGTCTGTATAGACTAAATGAGATGTTCAAATAGCTCAAAGCAAGTGTGTTAACACTGTGGTCTAACTGATACTAAATAGGTTTTTATTCCAGATTAACAAATGAAGATCAGAAGCTATTCCCAAGTATCTCTATCAGTAGAATCCTATTTGGCTTCTAAATGTCTCTAGAGTCTTAATGTAATGAGCAACTTACTATTGGCAGTTTTACACTATTTAGCTGAAAGGTTCAGTTGCTGCCTTAGGAGAGTATTTTATTTCAAGTCCTTGATGTGGGAGATTGATTGCATCAGAATCAGGTCTGGCTACTTGGTTATGGTACTAGAAACAACTTTATAACATGCCTCACTTGGTTATAATGTTGTTGTTTAAGAAAGTTACTACTGAGTTTTGAGGTTAGCTCTTGGAATGCTATTAATGGCAAAAAAAAAAAAAAAAAAAGTGAAACTACCATGAGACTTAATAAAATGGTTGACATCTGATTCTGGTTTTCTCACTGGCATTTGAGATATATACTGCAATCTGACTATATGACTGTGCGTCTTTCATTAGTTAGTTGATCTGCTGAAACCTCTGGGGAATGTTGCTTTTGTAAATGGTTCACTACATTTCCACATAGTAAATGGCCTAGATATTTGAGTCAAAACAAGTAGTAACTTTAGTTACTAGAGTTTTGGAAGTATTTTTTACCAAACTGATTATTTTAGATAGGATACATGCTAATGGACTTCTGAAATATAACCTTGGTTCTTTCCCTTAAGTCTGTTACAATGGGATTTTAAAATAGAATCAGAGCGTTCCTTTGTTTCCCCAGGTCAACTGTTTAGTCCTTTAGTATTGCTTAGTCAATTTGAACAGTGGTTCTCAAACATTTATGGATGAAGACTTATCCGAGGAACTTTTTAAAAATCAAATTTCTTACTTCATGCCCAGAGATTCTGATTTCACAGGCCTGGGTTAAGGCCTGGAGATCTGCATTTATAACTGACCTCTCAGGTGGTTTCATGGACAACATTTTCCAAAACAGTATTTGAATCTATTCTAAAGTTTGAACCTATGACATAGAAATGCATATTTTTAAAGGAAACCCTAAAACTTTATCTTCTTTGTGGTAAGTAGACTTATTATAGCCTAACAATTTAAGTTCTGAGGTTAGATGTCATAAAATATACAAAATATAAATTAAAAAGATATATGTCGTCATATGATTACTGGTTAGCTTGCATAATCTCTGCCTGCACGTGTGCTAAGTCACGTCAGTCATGTCTGACTCTGCAATGCCATGGATTGTGGCCCACAAGGCTGCTCTGTCCATGGGATTCTCCAGGCAAGAATACTGGAATGGATTGCCAGGCCCTTCTCCAGGAGATCTTCTGTCTCAGGGATCGAACCTGGGTCTTCCACTTTGCAGGCAGAATCTACTGTCTGAACTACCAGGGAAGCCCCTATGTATAATCTCTATTGGTGTAAATCTGTTTAAAGGCCTTATTTTATGGCCTGGCTAGTTGGTCTTGAGTTTGAGCGAACAATTTTTGAAGAAAAATTAGGTCTTAAAAATCTAACAAAGCTAGATTCTAGAATTTGATGGCACTGTTTATTAAAAATAAGACTCTAGCTATTATTATGCCCTCTGATTATCTTATGCTTGAATACATTATTGAAAAGCAGTGGATAGTTGATGAAATAAAGTGCTGTACCTAGGATTATAATTCATGAGAATATAAGATACTTGCCAACCATTGACATTGAAACAAATTGTAAATTAATTTCACTTTTATGCAGCTACATGTTTTAAAAAGAATAAATAAAAAATAGTTCAAGAAAGCTTAAAAGATATAACAGCTACTTGGATTGAATACACACTTTAGGAATATTTTTTTGCTTACAGGAGAATCAGTAGCTTAATTTATAACCTCATTTATCTTGCTCTGCCTCCACAGATCTGTTTGGAAACTTTTTCTGTCTGTAATACTTTTAAAAGTTAAACATCCAGACTTTACAAGTTTTGGTAGTAGGTTTATGAAATATAATTAGCAAGAATTTTCTGGTTAAAAATAGCACGTGTCTAGCTACTGCAGCCTTTTCTCATTAACAGTAAAATATAAAGACCTAAAAAAGACAAAACTTAAGAATACCAAAAACCAGTTTCAATCTACAGTGACAAAAATTGGGGGAGGAATTTTATATATTTCATATCAAGAATGGTGTTTGTATAAATGAATTGAATGGAATGAAAATTTCAATCAGCAGTCCATCTTTTTTATGTCCACATGAAAGCAGAGAACGTGTATCTTTGTTTCTTCATGTCTTAGTTCGCTTCAAAAAGAAAATGTTACCCTTTAGGAAGCCAGCATGCTATCTCCTTAAACCTATCAATAGCAATAACCAGCTAGTTAAGAAAACAGTGTGACAAAAAGTAGACAGGAAACCTGGCACCATGTAAAAAATTAACCTGAGATATATTTCTCATGAAATGAATATAGAAGCATTGATGGGTATGTCAGCAGGGAGTTTAGAGACAAATGGTAGCAGAGGGAGCTTCCCACCTCAGCCAGAAGGGCATCATGGATGAGCATCAGGCAAGGAGCTATGCACATCAGACTTTTAGCCACAGAGCTACAGGGGGTTCACCAAGAACATAAGTAGACAGAGAACAAAGCTAGGTTCCTTCAAATACTTTGTTTTCTGACACTGAGCCTGGATAGAAGCCACATCATTTGAGGATTAATAAACAGAAAATTGTCAAATACAGCAAAATGGGAGAAAAATAGAGCACAGAACCTAAGAAAAAATACTGGGGAACAAAACAATGGGGGATAGACTTAGAAGAAATAGGTGCTTTGAAAGTAGCAGTTTATTTCTAAAGACTGGAAAAAATGTTTCACATCACCAGTGTCTTTCAAAATGATCTATCCTCTTTAAGTGGGATTATATATTTATGAAGGAAGAACTGGCTAATATGAAAGGACAATCACAAGTGTCATGGAAGAAAAAAGGATTTGATTTTTAAAGTGCAGGATTATAATGCAATCTGAATCAGAGATACTGAGGAGCAGGATTTCTACTATGTAAGAATAAAATCAGAAATGTGCTGAATAAACTTGAGAAGTCCTTTCAGAATGTTGAGGGAAAGGACTAAGAGTTGAATAATATGACTCTTAAGTAGAAATAAAAACAGAATGGAACTTTAAGGTTTACAGGTATATAACATATATAGGTGCTCAACAAAAACAAAAGAAATAGGCGAAGATATAATTGAAGAAAACTGTACTAGAGAGGAAAAACAAACTGTCCATAGTGAGCAAATCCAGCAAGATCAGTGAAGGGAGAACTTCATCTAAACACATTCTGTATGAAATTTCAAATTACTTGTAGAAGGGGAAAAAACTCCACAGCATACAGACTAAACCAGTATATTGTAAACAGGGAGAAAATCAGACTGGTACCAAACTACTCAGGAATGCTAAAAGCTGGAAAGGAATTGAAGTGGATGTTTGTCATATTTTGGCTCTTAGGGTCTGAACATTTTCCCTAATTTGGAGAGGAATTCTTTACTACTTTTTTTTAAATAGGAGTATACATGCTTTACTTTAGTGTTGTTGGTTTCTGCTTGTACAATGAAGTAAATCATTTATATGCATACATGTTATCTCCGCCCTCTTGAATCTCCATCCCACCCATCTAAGTCATCACGGAGCACTGAACTCAGCTCCCTGTGGTTTACTGCGGGTTCCCACTAGCTGTCTATTTTGCACATAGCAGTGTATATATATGTAAAACCTAGTCTTCGAATTCATCTCACCCTTCCCTTCCCCCCACCCCCAGGTCTACACGTTCATTCTCTATATCTGTGTCTCTATTCCTGCCCTGAAACTAGGTCCGTCTGTACGTTTTCTAGATTCCTCATTCATGTGTTAATTTACAATATTTGTTTTTCTCTTTCTGACTGACTTCACTCTGCGTGACAGATGCTAGGTTCATCCATGTCTCAACAAATGACCCAATTTCATTCTTTTTTATGGCTCAGTAATACTGTATTGTATATATGTACCACATCTTTATCCATTCATCTATTGATGGACACTTTGTTTCCATGTCCTGGCTGCCGTTAATAGTGCTTCAGTGAACATTGGGATTTATCTATCTTTTGGAATTATGGTTTTCTCAGGGTGTATACCCAGTAGTGGAATTGCTGGAAAACAAATTTACAGTTATCAGGGAATAAGGGAGAGGGAAAGATAAATTGGAAGATTGGAATTGACATATACATGCTACTATAAATAAAATAGATGACTTGTAAAGACCTACTGTATAGCATAGGGAATTTTACTCAATACTCTGTAATAACCTACATGAGAAATGATCTAAAAATATAAAAAAAAGAAATATAAATATATGTATAACTGATTCACTTTGCTGTACACCTGAAACTAATAAACATTGTAAATCAACTATATCCCAGTAATTTTTTTTTTTAAAGAAAGTGGAAAACAAAAGAGATCCGATAATTACCTTTCCCCAAACCCTTGCAGGTCACATTACCTAGAGTCAGCCCCTCAGATGCTCCCTGTGGGATTTTTAATTTTTACTGAGACCATGGACATTTAAAAGACTTCAGTTTTGGCAGCATCATAGGATTTTGAGTCCAATAGCAGCAGAAGTAAATGATCCAGTGGCCTTTTTCCATCACTTTAATTTCCCTCACTGACTGTTAGGTTCATTATCAATTTATCAAAAGAGCCTTGAAAGGAAATGCTGATCTCAGAAACTGGCTGTCGAATCAGTTTTACTAATGAGCATGAGAGAATGTGAATGGGTTGATATGCTTATTTCATTGTGCGAATTCCTCACTCGGGAGATAATAGTGTAACTAGACACAGGAAATTTTTTAGAAAACTCTGTTTACCTCAAGCAGGGTTTATCACAAGATTTAGAAGTACAGCTGTGCAAGCAAAATAACAAACAAACAGAAGACATTCATAATTATGCTAGGAGGAAAAAAATCTGGGTTGATATATACATAAATGTGATTGTTGGTGTCAGTGGAACTATAAGTGACATTTTTACTTTGCTTTTCTGTACTTGAAAAAAAGTATTTAATAGAGATGAATTGTTTTAAAACTTTGTATAAATATGATTTTAAAAGTTTTGAAAATTCTGACATTAATTTTATTAGGGAGATCAAATTATGTGTGAGTAATATGTTTTCTTTGTTTCTTTGCTAAATATTCTATAACATTGTTTTATAGCTTTTATATTTAAAATAATTAAGATAAAATTTAGAAAGTCAATAGGAGATAATGTAAAAATATGGAATGATTAAAAAATTAAATTAGGAAATGCTTCTCAAAGTGTTGTTAGAAGTTTTGACAGTATAAAAAAATCATATTTAAAAGCTTATGAATCTGGAATTTAATAGGATTATATTGCAGAGTCATCTGTTTTAAATCATTTCTGAACCAAAATGAGGAAAAGCAAAAGGCGAAATGCAGAGTATCAGTTGATAATTAAATTAGGTTTTCTTATAATGAATAGCCAAGTAAGGGAGTCTTGAAAATCCTCTTGTATTTTCCCTTTGCATGATTTTCACAGGAGTACATTTTGATTTATAGAAGTCTGAATCCATGTTTGAAAAATAAGAATTGAATTAATTAGTTCATCTGTTTTCCTAGACATTTTAATACATTGAAGTCTTTCTAGTTAAGCTTTTATTTTTGGAGGTTGACCCGAGACACATATATGTCTGCCTTGAATACCAGTGCCCTAAATCATTCTCTTAAAACTTTGAAATCATTAACTGGTTGTCAGAAGTTAACTTTATTCAGTTCCTTTGTTCTTTGATGTCTCAGTGTGAATCAGCACACATGAGTAAGATGCTCTCTTAAAATACTAGGTTTTGCTGATTCCTGTACTAGGGATCAGATAAGGAAGATGTTTCAGGCTTTAAGATTTGAAGGACAATATTCTAGGGGTATTTTACATCAAGTATTTCCTGCAATGATATCCAAGGAATATGTAGTTTTCCTATAGAAATATTTGCTTTCCTAATTCTATCTATGCTGACTGTAAACTTTATGAAGAGAAAAGTTTAATATTAACTTCATCTGATGAATGTATTCTAGTGACTCAATGGTTAGGGGCAAGCTCTGTTATAATATGATTCAATTCCATACAGTTAAAATGTAAAAAAAATTAATATTACTCATTTCGTTGATTTTGTCTTTCATGCAAAGTATCTATATCTTGTGTAGATCTTATACCCCTTTTTAAAATGTATTATTTTTTAAACTTTTTAATTTGTCCTGAGGTATAGCCAGTTAACAATGTCGTGATAGTTCCAGGTGAACAGCAAAGGGACTCAACCATACATATGCATGTATCCATTCTCCCCCAAACTCCCATCCCTTCCAGGCTGCCATGTAACACTGAAGAGTTCCGTGTGCTATATATGGTCCCTGTTGGTTATCCATTTTATATGTAGCAGTGTGTACATGTCCATCCCAAATTCCCTAAATATCCCTTACCCCATCCTTACTGCTGGCAACTATAAGTTCGTTCTCTAACTCTATGACTGTTTTTTAAGTAAGTTCCTTTTATCATTTGTTTTTATATTCTACATTATAAGGGATGTCATGATAGTTCTCCTTCTCTGGATCTCAGATCACTTTAATTGTAGATAGAAAGAACCCTATTTCTCTAAACTTAGAAGAAGACAGAAACCTTATTAAAATGTTTTTAAATGGAAGTTACAGGGAAGTTTAAAGAATTAGTTATTTACATTATAAAAGAAAAAGAAAGAGATATGATGACATAACAAATACTTCAAGTATATGAGAAATTATTATAAAGAAGTTTTACACCAATGACATTATAATTTTGAGCAAAACTAGACCATGAAAAAAATTAAGCCAGACCTGATGGATTTAAGTGAGCTAGAAAGATGTCCAGATGTCAGGGGGGTTAAATGATGGAACCTGATACCTTTTACAGTGCAGGGACTGCTGGATGGATAGGACAGATGAATCAGCAGGCACTTCAATCCACTGAATTATCCAGATGAAATTACAGACATTTAAAAATGTTTGAGAATTGTGACATATATTAGGTAAATCTCACATGTTGTGTGTATTTGTATTAATATCTGTACTTTACCCATAAAGACAAGAGCCTCTGCGGAGTTAGTGGCTTGCCCTAGGTTATAAAGCCAGCAGGTGGCAGAGCCTGGATCTGAACTAAGTCTTTCCATTGTTCTGCATAATATATAGAAATGCCTGCGCATGCAGTTAACAGGCCTAAGGCACAGGTGGGTAGAAGAAAGTTTAAACAGAGAAAGGATTCTTCAGTGTCTGTAGGAGAAGGCAATGGCACCCCACTCCAGTACTCTTGCCTGGAAAATCCCATGGACTGAGGAGCCTGGTGGGCTGCAGCCCATGGGGTCGCACAGAGTCAGACACGACTGAGCGACTTAGCAGCAGCAGGAGTATCTCTAGGAAATTGAGTACTAAGTAAATTTTTTTAAATAGAAAAGATCCAAAGTGTCTGTAAATTCCTGGCACATGAGTCACAAATAGCTGAAAATCTAAATCTAAATTTAAAAAAAGAAATAGTTTAGTGGACCTTTTGACTTAAGTTCTGGTAAAGTGGCCAGTGAGGCGCAGCCCAGAGGAGAGAGCCGGCTGTTTGCGTGCAGAGAGCCTGTAAGCTGACCAGACTGTAACCTCCATTAGGGCACGGCCCAGTTTCACATTTTGTGTCTTTATGCCTGACATAATGTTTATTTTTTAATTGATGTATAGCTGCTTTACGGGGTTCGTTTCTGCTGTGGAGCAAAATGAGTCATCCACACGTGTACAAAAATCTCCTCTTCCTTGGATTTCCCTCCCGTTTCGGTTGCCACAGAGCATTCGGTGGAGGCCTCCGTGCCATGCAGCCTGTTCCCATCAGTTATCTGGAGCAGTGGGATTGCACACGTCTGAGAAGACTGAACGAGAAGCAGAGAGCTTAGTTAGGCGAGGCAACCATTGCCGAGTCTGAAAAATCCTTCTGTCAGAACATGTACTAAAATTTTATTTGGTTCAGATTCCCTTAAAACATTGATTAACGTTTGAGTTATTTTATAAATTAAGAATTCAACTAGGAAAATTGTTTCTAAAGTTTAGATATTTATAATAAGGGAAAAACATAATGGCTTGCTATTTTTATACATGAGGAAGGAGCTTTGGTATTTGACTATTATAAATAAAAATGGAATTAGAAATAATGCACAAAGTGGGAGCACTTACTGGTGCCTCTGCAGAAGGGTGTGATATGTTAGGGGCATTTGATTATTGTGACTACAAAGCTGATCACTGTTATGTTGATGGGATCCTCATGTATGCTATTAATTTTCCCAAAGCACTGTCTAAATCATGCTATGTCAGGTGTATTTTTTCCCATAATAATGAAATCAATACTGAAACATACAAAGTGCTTTGACTAAAAATAACTTTTAAAAAATGTATCTCCTTTGTCCATTCATTCATTCTTGCATTCACCGAAAATTTGTGCTAGGCATTCCGCTCCCTGCCAAGAATATAAATGAGAAGAAAATGACATCCTTCCCTTTAGTAAGTTCTAAGGAGAAGACATAAGTAGATATTCAAAATATTTATTACCAAAAAAAAAATATTTATTACCCAAGGGGATAGGAACTTCACCAAGGTACTACAGGAGCCTTGCATACTATCTCAGTAATGAGTGGAGTTTGAGAAGGGCTTCATTCAGGAGATGGTGTCTGAAGTATCTACTGGGATATGAGTCAGTATTTATCAGGTAGAAGTCATGAAATTCTTTCCAGATGGAGAACACTACATGGAAGAATGAGGACACAGAAATATGGGCTTGCTGAGGGTAAAGACAAGGCTGAATAGGGAGTTGTTTTCCCATGATAGTGTGATTTTTCTTTTTCAATCATCTTTTCAGTTTACACATAGAAGAATCATTTAGGTTTGGGGTTATGTGATGTTGGTTCAGCAAAAGACAAAGTAATGGAGAAAAGTGTTTGTAGTGATGCTCTGTGGAGTTTAGACCAGATCAAGAAAGAACAGAGGGTTAAAGGCATGGTCTGATAGATTGAAATCAAAAAAGAAGGTTCAAAGGAGTTGAGGCCATGATGAACTTGGTGAAGGGAAACGTGGGAGTCAGGAAGTGACAGCTGGAAGGATGGGAGGTTGTGACTCAAATTGGACTCTGGAGACCAAATGTTCTTCCAATCCCATTGTGAGTTGCTTCCCTGATAAGATAAGTAAGGTAGCAAATGAATTTTTCTAGCAAAATAAACGAATTGCCAGATTTAAAATTTTTCCCTTCAAGAAAAATGCTATGTAGATCTACTTTCATATGCTTTTGATTTTATGACTGTTGCATGATAATTTGTAAAATAATGCCTTTTTTGTAAAGTGTGTAACCACATTTTTTAAAAGACTTGTTTTTTTCAGAGCAGTTTTAGCTTCACAAAATTGTCAATATATAGTCTTCACCTGTTTAAATTCAATTAAGCTAAATCAGTGTGTTTTACTGCTATTGTACCCACCTACTGATAAGTCATTGAGTTAGTGACCTTCTCTTGAAATTTAATATTTTTTCTCTAGTTCAACAGTGTCCACAAAAACTTTTTATAATGATGGAAATGTTGTGTATCTGTGCTATCCCACATCATAACTACCAGCTATATGTGGCAGTTGAATACTTGAACTATGGCTAGTACACGTAAGGAGCCGGTTTGTGAAATTTAATTGAGCTTTAGAATTTTTAAATTTGAATTTAAATCGGCTTATAGGTAGTGGATACAGCTCTAGTTTTTCTGGAGAAAAAAGGCAGATATAGAAAGAGCAGAAATTTTAGGAAACTTCTTGCTACTGCCATGTAAAATAACCACTATCAATTCGTTTTTGTTACTGCCATTCAGCAATAATTGTACCATTTTGGAAAAGTTGTAGCCAGGCCTTCATATCTCCATTGATGAGATTTCATTTGAAAATGTTGCATTTGACTCCATATCTTTGGAATTTCAGTACTCTTGACTCTTTGCCCAGGTGATTATCTGTTTTGTTTGGCTGGTTAGTTTTAAATTTTCATCCTTTTCTTTTTGAAAAGAATCCCTGGCCACTTATGCAAGCTGACTAGTAGTCCTGAAAAAACATAAAAATCTTAGTATATTCCATTGCCATTTCTACTCATTGAAGATTGAGGAAAAGTTAAGTGAACAAGCATATCTATTATAAATCATTCTTAGTGACATTGTGTTAGTTTCATTATGCAAACTTCACATTTTAAAATTAGTTACTGCTAAAACTAGCTAGAGTTATCTTCCTCCTCAGAAACTGAAATAATAATACATTTTCAAACAATATCAATATGTTCCAAATAAATGAGCTTTATCAGTAGATATGCATCTTTTAGAATAGGACATAGCTATTAACTACAGTTCTCAGCACACTCAGTGAGAGTCATTATGAAAAACCTTTTGAAGCTAGTTTTTTCTGTAGTAAATACCGATTTTTAGAAGGATCATAGATTCTATAAAATAATTTCAGGCTGCAGGACTCCATGGAAATGAAGTTCTGTAATTAAATACTAATTATTTTCCAACTTCTCATGTAGCATGGCTTGATGTTAAGTCATGCCAGTATTTTAAGGGAATATATTATTCACAAAGAAAAATATAGTGGGGAACAGTTGTAAAACAGTTTTATTATGTGTTCAGAAATGCAAGTCAATTAAGTGGTTGGACTGAATGTAGGTTTTAATTATCTCTAAAATGAGGATCTTTACTTAGCTTTTCTTGTGAGACCTCAAGTAAGAAAAGAAACAATACTAAAAATTAGTTAATGGAGTATCTTTCTTCTCATCAGTCTTAATTCCGCATGACGTAAAGTTTTTGTTAGGAACATTTAGAAGTTTGGTAATCTTACATCCGAGAGATCAATTTACAGCCTTGAAATACTTTTTTTTTTTTTTTAAGAATGTAATTTTTATGCCTATTTAAACAATTGATAATCCATTGTTCTGTTAGGTTCATCTGGGGCTTAAATCCTTTTGGAGGAGGGAAGTAAAAGCTTCTAAAACTTTACAATCCTTCTTTTGAACATGAAAAGTTATTGAGGTAAAAATCCTTTCATTGTTGATTCTGTTAATCTAATTTGCTTTGGGGGGTAAGGAAAGCTCTAGACCAGGAAGTAGGGTGCTTGAGATCTATTTTCAGGAATCATGCCTCTCTCTCTCTCTCTCCCCCTCCTCACTCCCTTTTTCCCCAGGCCACACAAACACAATGCATCAGTTTTTAACATTGAATTTCCCATGCCTTTTTTATTTATGGACATGTATATAGGACACATTTTCTACAGCCTGATGATGGAATCAGTGGGTGATTGGCAGTGCTAATAGGGATCTGTGTGAATGCTCTAACGGGAAGTTTCAAGTTCAAATGGAATTATCCCAGATGTAATGATATTTTTCTACCAAGGTGCCTCTCACTTACCCTATGCATGGTTAGTTCAGTTCTTCACTGCCCCTCATATCACTACCTTTTTTGTTATCTCCACTGGCATCATCCTTATCCTCCTTGTGATGCACATGCCTAAACTAAATCCATAAAAATTCTCTTTTAATGGACTTCCTTTCTTCTGATTTTGTTGCCCCACTCTACTCCATAGTACCATCAGGTGAATTTCCCCTAAATATTAATTTAAATGTCCATCTATTCAAACCCTTTTGGTGGTTTCCTAATTACCTTGGAATAAAATTTACACTCCGGACTCTTCCACAAGCTAACTTTCTTTTAATAATACTTGGAGTATTTTATCTTCACCCTTTATTCACATAAAATCATGTATGGTGAAGAAAAAACTAAAAATGTTTCATTTCAATATATGAAAACTATTTACCTTAAAGGAATTAGATATTCATGTGCCTTTTCTTTTATTCACATTTCCTTAATATGGATAGCTGAATACTTGAATTTGCTTTTGAGGGTTCACCTCTAATTATTGATGACAAGTAGATAATCTGTTAGATTCTTTTATCCATAAAATATTACTGATGCTGCTATATTTCATGTCGGAGTAGTATCAGGCAGATAATTTTTGGTGTTTTTATATGAGATTTGAATTTTTCATTGTATAGAATTTCTCAAAAAGATAGATAGGTACTACTCTTATCCTGTCTTCAAGTTTTCAGAACTGAGGTTTTGGTTTTTTTTTGTTTCAATTTTTTAAGTCTGTTGAATTTGTTGCAATATTGGCTTCTGTTGTTTTTATGTCCTGGATTTTTGGCTTCTAGACATGGCTCCCCAAACCAGGGATTGAACCCTCACCCCCTGCATCAGGAAGTGAAATCTTAACTGCCAAACCACCAGGGAAGTCCCTAGAGCTGAGTTTTTATGGTCACTGTATGTTTTCTGTCACGCTTCACACTCCATGTTCATCGTACCTTCAGTGATTTCCTGTTTCCTTGGTGCATCTGGCGGGCTACAGTGCATGGGGATATCACAAAGAGTTGGACATAGCTGAGCATGCGCGCACGCGCGCACACACACACACACACAGAGCTGAGTGCACACAGACACACACATACACTCAACTCTAGCCCCTGCTACACACACACACACACACACACACACACACACACACACACACACAGCTGAGTGCACACAGACACACACATACACTCAACTCTAGCCCCTGCTACACACACACACACACACACACACAGAGCTGAGTGCACACAGACACACACATACACTCAACTCTAGCCCCTGCTACACACACACACACACACACACACACACACACACAGAGCTGAGTGCACACAGACACACACATACACTCAACTCTAGCCCCTGCTACACACGCACACACACACACACACACACACAGAGCTGAGTGCACACAGACACACACATACACTCAACTCTAGCCCCTGCTACACACGTGCGCACGCGCGCGCGCGCATACACACACACACAGAGCTGAGTGCACACAGACACACACATACACTCAACTCTAGCCCCTGCTACACACGTGCGCACACGCGCGCACACACACACACACACACACACAGCTGAGTGCACACAGACACACACATACACTCAACTCTAGCCCCTGCTACACACACACACACACACACACAGAGCTGAGTGCACACAGACACACACATACACTCAACTCTAGCCCCTGCCACACACACACACACACACACACAGAGCTGAGTGCACACACACACACACAGCTGAGTGCACACAGACACACACATACACTCAACTCTAGCCCCTGCCACACACACACACACACACAGAGCTGAGTGCACACACACACACACACACACACACACACACAGCTGAGTGCACACAGACACACACATACACTCAACTCTAGCCCCTGCTACACACACACACACACACACACTCAACTCTAGCCCCTGCTACACACACACACACACACACACACAGAGCTGAGTGCACACAGACACACACATACACTCAACTCTAGCCCCTGCCCAGTTACTTTCCACCGCTATGTGGTTTCCCTCAATTCCACTTCTCATGCTTGAGTTACAGGCATGTCCTGACTGCCTCCAAATTACATCATTTTCCTTCTAGTTCTATGACTTAGCTCCCAGAGCTGTTTGAGTTTAATGCTCCCTACCTATATACTGTTGTTCTTATTGTGGTTCAGTCGCCAAGTCATATCTGACTCTTCGCAACCCCATGGACTGCAGCATGCCAGGCTTCCCTGTCCCTTACCACCTCCTGGAGTTCACCTATATCCTACTTATAATGAAATGCTAAGCCCTCCTTTCTGAATATTGTTAATCTCTTTTTAACTGGTATTCTGTAGAACTTTTATTTACTTTTTTGCCACGCAATTCTGCACTTAGTCATGATAAATTTCATGTATTGTGAAATTTTGTTTTCCCCTAATCATATTATATGCGCTATGAAATACTTACTGCCCTTTAAAAAAAAATCATAATGCCTTATACAGAGAGAAAAACACAATTGTACCCAATAGATGTATACTCCTTAATTGCTGAATGGACTTTAGAATAACAGTAGCAGACTCTTAGGAAGATTGAGTTCACCAACTTTATCTTTCATGTTTCCATATTAACTTCAATGGATTATTTGAATCACATCACCAATTTTAGATTTCATTATATAGGTACTTTTCCTGTTACAGCACATGCCAGCATGTGACTGCTTATAAAACCATATTTTCTAACAAAATCTGATAATGATCTGGTGAAAAAATTTATAGAGATGTTATCATTTAGGTATTGTTTAATCTAGTTCACCCTAATTTAAGAATTCTATCTTGTGAGTTTTGCAAAATTTTATGATAGGCTAAAACAATTGATCACTTCTAAGGTGACACAGTGGCCACTAAATTTCCAAATGCTTTTTACTTGTCAGGGTTGGGAATAAAAATTAGAAAAAGTGGAGTGGTATTTATTTATATGTAATGGGTTTTAAATTTTGTTTAAAACAGACTAGGGACTGCCCTGGTGGTCCAGTGGTTAAGACTGCACACTTCCGGTGCAAGAGGTGTGGGATCGATCCCTGGTTGGGGAAATAAGATCCCACATACTACACAGCGTGGCCTAAAAAGTAAAACAAAAAACAAAAACAGACTCTCTTCCTGTTTATCTGGAAAGAGAAAAAAATCTTCTGTTGACTCCATTGATTGCTCCTTTGTGAGGAAGATGGTTGAAGCTGAACACAGGCATGCTGGTGAAATTTTTGCACAGACACTGTAGATCTGCCATTTCCTCCACAATCATGTGCTGCCACATGAAGCTCAAAGGGCCAGACAAAGCCTCCTTTCCTCCTCCTCTGTCTGTATAAACACGAGAGGTATTCGTCTTCTGTGGTGTCAAGAAAGGGCAAGTATCTGTCACTAATTAGACCATGTCACTGGAGAGAATTTTGCAATAAAAAAGGAAATATTTCTCAAACTGATTGATGAAGTAAGTCCCTAATGACCAGAATTACTTCACTAAGATTGAAATTGATATTATCAGAACCATATGCTCATTACATCATCATAGCTCTTTTTTAGCATGTGCCAGGTGGCATAGGTATTAGTCTTTTTTCATCAGTAAAACTAAATTTGTCTATTTTTATTGAAATTTCTAATATATTTTGGATATCTGGAAGCATCTCAAATTTCAGAGGAATCAAGTAACATATGATAAGTATTATTTATTACTGGGATGTGTAACTGAATACTATATGCAAACCTAAGAATTGTGATCAAGTTTCATGTGTAAATGTCTGGTTAATACATTTGTACATACATATTTTAAATACTGTGGTACTTATTCTATCATTCTTTGTCATACTTTGCCATATAATGGAATATAAATAATAGCAAAAATTACAGAGAACCTATTATGTGTCAGGAATTTTTAAAGTGTTTTATGTATTCAATGGACTTCCCCTGTGGCTCAGATTGTAAAGAATCTGCCTGCAATGCAGAAGACCTGGGTTCGATTCCTAGGTTGGGAAGATCCCCTAGAGAAGAGAATGGCTACCCACATCAGTTTTCTTGCCTGAAGAATTCCATGGACAGAGGAGTCTGGCGGGCTTCAGTCCATGGGGTTGCAAAGAGTTGGACATGACTGAGCAACTAACACTTTCACTTTTCATGTATTCAATATATTAATTCCACAGTAACCCTATGAGTTAAGATATCTTTATTATCTCCATTAAAGTATACATCGGATGCTGTGGATTCAGTTCAGTTCATTTCTTTCACTCAGTTGTGTCTGACTCTTTGAGACCCCATCAACGGCTTCCCTGTCCTCACCAACTCCCAGAGCTTGCTCAAACTCAGGTCCATCGAGTTGGTGATGCCATCCAACCATCTCATCCTCTGTCGTCCCCTTCTCCTCCTGCCTTCAATCTCTCCCAGCATCAGGGTCTTTTCCAATGAGATCCAACCATCTCATCCTCTGTCGTCCCCTTCTCCTCCTGCCTTCAATCTCTCCCAGCATCAGGGTCTTTTCCAATGAGTTAGTTCTTTGCATGAGGTGGCCTAAGTATTGGAGTTTTGGCTTCAGGATCAGTCCTTCCCAATGAATATTCAGGACTGATTTCCTTCAGGATGGACTGGTTTGATCTCCTTGCAGTCCAAGGGACTTTGAAGAGTCTTCTCCAACACCACAGTTCAAAAGCATCAATTCTTCGGTGCTCAGCTTTCTTTATAGTCTAACTCTCACATCCATACATGACTACTGGAAAGACCATAGCTTTGACTAGACACCATGTTTTGACTTTGACACCATGGATTATTTAACCATTTTGAGTCTTAGTTATTTTTTTTTCTTAACCTGTAAAGTGACAATAACACTTCACAGGGTTATTGAGGAAAACAAATGCTGGGTCTGGAGTTAGATACTTGGCACATAGGTACTCAGTAACTTCTGCCCTCCTTCCTGTTTCAATGAACTGACTACTAGAAAGAGATTTAGTTCCTAATTGTATATAATACACTTTTGTGTATAATATTCTGTGAGATCTTTGAGGTCACCAGGTGTCAGAAACATAATAGGTACTGTAACTATTTGTTTTGTGAAAGGATGAAAGCAGATTTTCCTAAGTACTATAAATATACGAGTGGTGAAAAATATCTTAAATTATTGTTTAAGTAATTCAAATCATTACCAATGTCTGATTAAACCACCTTGAAGAGAAAGGCTTTAAGTGTTGTCTTTGATGATTTCCTATCAGAGGCATAACATCAACAAATCAGGCCCAATTACCAATAACAGGAAATTTGCCTCCTGTGTATTAAGATGATGTTGGAGATCTTTAAGAGTTTGTTGAGATTTTATCTTCCTTGGTCTTTGTAGTCGGAGCCATGGCTGTTTTCATGCTCTTATGTAAGATGCATTTTGCCAACTTGAGCAGTAATAGTATGTTAAGACACCTAAGTCTTAGAGTAGTATTTTTCATTCCTAGTATCCTAATCTACGTTTAACATTTTAAAATCATTGGTGGGGAATTATGAAAACTGACATAGTTCTCTTGTGGTTAAAATATAAAGAATGAATTAATGCCTTGTTACCTAACAGAGTGCCACGTTCCCATCACTTTGGCTAATGAGCAGTAAGTTGTTGTTTAGGACGATGGTGCTGATGGCCGGTGGTAGTGGTGGTGATGATTATGGCAATGACTGTGGTGTTGAAATGAGGTTGAAAACCAACTAAGAATGGATTACTTCTCCTCAAAGCCTAAAAGTAGACTCTTGACTTTGATGAAATTGAACTTCTTCTTACTTCATGAGAACTATCTTATTAAAACAAAATGAGTTTTTTCCCCTAGGAATTTAAAAAAAAAAATCTGACAGTTGAAATAATTATGGTGAGAGATGCCAATCTCTCCTAGCAGGAATCCCACTGGTATCTGAATATCTGAATCTGTAGTTCAGATATCAAAGTGAAAATAAATGTCAATTTCCCAAACCAAGATGTAGAGAGCTATTATCCAATAAAACCTGGATATAGAGTACATCCTTATTTAACCTGATCAAGTAAAAGCTGAATCATTCTGATCATTTTTATTCAACAGTTATTGGGTCAAAATGCAGTTATGCGTCCCTATGTTTGTTCATATTCTTTCTGATTTTCTTATTGTCAGCAGAAATATTCTTTCCAGGGCAGTGGTAAATATCTCACCTTCTGTGGGATGATGTCATCCCATATGTATGTTGCACACACACTTACTTCATGACCCTGAACAGCAGCCTATATCCAGGCTTTATTGGAGAAATGACCTCTTAGCTCACTACATCCTGGTTTGGGTAACTGACATTTATTTTCACTTTGATATTTGAACTACAGAGCCTACCAGTGGGATTCTTGCTGGGACGGATGCCAGGCCAGTTCTGGCAGAGGCCACTGGAAGGCATTGTGTTTAGCCAGAAATCCCAAGAGCTGCTGAATCTTTGCAGCAATCCTATGTCAAAATGAGGTAGATACGAGAAACCTTTTATTTTGGGGAGGTGGGAGTAAATGTGGGTATTCAAAAAATTCCAAAGAGAAACAAGTGTTCGTTTTTTTCCACTTCTTCCCCTGAAGATTGTCCACAGCTCTCCCACAACATGTGTAGTACTCCGGCATTTCAGAATTGATGGACTCCAGATGGAGTCACAGTTTGGACTTACTGGCTATGGCTAGTCTGCCCTTGACCTCACACATTTCTCTAGTCCTCTGTTTATTAGGAGGAAACCATAGGATAGTGTTAGCTATCAACCAAGCCCACTGGCCGGAAAAACCCTTAAACATTAACTTCAAAGACAAAATTATTTGAAAAACACAATATAAACAGGAAAAAAAAGGGGGAGTGAGTGATTAGAAGCCGCTAGCAATTAGGCACTAATGAGGTTTGTTCTGTGGTGTAGCTGCCCAGTGGCACCGCTTGTATCTCTTTCAAACGCATAGCAGTTCCTCAGGCTAGCGTGTCTTGGGTGAAGCCAAACCACAATTTGCAGACTAACTTATTATGAAGATACTCCACAAATATATCCAGATCTAAGCGATTAACTGAATTCTTCAAATTCGTTTGTAGTGAAAACCTGGTTAAGTGGAAAACTGACACCCTATCTGTTTGGCTCATCAGTGTATCGCTGTAAGTTAGCACAGAGCCTGGAACATAATAATTGTGCAGTAAAGCACATTGTTGAATTAATTTATTTTTGTTAATACCCATGACATCTATTTCAGACATCGTGCAAATGAATTTATTTTTTATCTTATTGAGTGGGGCATATTTACACAAAGTAAATTATTTAAACTACCATTTATAAAATAAATAAGTCATGGGGATATAATGTACAGCACAGGGAATTTAGTTAGTAATATAACAATTGTGTGTGGTGCCTAGCTATAAAAATAATCATGTTATACACCTGAAATTAATATAATATTGTAAGTCCATTATACTTCAGTAAAATTAAAAAAAATAAGCAGGCTTTAAAGAGTAAGGCAGTCATTAAACATTTCTATGATGATCCTTTTGTTGATGATTAATTCTTACTCTGAAGTAGTATAGATGTAAAACATGTAATTGATTAGACTAGCCTTAACAGCATCCTAGTTACCCCAGAGAATTCTTGTATCCTTTTAAATAATAAATTTCTGATTTAACATTTCATTTTTAAAGGTTTTTTTTCTGCCACAGAAGTATAATGCACTTATACTGTATAAGTATAATGCACTTATACTTCTGCCACAGAAGTATAATGCCCTTATAGAATATAATATGCACTTTGAATAATGGATATTTTCTGTTAAGTTGAGCTGTTGTGAATCCATGGGCATGAGGCAGATGATCAATATAGCAGGATCTTTAGAGGTTGGCAGGCATTACAATTTCCAGAACCAAGTTACAGTTTAGGAATGACCTGTGCTTCCTTAATGGTTTTAGGTCTCTGTTATTTACAAGTCACTGGACAATGTGAAAGGGATGTTAAATATTGTGGAGTATACTGGAATGTGGAATAATATGAAAGACATGGCCTCAACCTCAGCAAAATTTATAAAAAATTTATTAAAAAGGGAAAGAACAATTCAAACAAAGCAGGCTGCTGTCAGGAGAAGTTTGGTTCTCAACCTGTGTTCACTGTATTAGTTCAGTTCAGTCACTCAGTCATGTCTGACTCCTTGCGACCCCATGAATCGCAGCCACCAGGCCTCCCTGTCCATCACCAACTCCCGGAGTTTACCGAAACCCATGTCCATTGAGTCGGTGATACCATCCAGCCATCTCATCCTCTGTCGTCCCCTTCTCCTTCTGCCCCCAATCCCTCCCAGCATCAGGGTCTTTTCCAATGAGTCAACTCTTCTCATGAGGTGGCCAAAGTATTGGAGTTTCAGCTTCAGCATCAGTCCTTCCAATGAACACCCAGGACTGATCTCCTTTAGGATGAGGCAAAAGGCTCTGTCTGGAGACCTTACGTGAAAACAGGTTTATATTGAAGTTCCAGACAAATAGGTGGAAGCTAGTGGTCAGCTAGTTGGAGCAGAGTAGCAAGGAGCCCCATGGTAACCAGTGGAGACACTGAAATATTTGGATGAGATTCATTTTACTCTCAAAATCCATTTACCTGTCATGCTTTCATTGCTTTTGGTGTTTCTCCTGCACTGATGGGGCCAGATCCCTGAAGGAGAGTACCCTAAGAGCTCCTTTCCAGCCAGAGCCTGGAGGAGAAGCCCGAGGCCAGTGTCATCGAGGCTTCAAGGGCACCAGCATACATGTGTGGTCCCAGTTCCGCCTTGGCCGTGGAGCTCTTGCCGTGGCTGACTGCACACGGCTACCGCTGTTGTGCTGTGCAGCTGAGCTGCATGGGCCGAGTTCTAAGCCAGGGTCACCTTTATACTGCCTGCTCTGCTCCACGGTCATCACTGTGGCCATGGTCGCCTGCCTGCCTGCTAGGTCTGCATGGTCAGGTAGTAGAGAATGTGAGCATTATCAGGTGATGCATCCAGTCCTTCAAGTATGTATATTCAAGTCTCTGTGTGTGTGTGTATTCAAGTGTATATAATGTATTTACTCAAGTGTATATATATGTCTGTGTATATATATATTCAAGTGTATATAATATATATTCAAGTATATATTCCCATTCACTTTGAAATAACGAGCCACCAGAAGCCGGAGGCGGACCACTTCTGTGTCATTGTTTCTAACCACTAGAGCATCCTGGGCACAGTGGGTCTCAAGGAGGACCTTCCCAAGTATTGCCAAGCAGGAGCTGCTCTTCACAGGGCACATGGGCCTGACCATGTACCTTGGGGCATCTTCATTGCTGATGCAGATAATCAGTAAACAGTCTATAATAGGAAAAGAAGAGAGTTTTATTCAAATCAAACTGAGGACCGTCTCCTTGGAGACACAGATTCAAGAAACACTTGAATTGTGTTCTGCCTGACTACAAAATGAGGGAGGCTTATATAGGCAAAAACTACAGTGTTGCATAAGTTGTTTGTCAAAATTAGGATTGGAACTGGCAAGAAGTGAGGATGTTTGTTAAGCAAGGATTGTTTGGGGAGTGAGATGGTTGCATAGTTACAAGGGGAGACCTTGAAACCATAAGGGTGCAGCTGGCAACCGCTAGTAGATGTTTTGAGAACAGCTGTTGGTGTCCTTGAGTCTGATGCAATTCAGAAGATTTAGGTTCTTGGTGATGCAGGAGCTTGTCTGAAACCACATCCACATCGGCCACCTGTCTCCGTTTTGAATGTTTGAACCACAGTTACTCCATTTTGATTTTCTAAATACATTCTTTAATGGTTAAAGCAGATGTACAATGCGTGTTTGCTAATCCATCGACAGGCTGTTCTCACTAGCGGTTCAAGCCAGATCATGTATGAGCCAGAATGACTTCGCCATCCCTCAGTATGTGAACGTTGCTTCTGTCATCATCCGGCAGTGCTCCGGGACCTGATGGCCCACGTGGTCCAGTGCGCGGTTAGGGACAACCTCAAAGTGGGGTGCTGCTCCACCTGTACTCGGGATGACAATAGGGACCTGCTGCCATTCGAGAAAGGGGGCATCTACTTGGTGATCTAAGTCCATTTGCCCCTTCCCTCCGTGCTGGACCCCACCTTCTCCTACAACCGCAAGAGGAAACTCTTGGCCTCGGGTACCATTAAGGTGGAGGTGCTAAACGCCACCCCTACCAGCAACCTCCCTGAGGCTGATGTCGCCAAGGTCATGGACACCTACCGCCAGGCCATGAGGACCGCCTGGCTAGAGAATGGACAGAGGAATCACCCCCCCACCCAGGACCTCATATCACTGTCATAATCCTGCTGCTCTCCTCCTTGCATTCAGGGGGCACGAAAGTGGAGGCCTCTTCCTGTCATTGACCTCAGATCCAGAGTCCTGATGTGCCCTCAAAGGAGAGTGTGCCAGGTCCTTGCCAAGCTCTGAAGGCAAGGCCTTGCCCACCCTCATGCCTCCAAGATCTGGGAGTAGGAGCAGGCCTGCCGTTCCGTGGGCTGACAGGGCTGGGCCGAGCTACACGACCTTGGGATGAATGACCGGAGATGAGGCCCTCAGCAGTCCTCCCCAGGTCTGTGGGGTAGAGTCAAGCTTTGGGGTCCCAGCCCCAGCCTGCATCAGTCTTTCATGGAGAGGAGGGCCTCTGGGGAAGTGAGGAAAGCAGACCCTGGTCTCATACAACTTGGGCTGCTGAAAGCTGGAAAACAGGGTCCGCATTCCTTGCCCGCCTTGGGGAGCATGTCTACTGAGTAACTGCAGTTCTTTTGTTACTGTTTATAAACAAGCTCTTGGAATTGCAGAATAAATAAATATTTACAAAAGAAAGGTGTGGTAGTGATAAGTCTGCAAATTTGCTAATAGAGGAAGCTCCTGACATCATTGGCATTTCACCCTGTATGTTTTCTTTTTATCTGCAGAACCACCCAAAGTCACTGTGATGCCCAAGAATCAGTCCTTCACAGGTGGATCTGAGGTCTCCATCATATGTTCTGCAACAGGTTATCCCAAACCAAAGATCGCCTGGACCTTGAATGATATGTTTATCATGGGTTCACACAGGTACTGGGTTTGTATCATGTTCTTTGTTTTTACTGAGTAAGAGGAGTTGTTGAAATTTCTGGTCAGAACTAATCTGACCAAATCTCTGTGGTTAAAGGAGGTTTGACCCAAATCCACAGCTTCAGATTTTCTCAATAGGCCAGGACATGTCTATAAAATAATAAATGATGGATGTTTGGAGTTTGAGGTTCTTGAGTGTTGAATTCAACAGCTGGAACTGAGCGCTTCCTGTTTGCTTTGTAAACAGAACACTGTGACAGTTGATTCACCATGAATAATTGTGTGCTAAGTCACTTCAGTTGTGTCTGACTCTCTGTGACCCTATGGATTGTAGCCTGCCAGGATCCTCTGCCCATGGGATTCTTTAGGCAGGAGTACTGGAGTGGTTTGCCATGCCCTTCCTCCAGGGGATCTGCCTGACCCAGGAATTGAACCGACATCTCTTATGATTCCTGTATTGGCAGGCATGTTCTTTACCACTAGCACCACCTGGGAAGTCCATGAATAATTGAAGTGGGAATAATAAACTTTCTGTGGGTAAATTGATGTGCATTTAACCCATGCGCTAAAGGCTTGGTTCTGGGATTTGACAGAAGAGAGAGGCAGAAGCAAAGGATGGGACAGTAGCTCTAATTAAAGTGTGTGCAGACTTTCTTCATAACTCATGTTCACCGTTGCCACTCATACTGCATTTCTCATTGTAGTATGTTATTCTGCTGGATGCTTTTAAAAGAAAATGAAACCTCTCATGCTCAAAGAAAGTACTGAACACGTGGGACATAAACAATAAGGTTTCCAGCCATCAGGCTCCCATTACTCTGGGTTTGGCATGAGGAGACGAACTTAGCTGTGAGCCAGATTCTATTCCTGGTCTCTTCAGGGACTCGTTTGAGACGTGAGGCATTGCATCTCTCAGGTTTTCATTTTGAGCAACTGTTTAGCTTAGAAGTTCATACAGAGCAAGATTGCCTGGGTGCAAACTTCGCTTCTCCCCTTTGCTGATGCTGACTTGGGGCAAGTTGTATAACCTCTTTGCTCATCTGTATAACAGACAGAATAGTAGTATCTAACTCATTGGATTGTTAGGAACATTTAAAACATGAATAAATGTAAAGCTGCTAGGTCAGCCTTGGCACATGGCAAGCATTAGATGTGTGTAACCTATTGTTGTTATTATTCTGGAGAAGGAAATTGCAGCCCACTCCAGTATTCTTGTCTGGAGAATCGCATGGAGAGAGGAGCCTGGCCGGGCTACAGTCCATTGGGTCGCAAAGAGTCAGACACAACTGACCCAACTTAACACACACGCATATATTGTTATTATTACAGTGTTTCATCTTACATCCTGTTGCTATTAATCATTTTTGCAATCAGTACCAAAAGCATAACTCTAAAGTATTTGAAGATATTTGAAGGAAGTTGCTATAGTTCCTTGATCCTGTTATTTTCAATTTTATTTTCTTTTTGTCTTTAGGTATAGAATGACCTCAGAAGGTAACTTACTTATCAAAAATGCAGTTCCCAAAGATGCAGGGATCTATGGTTGCCTGGCAAGTAATTCAGCTGGAATGGATAAACAGACTTCTACCCTCAGATACATTGGCAAGTATAATCAGTTTAAAAGCCAGTTCAAATAGGATGAATATCATATCAAGCAATGTACGAGTGCTTTTTAAAAAATTAATATTAGGAATGAGTCATATCCAGTTGTATAATTTTTTATTTGTCTCACACACTGATTAAAGCAAATATTTTAACTAATTTAAGTTAAAAGTTCAGGGAATGAATTGCTTCATTAGTCAACAGAAATCAAGGAAGACTCCAGATTATAGAAGAGTTCCTGATTGTCCATAGAGTTCTGTCCTTCTGTGGTTGATCTGTTCTTTGTAATATTTTACTTATAAATCAACAGATTCTGTATTTTTCCTAGTTTACTTCAACTTTTGTTTTACATTTTCCACGTATGTCCTTATATGTTTAAATTTATATATTCATACATAAATGCATATATATGAAATTGTTTATAACATTTATATTATAATTAAATATTTATAACATTTCTGTCAGTTATCTAGATATTATTTTTGCTTTTCATCTTCAGTTTTTCCCCTCTAAACTGAAATATTTATTGAAGATAAATATTTTATTTTTCTTATAATAATAATAAATAATATGACAACTATTCTATAATATCACATAATATAGTAGGCTATAATACATTCTAACATGTATAATATAATCTAATCTATTATAATACATAATCATATATTCTAATAATAGGTAATATATAATAGAATATTTCTTTAAATTTGACATTTCTTAAAGAAAGGACATGGGCATTACATACTCAGTCTCAGTTTGTAAATTGTAAATAATTAGTGACTAGCAATTTACTCTTTCTCTCATTTTTATTTGCCATAATTCATAGTAAAGTAGTGAACTTGGTAGTGAAGAGGAAGGAGTATAGAAAAGTCATAATAAAGACTGAGAATTATAGATGGTATGTATAGATGAGGGAGGGAAGTAACAAAAATGTCCCAAACACTCAACCTAAAAGCCTGGGAAGAGCGATCTCATTTATAGAAATTAGAAAGGCACGTGGTAAATAAGTTTTTGAAGGGAAAATGGGCTTAAATTTAGAGATGACAGTGAAAATCAATCACAGAATATCTATGTGGAGAGAGACCAGACAGTTGGGAATGGGATTTGCATTGCAGAAATGAATTTTGGTTCACTCACAAAGAAACTAAAATATTCCACCTATTTATTTATTTATTCCACCCATTTATTTAACTTATTAAGTATGTAAAGTATGTAAAATGCTATGCTAGAGACTGTGGAATGTAAATTTTTTTTTTAAAAAGTACATTATGAGGCCCTTACTTTTTAAGAGTGTGAAAAATGAAAGATATACATAAAGAAATATAATAAGGAAGACACATAAGAACTAATGTGGAAGGCTGGCAGAGGGAAGATTAATAATTTCAGATGGGGACTTTGCAAGCATTTCTCAAAGGAGACAGGATTTAAGCTCAGTCTGGAAGAATGAGTGGGGTTTAAAGAGTTATGACAAAGTGCGTCAGGAAACAACTTTAGCAAAAGTAGGAAAATGGGAGAGAATAGGGCATGTTTTGAAACAATTGTAGCTCCATACCTGTGGCAAGTCAGGAAGTGTGAAAGGGGTGAAATTCAAGAAAAAGCCATGCACCAATGTGATTTTTCGAAAGCCAGACTAGGAAATTATGAAATGCAATCACTGAATTTTTCTAACCAGGTGGTAACATGATCTTTGAGAAGTTAACTCGACTTTGTTTAAAACTACCTCACTTGAAGTTGGAAAGATCTAAAATGTTTAGTTCATTTAAAAGAACGGGTGCATAAACTGAAGCATTAGGCAGGGGGGTGAATCAAACAGAGCTAAGGAAAGAAACTTAGAGAATGTCTGTATTTAACATCAAAGGGGGAAATAGAGTCAAAAGTGGGAGACTGCCTTTGATAGGTGTGAAGTTTAACCTTAAGTAAGTAAGTGTTAGTCACTCAGTCATGTCCTGCTCTCTTTGATGCCATAGACTGTAGCTCCCCAAGCTCTTCTGTCCATGGAATTCTCTAGGCAAGAATACTGGAGTGGGTTACCATTTCCTTTTCCAGGGGACCTTACTGACCCAGGGATTGAACCTGTCTCCTGCATTGAGGGCAGATATTTTACTGTCTGAGCTACAGGGAGGAACCCAAAAAAAGTTTAACCTTAGAGAGCAACTATCTCTGTAGATAGACCTGAATATACTTAAAGTCACATAGAAAATGTGCATCAATTAATTGAAATATATGTCAGTTGTGCACTTTTCAAAATGTGTATCTTGGAGAAAATGTGCATCAAATAATATCCTAAACTTTTGGACTCTGTTTTAGCAGACTTATTTTCATCTGATATTCTTTTGGTTTTTATAGATGATCTTTTCATCACACACATCTATGTGCATATACATTAGAAGAGTTTATTTCTATTTATAAAAACTGAGATAGCCACAAGCACATAAATAATGATCATTTTTTTAATTGCTTCATTTAGTAAACATAAACAAGTTACACGTGGCATTGTGCTAGACTTTAACTGTTTGCGTGTTTGTTGTTTTCAGAAGCCCCGAAGTTGATTGTAGTTCAGAGTGAGCTTTTGGTTGCCCTGGGGGATACAACAGTTATGGAATGTAAAACCTCTGGCATTCCTTCACCTCAAGTTAAATGGTTCAAAGGTACATTTCTTAAGTATGTTCATGTCTGATTCACTTAGTATTGCTTTCTCTTTTAGATAAAAATAATTTGTTAAAAATTTGTTTTGGTGTATGACTTAGCAGCCCCATAAAATGTGTTTATGGTCTCACTAGAGACAGCAGTTCAACATGCCGCACTCTGAATTTCAGCATTTGACATCTGGTGTGGATTATAGAACCGTGAAAATCAAAGCAGGAAAACTTCTCCTCTGCTAATCCAGCTGAACATTCTCTTTGTTAGTTTAGGATTGTTTCCTGTAGAAAATTGTCCAGGAATACTCAGTTCATGTTTAAAATAGCTTCTCTGATTTCAGTTCACTTTGCTTAGGCTCTCACCATTAGGAAGTTGCCTAGATTCTGCAGGATACTTTTCTATAAAGTGCTCAAATAAAGACTCGTATTAAGCTTACAATTGAATAACATTTGTGATTTTAAGACAAATGTATTTTGTGGTCAGCTTTATCATGCGTGGTAGATGTTTGTGTCAAGTATAGAAATTATCTGCCCCTATTTGTAACATAAAGGTTCTGCCTCTGTGATTCTGTAATAAAATAATGTGCTGCTTGTCCTTGGTGAAAGTGCCCTTGGGCCCTGATCCAGGCACAGATGCTGACAGTGGCTATCTCTGCAGAATGTCCCGCTCCTGTTTCTCTCAGTTTTTCCAGTCTATGAGAAAGAAAAATCCCCACAAACACCCTGAAAGGGGAGGTTGCTAGGATTGTTGAGATGCTGTTTGCAAAATACTCTTTAATCTTCAGATGAAAAATGCTAAATAGTACAAAGCACTATTGTTATGATTCTGTTTGTTAAATCACAGAAATTCCCATAGCAACAGGTTGATGTCATAATCACAAAATTATGAATTCACCTCGGGTTCAAACTCTTGGGGAACATGAGGTGAAAAATAACATGAAGCTTTATGCAGAAAACAAATACTTTCAATAATATCAATCAGAGACAGGTAGAGAAACAAGGAGATGATGTCATTTTTCATAGTTTTCCTTCTTAAATGATTTTTAAGTCTTGTGTTTTTTCTGATAAGAAAGCATTTGTGAATTTGCTTCTTAATTAGGTTTCAGTTCTGTTTCAGTCAACAGAAATGAATTTTCCTCATTTGAAATGCTTAAATCTTTAACTTTCAAATGAAACAGATAATAGTTTCAAACTCACATCTTAAAGAAATCCAGAAAAAATGTGTTATAGAGGTAGTTCTTTTTTTAAATTGTCAATCAGTAGTTTATATTAAAACTAAAAATGTTTTAAAAACTAATAGAACCTGCTGATTTTTCTGCCTGTGTAGAGCTGAGTCACAGAAAGAGTCTATTATACTCTTAAGTTGGGGCTACTCTCCTGAATAACTTTGTATGTCAGTTTTGGTCCCAGAGATACCTTGGGATCTAAATGAGGAGTTAGGAAACCATGCAGCCACCACATGGAAGATTCTAAAATTAACTATGCATTTGTTTCTCTTCTCGACCAGAGACATTGGAGTTTAATGGGCCAAGCAAATCCTCTCTCATTTCTCTGTTCAAATTATGCACCAGCAGAACTCGCATGTGGGCATTAAACAGTGACAGATGGTTATGGAGGACCTGCATTTTGTTCAACAGCAACACGCAGAGGTGCCCTGAACCCCAGGATCACTGGGTCTCCCAGTCACAGGCAGGCAATTTATTCCTTAGGCAGAGTCTGAGTCATAAAGAGAAAAGCCAGGAGACAAGCTCTTTTACTTGCAAACTGGCTTGAAAAAAGAAAGGGGTGGGGGCAGCTGGACCTTCCTTGTCCACCTCTGCTGGGATGAGACACCAGCAAAATTAGGAAAATCCTACATTGGGGAAACTACAGGATGAAAAACTAGTTCTTTCCTTAACCATAAGAATAACCTTTTGATCATGCCTTTTTTTTTCCAGGCAGTTCTGATTGAATAAAGTTAACAGTTTGTTTTTTAAATAGACGGCATAGCATTGTTAACTCTATGCACCGCTATAGAGCAGATCTCTAGAACTCATTCATCTTGTGGGACTGAAACTTTAAACCTATTGAACAACGACTTCCCATTTCCCCTGCCCTGCAGCCTTTGGCAGCCACCATTCTTTAATAAGTGGTATTTCATTCAGACCATTCGAGAAAAGGAATCTCACACATACAAATGCCCACCAAAATTTTAGATATTAGAAATGATGTGGATTCCAAGAAAGAATCAAGGACACTATTAAAATATTGTATGAAGAGTATTTCTGGCAAAATAGTAAAGAAATTGGGTTTCTTTAGATTGGTGGTTATTAAAGTATAGTTGGGAATCCTGGGAGGTTCCCACCAACTCTTTTCAGGTCCATGAGATCAAAATTATTTTCCTGATGATACTAAGTTGTTATTTGACTTTTTCACACTCGTTGTCTTATGAATGATTCGTGAAGTTTTAGGAGCTATGTAATGTGTGATAGCCAGTAGAGTGAATGCAGGAGCAAAACAGAACACTCACCTGTCTTCTTTTAGCTAGATAGTCTAGAGATTTGCAAAAATATGAAACAATGCAACTTTTCTCACTAAATTTCTCTAGTTCGGGGACATATTATTTTTTATAAGATAGATTTATGTTAAAATGTCATGAAGTACTAGAAAATAAGCGCATATGCTTTTAAACTTTTCAGTGTCCTTTCTAAAATGCTAAGTGCAAATAAATATAATCCACATACACAAAACTTCATTAAAGTCCCTGATAACTTTTAAGAGTGTAAAAAGAGTCTTGAGACAAACATTGTGAGAACCAGTAAAGAGCTCTCAGCAGTTTAAAGGGTCTAATGTAATGGATAGTCATCTATTAGTCTTTATGGCAGAGATGCCAGGATTTAATTTAAACTAAAGCAGAAAGTATCCTCCTTCCTGGTAATGATTGTGTTAAATCCTAGAAGGCCAGCAAAGTTTATAAACTATAATGTGTGTAAATATTCTTCTAATCTTATCTAGTATTAAAACTAAAGAGTTACTCCCCCAATCATCTTCATTTTAATGCTCTGTATTTCTTTATGACTTTATAGCAATACTTAGATTGTTAATTGTTCAGCAGAAATCAAGAGAGATTATCAAAATATGATCAGTATGTAAACTTGATATAAGCAGTGTTTTCCAATTTATATTTTGTTTCATTACTGCTGTTCTTTAAATACTTTTATTTTTTAAAAAGATGCTAGCCTAAAGGTCTTTATTTCATCCTGTTATGTCCTCTGACATATACAGAAAAAGCTAAGGGAGAAGTAAAATGCAAAGCTCTAAATGCATTTTAGTCCAAATGTTTTAATGCTTGATGAACAGCTTGGTCACATTGCATCCTCCCCTAGTGGGAGGAAGGTTTATGTCAATATCATCTGCTTTTACTTATGAAAATTTCCCAGAGGCACACAGACAAGGCTTTAGCTGCTTCTCTCCTTCTCGCGTGGTATGCAGTAGCCAGCTTAAAAGGATGATTGAGGTTTTAAATGTTGGAATGCTGAAAAATACTTTATTTTTGGCACTCACAGTTGCTAATGTATTTTTTTTTTGTTTTGAGATTTATGGCTTCTTTGACCTCAACTCCTCCTCAAATTATAAAAACAAAATCAGAATTTGTTTGTCACCCTCAGTCTGTTGGTTGTTGCTTTGTATAGTGGCCTGGAGAATTACTGGCTCTAGGGTTTTAGCCTGTTAAAAGCTAAGGGACACAGATTAGAATACAAGCTTATGGTTACCAAGGGGGAAACAGAGGGATGACATAAAGGGAGATTAGGATTGACATATAGGTACTATTATTAATACACATGTATATTAATAAAATAGATAATTAATAACCTGCTGTATAGCACAGGGAGCCCTTCTCAATACTCTGTAATGCCCTGTGTGGGAAAAGAATTTGAAAAAGAGTGGCTGTGTGTGTGTGTGTACCTGATTCACTTTGCTGTATTGCGGAAACTAACATTGTAAATCAGTTGTACTCGAATAAATATTAGTTTAAAAAGCTATTTAAGGGAGTTACTTCTGCAGTCCCCAGTCCCAGGACACGTGGCTAAGCCAGTAAATGGCATTTTGGAGAGTACTTCTTCAGACTTGACATCTGGCATGCTGTGAAACCCTAAGAGCAGTGACCTTTAGACCTCCTGGAAATTTTTAGGATCCCCACAAAAAGTTTAACATCGCCCTTTACAAAAAGAAGCAGAAGAGATAGGAACACTAAGCTGCCATTTAAACATCAGTAAGTAAGTGTTTGTTGCTTAGTTGTGCCCAGCTCTTTGCGATCCCAAGGACTGTAGCCTGTAAGGCTCCTCTGTCCCCGGAATTCTCCAGGCAAGAATGCTGGAGTGAGTTGCTCTTCCCTTCTCCAGATCTTCCTGACCCGGGGATTGAATCCAGGTCTCCAGTACTAGGTTTTTTTTGTTTTTTTTTTTTTTTAATGATACTTGTCATCCTGGTTAATTTCATTCTTAGGTAAGGAAAAACTCTGGAGGAAAGGAAGCCTAAGGATAGGCTAACTCAACTTACAGATTTGTTGAGGCATTGCCTGCTCTCGAATAGAAATGGTTCTTAGAGGATCTCAGGTGTTACAGGGAGAGGCAATCCAGACATAAGTCATCTTTCTTGGGTTATTCTACCTTCACACTGAGGTCAAACTCATTATCTGGTTCCATCCTCCACTCATTTATTCCCTACCTGCTTCTTCCCAAAACCCTATAACTCTGACTTAAAGAACTTTGATGTATAATACAGATTTAGTAGAGGTATCCTGGGAGATTAATATAACAGCACTCCTCTCTGGCCATTTCCAGGAGTTCTTCATCCATTCTTTTTCTTTCCTTCCTACCCTCTCTAGCCAGCTGTGGTTCCTTAGCCATTCGTAGAATCCCCTCAGGCAGCTTAAACCTCTCACAGGACAAAATCTGACTGAGAACATTAAGCAAACCAGAAACCTTGGCAATTAGCCAAACTAAGAACACCCATAGTCTCCAAAGTATTTCCTGGATAATTGAAATTCATTCTGTTACAAAGATGATAGAAGTTTTGTTTCGATCTTCATCTTCCTTTTCCATTTTCACAGCCGCGGTGATAGCTTCCACTCTTTCTTAATCTCCCAGCATAGCTTCAAAGAGTTTGTTCTCATTTAGGCACACATACAGTAGGGAATATTTGCACATAATTCATTTAGGGCCTGATTTTTGGTTATAGGTTAGCCTGTGGAATTATATAGGCCTAAATCAGCTCATTACCAAGAAACATTTCCTTCTTTCATTGCATAAGCATTATTTAAGTGTCTGCATTGTGCCAGACACTTGGATTTAAAAACTTTACCATCAGTTTTCTTCAGAAGTTTTGCAGTCAGATCAATAGTAAATGTTTGAAACCCTTAACTGTGTAACGTTCTCCCCGTCATTCTTACTTAGGGGATCTTGAGCTGAAGCCCTCAACATTCCTCATTATTGACCCTCTCTTGGGACGTTTGAAGATTCAAGAAACTCAAGATTTGGATGCTGGTGATTATACGTGTGTTGCTGTCAATGATGCTGGAAGAGCAGCTGGCAGGATAACTCTGGATGTTGGCTGTAAGTAAGCGTCCTGGCTCTGGTAGACAAGTTTGTTTTGAAATTGACCTGGAATTTTGTCACGCTCACAGCTTTGAAACAGTTAGTGGAAATACTTGTCAGAATGACAAAATTAGAGTTAGCATTTCATATTATTAATATAATGTAGTTAACATATACCAGGTTTTTTTTCTATTTACCAAGCACTGTACTAAGAACAGTGTATACATATATATGTATGTGTTATATCATTAAACCCTGTTGCTGCTGCTGCTAAGTCACTTCAATCGTGTCCGACTCTGTGCGACCCCATAGACGGCAGCTCACCAGTCTCCCTGTCCCTGGGATTCTCCAGGCAAGAACACTGGAGTGGGTTGCCATTTCCTTCTCCAATGTGTGAAAGTGAAAAGTGACCAAGTTTTTTTTTCTATTTACCATGCACTATGCTAAGAACAGTGAATATACATGTGTGTGTGTATGCTTTATATCATTTAACCCTTTTAACAGTCTTAAGAGGAATATACTATAATTTTCCCCACTATATAGGTAAGGAAATGTAAACTTAAAAAAGTCTAAGCAAATTGACCAGGTCAAGAGCTATGGAGGGATAGCCTGGCTGTTTGAACCCAGGTCATTTGATTTCAGAGACTGTAGGCTTCAGAGTCTCTCGTCTGTTTGCCAAACATTTTCCTATCAGGAGTCATCCGTTTGGACAGCAAATTCCTAAGTATTAACATCTGAAGGCCGAAAATTAGACTTTGGCCCTCAGTCATAATTTGGAAATGTTGATGACAGAAAAGGTAGCAGATTGTCCTCTTCCTTTTTTTTTTTTTTTTTTTTTTAAATTCACTAGCAGTGACTCCTTTGTGTATAAGAACAAAGCATGAACTACAAATAAACATCAATCACAGTGGGAATGATACATCATGTGCATGACAACTTTAGTCAGATTACTCAAGGAGCTTGGTCCTCCCTTCTTCGTCTCTCCATCTCATGCTTCTTGAAAAATAAAATTACACAGTTATGGTTAACACATGAAATAAAACAGAGCTTCTTTCATACGAGAAAGAACCCAGCAGCTTAATTTTAACAGATAAGTCATATGGTTGCATCACTTAAATTTATAAAATATGACATTTCATTAAATTGCATTTTCATTTATGCATGATAATTTTCAAGCCAAAGCTGTTTTTTTTTTTAAAGGTTAAGAACTATAAAGAAAGTGCATTTTTTATTTTGAGTAAAGTAGCAAAGAACATTTTAGTTCTACTGTCTTAGTTCTTTAAATGAAAGTCATGTCCCTCTAAGCTTAGTATTTTGTTTTGTATAAACGTTTTTCCCCTTGGGATCTTTTATGATGCCCAGGCCTCTGGACTTTCTGGTGAACACTCTGCATTCCTGGTGATTATGCCCTTAGGGTAGAATCAACAAAGCTGATGGCCACAAAGATCACTGTAGAATCTGTCTGGGGCACAGCAAGATGTGTTTGAACCATGACTAAACCCTGTGGTTACTGAAAGAAGTGCTTTGGAAATAAGATTGGAATCTCTGGGTGGAGGGTCCCTAAATCTATCAGCAGAGTGTAAGATACAAGAAATGCTTTTAGAAACACTGGATCAGCCAACCCATCTACCAGTGTTCAGAAAAGCTCAAACAAACTTTTTGACCAACCCAATATAAGGTCCAAATGAAGTGGCTGATCAGATACAGAATTCTTGTTTTTGAGAAATATACAGAGTTTCACTTCTCAACATTTTCTAGTTTTGCTTCTCCCTCTTTCCTGCATGGATATTTTCTGTTAACCCAACATTCTTTTCGAGTTGTCTAACTCTAGAGGAGTGAAATAGCTCGGCAAAAAGGGAATGATATCCTCAACCCCTCCAAGATTGTAGAAAATCTCCAGAGAAAAGAGATGACACCCTCAACCCCTCAAAGATTGTAGAAAGTCTCCAAAGAAAAGGGAATGACACCCTCAGTCTTCCAAGATTATAGAAAATCTAAACACCTTACATGCTTACTTGGTACCTTCTTGATAATTTTTTTAGCTTCTGGACTTTCCAAGTTTCTCTTCTGATGAGCAAAAAGCCGTATAGAGGTTAGAGCTGTCTGTGCTGGAGTGACTTGGAGTAGATTAGGAAACATCCTAATAAAAGTTTGGTATTTTATAACCTAGACATCAGTCTGCCTCTCTGTCTTCAGTACATCTCTAATTAGTGCCTTCGGGTCTCTTGCCCTCTTGTATTTACACCCCCTCAGACAGGCTGTAACTTGGAGTCATCTTCACATCCTTTCCTATAATCATGATGCTGACACACCAATGGGAAGGGTGACCTAAACCTTGGGCTGTGATAAATTAACAAAATCCCTCCTCAGCTCTTGACTCAGAGCTCAGTCCTCCTGTGTATGCGTGTGTAACTTTCTCTCCCATTTCCTATGGACAGTTCACAGCTGAGAACGTTTTCAAGTCTCTTCCTAATCTCTACCACCTTTGCTCTCACTGTGGCTTTCCCTTCCACCTCAGAGACAGAAGTGAGACATTTTGGCAGTCAGTCCCTTCGCCTCCTACCTCTGTGTCTGTAGACTAATCCTCACCTCCTTCCCTCTTCTCTCCAAGGTTGTGAAAGACATGAAGATGGGGAAAAGTTGATAAGATGGTAATATATGGATCAAAGGACTAAAGGTCGTTAACAGCAAACAGTAAGATTCTGAAAGACTTACCTTAATAAGTCTTTAATTGGTGCTTAATAAGTACCAACCATTGTGTGAAGCATTTCACATACATTATTTCATTTGATAATAACTATGAAGTCTGCACTATGAGTATCTTTATTATGAGCTCAAAGAGGTTAGGTAAGTTATCCACCATCATACTGCTAATAACTGATAGACCTAAGAGGACTCAGCCCTCTCATCTGTTCTATTACAAGACCACAGGCAAATTGTTGTTGTTCAGTTGCCCAGTCCTGTCCTACTCTCTGTGACCCCACGGACTGCAGCAGGCCGGGCCTCCCTGTCCATCACCAACTCCCGGAATTTACTCAGACTCATGTCCATTGAGTCAGTGATGCCATATAACCATCTCATCCTCTGAAGCCCTCTTCTCCTTCTGTCCTCAATCTTTCCCAGCATCAGGGACTCTTCCAATGCCTCGTCTGTTCTCATCAATGACCAGAATACAGGAGATTCACTTCAGCATCAGTCATTCCAGCGAATATTCAGGGTTGACCTCCCTTAAGATTGACTGGTTTAGCAAATAGTTATAGTGAAATTAAAAAACTGTCTTGATTAGAATTAGAAATTTTAGAATCAAAAATTATTTGATTATTATTATTATCTATTATTATTAGAATCAACTGTTTTGACTTAATTAGAATTAGAAAACTGTGGTCTGGGCATGAAATTTGATAAAAAGAGGAATTGCTGGAAGGCTGAAGGTCTCAAAGTTGGTAGCTGGTTGAAATGAGCCTCAGAGGAACATGATTACTAATTTGGAGCAGAGAGGTGGAAATTTGAAATGGCCTTAAAATAAAAGGATGTAAGAAAAAAAGTTATATATTTATCCCTTGTTCCTTGATCTGGATTTTTTTTTCTCTTCACTCATATTCAAAATCTTCACTCTCAGTGACCTTTTCTAAAACAATGGCTTCCTTAATTTTATTCCAGTAATTTTCCTGATGGAGCTACTTACATAAACTCTATTGTTTGCTTACTGTAACCTTGATCATTGTTGGCAGTTGCCAAATAACTTAATGTTACATCACCATTCATGATTTTGGCATGCCTTAACTATTTCCCTATTCACCATTAGTTTTCTGATCATTGTATTAATAGCTCACAGAGTTTGATTAGACCTTTTCTGGCCACCTAAAAGTACTGTTGCATATCCTAGCAAATAGATGATGTAACTGCCACACGCTATGCACATCACAGTTGTGGTTCTGATCACTACAACTTTACTACAAGTAAGTCACCACCACAACCTTACTACAAGTAGGTTTTAGCAACCTCTCCCCACCCCCCAAAAAAAGCCAAGTTTTACCCAGAATTTATATAGCGTTAAGAGAATGGGCTGTAGAAAAGGACTGGGTTTTCTGCCTAGCTTTTAATAGTACCTACTTGATAGGTTGGGCTTCTCACGTGGCTCATGGTAAAGAATTCACCTGAGAAGCAGGAGATGTGTGTTCAATCCCTGGGTCAGGAAGATCCCCTGGAGATGAAAATGGCAACCCACTGTAGTTTTTTCGCTTGGGAAATCTCATGAACAGAGGAGCCTGCTGGGCTATAGTCAAAGGGTGGCAAAAGGAATCAGATATGACTTGGCAACTAACCAACCTAAAGATGAAATGAGGTATTGTAGCCTATGTTTTGGGTTGGCCAAGAAGTTCACTCAGGTTTAAACTTCTTGGCCAACCCAATACATTCAGTATGGGAGCAATTACTGCTTTTCCTTCAAAGCTGCTTAATGGGACATGTATCAAATAGGTGAGTATTTACTTTACAACCTGAGTGGTCATTCTGATTCTCCAAGTCTTGAAAAATAATACAAAAAAAGCATTAAGAATAGTGGTATAGCATTTAAGATTAAGCATTTTGCTTTTAATATGATAGTGTTTCAACTTGATTTTTGAAAAGAGGGCTTGAGATAATTTAAGTGCTACTTTTAGTAGTGCATAAAATTATTCATTTGAGTTCCAGAACTATTGGGCATAAATTTAAGTAGATGATGACTTAAGAAAAACTTGCTTTTATCCATATCATGTAACTAGTTGGACTTTCAGATTGTTTTTGTGGGTCTGTTACTTCACATAAACAATACTAGATCAAAAAATAATCATAAAAAGTCTGTTTCATGTTATTTTTGAGTTCAAGCTTCTTGTTGTGAGTCTCCATTTTCCTATTTCTCATTATCATGACTTTAAGTTGTGGACATTTCAGGTCAGCGTTCAGGGAACATTACCAGTGCTTTTCATCCTTCTTCAAAAGGATGTCTTTGGAAGAGAAAATGATTGGCTACATCAAACAAAAAGTTGGCCTGGCAGTGATTCTATTTGCAGGATTCCACACCACAGAGGGTGATGTTTTAGACTTAGACCATGGTTTCATGTTTTGTGGTTTGGTAGAACCAAAACAGGGTGTTCAGCCGTTTTAGAAAAAAGAAATTCTCAGTTGGACTAATATAATGCAAAAGTTGCCATAGTCAGGAGAGATTTGATTGTCACTGAAGGAACTAGAATAACTTTATAGAATAGGCTTTAGATCATGATGGTAGATCTGTTTGTAAGTTTTATATTTTCAAAATAATGTGTTCATACAACCACATCCACCTGTAAGTGACAGCAAAGCTGTACTGAGCATTAACCCTGTGATCAAGGTGCTTGCACATAAATATTTAGGGGCTCATAGAGGACCCAGCATAATAAATCTATTAGACTATATGCAGAAGCCAGGGGCTTCCCTGGCAGTTCAGTGGCTAAGACTTCACTTCCAGTGCAGAAAGTGAGGGTTCAAACCCTGAATGGGAGTTAAGATCCCACATGCCTCGGGGCCAAAAATCCAAAACATAAAAAAAAAAAAAAGACAACCACAGTATATACAGAAACCAAATTTAAAACTAATATTAGATACATTAAACTCTGAACTATAACTTAACAAATTAACTGTACAGCATTTATGATCACTGATAGTCAATACATGGGTAAGTACTACATGCTAAATGACTGATAATGATTCTTTCTTTTACGAACATGAGATAGGATATGTTATTATCCCTCTTTTGTTGATGGGGAAATTTAGACTGGGGGAGGTAAAATAATTTTTCAGGTTTATATACTAAGAAATAGTGAAGCTGCAATTTGATACCACCTGGTGGGCTGTAATTTCCCTAAGCTACTTCTCTAATCTACTAGCTCCTCTGTGTTAGTTGCTCAGTTGTGTCTGACTCTCTACGACCACCAGGCTCCCCTGTCCATGGGATTCTCAAGGCAAGAATACTGGAGTGGGTTGCCATTTCCTTCTCCTATTTTTTGTTTGCTTGTTTTTAACTAAATTAACTTCTGCTTCCTTTCCTACTGGTTTTAATAACCTATTTACTATCCACCCAACGTAATTCCCTTGGAGTCTGAGTTGGCCACACTCAAGAGTAGGAAGTTCTTAAAAGGCCTCTTGAGTTGAGGTAGGAGCTGCTTCATATTGAGGCTTGCTTGTCATTGATGCTTTCTTGGCTGCCCATCTCGTGCCTGGTACATTTGCCTTGTTTTCTGGTAGCAGGACGTTTATTCCCTGACCTTGTGCTTGTCTCGTGCCTAACACTGTTCCCAAAGCTTCTTCACCAGAGGTGACTTCTCTCATGTCAGTTGAGCTTTATGGGCACAACTTGAGCTTCACTTATCCTTTTCAAATCTGGTTTGTTCTTGGCTTTCTTATGTCTGAAAAGTCTCATTCATCTACATTTTCACTGATGACTGTGTTCTATTATGTCACTAACCTTGGTTTCCTCCCAAAAGAGTTGATTAGTTCCAGGCTTCTGCATATCTTTTGCTTTTCTGGAGCTTATTTTCAGTCACATCTCTAGATTCACCTTTCACTCTGAACCTAGCATATTTCGTGAAATTTACACATCTCTTTCTCAGAAAAGCAACTAGCTCTAGAATAAATGACTAATCTCACTCCAGATAGATGTAAGGCCTTACATACCTAGGATAAGCAAACAGTGAGCTGTTTCTAAACTATTTTTAAGTGCATTTATTTTACCTATTGTTTTTTATTAGTCAAATTCCCATAAGAGAAATCTGAATAGGTATACAACTTCTCTTTATAAACACATTACTCAATAGTAGTGTTAAATTTTACTTTATGTAGTTTCAATAAACAAATGACGGGACTTCTGAAATTGCCTTGTTTTTTCAAAATACAAATTCAAATGTACTGGACCAATGTTGTTTTCAACTTACACACTTAATGCACACACACACTCACATGCTAGGTTATTGTTTTAATATTGATTCAGTCATTCACAGATATCTAGCATGCATGTATAATGCACAGAGTAGCATGTTAGTTGCCATAGAAGATAAAAACATGGTTGCAAATATAAATTCTCTGGGGAAGGTCAAATGTGTGGTCTAGTAAGAGACTGAATGGAGCCATTGCCGTGACAGTGGTGTAGACTGAGTTCTCTGAAACCTCAGAGAGGGAAAAAAATCACATCCATTTAGGATGGTAAGACTTGGTAAGAACTGTTAGTTCTTCAATAGCCAGAGATCAACGTCAGACATCACATTTGGAAAGAGTGGTGTTGGCACAGGTGCTGATTTGAGAAAGGTCAGTCCTTGCCTTGAGTAAGTTCTGATTGTCCAGAGAATAAGATTTGTATAGAGAACTAATGGAAAATGGGGCTACAAAGTTAAAGGAAGTCCTTTAGCCCAGGTTAATAAAGCACTATTGCTACTTGGGAGACAGGTGTACACCCAAGTCCCAGAATTACCATTTAGAAGGAGAGAGGTGATCTCCACACCCATTTTTACCAGCTGGATAACCAGCTTGAATTTGGGCAGTTATAAAAACCCATAGAAAAGAGAGGCTGATAAAATGATAAAGAACTGTGACTCTGGAGTCAGATCAGTCTGATTTTCAATACTAGTTCCATTGTTCAGCTCCATGTGACACTTAGCAAATCAACCATCTCTGTTTCATCTTCTATAAAATTGGGATAATAACAGTATCTACCTCATAGGGATATTATGAAGATCAAATGAAATAATTAATGAAGAGGACTTAACCAAGTCTCTGGCTCTATATGCTATCAGTTCAGTTCAGTTCAGTCACTTAGTTGTGTCCGACTCTTTGTGACCTCATGAACCACAGCACGCCAGGCCTCCCTGTCCATCACCAACTCCTGGAGTCTACCCAAACCCATGTCCATTGTGTTGGTGATGCCATCCAACCATCTCATCCTCTGTCATCCCCTTCTCCTCCTGCCCTTAATCTTTCCCAGCATCAGGGTCTTTTCAATTGAGTCAGCTCCCCACATTAGGTGGCCAAAGTATTGGAGTTTATAGTTGTTGCAATTCATAACCAATGTTTAATCTTGACATTATCAAGGAGACCTTCTTAGGGTACTTCCTCTTAGAGTCCTAAATGAACAGGCTTCATCTATTACCTCTAATAGTATCTTATATATTTCTCCTTGCCTGATGCCTCACACATTCATGAGTTCTGTGGGATATACTGAGAGCCTCATCTATTTGGGCTTGCTGACAGCATCCTCCCTATCTTGCATTCTTGTGTTTTCCCAGGTAGGCCTGTTAACCTCTCATTTTCCTTCTGGCTTCTGTGGTTACCTAAATTATATAGATAACTGTAGACTTCTTATCTATAATTATATAATTTCTGAATCATTTCTTAACTCTAAGATTAATCACTCCCTAGGTTCCATTTATCAAAAGCTATCCTGTAAATTTAAATTATTGATTTTCAAGCTTCAATTTCTTTAACTCAAAAATGCCAAAAATAAATATATAAAATGTATTGAGAAGCAAGAATGTGATATACACCAAGAATATAATTTAAGATTAAATACTGTCTGCTTGCTATATAGTGATCTATTGAAGAATAAGCCTTGATATGAATAAATTTATTTAAAAATTCCACCAAAAGAAGTAAGTTTTGGAAATTGTCTAAAGTATTTCATTACAAAGCAGACTTATTTATTAGAAAATTTAAATTTTTGAGGAGTGTGGCATAAACTAAAAGACATATTCCAGTAATGAAAGATTCTCTTTAGTTAAGGAAATCCTGATTTAAATTGTCATTGCTTCCATGTCCTGGCTATTATAAACAGTGCTGCGATGAACATTGGGGTGCACGTGACTCTTTCAGATCTGGTTTCCTTGGTGTGTATGCCCAGAAGTGGGATTGATGGTAACGATAACCCTATATGCAAAAGAGAAAAAGAGACTCAGATGTATAGAACAGACTTGTGGATTCTGGGAGAAGGCGAGGGTGGGATGTTTCAAGAGAACAGCATTGAAACATGTATATTATCTAGGGTGAAACAGATCACCAGCCCAAGTTGGGTGCATGAGACAAGTGCTCGGGCCTGGTGCACTGGGAAGACCCAGAGGGATCGGGTGGAGAGGGAGGTGGGAGGGGGGACCGGGATGGGGAATACATGTAAATCCATGGCTAATTCATTTCAATGTATGACAAAAACTACTGTAATGATGTAAAGTAATTAGCCTCCAACTAATAAAAATAAATGGAAAAAAAAAATTGTCATTGCTTCTCTCTTATCATGCTTAAGGGAATAGTCAAACTTCCTTGTGCCTCTATTCATTTATTAAGAAAATGTGTTTTAATAGCAGACAAGAGTATTTAAAACATATATTTATAATAGTATATGAACAATAAGTTGATTCAAATTCAATCTGTTGTTTGGTTATTAAATTCAGTTCAGTTTAGTCATTCAGTTGTGTCCAACTTTTTGCGACCCCATGGACTGTAGCATGCCAGGCTTCCCTGTCCATCACCAACTCCTGGAGCTTGCTCAAACTCATGTCCATTGAGTCAGTGATGCCATCCAACCATCTCATCCTCTGTCGTCCCCTTTTCCTCCCTCCTTCAATCTTTCCCAGCATTGGGGTCTTTTCCAATGAGTCAGTTCTTCACACCAGGTGGCCAAAGTATTGTTGTTTCAGCTTCAGCATCAGTCCTTTCACTGAATATTCAGGACTGATTTCCTTTAGGATGGACAGAGTGGATCTCCTTGCAGTCCAAGGGACTCTCGAGAATCTTTTCTAACACCACAGTTCAAAAGCATCAATTCTTTGGCGCTCAGCTTTCTTTATAGTCCAACTCTCACATCCATACATGACCACTGGAAAAACCATAGCCTTGACTGGACGGAGCTTTGTTGGCAAAATAATGTTTCTGCGTTTCAGTATGCCGCCTAGATTTGTCAATTGCTTTTCTTCCAAGGAGCAATCGTCTTTTAATTTCGTGGCTGCAGTTTATTCATGCTGTTTATTAAATTAGCTATAAATTAATTTATATTTCATGTGGCTGTATACGATACCAATGACCGTTTTTTTTTTTTTAATTTTAAATATCTTCCAGCACCTCCAGTTTTTATACAAGAACCTACTGATGTATCTATGGAAATTGGCTCAAATGTGACATTACCTTGCTATGTCCAGGGTTATCCAGAACCAAAGATTAAATGGCGAAGATTAGACAACATGCCCATCTTCTCAAGACCTTTTTCAGTGAGTTCCATCAGCCAACTAAGAACAGGAGATCTCTTTATTTCAAGTAGGTTAAAGGAAATATATTTTATGCAAATATGTACATTGAAAGTATACATTTTTTATACATAGGCATTGATATGTTCAAAATAGTAAATTAATCTTGCCAACACATTTTGTGTTTGTTGAATTTCATTTAAAATAATACTGAACTTATGCCTGGGATTTATCATAAATGAATAGCATTTTATTCAATTTTATGTTGTTACTATATCATCAGGACTTATGAAGCAGTATGAACTTCTTTATATCTCAGTTTCCTATTACAAATAGAGTCAACCTGGGCCTGTAGGTGGATAAGTAATCATATCTTATTTACTCTTGTACCAACTGTTGTATAGAGAGGTAAAATATTACTGGTAGTTAGTTAATGTTAATTGTTTGGGCCAAGAATTCATAATCACATGCATAGGGACCCTGTTCACTATCAATGTAGACTAAAAACTATCTGTCTGGAGCAAAGCATTTTTTAAAAAGTCAAATATTCCATCATCTCAAACTTTTACCAATGATCTCTTAAGCATTCAGATATTTGTAAACTGTTAGTAGTTTTTCAAATATTGTTAAGAATGTTTGGATAATGGTATAAGAGGAGTGAAAACAACTCAATGATGAATTGACTTTTTTTTTTTTTTTTAAATATAGAGGGAATACTGTAATTTTTAGAGAAGCTCATTAAATTTAGAAGCCTTCTCACACTACTGAAGAGTATTAGTTCTTCTTTTTTTTTTTTTTTTTATTAGTTGGAGGCTAATCACTTTACATCATTACAGTAGTTTTTGTTATACATTGAAATGAATTAGCCATGGATTTACATGTATTCCCCATCCCAGTCCCCCCTCCCACCTCCCTCTCCACCCGATCCCTCTGGGTCTTCCCAGTGCACCAGGCCCGAGCACTTGTCTCATGTACCCAACCTGAGCTGGTTAAAAATTTCATTTTAGGGTATTTTGTAGAAAGCCCACCATAAGTGATTTTCATGTTTATTAGCAATGTCAAATGTACATTATTCTCCCGTAAAGTTTCAGTACAAATTAATTATAAGCACTTAAGTGTCCAGCTTTGTGCTGGGCTCTGTGATGAAGACTGAAGTCAAATATTGGGTTCGTCCCTCAGATATTTTATAATCTACTATCTGAGTGGGTGGCCATATAAGTACATATGAGAATTACTCAATAGATGGGTCAGATTGTGCAGAACCTGAAATGTGCAGGTGAAGAACTGTAGTTGGTAGGGTAGCAAATAGCCCCCCAAGCTTCCTAGGCAGGAAATGGCACATGAAAGTACTGTTTCAGAACAGCTCTTCTGCAGGATAGAGGAGACATGAGCTAGAAGGAAGAATAGAGAAGCTCACACAGATAGGCTGACACAGTGGTGATGAGAAACAGCCCAGAGGGAAACAAAAAGACTTGAAAACAAATCAGTTGGTGGAAATGAAAGAAAAGAAAAAATAAAGGAGGGCAATGTATTCATCAATGGTTGCGCAGTTGCTCAAAGTAAATTATCTAAAAGGAAGCTAGCAATTAGAAATTTAGTTCTCAGTGGTATTTTGTATCTCTCTACAAAATAACCTGAGTTGATAATATGAAAAATATCTTGTTTAGAAATAATCTGCAACTTATTAACCAAGTGGTTTGCCAGAGTTGCCTTGGCTAATGAATGTTTGCTAATTTTGAGAGTACATACCACCAGCGTTTACCAGATGCAATTCTATAGTTACACGCATGTGGTTAACAGAGTAGAAACTTGGTCAGCACTCTTTGAGATAGGATGGAACTATTCATAATGGAAAACTATTACTTTTTCTCTGTCAGTGTCTTATCAATAGGTTAAAATGTGCTTATTTTAGTTAAGATATTTGCAAAGATGACAATCAGTCCCCTGTTTAAAACCTTCTTTTTACTTCTCAGTTGTTTGTATTATAAAACTATGCTTTTTAAAAGGCAGCAGTCTACCTCTTCAGGCTCCTGATTATGTCCATATAACCTGTAACCCAGTAATCTTCCCCCTTATCCCCGACACAATCTTTAATTTAAAATATTTCAAAATATGCTTTTTATTACACTGAACATTTTATATATTTGACTGCCCTACATAATAAAAAATTTTAACATGCTAATTTAGTACAAAAGAAAACAAAGTAATTTTTCTTAAAATAATACGTATTTCAGCAGATAAATGGGCTTCCCTGGGGTGGCTCAGTGGTAAAGAATCTGCCTGAAATGCAGGAGACCTGGGTTTGATCCCTGGTTGGAAGATCCCTGGAGGGGAGGGCATACCAACCCACTCCAGTACCCTTGCCTAGAGCATCCCATGGACAGAGGAGCCTGGTGGGCTGCAGTCCATAGGGTCGTACAGAGTTGGACATGACTGAAGTGACTCAGTAGAAGCAGCAGCAATAGATAAATATCCAGGCAATGCTCACACAGTATGCATACTTGTTTATTTATATCACCATGAATTTAACAGCTAAAATGTAGAGTGATAAAGGAATATGGATTGATGACCCAGGAAACTCTAGGCTGGTTCTAAAATGGTATACACTTTTGGAAAAGTTCTTTCTTTCTTCCACTTATACAGGATTAGGTTGTAGGCTCAAATAATTATAAACAAAGTCATCAAATCCAAAAATTTCCTGTGGGGCCTTTGAAAGTCTTGCTGAACTTGGGACATTATTCCTATTGTGAATCCACCCCGATGCATTGTCTACCTAGGTGTTGCCAGTAGACACCCCTTATTATTTGCTGTTGTTATTTTAAGTTATGTCTGACTCTTTGAGACCCCATGGACTGTAGCCTGTTAAGCTCCTCTGTCCACGGGATTTTCTGGGCCAGATTACTGGAGTGCATTGCCATTTCCTCCTCCAGAGGCTCTTCCCGACCCATGGTTCAAGCCCACATCTCCAGGTCCTCCTGCATTGCAGATGTATTCTCTACTGCTGAGTCACCGGTGAAGCCTCCCTTAATCATGGTACCAATGAAAACAGTCTCTCCTGCAAGCCTCCAAAATGTCCCCAGGGAGGTGACACAGCTTTCCATTCTTTGAACAGAGCATGATTTTTCAAGTCATGTTCTTGCCTGTGAGCCCATTGGGTTTGGACTGCCCTTCCTGTGTTCTACCTGTTGTTCAGGTGTTTAAGGTATAGCTCAGGCTTCCCTAGTGGTTCAGAGGTAAAGAACCCGCCTGCAGTGCAGAAGAGGCTGGGGATATGGGTTCAATTCCTGGGTTGGAAAAATCCCCTGGAAGAGGAAATGGCAACCCATTCCAGAATTCTTGCTTGGGAAATTCCAAGGACAGAGGAGCCTGGCAGGCTACAGTCCATGGGGTCACAAAGAATCTGACACAACTAAGTGCACATGCAGATGTTAGCTCCTATGGGACTCCTTCCCTAAGTCCTCCACATGCACATGCAGATATTAGCGCCTATGTGAGTCCTTCCCTAGCTCAGATATTAGCGCCTATGTGAGTCCTTCCCTAGCTCCTCCACATGCGCATGGAGATGTTAGCGCCTATGTGACTCCTTCCCTAGCTCCTCCACATGCACATGGAGATATTAGCACCTATGGGACTCCTTCCCTAAGTCCTCCACATGCACATACAGATATTAGCGCCTATGTGAGTCCTTCCCTAGCTCCTCCACATGCGCATGCAGATATTAGCGCCTATGGGACTCCTTCCCTAGCTCCTCCACATGCACATACAGATATTAGCGCCTATGTGAGTCCTTCCCTAGCTCCTCCACATGCGCATGGAGATGTTAGCGCCTATGGGACTCCTTCCCTAAGTCCTCCACATGCACATACAGATAGTAGCGCCTATGTGAGTCCTTCCCTAGCTCCTCCACATGCACATACAGATATTAGCGCCTATGTGAGTCCTTCCCTAGCTCCTCCACATGCGCATGGAGATGTTAGCGCCTATGGGACTCCTTCCCTAAGTCCTCCACATGCACATACAGATAGTAGCGCCTATGTGAGTCCTTCCCTAGCTCCTCCACATGCACATACAGATATTAGCGCCTATGTGAGTCCTTCCCTAGCTCCTCCACATGCGCATGGAGATGTTAGCGCCTATGGGACTCCTTCCCTAAGTCCTCCACATGCACATACAGATAGTAGCGCCTATGTGAGTCCTTCCCTAGCTCCTCCACATGCGCATGCAGATATTAACTCCTATGTGACTCCTTCCCTAGCTCCTCCACATGCACATGGAGATGTTAGCTCCTATGGGACTCCTTCCCTGACTCCTCCACATGCACATGCAGATATTAGCGCCTATGTGAGTCCTTCCCTAGCTCCTCCACATGCGCATGCAGATATTAGCACCTATGTGAGTCCTTCCCTAGCTCCTCCACATGCACATGCAGGTATTAGCTCCTATGGGACTCCTTCCCTGACTCCTCCACATGCCGTCAGGCACTTCTGGTCTCTGCTCCCACAGCTCATGGTCTGAAGCTCAAATGAGAGCATGTTCACACTGCGGTAGGATTGTTGTTTTCTATGTGTGACTCCTCTCCTAGAATGGGAACTATGAGGTGGCAGTATCATATTTTCCACTCACAGATCTCAGCACTATGACTCACACATGGTTAATGGGTGGTGCTGAGTGAGTGAATAATCTCTTCTTTTTAGACTTATGGGCAAGTGATAAAGGAACATATATTTGTGAAGCGGAAAACCAGTTTGGAAAGATCCAGTCCCAGACAACAGTAACAGTGACAGGACTTGGTAAGATCAATGAAGTACTTAGCACACTTTTTGCAAACATCAGGCTTCTCTTACTACCTCATTTCTTCCTTGTACATTAAAAAAAAAAAAAGTAAATATCTAATTGCAACATTAGCTATCCTTCCCTCCTAACCTAGTTCATATTTCCTTGATGTTAGAAGTGGAAATAACCTTAGAGATATCCTCTTTAAGCTCCTTACCTTCCACTTGAAGAAATGAAGGTCAATTGAATAAGTTAATTTAAGTCTCAGTATGAATACACACACACACACACACACACACACACACACAGTTGCGGTATTCTTTTCTAGTTCTTTTCTTTACACTTATCATTTTAGTCCACATGGAATTATTTCTCTGTGTGATATGAATTAAGAATACAAAATCCTTTCTTTCCAAGTGGTAAGACTTTGTTACAGTATCTTTTATTGAATATTCTCTTCCCACTGATTAAAATACCCATTTGGCCACACACTTAAATTTATATTCTATGTCTGTTCCTTGGAATTCTGTTCATATGCTACTCCTACACTATTTAAATTATTATAGCATGTATTGTGATTTTTAAATCTGTCAGTTCACATTTCTCATTAATGCAATATTTTCTACAATAACTTCTAAAATATTTTCTTCATGTATCTCCCTTTGTTCATCTATATATGCTTACATTTTCCAAGAAGGATCTCTTAGGGCTGTTACTTTGATTTATGTTGAATTTATTCATTGATTTCTAGAAAAGAATATGTTTACAATGTTTCCGTGCCTTCCATCATTCTATTTGCCTGAGCTGTTATAACAGCCTCCTCACTAATCTCATTCCTTCTAATTGTCCCTTGTCCAGTAAGTTCCCAGATGAATACTTCCTGATGATTCTACTTTTCTATTTATCAGTGCTTTCAAACACTCCATCTGTCTGTTGAATATTTTGGAAATTTCTTGGCTTGACTTTTCTGGCCTTTAAGCCATAGACCTACTCTATGTGACTTTATTTCCTCCTATACTGTTACCTGTCCTCCTGCCAGTCTCTCTTGCTTAGAAAGGTCCTATATCTCTGTCTTCTAATTTGTACATATGTGCAATTAAATATCTTGTTCTGGAAAACTCGGTTTTCTAATAGCTTCCCTAGTAGTCACCTTGGTCTATGAAAGAACTGGCCTTCCTTTTGAGTGAATTAGTGCTGACGGTGGCTGTATGTTCTCTCTGAGTTAGTCGCTCCACTCATTGGAATCAGCCCCCCGGTGACCAGCGTGATTGAAGGGCAGCAGCTTACTCTGCCTTGTGCTTTGCTGGCTGGAAATCCCATTCCAGAGCGTCGGTGGACTAAAAATTCAGCCATGGTAGGAGCATTTTAAATCTATGCGTTCATATTCCTAATTTTCTTGAGTAAGACACAATGTGTTTCAACCACTGAAATTTCAATAAAATAAATATGCAAACATTTATTTTTTAAATGTATCAACATGTTTTTTTCAATATTAACATGTTTATGCAGTTTATATGATTTTGGAATTAATATGATGGAGAAATAGTCAATGGTATAATTTTTATGATTTTGCATTAAATTCAGTGTTACTGGAAAATTCCAGAATATGTAAAAAATGAAGCAAGGATGAAGTTTGTTTTCATAGCATTTAAATATTTTATATCCTTCTTTGCAGGACCTAATAAAATGTTAATATTCTCATAAAATTATTTCATTTTATATTTTAATCTTTATTATCTTCAAACATTCTTTTACAGTGAACTATTTTACAATGTGGATCAATTTTGTGTCATTGTTTTTCAAGGCATAACTTGTGATTATGAAGGAATTTGAAAAATTTTCACAGTTCTAAGGAATTATTCTGCAAACATACTATCTATGGCAATAAATTTTCATCTAGTTCAGAGCATTTTTCCTTCTATTTTCCAGAGTACTTGACTTACTCTCCTCTTGAAGTGCCAATTAAAAGTGAATTGAGTCCATGAAATAAGATGTAAAAATGTTCATATTTGCATAAAAACCCGAGAAAAATGAGTGCACCTCACTCAGTAATAAATGCCCTTATGACATAGGATGATACTGTTTGAGCACTTAAGTACCCTGTGGTTGAACAAAAGACATAAATGGTACAGAGTTAGCGGTAATGATTATTAACAAACTCTTGTCACCCTTCTCTCATGTACTTCCTATATCATGTATTGACTTCTGAGATTTGTATCTGTCACTGAATAGGGCGGGTGTTGAGATCATTCTCTCAGTTTGAGTGATGCTTGGTTACCAAAATAAAAATGTCAAACGGCTTGCAAGTGGTAAGCAAGTCTTCTTGAAAAAGAACAAATTAAGCCAATAGTAAGAGTCAAATTTGGATCTGCATGATAACCAAAATTACAGAAACAGGGAATAAATGTTGTTTCTATTTCTTTCTCTTTCCCACATGTGCATAATTCCGACAGATGTTAGTGGATAGAATTTTTGGTGGTATATCACAATGACATACAAATGTTACAGTGCTTGGTAACATTTTATGCTCATCATTTTTCACTTAAGGATGTTAAAATATTTCATTATTTTATAAGACATTTAATTACCCAGTTGGGAGAGAAAGCAGATCTGCTTTTGGCTTAGACACTATTGCCTTTTTAATTAAAAATGGCTTTTTTTCCCTTCAAGTTGGTCCAAAACCCTTACATCACTGTACGCAGTGATGGGAGTCTCCATATTGAAAGAGTCCGCTTGCAGGATGGAGGCGAGTATACTTGTGTGGCCAGTAACGTTGCTGGAACCACTAACAAAACGACCACTGTGGACGTGCATGGTAAGAGGCGCACCCATCATAATTTTTTTCCCAGTTCAGAACTGGGTCCATGTCTTTAAACCAAATCACTCTGTTCCTCTAATTATATGAAGTAGATATCTTTCCTAATTGTTTTTCTTAACAAAAAGCCTTATTTCTTGAACAATATTTAACATTGTTAAGGCTGTTTCCAGATTTCCCTTTCCTGTGTACACAAAAAGATATTATTGGGAGTCACTAGCTGAGTCTGTCCAAGGGCTTTTGTAAGTGGTTTCTTAATTGATAAAAGTGAACTTAGCTCTCAAAGAGTTATGTTTAAAAATACATTTTAATTTCAGGCGAGCAGAACTTATTATACCATCCAAACTGCCTCTTCTTTTCAGATTGTGTAAGTGGTCCTTACTAATAACCCCTTTGTGTGTTAGCTAGAAATGACCTAAACTTTTCTAAAGGCCATCTCATGTGCCCCAAACAATCTTTTTGCATGTTATAAAGGTCAAAAATAAAAAAATCCAGAAGCTATCTTTTTTTCCATTAGTGAGTAACCATTGTCAACTTTTTACATCTCAATAGATGACAGCTACATAGTTTAAGAAATTGTCATAATTTTTTAAAAATATTTCCTTTAAAGACTTTGCAACATTGCTTTTCTAAAGTGTAGTATTAAAAACTAGCTCTGTGTACAGGGATGAAAGTAGAATAGAACATTTATTTTTAGTAGTTGATTCAGTCTTTTTTAGGGCCTGAATTGGACAATCCATTAATTTCCAAATTTTGCTTGTTCTGTTGAAGTTTCCAGTGAATTCAGGCCATCTTCTTTTTAATGTCTGCTTTTCCTATAAATAACCTCTTCCACCGCTTTCAGCCTCAGACCAATCTTGTGCCAACCTTCACCAATCTTGTATGAAATCTTCTTGAAGAAATAGTCAAGTAACACTAAATTATTTATGGTCCAAAAGAGTAAATACATAATGCCAAGTTGGCTACAGTTGTGTTTCATATATGGCTAGAGGCCTTACATTTCCCAGAGGGTGCTTATGGACTTGTTTGACAATCAACAGTAGAAATGTACTCACGTCATCTTCCTTTGACTTATAACAACTGCCTGGAATATTGTCTTGAGATGGATTCTGATATAAATTTTCACTTGGGTCAAAGAGTGACATGAAGTTGGCCAGACTCAAGGAGTTGGAGAAGACCAACAAACCAATGATATGGTTCATTAAGATAAAGGAAATTTAACAATGAAAAGTTAAAGAGGTCATTTGAGAACATTGTTTCATCCATCGTAGTCCAAAATGAATAACTGATTTAGTTAATAAGATTAAGAAAAAATTAACCTAACCATTTGACATAGACTAAACCAACCAGCTATCTAAAGGCAAGATTTGTCTTTGAGTTGGATGCGATGCAGTGTTATAGTTTCTCTATACTCTGTATTTATGTTAATTTCATCACTCTGCCTCTCCACTTTTAAGAATATTTATTATATCCCGAGTTAAATCATAATGGAAAAGAAAAAAGAATGTATGTATATACATTTAAATGAGTTACTTTGCTATTTATGAAAGATTAACACAGCATCGTAAATCAACTATACTTTGGTTTAATCAATTAAAAAATATAGTAAAGGCTCTCAGTGAATTCTTAAAAGAATTGTATTAACAAATGCACATACAGATGCAAGTTAAAATGACAAGCCATTTCATTCTTTACGTTGATTTACATAGATTGACAGTCTGGAAAGTAAAAGCTCTTCCATACTCAAATGTGATCAGAGTTGAAAGCTGTTGCCTGCTTTTATAGCTGACATTTGCCTTTATACCTGTCAAACTTAATATGCATTTTAAGAAAATGGCTTATTCCACATTGCCACAAAATGACAGGAAAGTTGAAAATTGACTATTCTGTGATAATTCTGGAAATTAAATTTCTCGCTTTAAAGAGTAGCCCGACATTCTTGTTTAGGGCTGGGAATTTGCTGCCAATTCTTCAAGAAGATATTATCTAAGGAGTAAGCCTAGTCTTAGGAAAATACAAGTATATAACAAAGCTAATCTAATCTTCCTTTTCTAAAAGGAAGCTTTTGCACTGAGGTCTCTGGCATCTCTTGTCTGGTTAACTTCAACTCCAGGGTAGCTGGGATCATTCTAGGTGTATTTGACTTAAAGATAAGAGACACAGTGCTTGAGCCCTAGAGAGCAGCTCCATCTTTCAGGGGAAGGAAAGGAAATGCATGATATATATATATATATATATATATATATACATATATATATATACACACACATACATATGTGTGTATATATATATATACACACACACACACACACACACATGCACTTTTATGCTGTGTTAGGAACTTTCATGTATGAGAGCTTCTTTAATCAAATTATTTTGAGACCATCAAGTAATGGTAATTTTTTGTATTCAGAGAGGTTATGATTGGGCTTCCCTGGTAGCTCAGATGGTACAGGAGACCCAAGTTCAATCCCTGGGTCAGGAAGGCCCACTGGAGAAGGGAATGGCAACTCACCCCAGTATTCTTGCCTAGAGAATCCCATGGACAGAGAAGCCTGGTGGGCTACAGGTCATAGGGTCACACAGAGTCGGACAAGGCTGAGAGACTAACACTGGTGTGATTAGCAGATTTACACAGAATGGAATGATAAAATCTTCTCTTTCCTATTACTTCACTCATTAGTGTCAATTCTTTAGTTGCTTTCTAAAATCAAAAGGTATGCCATTTTTCCTAGCAAAAAACATCGACTTAGAATCTTGTATTTTCAACTTTTAAATGTAAACTCCTAAGGCCTTTCAAGTATAACTTTTGAGTTCCTTTTGAGGAAACAGATTCTTTTTTCAAGGTTAAATTTAGTAGCTTGCTAAGTGATTCTTGTGTATAGACAGATATTTAATGTGTAGTGGTTAAATAGTCCATTTCTCTAGAGTTGAGGTTAAGTCAGCTCACTGCAGCTTAATGTGTAATGCACAGTGGTGAAAGATATAGGTTAAATGTGTAACACTGAGGGTGTAGTTCTATCTTGAATTTCTGGAAAATACAGATTTCCTTCAATCCTCTCATATTTTTGTTAGGAAAATCAGCCATATTACACATGATTTACTACTTCATTTTAAGTTTTTATTTAAATTGTTCAGATTGTAACTCTTGTATTTACTTTATTACACACCCTTACAAATGACCCTACATTTTAACAGAAAGGATTGTCTTTGCTATTTCTTCTAAATATTTGGTTTATCTTGAAAAAGTTCTGCTTTAAACTTGTCAGGCAAAATGGAAGGGTAGGCACTCAGATTCTGCATATTGCTTCCTTTTCCAGTTCTGCCAACCATTCAGCATGGACAGCAGATCCTTAGTACCATTGAAGGCATTCCAGTAACTTTACCCTGCAAAGCAAGTGGAATACCCAAACCATCTATTGCCTGGTCCAAGGTAAAGGATGCATTTAGTGGTGCTTGTTAATGACATGTACTGTAACAACAACATTTGAATGTTTTTGGTCATACGTGGAACTTGTCACTCTCCTATAGGACATTATAGAAAGGAAAAACCATGCAGTCTTACCTTGGAAGTGACCTTAAAATGTCCTTAGTGCATTCACCTATTTGATCCTTAAGTAGTGTTCACACAACAGAGAACCTTAATATAGCACATTCTGTGGGCTAGGCATTTTTCTGAGCATTTCACATGTTTCAGCAGATCCTTTTTTTATTCCCTATCAGTGGCTGATCCCAAAACATTTTGACTTCAGTGTAGCTCTGGTGGACAGCTCCATGCTCTCTGCCAGGGTCACCCTTCATGCATGTACCTCTCTGGTTTGGGGACTCAGGGCTTTCTTCAAGCTGCACAAGGTCACTCAGCCTGCTGAGTGGTCAGGAAGTACAGGATCATTAACTCCTGGGAGGGGGAGATGTCCAATTTTTATGCCCCATTTCTCATCTATCAGGAGAACCCTTCTGAGTCTATGTGCATAGTGTCTCAGAGGAGCCCCAGCGCCACAGCACACCGGGGCAGTGAAACCCTTTATTACCCTTCCTTCCTTCTTGCATCACTCTCCCACCCTCCTCTTCAAGGCTCTGGGAATCACTTTACAAGTAAATTCCCTGACTCCAAATCTTTGTCTTGGCATCTACTCGTCTCAAAACCAAAACAAGACGCATATGTGAACTTGTTTGGACTTTGCTAGTGACTCAGTGGTAAAGAATCCACCAGCCAATGTAGGAGACATGGGTTCAATCCCTGGGTCATGAAGATTCCCTGGAAAAGGAAACAGCAACCCATGGTAGTATTCTTGCCTGGGAAATTCCATGGACAGAGGAGCTTGGTGGGATGCCATCCATGGGGTCACAAAGAGTCAGACATGACATAATGACTAAACAACAATGACAGTGAACTCATTTATCCCCCCTTTATAGTCCCTGTCATAAAGTTTTATGGTTTTTCATTGCAGTAAGGAAAAACACATTTTCTGACAAAGTCCTTTCCATAGTTTAATAGCTTCGAAGATGGCATATTTAATTAAATCTGGTAGAAAATAATGTAAAATGATGGCATAATAATGAAATATGGTGTTTGTAGAATTAGAACACAACCAGAGTGTTGTGCCTTAACATCTAATTTTTTAAACTGTATATTTTATATTGAAGTATAGCCAATTAACAATATTGTGATAGTTTCACATGCACAGCAAAGGAACTCAGCCATAGACGTACATGTATCCATTTTCCCCCAAACTGCTCTCCCATCCAGCCTACCACATAACATTGAACAGAGTTCCCTGTGTTATAAAGTAGGTCCTTGCCGGTTATCCATTTTAAATGTGGCAGTGTGTATATGTTCGTCTCAAATTTCATAACTATCCCTTCCCCCAGTACTTCCCTCTTGGTAACCGTAAGTTCATTCTCTCAGTGTGTGAGTCTGTTTCTGTTTTGTAAATAAGTTCATTTGTATCATTTCTTTTTTTAATATATTCTGCGTATAAGGGATATCATGCAATAATTCTCCTTGACTTACTTCACTCAGTATGACAGTTTCTAGGCCCACCCATGTCATTGCAAATGGCATTAGTTCATTCCTTTTAATGGCGAGTAATATTCCATTGTATGTATTTACCACATCATCTTTATCCATCCAAGACATTTAGGTTGCTTTCATGTCTTGGCTATTGTAAACAATGCTACAGTGAATGTTGGGGTGCGTGTGTCCTTTTGGACTGTGTTTTTGTCCAGATAGCCATAACATCTAATTTTATGCTTCTGAAAGTCTCTGAAATATAGAGAAAATGGGTTTGATATCTGTAAATTAAATAAAAAGTCTCAGATTCCTGCTTCCTGGGCACAAAAGTATGGTGGTGAAGCTGACTCCCCAAACTGCACAGTGTCTGGTATTGAATAGAAGTTTAATGCATTTTGGGGAAATATAAAAACAAAATCTTTCCCGAATGGCCTTTGTTCTGTGATAATACAACAGAGATGAAGAGTTTGGCCTCCTGAGCCTGCCTGCCCAGGTTCAGTTTCTAGTTCTACCAATGACTGACTCTTTCACCTTGGTCAAGTTATCCTACCAGCTCCCAGACTTAATACTTTCATCTGAAAAATAGGATTGTGGTAATTACTACTCATAAGATTGTTGTGAGTACTACCATAGTTAATTCATGTAAAGTGTTCAAAACGGTGCCTGTCTCAGCACAAACACCCATGCCATTTGCTGCTTCCTCATCCTCTCCAGTTTTGATAGTTCTAGAATAAAGGGGCCCTGGTCTAGTAGGAAGAAATGTCCCCTTGCATTTTTTGTTTTTCTTACAAAGAACTTGCTTTAAATTAGTATCCTTTCAATCTAATATTTTCTCCCTTAGAGATTTTTTTTCCTCCCTCTATTCCTCTTCCAGACATTAAGTCACTCCTTTATTATCTTAAGAAACACTTCTCTGTGTTGTTTTGCAGAAGGGAGAGCTGATTTCCACCAGCAGTGCTAAGTTTTCCGCAGGGGCTGATGGAAGTCTGTACGTGGTGTCCCCCGGCGGTGAGGAGAGTGGGGAGTATGTGTGCACCGCCGCCAATGCAGCTGGCTACGCCAAAAGGAAAGTGCAGCTGACTGTCTATGGTGAGAGTCGCTGTGGGCGACTGTTCTCTGATGCTGTCTGTGCCAAAACTCACATTTCTCTCCCAAATAATGTTACCAGAGACCTGAACCCCTAAAGTGAACTACTCCCCCAAGTTTATAGATTTTTTAACAAAAAATGTACTTTTCCTGCCAACCTACATCTCCTCTCTTTAGATTTTGATTTAAAGGGAGAGAAATGGTATAGCCTTTTGGAAAAAATTTAATGGTGTTTTTCCAAGGAGTATGCTTATGGCACCCAACCCTCTTTAGAAACACCACGTAGTTAAGGCTCCTAGCAAAGCCAAACCTCAGCTATGTCTTGGTTAGCGCTTTGCCTTGAGGGGTTACTTTACATATGGCAGATTCTGAAAGGGCATTTTGGCGGACCTTTTCATTGTGTTCTGAAAGGAAGAGCTGAAAAGGAAAATGTTCTAGTCATTTTCTGTTAAACTCTCACAGTAAATGTTTATGGAAAGCTTTAGATATGTCCCCAGACTTTGAAATCAACAGAAACTTTTTGAAAATTATCTAAGAATATTAGTCATCCTGATTTTAACTTGAAGTGTGCTTTGTTTCAATGTACTCTTTCCCTTCCCAAACTTGTGTTTATTTTAGTAAGGCCCAGAGTGTTTGGAGACCAAAGGGGACCATCCCAGGATAAACCTGTTGAGATCTCAGTCCTTGCAGGAGAAGAGGTGACCCTTCCATGTGAAGTGAAGAGTTCACCCCCACCCATCATTACCTGGGCCAAAGAAACCCAGCTCATCTCTCCATTCTCTCCAAGGTAGGTGACCTGGGATGAATTGCAACACATGAAACAATCTCTTGGGACAGATGACTGTGTCTGTTCGGATTTTCACATGTCTCAAAAAAAAAAAAAAAACTTTTTATTTTTTATTAATTCTTATTGGAGTATAGTTGCTTTACAATATTGTGTTCATTTCTACTGTACAGCAAAGTGAATCAATTTTAAGTATACATCTATTCCCTCTTTTTTAGATTTCCATCCCATTAGGTCACCACGGAACGTTGAGTAGAATTCTTTGTGCTATACAGTAGGTTCTCATTAGTTATCTATTTTATACACAGTATCAGTAATGTACATGTGTCAGTATTAATCTCCCAGTTCATCCCATCCCCACTTTTCCCATTGGTGTCCATCATCTGTGTCTCTGTTTCTGCTTTGCAAATAAGTTCTTCTGTACCATTCTTCTAGATTCCACATATAAGCAGTATTATATGATATTTGATGCTACTTGTTTTTCTCTTTCTTACCTCACTCCATATGATAATCTCTAGGTCTATCCACATCTCTGCAGATGGCACTATTTTGTTCCTTTTTATTGCTGAATAATATTTCATTGTATGTACGTACCACATCTTCTTTATCCATTCCTCTGTCGGTGGACATTTAGGTTGGTTCCATATCCTGACTATTGTAAATGGTGCTACAGTGAACAATGGGGTGCATGTATCTTTTTGAACTGTGGTTTTCTCTGAGTGTCTGCCCAGGAGAGAGATTGCTGGGTCATATGGTAATTCCATTTTCAGTTTTTTGAGGAACCTCCATGCTATTCTCCATAGTGGCTGTACCAATTTACATTTCCAGTAACAGTGTAGGAGGGTTCACTTTTCTCCAGACTTTCTCCATCATTTATTGTTTGTAGATTTTTTTCATGATGGCCGTTCTGACCAGAGTGATGTGATACCTCATTGTAATTTTGATTTGCATTTCTCTAATAACTGGGAATGTTAAGCATCTTTTCATGTGTTTTTTGGCCATTTGTATGTCATCTTTGGAGAAATAGCCATTAGATCTTCCCCTCAGAATGGGAGAAAATATTTTCAAACAAAACAACTGACAAGGATTAATCTCCAAAGTATACAAACAGCTCATGCAGCTCAGTATAAAAAAAACAACCCAATTGAGAAGCCCAATTTTTAAATTTGAGATAATTTATATTATAGTGAGCCTACAGGAAACATGTAAACCTTCTAAATCATTCTTTAAGAACAGAAATGCTAAAACTGAGCTTTGACATAACTTTGCACTGGTACATTCTACAAGGTAGTTACGGAAATGGTTTGGATGTAGATTTGTATGTAGATTCTTGTTAGCACAAAGTGCGTATTATCTATAAAATTGCATTATTCCCAGAGAAGCAATAAAACACAATAGGTCCTCTAATATCAAGGTTTTGACTTTCATTAGGTAGTTTTGTACAAATCTTCTTGATTGAACTAAAGCCCTTAAACAAACAAAGGTCCACCGGAAAAGCATTTGATAGGCTAAGAGTCATGGAAAATAGAATAACCAGAGACTTTCAGAGCACAGCTTTTGTTGCCATGCAGGTGTGAGTTTAAATTTACCTCCACTACATAAAGCTTCTCTGAAACTTTGGCAGTTTTTCAGTGAGTCTCTTTGAACCTCGGACTTTTTGTTTATAGAATGAGGATAATTCCTGAAAGGATGATATAATGTACATTCCATATTTCTCCTCTTGTTCTCAAAGAACGGTATCAATTACTGTTTTAACTCAGTATCATGCCGGAAGTTACCGGCAGAATAAGAACTATAATCTCTAGCTTTCGTCTCTTGGACTTGTTGATTTGTATAGTTTTGAAGCTATAAATTCATGCCACTCTACTTTCCCTGCCACTGTTGAGGGAAAAAAGTAAACAGTGAAGAACTACTTTATTATTTCTTTGAAAAAAAAAAAAAACTTGCCTTGAAATTTTTGAATAGCAGAAATACCTTATTTCAGATAATGTTGAAGTTTCATTTTTCCGCTTCTCAGTCAGTCTCTTTCTCTCTTCTCAGGGCAAACAGTGCCACAGACTTGATGCGTAGCCTATACATACATCCTTAGATAGTATAGAATATTTTCTCTGCTTTTAATTTTGTTTCATGTACTTGTTTTCAGTTTACCATTGTAGCATGTTGTCTATTATTCTGCTGCTTGCTTTATTGAGTCAACTTTTATCCATTTTTATACATGTAGATTCAATTTATTCATTTTCATTGCCATAAACATATTCTATGTTTTATTTATACAAATTTCTCTATGCTCGGTTTATTTTGTGTTTCTACATTTTATTCTTTTTTTTTCCCCCTTGGCTTTAGAAACAAAACTTTTCAGGGAATATCTTTTTATGTCTCTCTTTATATGCATATGCATGAGTTTCGTTGAGACTTGTACCTAAAACCACAATTTCTAATTTGGATGAATTCCTGTTTTGAGCTTTGTAGAGATTGCCTAACTGCCTTCTGAAGGGGCACTCCTGATTTACCTCCCACCAGCAGAATATAGATGTACCTGTTGCCACATTATCAACAATGCATGGTGTTGACTGACTTAAAATTTTTTGCCATTCATATAGGTGTGAAATAGTATCTTGCAGCTATCTTACTTTTCACATGGCTGAATTCCGGTGAGCCTGGAATGCTTTCTCTTGTTTGTTGGCCATTTGTGTTGTCTGTGAATTGTATCTTTAACCCTGCTCCAGGGTTCTGGTGACTTATTTCTCTTTTTATAATTGAATGTAGAAATTTGGGTTTTGTTCTTAATAACAATCTGTCTCTTGTATGTGTTGAAAATATCTCAGAATACTCCTTGCCTTTCAAGTTAATTTATATATGATGTCTAGTTCCATCCCTGGGTCGGGAGGATCCCCTGGAGGAGGAAATGACAACCCTCTCCAGTATTCTTGCCTGGAGAATCCCATGGACTCAGGAGCCTGATGAGCTACAGTCCATGGGGTTGCTAAGAGTTGGACATGACTGAGCATGCTAACATTCACATACTGGTTGTACAGAATTTAAAAATTTGCGTGTAGCTCAAAAGTGTTTATTTTTCATATTTGTACCTTAGTAGATCATAAATAAAACTGCAGTGTTTTATTGCAGTATTTTAAATTTGTTTTCACATTTTGGATGTTAATACTTCCGAATTTTTATTTTGTGTATAACACTAATTTGTGCTCTAATTTTATTTTTTTTCCCATGTGGAGAGCCGCTTACCCGACACTATTTTTGAATAGTCAGTCCTTTCCTGACTTTCTGTAATATCACCTCTGATATTACATATTACATGTTGAGTTCTCATATATGCTTCAGTCTTTTGGTGGGGATGAGGGGGTTTCCATCTTTAACTGTTTATCCATTTGTCATTCTCTGGGCCAACAGCACACTTTATTTGTCTTCACTTATAAGAAATCCTGATAGTAGGTAGGTCTATTTGCCCCCCCTCCAAAGCTATTTTAATAAAGTATACATAGTAACATTTTATGTGTAGATCTGGTTTACGTAAGTACATAAAAGGAGTGTGTGTGTGTGTGTGTGTGTGTGTATTCTCAATATATATTTGAGAACTGCATATGTACCTTCTTTTGTTTCTATTTTAGCACTTAAAAATTTTAAATGAAGCATTGGAGAAAAACTATAATATGTTTGAAGTATCTTCAAAGTTTATTAAAACATATTTGCTTTGTAAAGTTATAACTTAATAAAGCAAAGAGGTGTACAGTTATGTGACAGCATCACACCCTTAGGTTAAATTTAAATGTGAAAGCAAATTAATTTGGTATTTGTGAGAACATCATACAGAATACGCAAGATAATTATGAAAATTCCTGACTTTTAAGGTGCATAGAAATGACGTTATAGATTGGAGAATGGTTTCAAGAACTGTTTGCAGAGTCATCATTTCGTAGTGAATTGCAGTTGCTTAGGGGATATTTAAATTCTCATACTTTATGGTCTGCCCTGTGGCTTCCTTCTCTTAGACACACGTTCCTCCCTTCTGGTTCAATGAAGATCACTGAGACCCGTGTTTCAGATAGTGGGATGTATCTTTGCGTCGCCACAAATATTGCCGGGAATGTGACTCAGTCCGTTAAATTAAACGTCCATGGTGAGTTTTGAAGTGAAAGTATATGCTATCTGTGGACTAGCCACCAGGAAACCTATTGTCCCAGTTTCTCTGATAGTTATCCTCAAATTGTATACTGAGTAATTATACAAAAATTTTTTAATCTGAGACTCACAACTTTCATTTACTTTGAAAATGTTATCTCCTATCCGTAAACAACTTTCCCCTTTTTCTTCAGGTGACCAGTATTAAAATTTTGGATCTCAGTTTTACTAGATGTCCATCCACAGGTCATTTATAAGTATTGTTGATACACCGTAAAAAAAGAAATATGTTTAGGAACTTCCCTGGTGGTCTAGTGGCTAAGAAACCCCAACTAATGCACAGGACATGGGTTCAGTCCCTTTTCGGGGAATAAGATTCCATCTGCTGCAGGGCAGTTGAGACCCCTGCTCTAGAGCCCATGCTCTGCAACTAGAGAAAGCCCGCATGCTGCAACGAAGACCCAGGGTAGCCAAAATAAAAAATAAATAAGTAAAAATAAGTAGTTCATTCTAATGCTAAAGCATACTTAAAAAAAAAAAAAGAAATGCGTTTAGGCTGATGGGGTTTTTGTGGAAGCAAATGCAAATGGTCAAGGAAGTGTTGAATAGCATTTAAATGGTCAGTTTCAATGTTTATAGAGCTCAACCACTGAAAACATTCTGCTCCTGGGGTTCTTTAACTACTTTAAAATTTTCTAGGTAGTCTACTTTCTTCCCCCAATTTGCCATAGTCTAATTACTCATTCATTCAACGTATGCTTAGTGAGCACATATTCTATGCCATGCATTCAAATAAGAGAAGAAATTTTCTCACATAGTCGTGACCTGATTTCACTCTCAGGTCAATCACTACACTAGTGTCCTTTTGACTGTGGGATATAAAATCCTCTGAGAGTTCTGTCATTCACTAGTTCTAGGGCATTAGGTAAAACCTACCCTCTTTATCTTTAATTTTTTTTTTTTTCATAAAATGATGATAATAATACAGGCAAATCTTGGAGGTATTATGGATTTGGTTCCAGTGCATCTCAGTAAAATGAATACAGCAATCAAGTGAGTCACACAGATTTTTTTGGTGTCCCAGTGCCTATAAAAATTATGTTTACACTATACTATAGTCCACTAAGTGTGCAATAATAGCCTTATGGCTTTAAAAACAATGTACATGCATTGAGCATAATACATACAATATTAATTTGAAAAATATCTTATTGCTAAAAATGCTAAACATCATTTAACAATGTAGGGTTGCCATAAAACTTCCATATGTAAAAATTGTATTTTCTGTAAAGTGCAATAAAGCAAAGCACAGTAAAAATAAAATGCAGTATGCCTGTATACTATCAACTTAAAAGATTGCTGCAAATGAAACCTTTAGAATATCTTGGTTAAATATTAAGTTTTAACAAAATGACAGAGGAATCGGGTTTTTCAGGGATGTAAAGTACATAAGTTCTAATCATATCCTTAGGAATCAATTTGATTTTATAGTTCACAATGCATGTATGTGGAACCTAACACTACTTTTGATAAATTGTCTCATTTACATTTCTGAAGGAAGTGAATAAAGGGAAATAATAGAAGTTTTATCTTGACTTTCCTCTCTGAAATAAGTGAAAGCTATTATGAGAAATAGTTCTTACAGTCTGGTTAAATCTTCCACAAAGAGAACAGAAGCAAAGAGTCCATGGAGAGAAAAACTTTTTGTTTTACTCTATTACAGAAATCAACTGGATTGCCATTTTAGAGGCCTTTAAGCCTTACGTTATTTATGTAAGAAATCTGACATCCTTAATTGCTTAGTATTCCTCGAATTTGGAATGAGAAGTTTAAATTCATTCTTTCCCATAATCCTTGCAGTGCATTGGTACTAAAGAGGTTATTTTGCCTGGATTAGCAAGGAAACAGGCCTCACACAGTATACTGAATCGCCCTCGATCACACAGCTAGTAAGTGGCCTGAGCCTGGGTCCCCATCCTGAGATGATTCTACTTTCCCATGCTGCGTCTTGGTGAGGAGGTCTCATTTAAAGTGAAAAAAGGAAGGAAGTTTTTAAAAATTGGATTATTAATACTCAGTCATTGTTTCCAGTGCCTCCAAAGATACAGCGTGGCCCTAAAGTTATGAAAGTCCAAGTCGGTCAAAGAGTGGACATTCCATGCAGTGCTCAAGGGACACCTCTTCCTGTTATCACCTGGTCTAAAGGTGGAAGCGCTGTGCTGGTTGATGGCTTGCAGCATATTGCTCTTCCAGATGGGACATTAAGCATCAAACAAGCGGTGCTCTCAGATGCTGGCGTATATACATGTGTCGCTACTAACATAGCAGGCAGTGATGAAACAGAGATAACACTACATGTTCAAGGTGATGTGGGTCCTAGGAAAATATATGTATGGTGGGGTGGGGAGTGGGGGAAAACCCTGGAGTCTACGCAGAAGGTATAGGCTTGCTTGGTCTTGGATCACTTTCAGAAGACTTCTTTCTAGCTTTTGACTCTCCAGTTATCTTTGAAAGGAAAATGATTCCAGAAATGAAATGAAACTATATGTTAGTAAATTGTTTACCTTTGAAAATGGAGTTGCCGTGGATGATGCAGATAGTGGAAACAATCCTAGATAAGTACCCCACACACTGTTTTTGGTTTGGAAGAAATTGTGGGCACAGTTGATTGGAGTAGGATTTAGCTTATAGTAGTAAGGTGCACTCAGGATTAATCCCTAGAAAGTCGAGGTCCACTGTTCCCTCTAATGATGGCCTTATATTGAGGGTTTAAAGATTAATCTTTGGGGAATTCCCTACTGCTCCAGTGATTGGGCTCCACGTTTCCACTGTAGGGGCATGAGTTCGCTCCCTAGTTGGGAAACTAAGATCCCACATGCCACACGGTGCACCCCTCCCCCACCAAATTGATTAATCTTTATTCCTTTAAGCAACAAGTGTTTATCAAGTTCCTGCCAGGTTACTGTTGTGATCTGGGCAGTGAGGAGAAGATTCTGACAGAGGAAAAACACCTGCTCTCATGACTGGTTCTATAAGTAGGCAGAAAGCAAGCAGGCAAATAAATAAGAAATAACAGATTGTGAGACGTGTTTTGTAGAAATTTAAAATAGGGTGATGCTCCCAGCAGTTGGCTACTGTAGATTGAATTTTCATGAGGACTTCTCTGAGGTGGTGATAAGTGTAGTGAAATCTTGTTGACTAGAAGGAGTCGGGCATGTCCAATCCGGAGGAAAGGCATTCCTATCAGGGAGACTACCAGTGCAAAGGCGGGAAAAGAGAAGCAGGTGTCATACGTAGCCTCAGAAGAATTCAGTATTGCCCAAGGAAAGCCTGTGATAATGCATTTATTTTTCTAATAGAACCACCTATTCTGGAAGACCTAGAGCCTCCATATAACACTCCATTCCAAGAAAGAGTGGCCAACCAACGCATTGCATTTCCTTGTCCTGCAAAAGGTGTGTACTACTCAGTCACGTGGCCTTGGCATAATATTGTATTGTTCTAGAATTCTGTATTGATCCCCAGGCATCATTAAATTCTGTTTGTCAGTCCTTGTTATAACATATGTGCAAAATGGAAATTAACACTTCTTTCAAATAAAAGCTCTTTAAATTAGGTATTCTTCCCTCCAGGTGTTTTATTTCCTTCACTGGAAATACCTTCTGTTCTTTCAGACTTGCCTAATCTGATATGTTTTCCAGTTCGTTCACGCTTGTTCCTGTTGCTTAGTTCATTTTATTTATGACAAAATTTCTGTTTATAATGTGACAGCGCTATTCAAAATATTGCATATTTATCTCAGTGGTATAAATTAGGACCATCCCCTTGTTACTCTTCTTTTCTAAAAACTCCTTTCTAGATTTATCCTCTACTGGTAATTCTGGAGCCAGGTAGTAACTTGGCTCTCTGATGCTTGTCCAAACTCCTCCTTTCCCTGAATTTCTGAGCTTTCTATCCCATCATGTTTCCTGGCAGGAGATGGTTATTCTTCCTCCTCCAAAGCCTATAAAAAAGGTCACTATCGCCTTACCCTGGATGCCCAATAGGTGGCCCAAAATATTCTCTCTTTCACATAATGTTCATATGCAGTGACTCAAATGAGCCTGTACTAATTCTGGCAAAAACCAAGCAGTATCCTTTCCATCATCTGCTGGAGGAATCCATGCTCCCACACGAGCCTCTTAGTCGTTGTTCCTGGAGACAGTGGAAGTTGAAGGACATTACAGCTCTCTGTTTCTCCAACATGTTTTTGCATCTCTTAACAAGATCTGTCATCAATGATTATTTTCTACCAGCATTCAAAAAAAGATAACTCTAATAAGCTCTTCAGATATGTAAAGAGTTGTCAGTAACTATTCCTAGGGTCAATGATGGCTTCCCTGGTGGCTCAGGGGTAAAGGTTCTGCCTGCAATGCAGGAGACATGGATTCAATCCCTGGGTTGGGAAGATCCCCTGGAGAAGGAAATGGCAATGCTCTCCAGTATTCTTGCCTGGAGAATCCCCATGGACAGAGAGCCTGCCAGACTATAGACCATGGGGTCTCAAGAGTCGGACACAACTTAGCAACTAAACCACCACCACCATTCCTAGGGTTAGTGGGGTGGTAGGTGAGACCTGGAGAAGAATCCTTGAGAAAGGTAGGTTCAAATAAGTTCTGTGGGTGCTCACGACCAAGGGAGCCCTGCCAGTGGTACTGCTGCTTAGTACGCTCTGCTGAATCCCTGGCTTACAAGCTGACTTGAATGTCCCTTTTCCATTTTGATATACTACCTCTTCCTAGTTTCCTATTTCACCTGCCATAGAACTCTTCTGTTAATTTAAAATTGTTGTGTTCAGTCGCTCAGTCATGTCCGACTCTTTGTGACCCCATGGACTGCAGCATGCCCAGGCTTCCCTGTCCTTCACCATTTCCTGGAGCTTGCTCAAACTCATGTCCATTGAGTCGGTGATGCCATCCAACCATCTCATCATCTGTCATCCCCTTCTAGCTTAGTGCTTTTTCATCATCTTTGCCATGAATTTAATCTTAACCATGGTTGTTTTACCATTGAGAAAGTAAAGATAATACAAGTTGTTTCTTATGCTTGTTTAATTTGGTTTTTCATTTGTTAGCTTAACAAATATTAGTTGAGAAGTTTGAGAAGTCCGTAAAGGAATAAGTAGGATGTAAGGAAATGATTATAACCCCCAAAAGGGGGATATAAAAATCCTTGGCAACATGTGCAATTGTAGTCCATCAGTTTTATACTTTCTTCTTTACCAGTCAGCATCTTACAGTGAGGTCAGTGAAATATGCCACTATTTTTGTTTTATTTTTTTCCCATAAATATAGTTGTTTTTATAATTCAGTCATTAATAATCAGTCATTTTTATAATAGTGTGACTCAATTTGAGTTTAATCTTAATGATACATCCTGTGTATTCCTGCCATTTGTGTACTTGTCTTTGATATATGACCATTCTCTGTTCTTTGATGTTTTTATTATGCTTTAAGGTTATTAGCCATGTCTCATACCATATATTGATTTTACTTAATGTGCTTTATTTCTTGTATAAGTTAAGTAAAATGTGAAAGGACTTAGAATAGTGCCTGGCACCTTCTTTGCTGTATAAATAGATTCACATTATAGAGTTAGCGTTCGTCTATTTTCATTGTGTCCTTTTGGCTCCATGATGCATGTTAAGATGGTTTTTATCACTTTTATTCATATAACTTCCATTCACTCTGTTGGCCATAAATAAATCCAGGAAAGCCGTTCTGCTCACTGCTTTCTCAACTTTATTTTCAGTATAAAAACTCAAGAATCAATCTTTGCCCTCTCTTGAACAGAATGGGATCCTCAGAAGATGTGTGAAGAGTAGATGTTCCTCATCTCTGCTCTATCAGGACTGTTTAAAATGTGAATGATGAAGCATCATTTCTGTACATCATTTGCTTCCTCTTTGTGTTTGCATAATCTTCACCTTCTGTTCCTCTGAGAGTATCTTATTTTTGCTCTTCCTTTATTATCAGCCCAAAGCTCTGCCTATTTCTAGTCTATTTAACTAAAATAGCTTTTTCCCTCATTAATACCATGGTTTCACTCAAGAAAGTGTTTTGCTTACTATCATCTGAATGTCTTGTGAAAAACGACTTTGATCAAATTCTACACTGGAGACCTTAGATCTTTTAAAACCGATCAGGAAATAGAGAAATGACATACCATAGTCTTCAAAATTCCATATTTTGAAAGTACATACGGATACATAGTATAATCATGAGATATCTTATTTCTCCTCAAGATAGTTGATATTTAATAGTGATTTCTAATTTTGTTGTAAAATATCACAAAGCTTTAATTTCTTTCTTAGGTACCCCCAAACCAACCATCAAATGGTTGCGGAATGGTAGAGAGCTGACAGGCCGAGAGCCTGGTATTTCTATATTAGAAGATGGCACGTTGTTGGTTATTGCTTCTGTTACACCATATGACAATGGGGAGTATATTTGTGTGGCAGTCAATGAGGCTGGAACCACAGAAAGAAGATATAACCTCAAGGTCCATGGTAAATACAGATAAAATCATATAACTGAATATGTAACATGGTCAAATTCCTATGTTTTTCTTTCAGTGTAGTATCATTTAATATTTACATAAAAATACATGTTATCAATTTTAAAAGTAGTAGTCTAACTTCATTTATTCATTTGACTTAAAATTTCATTTAATTTTGTATTGTGATTTTGCGTCATTGAAAATTCAAATGGTAGAAAAAAATACAAAGTCAAAAGTCTCCTGGCCCTGAGCTAAGCAATCTACTTTATCCTCCCTATGGGCAAGGAAAGTTGTTAGTGGGGTATGTGTGTGTGTGTGTATCTTCCCAGAGATAATTTCTGCAAAAATGAAGAAATATGAATATATATTTCATCCTCTTTTTTTACATATAAAAAGAATTTATAGTAGACCATTTTATCCATTACTCCATACCTTGTTGTATCGTTGAATACTCTTAGAAATTATTCAATATTCCTAACTCTTATTTATGCCTAACTAGGATCATACTGTACCATGACTTAGCTTTCTATGATAATAATGATGAACATTTAGTTAGGTGCCACTTGTGTGCTATTTTAAGTAATGCTTCAGTGAAAATCGTGTACATATGGCACTTTGCATGAGTATATGCACTTAAAAATTTAATGGATATTGGCTTCCATAAATACTGGGCAATATTCATTCTTATCAGCAAAGTAGTCCCACATAACTTGAGACGAGCAGTTTGCATTTTGAGTGGTATGTGAAATAAATAGTTTCTCCCTTAAATTTATCCTTAATACATAACTGAATTATTTTTTCATTTTTAATTTTTCATTTTCAGTTTTAATTCATAACTGAATAATTAAAGTAAAAATTTAGTGAGTTACTTATAAATATATTGTCAAGACTCTTCATTTCATAATAAAAGCTTTGCTTAAGTATGACCAACCTTTTCTAGCTACCAAATACCTCAGATTTGCTTTCCAAAGTCCTTTGTAAAGAAACTATATGTAATATTTATTTTGAACTAACTACATGTCTCATGCATCCCACCTGGACTGGCGATCTGTTTCACACTTGATAATATACATGTTTCGATGCTGTTCTCTCAGGTCATTCCACCCTCGCCTTCTCCCATAGAGTCCAAAAGTCTGTTCTATATATCTGTGTGCTGGTGCACTGGGATGACCCAGAGGGATGGGATGGGGAGGGAGGTGGGAGGGGGGTTCAGGATGGGGAACACATGTAAATCCATGGCTGATTCATGTCAATGTATGGCAAAAACCACTACAATATTGTAATCAGCCTCCAACTAATAAAAATAAATGGAAAAAAAAACCTCACTACAGTTCCTCACTTTTTGCAGTTCCTCCAGTAATTAAAGATAAAGAACAAGTAACAAATGTGTCCGTGTTGGTCAACCAGCCAACCAGTCTCTTTTGTGAAGCTGAAGGTGCTCCATCTCCCATCATTATGTGGTATAAAGATGATGTTCAGGTAAATGGAGACATCCAAATATGTGTACATCTTTGCCTCTGTCTCTGAAATTAATCATTCAGATGTGACTGTCTTATTAATAGCAATATAAAAATTTTGCTTCAAATTTTACTTAGACATTTTTATTAGGATTGGAAATAACATTGACCTTTTTGGCCTTAAAAGGTGACTGAGAGCAGCAGTATTCAGATTGTAAACAATGGGAAGATATTAAAGCTCTTCAGAGCCTCTCCAGAGGATGCAGGAAGATATTCCTGTAAAGCAATTAATGTTGCAGGCACTTCTCAAAAGCATTTTAACATTGATGTGCTAGGTAAGGAAAATATTCTCAAAAACTACAATTCAGATGTGTTTTATATAGCATAGCACTGACTGTGTTAAAGAACTAAAGAGATGAAAATTTGATAGAAACAGCATTCATTTTACTCTTACTATTTTTGTCTTTAATATTGGTTAATCAGAACTGTATGATATAGAAAGTTTGTAGATATTTGTTATTAATCATATGGTGATGTTTTGGGTACATGGTACTGTCTTATACATAAAATACTAAATTACTGCTCTTGTCAGTTTCTCTATCGAGGTGGTCAGGGAATTCTTTGGGAGGCAACTATAGAGGATAAGAAAGAAAGTGAAGTCGCTCAGTCATGTCCGACTCTGCGACCCCATGGGTTGTTTCTCCATCCATGGGATTTTCCAGGCAAGAGTACTGGAGTGGATTGTCATTTCCTTCTCCAGGGGACCTTCCCGACCCAGGCGTTGAACCCAGGTCTCCCGCATTGTCGGCAGACGCTTTTACCGTCTGAGCCACCGGGGAAGTCACAATGCATAGTAAAATTCAGTCATTTGCTGACCTGTCCTGAAGCTCCTGGGTTGTACTTGAAGTGATGATAAATTAACAAATTCACCCTCCTCTGAATTATGAATAATTTCTGTAACTAAATTACCTCAGCCCTACTTCTAATTAAGTGGGGAGAATTCTGAGAACAGGCTGAAACTGTAATAAATTGGTGTTTAAAATATTTAAAATGTTTGAATCCTAATCATAAATTAGAATTTTCATAAGTTTAGCTTGTGAAATTATTTTTGCTGATTAAAGTTCACTTTGTGATAACTTGACTTCCTTCCTTTTCAATAGTTTGGTCATCAAAGGACATATGATTTGTAAGTCTGGAGTGGAAATGACATCTGGGAACGATCCTGTGTTAAAGTGATCATTCATAAACTGCTATAACATAAAAATTCTGTCTCATAAAGTGTTGTCAAAGCCTGAAGTACTTTGCATCCTCTACCAAAATTACCATTATTATCTATAAGTATCGGCTATAAAAAGAAAGCAATCTTTCTGTCATCAGTCTCATTGGCATTATTTCTCGTGGTACTCATTACTCTCATGACTTTTACTGCTGTCTGTGTGCTGATGACTTCCACATTTTTATCTCCAACTCAGACTTCTCTGAGCTCTCAGGCTGTATGTCTAATCTCCTCCCCAGCATCTTGGGTTGTTTTAGCTCATTATCTTTAGCTCAATATCCTAGTTACATAGAGAACAGAAAGGTCTCAGTAAATGTCTGTTCTGGCCACCTTCAGTGACCCACATTGTAGTGACCATCACCTCCATACTACCACTTGCTTCAGCTACGCTGATTCTGGCAGATTCTTCCTAACTCCCTCTTCCCAACTCTGTGAATTTGTCTACATCCTGTGAAGTGTGCTTCTTAATCCCATGTTAATTATAAACTGAATTAACATAATAGCCTCCTAACAAGTCTACTCCATCCACTCTTTGCTACTGGAATCTGATCTTCGTTTGGAAGCCAGCATGGTCTTAAAACAAATTTGATCACCACCCGCCCCTCCTGGCATATGATACCTTTCAGTGGCTGATCATTCCCTGGTGCCTCAGATGGTAAAACAATCCTCCTGCAGTGTGGGAGACCTGGGTTTAATCCTTGGGTTGAGGAGAACCCCTGGAGGAGGACATGGTTACCTACTCCAGTATTCTTGCCTGGAGAATCCCCATGGACAGAGGAGCCTGGCGGGCTACAGTTCCTCGGGTCCCAAAGAATCGGACATGAATGAGTGGCTAAGCACAGTACAACATGTGGCTCTGAAGATGCAGGTTCATCACCGTAACATGATGTGAAGGGAGAGGATTTGAAGATCAGGGAAGTTTATGGGAGCTCTTTAATATGCTTGGTAATTCTAAGAATAAAAACTAGCACCTTTTCACATGAAATATAATGTGAATCTTTTCACATTTTATATGACATGCAATTTTAGCATAGAAGGCCTTTAAAAGAGACAAGGGTGGTATATTTGAAACAGCACTATAGTATAATATGTAGAATTTGAACATTATCAGATTGTTGTTGACTATGTCATTCATTATTTAAAATGTATAGCCTTAGTAAATTTCATTATATGAGCTTCACTGCTCACTTATATTCTAAACTCCTTTTGTGCATTGATTTAATGTTACTCGAAATGAATTCTTTATTACCACAATTCTTCTAAGTAATTGTTCTGCTGTCAGATCTTTCATGAATGTGTTCCTATATTTAAGTTTGATATTTGGGTCTACAGATGTGATATGAAAAGGGATTATTGCATGATATTTTATTTTTGACATTAAGAACTTGTTGAAATATTATAGAAATCATTATCTTCTCTCCCTCCTCTACTCTTCTTGTTAAGTCATAGATTTTCATGATAAAATATCTTTGTTTAAGTCCCACCCACCATAATAGGTACTGGCTCCCCTGGTGAAGTCTCAGTTGTCCTGAACCAGGATACCACCCTTGAATGCCAGGTGAAAGGCACCCCCTTCCCTGTTATTCACTGGTTCAAAGATGGCAAGTGAGTACTTTTTCTGTATTTGTTGCAAGTCAACCTGTTTGTAAATAGATGTGGATTTTCTCCCTCTTAATTATCTTACCACCTAGAGTGTTATTAAGTGAACATGAAGGAAAAGCAATATTAAAAAATGGTCTCAAATTTATGAATTATAAGATGCTTTAAAAATGCTAGGAATTTATTTGAGAGACATGGAGAAATTCAATTTGTTATACACTGAATATATGCACAGGCTTTCCTGGTAGCCCAGCTGGTAAAGAATCCACCTGCAATGCAGGTTTGATTCCTGGGTCGGGAAGATCCCCTGGAGGAGGGCATGGTAACCCACTCCAGTATTCTTGCCTGGAGAATCCCAATGGACAGAGGAGCCTGGCAGGCTACAGTCTATAGGGTCACAAAGAGTTGAACACAACTGAAGCGACTAAGCACAAATATACGCTAAGAGCAACAAATGAAGAAATGCAAGATCCAAATAAAGAACTCATCTTGTGTTTACATGGAATTTTGTGAATTATTAAAAAATGAAATTTGCTTATGACATCAAGATAAATACTTAAGGTAGTTTAATATATGGGCAAAAAGAACACCCCCTAAAGAGCAATTAAATGTTTCCCAGACTTCAAGGGCTGCTGAGGTTTGCCCACATTGATAATAAGTGCAATGATTTGTATTGCTCATGAGAGCTTATTTATTACAGTTTTCGTATTTTTATAATTTCTAAAGTAGGTATCTAAGACTTAAGTAGCAAAAAGTAAAGGTTTACAATGTATGAACCAAAGGGTTGTATAAAAAGTTTTTATATGTCAAGAAAGACAACATAGGAAAATGTATGGAGGGTATAAACAGGCAATTAGAAAGTTATATAGTTAAGCAATAAATGTTTTAAAAGATGCTCACCTTCAATAATTTGGAGAAAGTAAGCAAAAATAACATGACTATTTTTCATAGATCAGTTTGGCAAAAAATATAGTAGGAGTTTGAAAAATATCAGTTGTTGTCTTAAAGTGCAGTAGATTAGGATATAATACTCTGGTGAAACAAGGTGTCAATAAATTAGTACTCTGAAAGCCAATTTGTTGATATATATTAAATTTTAAATGCTCATATGCCCTAATACAACAGTTATACTTCCAGTGTCTAGGAAAGGGAAGTCAATTGTCTGTTCCACAGGAAGGCTTGTATGTTAATTCTCTCTGAAACAGTGATGGCAGAAAAGTGAAAACTACTTAAAGCTTCACCTTGGGAGAATGGATAGGTGACATCCAGTGTTGTCATATTGTGAAACACTGAACAGCAATTAAAAAGAAAATCAAGCTATAGGTACCAAAATTATCTCCATAGCTATTGTCAAGTTAAAAGAAAAATAGAACAATAATACAATGCCATTTATGTATAACAACTTGAGATTCCTCTAGCAATACGCTTATGAGTGAAAATGTTTAGAAAAATGTGTGAAAGAACACAAACTGACAATAGTAACAGGAAAGACTCATGTTGTGACAATAAACCAAGAAGACCTTTTCTCATTATAATGCTTTTTTTGTTTCAATTTTTATGTTACATGCATAGTGAGCAATCAGTGAAAGTTTTAAAGTTGCTTAAATTTGAGTAGCATTATCAAGTATTCCCACTTCTATAAACAGAATACATTAAAGTAAAGTACTTTATTCTGTCAGTTTTAGGGAACTTCAAACAAAGTGTCATACCAAGGAATAGTAAGGGATGCTCCCACAGAAAATTAAATGTGTTTTCTTTAATCTTCTAGTCTTAGTAGTGACTTTTAATATAGCACTGCATTAATTTATCATGTGGCAAATTCCCTGCAGCTTTTTAAAAACAAGATATAGGTCTTCCTGAAAGAATATCAATGGGATTTTAAAGGTATGACTCTTAAGATATCATAGGCTTTAATAACCATGATGTTTTAAGTATTAAATAAAGCTGCTACCAAAAGTAAAGCAGTCACATAATAGTAGTTGGTAAGTGACTGAATAGTAGAAAAAGACTCCTTGACAAATATATGTGAACTACTTTTGGGATAAATATCTTTCAGTATTAATGATTATGAAAGCACTCATATTTATTATAATACCTACTTATTAGGAAAGTTGACATCATTGTCTTTAGTTAGTAATAACTATATATTGTCAATATTTTTCCAGGTATTATAATATTAGTTTACAAATAATGTTGCTTGACTTGAAGCTCCTGTACACTTAGTTTTTCTTTTCTGAATGATGGTAGAAAATTTATCTATATAAATTTAAAAAAGGGGGGGCGGTGAATGAATGAAATAAAATGTTTTATTATTATTGTTCAACAATTTAAAAGGAAGAATCTTTCGTCTAAAAGTGATAATTAACTTTAATTAATAAAGTAATTTAATAATTCCATTCTTCTGAACAGGAGTTAATCATATCATTGCATTTTTTAGATTCCTACTAAAAAATACAACTTAATGATTTCTGTTGTGACTAATAAAACAGAAAATGTTTAGGAAAGTGAAAATGGATCCATAGAATAAAATTGTATTTTTTCTAGGCCTTTATTTTTGGGAGACTCTAATATTGAAATTCTAGAGAGAGGACAAGTTTTACACTTAAAGAATGCACGAAGGAGTGACAAGGGACGCTACCAGTGTACTGTGTCTAATGCAGCTGGCAAACAATCCAAGGATATAAAACTGACAATCTATAGTAAGTGTGGCTTTCTTTTACTGTTATTATCAATTCTCATCATACATTGAAAATCAGGGTTGACTCTGTTAACTGCTCTTTTATGCAATGCAAAATAATTTTAAATGGTACTTTAAGGGAAAAGCCTATCTTCTTCTGTTTTAAGCTAGAACATTGCATCTGATTTTACTGCATTTTATCATTGAGTATGTATTTCTCCAGGGTCTAGTGATTTTCATATGATCTCACGTAAGAGGTCAGGTATTCCCTTATTTGTTAGTGTAACATAAATTAAATGTCTGTATACCTAGAGGGGTTTTTAAAGAGCTCTAAAAAGAGTAGAGATGCATGAAATAAAATGAAGTTGATAGTATGCAAGTCAGTTATTCTATTTTCATTCCATCTTAGCCTTTCTTCAGACCACATGATAATAACTTAAATATTTTAAGCAGTGCTGTTATTTTCTTTCAGTTAAGTCCCCATCAGAGGTATGTAGCCCTTATTTCACTAAAACTTTCAATATCCTCTGAGGAAGATGACTGCCAAAGTCCTGTCATTTTTATGCCAGGAGCCGTGGAAGGTATTTGGATATGCTGTTGCAGGCACAAAGAATTACACCATAGAAAGCAGTAGAACTCATTAGGTCAGTCATGCTTATTGGTGGGTCTGCTTCCTGCACTCTTTTTTTCTGTAGCATATGATGCTCAGAATAAGTTCAGATACCTCAGGAATGTCACTTCTTCTACAGGATCTTCCCAATCCAGAGGAGTCACCTAATGACTCTCCATTACATTGTCCTAGTTTTCCTTATAGCATGGATCACTGTCTGATAGTTTTAATTGCTTAATTATGGGTATATTTACTTATTTGCTGTTTCTTTCCAAGGAAAGTAAACTTCATAAGAGGAGGACCTTGCTTTGCATGTCTGAAAGCATGCACACAGGCATACAGTAGCTCTCAAGAAATATTTGCTCAATGAATAAATTGTCTAGTGACAAACTTTTCAGTATGGTAACCATCAGCTATAGTTGACTGCTGAGCACTGGAAATGTGGCTAGTTCAAACTGAGACAAGCTGTAAGTGTAAAATGTTGTTGTGGAGTCGCAAAGTTGTATTTGATTCTTTTGCGACCCCATGGACTATAGCCCGCTAGGCTCCTCTGCCCACGGGATTTCCCAGGCAGGAATATGGAGTGGATTGCCATTCCCTTCTCCAGGGGATCTTCCTGACACAGAAGTCAAACCCACGTTTCCTCCTTTGCAGGCAGATTCTTTACTACTAAGCTACCAGGAAAGATCTCAAAGACAAATTTAATATGAAAATATAATGGAAGATGCTTAAGTAATAATTTTACCTTGATTACATCTGAAATGATGATATTTTAGATATATTGAACTAAGTAAAATGATTTATTTTCATAGTTTTCAATGTGACTATTGGAAAATTTTAAATTATATATATGGTCATTATATTTCTGTTGGACAGTGATTGTTTGGCTGTCAATAAGAACTTGGGCTTCTGAGGCAAGCCAGCTTGCATTCAGATCCAGCTTATGCCACTTACTAGCTTTGCAACTTTGAACAAATTGCCTAACCCCTCTGAGCTTCAGTTCCTCATCTCCAAAATGGGGATAATAGTAGCACCTACTTAATAATGAAATTGTAAGGATCAGTTGCTGGATACTTTACATGTATTGCCTGGCTTACAGTGAAACTTCAATAAATATTTATGGTGGTTGTTTAGTTGCTAAGTTGTGTCTGACTTTTATTATTATCTACTTACTATTCTATTGTCTTACCGCTTGAAGTCTATATATAGAATATAGCTTGGTTTCTATATATCTTCACTGAATTGCAGATCTTCCTCTTTTTAAAATGTTAGTTGTCTTTATATAATGTTTGAATAGCTTTCTTGAGTCAAAGAAATTTTACTTAATACAGGCTTTTAAATCATTTCTGTCTATAAATAGAAGCGTGTGGAAGAAATTAGTCTTGAATAGACATGTCCTCCAAAACACAGTAATGTTACTGAAAGATTAGCTATACAGGCATCCAAGTTAAATGAAAGTACTATTGCTCCCATTGGCCTCCTACCAGAATCAGGCTTTTAAACAATAGGTGCAATATTTCCCTTAAGCTGTTGAGTAGTCTTCTCTGCATTGTTGTGTTGTAGCCAAAGTCTGTGATGAATACTTGTGGTGATTCAATGAGCCTCCTACTTCCATAGGACTTGGCTTCTTTCATTTCAGATCCTCTTGTTCATTCAGTATCGTGCCTTCAGGCACACAGAAGAGGCCTCTAATGAATGACTAAACCTTCTAAGATTGTCAGAGATGAAAGGCGTTCTAGCACTGAAATTTTAAATATTATAATTAGGAAATAATACCATTTCTTCTCTGGCAAGCTCGTCTACACCTCTGAGTGTGTAATCTTAAGCTTATTTTATTTCACTTGTGAAAATGCTTTTATTTATAAGAATAAATGAAACATAGACCATACTTGGATGAACTGTGAGGAATACTAACATAGGTCTCAGGTTGAGAATGTGTTTCTCACTGCAGCTGATTGATTCATCTTCTTTATGTGAGGATAAAGCAGCTGGATCTGATGCACCTGAAAGGCAGAAATGCACATTTTGCCTGAATAAGGAAAGAAATGGAGAGAAAATATGAATGAAAAATAAAAGATATGGAGGGAAAATGAGGGGAAATGAATATGAAAAGGAAAAGGAAATAAATGAGCATTTAATAACCTATGGGGAGATTGTGCAAATTCATAGCTAGTACTTTGAGGTAAAGATTTTTAACTTAGTCATGGATAAGTTTCAGATCTGAGAATTTTCACAAATGGTATAAAAGTTTTTGAGTATATATACATGGTACATTTTAATGTACAATGGATTCATAGCATTTACCTGTAACACCTTTCCTCAAACAGAAGTATAGGACTCAGAAAAGTATATGTGAAATAAATTGAAGCAGGAAGAAATATTTATCTGGGAAATTTAAACAGTAGATGGTATATTGTTCTGCTGTCAGCTAGAAATGTTTTTTGAGTAATTTTTCTCCATTCATAAATACAGACTTTTTAAACAGACCCTTTTCAGTACAAGTGATATTCCTTTGTAAAACATTCATGGAGGGTAAGGGGTTATTAGAACCTTTGTTCTTGACTTCATTAATTTATCATCCAACTAATTAGGCTAGCCAGTTTATTTAGACAATTTGAGCTGTAGAGTTGATATACATTTCCAGATTAATGTCAATAGGCTGAAATCAAAAGGAAATTTAAGTCTGAGTAAATGTTCTTTCTTAAGATTTAAAAATGGTGGCTTGAATTTATATTAACTATTTATAACAGAACTTGACAAACCTTTTTTATAAAGGGAAAGATGGTAAATAGGTAGATTTACTCATTGATAATTAGATTCAAAGAATTAAATCTGATAGAATGCCTGAAGAACTATGGACAGAGTTTCATAACATTGTACAAGAGGCAGTGACCAAAACCATCCCAAAGAAAAGGAAACGTAAGAAGCAAAGTGGTTGTCTGAGGCTTTAAAAATAGCTGAGAAAATAAGAGAAGCTAAAAAGCAAGGGAGAAAGGAAAAGATACATGAAACTCAATGAATGCAGAGTTCCAAAGAATTTCAAGGAAAGATAAGAAGGCCTTCTTCAATAAACAGTGCAAAGGAATAGAGGAAAACAACAGAACGGCAAAGACTAGAGATCTCTTCAAGAAGATTTCATGTAAGAATGTGCACAGTAAATGATAGAAACAGTAGGGACCTAACAGAGGCAGAGGAGATTAAGAAGAGCTGGCAAGAAGGCACAGAAGAGCTATGCAAAAAAAGGTCTTAATGACTGGGATAACCATGGTGCTATGGTCACTCACCTAGAGCCAGACATCCTGGAGTGTGAAGTCAAGTGGGCCTTAGGAAACATCACTGTGAACAAAGCTAGTGGGGGGTGATGGAATTCCAGCTGAGACGTTTCAAATCCTAAAATAAGATGCTGTTAAACTTCTGCATTCCATATGTCAGCAAAATTGGAAAACTCAGCAGTGGCCACAGGACTGGAAAAGGTCAGGTTTCATCCCAATAGTAAAGAAGAGCTGTGCTAAAGAATGTTCATACTACCATACAATTGCATTCATTTTCCATGCTAGTAGGATTATGCTCAAAATCCTTCAAGCTGGGCCTAAGCATTACTTGAATTGAGAACGTCCAGATGTACAAGCTGGGTTTAGAAAAGGCAGAGAAACTTGAGAACAAATTGCCAACATTCGTTGGATCATAGAGAAAGCAAGGGAATTCCAGAGAAATATCTACATCTGCTTCATTAACTACGCCAAAGCCTTTGACTCTGTGGATCACAGCAAACTGTGGAAAATTCTTAGAGATGGGAATGCCAGACCACCTTACCTACCTCATGAGAAATCTATATGCATGTCAAGAAGCAACAGTTAGAACCTTATGTGGAACAACTAACTGGTTCAAAATTGGGAAAGGAGTATGTCTAGGCTGTAAATTGTCACCCTGTTTATTTAACTTACATGCAAAGTACAACATGCAAAATGCGAAGCTGAAAGAGTTACAAGCAAAGACATTACTTTGCCAACAATGGTCCATATAGTCAAAGCTATAGTCTTTCCAGTAGTCATGTATGATTGTGAGAGTTGGACCATAAAGAAGGCCGAGCACTGAAGAATTGATGCTTTCAAATTGTGGTGCTAGAAAGACTCTTAAGAGTTCCTTGGACTGCAGGGAGTTCCAACCAGTCAATCCTAAAGGAAATCGATCAACTCTGGATACTCATTGGAAAGACTGAGCTCCAATACTTTGGCCTCCAGATAAGAACAGCTGACTCATTGGAAAAGACCCTGATGCTGGGAAAGATAGAAGGCAAAAGGAGAAGAGGGCAGCAGAAGATGAGATCTTTAGATAGCATCAGTGACTCAATGGACATGAACTTGGGCAAACTCTAGGAGATAGTGAGGGACAAGGAAGCCTGGCATGCTGCAGTCCATGGGGTTGCAAAGAGTCGGACACAACAGAGCAACTGAACAACAACAAAGTTGGAAAATATTTTAGGTTTTTCAGACCGTGAGAAAATCAATGATATTATGTAGGTATTTACATAAAAATAGAAATAAATGTCTACCAATTGTTTGATATTATGTCTTTCTGGCAATTATAAAAATTGTAAAATATGTTGTAATACAAGTCTACTAAAGAGAATGCAGTTCCTTTGGAACGGTAACATTTTACTAAGAGTTCAGAGTTAATGATTACTATCACCAAAGTTGAATACAGGTGTTCATCTGTTAATACTGATCTGTAATGAGATTTTATGTATTTCGTCTTTGAAAAAGTCTTTTCATGAAAATAGATATTCAAATACTGATGTCATTTCACAAACATGATTTTAATTGATTATATTCATTACTTAAAAGGTATTTGTAGTATTCTGTTATATTCTCTTAATATTTGACTTTCACCCTGCCTTTCTACTAACCAGCTAATCAATTACAATTGAGGGTTAGATGGAAGGACCTCATTTTCAGAGATAAATGGACTTTAAATGTGGAAGGTTATTCTGCATTTGCATCAAAATCTGACAAATGTTATTGAAACTGAATGTTGAGTTCAGAAAATATATTCATTGCAAATTTGTAGGGAAATCAAATCTAAGTTTTGTTTGACAGAATGGAAAAATGCGTAGAGCAACTTGTGATTACTTGTGATACAAACAACAGAATGACTATCAGCAATATAGATTTTTTTTTTCATTTATATTAGTTGAAGGCTAATTACTTTACAATGTTGTAGTGGTTTTTGTCATACATTGACATGAATCAGCCATCGGTTTACATGTGTTCCCCATCCCGATCCCCCCCTCCCACCTCCCTCTCCACCCGATTCCTCTGGGTCTTCCCAGTGCACCAGGCCCGAGAACTTGTCTCATGCATCCAACCTGGGCTGAAGATCTGTTTCACCCTAGATAATATACATGTTTCGATGATGTTCTCTCGAAACATCCCACCCTCGCCTTCTCCTACAGAGTCCAAAAGTCTGTTCTGTACATCTGTATCTCTTTTTCTGTTTTGCATATAGGGTTATCGTTACCATCTTTCTAAATTCCATATATATGTGTTAGTATACTGTATTGGTCTTTATCTTTCTGGCTTACTTCACTCTGTATAATGGGCTCCAGTTTCATCCATCTCATTAGAACTGATTCAAATGAATTCTTTTTAATGACTGAGTAATAATATTCCATGGTGTATATGTACCACAGCTTCCTTATCCATTCATCTGCTGATGGGCATCTAGGTTGCTTCCATGTCCTGGCTATTATAAACAGTGCTGCGATGAACAATGAATAACCAACAAATCATAGAAGAAATCAAAAAAGAAATCAAAATATGCATAGAAACGAATGAAAATGAAAACACAACAACCCAAAATCTATGGGACACTGTAAAAGCAGTGCTAAGGGGAAGGTTCAGAGCATTACAGGCTTACCTCAAGAAATAAGAAAAAAGTCAAATAAATAACCTAACTCTACCCCTAAAGCAACTAGAGAAGGAAGAAATGAAGAACCCCAGGGTTAGTAGAAGGAAAGAAATCTTAAATATAGGGCAGAAATAAATGCAAAAGAAACTAAAGAGACCATAGCAAAAATCAACAAAGCTAAAAGCTGATTTTTAAAAAAAATAAACAAAATTGACAAACCGTTTGCAAGACTTATTAAGCAATATAGATTTTGCATTTAAGAGTTGATTTTGTCTGATAATTTTTAAGTTAGAATTTATTAAGAAACATTGTCAAGTTGGTAGTAAAACTAAGTTCCACAGCCATTCAGTAGGCAATAATGGTGTTTGAGAACAATTCTCATTGAAAGAAAATTCAGTCTTAGTACCAAGCTCAAAAAGTTAAAATGTACTTTTTCCATCATTAAGACATTAAATGGCTATAAGTTAGGATAATTTATTATATTCACCTTTTAATTCTGAAAAAAATTCATGGAACTGATGTTAAGTCCATAAGAGCAACTAAGATACACCATGGACAGTACTGGCTTAATAACTCATGAATGTTTTATACAAATGCTTGCTGATTAATACTACAAAGAATAAAGATACTTTTAAAACTGTACATTTTAATAAGCCTTGTAAATTTCTCTAATAACCTTAGTAAATTTCTCTAAACTAATGGTACTTTTTATCACCATTAGTTATAGCACATCTTAACAGATTCCACTTCAGACTGTAATCAATTAGTGTTTTTTCAGCTTCGTTGAAGTTGTTCCATGCAGGCTATTCTTAGTGGCCAGTTCTTCAGTATATTCAAACATGGCATTGACTTATCAAATAAAAGACAACTAAGTAGTATCAGCAACATCTGTCAATGTGTTAAAAGCCAAGAATATTGTTCAGAAAAGTCCCTTTAAATAAAATTATTAATGTTGTCAATGTTCTCAACTCTTCAAGCAGTTATTCTTACAGAAAAGCTAATAGTCTTAAACAAACTGATTAGACACAGTTCTTTGCTAATGCAATCATTCTTGGCTTATTTTACTTAAATCACTCCTAAATTAAAGGCTTTCCTTCCTTGGCTAACAAATGAGCCACTAAAAAACTTAAATTGTAGGCTTATTTTGACTTTTTATCATTGTGAAGAAATTCTGCTTAAGGAAACATTCCATTTTTTATTAATTTATCTGTTGTCTTTCTTTGGGAAATATTGTAATGAGTGCTTAGTCTTCTAGTTAGTATAACACTGATTTTAATAACACCGTATTTTTTTAAAACAGCTATATTGTCATTAAAAAATAAACTGAGTGCTTTGCCATTGAACTTAATAGCAGAAAAATCCACAGTGTGCTGTGCTTTAAAAATGTTACATTTTAAAGCCCATTTTTCTCTCTTTTATTTTCAATGTTTTGATGTGAGGAGTATGCACTAGTAATAAAGGTAAAATAAAATATTATGATATGGTGATATTTATGGCACTTCAAATGCTATTTGGTTATAACTGTGTCACTGAAATTTATGGTGAGCTGAACAACAGTGAGAAGCAATGAGAACACCATATTTGGTATTTATTGCAACAATTTAACTTGGTCGTTGTAGAAGTGAAAGTAGGCATGGACAGTACCCAAACAGATGAACATGATTGTATTCCAATAAAACTTAATGGGTGTTGAAGTTGGAATTTCATATAACTTTTACATGTCACAAAATATTATTTTGCTTTGTTTCCAGTTGTTCAAAAATGTAAAAACTACACTTGATTCAGCATCTCCATGCTTAGCCTGTGAGCTGCTGCCCTAATCTATAGAGTAAATTACCTTATAGAAAAATTATTCTGCCATCAAATTCACCTCACAATGTAGGTATACATCTGAGATATTGCAGGTTTAGTTCCAGACCACCACAATAAATATTGCAATAAAGTGAGTCAGACACATTTTTTTTTTTAGTTTCCCTATTAGATGTATAAAAGTATTATGCCTTAAAACTTAATTTTAAAAAATACTTTATTGCTAAAAAATACTATTATCTGAGTCTTTAGCAAGTCATAGTAGTAACATTAAAATCACTGATCAAAGCTCTCCACAACAAATATAATAATAATGAAAAGGCTTGAAACATTGATAGAACCACCAAAATGTGATGGAGATGACAAGTAAGCAGATGCTTTTGGAAAAATAGTGCCAATACACTTACTCAATGCAGGTTGCCACGGACCTTCAGTTTGTGAAAAATACAAGGTCTGCAAAGCACAGTAAGTCAAAGTGCAATAAAATGAGGTGTGCCTGTATGATCGTGCCTTCATTTATGTGTGAGAAAAAATGTGTATATGAATGTTTATCACTATGAACTGGTTCTAAGAACAATTATCAGAAAACATTAAGGAATTTCACTGAGATTCAGATGTTATTTTCTAATATTCTTTTCCACTAAAAAGAACCAGAGCTTCTAGGAGAAATAGTTACTTCTATTTCTGGGGCAGGGAATATATAGATGAGCCTGGGGCCTGTAGGAGGAGCAGAAAACAAGAAAGCACAAAAGTAACGTGCTGTGTGTCAGAGGGGTCAGTTCAGTTCAGTCCTCAGTCGTGTCCGACTCTGCGACCCCATGAATCGCACCACGCCAGGCCTCCCTGTCCATCACCAACTCCCAGAGTTTATTCAAACTCATGCCCATCGAGTCGGTGATGCTATCCCACCATCTCATCCTCTGTCACCCCCTTCTCCTCCTGCCCCCAATCCCTCCCAGCATCAGGGTCTTTTCCAATGAGTCAACTCTTCGCATGAGGTGGCCAAAGTATTGGAGTTTCAGCTTCAGCATCAGTCCTTCCAATGAACACCCAGGACTGATCTCCTTTAGGATGGACTGGTTGGATTTCCTTGCAGTCCAAGGGACTCTCAAGAGTCTTCTCCAACACCATAGTTCAAAAGCATCAATTTTTCGGCACTCAGCTTTCCTCACAGTCCAACTCTCACATCCATACATGACCACTGGAAAAACCATAGCCTTGACTAGATGGACCTTTGTTGGCAAAGTAATGTCTCTGCTTTTTAATATGCTATCTAGGTGCTTAGGTAGGGTCAATTGGAATTGTTCTTAATGGCCCTAACTGGAAAAATTTGAACAATGAAATAATATAGTGTTGGATCATACTCAAAGTATAATAAGTCTCCATGAGTCTATATTGATAGAAATAGATAAAGTGGGGATGAGAGACAAATCTCCCATACAGAGAATTCTGAAAAAAAATATGTAGGTAGTTTCCCCCTCTCAAGGAAGTAGAACATAATAGCTCCTCACCTGATACCTGTGGGCTGGGAAGAATGATTATTTTCAAAAGGGCAAAAGAGAGTGACTTTCCAGTAGAGAAACATAGCAATATCTACCTCAACCAGGTGATGAAGGTCAACATCATCAGTGATATGCCATGTTGATAGTGTGTATCCTTGATACAGTTGATGAGAATGGCACTCTACCATTGTGATTGTGCTTCCAGAACTTATAACTCTCTTCCCATAAGAAAAATATTCTCTCCTAAACTAAAAGTTGATGTAAAAGAATAAGACATTCAAATTCAGGCACATGCCATTTGATTTCTCTTAAACTGTTGGAATGATAGCAGAATCTTGGCATGATCGTGTTCAGAGTATACAGCAGGGCTTGAGCCACTGGCATTGTTTTTCCAGCAGCACAGTCCTCATGTGGTGTGAGAGGCCAGGCATGTGGTTGCTGAATTATGGAAGATACACATGCAACCAATTAGATGAGTATAGTTCAGTGAATGAACTCTCTGTGGTTCCAAAAAAAAAGAGTAAGCAAAAGTTAGACTGTACAGTTCTTACCAGTAGCTGAGTTCTAAAAGCACTTCGACCTTTTTTATTTCCTGGGGAAAGGGCATGCAGTTTTACCTCATCTGACATTTTTGCTCTCTTGGCCTGATTTCAAACTTACTGTATTTACTCTAAGTGGGATTTAGTTTTGTTTTGCTTTGTTTGTTAAACATGACTTTCTTAGTTACAGTAACATGATCTATTGGACTTAAATGAACCCCTGAAATGAAAACTGAGTTTCTACTTTTACTGAAATCTGACTCCCAAAAGGAGGGTGATGAAGATTGTTTTGACAAGACAGGCAGCTGATTGTTGTTATTATCATTTAGTTGCTAAGTTGTATCTGATTCTTTGCAACCTTGTGGACTGTAGCCGCCTGGCTGCTCTGTCCATGGGATTCTCCAGGCAAGAATACTGGAGTGAGTTGCCATTTCCTACTCCAGGGGATCTTCCAGACTCAGGGATCGATCCTGCATCTCCTGCATTTGCAGGCAGGTTCTTTATCACTGAGCCACCAGGGTATCCCCAGGCAACTAATTATCGGTAGATAAATCACAGACTTCCTAACTGTCTTTAATTCATATTTACTTTACTGCATTATTTAAACATTTGGAGCATTCATTTGAGACTTTTATGCAGATGCTAAAACTTAGAAGGCTTGTTTGTGTTCTGAAATCCTTTGTAGTTCCACCTAGTATTAAAGGAGGGAATGTCACCACAGAAGTGTCAGCTTTGATCAACAGCATAATTAAACTGGAATGTGAAACACGAGGACTTCCAATGCCTGTTATTACTTGGTATAAGGATGGCCAGCCAGTTATATCCAGCTCACAAGCACTTTATGTTGAAAAAGGACAATTTCTTCATATCCCTCGAGCACAGGTCTCTGATTCAGCGACATATAAGTGTCAAGTAACCAATATTGCTGGAACTGCTGAAAAATCATTCCATGTGGATATCTATGGTAAGGAAAACACATATGTTTTTATTATGTGCTTTCTACCTATGCTTCCTAATACACCGACATCCAATTTGTTCACTGATAAATCCCTGCTGGGTTGTGTTGTCTTCTGTATTCATGTATTGAAATTGGAAGAATTTGTCCTCTGATTTGGAAAAAATTTTTAAGAAACTAAGATTAGTAAGAAGTGATCATTCATTCAGTCAATCATTTGCCTTTGGCTCCTAGGAATCTAGACCATTTGATTTTTATGGAGAATGTAAAGTAGTTCTTAGGACTAAGATCCTTCTCTGTAGTTCTTCCTTTGTAGACCAGACATGGTACAGAGTAACCCACAATATTTAGAACAGTTGTAGATAAGCAGAACCAAGAAATTCTTTCCTCAGTAGCTTAGTGGAGGAGGGACATGACTATAGTTTGACTATAGTCCCTATAGTCAACCTGTATGAGTAAAAAGAAAAATCCCCTTTATTTCATTACAATTCCAAAGAATTGCCTGAAATATTGCTTTTTTCTGCCTCTAGTTCCTCCAATGATCGAAGGTGACTTGGCTGCACCTCTGAATAAGCAAGTGATTGTTGCTCATTCACTGACGCTGGAGTGTAAAGCTGCCGGCCACCCTCCTCCAGTTCTAACCTGGTTGAAAGACGGTGTACCTGTGAAAGCCGGTGGCAACATCCACATAGAAGCTGGTGGAAAGAAACTAGAAATCACACGTGCCCTAGAAGTCGATAGGGGCCAGTATATATGTGTGGCTACGAGTGTGGCAGGAGAAAAGGAAATCAAATATGAAGTTGATGTCTTAGGTAAATGAGAAGGCCACCCCCTGTATTCTCATGTTCATTGCACAGCCTGCCTTGTTTATGAAATGCTTTTGTGTTCTTGAAATAATCAAACAATCTTAGAGAAGCTTTACTTATCTGTTCAACTCTGGACTACATATTAATGAATGGTAGATTGACCACCAGAGTCCCAAGATCTAAAAACCCACCTGAATCTTCCACTTATTCTGATAGGTATACTTTTTAAATAGATAGATGCATTTTTATATCTGTGACAGTATCTGATTACAGTGAATAACAGCATGGTCTCTCACTGTGACTGTGAGTAACATTTTTACGTCGGTGACAGTATCTGTGCATTGAGTGACAATGTGTCATGAACACTGTGCTAAACAACAAGAAACAGTCTGTGGACCTTGGGAAGTCATCTTGTAGCCTTGAGTCTCTCTTTATGAAATGAAATGAAACTTCCAATGCAGGCCCAATTTTTGAGCTTCCCTTGTCATATTCTAATGACAATAAACAACATAAAATATGAATCAACTATGTGCTCTTAGCATCAGCAGTGCCATTGTGCTAGATTTGCTGAGAAAAATGCAGTGTGCCAAAAGTATATTTATTGACCCTGGCAAATGCATATTATAAAATATACCTTAGAGTCCATTTCAAGTATCCTTCATGTACCAAATGACTGTGATACTTATCAGCCTTCTAAAGAACAGCTTAGTATTGCTTAATGTGATACTGTATTTTCTCTTTTATACATTTCTTTGTATGTTTCATCCCTCTTTTTTTGTAGTGCCACCAGCTATAGAAGGAGGAGATGAAACGTCTTACTTCATTGTAATTGTCAATAACTTGCTGGAACTAGATTGTCAAGTGACAGGTTCTCCTCCACCAACTATCATGTAAGGGCTTTGGTATGTCTTCTAAATACCTCCCACTTTTTTATTTGAGAGTTTTAAAGCTATTTTGAAAGAGGTTCTGTGTCATTAAAAAGTGATTGTGTAAAGTTATACTGTTTATATACCTCTTTTATTAAAAGATGTATTCTGTAATTGAATTGGCCAAAAATATCATTTGACAGAAGAAAGCTGAATAAGCTTTTTGCCTAACTCAATGCAAGGCAACTTTTATCTGATACTCACAGGGCCCATAAATCTGCTTCATTAGAGGAATTCATTATATGCTCTTAAAAATTACATTTTCAATTCATAGAAACAGAATATTAAGCATTAGCTGTCAGATCTTCTTGAAGCACTATGTTTAATAAACAAATAGATTTAAAACAGTGTACCAGAAATATTAGAGAAATAGAAGAACTTAACATGAATATATGACTACCAATTCTTTTTTTCTCATTCCTTCATTCACAAAGTATTTCTTGATTACTTACCTTTCATTTCCGAGGTGCTATGGGATATGCAAACGAACAGATGCTCAACTCGTTGTTGGAATAAAATAGCTCCACACATGATTATGGGCTTCTCTAGTGGCTCTAAGACAGTAAAGAATCTGCTTGCAATGAGGGAGACCTGGGCTCAGTCCCTGGGTTGGGAAGATCCCCTGGAGGAGGGCTTGGCAACCCACTCCAGTATTCTTACCCAGAGAATTCCATGGACAGAGGAGCCTGGTGGACTGCAGCCCATGGGATCGCAAAGAGTCGGCCGTGACTGAGCGACTAAGCACACACACATGACTATAAACTAAATGGAAAGTGATAACTCATAATAAACTAAAATTTATAAAATACCATATGATGTTAGAGTTTTATTTTACAGATGTTTTAGGATTGTGTGTGTTTTGCTGTTAATGTTATCTAAACATTGGAAGTGAGAAACATGTAGGAGCATTTGCCTCTTTCTGTAGCCCAGCATTAATAAAAAAATGAAGACCTGTACACATAGTTCTTTGGTTTCCTACAATATGCCAACTTCTTTTTAAACTTTTTCTTTTCCTGATTTCCAATTTATTTCATAGAGTGAGCAAATGGGAAATTAGGCAAGTACATAATTGAAAATATATATGAATATATCATGCTCTTCTGTGTTGTGCTAAGTTGCTTCAGTTGTATCTGACTCTTTGCAGACCCCATGGACTGTAGCCCGCCAGGCTCCTCTGTTCATAGGATTCTCTAGGCATGAATACTGGAGTGGGTTGCCATGCCCTTTTCCAGGGAGTCTTCCCAACTCAGGGATTGAACCCTTATCCCTTATATCTACTACATTAGGCCGGCAGATTCTAAACCACTAGTGCCACCTGGGAAGCCCAAATATATGTGTAAGGAAAGAAAGTGAAGTTGCTCAGTCGTGTCTGACTCTTTGCAGACCCCGCGGACTGTAGCCCACCAGGCTTTTCCATCCATGGGATTCTCCAGGCAAGAATACTGGAGTGGGTTGCCATTTCCTTCTCCAGGGGATCTTCCCGACATATATAAATATATAAGCCTAATATATATTAGTAAATGTAGTTTCTCCAAAATAGATAGAGTGGTTGACAGATGATTTAGGAATGCAGTTATTTAAAATATATCTCCAGACTTCTTTTTGCCCTGTTTCTGTAGGTGGCTGAAGGACGGCCAGCTCATTGATGAAAGAGATGGATTCAAGATCTTACTAAATGGACGCAAACTGGTTATTGCCCAGGCTCAGGTGTCAGACACAGGCCTTTACCGGTGTGTAGCAACAAACGCTGCTGGAGACCACATGAAGGAGTTTGAAGTCACTGTTCATGGTATGCCGAAGAAGGGACAGGAGCATTGCACTGAGAATTCATTTACGCATCGTTTCAGGATCTAATTCAGATTGTGACTCATTAATCTGGATAAATCTTGCATTATGGAAAGTAGTGCAAATTTGAATGTGAATTTGGATGAAAATTTGAGTTAAATAATGGAAAATTTTAAGGCACTTTGCTACCACGGAAGATTTAACCACGAGATAACCATGTGAATGAATTGAGATGGAATTTAAATGGTAGGAGGTATATTCTACATAGCATGAAAGGGCCTGAGCAATGAGAACAAAGAGGAGATAGGCAGCAAATAAAGGGGGGTTATAAGCATTCAAGCTTTCAGCCAAAACAGAAGGGAGTGTGAATTAAGTCATTTCCAGAAATGGAGGCTGAAGGTATGATGCGGGATCCAGGGCACATGTGTATTCTTGGAACTGGCATAATAGGGTTAGAACCATGACTCTGACAACAGCAAACCTCTGCCGGGGTGTTATGTATCCCATTTGCTGGTTGTCCTTGGGAAGAGAAGGACTGGAATGAGAAACTGGAGAGCCTTTGGAAGCTACAAGCAGAGGTTTCTATGAACATCCGTTTCAATCTTCCCAGGCAGATTGTTTTTTTTCCCCCACTTTTTCAATCCCATGATAGAATATAGCCAATCCCGTTTCTCACTGTCAATTCCAGTTCTTGAGGGAGGAAATCTGGCAAGCTCAGCTTAGATCAGAGTACCATTCTGGATTTAATCAGCCCTGCTGGGGACAGATTCATGTGGTATAAATATGGGTACTGGAAATGCACCCTGATTAAATGAGGCAGTTCTGGAGAAATGGAAGGTCATAATACATTAGGAAAACAGACCAAAAGGTTGTAAGCCAAATACACATGTGGATTGCGGTTGCTGTAAACACATTTTACTTATTCTTTGGAGAATTAGAGATCCTACTTAAAAATACGTAACTCTAAAATTGCTAAAAATTATAAATGAAATGCATTGGTGAATTTATTTTGTTGTTTGTTATTTTGTGATCTTTTCCTTTCTAAATTTTAAACTTTCAAGTTTTGGAATACAGATCTTTATGTATTGATCCTCCTGATTACAGTTTTTGTTCCCTCTCGCCCTCTGTCCCCTCCTCAACTTTCTTTTTTCTTCCTTCTTTCTTTCCTTCCTTCTCTTCTCTTTTCCTTAAATCTAGTTCCTCCAACAATCAAATCCTCCGGTCTTTCTGAGAGAGCTGTATTAAAGTACAAACCCATCACGTTGCAGTGCATAGCTAATGGCATTCCAAATCCATCTATTACATGGTTGAAAGATGGACAGCCTGTCAACACTGCTCAAGGAAACCTCAAAGTAAGTATGAATATTATTATGTCGAATATGAGAACTATATAAAGAGCTGTCATATTCTCTTTTCTTAACTATAGATTTTCCTGTTGGACAGATTTTCCAGGAAATGCACTAAAATATTATGTGTTGTCCTTAGGCTTGTTTAGAATTTAGTTTAATATTTGACTTGAAAATGGAATTAAAGACTAATAACTTTAGCAATGATGTTGATTTTTACATAGTGGTTGTTATTTATATTATCTCAACATATGCCTGTTTTACTTGTTAAAAAAAACCAGTGTCCCACAGATGAACAGTTCATCAGTACTAAGTCAGAGTATCCCAAATATGTTCACCGTTGACTAGGATTAAGGTGGAGTTATGACTACATAAGCCTAGGTGAAATATGTCTTGGAAAATATAGTTTAGTTTATAATCTTCAAGATGGCAGAGACCAGTCTCTATGAGTAAGTTCATTTCTATATCTTTCATACTGAGTGTAGTCCCTGGCATATAACTATAGTCAGTACATATTTGTTGAATTAAGAGATGGGTAGATTGTAAACCTGAGTGATTTAAATGATACATTTAAAATAATAGATTTTTCTTCTAAGATCAGGTTAATTGACTAAAATGGGCTTGCACTTTGCTTGAGGTAAGTTTCAGTAATGAGGGATATGCAAAGTTCTTTTCCTGGCAGAAGTGATGGTATCTGTTCATTTATTATTCCTATTCCAAATCTAGTGGAATTAATCTCACACATTTTGTGCTAACAAAAGATTTAATACATAGCCTTCTAATATAGTGCAGGTAAACAACTGCTTACCTGTGAGACAGATATTTATCATATAATCATACAAAAGGATAATTGGAGACAGGGATGAGTAATTTTAAGAGAGAGTTTAGAGAAGTTTAAGAACAGATAATAAGAAATGCTGTCTTTGAGCATGTGTGGTTTGCAATCCCTGGAGCTTCCCGGGTGTAATCTGAAACCACCTTCCTATTCAGAGGGGAGAGAGAGACCTCAGAAAGAGTCACAGCACTCCAGATTGGTAGCGGCAGGTTTAATAAGCAAGGGAACTTACTTTCCAGTCTTTTCTTGAATTTTTGTGAGATGAGTACATCTCCTCACCTGCCTACCAAATCTTGAAAGTTTATATAGAGGCCCTAACTAGGTTTAGTCACATATCCGTTCAGATGGTCTCAACACCACACTACTATCTCAAGGCTATATCCTTGGGCAGTGTCTGGCACTGGAGAGGCAGATGGAATGCACATTCCAAACATGAGGAGAGGGTCAGGAGCCTCCAAATGCTTGAGTCTAGCTCACAGGTCATGCAGGCGGTCACTTCCCTCTCAGTGACCTCTTCCAAAAGCATGAGGGTAATTTATGAAGAAAGTCTGTAAGGAGAGATCTGAAGAACACATGGAGTTAATGGAAGAGTTAACAGAAGAGAGCTGAGTAGAATCTTTCAGAGAAGATGTTCATGGGCAAAGAACTTAAAGGGCAGTGTGACACCTCTTGAGAACCTGAAAGCAAGCCATTGGCTTAGGGAAGCAAGAGCAAGGGAGAAATGATAATAGAAGAGATCAGAGGATGTTAGAAAGTATTCGAGTCATGTTAATGATTTTATTTTCACTTTAAAGCAATGGGAGGTTTTTGAACAGTTTTCAGAGAAAAATGACTTGAGCAGCTTACATTTTCAATAGTTACCTAGGCCTCTTTAGAGAATGAATTGAAGGAGTTAAGAGTAGATATGTAGAAATCAGGTGAACTTATTTATTTTTGTCTAGAAGAGAAAAGATAGAAATTTGAACTCATCTACCAGCCACAGAGTTGAAGATACATGGATATATCTGAGAGTTATTTACTGGTTAAATCATTAGAGCTTGATTATAGATTGTTGATAAGAGGTGAGAAAGTGGGGAATATCAAGAAAAACTAGTAGGAATCTAATATACACAAGTGCATAGATAGTGATGCCATCCAGTGAGAAAGGAGATTTTGGAGGCAGACAAGTTTGAGGGGGAAAAACTATGAGTTTTAGACTTTTTAGGGTTAAGATGATCTTGAAATAAACTAGTGGAGATGCCAGGTAGACCACTGAATATATGGTCTTGGAGCTCAAAGGATAGCTGTAGATATTGACACATTATGATATTTGAAACTCATGGACAGGGATGACTTAATTCAAGGGCAGCGTAAAGAGTGAGAAGAAACAGGAGAGAAAACTGGTGTAACGCAGAGTCTTAAGAAATTATGGCACTTTTTAAAGGCCATGTGTGAAAGTCCAGAAGTGAATATAAGTATGTGAATGTGTGCTTGCCATGTTTAGTACAGTATGGCTGGAGAAGAAGTTAAGTGGGAGTGTACATGGCAGCATACAGAGAGATCATCTGGGGTCAGAATGTGGTGAGCCTGGAAGGTTTCGCTGAGCTCCAGTTTCGTTCTGGGCAAAGTGGTGAGCCATGAATGAGCTTTGAAGGGGGACTGGTAAAAGGATCAAATTTGCGTTTTAGACAAATTATTCTGGCAACAGTATGCAAGGCAGATTAGCAGTTTGGGAGGCTGGAGACACTGGAATATAAATTAAGGAGCTATTATAATCCCACAGTGGCTGTGAGAATGGAGACAAGGGATCTGAGAAACATAGCATGGCCTGATTACTAGGAGAATCAAAGTGGCCTCTGAAACCCAGATGACCGGTGCCATTAAACAAGACTGGAAACATGACATGAGAATTAGGTTGAGAAATATGGGGAAAACAGTTATAAGCTTTGTTTTGGAGGTGTTACGTTTCATATGCTGACTTGTCCAGCAGACAGTTGGAAGCTCAGGAGAGAAGTTGAGGCCAGTCCTGTAAATTTAGGAGCCTGCACAGGATTCTTCATTGAAGACATGGGTTTGGATGAAAACTATCAGAGAGCCAAGTTTCCTGTTTATGGGACAGGAGGAGGAAGCAGGTTCTGTAATCTACTAAGAAAGTCAGAGAGTGAAAACTGAGGGAGTACTGTCTCTTCAACTACCAGAGAGCGGAGTGATTGAAGGAGTAGGAAGTCCACAATGCCAAATGCTATAGTATTAGCTCACTGCCTAGACTGCTGGTGCTGGGATTAGAAGTTACTGGTGGGACTTACCTGGTGGTCCAATGCTTGAGACTTTGCTTTCCAATGCAGGGGGTTCAGTCTCTAGTTGGGGAGCTATGATCCCGCATACCTCACGGCTGAAAAAAACCAAAACATAAAGCAGAAGCAGTCTTGTAACAGATTCAATAAAGACTTTAAAAAATGGCCCATGTCAAAGAAATCTTAAGAAAAGGAAGTTACTGCTAACCCCTGAATAATCATTTTCAAAGTATAACCACAAAATCACGAGTTCCAAAATGGTGGAGGCCGGTTGTCGTGTGCTTAAGAGGGGAATAAGGGAAACCAGACAGGAGGAAATTTATCTGCATTTCCATTACTCATATTTTATAATTTTTTATTGTTTTTCTGGCCCCTGTGACCATTTAATCAAAAAAGATTGTTGTTTTAAAACTATTTATGAAGTGTTATATAAATATAACCATGTTTTTTTTTCAAATAGCTACATTTTCATCACATACCTCATAGTTGCAGTGCTAAAGCGTTTTTATTCAGTGGACTTTTATGACTATACCAGCAGGCTGGCCTTAGGTAACTTTACTTTGTGTTTTCCAATGCATAAGAAAAGCTTTTCACTCAAAATAGTCTGTTTTCTTGTGCATGATGAAGCGATCTGGCTCTAATTTGTCAAAAGGTAATTAAGATACCAGCATAAGAATATAATTAGATATTATAAACTTAAATGAGTTTGTCTATTCAGCAAATATTTTCAAGTCCACGTGTAAAGTACAGAATGTTGCCATCCTTTTTGATCCCAATTAGATACAGTCTTCTGGTCGACTTCTACAAATTGCCAAAGCCCTGATGGAAGATGCTGGCAGATACACGTGCGTGGCTACCAACGCAGCTGGAGAAACACAGCAGCCCATTCAACTGCATGTACATGGTAACGGCACCTCCATGTCTCAACAAAAGAGTATTTCTATGGTCTCTTTAAAAAACATGTTGGGCCCATTTTTATTGAATTGTAATATAAAAGAAGTGAGTGTTTATTTTAGTCTACATGAGAAAAGTATATAGTTTACATTATTGTCATCACTCATATTGAAGACCTTCTGTTTTCATGTTGTCAAATAGACATGCTAGAGCTCATAAACAAACACACTACCTTGGGTTTTAATTATTTCAATTCTGTTAGCTGATAGCTTTATACAGACAACTTTTGTTGAAAAACCAGAAGTTGCAGATTTTTTCCTTCGCATTGTCTATGATTGTCTTGCCTGCCTAAAAGTTGAATTTTTAGAAGCTAGAAGTGAGTAGAAGCTATCTTTGACTGAGGATCTTTTCTTGTATACTTTGATAAAAAGTCTGAGTGGCCATGGAATGCTTCATGAATATTACAGCTTCACAGTAAACTTGAAAGACTCCCTGACCATCAGTGTGAGACTTTAGATCTGTAGATAGAGGTTCATCAGAAAGGACCAAGAATTGAAGGTTTGGACTTTCCTAATTCAGCCAAGGATATTTGCAGAGAGCTAGCGAAGATCTCCTTGTATACTTTGTTCATTTTCTCTAATTCATGTGATTGTTTGTTAAGCCTTTTATTCATTCATTCCATCCATTCATTCATGTATTCACCCCATATTTACTGAATGATCTTAACCTGAAATAACACCCCAGCATTTAGCTTAACTCCAGGTATATAGTAGGAAGTCAATAAATGTTTGACAAATGAAAGAGTAAATAATAAGTGAATGAAAAAATTTTGTGTGGATATTGAATCCTTCTAATCTGTTTCTTTACATGTTTTCTTTTAATTAAATCACCCAGTTAAAAAATTCAAATGATCAATTCGCTAAATGTTTCCAAAAACCCACTTTATTCTTTCCCCAGTTTTTCAGATATGAACATCCGACTTATGTCATATACATAAACCGTATTTCTTAGAGGACCTTTAGTTTTTCGTTGAATAATTAACTTAGTGATCAATATCTGACTGTAACCCGTCTTGGAATTGTCTCACCATACTTGAGGGTTAGGGGACAGATTGACTTGCTCTTCCTTAAGTTGCCTTAAATTTACCTCATTCCTTGTGAGGCCTTCTGTATCTTTCCAGTTTCTTTGGCAGCTGTCTCTAGCATATACTCAGACCTCAGCTTCCATCTAAGAGTGTGTTGGGGGTGGCCTTGCTCTCCTTCCCCATTTTCCTGCCCTGAGTCTCCTTGTCTCCTTTTAGTACAGATTGCTTATCTTCTCCTTTCCAATAGCTTCAATCCTAACCTGGTCTCCATTGCTGGCTAAGAGAATGCAGTTGAGTAGGATAGCATGATATGTTGCCATCATCTCAGGCACTGGATTCATGCCATCTTTGGTTTAAATTCTTTGTTAACCATGATCTGTATAACTTTGAGCAAGCCACTTAATTAATCTCTCTGAGTATCTGACTTGAAGAGTGCTTTCAAGGTTTAAAGGTTTTAGATATAATATTATCTCCCACTTCTACTCTTTTAGAAGCTGTCCAGAAAAAAGAATTTATTTGCTCTCTAGACTGCTTTAAATTATTTAAATGAAGACTCTGTAGTGGAGAAGAGAACATGTCTCCAGAACTGGGAAAAACCAGACCTCAGTATTTGGGGCTCCCAGACTTGTATTCTTAAAAATCATATATATTGCTTTTTAGAAATACAGCTTTCTGGACCCGTTCCCACATCTCATGAAACAGCATCTCTCATGCAAGTAATCTGAGCCTTCACATGGGGAAACATTGGCCCAGACTATAAGACTGGTCTAGAGACTTGCCGGTGTAGTCAAGACTGACTGAAGATTAGAGTCCATGGAAGAACTCAAGTATCCCATCAAACACAGGGCAACAACAGAAAAGAAAAAGCAGATCCAATATCTGAGATAACACAAGTCTATCAACGTACTGTCTAAATATGGTAACAAAATATATGTTAGCAAGAGATTCAATTAGAGTACACAAGTGAAAAATCATCTGAGACAGGGGAAGGAGGCTGGAGGATATCTGGGTCAGTGTGAAAAAAGAGAGAAACACAAGATTGGTCACTGTAAGGATTTTAAAAAAACTACCAGACTAGTCGGAAAATGTAAAACAGTTTTCTTGATATGAATTACCATAGAATATAAGTAAGATATATTACTAGCTGAAAATGTTTCCTCTAATATGATCTTGACTTGTCTGGATAACATTTCATCAACCTGAAGGAAGAATAAATGATACTGATCATGATAACCTGGAGGAAGTAGTTAACATGACATGTGACAGGAATATGAACAGAAAGTGATGTATCATCTTGGCCTTCATGATGACTGTGTCACATCGGAGGGACATGGTGCCAGACTTGATCCTGTCCTCTTTTGTATTTGTATTCATAATTTCAGGGAGAATTGGAGATGTTAAAAAAGATGTAGAAATTTCTAAGGGATTAGTTGATGGATTTCACAAAGACCTCAGAGGTTAAAAATGACAAATTAATCTGAGGCCAAAAAATTGCATAAGAATAGGGAGAGAGTGGCTTAAAGATACCACACTTTGAAGTACTTGAGATATTAATGACTCTCTCTAATTATTAATTTGATAATTCAATTTTGTAATAAAGCTAAGAAGTCAGTAATAGAAGTTTGCAGTAGCCTTCTTATATTCTTGCTTTCTGAGTGCTTCCAAAGTATTATATCCAAGTCTGGTGCTGTATATTAAGAGGGACATTGAAAAATCTATAGGCAAGCAACTGTCATTTTATTATTTCTTTTATTGTTTAACCAATCCTATAGCTGTTTTTTAAATTAGGATTTGTTTTAATCCCAGGAGTAACACACTCAGCAAGCAAGTCTTTTCTATCCATACAATTGTCATCCAAAGGTATTCAATCCTAAGAAACTCAGGTTTCAAATTGTTTATTATTTTGCTTTTCTATAAAAAACGAGTATAGATGCTTCCATTTTTCTCAAACATGGAAAAAAGTGTTTCCAAAAGGTGGAGTAAGGGTGCGTGGCCTCCTGGACTGGAAATGAAGTCATGATCGTGAGGAGGGGAACATTCTTATGATCCCTTGGGTTTTCCAGGGGATGTTCTATTATAGAAGGCAGAGGCTCTCCGTAGGTGGTCCTTTTGATGATCAAAGTTTCATAATTCTGGAAGTTCTAATTCTCTAGACCAAACTATGCAATTATATTTAAACCTCAGATACCTGCCAAGTGAGCAGATGTTTCCACAAACAAATGATTCTTTGGGGTCTAATGGCTCAAGCATTCATCTGCACGTAATTATTTTCTAGCCAAAATCAACCAAGGTGAAGCACCCAGAAGTATAATATTGTGGTGAAAAGCTTTGGACTGGGGCTGCTACACTCTCAAGTATTATCTGGAGGAGAGTGGGCTTAGATGCTAACTTTTTTAAAGCTTAGTTTTCTCATCTGTATAATGGAAAGGATGAAGATAATACCACAATCAGGGAAGTTGTTCTGAGGAATCAATGCGAGACTAGACATGAAAAATATAGCCTGGTGTCTGGTTCCTAGTTATTATCTGTGACTGTTTTGGCCAAACACACACATGGCTTCTGGCTCTTCTCATTACACCAACATTTTAACAAATATATCTAAAGTCCTGCTGTCTTGACTGTTGGCCAGCAACTATTTTGTGTCTGTATTACTTGTCTGGCTAAAACATTAGTAGAGCACCCTTAATTTTATTATTTGGAAGTATTTGCTTGGCTAAAATATGCTAACACCCACTTAAAATTTTTTTCTATGTTGTTTTTGTGTTTTGTGTAATAGTTCACTTGTGGCCTAGAGGAGACCGGAGAATATTGTAGAGAACTTTTCTCTTTTAAAGGGTAACTTTAGTTCAGGGCTCTACTATGCTCTTTTATTGGTATTGGTGAACTTATTATTCATTGTATTATAATTTTCATGGTTAGGGAGTATCCAGGGCACATTTGGTCAGTTATATATTAATTCAAATCTTACCATGATTTGAAAAAAAAGAATTACTATCTCTGAATGATTAAAATAATAGGCAAAATTTAGACCGTTCAGAGGAAGGTGTTTTGATTTTGGCGTGATACATGCCTGGAGCTTTTAGAAGAAAGAAAACCAGTAGGTTGAATAGAGTTCAGTCTTCTACTTGGAGTACTTAGTATGCAGACATCTTATTGTTATCACAAAATATTATTACCTTATTAATTCCTCTTCTACAACAGTGTTCACCTAAATTCAAAATTCCAAGACCATCTCTTTGTGCTAGAAGGGAATAATAGTATTTATATTTTTATTTAGTTTTTATGTTTAATGAACTAGCACCATTTATTGAAAAGGCTAATCTTTCCCCCACTGAATGGCTTGGCATGCTTTTTGAAGTCATTTGATTGTACATGTAAGGGTTAAATTTCTCTAAAATCAATTCTGTTCCATTGCCTAATTGTGATTCTTATGCCAGTACCACTCTGTCTCTTTTATTCTTTTTTCCCCAGCTTTATCAAGATATAATTGATGAATAAAATTCTATACATTTGAAGTGTACCATGGGATGATTCAATGTATGTATACTTTGTGAAATATTATTAAAATCAAATTAACACATCCACCATTTTACAGAGTTACGATTTGTGTGTGTGTAGTGAGAACATTTAAGATCTACTGCCTTAGCAATACAGTATTTGGTAGTAGAATAGTCACCGTGGTGTACATTAGATTCCCAGAACTTGATCTTGTAAATGAAGGGTTGTACCTTTTGACCAGTATCTCCCCATTTCTCCCACCCCCAGCCCCTGGTACCACCATTCTATTCTCAGGTTCTATGAGTTCAACTCTTCTTAAATTCCACATAGAAGTGAGATCATATAGTATTTATCTTTCTCTGTCTGGCTTATTTCACTCAGCATAAGGTCCTATAATTTCAATGGATTAAAGATCTAAATGTAAGACCAGAAACTATAAACTCCTAGAGGAGAACATAGGCAAAACACTCTCCGACATAAATCACAGCAAGATCCTCTATGACCCACCTCCCAGATTAATGAAAATAAAAGCAAAAATAAACAAATGGGACCTAATGAAACTTAAAAGCTTTTGCACAACAAAGGAAACGATAAGCAAGGTGAAAAGATATCCCTCAGATCGGGAGAAAATAATAGCAAGTGAAGCAACAGACAAAGGATTAATCTCAAAAATATACAAGCAACTCCTGCAGCTCAATTCCAGAAAAATAAATGACCCAATCAAAAAATGGGCCAAAGAACTAAGCAGACATTTCTCCAAAGAAGACATACAGATGGCTAACAAACACATGAAAAGATGTTCAACATCACTCATTATCAGAGAAATGCAGATCATTCAGTTTGTTTCAAGTGACAGAATTTCCTTCTTTCTTATAACTGAGAAGTATTCCATCTGTCTGTCTGTCTCTCTCTCTATATATAGTTACATTATATAATATATACATTAATAATCATAACGTATATATTATATAACATACAACTGTGCATATAATAAACACACAGAAAGAGAGAGAGAAAGGTAGCATCTTCATTATCCATTCATCTGTCTATGGACACAAATTGTTTCTATGTCTTGGCTGCAGTGAACATGGGAGTTATAGACATCTCTTTGAGATACTGATTTTATTTCCTTCAGATATATAACCAAATATGGGGTTGCTGGACCATGGCTGGACCATATGGTAGTTCTGTTTTTAACTTTTTTGAGGAAAGTTCATGCTGTTTTCTAGTGGTCATTAACCATTTACATTCCTACTGAAAGTGTACAAGTTTCTTTTTTTCCACATTCTCACTAACACTTGTTGTTGCTTGTATTTCTTATAATAACCATCCTAACAATTGTGCATTGATAATTCACTGTGATTTTGATTTACATTTCCCTGACGAGTAGTGATGGTGAGCTCCTTTTCATGTACCTGTTGGCCATTTGTATATCTTCTTTGAAAAACTGTCTATTCAGGTCCTTTGCCCATTATATATTTGTATTATTTATTATTTGTTGGTGGTTTTTTTTTTTGCTATTGAGTTGTCTAAGTTTTTTGTATATTTTGATTATTCACCCTTTTTTTTTTTCATTTATTTTTATTAGTTGGAGGCTAATTACTTTACAGCATTGCAGTGGTTTTTGTCATACATTGAATTAGCCATGGATTTACTTGTATTCCCCATCCCGGTCCCCCCTCCCACCTCCCTCTCCACCCCATCCCTCTGGGTCCTCCCAGTGCACCAGGCCTGAGCACTTGTCTCATGCATCCAACCTGGGCTGGTGATCTGTTTCACCCTAGATATACATGTTTCGATGCTGTTCTCTTGAAACATCCCACCCCCGGGTTCTCCCATAGAGTCCACAAGTCTGTTCTATACATCTGAGTCTCTTTTTTTTTTTTTTTTTTTGCATATAGGGTTATCGTTACCATCTTTCTAAATTCCATATATATGTGTTAGTATACTGTAATGGTCTTTATCTTTCTGGCTTACTTCGCTCTGTATAATGGGCTCCAGTTTCATCCATCTCATTAGAACTGATTCAAATGAATTCTTTTTAACGGCTGAGTAATATTCCATGGTGTATATGTACCACAGCTTCCTCATCCATTCATCTGCTGATGGGCATCTAGGTTGCTTCCATGTCCTGGCAATTATAAACAGTGCTGCGATGAACATTGGGGTGCACGTGTCTCTTTCAGATCTGGTTTCCTTGGTGTATATGCCTAGAAGTGGTATTGCTGGGTCATATGGCAGTTCTATTTCCAGTTTTTTAAGAAATCTCCACACTGTTTTCCATAGCGGCTGTACTAGTTTGCATTCCCACCAACAGTGTAAGAGGGTTCCCTTTTCTCCACACCCTCTCCAGCATTTATTGCTTGTAGACTTTTGGATAGCAGCCATCCTGACTGGCGTGTAATGGTACCTCATTGTGGTTTTGATTTGCATTTCTCTGATAATGAGTGATGTTGAGCATCTTTTCATGTGTTTTTTAGCCATCTGTATGTCTTCCTTGGAGAAATGTCTGTTGAGTTCTTTGGCCCATTTTTTGATTGGGTCATTTATTTTTCTGGAGTTGAGCTGGAGGAGTTGCTTGTATATTTTTGAAATTAATCCTTTGTCTGTTGCTTCACTTGCTATTATTTTCTCCCAATCTGAGGGCTGTCTTTTCACCTTGCTTATAGTTTCCTTTGTTGTGCAAAAGCTTTTAAGGTTCATTAGGTCCCATTTGTTTATTTTTGCTTTTGTTTCTAAAATTCTGGGATGTGGGTCATAGAGGATCCTGCTGTGATTTATGTCGGAGAGTGTTTTGCCTATGTTCTCCTCTAGGAGTTTTATAGTTTCTGGTCTTACATTTAGATCTTTAATCCATTTTGAGTTTATTTTTGTGTATGGTGTTAGAAAGTGTTCTAGTTTCATTCTTTTACAGGTGGTTGACCAGTTTTCCCAGCACCACTTGTTAAAGAGGTTGTCTTTTTTCCATTGTATATCCTTGCCTCCTTTGTCGAAGATAAGGTGACCATAGGTTCGTGGATTTATCTCTGGGCTTTCTATTCTGTTCCATTGATCTATACTTCTGTCTTTGTGCCAGTACCATACTGTCTTGATGACTGTGGCTTTGTAGTAGAGCCTGAAGTCAGGCAGATTGATTCCTCCAGTTCCATTCTTCTTTCTCAAGGTTACTTTGGCTATTCGAGGTTTCTTGTATTTCCATACAAATTGTGAAATTATTTGTTCTAGTTCTGTGAAAAATACCGTTGGTAGCTTGATAGGGATTGCATTGAATCTATAGATTGCTTTGGGTAGTATAGCCATTTTGACAATATTGATTCTTCCAATCCATGAACACGGTATATTTCTCCATCTGTTTGTGTCCTCTTTGATTTCTTTCATCAGTGTTTTATAGTTTTCTATGTATAGGTCTTTTGTTTCTTTAGGTAGATATACTCCTAAGTATTTTATTCTTTTTGTTGCAATGGTGAATGGTATCGTTTCCTTGGTCGCACAGAGTCGGACACGACTGAAGCGACTTAGCAGCAGCAGCAGCAGGAGTTTGTGGTTTCAGGTCTTACATTTAAGTCTTTAATCCATTTTGAGTTAATTCTTTAGTATAATACTGAATTGAATACAGTACTTGATTTTCATATGTTAAGCCAACCCTGCCATTCTGGAATAAATTCCTCTTAGTCATGGTGTATATTATGTTTTACCTGTTGCTGGATTCACCCAACTAGTATTTTCTTGATGATTTTTGTGTCTCTTTTCATAATGGATATTGATCTATGCTGCTAAGCTGCTGCTAAGTCGCTTCAGTCGTGCCCGACTCTCTGCGACCCCATAGACTGCAGCCCACCAGGCTCCCCCGTCCCTGGGATTCTCCAGGCAAGAACACTGGAGTGGGTTGCCATTTCCTTCTCCAATAGCGTCCTTTTATTGACTCTCTGTCTGATTCTGTTATCATGTTACACTGACGTCTTAGAATGATTTAAGAAGTATTTCACTCATTCTCTGCTTTTTTTTGAAAGTTTGTGAAGGACTCAGTTTCTTAAGTGTTTGGCAGAATTCACTATTAAAGCCATTCTCCAGTTTTGTATGTGTGTGAAGGACTTTTTTTTATTATTATTAATGTAATTTGTTTTTATGTGTCTTTTCAGATTTTCAGTTTCTTTTTGAGTCTGTGTCAGTCGTTTGTGTCTTTCCAAGAAATTATCTATTACATCTAGGTTATAATCTAGTTGTTGGCACAAAACTGTTTATAATATTACTGTTTAGTTATTTGTAATTCTGTAAGGTTGGTAGCAATGACCCTTGTTTCTTTCCTGATCATAGTAATTTGGTCTCCTCTCTTTTGTTTTCTCTTAGTCAGTTGGGCTAAAATTTCGTCCCCTTTACTGATCTTTCAAAAAAACAGATTTTAGTTTCATTGATTTTCTCTTTCTTTCTATTGTCTGTTTTTGCTCTATTCTTTATTATTTCCTTTATTCTGCCTGCTTTGGGTTTACTTTACTCTTCTTTGTTATTCTGGTTTCTTTAGGTGGAATGTTAGGTTACTGATTTGAATTTTTAATATAGTTATTTACAGCTATGAATCTCACTCTAAGTGTTGCTTTGTGTGCATCCCGTAAGTTTTGGTGTGTTGTATTTTTATTTTAATTTATCTCAGGGTATTATGTAATATCTTATATGATTTTTTTCTTTGAGAAACATGTTATTTAGGAGTATGCTATTTCATTTGTACATATTTGTAAATTTCCCAACTCTTCTCTTATGATTGATTCATAATTTCATTCTGTTGTGGTTTAAAAACACAGATTGTATGATCTAATCCTTTTAAATGTCTTGAGACTTCTTTTATAGCCTAATATATGGTTTATTCTTTAAAATATTACATGTGCACTTGAGAAGGATGTTGATTTTGCTATTCTTGTGTGGACTCTTCTATGTGTATCTCTTATTTTATAGTGTTGTTCAAGTCTTCTATTTTTGATTTTTGTCTAATTGTTATATCCATTATTGAAAGTGGAATATTGGTGTCTCCAACTATTACTTTTGAATTGTCTTTCTCCCTTTGATTCTGCAAAATTTTTGTTCCATGTATCTAAAGACTCCTTTGTTTTGTGAATGTGTATGTTAGTTACTCAGTTGTTTCTGACTCCTTGCAACCCCATGGACAGTATTACTGGAGTGGATGGCCATTCATTCCCTTCTTCAGGGGATTTTCCCAGCCCAGGGATTGAAACCTGGTCTCTTGCAGGCAGATTCTTGCCTGGAAAATTCCACGGACAGAGGAGCCTGGCAGGCTACAGTCCATGGGATCGCGAAGAGTCAGGCATGGCTGAGTGCTTAACACTTTTCCTTATGGGCTTTCCTGGTGGCTCAAATGGTAAAAAAAGAAAGTCTGCCTGTTCTACAGGAGACCCGGGTTCAATCCATGGGTCAGGAAGATCCCCTGGAGAAGGAATGGCTACCCACTCCAGTATTCTTTCTTTGAGAATTCCAAGGATAAAGGAACCTGGTGGCAAGTTCATGGGTTTGCCAAGAGTCAGATACCACTGAGTAACTATTACTGAATATGTGATTATAATTGTCACATATTTTGGATAAATTGATACTTTGTGTCATTTAAAAATATCTTACTTGGTTGCTACTAACAATTTTTCTTTCAAAATCTGTTTTGTTTTTTATATTGGTGTAGCCTCTCCATTTTTATTTGCTTACTGTTTGCATGGTTTATCTTTTCCATCCCTTTACTTTCAACCTATTTGTGTCCTTGAATCTAAAGTGGGTCACTTGTAGACAACATAGTTAGGTCATGTTTTTATTTTTCTTTTGCTTTTTAAATCCACTCTGCTGGTCTCTTCTGCCTTTTGCTTAGAGTGTTTAATATGTTTGCATTTAATGTAATTACTGAGATGCTAGGATTTATGTCTACCATTTATATGTGTGTTTGTATGTGTTGTTTTTGTGTCCTTCCATTGCTACCTTTTTGTGTTAAATAGATATTTTCTTGTGTACCATTTTGTTTATCTTATTCCTTCTTATTCCATATTTTTGAGTTCATTTTTAGTGGTTGCCCTAAGGATTACAATTAGCAACTTAATAATGTTAATACTTTGGATTAATACTAATTTAATTTCAGTATTATAAAAACTTTGCTCCTATATAGATCCCTTCCCTTTCTCCTCTTTTGTGCTGTTATAGTCATACAAATTACAAATTGCATCTTTATTCATCATGTGCCTGTCAATATATGTTTATAATTATTGATTTATGTTATTGTCTTTTAATCAGGAAGGAGAAAACAGTGTTACATGCAAAATGTACAGTTTTCTGTCTTTACTATTCGTTACCTCTACCAGTGCCCTTTACTTTTTATATGTATTAAAGTCACTCTTTTTATGCAGTCTGAAGGACTTCCTTTAGTATTTTTTTTTTAGTTCAATTTAATGTTGTCAATCAGTGGACCTTAAAATAGGGAGATTATTGTGGATTATCTAGATGGACCCAGACATGTCATGAAAAGTAGAAAATCAAGGCCGAATTCAGAATGATGGGATGTGAGGTCTTTTGAGCTTCCCTATTACTAGCTTTGTAGATGGAGGAAGGTGTCCAGAAGTCAAGGAATATATGTCCTCTCTAAAAGTTGGAATAGGCAAGGAAATAGGTTTTCCTCTAACCCAGCAGAAAGGAAATGAGTCCTTCTGCAACTTTGATTTTAACCCAGTGAAGCCATGTTGATTTCTGACCCACAAATAATACACTTGTGTTGCTTAAAGTACCAACTTTGAAATAATTTGTTATGGAAGGGAAAGGAAACTAATACGGTAACTTTCCTGGACAATCTCTGTGAAGTCTGTTTTGATAGCCTTTAAAATGCCTCTGGAAAAGGGGCTGATTTCACTGAGCAAACTTTGGGTCTGGCTAGTTAAGTGATGAGTGGAAATTTCCAGAGAAAGTCCAGACAGGTCAAATAGTGAGTTTTCTAGGAACGGGGCTCTTCGGTAGCTCTATTCCCCTTCAGTATTGACTGTGCTTTCACTGTAGCTGCAGACCTGTTTGTTTTCAAGATTACTGCTGAGGTAGGGAAAGAGTGATGGGAAGAAGTGAGATAAGATGCCGTGAAACTCACTCTCCTTAATCAGATTTAGTGCTTTTTCTTGAATAAACACTTCTTGAATTATTGTAAGCATTTGGTTAATCCCCCGAGCGAGTTGTAAGAAAGTTGGTTTTGATAATTTTCCAATGTTCTTTTTTTTTTTATGGTGGAGTAGATTTTGCGAGTCCTTATTCTACCATTCTTGCTGACATCTAATCTTTTTTTCCGTAAGTTCTCTAGTGGAATGAAAAATAGCCAATCTGCTTCATGGCTCTTTTCTTTCTTATTCCCACCATGTTGTTATATTGCAGCAGTTACATAGCCTGTCAAAGCCGTCAATGATCAGTTTAGTCCAGAAGGCTTCAAGTTAATATTTAAATAACTATTTTGGAGGAATGTGCCATGGACTAATTAGTTTTCCTTTCTAGTTGTAAAAGTCAGATAGTCATATTTAAAGGTCTTTTTTTTTTTTTTTTTTTTGCTCAAATGCCATATCATAAGTCAGAATGCAGGAGAAAACAGGAACAATCTAAGCATTTCAAACAGGAAGGGTTAATACATTGAGTTAGATGAATACAAATGAACTACAGGTTTGAGGGCCAAGTGGCCTCTAAAGTTGGTCTTCAGGAACAACTTCCAAAAAAATAGAAATCTGATCTATAAGGTCATCAACTTTTGAGGACAGACTTTATTTTAAACTTGTCAAAAACCAGCTTTGAATTATATTGTTTGTTATTCCTTTTGCTTGTTCGTTTGCTTTGGTGTAGTCTTCTACTTCTACTATTTCTTTATTCCTGACTTTTTAAGGTTTATTTTTTGGTCTTTTTCTAGAATCTGAGTTGAATACTTAGAACATTTATTTTTAGCATTTCTTAGTTTTTAACATGTTGATTAGAACTTTAAGATTGCCTTTGGGTAATGTACTGCTTATTGATGGGCCACAGATTTTAGTTTTTAATCAGTCTCATTCTAATTAACTTTTTCTACCCGTATACATTTATCTTGATTTCCTCTTTAATAAGGTTTTTCCCCATGTAGAGAACTTTGTATTTTACTACTGAGTTCTGTGATTTTCTTACTATGATTTTTTAAATTGTGGTATAAATATCTTATTGAGATTTTTTGTGACCTAACATATAGTCTGTTTTGAAAATATTCTGTTGGCATTTGAAAATAATATGTATTTTTGTTAACAATAAATACAAAAATAACATGTGTGTATATAAACATATGTATGTTTGGGTAATTTTAGCCTTCAAATTCTTTATAACTTTATTTTTTGTTTCACTATGTAGTTAATTTCTAAGAAATACTGAAATATACTACTTTTAGATTTTTTTAAATTTTCTCTCCTTTTTTATTTACAATTTTACTTTTTTATTCAATGCATAAAGCATTATCATTATAGTGGATTCTTTCTGAATTACAACAATTCAGTCAGTAGAAAGCATTATTTTTGCCTTGTATACCAGTTTGTCAGAAATTGATATCTCCCTTATTGTTGTTATATCTCTGTCCAACTCTTTACTGTCAACATTATTACAGTTGTTTTGCTTGTACTTTTTAATTAAAAAAAAAAAAAACTGTTAACCCTCAGATAGTCTTAACTCTTTCTGTATTGACCAAGAAAATTAACTCATTCACATTTATGCTCTTTATTTACATATTTGATTTTATCTCTACCATGTTGTTTAGTTCTAATCATTTTTCTTATTCCCTTGTCTCCTTTTCCCTTTCTGTTTTTGCTAGGTTAATGGATCAGTTATTTAACTGTATATGGGGTGGAGGTGAGGGGCTCTAGTGCATTGAATAAGTTAAATTTATCAAATCTTTAAAATGTTTTTTATATAAACCCCAAAGTTAACATATGCATAGGATCTTTTCCAAATAAGAGAAAACCTCTAGTTTACTTGCAGTTTTGTTTTTCCTCACATCCCTCCTGCATTCCTTAAGATAGGAGATGTAGGGCTTTGCTATTCCAAGTTGTCATTACTTTTACACTGTGCCTCTTAAACTTTTGAATTCCTACTTTATAAATACATGGTTTAGTCACTAGGTCATGTCCAATTCTTGCGACCCCATGGACTGTAGCCTGCCGTCTCCTCTGTCCATGGAATTTCTCAGGCAAGAGTACTGGAGTGGGTTGCCATTTCTTCAGGGGGTCTTCCCAACCCAGGGATCTAACCGATGTCTTTTGCATCACAGGTGGATTTTTTACCTCTGAGCCACCAGGGATGCCCAACTTTAAAACTAAAGCAGTATTATCTGTGATTATTTAAAGTTGAAAATGTAGTTTTCTGTTTTATTAACAATTGTAACTTTTCTATCAAAAAAGACTCTAATAAATAAAAATGATTCTAATTTCTCTGAAATGATTTAAGATAGTAATGTTCTAAGGTAAAGTCAGGCTCCCCTGGCGACTCAGAGGGTCAAGAATCCACCTGCAACACACGATACTTGGGTTCGATCCCTGGGTTGGGAAGATCCCCTGGAGAAGGGCATGGCAACCCACTCCAGTGTTCTTGCCTGGAGAATCCCCATGGACCAAGGAACCTTGTGGGGTACAGTCCATAGGGTCGCAAACAGTTGAACATGACTGAATGACTAAGCACAAGGTTAAGTCAGATATTTTGAGAAATACTGATGTTCTTCACTGAAGAGTTCAAATACATTAGATTACTTCTTGGTAACCAGTCCATCCTGAAGATTAGTCCTGGGTGTTCATTGGAAGGACTGATGCTGAAGCTGAAACTCCAATACTTTGGCCACCTGATGTGAAGAGTTGACTCATTGGAAAAGACCCTGATGCTGGGAGGGATTGGGGGCAGGAGGAGGAGGGGATAACAGGATGAGATGGCTGGATGGCATCACCGACTTGATGGGCATGAGTTTGAGTGAACTCTGGGAGTTTGTGATGGACAGGGAGGCCTGGCGTGCTGCGATTCATGGGGTCTCAAAGAGTCGGACATGACTGAGTGACTGAACTGAACTGAAAGGCATTTTATCATCAGACTAATCAGATTAATTGAAATTAAAAATACTCCCTTAACTTTCTTTTACTACTCTGCTAATGTATGTATCCAAGGCTTTTCCTTTATGGGCATAGAGTAATGGATGATCCAGAAAACCTTTTAAGATCTTTTACATCCTGTTCTTCAATACTATTTAATAGTATCCCTCTGCCCATGGGGATTCTCCAGGCAAGACTCCTGGAGTGGGTTGCCATGCCCTCCTCCAGGGGATCTTCCCAACCCAGGAATTGAACCCAGGTCTCCCGCTTACAGGCAGATTCTTGACCATCTGAGCCACCAGGGAAGCCCCACTTAATAGTGTACCTTAGTTTTATTACAAATATATCATTGTATGTAAGTGAAAGAAAGGAAGAAAAAAGAAAGAAATGACAAGTCCCAATGAGGAAACCATTTCAGTTTAATACCCTATTTATGTGTGCTAGTTAGCCTCTTTGGGCTTCTTGCAGAACCACCCAGCCTGGAGGATGCAGGGAAGATGCTGAATGAGACCGTGGTGGTGAACAGCCCCGTACAGCTGGAGTGTAAGGCAGCTGGAAATCCCTCACCTGGTATGTTTGTTTGTGGACTGTGTAACTTACCAGCATTTTAAGATTTCTGTGAATTGCTAAATCTGTTTATAAAGATACTACAGTAATTGCTAATGAAGAAAATATTATAGAATACATTTCAAATGTAAAACACTGATAAGGATATCATTTGGTGGATGATATTTTTGAATTTTCATTGCTTTTAGCTCCATGAAATAACTTACCCATTTAAACAATGTTCAGATATGTGAATCATTGCCTTACTATCCTTACTGTGGCCACAAAACCCACAATGTCATCGTATATACATACATTTATGCTGAAAATATACTTTTAATCTAGTCTAAGTTGATTATGAACCATTCATTTGATGAGACTATTATTGTATTGATTCTCATCACTGGTAAGTTATTCATATGAATCGATAATAATATAAATTTTTTGAGGCTAATAGTGTATACTGTGTTAGGTTTTGATTAGAAGCCTAAACAAAATTTTTGTAGATGAGAGGCATATTTCTACGAGAAGAAATAGAATGAATTAAAAGTTTGCTCTCAAACAAATATTGTTACATTAGAGAAAATGTAAAGAATATCATTTTTACAAATTCACTTCAAGACACTTATATTGGCCTGACTATTCATATTTTTCTAATGTTTACCTCCTTCCTCCTGAAAATCAACCTTAAAGAAATGTTTAAACAGATTAGAGTGATAAGCGTAAGAATAAAGCAGTCGTTACTATTGTAGTTAACCTCTAATTCAGTGTGTATATTGAATTTTTTAGTTAATTTTTATTGAAGGATAATTTTTAAAAGAAACATTTAAATAGATGGACTTCTGTTCTCCTTGCAGCTATTACATGGTACAAAGATAATCGTCCACTGTCAGATTCCAGCAGTGTGACTTTCTTGAACAGAGGACAGATCATCAGTATCGAAAGTGCCCAGATCACAGATGCTGGCTTATATAAATGTGTGGCCGTCAACTCAGCCGGAGCTACTGAGTTACTTTACAGTCTGCAGGTCCATGGTCAGTGCCGCTGCTAGACTGATCCAGGGTGAAGAAGCATTCAGAACGATCAAGTGCCTCTATAAAATTCTAGTGTTGATATTTAACGGAACGTGTTATTGTCACCTTTATTTAAGGATGCAGTGTTCTAATACTGATAAGTGTTACATTTTTTGATTCCTATTAAATACTCTATTTTCACATGCTATTGAACTTAAGTTTGCTTTAGATGAATTGTTCAGAATGGTCATCAACTATCTTATCAGCTAATGACAGTAGCCCTGTTTGTCAATATAGTCTATCAGAATCATAGGTTCAAGAAATGTTTTCAAGTTGTTTTCTCTAATAATGCTTTTAAGAGGAATTCATAGTTAACATACTAGAGTGGATACAGTGGAGGGAAACACATACACACACAAACCTGGAAATCAAGAAATAAAAATGTGAAACATATTACTATGGACAGAACACATAGTTGTTATTATTCTGAGATAAAATATTCTGTGATGTTAACATGCCTTATTTTTATTTACTTTTTTGTTCCTTTTCAGTGCCCCCATCAATTTTTGGCAGCAATAACATGGTGGCAGTGGTGGTTAATAACCTGGTGAGGTTAGAGTGTGAAGCCAGAGGTATCCCGGCCCCAAGTCTGACCTGGCTGAAAGATGGGAGCCCTGTCACTAGTTTTGTTAATGGGATACAGGTACTCTGTGTCATTTCTTAAGGCAAATCTACCATCTCATTATTCAGTCCACAAAGTCTGAACAAATAAAACTGTTCCTTTAGGAACTTACAGAACAAGGATTCACAAATGTTATCCAAAAATGTACATATATACATCTATAAATATGGACATACAACTGGGATTTCTAGACAGTTCATTAAAAGCTCAGGATATCTAAGAGTTCCCTTGTCTCATATATAGTTTTGTATTTTGACTATTGTTTTAGGTATTTCTGCTTCCCTATTCCCACTCTCTGGTATCACCATAAGAGATACCCTACACAAAGAAATGTTCATCAATGACAGAAGCAGGAATTTCCTGGTAGATATATTTAAATTTCTGAAAATAATAATGAATCAGAGAACCATCTAGAGTATAGTCACTTCTACTAAAACATCATGTCAAGAAAAATGAAAAAAGATAACATCATGAGAAATGAATTTTGAGTCTGAGAACAAAATTTAAGTACTTTGAACCGACTCAAAATTTGAAATACAAATACATATATCCCATTTAAAGTGTACCTTAATCTTGTTTTGCCTTGAAGAAGGCATAGTTATTCCACCATTCTATTTCTTGAAAATCCTTCGCTTGCAGAATTTGGGATCATAGACTATCTAGAGTCAATGTCAGTATTTTTGAGGTACAGCTATGTCAATGGAATAAAAGGGCTATGAGTTTGACTAATTAATTTGACTGCTATAATGCTATTAAACTTCTTAATTGTTCTCCCAAGGAATAATTAGGAGGAGGATAAAGGTGGCTTTCTCTCTTTCTGTAGTAATTATAGATAAAGTTGGATCTTCACTTGATCCTGTATGTGGAGAGTTGTTTTCAGTGATTATTGCCAGAGTTGGTTCTATTCTCTGTCTTCCTCCATGGAGAAAATGAGGAGATTAAATGATGCTTGCCCTCTTTAATATATCCAGGTAGAAATACTTCTAGAGGCAAATGTTCGATTTATTTTTATTTTTTTATTTTTTTATTTTTTTCCATTTATTTTTATTAGTTGAAGGCTAATTACTTTATAATATTGTAGTGGTTTTTGTCATACAGTGACATGAATCAGCCATGGATTTACATGTATTCCCCATCCCGGTCCCCCCTCCCACCTCCCTCTCCACCCGATCCCTCTGTGTCTTCCCAGTGCACCAGGCCCAAGCACTTGTCTCATGCATCCAGCCTGGGCTGGTGATCTGTTTCACCCTAGATAATATACATGTTTCGATGCTGTTCTCTTGAAACATCCCACCCTCACCTTCTCCCACAGAGTCCAAAAGTCTGTTCTGTACATCTGTGTCTCTTTTTCTGTTTTGCATATAGGGTTATCATTACCATCTTTCTAAATTCCATATATATGTGTTAGTATACTGTAATGGTCTTTATCTTTCTGGCTTACTTCACTCTGTATAATGGGCTCCAGTTTCATCCATCTCATTAGAACTGATTCAAATGAATTCTTTTTAATGGCTGAGTAATATTCCATGGTGTATATGTACCACAGCTTCCTCATCCATTCGTCTGCTGATGGGCATCTAGGTTGCTTCCATGTCCTGGCTATTATAAACAGTGCTGTGATGAACATTGGGGTGCACGTCTCTCTTTCAGATCTGGTTTCCTTGGTGTGTATGCCCAGAAGTGGGATTGCTGGGTCATACGACAGTTCTATTTCCAGTTTTTTAAGGAATCTCCACACTGTTCTCCATAGTGGCTGTACTAGTTTGCATTCCCACCAACAGTGTAAGAGGGTTCCCTTTTCTCCACACCCTCTCCAGCATTTATTGCTTGTAGACTTTTGGATAGCAGCCATCCTGACTGGCGTGTAATGGTACCTCATTGTGGTTTTGATTTGCATTTCTCTGATAATGAGTGATGTTGAGCATCTTTTCATGTGTTTGTTAGCCATCTGTATGTCTTCTTTTGAGAAATGTCTGTTTAGTTCTTTGGCCCATTTTTAGATTGTGTCATTTATTTTTCTAGAATTGAGCTGCAGGAGTTGCTTATATATTTTTGAGATTAATCCTTTGTCTGTTGTTTCATTTTCTATTATTTTCTCCCAATCTGAGGGCTGTCTTTTCACCTTGCTTATAGTTTCCTTTGTTGTGCAAAAGCTTTTAAGTTTCATTAGGTCCCATTTGTTTATTTTTGCTTTTATTTCCAGTATTCTGGGAGGTGAGTCATAGAGGATCCTGCCGTGATTTATGTCAGAGAGTGTTTTGCCTATGTTCTCCTCTAGGAGTTTTATAGTTTCTGGTCTTACATTTAGATCTTTAATCCATTTTGAGTTTATTTTTGTGTATGGTGTTAGAAAGTGTTCTAGTTTCATTCTTTTACAAGTGGTTGACCAGTTTTCCCAGCACCACTTGTTAAAGAGGTTGTCTTTTTTCCATTGTATATTCTTTCTTCCTTTGTCGAAGATAAGGTGACCATAGGTTCGTGGATTTATCTCTGGGCTCTCTATTCTATTCCATTGATCTATATTTCTGTCTTTGTGCCAGTACCATACTGTCTTGATGACTGTGGCTTTGTAGTAGAGCCTGAAGTCAGGCAGATTGATTCCTTCAGTTCCCTTCTTCTTTCTCAATATTACTTTGGCTGTTCGAGGTTTTTTGTATTTCCATACAAATTGTGAAATTATTTGTTCTAGATCTGTGAAAATTTATTAATCTCAGAAAATAATTGAAAAAGTATGTTTATGCCTACCTATCCTTCTTAGGAGACACGTTGGTTATTTAGTGTTCTGTTCTTTGATAGGTTCTGTCTGGGGGTCGCATCCTAGCATTGACCAGTGCACAGATCAGTGATACCGGGAGATACACCTGCGTTGCAGTAAATGCTGCTGGGGAGAAACAAAGGGATATTGACCTCAGAGTATATGGTGAGACATTTTAATAATTATTTCTGCTCCACAATAGCTGTGTTTAAGTCCTAAGATCATTGACACAGTTGAGAGTTTTTGACAATGGAGAGCTATGAACAATAGAAATGAAGTTATAAGATTAATAGAATCAGTTTCACCCTTTCTGCCTCATACTTGACTTTAACTGATTTTCCCTTTTTGAACTTCTGAGAATGAAAATGCATACGAAGATATGATCTTCTCACTAAAGCAAGCTCCTCTTCAAGTAGCTCTCTTGATCAGTTCTATTTGAAGCCTAGATTTTCTTACCTTTTGTTATATGTACAATAATATTTATAGTTAATACTATGTCTGTGAATTAAAGGATTATTTAGGAAGCAAAAGTTGAGTATAAATTAGGTATAAATTAGTATAAATAAACAAAATTCAAGTTTTTTTCCTACCTGTGATGCAGCTGTAATATACCAAAGGAAAGGTCTGATTCCGTCACACCAAAAAGCCCCCAGGATGAAATTGCGGTCTCATTGGCCTCCATTCATAGAGTACACTTGTCATTTTACATTTTAGTATACCTATGCATTTAGGACTTTTTCAGGTTTGTTTCTTTTTAGTGTCTCATTTGCATTATGCGTTTGCTTCCTGGAATAATGGATTTGTTTCTTCTGTGGCCCTCAAAGAGTATCTGTTTTAATGCAGGCCTTTTCTTCTAGGTCCTACCTCAGTTCCGAAGAATTCACTCCTTTTAAAAATATATATTAAAAAATGTATTATTTTTTTAACCTCCAGGCCATGTGAATTGATGTGCCTTTTTGAATTCGCCAAAAACAAATATAGTCATCACAAATAACTTTGACTTAATAAGTCTTAATTTTTTAATTAAAAGGCCCCTCGTGACAGCATAGATACCATAGATATCTAATTTAGCTTAAAAAAACCCAGTTGGCATCAGTAAACTATCCAAAACTTGTATGCATCCCCCATTTTTGTTGCTTCTGCAGTTGACATGTGTGGGTATCCCTACTCCAGGCTTGTTGGTGCTCTGTGTCTGAGAAAACAGAGTCTAAAATGCCCAATCGCAAGGAATCTAACTCCTTCCCTTAATGGATCACTTTATGCTTTATGAAGAATTGGAATGTTTCCAGTCTAAACTGTTTTTAGAGGATGATTGTTCAGTTTAAGTTTGTGACACAGTAGCTCCTTCAGTCATGAGCAAGCCAAGCCCAGGATTGCCATTGGTATTCACTGGGTTTTAGTCAGCTCTGAAAATCTGGCCTTGGCGTTTTACATTTCTGCACTGAATAATGTCAAAAGTAGACCTGAGAGGTGATAGAGTTGATATTTTCCAGGAGTTATGAAGGTGTGCATGACTATTCTTTAAGATTTTGTTAAGTTACTCTCATATAAGTCTTTTAGTCCAAAACCAGAATCTTCCCTCTGTAGTAAAAGTCAAGAGGCTAGCTAACATGTCCGTGTGTTTGAAAATGTGTGTGTGTTTAGTAGCTTGCTATGCTTATATATTTCAAATGTTAAAGTGTCAAATTAAACCACTTTAATTGGAAATTAGCCTCTAGTCTATCCTCTACTGTTTATATTATGCCCCTGCATTATGTTCCTAAGTTTGTGGTGTTAGCCTTGGCAATCTTGGGTTGGTTTGTTGCTCATGGCCAAAGACCAGTTCGGATTCACATTATAGAGTGCAGGGTTGTAGAGCAGCACATACTGGATAAAATAGCTATCCCTACAGTGACAAGAATAGTTCATTAAACTGTTTCTCCTTGGTATAAATTCGGAGGATGCTTTACCGTATTCTGAAGTGCTGAGACAAGAGAATTGAGTTTTTAAATGATTTAGATTCCTGCAGTATCTTTTCTTTAAACTGAAACTCAGCTTTCTTAGCGATCACACATTCCCCAGCATCTCCACAAGCATAACCCCATGGCAGTTCTGACTTGGTTACTTACGTGTCACAGGTATAATGCACAGGATGAGAAACAGGCCCAATATACCCCTTCCTAAGCAACATGGCTGCAAAGCAGAATAGGGATATCATCTAAGAAACCCAGGGATCTAAAGGGTGGAAGATTTTTCTCTTTTCAGACTAAACAAAAAGTTGGGAATGAAAGACAGGGCAGAAAAAAATAGATGGGCTTTGGTAATATATATCCTCAACTATAATTAGATTTGCTTTAATTTATGTTAAGAAACAAATACTCTTTTGTTTTTATAGTTTTCCTCTCAATGTGAAAAACTTGGTTTCCTTTGGAGCTTGACTCAACTTACGTAGCTGTAAGAAAAGTAATTAAAGGAAAACTATTTGGAAATTAGCATTCTGCTCTCTTGAATTATTTCTGACATTTATGACTACAAGCAGTCCTAAAGAATCCATGCTCTTTTAAAAAGTCTAAGTAATCTAAGATAAACATGTTTTACATAGTCATGGGGCTTCCCTTGTGGCTCAGCTGATAAAGAATCCACCTGCAATGTGGGAGACCTGGGTTCAATCTCTGGCTTGGTAAGGTCCCCTGGAGAAGGAAAAGGCTACCCACTACAGTATTCTGGCCTGGAAAATTCCATGGACTGTAATGACTCCAGTATTCTGGCCTGGAGAATTCCATGGGGTCGCAAAGAGTCGGACACGACTGAGCGGCTTTCATTCTCATAGTCATGGTACAGTTTTATCCAGAGACCAGACTTGACCTGAAATTATTTCCAAGCTGTGACATATGCTGTTCTATTTAGGACTCTTTATGCAAAGATTGGTAAAGATATCTTTTTCTTTTTCATAATAGACTAAGATGGCACTAATTGTGCTCATTTTGCTGAGATTATAGAAGTTTTCATCTCAGACTAGTTGCATATCTTTTTCTATTGTCTCACATGTGAAAAATAATCCCACTCTTTTCTGTCACCATAGATAAATTTAAGCTGATGGAGAGCCAGTATCTGTGTGTGCTATTAAATTTAGCAGAATGGACATCACAGATCTCTGCCCAAATGCTCCACTGGTCTGTTCCAACCATTAAGTGTGAAATTTCTTTTGTTAGCATCAATTCCTTCGGGTTTAGCACAAGTCCTGCATCCAGAAACAGCATAAGAACGTACCCTGTAGTTTGTATGCCTTTTCCTGTGTATCAGAGAAATCTCCTGGTTACAGAAAAACATGTTACTAGCTAAAATTCACAGAAAAAACATGTTGCTAGCTAAAGTCCATTGTCATTTTGCCACACGCAGTAGTGTCAAGCCAGAAGCAATGGCTAATGAGTTGTTAAAATGTTCTTTACCACGAGCACCTTATTTCTCCCAATGCTTTTGGAAAAATCCCTTAGGATTCATTCAGTGAAACTTTGCCTTTCTTGTAAAAACAAAAACAAAAAACTACAAATATGGTATGTTTCTTACAATCCTAAATAGTTATAGAATTTAGTGAGAAATGGCTGGGGAAATTCCCCTTTGTGCTTTTTTGGAGTCGCCCTTTAATAACAGGCCTGATTTCATTATTAGTTCATGTTTTTGAATTATTATAAATACAGGCCTGAAGGAGTCCTTGAGAACTTATGAAGCCCACCCTCTCATTCTTGGCAGGGCTGTACCTAGACCATCTAAGACAAATGATTATTTACTCTATTTTTTAATATACCCAGGGGAAGGCGATTCCTTAAACTCCTCCAAGAACATATTTCAGCATCTGACAGGCCTTATAGCCAGGGAATTCTCATTTTAATCTCATTAAAATTTCAGCTCATTTCTTCTTTTTATGTAGCTGTGTGTTATACAGCTGGTCACTGATTTAGTTATCCCACATGGTCTTTATTCCATCAGTTATTTCACATAAAGTCTTATCTGTCACCCATCTTATATATTTTGCATGCTGAGAGGTGGGACAGGATGATTCCTTTCAACTCTATTTTTATTTTGCCTCTATGTGTATGCAATTTATTTTATTTTGCAAAAAAATAAGCATCAAAAATGTATTTGCTTTTAATTCAGTTATTTCCAAAATATTTCATGAGTGATTTAATACTTTGAAAATCTTAAAGGGTGACTTAGAGTTCAAGAAGTTTCTTAAATGGGCACTTGGTAAGAACTTCCAGTTCTAAAACTTTTTTGCATGAAAAGTTAGTGAAAAACTATTTTTATTCAACAGGAACACATTAATCAGTGATTTATGAACACTTGATTCTGAACCAAGTGATGCAAAGAGGGTATACTAGAATTACTGTGATCCTACATCTTAAAAGGACTAATAAAGTTATACAGTATATGTCCTGATGATTAATAAAGATAAGCAGTGTGCTGGCCTCTTTTATCCTGAGGGAAAACCCATCTTTCACTTAGTTGCACCAAATATTATGGGAGAAGAACAGAACGTCTCTGTCCTCATTAGCCAAGCTGTGGAGTTACTATGTCAAAGTGATGCTATTCCCCCACCGACTCTGACCTGGTTAAAAGATGGCCGCCCCTTGCTGAAGAAACCAGGTCTCAGTGTTACTGAAAATGGGAGTGTGCTAAAGGTAAGGCTACAGATTCATTTACTTCTTATTTCTAAGATCATGGCTTTAGTGTTACCCCTATAAAAATAGTACACTATTAAACTTTACAAGTATCCTACTAAATTTATCCTCTAAAATTCTAGGAACCCTTCTGAGTTTTGTGATATTTTTTCTAATTTATACCTAGTAAGATTGAAATATTTAAATGTAAATTCATATTTGAAGGCAAAAGCCATTCAAAAAATGCTTCTAGAAAAATATGATAGAAACATTCTAAGGCGTGCATTGTTTCAGTCATCCAAGCAATCAGTGAATACCCATTCTAGGTGCTCTGCATAGGGATGCAAAAAAGAATGACACATTTATGCAAAATTTTCCAATTCTACATAAATATATATATTCTGTATACATACATATAAAATTATTTCCAAAATTATATAATATATGAAAATCTAGCAGCTTAATTGAAAAATGCAGCTAAGTGCTATAAGGCTCTAAGTTACTTACCCAGTGGATGATACAGACAGTACGTTTGGGAAAAATAGCGAAAAGTAAGGTTATGGTTGCCTAGAATAGTCTTGGATGGCTATTTGGCTTTTTATGGGTAGATGGGACAAAAGACCTGCTATGAACAGCAAGTAAACTCATGATACTGAAATGATTTAACAAAGTGAATTTTGGAAATAATGTTGACAGGGCTGATTTGAGTGAAATAAGAACTAACATGGAAAGTCAGCCTAAGGAATTAGGATTCAGGAAGCTAACAGGCCATTGGAATGTTTATAAAATTCTCATAATAACCCTATGTAGAATTGAGAGAATGGCTAAGTAATCTGCCCACAGTTACTAAGTGGCAGAAATAGGATTAGAACATAGAAGTATAACTTCAGAATCCATGCTGCTAACCACTATGCCACATGGCTTCTTGGTAAAAGAAAATTATCACTGTTAAACAAAGAGAGTCTTGAGAAGTGAATGAAAATTGTCAGCATGAAGGGAAGCTAAGAAACTTCCAGAAGTAGAAGTATAACGGAGAGAGTGGGAGGGAGCGTGTATGTGTGTTATCAGAGGCAAGAGAATGGAGTCTTTCAAAATTACAATCCTGTAGTGATGGAGCTGGTAAGGCTGGAAAAGGTCAGGGTCACTGATAGAGGAAGCAAGATGCGTCAGTTGAGTTATAGAGCGGGGAAGAGGCAAGAAGTGCTGCCCTTCTCAGCAGCAGAACCCAGAGGTCTAGAAAGCAGCTAGGATTCTCAAACCTCAGCTCTGACTGAGGTTTGATAGAATGATATCAATGAATGATATCACTGAATGATAGAGGGAGATGATTATATTAACACAAGTCCCAGCACTGCTCAGGGAGAGCGGTACATGATTAGAACTGTCTTCGAAATTTCAGTGAGGAGAGGAGTTCATTTCTTCAGAGCACAGATCCCAGTGGAGTTGGGAAGCCAGGAGAGAGGGAATGAAGAAATCCTGGGACCCCCTGAATCTCTACCACCAAGGCCATCAAGGCGCCCTGAAATGCATGGGTCCAGAGGAAGGGATGTAGGGAGAAGACGTCATGGAGATGAGAACTAGTGAAGACTGAATACTTTCGGTGATAACTGCAACTCCAATGATTCGCCCTCTTTTGACTATTCTAGCAATTGATTTCAAAGTTAGCCATCAATTATGTATTATTTATTATACCTCTTATAGTATCTTTTATTGTTATTTACACCTTGTTTATTATTAAACTCTTTTATGTTCACATGCTTTATATTATCAGCTAGATTGCAAACTCAAGACAGAAACCATATTATTACACTATATTTCTTAGTATCTTCTACCTGTAGTACCTAGTACAAGATTCTTAATAACTGCTGAAAGGTCTCAGAATAAATGATGGATAAGTATTCATATATGTTGTAGATAAATATATGGAAAATATTTACTGATATTCAATTATCTACCAAGCACCAAAATGGGTACTAGGAGAGTAAGACCAATTGAGTATAATGGTTGACTTGAAAGAGCTTTTAAATGTGATATAGAAGAAAGCAATAAACTAAGAGTAAGGGTGTTATTTCACTGAAGATGTCCTGGGCATAAAAAATTGTATATTTAAAGCCGTAAATAACTCATTCAAAGGTTAATTGTGGGGGTTTTTTGGTGCTATTTTATCTTAATCATATTTAAAAGACCTTTCTAGACCTTCAGCCACTAAAGTTAACGAGATTAAAACAAGGTATGACAAGGTAAGTGATAATTGTTGAATCTTGATAAGTATTGAACGTGGGTAATGAGCATATAGCCATCAATTTTATTGAGTTGGTCAAAAAGTTCATTTGAGTTTTTCATAACATCTTAAGTGAAAAACAGACCAGACTTTTTGGCTAACCCAATAGTATTTTCTCTACTTTTCATATGTCTGAAAAGCTTCAGAACAAACAAAAAATCAGAGATCACAGCAACATTAATATAAAACCCCCAATTAATTACAAAATATAAACTGTGGTTTCAAAGCATGATTTTGGTTTCAGATTGAAGATGCTCAGGTTCAAGATGGTGGTCGCTACACTTGTGAAGCCACAAATGTTGCAGGAAAAACTGAGAAAAACTATAATGTCAACATCTGGGGTAAGTGAGATCAACCCTTAAATGATTCAGCTTGTGGTTTGACCTTTCATTGTTTCTATCAGTTCTTAAACTGACAACCACATAAATAATACATAGATGGATATTAATTAATATGTTTAAATGATGCCGAGCTGTCCTGAATATCAGCTTATATACTTAATTCAAGGGCAACTAAATAGATATCCTGAACCTAAATATGTAGATCACTGTAACTGTGATGTTCTCCTCTCCTGGCTGATTAACATGCCCTCTAGCTTCTATAGCCAAGATCTGCTAATGATTGAGCATTCTCCATGGGCAGAGAGCATGTTGGTTAATTGAAAATGTCAGAAGATCAAATTACGTATGTGAATTTAGTGTGTGAGAAAGACAAAGAGCAATTGCAATTGGGAGTGGGAGATGATGAGGTTACTCTGCTGAGGAACGTGAAATGCTATAGTCAGTTGAAGTTTTAATAAGTGACTGGGATAATTTGTTTGTTACTAAGATAGTTTTTAGGAATAATTGCAATTTTTATGTTAGCTGTGGTTGTCTGCCAGTTGTTAAAAAGTGTTCCTGTTTCCCAAATAATCAACTTTTAAGTACTTGTTTACATTCATTTATAACATATTAAGCACTATTAATTTTGATTATATTTGTTTAAACATTTTAATTATTGAGATAATGACATGAAATATAACTTTGACGATAAAAGTTCATTAAAAACATTTTAAAATAAAAATAAGTAGAGGAAGTAATCTGATTCCAATGGAGAACAACTATTGTTTAAAAATACGCATTTACTTAGAGAATAGCTTGTTAATTATAAATCATTATCATTTAAAAAATCTTGAAAACTATGAGAAGTGTTATCATTTATCCTATAAAGGAATTCACTTACTTTTAAATAGTAAAATTTACTATGTAGTAAATTTATATTTATTACATATTAGTTACATATTGGGCTTCCCAGGTGGCTCAGTGGTAAATAATCCGCCTGCCGAGACACGGGATCAATCCCAATGTTGGGAAGATCCTCTGGGAGGGAAGTGGCAACCCACTCCAGTATTCTTGCCTGGGAAATTCCATAGACAGACGAGCCTGGCAGACTACAATCCATGGGCCTGCAAAAAGACAACTTAGTGGCTAAACAGCAAGTTACATATTACTGACTTTTCTTCCTACTTCCTTCCATCCTTTTTCTCCCTCTGTGTTTCCTTTACTTCCCTTCTCTTATTTCTCTCAAGTGGGAAAAATATTCATATACTTCCCAACATGGACAAGACACTGCTAAGTATTATCAAGTAAAGGTTGAAAAAAGAAGTGAAAAAGAAAAATTCGGAGTGATAATCAATTAGAAAGTGAGGTGAAGAATTCACTTTTAAAAAATTGTACAACAAAATATAATTTTATTTTTAGTTCTTTATATTTTTAAAGTTTACTTTATTGAAATACTGTTGATTTATCAGTTAGTTCAGTTCAGTTAATCAGTCGTGTCCGACTCTTGGCGACCCCATGGACTGCAGCACGCCAGGCCTCCCTGTCCATCACCAACTCCCGGAGTTTACTCGAACTCATGTCCATTGAGTCGGTGATGCCATCCAACCATTGAATCCTCTATTGTCCCCTTCTCCTCCTGCCTTCATTCTTTCCTAGCATCAGGGTCTTTTCCAGTGAGTCACTTCTTCACATCAGGTGGCCGAAGTATTGGAGCTTCAGCTTCAGCATCAATCCTTCCCATGAATATTCAGGACTGATTTCCTTTAGGATTGACTGGTTTGATCTCCTTGCAGTCCAAGGGACTCTCAGGAGTCTTCTCCAACACCACAGTTCAAAAGCATCCATTCTTCAGCTCTCAGCTTTCTTTATGGTCCAACTCTCACGTCCATATGTGACTACTGGAGAAACCATAGCTTTGATTAGATGGACCTTTGTCGTCAAAGTAACATCTCTGCTTTTTAATATACTATCTAGGTTGGTCATAGCTTTTCTTCTAAGGTGCAAGCATCTTTTAATTTCATGGCCGATTGCTTAGAGAGAGTAAAAAGAATATGTATAGAAGAGTACTGTGTAGATTGACTCTCACATACCATGTAAGAAGGAAGACAGAAAAATAAATTCCAGATGGGAAACTGAGTTGAAACATTTGTCAAAAAGGTGGGAGGAAAACTGGGTAAAGCTTCTCTTGTGGAAACTCAGGACAGTGGTGTTCCTAGAAGAAGAATGCAAATAGGAAATAGGTTGGACATGGATATGTGAATGGGTGAATGAATGCATAATGGCACACACATTGCAGAGAAGTCAAATGAGACATAAACTGTAAAGTGTACTTAACAGATGAGTAGACTTGTGCCTCTTAAAGAGGAAAGCAGTAGATGTAAGAATGAATGATAAAGGAAAGTTGAGGCTTAAAGACTGGATTCACTCAAAAATTATTTATGGTGTGACTCTGTGTTCTAGGCACTATGCCATGTGTAAGCATAGGTAGGTTCATAAGAAGGACAATGACACTGGTCACACAGAACTTAGAGCCTGCTGGTGTAGAAATACCTTTCAAAAGATAATTAAAATTGCCTCCTAAGAGTTATCACAGGAGATTTTGTGGGAAGACATAGCAAGGGGCTGGTGACATCTAACTGAGGTTTTAAGGATGAGTAGGTGTTAGCTTTCTGAAGATGGAAGTATAAAGACCTGGAGAACATTGTCTATATTCGGTGAATGGACCATCATTCACTGTGGAGCCTGGTGTGGCTCAGAAGAGAATAAGAAGATATAAAATTAGGTAGGAAAGAGTAAAAGGGGCATATAGAAGAGGACTTCTAAATCAATTTTAAAAGTATGGATTTGGTTCTAAAGGTGATACAGCACCACTAACAGGATTCAAAGGAGGACTGGGACATTCAGATTTGTATTTTAGGAAGAAAGCCAGTAAACTCTAGTTTTTTAGTATTAAATTAATTTTTTAAGTTTTTAAGAAAGTGAATTAATAGAATTATTTGATTACATTGAGAGGTATAGAAACAGGAAAGGGTAAAAGATGGATGTTGGTTTGGGCTGATCCGCTGGGCTGTGTGGACAGCAGCGTCCTCCCCTGGAGAAGGAACAAAGGTTCAGTTTAGGGCAAGTTGAGTTCGAGAATCCCTCTAAGGCACCCACATTGAGATGTTAAGTAGACAGATATAAAGATCATCAGCATCATTAATTATTAGACAAATGCAGGTTAAAACTACAATGAGATATCACCTCATACCAGTCAGAATGGCCATCAAAAAATCTACAAATAATAAATGCTGGAGAGGGTGTGAGGAAAAGGCAACCCTCCTACACTGTTGCTGGGAATGTAAACTGGTGCAGCCACTATGGAAAACAGTATGGAGGCTCCTTAAAAACTAAAAATAGAGCTACCATCTGATCCAGCAATCCTCCACCTGGGCATATAACTGGAAAAAAATATGGTTCGAAAGGATACATACATACCAGTGTTCATAGCAGCACTATTTACAATAGCCAAGACATGGAAGCAATTAAATGTTCATTGACAGATGAATGGATAAAGAAGAAGTGGTATGTGTATACAATGGAATATTGCCCAGCCATTAAAAAGAATGAAGTAATGCTATTTGCAGCAACATGGATGGACCTGGAGATTATCATACTAAGTAAAGTAAGTCAGACAGAGAAAGACAAGCATAATGTGATATTGTTTGTATGTGGAATCTAAAAAATGATACAAATGAACTTATTTACAAAACAGAAACAGACTTAGAGAATGAATTTATAGTTACCAGGGGGAAGTGGGGGTGCAAAGGGTAGATTCGGAGTTTGGGGTTGACATGTACATACTGCTATGTTTAAAATAGGTAACCAACAAGGATCTACTGATAATTAAATGTAGTCAGATATAAAAGTCCAAATCTCAGGGACTGTCTGCATTACAGATATAGGTTTTCAAATATTTGTATTAATGGAAGCCATGGGAGTAAAGTGCAGTATGGTTTGGAGGTCATGGATTTATAGTTGGTGGCAGTCTGTATAGCTGTCATTTTATTCTGTAGACATTTCATGTGTGGGATAGGTTATGTCAGAGTAATCTATAGAATTTATCCCAAGAAATGGTATTGCTGAATAGGAAAAGCAATGGTGTAGGGTAGTTGCGAATATTGGCAGAAGACCAGTTGAAATTATTGAACACAAAATCAAAGCTGGATAGTGAAGTAAGTAAAAGTAGTTAGCAGATTGAGTGACTTCTGAAAGGTTTAAGGACTTGAGATTCAATTAGGTCATTGAGTTGAGAGTTGGGAATACTTCAGTGAAGGAGCTGTAAGGATAGAAAGTGGCCTACATTTGTAAATTAACAGAAGAAATGTTCTAGATGGTGAGAAGTGTATGGTTTCTGATGGAGAAAGGGATGAGGATATGAATGAGCTGAGGGAACTGAGTAGTCAGATGTTTAGGCATGGCAATGGAGTTTATATATAACGATGGCAGGTCTTCAATGTGAAGAGAAGGGATGGAAACAAGTACCAAATTGTTCAGTGAAAGGAAAAAGAATGACAGGTTCACAGAGAGTGAAAAGAAAGAGAAAGGGGAGTAAATGGATGATCTGAGCCTCAAAGGAATAGAGATTTTCGTGGAGGTGGTTGAAGAATGGCTGGAAGCTGCATTTGTGGGTGAGGAGGATTCTCCTACTCCTCAACTCCCAAGAGCTTAGGAGAACAAGCATCTATCATGTGATAATACTGCAGCCAGAAGAGTGTCCAAGGGGAGAATTTGGCCAGCAAATGCAGACTCAGCCTCTTAGAGAAAAGTCTGGGTAGTCGATTCACCTTGAAGGTTCCAAGGAGAAGTTGGAGGCCAGTGGGGAGACAGATTGTGCAATCCAGGATCGGTAACGTATCTGTTTCTTAGATCAGATTCCTCACCTGTGTTTTTTATTGTTTAGTTGCTAAGCCATGACCAACTCTTTTGTGACCCTATGGACTGTAGCCCACCAGCCTCCTCTGTCCATAGGATTTCCCAGACAAGAATACTGGGTTGCCATTTCCTTTTCCAGTGAATCTCCTCCACCCAGGGATTGAACCTATGTCTCCTGCTTGGCAGGCAGATTCTTTACCTCTGAGCCACCTGGGAAGCCTTGCCTCTGTTCTTTGCTTTATGTTGTATGCCTGATGCTTTTTGATTCTGTCCAGCATCTGAGATATCAAGGCTCACAAGGTGCAAATGGCTGAGTGAAGTTTAAACTTGATAGATGTCTTCATTTTTCAAAGTTAGCATGTCTAAATATCCATACTATACTATATCATCTTTTTATGTTGTTCTGAGTATTTTGATAATTAAATTTGTTTGAGAAAATGGGAAATCTGCTATTACATACTCATTCTTATCTTACAATTGGCTTTTAATGTGATATTGATATGTCAGCTTCAAGTGCTAGATTATTTCTTCATTCCATTTGAGTGGGAACCTTTTCTTTTAACATGCAAAGCATTAGGGAAATTTTATAATTGTTTTTAAAATAGTGTTTTTCCTTTTTAAAAAAAATCTTTCAGTACCACCAAATATTTCTGGTTCTGATGAAGTTGCTCAACTTACAGTCATTGAAGGACACCTCATTAGTCTATTGTGTGAATCAAGTGGTATTCCACCCCCAAATCTCATTTGGAAGAAAAAAGGTTAGTTTTCATCTTTTGACATTTATATAATTAAGTATAAATATTAAATGAATTTATGTTTTATTTGACAAACATGCCAATTTATTAATAAACTCATTTGAAGTTTGCATACTAAAATATTAGACTTCATTCTTGCTTTATGCTAAATGTGTCACATGTGATAATTCTATACTGTCAAGGTGAAAATCTTCAGCTTTGAGACTACTTCCAAGAAGAAATTAATTTAAAGGGCAGCTATACTGATCATGAATCCACCATTCAATTAACTATTTTTTTCTTCTTTAAAATAAGTTTAAAAATTATTTTCTAAAGTAAGCATTTTTTGGTATATGTGACAGTTTTGTAATGTATGTTAAATTGAATTCTGAAGTTCAACAGATTTTCAGTTATTCATCAACAAATATGTGTCCTTTAAGTACCAGATCTTCTAAATTTTTAGCTGATTTAAGAAATAATTTTTGTTTTACTTAGAGATTTTTTAAAATTTTATTTTATGAAATATGTTTTCTTTAAATGCAATATTGATTGAAAGAAAAGTTTGCCGAAGATAGCCTTCTCTTCCTCCTCCTCCTCTTCTTCTTCTTCTTCTTCTTCCTTTTTGCATAGATTATTATACAGTACCCTCTGCCTTTTAAGTATGTGATCAGGAAGTAAATAAATATGTATGTGTATTCATTAGAAGTATATACACAAATGCCTTGTGTATTTGTTTCCCATTCTGCAACTTGGTTTTACTTGCAGGCTCCCCAGTGCTGGCTGATTCTGCAGGGCGACTCAGAATTTTATCTGGAGGCAGGCAGTTGCAGATTTCAATTGCAGAAAAATCTGATGCAGGGCTCTATTCATGTATGGCATCGAATGTTGCTGGGACTGCAAAGAAAGACTACAGTCTGCAAGTTTACAGTAAGTTATTGATTAGCCAGGCTTTGGCACAGTTAAAAAAAAAAAAAACTTTTCCATTCTTCTCTTTTAGTTTTTCTTCATATCTTTAAGATTCAAAGTAGTATAGTTATAATATATAGTCAGCCCTCCTTGACCCTCCTTATCCATAAATTCCACATCCATGGATTCAACCAACTGCATATCAAAAGTGTTTTTTTTTTCAATGTCCAATACATTTTTTTAAAAAAGCAAAACTTGAATTTTTCTGGGCATCATGCAACTATTTGCATACTATTTACATTGTATTTACAACTATTTACATATCATTATAAGGTATTATAATCTCATGATGATTTAAACTGTAACAGAGGATGTTCATAGGTTATATGTAAATGCTGTGCCACTTTCTATATAATGGACTTGCGCATCCCCAGATTTTGGTACCTGAGTCAGATCCTGAAACTAGTCACCTCTGGATATGCAGGGACAGCTATACCTTTCATAAGACCCACAAGTTTAAATTGTGTTGACATAACAAGAGAGCAGTTATTTATTTCTAGCTCGTGCTTATTCAGTTATACAGTTGTCCATTCTGCATCAACTCGCTGATGGCAGACTCACAATGTCGCTATAATTTGTTGGAGGCAGGGTGGTAGACGTGAAGTGGGGAGAATGGCATTGTATCGTTGGGTGTAGTTACAGTATGTAAAACTATCCATTTTTGTTTGTTTGTTTCCCTTAAACTTTTCTTTTGTATTGGGGTATAGCTGATTAACAATGTTGTGATAGTTTCAGGTAAACAGTGAAAGGGGCTCAGCCCTACATATACATGTATCCGTTCTCCCCCAGACTCCTTCAAATATCCCATTTTAAAGATTGGTTAATTTATGTAAAATTTTAAAGTATTTAAAATATTTACATTACCTCATTTAATCTCTACATGAACTATGATATGAGACAAAAATATGGCCTCCCTTTTATATCAGCAAAAACTTAAGCCCAGAGAAGTTTCCATGACTAGCTGAGGTCATATGACTTGTGTATGACAGGATTGGCACTTGAACACAGGATACTAACATGGGTCCATTTTCTTTCCCACACAGATATGTCTTTGAGTTTGTTTAATCTTCTTTCTTGGAATCAGGTTCCATTAGGTGAATTTAGCTGTAAGGTTACAGAATCACTGGCCATCGGTGGCTTAAACAAAGAGAGATTTATTTTCTGACATAATGAGAAGCTGAGGTTGGCAGTCACTGGAGTTGGTCAGCATCTTACTTTTATCAGGACAGGACGGGAGATCTAGGATCCGCCTGGTCCTCCTTTTGTGATCTCAAGATTCTGGTTTCTGTATTTGCAGTGTCAAGTCCACATTGAAGGCAAAAAGAAGGGAAGGGATGTTATCTTTCTCTTTTAGCAGGAGAGCAAAAAAATTCACAAATCTGCCCCCTCACTTTACCCCTGCCAGCAGACCTTCATTCATATTTTTTAGATCTACAGTGATTTGTTTGGTCACCACAATTTCTAAAGGCGGAGAAACAGTTTCTCCAACTCCTCTAGTGGGTGAAAGAAAGGAATTGGTAATGGACATTGGGTCATGAAGTATACTATCGTATTTATTTAAAATTAGTACTAGAAAGACTTATATAGGTTGGAGCTACAAATGATGATAAGTTCAAAAACTTATTTAATGTCTCCAAAGCAGGAAAAGTAGCTAATGGAGCTTTCTTTCCTCACTATACTGAGTTTAGGTATGAACCCATTTAGAAACATTAGAGAAGAATTCCACCTCTCAATATGTCAATGCCATGTCTACTAGTCCTAGGTTTTATCTTTGTAGTTAATTTTTTGACATAAAAAATGAATTTAACTTTACCTGATGAAAATTCTTACATAAGACTTGGACTTTCCAGGTGGTGCAGCATAAAGAATCTGCCTGCCAATGCAGGAGACACAAGAGATGTGGGTTTGATCCCTAGATTGGGAAGATCCCCTGGAGAAGGAAATGGCAACCCACTCCAGTATTCTTGCCTGGAAAATTCCACGGACAGAGGTGTCCGGCAGGCTACAGTCCACGAGGTCAAAAAAAGTCGGACATGACTGAGCACAGCACAGCACATACATCTGTACTCTGCCTTGTCTGAGGCAGACATTTCCTATTTCTTTTCTTTTTTTTCCTTCCCCAGTTCGACCAACTATATCCAACAGTGGTAGCCACCCTACTGAAATCATTGTAACTCGAGGAAAGAGCATTTCCTTGGAGTGTGAGGTGGAAGGTATTCCTCAACCAACAGTGAGCTGGATGAAAGATGGCCGCCCTTTGACCAAAGGAAGGGGAATGGAAATAATGGATGAAGGTCGTGTTGTTCAGCTGAAGAATGTTCATGTGTCTGACACAGGCCGTTATGTGTGTGTCGCTATGAATATAGCAGGAATGACTGACAGAAAATATGACTTAAGTGTACACAGTAAGTATAAAGAGGCTCCTTAAGTCTATTAACTGGCTGAATCTACAGCCTCCTGGATGGGAGATACAGACCTCAGGTGTTGAGTCTATTATTTTCTACTCATTGGAAAAGACTCCGATGCTGGGAAAGATTGAGGGCAGGAGGAGAAAGGGGTGACAGAGGATGAGATGGCTGGATGACATCATCAACTCAATGGAAATGATTTTGAGCAAATTCCGGGAGATAGTGAAGGGACAGGGAGGCCTGGCATGCTGCATTCCATGGGGTCGCAAAGAGTTGGACACAACTTAGTGACTGAACAACAACAATTTTCTATACTTATACCACTTCTTTAGATCAGTCTTATCACTTATCATTCTATGCCTGACCTCCCTTTTCTTGCTTTGCTGAAATAAGCATATATTGGATATTCTTTTAGAAAAGCACATTGTGAAGTCAATAATTATCTTTTTCAAATACTTTTGATCCAATGACATCCCAAGTAATATTACTTGAGTCTATGTTTTCCACATTAGCTGACTTGACAAGTATAAATCTAGATTCCTTACAGCTTACTGACTCAGCTTCAGTTGGGTATAAGTTGAATTGAAATCAGCTTTAAAATTCTAAATAATGAGCATAAATGTCAGTAGGAATTGATCAGACACACATGTACTCCTATCTATGTGTGACACCTATTTGTATGCATATGATTTGAGTTGGAGTTTTTAAATCTATAGAACCAATGGTAAATCTAATAGACTTAGTCTTCTAACTTAATTCCAGTTAAAACATGCATAAAGTCCAGTATAGTTTGCAAGCAATGTGTGAATCAAGCTTATGATTGAAAAGGAATCAGTCTTATGTATCTTTTAGTTAAATTGTGGGGGGTTTTTCATTCTTTTTAACAGGTGCTTATTGCATTATTTGAATATTTCATACTTTATTTGATCAATCCTCTAGGAAAGAACATTTAGGTCAGGTGTATTAACAAGAGTCTGTCGTAAAATTTCCTAGGCAAGACTGATGTTGAGAAATCAAGATCTCAGATTATGATAAATTCCAGTTGACTCAGTCCTCTGCTTGCTTCAATTCTGTGAGACCCTGAAAGTAGAGTGTCACTGGCCCTGCTCTGTACAGAAGGAGAACATGATGGAGGGGTAACTTTCCCTGACTACTGAGGGACATATAGATCCAAGCCTCTTGGGTCAATTTGACCTGCCACCCCATCCTTAGACTATCCTGATTGTACTCTGCTCTTCGCCCAAACTTGCCTTCTCAGCCTACTTCGTGTGTTTCACATGTTTCCACCCACAAGGCATACTTGCCCTCTAGGAGCTGGTCACTCCTGTCTTCTCTAGGCTTCTGGGTTCCCCCTCCTCTGCCCCTCTTAGCTGATCTCTGAGTCTCAGGCAGCTCCTTCACATTTTTACTTCCAGGAATGTCAGTCATGATCATCATCATCTCATTGTTGTCATTGTTTATTTTGCTGGTGTTGACCAGAAAATTATTTTTAAGAATAAACTATTTGGAATTTGGCCCTTTGTCTTACAGCCCCTCCAAGCATCATTGGAAACCACAGGACACCCGAAAATATAAGTGTGGTGGAAAAAAGCTCAGTGTCCCTCAATTGTGAAGCTTCAGGAATTCCCCTGCCTTCAATTACGTGGCTTAAAGATGGGTGGCCCATCAACCTTAGCAGCTCCCTGCGAATCCTCTCAGGTATTAAAAATTCTTGTCGCTTGGTAATCTGGTTAGCTTCCTGTGGCCATAGCTTCTCTTTAATTTCTCATATCTCCATGTTTTATTTTTTCCTTTTTTGAGCTAACTGCTTATTATAATATCCACTGATCATATTAAGAAAACACTTTGGAACGACATCAGAAGCTATAGGACAATGGGGAAAATCTTTAAATATCTCTGGATCCTTTTGAAAGAGTAATCTTGGCACTCGATTATTACTTAATTCATGGGGATGTCAGAGCATTCATGCTAGAATGAGTACAAACTAATTTGAAAAGTGAAGAATGAAAAGAAGTACTGGAATTGAAACCAGAGCCTAGAGGGTATAATGTTATATAACATAACTCAATATTCAAACAAAGTGTTTGAATTTATTCATGGCTGTTCTAAGTGAGATTTGTATTTCCAAGATGGATAGTTTCTTTTGAGCTAAGACTTCATCGTTATTATAGAAGATACTCTGCTGATTCCTCATCTAATTATGTAGGAAAATCTATTATCTTATTCTTTATAGATCAGTGTAAGTGTGGAGAGAGATGTCTTGGGGCATGCCCCTGGAATCTACACTTGGCTCCTTTCACTAATGACTTGGATACAGACTAAGAAAATAATCTCCCCAAGTTTTTGGGTAATAAAAAGCAGGGGTACTTAGAAGAATACCTAATGTGTTGAATGAAGACGTCTGAATTCAAACACATCTTACTCTGGAACTTCTGAATTAAACCTAACAAAATTAAAGTTAAGTAGACTCCTGTACTTGCATTCAAAAACTAGTGATGAAAATTAGGGTTTTGCTAAGAAATATTGCTTCAGAATTCTTCATATGAAAAGATCTCTGAATTGTGTTAGTGATTGAGTATGCATTAACAGTGTAAGGTGTTTTATGGCGAAAAACAAATACAGTGTTTTGCCACCTGAATATGTTTTTACCAGTAAGACATGACTGGTTGTATTCTGAACTTATCTTACTCATTAGGAAGATGTAAGAAGTATTTATTGACAATATTTTCATGGAGGATAACCATAGATGGCCAATGATTGCAAAATAAGCTATGTGCTTGATTCCGTTTAATCTGAAAAAATAAACTTTGTGTAACCTGATGATCTCATAGTGAAAATTACATTTAAATACTTGAAGAGCCATGGGGTAGAAAAGATTATGTTGGTTTTATGTAGTTCCAGAGGTTAAAAGTAATGCTAGTGTACGGAAAATTCTAGGGACAGATTTGGGTCCGAATACAAACAACTTTAAAAAAATATTTGTGTTGTTGAAAGTCAAGATGACCTATTCTAAGAGGTAATGAGCTCCTTGCCCCTAAGTGTATTCAAAGTTTAAATTCCCACTTTTGAAGGATTTTCAGAAAAGATGTTTTCCTTATATTTGAATTAGATCTAAATATTCTATTATCTATTTCTTCAAGATCTTGGTCTATAAATGATAGGGACTAAATGAGAAATGTACATTGCTGTAGTTATGATATTTATTGCCTATAATTAATTATATAAATGAAAATAATTATTATCAATATTTATTGCCTGTAATGGGCTTCCCAGTGGTCAAGAATCTGCCTACTGATGCAGGAGATGCAGGTTCCATCCCTGACTCAGGAAGATCCCCTGGAGAGCAGAATGGCAATCCACTCCAGTATTCTTGCCAGGATAATCCCATAGACAGAGGAGCCTGGCAGGCCTCAGTCCATGGAGTCACAGAGTCAGACACAGCTGAGCATGCATGCACACATTGCCTACAATACTAGATCTGTGCCCTCAGGCAAGTTACTTCACTTTGCTAACCTCAGTTCTTCACTTGTAAGTGAAGATATTAGTAGTATTTAGGGATTTTTATAAAGATGAGTTAATATGTATAAAGCAGCTAGCACAGTGCCTGCTTATGTCCTAAGCATCCAATAACATGTTTCCTTTTATTGTCATAGACAACCAGCTAAAAAGTTTGGGTCTCCCTATCCTGGGAAACTTTCCCATGTCCTACAGTGCATTCATTTTCTTGAGACTTCCATCCTCTCTTGATCTTAGAGAATGCATAGTGATGGCAAAGATTTTATGATAATTTGGTTACCAAAAACCTGAACACTTTATCTTCTCTTAAGAATATCCTTGTATTATTTTTGTTTTTTTTCCATTCTCAATTGCTGAAAAAGTAGGAAACTTTTTAAATATAACTACATCAGAGCTCCTGGAAATGAAAAAGTCAGGACAGAGTGAGGTGTTCTGGCCTATAATAGATTCAAAGGAGTAGTGTTTTGGTTTTATCATATAGTTTTGTTTTGCTTGACTAGCAAATGGAGATCCCTGAGCGAACACGTTAAAAGTATTTCACCTTGTGATGCTGCCAGAGGAGTCATTCACTTTTACAGTCTGAGCATGTGTGTTGTGCACTTGATGACTGAGAATCACATGAATGGCATATGACTCTCTCGTTCTTTGATCTGCTGCCCCTTTCTGTTTCATTAAGATTAGTTCTCCTGAGACGTTAAGTCAAGTTTTTCTGAAAGCAGTCCATTGTTGAAGGCTCTATCATTGTTATGAAGTTACCTGCCAAGAACAGATAGCTGCTATAAAAATTTAATAGGTACAAGAAATGTCTCCATCTAAGTCTAACTTACTGTCAAATCTTTTTTTTTTTTTTTTTTTTTTGGTCTTTCACTGGAATAAGGGATAGGACCAGGAAACAAAGAGAAAAGAAAGATCGTGAGATTTATGAGGTTAAGGTTTGCTGAGCCAGCAATGACTCATAAAAGTTGTATTGTTTTAATAATATCTCTCAACTGGCATCATAGTGTGGTCTCACGGTCTCACTAATCTGAATTAGTAGTGAGTGCTTGAATCTTTTCTTAATTAATATAAGTTTTTTGACATGTTTAGAGAATTTTTGTATTCAACTCTGCTTACTTAAATTTAACTGAGGAAAAAGACTGAATTTGGTAATCCATTTTGTCTAAGTAAGATGCTAGACAAAGTTCATCTTTCAGTGGGTTGAGGATAAGTAGGTTGCTTAAAGGAAAAAAAAGCTCAATGAGGACTTGCTGTGTTTATAAAAACAGAAAGCAGATGGAAATTCCTGATGAATTCAGATCCAGGTGAATATTTACATGAAAATTTTATGTTTAACCATTTCAATTGTTTTAGTTCAAATTCAGAGTACTAAGCAAAAATATACCAAATGAAAAATTATTACAAAATCTAAGAAGTGATTTACATTTTGTTCTTAGAAATTACTTCTCAAACGATTTCAAGGACTCTGCTCTTTCAATATGTTTCAGTCTCATTTGCTGACTCCTCTTTCCTTGATCCTTAAGAGGAATTTTCCTCCAAATCACACCCTTCAGCATATCAGTTTCATTCCCACTCTACCAGAATCTTTCTTCATTATGTAGAAGTTCAGACTATAAGAAGGAAAAAAATCAGAGTCATGCTAGTAAAGGGAGGTGACCCTCATAAACTTTGATATAAATAGCTCTAGAATTCCACGAAATTCAAATTGAAAACTGGTTGTCAGTCTTTATGGTTTCATCCATCCCTTATATAATTGATGTCATTCCTATCTGGGTTGTTGGTGTAGTGTTCTTTCTAATGTTTCCATTTCATATGTTCCATGGAAAACTGGGAATCTTCCTAAACATTGTCACAGTTATTTTTCTAAAGTATGAATCATACCATGACTTTGTTTGTTTACATACTTCCATAGCCTTTAGTGAACATAATAAAGCCTAAATTCCTTAACCTTGCCTTTGAGCACCCACAGAATCCTCAAAATTGGTCATACTCCAACTAGTCTCATCTCTCACTATCTTCTCCCCCTGTTGTTTTAGGTGCCACACCTACTTTCTACCTCTATAACCTCATACTCTACCTACAGTGGTATCTCTTGACTCCTTTCTGTGTTAAAGTATGCTTACCTTTCAAGATTATGTTCAAACATCACTTCTGTGAAACTCCATTTCTTGCTTGGTGTCACCTGGGTTTGTATTAACTTTCTTTGTCCATTAAACTGGAAAATTATTCTGAATTATCCATTCTGTTATATACAGCCTTAAAATGTGATATTTATAAAAAAGCTTGACATAAATATATTTTAAAGGACTTTGAAGTGAATTGATTAAATTTTACCAAAATTCAGCACTGCATGGCAAACTTGTAAAGTTACAGATTTCTTTTTGAGTCATCTGGTGGTTTGCTTCTCCAGGAGGTAGGATTCTGCGATTGATACAGACCAGAACAGAAGATGCTGGCCAGTATACATGTGTTGTAAGAAACGCAGCTGGTGAAGAAAGAAAAATCTTTCGACTTTCAGTATTAGGTATTTATACAGTTTACAATATTGACTCAGTGGACGTGAGTTTGAGCAAACTGCAGTAGATGGTGAAGGACAGGGAAGCCTGGCATGCTGCAGTCTTCAGTCCATGGGGTCACAAAGACTCAGACACAACTGAGTGACAACAACAACAGAAAAAAATAAAATTATCTTAAACACATTCTGGAAGCAGATTTAACATTTATCTGCAGCTTGATCTTATATTTATGTATTCTTTGGCCCCTGGATTGTGACTCTTGGCAAGAATTCAATGTCAGAATAGTTTGTATGTAATCGGTTGGATTAAAATGGCTGAAATGCCATGTCTTGTCAGTTCACAATTGTTGACCAGTGTTCTAAGAACGTGATAACTTTTTTAATGTGACTCTGTATCTGAATTGTAGAGAGAGAAATAAGTGTCTAATAGATTTTCTTACTTATTGACTTGCTGACATATTTATCTGGATTTCATGATTTACATATAATAAAATTCATTATAATTGAATTTATGACATGTAACTTTATAGTTTAGAATTGATCAAGCAACATGGTAACATTGTTCTAGTAAACAAATAATAATGAGAATTTGGATTGTTTTAAAGGGTACAGCCTAATAAAAAAATATAAAAGAGATACCTATAAATAACCAAACTGCTTTTACAATTGTTCCTTTTTCATTCTTTCTTTTTTTTTTAAGTACCACCTCACATCGTGGGTGAAAATACATTTGAAGATGTGAAAGTGAAAGAGAAACAGAGTGTTACACTGACTTGTGAAGCGACAGGTAAGGGGCTCATCTCTTAGATTCCTTCCTCAGCTCACTGGCTATTCATTGCCTTCAGTTACATCACAATTAGTTGAGAAAAATCAAGCATTTGAAATTGAATTCTAAACCAGTATAGATGGTAGAAATATAAGAGGAAATCTTTCAGATTCTATGGAGATAAAAAGGAAATTCTTAACAGTGAAAAAAGGAGGGGAGAGAAGCATGGAACAGAGACAGAGAAAGAAATACATTCTGGTCTTTTCTTTGAATTAGGTAAATTTTTTTTTTTTTTACTTCTTCTGTTTGTGGGTAGGAGTTTTCTGTCCCACCTCCTGTTATTTTTTTCCTTCCTTCCCTACGTTTGTACCTTCCTTTCCTTTTTACTGTTTTCTTCAAAGAAATAATTTTGGTGAAAGGATAGCATCAGTAATAGTTACCCACCATCAATTATGATCAAAATTGTCACCTTTAGTTAACATGTTTGTATATGATAAAGAGAATGGAGATGAATAAAAATGAAAATTCTAAAGCCAATTTTACTGGCTTTCCCCATGAATCATTGTGTTGTATGTAATACAAATAAATCTATGAGAGAACATTTCTGAGACCATCTCTTTAGTGAAGACATGACCTTGCAGTTTTAATGGAACAACTGGAGCAGCCCATACATTTTATAGAAAGTAAGAGTTTTAAGGAAGATTCAATTAATTTATTGCTTTGTTGTTTAGATGCCCTATAATACATTTATGAAAGCAAGGAAGTATTTTCATTTTAGAAAGGCAGATATAAAAACTGTCACATATACATTGTGTAACCTGTTTTCTTTTTTTTTAGAATGATGTGGTAACGACTATGCATAGAGACTATCTGCCTAAATTTTATAACATCTTATCTTGAGCCTTCTAGCTTCTTAATGTTGTCATTTGGTTTTTAGAAATTCCTTTTTTATTTTTGTTTCATCAAGATATAATTGATATATAATATTGCATAACTTTAAGGTGAACAACGTAATGATCATCCACACACACAGAGAGACTACCACACTGTTAACATCCATCACCTCACATAGCTGCACACTTTTTTTGTGATTAGAACTTCTAAGATCTACTTTCTTGCAGCTTTCAAGTATACAATAAGTATCATTAACTGTAATCATGATTATTATCTTGTTATTAGAATTTTGTGCTTTTTGACCACCTTCACTTATTTATCCCACCTCCAACCCCCTACCTATACAATCACTAATGGGTTCTCAATTTCTGTGAGTTTGATTTTATTAGACTCTGTGTATAAGAGAGATCAGACCATATTTGTCTTTGTCTGACTTATTTCACTTAGCATAATGTCCTCAAGGTTTATCCATGTTGTCACAAATGTTAGGATTTCCTTCTTCTTCATGGCTGGATAATATTAAAATATATATATATATATATATATATATATATATATACACACACACACACACACACATATATAGTATTTAATATTAGTATTATATATTGTAGAATAATAGTATTTAATAATAACATTAAATTATATGTATAGTTTTTCATAAGTCACATTATCTTTATCCAGTCATGTATCTATGGACACTTAAGTTATTTCCTTGTCTTGGCTATTGTGAATAATGTTGCAGTGAACGTGGAAATGCAGATGTCTCCTTTGAAATAGTGATTTCATTTTCTTCAGATTGTTGGACACATAGTAATTCTATTTTCAGTTTTTTGAGGAACTGTGATACTGTTTTCCATAGGGGTTATACCAATTTACATTCCCTCCAAAGGTGTACAAGGATTCCTTTTTTTCACATCCTCATCAACACTTGTCATTAACTGTAATTAAAAAAAATTTTTTTTTAATCGGACTGTAGTCGACTTACAACGTGTTAGTCTTAGGAGTATAGCAAAGTGAATCTGATATACATATGTCCACTCTTTTTCAGATTCTTTTCCCATACAGGTCATTAGAGTATTGAGGAGAGTTCTTTGTGCCATCCAGTAGATCCTTATTAGTTATCTGATTTCTTTGTGCCATATAGTAGGTCCTTCCTAGTTACCTATCTGATATATAGTAGTGTGTATATGTCAGTCCCAGCCTTCCAATTTATCCCTCCCCTCTCTTATTCCCTAGTCACCATAAGTTTATTTTCTACATCTGTAACTCCTATGTTTTTGGTAATAGCTATTCTAACAGGTGTAAAGTGTTATCTCGTTGTGTTTTTGATTTTTATTTCCTGGTTGATTAGTGACATTGAACAGCTTTTCTTGTACCTGTCAGACATTTGAATATCTTCTTTGCAAAAATATTTATTCAGGCCCATTGCCAAATTTTTAATTGAATCCTTTGTATCTTTGTGTGTGTGTGTGTTTTGCTGTTGAGTTATATGAGTTCCTTACATATTTTGAATATTAACCACTTTATCAGATAGTGGCTTGCAAATATTTTTCCTGTCTTATAGTTGCCGTTTCATTTTGTTGATGGTTTCTTTGCTGCATAGAGTTTTTTAGTTTGATATAGTCCCATTTGTTTGTTTTTGCTTTTGTTGCCTATACTTCTGGTGTCATATCTCAGAAATCATTGCCAAGACCAGTGTCAAAGAGCTTTGTCCCTGTATTGTCTTTGAGGAGTTTTAGAGCTTCAGGTCATACATTTAAGTCTTTGATCCATTTCAAGTTAATTTTTATACATAGTATAAGATATGGATCTAGTTTCATTCTTTTGTGTGTGAATATCTGGTTCTTCCACCACTATTTATTGAAAAGAATGTTTTTTTCCATTGAGTATTCTTGAACCTCCTGATTGAATATGTATCAGTTTATCTTTCTATTTATAATTTTGTTCCGTTGGGCTATGTGTCTTTTTTGATGGAATACCTTACTGGTTTGATGATTGGAGCTTTGTAATATAGTTTACAATGAGGCTATGTGATGCTTCTTGCTTTGTTCTTCCTTCTCAGGATCACTTTGGCTATTGAGGGTGTTTTGTAGTTTCAAACAAATTTTAAGATTTTTTTTTCTGTATCTGTTTAAAAATAAAATGCCATGGGAATCTTCATAGGGATTGTATTGGACCTATAAACAACTTTGAGTAATATGGACATTTTAACAATATTAATTCTTCCAGTCCATGAATACAAGATATCTGTCCATTTATTTGTGTCTTCTTTTATTTATATCATCAGTGTCTTATAGTTTTCAATGTAGGGATCTTTCACTTCCTTGATTATACTTTTTCCTAAGTATTTTTTTGTTTTGATGCTATTTTAAATGAGATTTTAAAAAATTTCTTTTGCAGATAATTTGTTGTTAGTATATAAAATGCTACTGATTTTTATCTTGATTTTGTATCTGAAGCTTTACTGAATTTGTTAATTAAATCTAACAGGTTTTTTTGGGTGGAATCTTTAGGATTTTCTCTATAATCATGCCATCTACAAACAGAGACAACTTCTGATGCCCTTTCTTTTTTGTGTGTGATTATCTGGCTCAGATTTCTAATACTGTGTTGAATAGGAATGGTGAGAGTGGGCACTCCCATCTTGTTCTTGGTCTTAAAAAAAAACTTTTACTCTTTCACCATTCAGTATGATGTTAGCTGCAGAGTTGTTATATGGCCTATTTTATATTGAAGAATATTCCTTCTATATATGACTTCTTGAGATTTTTTTTTTACCATGAACAGATGTTGAATTTTGTCAAAAGCTTCTCTGCATCTACTGATACAGATATGTGATTTTTATCTTTCATTCTGTTGATGTGATGTATTATATTTCTCTGTGTCTTGAACCATCCTTGCATCCCAGGGATGAATCCCATTTGATCGTGGTGCATGATCCTTTTAATTTAATGTTGAATTCCATTTTCTAGGTTTTTTGTTTTTTTTTTTTTTTTTAGAATTTTTGTTTTTGTATTCATCAGGGATATTGGCCTGTAGTTTTCTTTCTTACCTGACTTTGGTATCAGGGTAATGCTGGCCTTCTCAAATGAGTTGGGGAATGTCCCCTTGTCAATTTTTTAAAGAGTCTGGAAAGAATTGATATTAATTCCTTTTTAAACATTTGGTAAAATTTATCACTGAAACCATCTGGTCTTAGCTTTTCCCTATTGGGAGGTTTTAGATTTCTGGTTTAATGTCCTTATTAGTAATTGGTCTGTTTAAAATTTTCTGTGTTCTCATAATTTAGTCTTGGCAGGTTTTGTATTTCTAAGAATTTATTCATTTTCTCCTAGATTGTTCAGCCTTTTGGCTATAGTTTTGGAGAGTAATCTCTTATGATTCTTGTAGTTCTGTGGTATCAGTCGTAATGTCTCCTATTTCATTTGTAATCTTATTTATTTTGATCCTCTCTCTTCTCTCTCTTTTTTTCTTAGTCTAGCTAAAGGTTTGTAAATTTTATCTTTTCAAAGAACCAGTTCTTAGTTTTATATCTTTTCTGTTGTTTTCTTGTACTCTATTTCATTTATTTCTGCTCTAATATCTAATTTATTTCCATTTAAGAATGCCATTTTTAATTTCTTAGAAGACTGGTCTGGTGGTGGTTTTTGTTTTTGTTTGTTACTCTCAGCTTTTGTTTGCTTGGGAAAATCTCTTATTCATATTTTGTCAGCTTTAGTATTCTTGGTTGACAGGCTTTTTTTTCCCCTCAATATTGAGAGTATCTTAGGCTATTCTCTCTTAGCCGGCTAAGTTTCTTATGAGAAATCTGCCTACTCTTACGGGAGTTCCCTTGTATGTGATGTGTTGCTTTCCTCTTACTACGTTTAAAATTTAGTTATAATGTATTTAAATGTAGCCCTTTTTAGTTCAGCCTATTTGGGATCTTTGGGGACTCATGAATGTAAATGTTTATTTGGGGAAGTTTTCAGACATTATCACTTTAAATATACTTCCTCTTCCTTTCTCATTCTCCTTTCCTTCTGGGATTCCCATAATGTGAATATTGCTTCGGTGATAGTACTTCGTAACTCCTGTAAGGCTTTCTTCATGTTTCTTCATTCTTTTTTTCATTTTGATCCTCTGATTAGATAATTTCAAATCTTCTAGTTCACTGATTATTTCTTTTGTTTGGTCAGGTCTGAAGTTGAGGCTTTCTTTTGAATTCTTTAGTTCGGTCATTGTATTCTTTAGCCCTAGCATTTGTTTGTTTGGTTGTAGGTTTTTTGGTTTTTTTTTGTGTGTGTGTGTGGTTTCTATTTCTTTGTTGAACTTCTCATTTTCTTCATGCATTATTTTCTTACTTTTGTTTACTAGTCTTCTTTAAGAGGATTATTCATAGACCTCCACATTTTTAGAGTCAGTTATTTTGTTATTGGAGCTTTATTAGTTTCCAGTGAAGCATCATGTTTAACCAATCCCTTGCACTGGTATCTGCACACTTGAGGGTCTCCATTTCCAGACTAAAAGTTTGCTTCAGCAGAGATAGTTCTTCACCATGCAGCTCAACTTGGGATTCTGTCTGGGTCAGCTGGTAGCATGCTTGTACAGATGTGCCTTTCTGTCAGGGTTTCTATTTGGGTGAGGCCCACTGTCTCTTCCTGAGATGTGAGGTCAGGACACAGCGTGCCATGTGTCCTATACTCAGCAGTTAGGTGAACCTGTGAGTTTGCTTTCCTGCCCTATTAGGGCTATAGAACAGACTTCATGGCCAATACAGTGGGGCCTTAGTATATCATCCTCATCCACTTTCCTAACAGAACTTGTTTTTATAGTTTTACATTTTCAAAAATAGAAAATTTGAGCAATTTAAAACAGTATTTTTAAAAGTCTCATTAAAAATACAAAAGGTATTTTTTCTAAAGGCTATAAATATTAAAGGAATAATACTATTTATTTCTATCTTTCTACCTATCTGTATATCTATGCTAGAATCCTGATACAAACACAAAATACCTGGTTGTTGAATTGTTTAATTAAAGGCTTTCCTTATTTGCAGCTTTCCCTCAAAAATATGAAATCTTTAGAAATTTAATATGCATATAAAGGTATTCATGAGTAGCAATTTTAGTAAAAATGCATGCTCCATTCTTTTTTAAATGTATTTTACTATGAAAATATTTAATTGTAATAGCATAAGGTATGGTGTGTGTGTGTGTGTGTGTGTGTGTGTGTGTGTTAGTCATTCAGATGTGTCTGACTCTTTGCAACCCCATGGACTGTAGCCCGCGAGGCTCCTCTGTCCATGGACTTACCCAGGCAAGAGCAATGGAATGGGTAGCCATAGGGATCTTCCCGACCCAGGGATCAAACTCAGGTTTCCTGCATTGCAGGCAGATTTTTTACCATCTGAGCCACCAGGAAAGCCCAAGGTGTGGTATGAATTTAGTTAAACACAAAGACTAATATAACTATTTCACTTGTATATTTTTAAAATATAAGCCTGATTATTATTGTAAATTTGCTTATGTTTGCAAATTTATTTTTAAATGAATTAGCTATTCCATTCTTTTAGAAGTGGAATAATTAAAAAGGGAAATGAATGAAAAATGCATCCTCTTCTTTATTTTTTAATTTTGTATTGGAGTATAATCCAGAGAAAACCGTAATTTGAAAAGATACATGTACCCCAGTGTTCATTGCAGCACTATTTAAAATGCATCCTTTTAGTTACCAATTGTAGATGTGATAATTAGCCAACTCTCAGAAATGTCTTTTTGTTACAGGGAATCCAGTACCAGAAATAACATGGCATAAAGATGGTCAGCTTCTCAAAGAAGATGACACTCATCATCTTATGTCTGGTGGTCGTTTTCTTCAAATTACGAATGCCCAAGTGTCACACACTGGAAGATACACATGTTTGGCTTCTAATACAGCTGGTGACAAGAGCAAAAGTTTCAGTCTTAATGTGTTGGGTAGGTGTAAGCATTGCTTCAAATCTTGAAGCATCAGCCATGGCAACAAATTAAATTCTCTTCTTTTATTGTTTAGTTAATATTTCTACCTGGACAGAGCTTGTTACATTTGCTGGTTTCTTTCATTAATTAATTTATACATTCATTCATTCCATTTGGCATACCTACTGTTTCCAGGTGCTGTGTTTTGTGCTAAGCACAGTTATGAATGAGATATACATTAAATAAACAGTAATAAAGGAAAAACAAATACTGGTCAAAGAAAAGCAGGTCAACAATGAAAGGGGCTCAATGTGTGAGATATTTTATCATTTCTTCGGGGGATTCTGCCGTTATTGGTAATTGTACATACTGGAATCTCTGTTGGTAACTAAGATGAAGAACAGATGTGGACAAGCTCATCAAACTTTTATGCTTGCTCATGAGTGATAATGAATTAACACAATCCCTTGTGAGGCCGAAGGGTTAAAACAGCATTAAAATGCTTTTATTTTAGAAGTGTGTTTCCTCTGTCTTAAAACACATCATCTCTTCTTCCCTTTGCTAACATATAGCAGAACTGGGAGCTGCTCCCACTGGGGTCAGCAACTGCTGTAGATTTTCTTTTCCTTCATATAGCATGCTGCTCCTCTATTTTTATTTGTGTTTATCTATGTCGTTTGCTAACTCACTAATACCTAGAAAGTCTTAGAGGATAGTGCTATGCAGTAAATTACATTGAAATTGCAAATTTAGGTTTTTAACCATTTGATTAGTGATTCTTTTTCCCAGCTAAATTCCCTCCTCTTGAGATTAATATGCGATGTGTAAATTCTATATTGAGTCAGTGATGAACTGTGAAAATTCCTCGGTTAAAGAGTATACTGAGACCACAAGTGTAGGTTTTAAATCTCAAATGGTTTCCTTCTCATTTAACACAGATCAGTTGTATATTTGAATATCAAGCCCTTTGAACTCAAGAAAAACTATACCATGAAAACAGATGGACTAAGAATGATGAAATAACTGTACATTCAGTTTCTGTAGCATTAAAGTTATACTTAGGTCTCAGGAATGACATTAAAATAGAGTCCAGATTTCTGCTCACATTAGAAATTTAAAGTGCACCACCTAAGGATATTGCATAGATTACTGATATCAAAACATGTTTCATTCCACTAAAAAAAAAACTGATTATAATTGAGGAGGCAAATTTTTGCGGTTTTTTAATTTCTTTACTTGTATGTTGTGATACTTACTGGCTCGACTAGTGGAATAGCTCGTCTCATACACGATACAGTCCTCAAGCAGTTTACAGTCTAGTCGAAAGTAGAAGAGACAGGTAGGCCAGAAAAGTTAAGTCAGAATAATGAATAATGTATAAGTAAGTGTCAAATGAATACCCTATATATAAGTAATAATTATATAAAATATAAGCTCCCTAAGGCAAAACAGTTTTTATCTTGAAAAAATATAGCCCCAGCACCTAATATGTTATGTATGGATCAATAACGAGAGTTCATGAACCAGTTGTCCTATAACAAACTCATCTTCCCTGCATGCCCATCAGTGTTTGAAGCCCTGGATTTCCTCCCCTCTGCTGAAACCTGTTGCTTCTCTTAGAGCCCTAAATTCTTCATGACCCCTTCCTCCCACCACTGATTGACCCCCCAGTGCTGGCTTATGCCCAAATCCTAGCCCTGTCCTCTGGAAACCGGATTTCAAACTCGTTCCAGCTCCTTGCAGTAATTGAACTCTGACTCCTCCCAAGAGACATCGGCTCCCTGGGGATTCTCTCCAGTGAAGATCACTTATTCTTTGCCACAGGCATCTTAAGTTATATTATCTGACTATATTCTTTCCTGCACTTCCTACTCACTTCCTGGTTATTTATTTCTTGCCATTCTCATTCATTCATTGAAGATGAGGGATCTAAATCACAGTCTTCTTTTCACCAACTTCATATAAAGCTAAGGCTGTTTAAGTGTGTATATTTGTAAGTTCCAGTCTACCCAGCCATAATTCAGTGTTTTTACTCTTTCTTTTCCCAGAGGGTGAATTATCTTTTTTGTTCACAGTTATTGCTTCTGCCCTTCATCCTGTATCTTGTCCCCCTTCTTTGGTCTGTCAGTCATACCCACTGTCTGCCTTACTTCCAGCTTCATCTTCTGTTGCCTCCATCACTTCATATAGTCAACACTCTGTCTATACATCTTATCCCACTAAAAACAAGCTTCTGCCCACACCATTCTTGATACTACTGTTGGAAGACTACCTGTTGTTAGATCAAACATTGTTCAATTCTTATGTTAATGTTTGGATCCCCTAATGATGTGTCCCTTTCTCCTGGACACTGTCCTTCCCTAGTTATCCTTGCATACCTTTGGTTGCTCTCTTTCTCGCTCCTTTATGAACTCTTACTTAATCCATCTCTTAAACGTTAGGTCCCCTTATGTTTCATCCTTATTTCACTGCTCATTTTACTCTAGTCTCATCAGGTAACAAATTTAATTCCCCAGAGGTTTAATTATCATTTCCTATCAACTGGAGACTTTTTAAAATCCATACCTGCAACCCAGATCTTTCTCCCAAGGATCAGATTTCTATATACAATTACTTGTTGGACGTTTCTACCTGGAATTCTCACAAGCACTTAAAATGTAAGATAGACTGAACAAACCACCTTCCCCTCCTGAATGTGCAAATCTTTCCATATTTTCTCTTTGTTTTGCCTCAGTGCAATTTGCCTAGGTTCACTCCCAAGCAAGAAAATTGGAAGTTACCTTTGACTTTGGTTTCTTAACCCATTAAATTCTATCATCAAGTCCTGACAGTTGGCTTTCTAAATCCTTCTTTAGTTGTCCCCTCCTGTCTGTTCCTTTCTGCACTGCTCTAGTTCAGGCCCTCATTATTTTTGTTTTAGAAAATAATATTTCTGTATATTCTCAGAACTGGATTAGAAGTTTCAAACCTCATTCAAACTGTTTTTTTTTTCCATTTATTTTTATTAGTTGGAGGCTAATTACATCATTACAGTAGTTTTTGTTATACATTGAAATGAATTAGCCATGGATTTACATGTATTCCCCATCCCAGTCCCCCCTCCCACCTCCCTCTCCACCCGATCCCTCTGGGTCTTCCCAGTGCACCAGGCCCTAGCACTTGTCTCATGTACCCAACCTGGGCTGGTGATCTGTTTCACCCTAGATAATATAGATGTTGCAATGCTGTTCTCTTGAAACATCCCACCCTCGCCTTCTCCCAGAGTCCACAAGTCTGTTCTATACATGAGTCTCTTTTTCTGTCTAACACATATATATGGACTTTAGAAATATGGTAACGATAACCCTATATGCAAAACAGAAAAAGAGACTCATGTATAGATCAAACTGTTTTTAATTACCAAGATAATAAATTTTTTAGACTTTTAGCAGTAATACTAGATGCCAGAGAACATGGAACTATATCAAAATTTTGAGTGAATATAAATTAGAAATCTAGCATTCTATTCATGCTAACTCAAACAAATAGAATCAAACTGTCATAAGTTTTTTAGCTAGGCAAAATTTCATAAGTTTTCTAAAAAATACACATTATACATACTGTATATGTATATATATATGGGCTTCCCAAGTGGCTCAGTAAAAAGTCTGCCTGCCAATGCAGGAGATGTAAGAGACATGAGTTTAGTTCCTGGGTTAAGAAGATCCGCTGGAGAAGGAAATGGCAACCCACCCCAGCATTCTTGCCTGGAAATTCTCATTGACAGGGGAATCTGGCGGGCTATAGTTCATGAGGTCACAAAGAGTCGGGCATGCACACGCACGCACACACACACACACACACACACACACACGTATATGTATATGAAAGCTTTATTGAAAAATACAAATGCCCGGGTATTGCTTTTTTTCCTCCAAAGCTCCAGATGTGTTTCTAATGAGCACCCATGTTTAAAAACAACAGGACTATATGATGATCTTCTACTTTTATATAGTGTGTTTCACTTTTTCTATTTCATATTCAGTGCTCTCATTTCATTTAGTTTATGTTTTCCAATTTCTCTCTCTCTCTCTTTTTTCTTTTGATGTTCTTTCTCATGCTTTTCCCAAGTGTAGTAGAAAAGCTTTCATAATCTTTTATGGAACAAGTGTACCTATCTTTCTCTTGCTTCCAAACTAACCCCTTTGAGTCCAAACTCTGTGTATTTCCTATATTCTCTGTATATTTCCTGCTTGCTCCTCATTGTTTACACTCCTCTGCTCCCAATGTGCTCCTGCCTCCTCCTACTCTCCTTTCTTTCATCTTCTAACCAGTACCAGTTCTTTGAGGCTGACTTTGAAATCTGCCCCTTTAGGTGGTCTTCCTTGATGAGAGTCCTCTCACAACCCCGCACCTTAGATTGGATTGATTGGATGCTCTGGTGCTGCTCTGTACTGCGATTTCCATGATTGTCCACACTGCAGTGTGTTAGGATTCCCTTTTATGTGTCATCTCCTCCATCACTCTGTGAGCTTTTGAAAGTTCTTACTGCTATTGTGTAGAATGAGAACAATAACCAGTTTTTTCTATAGTTGTTAGGGAGTGGAATTATGCAAATAAGTACTTATAGAAACTTAGAAATGCACAAATAAAGAAGTTTCTGAGTCTATTTCTTGGATTAAATTTTAAATCTTTTTCAGTATCTCCTATAATTGCTGGTGTTGGTAGTGATGGCAGCCCTGAAGACGTCACTGTTATCCTTAACAGCCCCACATCTTTGGTCTGCGAAGCTTATTCATATCCCCCAGCCACCATCACCTGGTTTAAGAATGGAACTCCTTTAGAATCCAACCGAAATATCCGTATTCTTCCAGGTAACTAGCTTACTTCAGATACCCAAGATGTGTTTGTGCCACCTACTTTTATAAAAAAAAAAAAAAACAGAACCATTGGCTATTTTTATATAAACACGTTGTTCGTGGTACTATGGCTATCTTATTTTTTAAATTTTATCTCTATATCTTGTAATCTAGGGTAATAAAATTACTTTTTGAAAGAACAATAAAGTAAATAAAAGGCAAGTAAATAAATACTACAGTGTGATTAATTGCTTAAATATAATATGGAATACCAAAAAGGGTAGAAATTCACTTCTTGTGAAATTGAACCTTGAAGGTTAGTATTTTGATTGACAGAGTTTGTTATTCCAAAACAGAAAGCATTTAAAAGTATGATCACTGACTTTAAGAAATTTACAGGGATAATACATGTGGAAGGAAGTTCATTAACAGTAGGAATCCATGGATAATCATGGGTTATGAATAGTCATGTTTTTGTGTAGTTGCTAAGTCATGTTTGACTCTTTGCAACCTCATGGACTGTCGCCCACCAAGCTCCTCTGGCTATGGGACTTCCCAAGTAAGAATACTGGAGTGGGCTTCCATTTCCTTCTCTAGGGGATCTTCCCGTCCCAGGGATTGAACCTACATCTCTTGCATTGGCAGGCATTCACAGGATGATTTTTTTATTGATAGTCGTAGAGTATAATAAATGAGGTAGTGACAAGTTTTATAAGAATGAAAAAGGAAATGGCCACCGCAGGCTGAAGTGGTCATGAAATGGTTTGTCATAGCCAGAACTTGAACCAAACCTTCAAGAAAGTTATAGAACTTTGTTGGTTGGAAATGAGTTAGGGGAGATTTCAGATCCATCAGAATGACTAGTATGGGAAAAGTAGAAGGTAAGAATGCCCTGTCTACATGCAGGTAATAAATAATAAAAATACTCCTTACCTCCCTCCTGAGTAGACTGTGTGCACAGGTATATATGTCAGGGAGGAGGGCATGCAGGACATAGATCAGAATGGAATGTTGGAGTCTTGTTTTGAATGCCTAGATTTAAGAGTTTTGACTTTACACTTTAGTCAGTTGAAAATCATTTAAGATTTTTTGGAAGAAAGATTATAATGAAAAACTGTGTTTTAGGGACTTCCCTGGTGGTCCAGTTGCTGACTCCACAATCCCAATGCAGGGGGCCCAGGTTCAATTCCTTGTTAGGGAACTAGATCCCGCATGCTGCAACTAAGAGTTCGCATGCAGCAACTAAGAGCTAGCACAGCAAATAAGTAATTTTTTTAAGCTGTTTTAGCAAAATCAGTCTTTACTGATAGGCCAGGTAGATGAAAGGAAGAAGATGACTAAGGCAGAAGAACTGTCTGTAGAGACACATGTACACCCATGGCTGATTCATGTTGATGTATGGCAAAAACCACCACAATATTGTAAAGCAGTTAGCCTCCAATTAAATTAATTAATTTTAAAAATGCTAAAAAAATAAAAAAATAAATAAAAACACTAGTTATAGTGTGTGCAGAGAGGCAGGGGAGGGTCAGAATGAGCATGAAGAGTTATTACCACAGCAGACCACTGAGGACTTACCAGTCTATATTGTACTTTGTCCATCTGTATTGTAGTTTGTTTTGTCTATTGTAGAATCAGCATAGAGAAGAATAAATAGGTAAATAGTAAGAACTAAAACTTGTGGTTTGTGCAAACCCCACTGCCAGTGTGACTTCAGAGGTTCTTTGGTGTTCCGTTGCTTTCCAGGAGGCAGGACTCTGCAGATCCTAAATGCACAGGAGGACCATGCTGGGCGATATGCTTGTGTAGCCACGAATGAGGCAGGGGAGATGGTAAAGCACTATGAAGTGAAGGTCTACAGTAAGTTCTGAAAGAAAACTACGTTCCAAGTTTTCTTCAGGTTTTCTAACTTTCTCAATTCTGTTTTTACTTCTGGGTTCATAATTATCTGTATTCATCATTCAAGTTGATCATTTATGCAACTCTCTTCATTAAGATGGAAGTTGAATTAAACTTTGTGCCCATGACCTCAATCACTTCAAGATGTGAAAAGCCCACTGAATCTACTCACTGCCATTTTGGAGAACTTGTCAGGAGCACTTTCTTAAGTTCCTCTATTTTTTTCTTATGAGTTACCCTCTTCTCAGTTTTGCTGTGTAGAGGTACCTTCATGCTCAAAACTGTTCCTTAACTGTACATGCTTTATTCTGCAGCCTCAGATGAGTTTGTCAGTGACTTTGGGCTGATCCACTGTACACTGATTTATTAAAAAAAAAAAACAAAAACAAATAGTAGCATTAATAAGGACTACATTTGAAGGTTTTTTAAAAAAAAAAGAAAGGAAAAGCATCTTTTTAATTATCTTTTGTTCATTGACTAATTCCCCTTAGAAACTAATAAAATGCATTTTATGGGTTATACTCAGGCTATGTTTGGGGACCCAGAACAAACTAAACTAACTGTTCTGTGAAGGATGTTAACCTCATTGGCAGTATTATAGTGATGAGGGGAGAAAGAAAATTTTCTCCACATTCTATGTGTGAACACTGCCGTTTCATAAAGTGCTCAGTTGGGTCCTTGATGAAAGGAGAGCACAAGTGCCTAAGTTATTTCCTTGTTTTCTTAAGTGGTTCTCATTGTGATTTCCATGGCATTCCATTTAAAGAACTAATGTTGGGGATCTCCCTGTCAGTCCAGTGGTTAAGACTCCACGCTTCCACTGCAGGGGGCACAGGTTCAACCCCTGGCCAGGGAACTAAGATCCCACAGGCTATGTGGCATGACCAAAATAAAATAAAATTAGATTGTGCTAATGGTTGCACAACATTATTAAAAAAATTAAAATAGAAAAATTTTTAAAAAGTAAAAGAACTCATGTTTAATACTTTAATATTTGTGTTTATGCAGTCCCACCCATAATCAATAAAGGGGACCTCCTGGGGCCAGGTCTTTCCCCTAAAGAAGTGAAGATCAAAGTAAACAACACACTGACCTTGGAGTGTGAAGCCTATGCGATTCCTTCTGCGTCTCTCAGCTGGTACAAGGATGGACAGGCCAGTCAAGTTTTTTTCTTTTGTTGATGGTCTTTTATAGACTAAAATGGTCGATTAAATTAAAAAAACAAAACACCCAGACACAGGTAACTCAGAGAATCAGTGTGACCTTAAAACTAGAATAGTCCCATGCTCCTAGAGTGTAAAATTGCAAAAACACACACATACAAAATTGAACCATATTCAACAATTTTAATATTATTTCATCACTAAAAAGTTTGAAGGACTGTTTTAATATACACTAGCAATTGTCTTTGAAAATCCAGCCACCTTCCCACTGGTGAATGATTTTTGTGCTCTGTGGTTTTTCAAAGTAAACTTTGTGGAGAAGAAATCCAAAAACAGTGCTGAGTCAGATTAGAATGATCGGTATGACATAGATACTAAGCTTATTCAGAACTTTCTCTAAACACCTTTAACTCTTTTTCAAAAGGGTAATATTCCTAACATTTTAAGATGAAGAAAAAAAGCTAAATGTGATGACGAAGTGCCCAATACTAGTAACTGGCGCCATGGAAAGATACATCCTTCAATTATGTAATCTGACTTTCAGACCACACACTATTTCTCATTCAACATAACTGACTTCTATACATGTTTTAAAAACATGTGCTAGTGTTTTAAGACCAAAATAGATTTTTTTTTAGCTGCTGTTAACACTGTGCCTAATACAGATGTGACATAGCTAAGCTGATGTTTGTCCTGTTTTACACATAATCAACCAAATAGTCAGTCAAGTTCCAATTGTAGACATTCCGGTCAGAGTCATAATTTAAGATGCAGAAAGATATTGATTTGTTTTTTCATATCACAGATGGATTCTGCGATCCTGGTGGCCAGAAAAAAAAATCATCTCTTACAAAATAAGCAAATTTCATCTGGAAACCATTGCAAAAGGAAAAATATGGAACTCCCACCATGTTCTGTTTACAGTTTCTTTTCTGACTACAAACACACTTTATGAACAGTATCAATTCTATATGAGTTTGCTTGGAATCAAATAATTCCTTTCTCTTTTGAAATGTTATTATTTTATTTTTAATTTTACCTCAAATCTTTTCATTCCTTGCATTTTATGCACATGCACACGTATACATACATACACATAAAAATTTGATAAAATCTGGCATTTTACTAGGAATAGGGCAGTTTTTCTTCAGTTTCATAATGAGCAGTTAAACTAGTTTTACATCCAGACTGAAATTGATCCTGTTATGATGCTTTAGTTAAATTGCTAAATTTTTCAGGATTTGCAATTGGTCCCCTAAAATGTGTACAAAAAATGCTGGTTTTGGTTAATCTTCCATATCATTCCTTCTGCTAGTTCATTTCTCAGATAAGCAGCACTGCTTGAATAAAACAGTGTTTTTGAGAAAAGCCACCAAAATTATCAGCAGCATTAACCACAATAAGTTTTGATAGAATCTATCCCCTGGAGAAGGAAATGGCAACCGACTCCAGTATTCTTGCCTGGAGAATCCCGTGGACAGAGGAGCCTAGCAGGCTACAGTCCATGGGGTCCAAGAGTCAGACATGACTTAGCGACTTAACTACTATTACTACTACTGCTATGTGTTTGTTTACTCATGCTCTGAAATGTTTCTTTGACATGGAAAGTTTAAATTATACTATTTTTATATGTGATGTTAATAATGATTCATTGCATCCCAAATTATTTATTGAGCTTATAGTATTTGCCAAACACTATTTTAGATGCAGGTGATACCACTATGAAGGAAACAGACACACACACCAAAAAACCTTTCCTTTTATGGAGTTTAGGGGTAGGGAGGAAACAAAACAAAAAAATAAAATACACAGTGCTTAGGGGTGAATGTTACAGAGAAAATTCAGTCAGAAAGAATAGGAAGTATGAGGAGTATGATCTCCTATTATCTAGGGAAGACCTCACAATAAGGTGATATTTAAGCTGAAACTCAAAGAAAGTGAAGGAAGCAGACGTAAGATGCCTGAGAGGAATATATTCTAGAGAGACTAGCAAGGGGCAGAGGCCCTGAGGCATTTGGCTGGAGTGCAGGGATCAGTGGAAACACGAAGGAAGGTAAGAGCAAAAAATTAACGGAGGGTTGGATCATACTGAGAGCTAAGGCGGCACAGTGGTAAAGAATCTACCTGTCAATGCAGGAGAGGCAGGTTCAATCCCTGGGTTGGGAAGATCCCTTGGAGAAGGAAATTGCAACCCAACTCCAGTATTCTTGCCTGGAGAAGCCCATGGCCAGAGGAGCCTGGCCGGCTACAGTCCATAGGGTTGCAAAGAGGCAGACACGAATGAATGACAGCACACACACATACAGATTATAATGCGTATAGATCTGTTGGCCTTATACTGATGGAAAGCCTCTGGAAAATTTTGAACACAGGAGTGAAATGATCTGACTTAAAAGATTTTTAAAAGATTACATTGGCTTCTTTACTGGTTGAAGAAAGAGGAAGTCCAGAAATGAATTTATTACCATTATCCAAGAGATAGAAGTTGGTTGCTTGGATGAAGGTGGTAGCAGGATGTGAGGGAAAGAGATAAATCAAAGGTTTTGCATGAGATCTCTGGGGGTGAGATTAGGTGGAAAGAGAAGAGGTCCAAGGATTAAGCCCCAGGGAACTCCTCCATTTAGAGGTTGTGGGGCAGGGAGTGAAGTGTCCCAAAAGATAAGGAAGCAAAGTTGTCAAAATTTAAGACAAGTTAAACTGTGTTAAATACCACTGATCAAGTAAAATAAATACTGAGAAACTGACCAGTAAATTGAGCAACATCAATGTCACTGATGACCTTGACACTGCTGTTTCAGTTAAGTAGAAATGATAAAAGTCTTATTGCAGGGTTCAAGAAAAATGGAGAGAAATGAAGACAGAAAATGTAGAAAACTTTTTAAAGTCACTGGCTATAAAAGAGAATAGAAAAATATGGAGTTAGGCGGTAGTCTAATGAAGTGTTTTTAATGCGGAAATTGCACTGTTGTATGCTGTTGAAATCTACCAGTGGGCACAAGGCAACTGATGATGACGCATGTGAGGAAGGACACAGTTACTGGAGTAGTCCCAGGGATGCAGAGAATGGACGGAGGCTGGTATTAACCAAGGTTAGGGTTTTGCTAGGCAAATAAAATAAAGGGAGAAGGTGAAAGGAGTTGATTTTTTTTTAATGCAAGTTTATGCAAGGAGTGATTGCCATAATAGACCTTCTCTGAATCAGGAGGGGAGTGAGTGATAGTGAAAAGACTGCAAGTTCAGTGAATTTTGGGTCCTCCTGGGGCAACAAAAAATTATGGGAGTTGGGATGCTAGAGAAAATGAGTTAGAGAGTTAAGAGGTGATGGTCAGAAGGTGAGAACTTGAAACTGAGATTATCAAGAGGTGTGATTATTGATAATTATCAAGTTCTAGGTATAACTCTCCTATTGAGTGACTGAGAGAGGGTTGGGACCAAAAAAATAAAAAAGATTCAAGGAGCTGAGAGCACAAAGCATTGGATGGCTGCCTATGTGGGTTTTGAAACCACCAAGAATTATGAGAAAAATCATTGGAAGGAGTAACAGTGAGCCAGGAACTAAAATTTTCAAGAAATAAGAGGGAACTTAGTATATACAGAATGTTTAAAAGATGAGAAATGTCCTATTAAATGTAGCTAATGTTATCAATAAAACCTCATAATATAAATATCTCTAGGTTAAATTTTTTCATTTATTAAGTAAAGATGTTTCTGAATGAGCCATAGTGATTTTTAAATCTAATCAGGCTATGCTAATGCCTTCAATCTTTCTTTATAAAACTCTAGCATTTGCTACAAAATAATGAGATGCTTCACTACAATGTGGGATCAGCTGAAGTCATATTTTTTCCAAACATAAATATGATACCTTAAGAATATTTTTCATCATAAATAATTTATAAATGCACCACCCAGAAATACCCAGCACAGATATAAACTACATGAATTACAATTTTCAATCAATAAAGACGTGATTGCTCAAAAACAATCAGCTTATTCAAAGTAAATTTATTGTTGTCTTGAGTATTTCTATTTGACCTACATTTTAATTTTTATTAAAGGATCATAAAAACTCTCAACTGCGTGGCCCCCTTGGGGATTAATTGGAGTAATTAATGATAACATTATTATAATTGAATCACAGCCCCTTAAATCAGATGATCATGTTACTATTGCTGCCAGTGGACACACACTTCAAATCAAGGAGGCTCAAATATCAGACACTGGACGATACACGTGTGTAGCATCTAATATCGCAGGTGAAGATGAGCTGGATTTTGATGTGAATATACAAGGTAATACTAATATGCTTATTAAATGTAATTTCACTTATATGCTTTGGCAAAGCAATGACAAAGAGATTTGCCTTGGTTTGCTTTAGTATTTTTTTTTCTATTGACAATAATATAAATTCATTATTGAAAACTTGGACTCGAAAAATTAACAAAGCAGAAAATAATCCTGTCATTCAGGATTACTTCTGTCATTTTTGTGTGTTTCCTTTTGATGTATTTTTGTAAATGTGTATGTTATTTATAAATTGGGATCACCCAATACATACTTCTCTGTTGCATTAGCTTTCCCCTAATATTATATCGGAAGTTTATGAGAAAGCCAATGTAGCATTATATCAGATTTTAAAGTAGTAAGACTTGGAATCTGATGAACTTAGGCTCCTTCAAGCTTTGTGACTTGGTGAGTTATCTACATATTTTAAGCCTCTTTTTCTTCACTTTTAAAATTAACGCCTTGTAGAATTGTAGTGAGTACTAAATAAGATAAATTAGATAAAACTCTTAGCAAAATGCTTAAGAAATGATACTTGTTTTTATTGTTGATATTGTTTCTCTCAACATGATTTTTAATAACTTACCTGTTTTATCAGTTGAGTATCCAAATATTTATTTAACCAGACTCTTATTGTTGATTGTCTGGGTTGTGTCCAAGCTTTTACTACTCATAAGTAATACTTTATTGAACATCTTTATACTTAAAACTTTTGCACATTTTTTATTTTTCATAAGTTGCTAATGATAGAAATTTTAGGTCAGTTGTTTATATACTTTTTAAATTCTTTTGATGTACAGGCAAATTGCCTTCTAGAACGTTCATAGTTCTCACCCAGAAAACTTTAAGAATGTCCCTTTATTTTTGTTAATACACTTTTTAATCTTGGCTAATATCTTCTTTAGATTTCTTAATAAGACAAATCATTGGGAAATACTCTACTGAGCCAATATTTTTTAATGGTTTCTCGAAATTACTTTTCCCTGCTATGATCATATTCTTTAGCCATGTTTATTATATTAACAGTAGGTCCTTCCTAAGAGCAGGACAATCTATCTTCTAAGTGCTAGATCCTTTGAACAGGAATGGAGAGCAGAACATGAGCACACCATTCTCAGCTCCAGCCTCTTGCTTTTCCACTGGAGAACCAGCTCTGACTTCTGTCTCCTACCTTTTTTTTTAAAGCTAAGGGCTGAGTTGGTAGGTGTATAAGTACTTGAAAATATTTTCACATTGTCTAATTTCTTACACGTACAAATCACTTTTGTACCGGCCAAGATCTTTCTTTCATGGATTGACACTGTCATTTACATGAGTCCAAAACTGTATATGTCTTTCCTCTGCAGTTCCTCCAAGTTTTCAGAAGCTCTGGGAAATAGGGAACATGCTGGATACTGGCAGGAGAGGTGAAGCCAAGGATGTGATCATCAACAATCCCATCTCTCTTTATTGTGAGACTAACGCTGCTCCCGCTCCTACACTGACGTGGTATAAAGATGGCCGCCCTCTGACCTCAAGTGAGAGAGTACTGATTTTGCCAGGTAAAGACTGCTAGGAATAGGGTGCAAATCTGAATCTCCGTCAGATGTGCTTCTTCTCATTTACTGAAGTGAAGTGAAGTGAAAGTCACTCAGTCGTGTCCGACTCTTTGGGACCCCATGGACTATAACAGTCCATGGCATTCTCCAGGCCAGAATACTGGAGTGGGCATTAGACCAGTCAAATTGATTGATTTTATGGCCACTGGTATCTATGTAGCTTCAAGTTAGGAGAGTCTAGGCTGGGAATTTGACATAGGATAGAACACCTTAGTTAATTTTCTATCAAGTTAAAATCTTTTGGCTCGAGGTGCCTCTGTTTTTATAGTGTGATGAATAATCGGCTCTGTTTCTGTACATTATTAATGATAAATTCTAAAGTATATTTACAAGTAGTTACTACTCAATTATTAAATGCATTTCAAATAAATCAATCATAAAGATGATTAGTTTCAGATATTTCAGTTATTACATAGTTTACAGTGGAAAAAGAGATGTTTAAATTGAGGAATAATATTTTCAAGGCTTCTATTTACTTTTAGCAAATATTCAGATAGGCTTGTCAAAATTTATCAAACTGTACATTTAAAGTCCAGTGCCTTCCACTGTATATAAACTTCATCTCAATTAAATAAAATAATCTTGGAGTTAAAAAAGGGACTAAATAGAAATGATCACCAGATATAGTATGTGATCCTATATTGGATCTGAGCTTGGGAAGAAAATAGATATAAAAGACAATATAATAATAATGAAACTTGAATATGGACTCTGGTTCAATAGTAGTTTTTTCTTGATATTGATCATTATACTATCATTATATAGGGATTATCCTTGTTTTATGAAATATAGATTTGTGAGTATTTAAGGGTAAAGGGGCAACATGTTAACAATTTACTCTCAAATTTTATATATATATGTAATCTTTTTCTAAATCATTCGAGAGTATTACATATTTATATATAGATAAATAAAAGTTAATATGTACATATATATGACAGAGATCAAACTAATGGATTTAAATATAAATAATTGATATAGATAAAATTTTTATATAAATATTGCAACTTTTCTCTGTTTGAAATTACACCATCATGAAAAGTTTGAAAATATAGCTATTCTTTAATGGTATACTTTATACCTTTTATATCCTTGGCTATTATTTGCTCAAATCAGTACTTATCTCCAACAGTGTAAACTTCTTTTGCTGCTGTTGTTTGTTATCATTTAGTCAGTATGTCATGTCTGACTCTCTGTGACCTGCTGGGCTCCTCTCACATGTGTTTAGAATTTTATGTAAAAGCAAGACGTCACCACGTAACAGCATTCCATATGGAACATGAGCAGGGCATAGAGCAACATTCCTCCCTTGAGGAAAATCTACATAAGCTCTTTAGTTCTCAGGAGGTCTCGTTTATATGCTGGATCACTTTTCAGTAATGCACTGTTAGGTATAAATGTGGTATGGGGGGTTAACACTGGATGAGGGCCTTAGAAAATGTAAGGAAGTCATTAGAGCTGAAAAGTTATAGCTCTGTTTATGACCACTTTCACTCTAAGATTTAGAGAAGTAGACATATGTATTGGCATCTGTTTTCAGGAGGGCGAGTGTTACAGATTCCTCGGGCTAAAGTAGAAGATGCTGGGAGATACACGTGTGTGGCTGTGAATGAGGCTGGAGAAGATTCCCTTCAGTATGATGTTCGTGTACTCTGTGAGTTCGTTTGTTTGGTTTTTGTTTATTATGCATTCTTTCACTCAAAAGGTTCTTGAGGGACTAATGTTTGCATGCTGTTGCACTCAGCAAGTTAAGAGACATAAAGATAATCAGAAACTGATATCTCCCAGGGAGCTGTCGTATACAAATTGAGAGCACCTTAGTTAGTATGCCTGAACTATCAAATAAGAAACTGGCTTAAATTTAAGAAAAAGAGAGATCACTGATCCATGAACCTGAAAACTCCCAATCTGCAATCATGTCTAACTTCTGTGACTCAGAAGAGATCCACTGAACTTTCTCTTTCTCTTGGCTTGCTTTTCTTTCCCAGTATTTACAACTGAAGTCCTAAAATAGGATCTCCGTGGCTCTAATTGGCCAAGCATGAGTCACGTATCCATATCTGAACCAATTACAGAGGCCAAGAGGCCTCACTGATAAGGCATAATTTCTGTGTCCACCCTTGGACCACAGACATGTTATGAATGCATGGACTAAGAGTAGAAGTATTGTACCTTTAAGGGAAGAGAGAGGGGATGGTAGTAGAAGCAGGAAAAAAGATAGATGTTTTCATTAGAAGAGCTAAGCTAGAGAAGTAGCAGTGGGAATGTATAGGAATCAGTTGGTATGAAAGTTTTTATAGAGGACCTGATTAGGTTATATGAAGAGGTAGGCACTTATCTGAGACTATGAGATGAAACAGATTTTTGTCCTGTGTGATTAAGAAAATTATAGAAAGAGTAATAAAAATAGAAGATTTAGGAAAACAACATGACTTGAGAAGAATGAAATCAGAGTTGTTTTGGATATGTTGAATTTAGCATGGTACCAAGATACTCAGGAAGGTGTTGAAAGAGACATTGGAAATATGGAACTACAACACAGGAAGGAGAATTGAACTAAGAATATAGGTTTGAAAGTTGTACACAAACAAGTGATATTCAGAGGCATGAGATTTTTCAACAGAAAGTGTTATAGATAGAGTAGAAGATCAAAAAGATCATTGTTGCATCATTTACAAGTAGGAGACAGGACAAAGAAAGCAGATTAGAGGAGGAACAATCTGAGGAGTTCATGTAACCTATGAAGTCGTAGAATCCAAGGCATAGAAAAGGTTATCAAGAAGTGGAGCTTGTCCATCAAGTCGGTGATGCCATTCAACTATCTCATCCTCTGTCGTCCCCTTTTCCTCCTGCCTTCAAACTTTCCCAGCATCAGGGTCTTTTCCAATGAGTCAGTTCTTTGCATCAGGTATTGGAGATTCAGCTTCAGCATCAGTCCTTCCAATGAATATTCAGGACTGATTTCGTTTAGGATGGACTGGTGTGATCTCCTTGCAGTCCAAGGGACTCTCAAGAGTCTTCTCCAACTCCACAGTTTGAAACCATCAATTCTAAGGTCTCAGCTTTCTTTATAGTCCAACTCTCACATTCAGATATGACTACTGGAAAAACCATAGCTTTGCCTAGATGGACCTTTGTCAGCAAAGTAGTATCTCTGCTTTTTAATATGCTGTCTAGGTTGGTCATAACTTTCCTTCCAAGGAGTAAGTGTCTTTTAATTTAATGGCTGCAATCACCATCTGCAGTGATTTTGGGAGCCCCCAAAAACTAAAGTCTGACACTGTTTCCACTGTTTCCCCATCTATTTGCCATGAAGTGATGGAGCCAGATGCCATGATCTTAGTTTTCTGAATGTTGAGCTTTAAGCTAACTTTTTCACTCTTCTCTTTCACTTTCATCAAGAGGCTTTTTAGCTCCCCGTCACTTTCTGCCATAAGGGTGGTGTCATCTGCATATCTGAGGTTATTGATATTCCTCCCAGCAATCTTGATTCCAGCTTGTGCTTCTTCCAGCCCAGCATTTCTCATGATATAAGTTAAGTAAGCAGCGTGACAATATATAGCCTTGACATACTCCTTTTCCTATTTGGAAATAGCCTGTTGTTCCATGTCTAGTTCTAACTGTTGCTTCTTGACCTGCATACACATTTCTCAGGAGGCAGGTCAGGTGGTCTGGTATTCCCATCTCTTGAAGAATTTTGCACAGTTTGTTGTGATCCACATTGTCAAAGGCTTTGGTATAGTCAATAAAGCAGAAGTAGATGTTTTTTTGGAACTCTCTTGCTTTTTCGATGATCCAAGGGATGTTGGCAACTTGATCTCTGGTTCCTTTGCCTTTTCTAAAACCAGCTTGAATATCTGGAAGTTCACGGTTCACGTATTGCTGAAGCCTGGCTTGGAGAATTTTGAGCATTACTTTACTAGCATGCAAGATGAGTGCAATCGTGTGGTAGTTTGAGCATTCTTTGGCATTGCCTTTCTTTGGGATTGGAATGAAAACTGACCTTTTCCAGTCCTGTGGCCACTGCTGAGTTTTCCAAATTTGCTGGCATATTGAGTCAACACTTTCACAACGTCATCTTTCAGGATTTGAAAAAGCTCAACTGGAATTCCATCAGCTTCACTAGCTTTGGTCATAGTGATGCTTTCTAAGGCCCACTTGACTTCACATTCCAAGATGCCTGGCTCTAGGTGAGTGATCACACCATCGTGATTATCTGGGTCATGAAGATCTTTTTTGTACAGTTCTTCTTTGTATTCTTGCCACCTCTTCTTAACATCTTCTGCTTCTGTTAGGTCCATACCATTTCTGTCCTTTATCGAGCCCATCTTTGCATGAAATGTTCCCTTAGTATCTCTAATTTTCTTGAAGAGATCTCTAGTCTTTCCCATTCTGTTGTTTTCCTCTATCTCTTTGCACTGATCACTGAGGAAAGCTTTCTTATCTCTCCTGGCTATTCTTTGGAACTCTGCATTCAAATGGGAATATCTTTCCTTTTTTCCTTTGCTTTTCGCTTCTCTTCTTTTCACAGCTATTTGTAAGGCCTCCTCAGACAGCCATTTTGCTTTTTTGCATTTCTTTTTTGGGGGATGGTCTTGATCCCTGCCTCCTGTACAGTGTTACGAACCTCCATCCATAGTTCATCAGGCACTCTATCAGATCTAGTCCCTTAAATCTATTTCTCACTTCTACTGTATAATATAAGGGATTTGATTTAGGTCATACCTGAATGGTCTAATGGTTTTCTCTACTTGATACAGGTATGACCTAAGTCAAATCCCTTACAATTATACAGTGGAAGTGACAATTAGATTCAGAGGATTAGATCTGATAGGTGGAGTGCCTGAAGAACTATGGATGGACATTTGTGACATTGTACAGGAGGCAGGGATCAAGACCATCCCCAGAAAAAAGAAATGCAAAATGGCTGTCTGAGGAGGCCTTACAAATAGCTGAGAAAAGAAGAGAAGTGAAAAGCAAAGGAGAAAAGGAAGGATATACCCATTTGAGTGCAAGTTCCAAGGAATAGCAAGGAGAGATAAGAAAGCCTTCCTCAGGGATCAGTGCAAAGAGATAGAGGAAAACAATAGAATGAGAAAGATTAGAGATCTCTTCAAGAAAATTAGAGATACCAAGGGAACATTTCATGCAAAGATGGGCACAATAAAGGACAGAAATGGTATGGATCTAACAGAAGCAGAAGATATTAAGAAGAGGTGGCAAGAATACACAGAAGAACTGTACAAAAAAGATCTTCATGACCCAGATAATCACGATGGTGTGATCACTCACCTAGAGTCAGACATCCTGGAATGTGAAGTCAAGTGGGCCTTAGGAAGCATCACTATGAGCAAAGTAAATTTAAAGAAATGAAAACTAAAAAAGGTCATTTGGCTTTGAAACTAAAAAAACATTGGTGAAATTCAAAAGATCAATTTATGTTTAGTATGGTGTGGTGCTCAACCACAGAACAGAAGAATATATACTGAGCAAAAAATCAGATAGAAAAGGAAGCAAATATAGAGTACTCTTAGGAGATTTTGCAGAGTCAGGAAGAGGTAAAATTGAGTTGTAGGATAACAGCTTGTTTGAAATAATATATTTAAGAGAGTTTTGAACTTGCTTATAGATCAAGGAAAGTGCTCCAACAGACAGGGACAAGTTAAAGTTTCTAGTGAGTGTGTGCAGATGGGAGGAGGGTACAAGATTGATGGAGCAAGTCCTAGAATAGGTGAAAAATGCAGTCAAGAAACCAAGAGGGGTCAACTAGGGTTCACTATCTTCCATGGTAGTGAATTGCCATCCCTTGAGATGGTAAGAAAGGTTATGTGGGGACACATATCAGATGTATTTAGTCCTTTCCTTAAGTATGAGAATAAGAGAAACAGTGTTCGGGGTGGTATTTTGGGCCCATGGAAAACAGAGAACATTAGACATTTCCACCATGGGGGAGGGGTGTGATAGACAGTCAAACACTGAAGTTGGAGCTACGTGGCTTCATCATTGCTTTCTGCACCCACCCTCATCAGCCTGAGATCAGAGATTAAAAAAAAAAACTATAACGTGATCTATGGGTGGGGAGGGGAGTCTGTGAGGGTGGTGCAGAAAGGTAATAATCAGTGTTAACCTAAATGGGAAGCAAACTTTGGGAGTCCATTGTAGCTGGGGAAGGAAAAAATAAACCCAAATTCACATAGTCTTTATCACAACCCTAATTTATTAATGTAAAATGTTACTTCAGGATCATGGATTCTTCTTCAACTTTTGCTTCTCTCTTATCCCAAACTTTAAAAAATTGTCATAAAGCTAGAATATTTAGAAAGGACTTTGCTTCCTGTCTTTTCTCTTTGTTTCAATCACTTATTAGTGCCACCAGTTATCAAGGGAGCAAATGGTGATCTCCCTGAAGAGGTCACTGTGCTGCTGAACAAGAGTGTGCTGATGGAGTGTTTATCCAGTGGCAGTCCCACACCAAGGAGTTCCTGGCAAAAAGATGGGCAGCCGTTGCTAGAAGATGAGCATCATAAATTACTGTCTAATGGGAGAATTCTTCAGGTAACAGTAAACAATCTAATTTAAAAATAGCTATTTGACTTTGTATCTTATAATCACTGTCTTTTTGCTTTTCGAAATAATTTGTATTGGCTTATAAGTATTTGTGAAGTTCCCTGGTAGTTCAGCTGGTAAAGAATCGATGTCTGCAGTACAGGAGACCCTGGTTCGATTCCTGGGTCAGGAAGATCCCCTGGAGAAGGGATGGGCTACCCACTCCAGTATTCTTGCTTGGAGAATCCCATGGACAGAGGAACCTGGTGGGCTTCAGTCCCCATTTATAAAAACAGCACAGCTTATAAAGGATATAAAATACAATTATTCTTCCTCATTATTTTCTCATTATCACTGGTGACCACTGTTAACAGTTTTATGTGAATTCTTCCAGAAGTCATCTGTACATTCAACACACGTACACCTAAATTTACTGTAATATGGCCTCTGTGATAAAAATCAAATTATAAGCAAATTATAATCTTTTCATTGCAGATTTCTGATGATAAGATTCTATATGCTATAAGGTTCTGTGTAGATTAAAATTTGTTCTCTGTTGGCAAAGAGTTGATAATAATGGAAACCATATAAATATCCTGAATTATTGTGCACTAATGGGCATGTCTTATTTTTTTCAAGTGTCCTAAAAGAAAGATAGGCACTTATAGAAATAACACCAACTCTTTTGTTACAACACAACTTAAGAAATTATTTCTCGAATATATTAATGATGTTCTGTAGGCCCAAGAATTTAAGCATCAGGGAATCCAACCCAGAACATATCTCATGGAGTTCTTTATTTTTTTTAAGAAAGTATGAGATTCACTACTTAAAAATAATCTTTAACTCTCAAGGTATCTTCTAAACATCATGACTTTTTCTATTTGATGCACATACAACCTCTAGTTAAATGCTTAAATATTTCCACTGGCTAGAGCTAAAAGATATATAGATCGGTAGAAATGTCTGCATAATTTAAAAACATAGCTACTAATCCATGGCTGATTCATCTCAATGTATGACAAAAACCACTACAATATTGTAAAGTAATTAGCCTCCAACTAATAAAAATAAATGAAAAAAAAAATAAAAAATAAAAATAAAAATTTATTTCCCCTCCTGGAAAAAAAAAAAACATAGCTACTACATTAACTCTTGCTGTATGAAACAAACCACTCCAAACAGCTTAAAACAGTAGGGATTTATTCAGCTCACAAGCCTTCTGGTTGACTGGGTGATTTTCTGGTCTTGGCAAGGCTTGCTCAGTCAAGTGTCTACATACTGTGGGTTGAATTAGTGGCTCTGCTGATCTTAGCTGGGCTCTTGCACGTTTCTGGGGCCTTGGTTGCAATAACTAGGATGACTCTTCCCATGTGATCTCTCACCTTCCAGCGAGCTAATCCTGGTTTCCTCAAAGAGTGGTGGCAGGCTTCCAGATAAGTGAGGGGACACGCACAAGGCCTAGGTTTGAAATGGAACACTGTCACATCCATCACACTCTGCTGGTCAAAGCTGGTCATAAGGCCAACACAAATTCTACATCTTTATTCCACTTCCTGATGGGAGGAACTTCCAGTGATGTAGTCACACAGGCAGGGATGTAGATGGGGAAGTGGGAGACAGATTTGGCACTTTTCCTAGTCAATATGCAAGTCAGTATGCAATTGCCTTTTCTGATTAGAAATCTTTATAAATATTTATTTAATTGACCTCATAAAAACCAGCATCAGCTGTGTTACTTACAAAAATTCTTTATTATGTTTATCTGGTATTAACTAGAAAAACTATGGATTGTTTATTCTCAAAATTTACAAGTTGCTTTCTAAAAAGTTTCAGTTGGAATTTCTTCCTTTTTCCCGTTAGGTGCTAAATAGTCAAATAACAGATATCGGCAGATATGTGTGCGTTGCTGAGAACACAGCTGGAAGTGCCAAAAAATATTTTAACCTCAATGTTCATGGTAAGAGCTCAGTTCCAAAAACATCTGTTAGAGTGTGCTTGAAAAAGCAGGAAAACTGTGTTTTAGATTATGTAGGTTTATTTCCTATTTTTTAACTTGAACAATGTGTGGAGCCAGCATTCATTCAATCTTTCCCCTTCTTTCTTTCTTACCACAGCTTGTGGGATTTATAAAGTACAAATCTTTTAGGAAGACTGTTTTTATATTATTTCAGTCCCCTAAGACAAAGTAGTTACTCCTACGTATTTGAAAGTAAAAAGAAAAAATCAAAATTTGAAATCCCAAAGAGTAAAAGTTTATATGAAGTAAGAACCAAAAATAGCTCTTCTACTCATGAAAATTTACCCACTGGGCTTGATTGGAACCAGTTTCTGTCCTCAGTTATAGAATTCATGTTTAGTTACACCCTCCAGAATTTAGTACACTCCCCAAGGAAGAAAAAGTCACTTTGTGGAGTTAAATAATTCCTAAGAACCATCCATACATCTAATTCATTTATCAGATTTTAAGTTTTCGATAAATGCTAGACACTCCATAAATACTAGTTTTTTTGTTTTTGCTAAAAATGCTATTGGATGTCAACCATAAATAATTTTATTTTCATGACACACAGCTGCTTCCAGAATATTAAATTGGAAATGGTGAACAATTATTATAACAGATTTTCTTTAGCTCTTTGATTCATGTGGCTCAGCTGGTAAAGAATCTGCCTACAATGTGAGAGACCTGGGTTCGATCCCTGGGTTGGGAAGATCCCCTGGAGAAGGGAAAGGCTACCCACTCCAGTGTTCCGGCCTGGAGATTCCATGGACTGATTAGTCCATGAGGTTGCAAAGGGTCAGACACGAACAAGCGACTTTCACTCACTCTCACTCTGTGTGGTTCATATACCAAATTCTGGCTCATTTTGAAAATAGCAGAAATTTGACATTAGTGAAACGTTTCCTCTTTCAAAAGTCTTTTATTTAGCACAATGGATATTCTTTTGTGGTGTGATATGTAGGAAGTATTGATGTCGAGCAGTATCTGGTACTGATGCTGTGTAACCGATTTGAGCCACTGCTATCTTTGCAGTCCCAGTGCTTAGCAACTTTTGTTGAGTAAATCTGACCAAAATGCTAATAATGTGTTATGATTTCCTGGAAAGAATGAATTAAACAATAATAATCATTGTGAAAGTATACATTCTAATCTGTAAAGTACAGTAGAATAAATGTTGAAAAATAAAAGTGTTGATTATTTTTCCTGATTTCCCCAAGGCAGAATTCATTTTTCTTCCTTTATGTAGTCAAAAGCATCTCATAAAAACCCCAGTTTTATCAGTCACAGATGCTACCTTGTTATCTTTATATGTCTTTATCTTCACCTCTTATCTTATAACTTTATTATAAATGCTGTAGACAAATGGTGATTTCTTATGGACCTTGGTCTTCCTAGTCTAAAGACATGGTAGTTGCTAAATAAATATTTGTTGTTCCTTGATTATATTTCCTTATATCCAGTTTCTCTTCTTAATGTATAGCAGAATCATCTGAATTGGGAACCTTGCATGAATTGAGAGGCAGCTGCCATTAGTGTTTACTGTTAGGAATTGGACAGGAGGGGGCCTCCTCTTTTACCAGTTCATAGTATCTTGATCTTGTGACTGCAGTAGGAATCCATAATTAATATTGGATTAAATACTGGAAAATCCATGTGGGGGAGAAACCATTTAAATTGCTTCCTACAACAGTGCTTGTTCGTTTTGGTCTCTAACCTTCATTCTGTTGACCTCCAGTCTTTTTTCATACCTCTGTGTCTTTGCTTTCCTTCACATCCAGCTTCGCCTTCATTGACCAACATATCAATTACTGCTCTTAGCCCATATCTTCTCAGTGCTCTTGCTTAATAAAAGCTCAGCTCCACATATAGCCACACAACATACTGACTGCTTGATACCTACAAGATAATGCATCAGGTCTTTTTATATATGTTATTTTACTTAATTATCTCAACCCCAGGTGGTTGATCCTATTACATATCTCTTTTATGGATGAAAAAGATGAACCTCTGTGAGATAAAGTAACACGGCCAAAGTTACACAGCTGGCAAATACAGAACCAGGATTTTAACTCAAGTAGTCTGATTTCAGAGGCTGTAAACTTAGCTGCTTTTCTGTATTACCTTTAACTGAATTCCATACATACACCTAGGTAGGTAACCCTGGCTGGAGAAGCTCTTGGCATCAGAAATATTGGAGTATAAATTCACAGGTACTGCTTGAAATGAGCCCTTTATACTGGCTGGGGCACATCCTTATGTCTCTACTTCAGAGTGACTCTCATACCTTCTCAAATGTCACATGGCCCCTGTCTTAGCTCAGGCAGCCATTAACAAAATGCCAGAGACTACGTGGTTAAACAACAAGAGTTTATTTTCTCACCAGTCTGGAGGCTGGAAAGTCCAAGATCAAGGTTCCAGCAGGATTCAGCTTTGATGGAGGCTCTTTCTGGCTTGTCGATGACCAGTTTGTCCTCACAAGGCCCTTCCACGAGCACACATGGACAGAAAAAGCAAGGAAACTTTCAGTGTCTTATCTTTATAAAGACAGTAATCTGGTAGGATCAGGTTTATGACCTTTATGACCTCATTTATATTTCATTTTTTCTTTTAAGTCCCCATCTTCACATACAACCACACTGAGAGGTAGGGTTTTAGTATATGAATTTTGGGGGGACACAAACATTCAGCCAATCACAGCCCTCCTCTCACTTTCAGTCAATACCCTTATCTCCTGTTTTACAGGGAAAAGAGAGGCATATTGCAGAAACCACTTCTAATTCCTACCATCAAATTGACAATATCAGCTGCGTCTGATATTGCCATTTCTTCTTTCCTTCTGTTACAACATAGAATGGAAGAGTTCCTCTGCCTTCCAAAGACTGACTTGGCTCTAGATCCCTGCCACTACCCCCTCAGAAATCCCGCAGTCTCCTCTCTTCTTCTCCAATATTGAAATTCACACTTTTACTGGCTCTTTCCCAAGAGCACTTAAATTTACTTCTCTTTTCCCTCTTAAAAAATAAAAATAAGAAACTCTCCCTTGGACATAATATTTCTCTTCAGCTGCCTCCCTCTCTTTGCCCCGTGTTTCAAAACAACCTTCTCTAATTGCTGTGTATATTTACTGTCTCCATCTCCTTACTCCTGCTCACCCCTCACACCACTGCTGCTGCTGCTAAGTCACTTCAGTCGTGTCCGACTCTGTGCGACCCCATAGACGGCAGCCCACCAGGCTCCTCTGTCCCTGGGATTTTCCAGGCAAGAATACTGGATTGGGGTGCCATTGCCTTCTCCGCCTCCCACCAATACTGACCAGATTTCACCCCCACAACTCCGATGAAGCTGCTCGCTGAATTCAGGAAGTGACATCAAAAATCCAGTAGGCATTTTCCAGGCTTTATCTTTCTTACTTTTGAGCATTTGACATTCTTTAGCATTTGACCATCTTTTTCAAAATTTCTCTTCCTTTGGCTTATGTGACACCTATGCCCCTTATTTATATCTTTCCTTTCCAATCTCTCATTCCCAGTTTCCTTTGTTAGTTCCTCCCTTCCTACTTGACTATTACTTCTTATTTTTCTAAGCCCTTGACTTCATTTCTTCAAACTCTTCCTCACGCATCATATGATCTCATGAATTCCCAAATTTCAGATACCATTTATGTGCAGATAGTTTGCAAAGTTTTATCTCTAGCCAGGGCCCCCTCAGGATCTCTAGACTCTTCTGTTCAGATATTTACTTCTTATCAATACAAATGTGTGATAGTCACTCTTAAGACAATGTATATGTAACTGAGCTTATTACCTTTTCCCCAAAATGTGTTCCTCCTCCAGAGATCTCTGTGTCAGTAAAGGGAATCACCATCTTCCCACTGTTCAAGCCAGGAAAAGGAATGTCATCCTTGATTCCTCCTCCTCCTTAAACCTCACACCCAAAGCATCACTTTTCTGTTCTTTGTGATACCATCCTGAGCATAGCACTATAATCTTTTGTACTTATCACAGCAATAGTCACCTAACTGGTCTTTCTGTTTTAGCGTTCTCACCAGTTCCCTCCACTGTGACCAGAGTGGTATCTTTTAAGTGAATTTTTGAGTAAACCACTCTTCTCTTTCCTTTCCTTAGGCTGCATTTCAGTATTCTTAATGATGCCCAGAAGACCTTGTAGGACTTGATGCTGCTTAGTCCTTTAATCTCGTCTACTCTCCAGCCTAACTCCCCAACAACCTTGCTTTTCAAACTCTGGTCAGGTCAGCCTTCTGGTTCATGTTCTTTTCCGTTTGGACCATTGTATATGCCATGCCTTCTTTCTGGAAGATACCCCCATTTTCTGTCTTCTTGGAGAATCCCATGTACAGAGGAGTCTGACAGAGTACAGTCCATGGGGTCGCAAAGAGTCGGACACGACTGACAACTAAGCATGCATACTTGTAATCACAAGGCAGGATCAGATGGTGGCTAAGAACAGGGCTCTCAAGCCAGACACCAGTCTCTCCCGGTAACTGTGAAACCTTGGGCAAGATTCTAACCTCTCTCTGTCTCAGCTTTTCTCATCTATAATAAGAGGATAAGAACTGTATCTAAAACATAAGTTTTATGAGCTTTCAATGAAATGGCATTATGAAGTGTTTAGTGCCCGGCACAGCATAACCACTCAAAAAAATGTTATCTGTCACTTTTTTGCTCAATGTCAGTACCACCAAATTATTCTTCATAGATATTATCTATTATATTTTTGTACTGCATCAGCACTTAGCACAGCATCTGAAATAAGTATAAATGAATGGTCATGAAAATCAGTGATTAAAAATTTAACAATAATATTTTTAAAGTAATTTTGTCTTTTTGATCTTTTTTTTTTTGTTTTTTGATGCTGTTTTAAAAACTCAATCTGAATATAATATGTAGAGAGAATAATATATAGAGTATAATATAATAATAGAGGGTTAAATTACATTCTTTTTTTTTTTTTAATATGGAATGCTTCACGAATTTGCATGTCATCCTTGCACAGGGGCCATGCTAATCTTTTCTGTATCATTCCAATTTTAGTATATGTGCTGCCGAAGCTAGCACTACATTACATTCTTTATGTCATGTCTTACTATCTTCACTAGCCTGAACAAGACTTATCTCTGCCTTTATTAATCTATTCATTCATTCATGTATTCATTCATTTTTAATGCCCATTCCTCACTCCTATTCCCACCCCATCCCCACTTTGGAAGTCATTTGAATCTGTAATATTATTCCTTCAATATTTATGTGTTCTTATAAAAACATCTATTGTTCCATAAATGTGTGTTTTAATATGCATAATTGTCATTGCATTATTAGCCTTTTTTTGACCCCACTTTTTTCTGTACTGCTTTTGCTTTTGGAATTCTTTTTTGGTTTTGAACAGTAAGACATTAATTTGTTTATTTGTTAAATTTTTTGCTCATCTTAAAAGTCATTTATTTACATTGTTGAAATTACCTGTATAATTTACAAATAGATACTCTGAAATAAAATGTCTAGTATTACTATAAGCAAGAAAATAAAAACTTTAAGGGTGTAATATTAAAAGCCAGAATATTCAAATATATTTAATGAAAAGCAGTATTAGATCTTTGTACATTGACAAAACCATCTTAAGTACTTCCAACTACATTTTACAAATAAAATGCACAATAATTCTGCCTTTGAAAATTCTAGTATTTTCTTTCAATTGGAAAAAACAAAACTTATATACATGAATTTGATGAAGGCATTAGGGAATTCTAAGAAGAAAGGTAAATAATTAACAGTATCATTAACTCAGTGCTTTAGTAGAGTACAGTGGTTGGGCTTATATTAATAAATTGGAATATGTGTATTGATAATATCATTTTTCACTTTTAATATGTTTAATATTAACATATTTCACTTTTAATATATTTACTACTATAGTTCCTCCAAGTGTCATTGGTCCTAACCCTGAAAATCTCACTGTTGTGGTGAACAATTTCATCTCTTTGACCTGTGAGGTCTCTGGTTTTCCACCTCCTGATCTCAGCTGGCTCAAGAATGAACAGCCTATCAAACTAAACACAAATGCTTTCATTGTGCCTGGTAAGGAACTTAGTACTCTTTTAAAGTAGATGACACCTTCTCATTTTTCTTTATTTTTAATACAAATGGAATTTCAACTTAGTCTCTTTCCAGACTTCTGTCTTGCTACATTCATTTGTTCACATTAAATGCCTCTCTCTAGCCATTTGGGGCCGTTAGGATGAAACTGTGTAGACTTTTATGAGTTTAGTGGGAATGTACAGTAACAAGGTCTGCTTCAAAATTATGAAATTTAGGAACAGAACTATTTACTAAACCCTTGGGGATGATAAGTTTACAAAATAGTTCTTTCATTGGATAAATTCACTGGTTGTTTTTAATCAATACTAAAGCTCCTGAAGGGTAGATAAATTGACTAACAGATGATAGCCACTTCCGTACTGTGGGAGATTTAAACCAGAAATACTTAACACATACTGACTATAGTACAGTTATTATTTACTCTGAAGAATCTGTATGAAACAGTTCTGTTATCCACATTTGGTTACTGGAGATAAATTTTTATTAATTTCTTCTTTTAGAAGGAAGTAGAGTAAGTAATGGGCTTACCTGTTTGCTTAGATGGTAAAGAATCTGCCTGCAGTGTGAGAGACCTGAGTTCAATCCCTGGGTGGGGAAGATCCCCTGGATAAGGGAATGGCAACCCACTGCAGTATTCTTGCTGGAAAATTCCATGAACAGGGGAGTCTGGTGGGTTATAGTCCATGGGGTCACAAAAAAGAATCGGACATGACTGAGTGCCTAACACTTTCACTTTCAGAAGAAGTAATGAGAGGATCCAAGGAAATTGATTAAATTTTCATTTTGTATATGAAATGCTTCTATTAATATATATATAGATTTCTCTCTAAGGGAAAGGATACATTTTGTCATTTATCTTATCAATAAACTAGTTATTACAACAATTTCTATACCACTCTTCAATTTGCATTATATTTGCCCACAGGTGGTCGAACTTTGCAAATTATCCGGGCCAAGGTATCTGATGGTGGTGAATACACTTGTATAGCTATCAACCAAGCTGGGGAAAGCAAGAAAAAAGTTTCCCTGACTGTTTATGGTTTGTTTATACTCTTCTCATAAGAGTCTTTCATTTTTAAACTGGTATTAGCTATTTTCTATCTGAGCATCTTAATGGAAAAAACAAAGCCTCTTTTTTATTTTCTTCCTTCAGTGCCCCCAAGCATTAAAGATCATGGAAGCGAATCTCTTTCTGTAGTTAATGTAAGAGAGGGGACCTCAGTATCACTGGAATGTGAATCGAATGCTGTCCCGCCTCCAGTCGTCACCTGGTATAAGAACGGACGGATGCTAACCGAGTCTGCTCAGCTGGAGATTCTGGCCGATGGACAGATGCTGCATATCACAAAAGCTGAGGTGCATCTTTCATTCTTGTTTGTGTGTCGTGCGTGGCTCCTTGGTGGGATTATGGAAGAGAGAATTGGAAGTTATATCTTTACTGCACTAAAAAATTATTTTCATTAAAAAAATAACATCATCAATACCATTATCTTCATTTTTTCATTTGAAAGAAAAAGCAGGATTGTAGAAGGCAATTAGGACTGGGGCATTTGAGCATAAAGATGACTGATGATTTAATCTACACTTGAACAGTGTGATTGGTCATCTGTAACTTAATGGAGCACATACAATAGTATCTTTTTCTTTTAGGTATCTGACACAGGCCAGTATGTATGTAGAGCTATAAATGTAGCAGGACGAGATGATAAAAATTTCCACCTCAATGTATATGGTGAGCATCTGCCTCTAATACAAGTCTTTTTTCCCCCAGATATGCAAATGAAAGAAAGTATCCTGAGTTAACTTAATGAGGACACATGATTTTCTTCTGTCTTTTTACAGTGCCACCCAGTATTGAAGGGCCTGAAAACAAAGTCATTGTGGAGACAGTCAGCAATCCTGTGACTTTAACATGTGATGCTACTGGAATCCCACCTCCCTCAATAGCATGGCTGAAGAACCACAAACCCATAGGTAATGTAACTGTGCATTTCTTATGATTGTTTTCGTTTGCTCCTCATTCATTAGGTTAATAAACTAGCACATGTTCAGTATTGTGCACATAGCCATGTTTAGTTCAGAAAGCCTAATGTACTGTAATATAAACTTACAAAAGAGTCTTCATTTTACAGAGATTTTTCTCCTTGTCTTTTTCAAAAAATAAAGCTGTCCTTTAAAATCAAAGTATAAGGGAGGACCTTTAAGAAATACATTTATCACATTGAGTCAGACATTTTTATGGTGAATTGTAGAGATGTTAAAATAAAAGCTTTTTTATTATTTGCTTTGTTTCTACTGCTAGAAAATTCTGGCTCACTGGAAGTTCATATTTTGTCTGGGGGAAGCAAACTCCAAATTGCCAGGTCCCAACATTCAGATAATGGAAACTATACATGCATTGCCTCAAATATGGAGGGAAAAGCACAGAAAAATTACATTCTTTCAATTCAAGGTATGTGGGGTACACTCTGATCTGTCTTCAGTTTCTTTATTCCATTCTACTTATAGTACAAAATAAGTGTATATCTAAACAGATCATTTCTAATTGATTCAATATATCTCTGTGTGTTTTGGATATTGTGGTCTTTTCAGCTTATTGAGATTTAAGTGATGTAAAGAACCATATAATTTTAGAGTACACAGCATAATGATTTGACTTGCGAAACATCTTTTTTAAAAGATTTTGTTTTATGTGGACCATTTTTTAAAAGTCTTTATTGAATTTATTACAGTATTGCTTCTATTGTTTTATGTTCTGGTTTTTTGGTCATGAGGCACAAGGCATTTAAGATCTTAGCTTCCCAGCCAGAGATCAAACCTGTACTTCCTGCGTTGGAAGGTGAAGTCTTAACCACTGGGCCACCAGGGAAGTCCCAAAGTATCTTTAGATAAACAAAAAATACTGTGAGTTTTCTGTCCTACATTTAATAGTAGGTAGTGTTTTCATGAAAATGGACATAAATGTGAAGAAAAGAATAGTAGAAATTTCAAAATCTATTTTTTCATGTGTCCAGAAATGTGTACCTTCCTATAGTGTATATTCTATTGAATTACTTGTTCACTTAAAGCTGGAATAACTTATTTTGATGCTAAGCTTATAAGTCTCTTTCTATTTATATAGGTAAGTACGATTTATCTCATGAAGAGATTAAATATGTCCTAATTACTGGTCAAGGAATGGGTAAATTTAAATAATCATGAATCTAATTGGAGGTGAAAATAAAGAGCATTGATTTATCCAAGAAATATTTAATTAACATCTATGTTTCAGCATAGAATTGAGCACTGCAGGGAGAACTTGCATCCTTTTGATTTTCAGCAAACCTTTGGGTATTATTCTCAGTCTAATTTTTAAATTGAAATGGAAGTCTAACTTGAAACCAAGTTGAAATACTTGCTTTTTCCAATTTTATTATAGTTATTGTGAAAAGAATTTGTCCTAAGTTTGTCCAATGCAATTGTGAATATGTATTATCTACTTGCTCTGTGCTCTGCTAAAAATAACTACAGAAAAATTGCAATTTTTTTCCAGCTTTACTGAAATATAATTGACATGTAACATTGTATAGGGCTTCCCATTCTTTACTCAGAGGTAAAGAATTCACCTGCCAATGCAGGAGATATGGGTTCAATCCTGGGATGGATGGTTATAATCTTTATAACTAAAATTTCCCAAAATAAATCACCTTCTATAATCTTTGTATTATCACAAGGAAGAGGAAATGGCAACCCACTCCAGTATTCTTGCCTGGGAAATCCCATGGACAGAGGGGCCTGCTGGGCTACAGTCCATGGGGTCGCAGAGTTGGACACAACTTAGTGACTGAGCATGCACCAACATTATACAAGTTTAATGTGTACAACGTAATGATTTGATATAGGTATATACTGCAAAATGATCACCACAGTAAGATTAAAATCCATCACCTAAAAATTGAAATTAAAGAAAAATCAAAATTAGTTTATAACTATCAGTGGCTTTTTCCTATTAGTGATGCTGAAGATTTTAGAAGCACAAAAGGAAATATAGCTGTTCAGAGATTCAGTGTCAGAAATTACACGCCTAATTTATGCTTAATGTATTAATAATAATAGATGCCAATCATGGAGTATGTGGTATGATCAAAGATTTTTACCAGACATTTTGTATATGTTATTATATCTTAAGACTATATAGAGACTGTATATGTACATGAGGCCTAGTCCATGCTCTTCCTTTGTTGTTTTAGTCGCTAAGTCACGTCTGACTCTTTTGCGACCCAGTGGACTGTAGCCTGCCAGGCTCCTCTGTCCGTGGGATTTCCCAGGCAAGAATACTGGAGTGGGTTATTTTCCTTCTTCAGGGAATCTTCCCAACACAGGGACTGAACCCACATCTCCTGCATTGGCAAGTGGGTTCTTTACCACTGAGCTACCCAAGAGCCTGCTTTCCTGTATTAGACACTTGTTATGGGATGTCTCATTAGCATTCTTATTGATTCAACTTCTTTGGTAAATATAAATTTAGTGTAATTATTACTATCTTCTGGACAACTGAAATGAGATTTGGAGAGATTATGCAGTGGTACGTTGGTAAACGTCTAACAATTGACTCTGCAAATAAAATGGTCTTGACTTGGCAAGAACCAATCATTTGTCAGTTTCTGTGGTGTGAATATTCCCATGGTGGCCCATTTCAACCTATCACTTGAAATGATGGCACCGAACACAGCGTTGTAAAGATCTGCAAAACTGGCTCTTGCAAGTTGGTGTGAACTACCTCCACTATATGAACCACACCACTGTAATTATTAAGAAGAGTAATTCAAATGTGTTTCTAATAGAATTGTCAATATTTTTATTATCCATTATTTCTTAATTGAATCATCAAAGTGAGGAATAAAGATGCTAGTAAAAACAATAGAGATGATTGAATCTTGAATAATAAGCTATTTGTTGTTCAGAATAAATAGTATTTAAACTGTATCATAGAGAAAGAAATACTCAATTCAGATACCTTTCTCAGACTTATGCTAAACTTTTATAAAACAGATTCTCCTGAACTGTATAAATTCTGAGCTATCTTTTGAGGCTTTAATCAGGAGTGATTCTCTCTGGCCAAGAAGGGTGCCCATGAAGTAGATTTGTCACCGACCCCTATGACTAAATAACTCTATCAACTTATAATGTGCCAAGAATATTGAAGTGATTTCTATACTTATTTTTCAAGTAATTTCTGACAATGGCAAGAGTTTGATCTTGAATCACAATCTAGGAAGACTATGACATAAAAATGGCATATTGTTCTATGATTCTGTTGTATTCAGAGAATTTACATTCTTATGCCTTGATAATGAAAGTCTTAATTATTTCTCCAAAGTTCCTCCAAATGTTGCTGGTGCTGAGATTCCAAGTGAAGTCAGTGTCCTTCTTGGGGAAAATGTTGAGCTGGTCTGCAATGCAAATGGCATTCCCACCCCACTTATTCAGTGGCTTAAAGAAGGAAAGCCTGTAGTTAACAGTGAAACAGAAAGAATTCGGTATGTGTAAAAAGAACCTTTGTGTCATTAATTGTAATGTCTTCTACAATGCTTGATGCTTCAAATTTCACATGAATAATAGTGAATTCAGTCGTTTGGAATTTGGTTATCATTATATTCAGAAAGAAAATGGATACAGTTTTGGAGAGCTGGACACAGATATTCTCCTGGGAGAATCATTCAAAAGTATTTGTGTATGCATGTGTTCTTTATCTTTTAACTCTGTGTTATAAAATCTCCCTACATGTTCATTTCTGCAAATGTTAGTTAGCTGTTGTAGGTTTTATTCCTCTAATTCCAGAACATTTATACCAAAGTCTGCATCATAAAAATAATTAGTTCTTCTTTCTTGCTAACATCAAATCAATTTCATCCTAGAAAAGATTCATCAGTCATCTCTTAGATGTGATTGTGTGTCCTGAAATCACCAAACCACCAGACATGCCATAGTGCTCGGCTCATTTTGAGAAAAGATACTATCATCATAACCTGGTTCATCCCTTATAATGTGTCCAAATCCCGTTTTTAGTTGACTCTTCATGCCACAAACCTCACAGAGATGGAATGATAAATGTTACGGGCTTCCTGATATTTTCAACAAATGCATTTTGAAGGACAATCTATTATTCTGTACTCTGCTAGATTACTTCTTTACAAAGTCCCATAATATATATACACCAGAGTAATTGTAATTACTGGAAGAATTATATGTACCTTGCGTGCACGCTTAGTTGCTCAGTCATGTCTGACTCTTTGAGACCCCACAGACTGAAGCGTGCCAGGCTCCTCTGGTCATTGGATTTTTCAGACAAGAATACTGGAGTATGAGTGGGTTGCTATTTCTTTCTCTAGGGGATTTTCCTGACCCCCAGGTATCAAACCATGTCTCCTACATTGGCAGGTGGATTCTTTACCACTGAACCACCTGGGAATCCCTAATATATACTTCAGCAGGCATTAATTAAATGTATTGCAAACTTTATTACTTTGAACCAATATTTTAAATTTAAGGGTTTGCAGTATATTTTCTAATCAATGAATTGAATATACACAATTTATGGAAAAATAAATGTTTTTTTTTCTTGAAGTTTTATGTTAAAATTTAGGTATTAGTCCCCTTTACAAGATTAGGTGAATTGCCAAATAATGTTTTAGTTTAGAGATACATTTTGCATTTCACTTCTCTGGTTGGACATCCCTCAAAAGTTAACCAATATTTAACTATTTTTATTAAATCAGCTGTGATATCAACCCATTTCCAAACCGAGTACTAGATAGTTGGTGGGACTTAAGTTATTCTAAAAGGTAATATTTCTATGTAGGAATTTAGGATCTATCACTTCTCATCTTACATTAAGATCTCAAATAGATCTATTCTTATTTTCAATTTTTTGATTATTTGTTCCTAGCTGCACAATATATGTAGGTTTGTGAGTGGGCCAATTTATCCGTCAAATGAAGTAATTTTTCCAAAGTCAACTTACTGTTTTCCTTTAGTCATGGCAGCTTGCTTTTTGTTTATTCATATGGTTAAACTCATGGGATTTTAAAATTTATGTTTTGAAGAAGAAAAAATAAAATAGACCCAGATAATAAAATTGTAACTCTTAATAATTATATTTAATAATATGATATAGTAGAAATGGAGTATTTACTCGACACTAGGAGAGTCTAATAAAATTACTATTGTAAGAATAACTGTAGATAGTAATTTAACCTCTTTATAAAACATAGCAAGTTTTATTTGATAATAAATGGTGTGTGAATAGAATCAATAATGTAATAATCTTAATTTAGATATCATTGATAATGTAATCACATTGTTAGTATTCATTATTATGTCATTCAAAGAGAAAGCTGTAGCAATTTGTGGAAAAAATTTTGCAAATGACACCCATACATAAATACTAAGCTGTTGTCACTGTTTAAATAAATTATTCCATCTTGCTCCTTCTCATTTAGACTAATACTAAGTTGATTATAGCTAGATTTTTCACTTTAATTTCTCATTAAAACATTATAAACATTCTTCAGTTTTTATACCAAAATTTTTATAATTTTCATTTAATTCCAATCTTATATTGATAAGTAATGACAAAACATTCTATTCTGAGAAAAACATGCCTTTGCCTGTGATTTGGATGGAAAAATTCCTGATATTGTTCATTTCCTTTTCCTCAGGAGGCGGCAGTGGGTGTTTGACACCCATTACTGTAAGAAGTTTAGTTGGTTACCTGAGGTCACCTTCAGTTTCACTAGCTCTGATTTCCATGTACTTAATGAAAAAGCTTTGAACCATTATATCCAAGATGAAGATGCATTTTAGCCTGACTCTTTTTTTCTTTTTAAGAATATAATAATCCAAGTGAGTTTTCCAGAAATAGCTAGCTCCATACAAATCATCTCAGTGCATCTGTTATACTCTTTCCTACAGGGTGACTGCAGATGGCAGCACATTAAACATTTACGGAGCTCTCCCAGCTGACATGGGGAAGTACACGTGCGTTGCTACTAATCCTGCTGGGGAAGAAGACCGGATTTTTAATTTAAATGTCTATGGTAAATATGAAATTTCATCCTCTTTTGATTACGCTGCCTTAGAATCTATCAGACGAAATGAAGCCGTAGGTGTCTGAAGCATTTAGTTCTAAAATCTGATGTCCTTGTTATTTCCTTTTGGGATACAAAACAGAAATATGGGTAAATGATTTGAACTAATAATAAACCCATTCCCTCCTCTCTCATTTTCTGCATGACATAGTGCCACCTGCAATTAGAGGTAATAAAGAAGAAGCAGAGAAATTAATGGCTTTGGTGGATACCTCAATAAATATTGAATGCAGAGCCACAGGAATGCCTCCGCCACAGATAAACTGGCTAAAGAACGGACTTCCTCTGCCTCTCTCCTCTCATATCCGGTTGCTGTCTGGAGGACAAGTTATCAGGTCAGCTTTTATTGTGTGTGATTTGCTACAGAGACTTACTATGATTGTAAACCTTAACTTTGGTCAAGTTGTACCAAAGTTGGCTCCCTGATAAAGAATCCGCCTGCAAGAGATGCAAGAGACATGGGTTCGATCCCCGGGCTGGGAAGATCCCCTGGAGGAAGAAATGGCAACCCAATCCAGTATTCTTGCCTGGGAAATTCCATGGACCAAGGAGTCTGGTGGGCTACACCCCATGGGGTAGCAAGAAAGTTGAACACAACTTAGCTAGTAAACAACAGCAGCTTCATCTAAATAATGTTTTTAAAATGTCTTTTCCTACATTTTTTACTTTTGTTTCCCTTTCAGTTTTGTTTTTTTTTTTTAAGAAGAGAGAGAATGGCAAATATAAATTTGAAATGCTTTATTATTCTTATTTGAATGTTCACGTTTTAGTAAATTTGTATACAATTGGTCTTTCATAGACTTATATCTATCATATATATATTTCCAAGAGCTGCTATTTTAGCTAAAACTTTATATGGCAAAATGATGGGAAGATGCTTACTATAATCATGTGGTTTTCATCCTCTATTAATATGTATTTGAAAAATATTCATCTATCACATTGTGTTACATATTCAGTGGCTTACTCTTAGTACCTAATCAGCTTTGTCAAAGAGATTTCACTGGAGGCGTCTATGTTTTCTGATGGATGGTTAAAATCTTTATAACTAAAATTTCCCCAAATAAATCACCTTCTATAATCTCTGTATTATCACAAGTGTTTTTATTTGTATTTGTTGATCAAATATCAAATTATAAAGTGGGATGAAATTATGAAGTGTTGGGTCAAATTGTTTTTCAGGATTGTGAGAGCTCAGGCATCTGATGTTGCTGTATATACTTGTGTGGCATCCAACAGAGCCGGGGTGGATAATAAACATTATAGTCTTCAAGTTTTGGGTATGTTACCAGAAACATCCCTAGTACTTTACTATGTGTCCAGTATTAAGCAACAGGCTTAATTTAAATATTGACATATCAGGAAAGATTGGTAAAATAGGATCTTACTAACTAGGGCAGAATGCCTTTTTTTCCAGAGGATACATATATATTGAAGCATACTCTCTGTCAAAATACTTTTGTAACCTGGAATTTAGCATTAAATGAAATGTCAATTTTTTAAAGTAGCATTTCAATCCGGACACAAGACCAGTCTTTTCATATAAAAAGACAGTTAAGACTGTTTTCTAATGTGTTATCGTCTGGGAGTATTTAAAATATGAATGGATATTTGTGTGTATACTGAATATCTGTCTGTGATGTTAGCGATAAAACTCAAAACATTCCATTTCTCAAGATTTGCTAGACCAGAGACTTCACAATCCCCAAGAATATCTCAGAAAAGTTAAGTAACTATTTACCATAGGCTAAAAATGATTTATGTTGGATTATATAAAATTGACTCTGGAACTTATTATTTTGTTTATTCCATACAAGGTAGTTGAAAGTATACTTCTGGAATAATATCAGTTCAGTTCAGTCACTCAGTTGTGTCTGAATCTTTGCGACCCCATGGACTGCAGCACCTCCAGCCTCCCTGTCCATCACCAACTCCCAGAGTTTACTCAAACTCATGTCCATTGAGTTGGTGGTGTCATCCAACCATCTCATCCTCTATTATCCCCTTCTTCTCCCGCTTTCAATATTTCCCAGCATCTGGGTCTTTTCTAATGAATCAGTTCTTCACATCAGGTGGCCAAAGTATTGGAGTTTCAGCTTCAGCATCAGTCCTTCCAATGAATATTCAGGACTAACTTCCTTTAGTATGTGCATCCTAAAGGTTTGATCTCCTTGCACTCCAATGGACTCTCAAGAGTCTTCTCCAACTCCACAGTTCAAAAGCATCAATTCTTTGGTGTTCAACTTTCTTTATAGTCCAACTCTCACATCCATACGTGACTACTGGAAAAACCATAGCTTTGACTAGATGGACCTTTGTTGGCAAAGTAATGTCTCTGCTTTTTAATATGCTGTCTAGGTTGGTCATAACTTTTCATCCAAAGAGCAAGGGTCTTTTAATTTCATGGCTACAGTCACCATCTGCAGATATTTTGGAGCCCCCAAAATAAAGTCTGTTACTGTTTCCACTGTTTCCCCATCTATTCACCATGAAGTGATGGGATCAAATGCCATAATCTTAGTTTTCTGAATGCTTTAAACCAACTTTTTCACTCTCGTCTTTCACTTTCAAGAGGCTTTTTAGTTCTTCTTCACTTTCTGCCATAAGGGTGGTGTCGCCTGCGTATCTGCAGTTATTGATATTTCTCCTGGCAATCTTGATTCCAGATTGTGATTCATCCAGCGCAGCGTTTCTCATGATGTACTCTGCATATAAATTAAATAAGCAGGGTGACAATTTACAGCCTTGATATACTGCTTTCCCTATTTGGAACCAGTCTGCCATTCCATGTCTGGTTCTAACTTGCTTCCTGACCTGCATACAGATTTCTCAGGAGACAGGTTAGATGGTCTGGTATTCCCATCTGTTTCAGAATTTTCCAGTTTGTGGTGATCCACACAGTCAAAGGCTTCAGCATAATCAATAAAGCAGAAGTAGATGTTTTTCTGGAACGCTCTTGCTTTTTCCATGATCCAGCGGATGTTGACAGTTTGCTCTCTGGTTCCTTGCTTTTTCTAAAACCAGCTTGAACATCTCAAGGTTCATGTACAGTAGAAGCTTGCCTTGGAGTATCTTGAGCATTACTTTACTAGTGTGTGAGATGAGTGGAATTGTTTGGTAGTTTGAGCATTCTTTGGCATTGCCTTTCTTTGGGATTGGAATGAAAACTGACCTTTTCCAGTCCTGTGGCCACTGCTGAGTTTTCCAAATTTGCTGGCATATTGAGTGCAGCACTTTCACAGCATCATCTTTTAGGATTTGAAATAGCTCAACTGGAATTCCATCATCTCCACTAGCTTTGTTCAGAGTGATGCTTTCTAAGGCCCACTCGACTTCACATTCCAGGATGTCTGGCTCTAGGTGAGTGATCCCACCTTCGTGGTTATCTGGGTCATGAAGATCTTTTTTGTACAGTTTTTCTGTGTATTCTTGCCACCTCTTCTTAACATCTTCTGCTTCTGTTAGGTCCATACCATTTCTGTCCTTTATTGAGCCCATCTTTGCATGAAATGTTCCCTTGGTATCTCTGATTTTCTTGAAGAGATCTCTAGTCTTTCGCATTCTATTGTTTTCCTTTATTTCTTTGCACTGATCACTGAGGAAGGCTTTCTTATCTCTCTTTGCTATTCTTTGGAACTCTGCATTCAAATGGGTATATCTTTCCTTTTCTCCTTTGCTTTTTGCTTCTCTTCTTTTCTCAGCTATACGTAAGGCCTCCTCAGACAACTGTTTTGCCTTTTTGCATTTCTTATCTTGGGGATGGTCTTGATCCCTGTCTTCTGTACAATGTCACGAACCTCCATCCATAGTTCTTCAGGCACTCAGTCTATCAGACCTAATCCCCTGAATCTGTCTGTCTCTTCCACTGTATAATCACAGGGATTTGATTTAGGTCATACCTGAATGGTCTAGTGGTTTTCCCTACTTTCTTCAATTTAAGTCTGAATTTGGCAATAAGGAGTTCATGATCTGAGCCACAGTCAGCTCCCGTTCTTGTTTTTCCTGACTGTATAGAGCTTCTCCATCTTTGGCTGCAAAGAATGTAGTCAGTCTGCATTCAATATTGACCATCTGGTGATGTCCATGTGTAGAGTCTTCTCTTGTGTTGTTGGAAGAGGATATAATATCTGGAATATATTATAATAAATTAAAGGTGAAAATCTAAAATGTTAAAAAATGACCAAATTTAAACCACATTTAGTTTTGTATGTTCAACAAGGAAACAATCCTGAGAGTTTATTATTAATATTTTGCAAAGTTAGAAATTAGCTTATAACACATGTTCTTATAGTAAAGTCATTAATTATATGCTATTTTAAATTCTATAATTTTATAGATCATGGAAACACTATAGAACTAAGTGAACCATTTAAATTTTTAATCTAAATTGATATCAAATAATAATAGATATATAATTTTGCTTTCTATATAGTACCACCAAGTCTGGACAATGGGATGGGAACAGAGGAAATCACAATTGTCAAGGGTAGTTCCACCTCCATGACATGTTTTACTGATGGAACCCCAGCTCCCAGGATGTCCTGGCTTAGAGATGGTCAGCCTCTGCGTCTAGATGCCCATCTGTCAATCAGCTCTCAAGGAATGGTCCTTCAGCTCATCAAAGCAGAAACTGAAGATTCAGGACGGTACACCTGCATTGCCTCGAACGAAGCAGGAGAAGTCAGCAAACACTTTATCCTGAAGGTCTTGGGTGAGTAAAATAATTGGGAAATATGTCATAATAAAGACAATAAGTAAGTGTAATTTTTAGAATCACTGGCCATGGGACAGAATTTTTAAAAATTTCATTTGTACTTCATATTTCTGTTCTATAATTCACCTATGTTTACTTTTATCTGAAGCATGTTAAATTATTGTTTCTTCTCTGTATAAAAGGATGAGCCCTACTACTTATAAAACATCATTCACTGACCAAGTTATATAACTAATAGATAAGTAGTTTTTTAACTTTTTCCAAGAATTAAAATCCCCCTTCCTGGGTAACAGCCTTGTCAAGGTGAAGGGGCTTGCACAACTCAATGAAGCTATGAGCCATGCCTTGCAGGGCCACCCAAGGTGGATGGGTCATAGTGAAGAGTTTTGGCAAAACATGGTCCATTGGAGATAGAAATGACAACCCACTCCATTATTCTTGCCATTAGAACACAACAAATAGTATGAAAAGCAAAAAGATATGACACTGAAAGATGAGCCCCCCACCCCCAAGTAGAAGATGCCCAGTATGCTACTGGCAAAGAGCGGAGGGCAGTTACTAATAGCTCCAGAAAGAATTAAGTGGCTGGGCCAAAGCAGAAACAGTGCTCAGATGTGTACGTGTCTGGTGGTAAAAGTAAAGCCTGATGCTGTAAAGGACAATATTGCATAGGAACCTGGAATGTTAGGTCCATGAATCAATGAAATTAGATGTGGTCAAGCAGGAGATAGCAAGAGTAAACATCAATATCTTAGGAATCAGTGAACTAAGATGGACTGGAATGGGCAAATTTAATTCAGATGACCAATATATTTACTACTGTGGGCAAAAATCCCTTTGAAGAAATGAAATAGCTCTCATAGTCAACAAAAAAGTCCAAAATTCAGTACTTGGACTGTGGTTCAGATCATGAGCTCCTTATTGCTAAATTTGGGCTTAAATTAAATAAAGTAGAGAAAAACAATTAGGCCACTCAGGTATGACCTAAATCAAATCCTTTATGATTATACAGTGGAGGTGATAAATAGATTCAAGGGACTGATCTGGTAGATAGAGTGCCTGAAGAACTATGGGCAGAAGTTCATAACATTGTATAGGAGGCAGTGACCAAAACCAGCCCAAAGAAAAAGAAATACAAGAATGTAGAGTGAAAAAAAAAAAAAAAGAATGCAGAGTGGTTGTCTGAGAAGGTTGTCTGAGGCTTTACAAAGAGCTGAGGAAAAGAAGAAAGGTGAAAGGCAAGGGAGAAAGGAAAAAATGTATACCCAGCTGAATGCAGAGTTCCAGAGAATAGCAAGGAAAGATAAGGCCTTCGTGAACAGTGCAAAGAACTCTTCAAGAAAATTGGAGATATCAAGGGAACATTTCACCAAGGATGGGCTCAATAAAGGACAGAAATGGTGAGGACCTAACAGAAGTAGACGAGATTAAGAAGTGGTAGGAATATACAGAAGACTCGTACAACAAAGGTCTTAATAACCCCGATAACCATGATGGTGTGATCACTTACCTAGAGCCAGACATCCTAGAGTATGAAGTCAAGTGACCCTTAGGAAACATTACTACATACAAAGCTACTGGAGGTGATGAAATTCCAGGTGAGCTACTTAAAATCCTAAAGATCATTTTAAAGATGATGCTGTTAAAGTGCTGCACTCAATATGTAAGCAGATTTGGAAAACTCAGCAGTGGCCACAGGACTGGAAAAGGTTTGTTTTCAGTCCAGTCCCAAAAAAGGGCATTGCCAAAGAATCTTAAAACTATCATACAATTGCACTCATTTCACATGCTAGCAAAGTTTATGCTCAGAATCCTTCAAGCTAGGCTTTAGCAGTATATGAACCAAGAGCTTCCAGACATTCAAGCTGGATTTAGAAAAGATAGAAAAACCAGAGATAAATTGTTAACATTTGTTGGATCACAGAGAAAGCAACGGAGTTCCAGAAAAACATTTGCTTCTGCTTCATTGACCACATGAAAGCCGTTGACTGTGTGGATCACAACGAACTGTGGAAAAGTCTTCAAGAGATGGGAATACCAGACCACCTTACCTGTCTCGTAAGAAACCTACATGCTAGCCAATAAGCAACAGTTAGAACCTCACATGGAACAACTGACTGGTCAAAATTGGTAAAAGAGTATGACAAGGCTATTCATTGTCACCCTGTTAATTTAACTTCTATGCAGAGTACATCATGCCAAATGCCAGGGTGGTGAATCACAAGCTGGAATCAAGATTGCCGGGAGAAATATCAACAACCTCAGATATGCAGATGATGCCACTCTAATGGCTGAAATTGAAGAGGAACTAAAGATCTTCTTGATAAGCATGAAACAGGAGAGTGAAAAACCTGGCTTGAAACTCAGCATTAAAAAAACTAAGATCAAGGCATTGTGTCCCATCACTTCATGGCAAACAGAAAAGGAAAAAGTGGAAGCAGTAACAGATATTTTTTTCCCCCTTGGGCTCCAGAATCACTGTGGATGGTGATTGCAGCCATGAAATTAAAAGAAACTTGCTCCTTGGAAAGGAAGCTATGACAAACCTAGCATGCTGAGTCACTCAGTCGTGTACAACTCTTTGCAACCCAATGGACAGTAGTCCCCCAGTCTCCTCTGTCCCTGGGATGCTCTCAGCAAGAATACAGGAGTTGATTGCCGTGTCTTCCTCCAGGAGATTTTCCCAACCCAAGGCTTGAACCCACATCTCTTACGTCTCTTATAACGGCAGTGGTTCTTTACCAATAGTGCCACCTGGGAAGCCCTAGACAGAATATTAAAATGCAGAGACATCACTTTGCCAACAGAGTTCTGTATAGTCAAACTTATGGTTTTTCCAGGTTTCATGTACAGATGTTAGAGTTGGACCATAAAGAAGACTGAGCGCCAGAGAATTGGTGCTTTCAACTCATGGTGCTGGAGAATACTCTTGAGAGAATAAAGAGAAGAGTCTTTATTCCTTTGGGCTGCGAGGAAATCAAGCCAGTCAATCCTAAAGGAAATCAACTCTGAAAATTTATTGGAAGAACTGATGCTTAAACTCCAGTACTTTGGCTGCCTGACACAAAGAGCCAGCTCATTGGGAAAGACTCTGATGCTGGGAAAGATTAAAGGCAAAAGGAGAAGGGGGCAGCAGAGGATGAGGTGTTTAGATAGCATCATCAATTCAATGGACATGAATTTGAGCAAATGCCAGGACATAGTGGAGGACGTAGGAGCCTGGCATATTGCAGTCCATGGGATCACAAGAAGTCGGACACCACTTAGTGACTGAACAACTACAAAGAGAACTAAAATCTCTTCTGGTGACAGTGATTGAATGGAAAAGCATAATTTTATGCTATTGTGTTATTCCAACAGTCTTTAAATGATCCAGTCTGTAGGTTATAGTTGTAATGGTCATTTCAAATGATCTAGTTCTATTTATTCTTTTCTACATTAATATATGTATATGTATGGAAGAAAAATTTTACTGTGGAGATATATACACTTGTATATGGTTTCAAAAAGCCAACCTGGCAAGCTGAATAATTCTGGCCTAGATTTGATTAGGGATTTTTTTTTCTACTTTAAAAAAATTTTTTTATATTGAAGTATAGCTGATTAACAATGTTGTGTTAATTTTTGTTGTACAGCAAAGTGAATCAGTTATACATATATCCACTCTTTTTTGGGATCTTTTTCCATGTAAGTCATTACAGAGTATTGGATAGAGTTCCCTGTGCTACACAGTAGTTCCTTATTACCTATTTATATATAGTAGTGTGTATGTATCAGTTCCAATCTCCCAATTTATCTCTCCTCCATCTTTCCTCCCTGGTAACAAGTTTATTTTCTGCATATGTGCCTCTATTTCTGTCTTGTAAATAAGTTCATTTGTACCACTCTTCTATATTTCACCTGTAAGTTATGTATGATATTTGCCTTTCTCTGACATACTTCACTTAGTGTGACAATTTCTAGATTCACCCATGTTGCTGCAAATGGCATTATTTCACACACAAAAATATTTTAAATGTGTGTTCCAGTGTTCTACATGCAAACAAATAGTATAAAGAGAAAACATATGTTTTCCGTGAAGTAAACCATTTTTATTGGGAGGAGAAATGAACATGAAAGAAATGAACTATTTCAACGATCAATAATTTTTTGGAGTTTTGTTTGTTTTTTCATAATGTTTGAAATAAACCTCAGGCTCGTTAATTTGTTTTCAACAAAATATGCCCCACAAGGAAAAATTAAAAATTTTGGTAGCCAGATGTTTTCAGGATGTGCTATAAACTTTCTCATAGTACTTATTACAATTTTAATTTTTTGTGTAACCGTAAAAGTCTGTCTCATCCTTAGTTAAACTCTGTGATGAGCAGTACCCTTTTAACATACTGCTATATTCCCAGGGCTTAGCATGGCATTTGACACATAATATTTATCTGTGGGCTTGAACTAAATAGATTTAGCTACTTGTCAGCTGGACCAAAGTGAGTTTTAACTGTAGCAGGAAACAGAACAATATCAAATAAGCAAACAGAAATACTGTGGCGTAGACAAGTGTTCCACAGAATGAAAGGTGATTGTGAAGGCCGTACCCCAGAATATTTAGAGACAGAAGGCAGAAGAAAGTGTGTGTTAGTGAAGAAAGGTGTAATAACAAATTCCTATATAGCAATTCACAGAATATGAAGAATACCAGGAGATGACATAAATGTGATCTTGCATGTTAATTATTCACATATTATTAATTATTGACTATTTATTATTTGCCTGGCATGTTTCTAGTATCATGTAGCACATTATCATTGAACACCTACTATGTGGCATATGGTACTTGAATGCATCATTGAATAAACAGGATGTGGTCTCAGCCCTTAACTTCCTGCATCAGTGGAGAACACAGATCTAGAACAAGTGATGACTTTTGAGTGTGATAGGAATGATATGGTGAAAATTCTGTGGGATGGGAAGGTTCAGAGAAGATTCCCTGAAGGAGACATCTAAGCCTTAAAAAGTCAAATTGTCCTGATGAATGCGGAGATGCATCCATTTTTCACCTAGGAGTGATAAAGCTTGAGTTTTCTGTTTGTGCTCACTGAAGTTGAGTGCAACAGGAAATATACCTGGACAGAAGCCATACTGTGAAGAGACTCTAAAAATCTGGACCTCATTAGGAAGGCAGAAGCAGGAATATGTTACAATCAGATTTCACTTCCAAAAAAATCCCTCTGACGACAAAGTGAAGAATGACTTGAAGAGTCTGTTATACTCATACAGGCCTAAAAATACAGGGGCATGTGGCAGTGGAGAGAAGGAATACTTCTCCAGGAATTCAAGAACCCAGGAGCAGAATCACAGCCCGGTGCTTTTATGGATGTAGAAAACAAAAAGCAAAGTAACAAAAATGCTGTTAGAGTCATATATCAATACAAAGAACAACCTACCCTCCTGCAAGATTTATAAGGATATTAAAACAGGTTTGAAAACCGCTCAACAGAAAGATGAGCAGCTTTAGCATTTCAGCGTCTGTTGAAGGCTAGTTCCATTAAAACCTGCAAAACTTCAGTCTGTACTCCACTAGGAATGTGAATGTAAATATCCTAATTTGGGGAAATGCTCGTCTCAGCTTAACTCCATCCATCTGGTGGGAGTCTCATGGTGTGTTAGAAGTTCTGAAAAGTCTGCCGTGGCTAAAATACTAAAAACAAGGGAGAAGATCATGCAGAATAAAGCTCGGTTTGGGGGTGGGGGGGAATTGACAGGGTTCAGACTGGGAAGGGATTGTTGACCACGTTAAGAATCTGGGATTTTGTCCTAGAACAACGGGAAATCTTTAAAAGTGCTAATAAGAATTTGAGAATCTCATTCTGACTGCAAAGTGGAGAGTGGCCTGGAGCAGGACAAGAGTGGACTCAGAGACAGTGTATTATTAGGAATGGTGTTTAACTGTGATTAACAGAGTCTAAACATGGTGACTTAAAGAAAGAACTTTTGTTTTTCTCACTGAACAAGATGTCTGGAGCTGGGCCCTACTTCCAGTCATTCAGCAGTTTAAATCTTTACCGTTCTCTTGGCCCTTGGCCTCAACATCATGGTCAGTCTGTGATCGTGCGTCATCAGCTCACCCCCAGCATCACTAGCAGCAACAGTAGAGCAAGAAAAATAGGGAAGGCAAGAAAATTGTCCCTTTCAGGGTTTTCTTAAAATTCCCACAAAACTATCCCACTTACATCTCCTTGGTTAGATTCTTCACATGCCACTCCATCTACTACCTACTAAAAAGGCTAAACAATGTAATTTTTAGCACAATGACAGCCCTAACAAGATTGAGTTTTGTTAACGTAAAAGAAACAGGTAAATGATATTGGGTAGGCTGCTATAGCCAAGATGTGTTAGTCCAAATAAATGGCATTGTAACTCAGATTAGTGATGGAGGTGACAGGGAAAGATGTACTCAAAAGATAACTTCAGGTAGAAGTATTAAGACTTGGTTGTGGATTTGGATGTAGGGAAGTGATGATGATGAAGAAGATATCAAGGATGACACCTAGTCTCTGGCTTATGTGACTGAACAATTGGCAGTTTCATCACATAAATGCAGGGAATGCTGGAAATGGACCAGGTTTTGAGGAATAAGGTCACAGGTTCAGTCTGAGTATATGTTGAGCTGGAAGTTGTTTTCAAAGAACCCACTGAAGATTCTTATCTAGTAACTGGTTATATGGATCTGGAGCCCAGAAAAGAGATCTAAGCTAGAGATGTAAGTTTTGGAGTCATCAGAGTATGGACAATTTCTATCCTGCCCAAAGTGTAAGATAAATTGGCTTCCCTTATAGCTCAGCTGGTAAAGAATCTGCCTGCAATGTGGGAGACCTGGATTCAATCCCTGGGTTGGGAAGATCCCCTGGAGAAGGGAAAGGCTACCTACTCCAGTATTCTGGCCTGGAGCTTTCCATGGACTGTTTGCAAAACATGGGGTTGCAAAAAGTTGGACAGGACTGAGCAACTCTCACTAGTCACAAGATACAGAGTGAAATATGTCTGCAATCACCTAACACATGTGAGATCTGATGGCTGGGGTTTGAAACCGTTGGAAACATGCTGTTTCTGTTGTTGCTGCCGTTGCTGAGTCTTTATATCTAGTACTATAATCTTTTGAGGATAAAGGCCATACTTACTTACTCTTTGTATCCACAGTGACTTACCCATAGTAAATCACAAAAAAGTGAGAGGAATAAAGAATTGCCTACAGTCAAATGCAGAATCCGATCAATGCTTTTGAGTGACACAAATAGCATACGATGAATATTGGTGGTGGTGGTGAAGTCACTAAGTCATGTCTGTCTCTTGCGACCCCGTGGACAGTACCCCGCCAGGCTCCTCTGTCCACGGGATTCTCCAGGCAAGAATACTGGAGTGGGTTGCTGTGAAAGGGATTGAAATTTTAGAGTTTGTTGTAGAGCGAGAGGCAACTGAACTTGTTGAGGGAGAGTAGTAGTCTAATTTGAAATCTAAGTTACATAAAGTGTATTAAAAAGAAATAATGTTATAGAGATTGAAGCTATGTTGTAGAAGTCTTGGAAACCATGATGAGTTTTTATTTAATTCAGTGAGCAACATGGAGACACTAACATCTTCTAAACAGGGAATCTTGGACTGATCTAAAATGCACTTAAGAAAATGTATCTTGACCACAATATTATCATAAAATGGATAAAACTGAAAAAGAGTGGCCATACGGGACAATAGTTAAGAAACTCTGAGTTCTTAATTAGAATATATTACCTTTTTCCAGAAAGGAAAACAAAGACCATAGCTACAAATTTTAGGAGGCAGTACTTTTAAACTTATTTTTAATTGGAGTATAATTGCTTTACAATGTTGTGTTGGTTTCTGCCATATATCAACATGAATCAGCCATAAGTACACAAATGTTCCCTCCCTCTTGAAGGTCCTTCCCACCTCCCACCCCATCCTACCCCTCTAGGTTGTCACAGACCACCAGGTTGAGCTCCCTCTGTTATATAGCACTTCTCATTAGCTAGCTATTTTATATGTGATAGTGTATGTATTTCAGTGCTGCTCTCTCAGTTCGTCCCAGCCTCTCCAACCCCTGCTGTGTCCATAAGTCTGTTCTCTATGTCTGAATCTCTATTCCTGCCCTTCAAATAGGTTCATCAATACAATTTTTCTAGATTCCATATATATGTGTTAATATGATATTTGCTTTTCTCTTTCTTGTTTACTTAACAGACTCTAGGTTCATCCACCTCACTAGAACTGACTCAAATCCATTCTGTTTTATTGCTGAAATTGTGTATATACATCTACATCTATATCTATATATCAGTTCAGTTCAGTCACCCAGTCATGTTCAACTCTTTGCAACCCCATGGACTACAGCATGCCAGGCTTCCCTGTCCATCACCAACTCCCAGAGCTTGCACAAACTCATGTCCATAGAGTCAGTGATGCCATCCAACCATCTCATCCTCTGTCATCCCCTTCTCCTCCTGCCTTCAATCTTTCCCAGCATCAGTCTTTTCTAGTAAGTCAGTTCTTTGTATTACGTGGCCAAAGTATTAGAGTTTCAGCTTCAGCATCAGTCCTTCCAATGAATATTTAGGACTGATTTCCTTTAGGATAGACTGGTTGGGTCTCCTTGAAGTCCAAGGGACTCTCAAGAGTCTTCTCCCAACACCCTAGTTCAAAAGCATCAACTCTTCAGCACTCAGCTTTCTTTATAGTGCAACTCTCACATCCATACATGACTGCTGGAAAAACCATAGCTTTTACTAGACGGACCTTTGTCAGCAAAGTAATGTCTCTGCTTTTCAATATGCTGTCTATGTTGGTCATAGTTTTCTTCCAAGGATCAAATGTCTTTTAATTTCATGGCTGCAGTTACTATCTGCAGTGATTTTTGGAGCCCAAGAAAAGAAAGTCTGTCACTGTTTCCATTGTTTCCCCATCTATTTGCCATGAAGTGATGGGACTGGATGCCATGATCTTGGTTTTCTGAATGTTGAGTTTTAAGCCAGCTTTTTCATTCTCCTCTTTCACTTTCATCAACAGACTCTCTAGTTCCTCTTCAATTTCTGCCATAAGGGTGGTATCATCTGCATATCTGAGGTTATTGATATTTCTCCTGGCAATCTTGATTCCAGCCTGTGCTTCATCCGGCCTGGTATTTCTCATGATGTACTCTGCATTTAAGTTAAATAAGCAGGGTGACAATATACAGCCTTGATGTACTCCTTTTCCTATTTGGAACCAGTCTGTTGTTCCATATCTGGTTCTAACTGGTGCTTCCTGACCTGCATACAGATTTCTCAGGAGGTAGGTCAGGTGGTCTGGTATTCCCATCTCTTGAAGAATTTTCCACAGTTTGTTGTGATCTACACAGTCAAAGACTTTGGTGTAATCAATAAAGCAGAAGTAGATGTTCTTCTAGAACTCTCTTGCTTTTTTGGTGATCTAGCGGATGTTGGCAATTTGATCTCTAGTTCCTCTGTCTTTTCTAAATCCAGCTTGAACATCTGGAATTTCACGGTTCATGTACTGTTAAAGCCTGGCTTGGAGAATTTTGAGCATTACTCTGCTAACATGTGAGATGAGAGCAATTGGGCGGTAGTTTGAGCAGTCTTTGGGATTGCCTTTCCTTAGGATTGAAATGAAAGCTGACCTTTTCCAGTCCTGTGGCCACTGCTGAGTTTTCCAAATTTGCTGGCATATTGAGTGCAGCACTTTAACAGCATCCTCTTTTAGGATTTGAAATAGTTCAAATGGAATTCCATCATATATACCACAACTTTTTTATCATCTATCTGTCAACAGACATCTAGGTTGCTTCCTTATCCTGGCTATTATAAATAGTGTTGCAATGAACATGTGTCTTTTTCAATTCTATATGCCCAGTGGTGGGATTGCTTTTTAAATTATGTGTCTTTTTCAATTATGGTTTTTCTCAGGGTATATGCACAGTAGTGGGATTGCTGGGTCATATGGTAGTTTTATTCCTAGTTTTTTAAGAAATCTAGGAGGCAGTTTTTAATAATAACACCAACAGATGTAGTATACTTAGTAGCAGTTATAACTTTCTTAAGAAGTTTTTATTATACTAATAAATCTTTACTTACAAAACAGATTCAGAAACACAAAAGAAATATACTTTATAGATCATCTCATTGAATCTTCACAATTCTCTTAGTTAAATAATAGTGTGGTATTTTTTTTTAAAGATTTGTTCAAATACACTAACCTAATAATTGTTGGAGCCAGGAATCAAAATCAGGCTGTTTGATTCCAGATTCTCTGTCTCCTACTGTGAACCTCTGCTCTAAACTATGTGCCTGATTTAAAACACACACACTTGTGCACACACACACACACACACACAGCTAATCCTTGGAGCTGTCCAACAGCTATTTTTGCTGCCTTGTGAAATAGTAAGCTGGAAAGTTTCATAGAAAATTTGAATGATTAGTGTAAGGGAAATCTGTTTTAAAGCGATTCTTAAACTTAGGAATAGTTGGACTAGGAAACTTTAATGTTTCCTCCAAGTGTTTAGATTCTTTAACATCCTCTTGAGAAAGGTAATTTAGAAGTATAAATAACAAAAGAGGAAATTATTTCTGCCCAGACATAACAAATGTGTTTTATGCAGAAAGAGTCTCCAAATGTAACTGTTTTTCTTCTGCTTAGTCATTGTTTCCTCTTAAAGTTCTGCATGGAAAAGATGATTGCAAAATTTCATAGCATTTGCTCATTGCTTTTGCAGAAACAATAGATATTTTAAAGGTGCAAAAACACACTATTTAAGTAACTCTTTAAAAAATAGTACAAGATGGGTTCAGTTTTTATCATTTTCAAATCTTCAGTTAAGTAAAACTGCTCTAATTATCTGAATCTCAGTTGCTGAGCTTTAATTACCTATGATGGCTTGCCATTTACTTCATGATCTATTATAAGAATGATCTGCCTCTTTTAAAATAGTGCCAGTGAAAAGATAATGCACACAGATTTTATACAGTGCTGACACTTAATAAATTGTTCCTCAATAAACTACAGTAATGGAGAAGGAAATTGCAACCCACTCCAATATTTTTGCCTGGAAAATCCCACGGACAGAGGAGCCTGGTGGGCTCCAATCCATGGGGTCACGAAGAGCTGGACCCAACTGAGCGACTAAAACTAAACTACAATAAAATAAAATAGTGCCAATGACAAATAACATCTCATTAATAATACCAAAATTAATAAAGAATTATCATTTTGGTATTTTGTCTGAATCAATTTGTATTGTACAAAGATAAATTTGATTTGAATTCTTAGAGTTTTTCTAAACTGCAGTATCTTATCAACAGCAAGTTTATTTTATTGTTGTCTTTAATTCCTTTTAAATAGAACCACCTCATATCAATGGATCTGAAGAACCCATAGAAATGTCAGTAATTGTTAATAATCCTCTTGAACTTACCTGCATGGCTTCTGGAATCCCAGCTCCTAAGATTACCTGGATGAAAGATGGTCGACCCCTTCCACAGATGGATCAGATGCAGACTCTTGGAGGAGGGGAGGTTCTTCGAATATCTAGTACTCAGGTTAGTTCAGAGTTCATATGATTATTTTGTCCTCGGTTAAACTTCTTACTTGCTAATCTCTGGGCAGTGTTGGAGAAATTGTCTTGGAGTCTGAATATATCATAGATCTCTGTGACTTTAGCAAGGGTAGATTTGTTCTATGACATGCATGGCTGAATAGACACTTACAAGGTAACATGACTAAAGCGAAGAAGTAAAATTATCAGATTAAATATAGAAGAAAGCAAGATACATTCATATTAATTTTTTCAAGTTTTCACAGTGCCATAAGTGATGGTGTATTTCCTGAAGCTCTTGATTTGTGCCATGTGGCCCTTTATAGAAATGGCAAAGAGCAGTCAAACGTATGTGTATAAGAGGCTTCAAAGGGAACTTTTGATGTTCAGAATAAACTCACAGACATGAAAATCTGAAGAGATGGAATTTGTCCAAAAATGGTCAATTCAATAGAATTGACTGTTCTTTTAGTTTATGTTTAAGGAAATTAATCTGAAATGTAAATATATTAAAGAGAGGTATGTCTCAGGGTGTCTTATTGTAACAATATACTCTTCTGCAAACAGAGGCAAATCTTATGTTACAAATATTATCCCTATGTTCCCTAATGCCTTCATCTGTTAACTGGGGATGAAAATAGGAACAATACTGAACTTATGTACTTAGGGCTTTAGAGATAATCTAAAGTAATGTGCTTAGACTGATGCCATAGGCATGGAGAGATGCTGAAATGGAGTTAAAATGATTATTGTTACTGCTGCTTTTATTGTTATTATAATCATCATTGCTTTAAAGGTATTCATATTCAGTCAGTTCAGTTCAGTTTAGTCGCTCAGTCGTGTCCGACTCTTTGCGACCCCATGAATCACAGCACGCCAGGCCTCCCTGTCCATCACCAACTCCCGGAGTTTACCCAAACTCATGTCTGTCGAGTTGGTGATGCCATCCAGCCATCTCATCCTCTGTCATCTTAATCATATTTCATGTATATTTTCACTGAGGAAACAGAAAAGAAAGGGAGCTAGAAAAGAGAGCTGAGGATTATGAATTGCATCAGTCTTATGTTGGGCTGTGAGCTCTATCACACCCATAGCTACCATGACAACTTGGTGAGGCAATGTCTTTATCCCCTTTCTACAAATCCAGAAACAGAGAAGGATGAAGTATTCACCTGTCCAGTACTTATCACTGTCAGTGATGGAACTGGTCTCAATCCTGGGTCTGGTTCAACAGCGTAGCCAGTGGAATTCAGCCAAGTTTCTTGTTTCTAACATTAAAGAGAACACACCTTCCATTTCCCTCTTCTCTCCATCAAGCATTTCAGCAACCCAGAGAAAACTCAGGTCACACTATCAAACCACTTGCTGAATCAAAATACTTGAATGCTATAATTTCAACTGACCAAAAGGGAAGCAAAAGAATTTTGTAACTTAAGGAAGAGCATGGAGACAGTGAAGTGTGCACTGGAACCATAAATATAAAGGAATCATGGTAAATAAAGCTCTAAGGAAAGATTGAGGCCACATTACATTAGGTCTTAAATGTGAAAATTAAACGTTATGTTAAACAAGATAGAGTTTCCATCAAGAGTTAAATGGTGACCAACATAGTCTAGCTACTGTGAAGAACACAAATGTAGTACATAAGACATTTCTCAGCCTTCAAGAAGTTTTCAGTTGTCTAAGAAAAGTAAAACCACACACATGATAAAATTAGGAAAAGGAGCAACAGAAAACCATTAAAACCTTATAGAATTAAAAAATTAAATATTATCAAGTCCCAAGGCTGCTAATGGTTCCTTTGCTCCTCTGTGTTTTATTTTCTCTCTGTCAGAGCCCTTATTACTAAATTATACCTTAGTTACCTGAACTTTGTCTTTTTGTGTATGTATCTATTGCACATCATTATGCCTGGTACATAATGGATATTCTGCAAATTCCAAATTGTGTGGTGAAAGATGAGAGTTTGCTAAGACATTTTCCATCAAACTCTCCTTCTGTGACAAAACAGGTTAGAAAAATTCTATATACTGTACCTTTCTCTCCTTTGTGAGCCATAATGCATGTCAATAACTCTGCAAAATCTTTCTCTAAAAAACCCGATGAATTATAATTTTTCAAACACCCTATTAAGAGAACACACATTAGAAAATGTAGCTACTGGTAGTAATTACCAATATTCAGAAGGGTGTACCTTGTTAGGAAATGGTTCTTGGAGGAGGTAAGATCTAAGAACAGTCATGAATGATGGTGCAAGTCTGGCTGAGTCAGGGCAAGTGGAGGGGGCAATGTAATTGGGGAATAGACTGTATTGGTGGAGAAGAACTGACTTTTAGAGGTTTTCAAGATATGATGAGCAACTTTGAAATTATTCTCCAGGCAGTAGTGCATTCCTTTCAATTCTTTAGTTGAAGGACAATGTGACTATCACTCTTCTAAAGTTATATTTAGTAATTTTCCAGATATACTAGTCTTAACATCCTAATCTAAAATTTTTTCAGTGGAGTCTGTGCACCTTACTGAAAAAAAAGTTTTTCAATAACCCATAAAGTCAGTTTTGAATGTAAGAATTTTAAAATTCTCAATATTCTAGGAGTATTCAAGTAATAGATGAAAACAGGATTTTCTACTTTTTCAAAATATGTTTTTCACAGTAGTAAGATCATGTTTTTCAGTGTATACTTTTCACTTATTTAAGCATGGGCTGTGTTTACACAATGTCAAATATGAATAAAGTCTAACACTTTAGTGGAAACCATGCATGGGGATTTTTAAAGAAATGGTTCTGGTTTTAGTCAGAAAATAGTAGATTTTTCTGTCAGTCTGACCTATTTACAGCCAAATTACATAACATAGCTATATTGTTTCACTATGTATATCAAGGAATATTAAAAATATGGTATTAATGTTCTTTATTAAAATAACCTGATTTTTATTTACTTTGGTTGGTTGGTTGGTTGGTTAATGTATTTTACTTGCTTCAGGAAGCCTCCAGTAGAATTTTGCAATCTGCAATTTAAATTCATAAATACTTCTTCAAAAAATACTGAGTAGTATTTGTGTCATATATGGTGCTGTGTTCTATATGTATCTGCCTTTTCTGACGTCATTAACATATATAACATGCAAACATTCTGAGATCAAATACTGAAACCCTGTTTTTGTTTTTCTTGACAAAAAAGAGATTTTATTGGGAACAGGTGCCCTGAAACCCTCTTAAATCTATGTCAGATACATAGATTTATGTGTAGCAGAGATGCTGAGCCATGCTCAATCAGAGTGCTAAATACAAATGTTAAGACATTTATTAAATTTTAATTATTGTGCTATATTAATGATATTTTGCTTTGTGTGAGTCCTTTACATTTGTTCTAATGGATATTTATTCTCATCATCAAAACCAGCATGTTAACCTTGTGTAATTCACTTATTTGAATTTTATAGGTGGAAGATACAGGAAGATATACATGTCTGGCATCCAGTCCTGCAGGAGATGATGATAAAGAGTATTTAGTGAGAGTGCACGGTAACGTTGGCAAAATGTCCTGCAGTCCATCATACACTTATACCTAATTAAAAGGCATAATTTATGGAAGATAGGGCAGCTATCCAACACATCATAAAACCATGTTTATATATTAGGAAATATGTATTTTGCAAATTTGATTTTTATATTTGACTGATCATATGTTCATGGGAGTAGTTTAATGGATTTTTAAGTTATATGTTTTGTTCCTGCACAAGTAATTCATATTCATTGATTTTAAATCATAGACTATAAATTAGAGTAAAAATGAAAATAAAAGTATTCATAATCTCATCACACCTTTTTACATATAAATATTATCACAGGAACGTGATCATGACGCATACAGTATTTAACTTTTTATCTCAGTGGCATGTTGAACATGTTTTCATGTCAAAAAAATATATATTTTTATAATGTTACTTTTTAGTAGCATGATTTATAATTTTATGAACATACCATTACTTATTTAATACATTCCTTTTTTTCGGCTGTTTCTGTATTTTCACCAACATAAGCAGCACTATTATAGACATCCTTGTATAAGTGTGTTGGCCTATTTTTAATTATTTTAATAAATTTCTATAAGTCCACTTTCTTGAATATATGTAAGTATATGCATATGCATGTACACACACACACACATATTCAAGACCAAATTACCTTCTAGAAAAGTTGGGCCAATTAGACTGTAGCTGGTCCTACTTTGACATAGAGCTGGAAATTACTCTTCAAAGAGAGGAACATTTAAAGAACTTAATAAAAGATCTTTATCTCCTCATAACCTAAATCACTAAGCAATCCAAAGTGTAGGACTGGTGTAATGTAAGTGTTCCCCTGCCCCCACCAGTCCTACACACAAATTAGACCAATTGACATGTAAATTGTGTATACAGCAGTCATATATGTCAATGTATGACAAAAACCACTACAATATCGTAAAGTAATTAGCCTCCAACTAATAAAAATAATTGAAAAAAAAATATATATATATACACTTTTAAAACTGTGGTATAGTTGATTTACAATATTATATTAGTTTCAGGTATACACCATAGTCATTGAAAATTTTTATAAATTATACTCCACTTAAAGTTATTAGGAAATATTGACTCTATTCCCTTTACTTTATATCCTTGTAGCTTATTTATTTTATATATAGTAGTATATACCTCTTAATTCCTTACCCCTCTTTTGCCCTCCTTTCTGCTTATTAAGAAAAATCTCTATATTTCTGTTTGTTATGATGGACAGAACCTAATTTAAAAGTTTTAAAATATGTTCAGAGAAAATTATTACGAAGTGTAGACCTGGACAAAAAAAAAAAAAAAATCCCTTCTTTGGGCCTTAGTTTCTTTACCTATTAAATGGTGATAAAATGTGGTTATGTTACTTATCCTATCATTCATGCGGCTATTGGAAGGATTTCATTACTTAAGGTACTTAAGTACTGAGTATGATTTAAAAAATTCACTGTTTGTTATCAGGGTACTATAAATTGAATGAGCAGCATTTTAAGTTTATGCTGCTTCTTTCATACAGCAGAAACGACACTGTTGAACACCTGAAATAATCCAGAGCGTTTTATATCTCATTCACTAAAAGCCTTCGGTGCATCTGTTTTCCCACCCAGTACCCCCTAATATTGCTGGAACTGGTGAGCCCCAGGGTTTCACTGTGTTACGGAACAGACAAGTGACATTGGAATGCAAGTCGGATGCAGTGCCTCCACCTGTAATCGCTTGGCTCAGAAATGGAGAGCGGTTACAGGTACGTCTTGCCAAGCCCCACAGATTCATTTTCAGGAAAACAAGCAGCTACCGAGCCCTTCAGCATCAGGCCACTGGCCATTCAGCATTGCAGGGCTGAGCGCAGAGTCCTGTGGTCAGCCTTCTTTCTCAGCCTTTGCTGGTGCAGGCAGTAGCTAGTTACGGGTCAAAGGACAGGTATTTAGATTCACACACTCTGTAAATTGGCCTAAGTATGTAGCCCCTGAAGCTGGTGAATTAAACTTGGATTGAAACACTCGTGTCTTTTCTTGAAAGAAAAGAGACCATCAAAGTCTCAAAAGAACTGACTTGTCTTGCCAAGTCCCTGGGCAAACCTGTTACTGACTTTCCTTGATCTAAACTTGCACCTCAGCAGGAACCCCAAGGATCGGTGTATCAGTTCAGTTCAGTTACGCAGTCGTGTCCGACTCTTTGCGACCGCACGGACTGCAGCACGCCAGCCTTCTCTGTCTTATCACCAACTCCCGGAGCTTACTCAGACTCATGTCCATTAAGTCGGTGATGCCATCCAACTGTCTCATCCTCTGTCGTCCCCTTCTCCTCCTGCCTGCAGTCTTTCCCATGCCAGCAGTCTAGACTGAAATCTTTGGAAACACAGTTACTGGCTCTGTGAGGCTCCCGTGCCCTGGTGATGCCTTTTAGGATTGGCTCTAAGCCTTGACTTTGAATGTTCAGATTGTCCTTATCCCAGTAGTTACTTATCCTTCTTTTTCCTCATCCTCTTACTATAACCAATTGTGATACACTGAGTCTAAATAAAAGGAAATTATGTCTCTAATACCTAAGACAGAGAGACTTTAGCCATGATCACATCACACAAACACTAAATACAGACTGGATTCTGAGAGTTACTAATGTGTTTAATTGTCATGCATATCACTTAACAGCCCCATGCCTCAGTTTCTCTGTTTATTGCGCGCCTGCTGTAATGGTACGCATTGTGATTGCTCCTGACAAGAATCCTGACCCATAAGGGGCTCACAGACTATCTGAAAATATACAGAAGTGCATCGAAGATTATAGAAACTGATACTGCTGATAAATTTTATCTCAGAGGGATATACAGAGGGGAAACGGTGGGAAGAAGCAGGTAACCTAGACTGAAGGGTAAATAGCCCAGGGGAGCCTCTTGGAAAGGGTGAGTTCAGTTTAAATGTTGGATGAGAAAGAAGGGGACTCCAAACATAGGTGATAGTATGTACAAAGACATTACAGGAAAAGGAATGCTGTTGTCTCAGGAACTGCAGGTAGCTTGGTATGGTTGAAGCAGACCTTTAAAATCCTTTGATGATTCTCCATAGATTTCGGGTTTCAGGTTCAGTTGCCCAGCTTTGCTTACAAAGCCCTTCATGCTCTGACTTTTCCTCCATTGTCTTATCTTCCATGTATGCATTTCACTCTAGACCACTAGATATTCAAGACAGGGACTGAGTAAATATTAATGATGGAGAAATCAAGCTAATTTCAGATATGACCAAGTGATGTCAGTAGACAGACTGAATTCAACAGTAAATGAAAAAAAAAGATGAGTTCAGTTTTAGATATTTTGAGTTTGAATTATCTAAAATGGAAATTATCCAAATGGAAATTCCAGAAAATTCCAAGAAATATGGGTCCATATTTACTCAAAAATATCTTTGATTTGGTGGTCCTCAAAAGTATAGCCTGTTGTTGAAGCTGTAGGTTTGTATGAGGTCAACCAGAAAGCACGTGGTGTGAGAAGACTTGTAAATGAGAATAACGCCTAAGGCAATATTGACGATTAAAAGGTGAGCAAAGGAAAAAAGGAGAAAAATGGGACTGAGAAGGAACACTTGGAGAAATTGGTGTACCGAAAGCCAAGAAATAGAGAGGGAGCAGTCAACAGAGTTCATGGCAAGATACAAAGAAAGTTGTATTTATTGGCTTTGGGTAATACACAGATGTGATTCAAGATGTAAGCAACCTTCAGTAGAGTGATCGAAGTAGAAGACACGTTACAGTTGTTGGGGGAGTGAAAGAAGAGGAAGTGGAAATGGTTGTGGACTATTATTTAAATACAAGAGATTTGTATATTCTTATTTACTAAAAAGAGTTTGAAGATAGAGAAGCGAGTGTGTTGAGTAGGGAAAGGATGGGACCCTGGTGACAGATGAAGAGATTAGCCTTGGACCGAGGGATGACCTTTTTCCACAGAAATGGAAATGTAGGAAGGAAGGATGCTTTCATATGCAAGAAGAGAGGGAGAAATTGCAGGCTCTTGGCTTTGATTTTCTCAGTGGAGTAGGAAACAGGGTCATCTGCTCAGAATAAGGTTCTGTCTAAGGAAAGAAATCAAATTGGAAGAATCACTGGCAGTCAATGGGAAGAGAACCAGAGAAAGTATAGTGAGACTGAGTAAATTAGCAGAACTTACTGATATTCATGGAAGAAAGACATGAAAATCAACTCAGAACTTTTTATTAGCATAAAGTCCTACTATACCCATATTGAACTTAAAAACTAAAAATATGTTTTGTAGAACTTACCATGTATGTTGAAAAAATCACCTGTTCTCATTAGAAATAATAAAAATTTACCACTAATGGCCCTGTAGCAATTAAAGGCCTACAGATAACGTGTGGACTTTAAAGATAAATTGACCTGAACTGTACATCTTAGTGTGAACAACTTTTTTCACTAGAAATATATGTTTATCTGGGACAGAACCCATATGGTAGAAAAATCTCATTTGGACTCTTCCTGAAGTAGATCCACTTTGGCACAACCAGAAAATATCAGCCTTTGTTGCTACCTGGCATTTTTTTTAAAAGTTTATGAACAATCCTCAATTGGACATAATAGAGTAGATATCACTATATTTCAGTATTTCCTCTCAATATAGATCTCTATAGTTTCATTATTTTTGGTCCCATGCCTGGACACAAAATATATGCTTAACAAATATTTGCAGACTAAAATCATTTATTTACTTATTTTTTAAATGTTGAAGGATAATTGTTTCCTTTAAGTTAACCAAAGTTAATTTATTATCAGGAAACTTTCAGCTTTAAGTGACAGGCTTCAAACTGTAAACAACTTAATTGGGAGCAGGGGGAAGATATTAGCAATAAAAATTAGTGAACTTAAGCTTTAGGCATTATCCAAAGGCTCTAATTATGTAGTTAAACATCTCTGTCCTTCCTTCTTTATCTCAGTTCTGCTTATGTCTTAGATTCACAGCAAGTTGTCCACACATGGTGGTACAACTGCCACCAGCCTATGTCATCCTCACTATCAGATTCCAGTAAAAATACGCCTTATTCCAACACTTTCAGAAGTGTCCTGCGGGGAGCTCTCATGGGCCCAACTTGAAACACTTTTCCATCCTTGAGTGGATCACTGTGGTCGTCACAGTGAAGAACCAGAGACACTGATTGTGCTCTTGCCTTATCTATACCTCTTGCCTTAACTATACTCATAGAGATAGCTCCCAAGAGTTTTTGATACCTGGATAGTAGTAGGGGGAGCAGACAAAGATACTGGGAGACAGGTATGCTACAGTTCACTATTTAGTTACTTTTGATGATTCTTATTTCATTTTCCTGACATTTTAATGGTAAATTTTACTTGTTGAATCCAGGCAACACCTCGAGTAAGAATCCTATCTGGAGGGAGATACTTGCAAATTAATAACGCAGATCTAGGTGATGCAGCCAATTATACCTGTGTTGCCAGCAACATTGCGGGAAAGACTACAAGAGAGTTTATTCTCACTGTCAATGGTAAGAACTCTTAACCACTGTTTCACAATCTAAAAATTTAGACAGGACGTTCAAAGAGATCACATTTTTGTTTTTTATGAGCATACTAAACAAATTCTTGTCCTTATTTCTTTTGACAGAGACAGCGTGTGACATTTGTGCTATAGCTATATTCAAACTAACTCAACTTCAAAAATATAATTAAAGATACATTTCTCCTAGAGAACAATACGTGCCCAGTTGTTACCAGCATATTCTGTTGTTTTGTGTCATTCAGATCAGAGCCACTGGAGAAGTTAATACACTAAATCTCTGGGTGACAAGTAGCCAATTATTTAGTCACTTTTATTGATGTTGGGGTTTGATTATATATGTGCTAGACAGAGACTGCCATAGAACTGTAATTTTCTCAAATATAAAATCTAAACACTAAAATTTGTCAAATTTCAGAAATATGACACTAACTTTTTAAAACCGTTCATCTGATGTTTTAATAGATGAAATTTTACAAGTTGGATGACCCAGGCAGTTAATATCTCTAACACTAAAATTAAAATTCAAGTTTTCTATTCCCATGTGAACTCAGTGATTAGTAAAATACATGCTCTGAGACTTGCATGATTAATCACAGATGTGTTTTTTTAAAACAGCCCACTTTCTAAGCTTTATTTAAAGTGAAGTTGTTCCAGTGTTAACATTCTCTGACCATTATTTGGCCAGAGAGAAATAAGAAATATCATCTTTAATTTGTATCATACCAGAGCTGATTTTTGTTTTTGTATTTTTTTTACTCTTTTCAAGCCTCTTCCTTAGAAATGACAGATTTCACACACCATGAGTGAGTGAGTGAAAGTCGCTCAGTCATGTCCAACTCTTTGCAACCCCATGGACTATACAGCCCATGGAATTCTTTAGGCCAGAATACTGGAGTGGGTAGCCTTTCCCTTCTCCAGGGGATCTTTCCAATCCAGGGATCGAACCCAGGTCTCCCACATTGCAGGTAGATTCTTTACCAGCTGAGCCACAAGGGAAGCCCTTCACACACCATATCAGGGACTTAAAGCCGTCTTCTATTAGGGAAGAGGATTGGCTCCGAGGTTAAAGCGTCTGCCTGCAATGCAGGAGACCTGGGTTCGATCCCTGGGTCGAGAAGATCCCCTGGAGAAGGAAATGGCAACTCATTCCAGTATTCTTGCCTGGAGAATCCCGTGGATGGAGGAGCCTGGTGGGCTACAGTCCATGGGTCACAAAGAGTCGGACACAACTGAGCAACTTAACTTTCACTTTCTTTCCCCACTATTAACTCTTCACTTTTGTGTAAATTTTTAAATAAAATCTTATCTTGAATAAGGTTTTAGGAATTCAACCCCAATTCTATTTATACTAACCTGAATTAGCTGTAGGCAAAGCCATATATTTGACTCAAATCTCAGCTTGTATTATTACCTAGTCTTAGTTCAGGCTGTGTTACTGATATAAATGAAATTTTCCACATGCATCTCTTTTACAGTTCCTCCGAGCATAAAGAGTGGCCCCCAGAGTCTTGTCATTCACTTAAATAAGTCAACTGTATTGGAATGCTTTGTGGAAGGTGTGCCAGCCCCAAGAATAACATGGAGAAAGGATGGAGCTGTTCTACCTGGGACTCATGCAAGGTAACTAGAAAAGGATGAAAAACACTGTAGGACTGAAATGTAAGTTTTTAAATATTTGATCCAATGCATTATTTGAGTGTTTTCATTCTAAAATTAGTCTCTTCATCTTAATATGAGAATCAAAATTCAGTATTTTAAAACCCTAACCCTAATTCCTAAGGGCTTGCATCTAAAATGTAATGGTTATAATGTATCCAAGATCATAAGTCCATCTGCTATACCTCTTTGCAGAATATCCTTTTTTTCTACCAAGGGTATTACAAATTTCTGAAGCAGGAAAAGGACTAAAAATGGATAACTGAGTCTTTTAAAATGCTCTCAGTTAAAATGTGCATAATCAGAAAGACTCATTCAGAGACCTTCACGTGTGCTCTTTCTTGTAGATACTCCGTCTTGGAAAATGGATTCCTTCATATCCAGTCGGCACAAGTTACTGATAGTGGGCGATATTTGTGTATGGCTACCAATGCTGCTGGGACAGATCGCAGGCGAATAGACTTACAGGTCCATGGTAAATATACGTTTATGAACAACATCCAGTCTTAGAGTCAAATGTTCTTTGGTTGCCTAAACCAGTGAGGTCATAGCACAAAGACCTTCAGGTCCAGTGCTCTGTTATGAACAATCAAGACTCATGGTGAATAGCATTATCACAGCACTGTGTAAGTTCAGAGAACTTTATTGTGTTCATAAATGTAAAGTAAGTTATCAGTGATTAATTTCAGTTTGGCAGAGATACTTCAAATGGCATACTGTTTGCTGAATGTGTTTTCTCTCTTATTTGGTGACTGTTTTAGTTCCTCCATCCATTGCTCTGGGTCCTACCAACATAACTGTAACAGTAAATGTTCAAACCACTCTGGCTTGTGAGGCTACTGGCATACCGAAACCGTCAATCACCTGGAGGAAAAACGGGCATCTTCTGAATGTGGATCAAAATCAGAATTCATACAGGTAAGGAGGAATTTACCTGGAAAATTCCACCAGCAATTTAGAAACCTATTTTTCAAAGAATTAACATTTTCACTTTATCAGTGGGGACAGAAAATATATAAAGTATGAACTAGCTAGTATGTAGAGAGTGTATTATTTTTTTCTTAGTATTGAATTAGTTTTTCAATCTAAAGTATTTTTTCTGAATTATAGGTACAACGTCTCTTTCCATTAGCCCTGTGGATAACTGTCAGTGAGCTTTGTAGCATTAGATTTCCATTCTGCTGCTGTTTTTAGCACCTTTTGTACTTTTATAATGACAAAGGATAAAACATCAATTGGTAGAAAAGAAAAAGTGCTCTTTAAAAATAATACAAGTTTTAGTTGAAGAATAAAAATCAAATTTTATACCTTCAAATACAGTGTATGTATTTGGCAGCACGTATAAGGATGAAGAATAGCAGTTTCTCCAATTCTCTGTACTCTTTCAGCTTTACTACCATTCTTCTTACTATGATATCATATTTTTAAAGGCTAACCTTAAAAATACTGTGGATTTCTGATTCCTTACATGAGCATCATTTCTTGTATCTCAAGTTAATAGATATCTTGTCAAAAGATTTGCCTTGTCACTAAAAACAAGAGTTTTCATAGACCTATCCTGATAAAAATCCATTTTGTTACACCTGGAAATGTGAAATTAGGAGGGTTTCACTTGAAAATCTGTTGTGTCTATCTCTTTCTCATCCTTTAATCTTTTGGCATTGGGGGTTTAATGACTTGAAAGTAGACTCTATGTGGAAAATGGCAATGCCCTTGAGTTAAAAAGCAGGTCAAATATGTTCCCACTGAATCAAATTATTCCCAGTCATCAGTGCACATTTTGAGGTAAGAAAACAGATATTCTTATTTAGATTACTTTAAATAATGTATATGTATTTACTCAGCCTTTTGTATATTTGAAGTGATTCAGATAACTTAAGTTCTGAGTTTATTTCAAGTTAGATTCTAATTTATGTGCTATGTATCTCCAAGGTATCTACCACATTTAAGGAGACGTGTGAAGTAGGGAAAGATGCAAGACAGACCTGTAGTTACCTATCGGTCAGTGGAAATAATCAAATACCAAGCTGCAACGTTAGTGTGACACTTAGAGATAATCTATGTGAAACATCTGACATAGTACCAAGAATGTATTCAGTGGTCAGTAAATAGCGGCTATCATCAAATGTGCTCATTTCACTGTATTTCACCTAGGAGAGCATGGTTGGTCATGCTATCAGCATTCAGAAGATGCAGGTTTACCTCGTAAGGTAATCATTCCACACCACTGCTTCCTGCAAATGTTGAGGCTGAGGCCCTGTTAACTCACTGCCATATAAACTTAAAGTTTGATACATAAAATGATGCTCACTTTAACATTTGAGGAAAGAGTTCCATTTCCCTCAGTTCACAACATGGTACCATGTTGAACCAACTAGAAACATTTGTGAAAACTGATATATAGCACCTCATTGCTTTGAAATCTCTCTTCTAGGCTCCTTTCTTCAGGTTCACTAGTGATTATTTCCCCTTCTGTGGATGACACTGCGACCTATGAATGCACGGTGACAAATGATGCCGGAGAGGACAAGAGAACTGTGGATCTCACTGTCCAAGGTAGAACTGGCTTAGTATGTGGACTGAAAGTTACTACAATGATATCATTTCTTTTCACCACTTCACAAAGGGGCTTCCTGTTCCACTTACCAAACATTCACTTTCAATGTAGAAAGAGGAAGATACAGGAGTAGGCTTTGGAAATGTCAGGGTTGGAAACATGTAGTTTTCTTTCCTTTTGTTGTTGCTTTTTAGTTCCACCTTCCATTGCTGATGAGCCTACAGACTTCCTAGTAACCACACACACCCCGACAGTGATCACCTGCACCGCTTCAGGAGTTCCGTTTCCCTCAATTCACTGGATGAAGAATGGTATAAGACTGCTTCCCAGAGGAGAGGGCTATAGAATTCTGTCCTCAGGTAAGACCCAGCTCAGTGATTACACAGATATTGATTGGGTTAGTTACTAATGGATGGCCTTATTTGGACTTTTGTTGCACCAGAAGAAAAGAAAAAAATATATCGATATTCCTAGGCTTAGGCATTTGGGAAAAAATTCAGTTAGGATGGGGAGGGCAATGAGGGAAAGGGGTAGAAAAAACCTAAAAACCAAATAATAAATAATCTCTAAAACTTATCTACATGTATTCAGCATGGCCACTTAGATTTTACCTGCATATTTTCTAAACCTAAGGTTTGGAAGGGCTTCCCTGTGGCTCGGTGGTAAAGAATCCGCCTGCTAATGCAAGAGCTCCAGGAGCCGCATGTTCAGTCCCTGGGTTGGCAGGATCCCCTGGAGGAGGAAGTGGAAACCCGCTGCAGTATTCTTGCCTGGGAAACCCCATGGACAGCGGAGCCTGGCGGGCTGCAGCGCACGTGTGCGATAGTCACTCAGTCCGTCATGTCCAACTCTTTGCAATCCATCGACTGCAGCCCGCCAGGCTCCTCTGTCCATGGGGTTCTCCAGGCAAGAACACTGGAGCGGGTTATTTCCTTCTCCAGGGGGTCTTCCCAACCCAGGGATCAAACTCATCTCCTGCACTGCAGACAGACACTTGACTCTCTGGGCCACCGGGGAAGCTCAGTCCATAGCGTCACAGAAGAATCGGACACAACTTTGCAACTAAACAACAACATGGTTTAAAATTTTTACTGGTTGCCTTTGGGTGAACCACACCTCTTTGGCCAAATAGAATGTCCATTCATTTAGTAAACATTTAGTACCTAAAATGGGCCATGTACTCCACTAAATTTCTGAGGATCTAAAACTAAGACAGGGTTCTTGCTTTCAAGTTTTCTATAATTTAACAAGTAAGTTTGGGTGGTGTGTGTTATGATGTGGCTGTTTTTTGAGGGTGGTTGTAAACACCATTAATAAAATTTAAGCTCTGCAAATTTTATGTATTAAAAAGAAAAAATAATTCACCTAAATGAAAGTGCAGGTGATTCACATTTGTGTTTCTGAAAATTCATCCTGCATTGTGGAGATACACTGGAGATAAAAAGTAGCAACTAAGATCCTGAACATCCTGGGGCTTTATGAGTATGTACGTCTTATGTTAAGAGAATTTATTTCTTCAAAAGAAGGAAAATAATGAAAGATGAACTTGGCTTTCATAGCAAAGTATGTTGGCTATCTCAGAAATCTGCATAGATGGGTAGCAAGTAAAATCATAAAATTTAATTAACTACTCTTCACCACAAAGTACTGTGCTAAGAGAACAGTTTAGAACTTTCTCAGAAAGAGTTACCCTATGACCCAGGAACTCCACTCCTAGGTATCTCCCCAGAGAAATAAAAACATTTGTCCACGCAAAGATTTGTATGCAAATATTCATGTAGCAATCTTCTCAATAGCCAAAAATGAGAAGCAGTGTAAATTTCCATTAACTGGTTAATGGATAAACAATGGGGATCACTTTACACAATGGAATTCTATTTAACAATAAAATGGAGCAAAAATACTGACACATGCTACAACAGATGCAGCTCAAAAACTATGCTCACAGTAGAAGTAAGACACAAAAGATTTCAGTATGATCCCATCTAGGTAAAATATTCAGAAGAGGTCAGTATTTAGAGACAGAAAGTAAACTAGTGATCTCTGGGGTTGAGGAAGGCAGGACTATAAATGGGGTGAGATTTCTTTTTGGTATAATGAAAATGTTCTAAAATTAAACAGTGATAATTGCAGGAGTCTGTAATATGTCAGGAGTTATTGAATTGTACATTTAAATGGCTGAATTTTATAGTCTGAAAATTTGCCTAAATAAAGCTGTTAATGGTGTGGGTTTTTTTTTTTTTTTAAGTTCTGTGCTAGGAAAAAAAAAAAAGGCTGTGCTAGGTAGGCACAGGGAATACAAGAAGGACTACAAGCCAAGTACCCCCACACAAGGGGGACAGAAACACGAAAACCAGAGAGACATGGTTTATCAAACCAGAAGAAGAGGGATGCCCTATGCATGAAATTCTTCTTTCGTTTTTAGGAGCAATTGAAATACATGACACTCAACTAAGCCATGCTGGAAGATATACTTGTGTTGCGAGGAATTCAGCTGGTTCTGCACATCGACATGTGAGCCTTCATGTCCAAGGTATGAAAGGGTACTTATTCATTAAAATCTTGCTGTCATCTCTTTAAGTCGTGTTTTTTTCTTCAAAGATGGTCCTGTCTAGGGTCATAAACCACAGTAATATTTTGGGGACATGAAAGCTGATAGATATTCTTCAGCAGACTAAAGAAAGCATACAGATGACAAACCACACTGAACAACCTCTAAATTATTTTCGTTGAATTTTTACGATCTGTTTCTGATTTTAGTCTTTTCTCTGGAGTTCTTCTAAAGGAAACTGGCTATAGTAACAAGACTCAAAAAGCAATGTGATACAGCTGATATGTGCTTTTCCTTGGGGCAATGAAATCACTAATATTTAGAAATTATGAATTCAGACAGGTTTAACCTTATAGGTACCGTAGACATTTATGCCACTAACTCGTGTCCTTGCAACATTTCTGTTGATTGGTTCTTATAGAGCCTCCAGTCATTCAGCCTCAGCCAAGTGAGCTGGATGTCATTCTAAACAATCCCATTTTATTACCCTGTGAAGCAACAGGGACACCCGGTCCTTTCATCACTTGGCAAAAAGAAGGCATCAATGTCATCAGTTCAGGTACTGTTTCTCTCAAGACAATCATGACAATCAGTTTTATCATTCAGAAGTCAGTATAATTTTTTTAACAAAAGTAAAAATTCTTCTAACCCTGTTCTAATAACCATGACGTAGGTAGAAGCCATGCAGTTCTTCCCCGTGGCGGCTTGCAGATCTCCAGAGCTGTCAGAGAGGATGCTGGCAATTACATGTGTGTGGCTCAGAATCCAGCTGGTACAGCCTTGGGCAAAATCAAGTTGAATGTCCAAGGTACGTAAATATGCTTATAGCAGTGCCTATCAAAATTCATATTATATCAAATAATGATGCTGTCATAGTCCTTCATATTCTTAGTTTACATTATTCTATTTGTCTTCTATTTCTGCTCTCTTACTAATTTGAAGAAGAAAGTTTAGTGCTTGGGTGGTTTGGGGGCATTATTTGTATAAGAAAACCGAGACATCTCATATTTTAAATTTCTGTGAAATTGGTACTTCTGTTGTAGCACATATTTGAGGTGACTTTTAAAACCATTTTCTCCATAATGCTGCTCTGTACACATTACAAAACACTGGATTGTAATATCCACTTAAAAAATCATAATTGTTTTTAATTTTTCAAAATGACAGAAGTTCTGAAACCAAAAAGTAAATCATATTGCAAGTAAACCAACTTGATGAGAAAAATATATGAGAAGAGAGTGGGTTTTTTTTTTTTCGTACTTACCTTACATTTTCTTGATGTCATGTTCATATCTTGCATGCATTGCTTTTGTGGATAAAAACCTGACCTAGAAGTGGGTTCTGAGCTACTCAGTTCACATTGGCTGGTTTGAATTTCCTTGTAGTGTGATTTTCCTAGGGTGAATGAATAACTGTAGTAAAGCTCACTTACTTATCTGCAGGTTGTAAACCTAATTTCCTTGTATTTTTCAACAATTTTAATAAACATTTATTGGGATGTTAAGTAGAAAAACATTGAACATTACAGACATAATACTTTTATGGTGTGAAGAAGGAAAAAACAGAACCAGTCTTCTCTGGGGACACCATTAGAGCTGAGATCTGCATGATGAGTGAGGATGAGCCATGTAAAGGTGTCCATGGAAGAGAAGGCAGCATGTACAATGGTCCCGAGGCAGGAAAGGGTAGGAAAAGAATCGTGGCTGACAGTGGTGAACGTGGGAAGGTTGACTAAATGGGAAGGAAATCAGAAAATGAGGTGGGGGCCAGTGCATGAAGCACCTGAAAGACCAGAGGGAGGGGTAAGATTTTTCTTTTCTGTGCAATATTGAAGGCTTTCAAGGATTTAACCAAGACTTTTGTTTGGTTTTAAGAAGCTATCTTTTGCTGACATGTAGGTGATGATTTAGAGAAAGCTCAAGACTATATCTGGAAGAACAAGTAAAGTGCTTAGGCCAGGGGTCCCCAATCCCCAGGATCTAAGACCTGATGTTTGGAGGTGAAATTGATGTAATAATAATAGAAATATAGTGCACAATAAATGCAATGTACTGAATCATCCCGAAACCAGCCCCCCTCCCCAGTCCATGGAAAAATTGTCTTCCAAGAAACTAATCCCTAGTGCCAAAAATGTTGGGGACCACTGCTCTAGGCATCATGCGATATGGTCTGCTGGGAGTAGGAGTGTGTGTGTGAGTTATAGGGCTAAATGAAAAAAAAAAAAAGTGGTAGAACCAAGAAATTTTTTGGAGATATAATAGCCAGGATTGCTGATTAATCAGATTGGGAGATTAGGAAAAGAGAAGAGTTCATGATGTTTCCTGGGCTTGGGCTTGAGCGGAGATAGTGCTATGGGGGCTTCAAGGAAAGGAACTAGTTTTGGAGGAAGGAAAACATGATTTATGATCATGTTAGATGTGGGAAACTGTTAGAAATCCTAGCAGAGATGTCAAAAAGCATTGATTATTTATGAATTCAGGAATAAAGGGAGAAGTACAGTCTATGATACAAATTTGGAAGTAATTAGGGTTTTTCAGTCCACAAGATTGGATGAGTATTTGGATAGAAAAGAGCCCAGGACTCTGCATTGTTAAGAGGTCTGAAAAACAGAATGCTAAAAAGAGTAACAAAGGAGAGGGAAGAGATGACAGAGGAAAACTAGATGGAGTCTAGGATAGGACAGTGTTTCAAGGAGGAGACAGATTTTTTTTCTTTTTAACCCTAGGGAGAGTCAATTAAGATATAGTCATTGGTTTTGGCAACATCGTTGTTGTTCAGTTGCTCAGCTGTGTCCAACTCTTTGCGACCCCACAGACTGCAGCACGCCAGGCTTTCTTGTTCTTCACAAACTCCCAGAGTTTGCTCAAACTCATGTCCTTTGAGTCGGTGATGCTATTCAACCATCTCATCTTCTGCCATCCCCTTTTCCTCCTACATTCAATCTTTCCCAGCATCAGGGTCTTTTCCAATGAGTCAGCTCTTCCCATCAGGTGGCCAAAGTGTTGGAGCTTCAGCTTCAGCATCAGTCCTTCCAGTGAATATTAGGGTTGATTTCCTTTAGGATTGACTGGTTTGATCTCCTTGCTATCCAAGGGATTCTCAAGAGTCTTCTCCAACATCACAATTCAAAAGCATCAATTCCGTGGCACTCAGCCTTTTAAACTGTCCATCTCTCACATCCATACATGACTACTGGAAAAACCAGAGCTTTGACTAGATGGGCCTTTGTAGGCAGGGCCTTTGTAGACAAAGTAATGTCTCTGCTTTTTAATATGCTGTTTAGGTTGGTCATAGTTTTTCTTCCAAGGAGCAAGTGTCTTTTATTTCATGGCTGCAGTCACCATCTGCAGTGATTTTGGAGCCTGAGAAAATAAAGTCTGTCACTGTTTCCACTGTTTCCCCATCTATTTGCCATGAAGTGATGGGACCAGATGCCATGATCTTCGTTTTTTGAATGTTGAGTTTTAAGTCAGCTTCTTCACTCTCTTCTTTCACCTTCATCAAGAGGTTCTTTAATTCCTCTTTGGTGTCATCTGCATATCTGAGGTTATTGATATTTCCCCCCAAAATCTTGATTCCAGCTTGTGCTTCATCCATTGGGATCATATAAAAGAATTAGTGAGGATTTTTTCTTTCACTAATTGATTAAAATTGCATGAGCAATTATGGGACAAAGAAACATATTAAAACAACTAATAGTATTTCAGTATTCCAAAAGCAATCAGAGATAATTGCATACTCTAGAGGCATGAAAAACTCTGAATAGACTCTCCCTTTTCAGATACAATATGTAGGGACTTCCCTGGTGGTCCAGTGGTTAAGACTCTATGCTTCCAATGCAGGAGGCATGGGTTTGATCCCTGATCGGGGAACTAAGATCCCACATGCCATGCAATGGGAACAACAAGAACAACAAATCTCTAACAGATATAGTTAATATCAAGCAGAAAATCAACCAGATAACTTTGGTTGATACAAATAATTTTAAGTTATTCATATTTTTCACAACTTGTTGATTTTATTTACTCATTACCATCACGTGCATGTGTGTGTGTGCGCGCGCACATACGCACTCGGTCATGTCTGTCTCTGCAGCCCCATGAACTGTAGCCCACAAGGCTCCTCTCTCCATGAAATTTTCCAGGCAAGAAAACTGGAGTGGGTTGCCATTTTCTCCTCCAGGGGATCTTCCCGACACAGGGATCAAACTCACATCTCTTTTGTCTTCTGCATTGGAGACAGATTCTTTGCCCTTGAGCCACTGGGGAAGCCCACTTATCACTATCAGTGTACCCTAAAATCTGGTCTCACTTGGTTGGCCTCCTCTAGAGATGCAGCAGATATTTCCAGGTCTCTGGGACTTGCTATCCACAGGGCATAACTTGGATCAGTAGAGTGCTCAGAAGCCCCTTGTTTCTTACAGCATGTGGTAACAAGTAATATTTTGAATGGATGGTAGACATTTCAGACAGTTTGATTCTTTTGGCCTGCACATGTTTAAAAGAGGTAAATTTACCAGGGTCGTTTTCTGCACCTCATCAGTGTCTCTGGACTCGCACTGACTGACACTGGAGGGGCATCAGCCTTACCTTCCTTTCTGCTGTGGTTGTGGTTGGTTGTTCCTCACTTGTGTTTGATTGTTCTCTCCTAATTATGTGATGTGTCTTTAAAGCTCAGTAAAATAGCCTGAGTGGTAATCACTATTGTGAACACTGGGAAGAGAACCTGTTATCATAAGCCTGTCCACAATTTTCTGACAAAGTAGGAAGAGTTCTGCCTGTACAAAGTCAACCCTTAACCAATACAATTTGAACCGTGCAGGTCCACTTCAGTTCAGTCCAGTCGCTCAGTCATGTCGGACTGCGACCCCATGAATCGCAGCACGCCAGGCCTCCCTGTCCATCACCAACTCCCGGAGTTTACTCATACTCATGCCCATTGAGTCGGTGATGCCATCCAGCCATCTCATCCTCTGTCATCCCCTTCTCCTCCTGCCTCCAATCCCTCCCAGCATCAGGGTCTTTTCCAGTGAGTCAGCTCTTCACATCAGGTGGCCAAAGTACTGGAGTTTAAGCTTCAACATCAGTCCTTCCAGTGAATACCCAGGGCTGATCTTCTTTAGGATGGACTGGTTGCATCTCCTTGCAGTCCAAGGGACTCTCAAGAGTCTTCTCCAACACCACAGTTCAAAAGCATCAATTTTTTGGCGCTCAGCTTTCTTCACAGTCCAACTCTCACATCCATACATGACCACTGGAAAAACTATAGCCTTGACCAGATGGACCTTTGTTGGCAAAGGCATGCCTCTGCTTTTTAATATGCTATCTAGGTTGGTCATAACTTTCCTTCCAAGAAGTAAGCGTCTTCTAATTTCATGGCTGCAATCACCATCTGCAGTGATTTTGGAGTTTCAAAAAATAAAGTCTGACACTGTTTCCACTGTCTCCCCATCTATTTCCCATGAGGTGATGGGACCAGATGCCATGATCTTAGTTTTCTGAATGTTGAGTTTTAAGCCAACTTTTTCAGTCTCCTCTTTCACTTTCATCAAGAGGCTTTTTAGTTCCTCTTCAATCTCTGCCATAAGGGTGGTGTCATCTGCATATCTGAGGTTATTGATATCTCTCCCAGCAATCTTGATTCCAGCTTGTGCTTCTTCCAGCCCAGCCTTTCTCATGATGTACTCTGCATATAAGTTAAATAAGCAGGGTGACAATATACAGCCTAGACATACTCCTTTTCCTATTTGGAACCAGTCTGTTGTTCCATGTCCAGTTCTAACTGTAGCTTCCTGACCTGCATACAGGTTTTTCAAGAGGCAGGTCAGGTGGTCTGGTATGCCCATCTTCTTTCAGAATTTTACACAGTTTATTGTGATCCACACAGTCGAAGGCTTTGGCATAGTCAATAAAGCAGAAATAGATGTTTTTATGGCACTCTCTTGCTTTTTTGATGATCCAGCAGATATTGGCAATTTGACCTCTGGTTCCTCTGCCTTTTCTAAAACCAGCTTGAACATCTGGAAGTTCACGGTTCATGTATTGCTGAAGCCTGGCTTGGAGAATTTTGAGCATTACCTTACTAGCGTGTGAGATGAGTGCAATCGTGTGGTAGTTTGAGCATTCTTTGGCATTGCCTTTCTTAGGGATAAGAATGAAAACTGACCTTTTCCAGTCCTGTGGCCACTGCTGAGTTTTCCAAATTTGCTGGCATATTGAGTGCAGCACTTTCACAGCATCATCTTTCAGGATTTGAAATAGCTCAACTGGAATTCCATCACATCCACTAGTTTTGTTCGTAGTAATGCTTCTTAAGGCCCACTCGACTTCACATTCCAGGATGTCTGTTTCTAGGTGAGTGATCACACCATCGTGATTATCTGGGTCGTGAAGATCTTTTTTGTACAGTTCTTCTGTGTATGCTTGCCACCTCTTCTTAATATTGTCTGCTTCTGTTAGGTCCATACGATTTCTGTCCTTTATCGAACCCATCTTTGCCTGAAATGTTCCCTTGGTATCTCTAATTTTCTTGAAGAGATCTCTAGTCTTTCCCATTCTGTTGTTTTCCTCTATTTCTTTGCAGGTCCACTTATTCAGTAGAAATACTACATTACTGCACAAGCCAAAGTTGGTTGAATCTGAAGATATAAAACCACAGATGCAGAGGGGCCAGGGATACTGAAGCCAACTATAAGTTAAATTTGGATTTTCTGTAGTACAGAGAGTCATCATCCCTAAATCTGTATTGTTCAACGGTTAATTGTAATTCTTTTCGATATTCCACTTCTTCTTTCACTAAAATAATACTTTGTTAAATATGATCCCAGTATATGAGATCATATAAACACTGCAGGAAAAGCATGAATAAAGGGGTCTGAGCAGGTGAATAATTTCCAAACCTTGAAGAGATCTGTTTTGAAAGTTTAAGGAACTGATGAATGAATCACATAATACATGTATGTTAAAGAAAATACCTCTATCAACACAGTCTTAGTTTTCTAGACATACAGCCCCTCATGAGTTCATATTTAAATCTTAAGATTGATTGTCATTTATATTTGTTAACTATGTAGAGAATGATTTTCTGCAGTGGATTCAAAGAATCTTCTTTTCCAACAAAAACAAACTAGCAATCCTTTAGTGATGATATGGTAAAATCAGGGTTTTGTTTCTTAACAACGTGACTTCATTGTGCTAGAATAAGACCACGTTGCATAAATGGTACATTCACGCTTTCAAGATGATGTTTAAACTTTGTAACTTTTAGTTCCTCCAGTCATTAGCCCTCATCCTAAGGAATACATCACTGTTGTGGATAAACCCATCATGCTACTGTGTGAGGCAGATGGCCTCCCACCACCTGACATCATGTGGCATAAAGATGGGCATGTAATTATGGAGTCAGTCCGCCAGCGCATCCTCAGCTCCGGTGCTCTGCAGATAGCATTTGCTCAGCCTGGTGATGCTGGCCAGTACACGTGCATGGCAGCTAACGTGGCAGGGTCAAGCAGCAGGAGCGCCAAGCTCACCGTCCATGGTAGGTTGTTTAGCATAAGTTATTTCAGTTTACTACTTTACCACGGCAGAGAAAAAAGACCACTAGTGAAAAATATGATGGAAATAAAAATGAAAAACAGCAAACTAGAGTGGAGTGTGGTGTGTGCATGTGGTGTGTAGGTACACTTGTCCTTCAAATATGTTATTGGTAGGCACAAATATGTTATTTGTGCAAATACCTGTGTGAGATTGATTTTATTAATAAAGCCAGGACAATTAATCTGTTGCCAGTACTTTCATATGGTGACTATTGGAATCTATAAGTTGACTTACGAGGCGTTCATTTGTTTCGTTGCTCTTCTGCTTTACTTTTCAAGTTGCAAGTCCACTTGGTCCAAAACTAACCAGCATATGACCTACCTTATAACTGTAATGTGAACCTAGTGAGAATTGGAGATCTATTTGATTCATTATTTTATAGCAGCAAAACATTTACAGGTATATTTTTGTAATAGAAAAAAAATACTTGTTTTTCCTTTGTATTCAGACAACTTATAAAATATCTAAAAATCAGCATTGAAATATTTCAGTTATTAATATATATTTTAAGACTAAAGATAGAATAACCATTAATATCAGTGGTAAGAAACAAGAAGTAAATTAAACTTTTCAACTACTATTTTCAGAAGTATCTCTCATTTTAATAACAAGTTTCTGTTTTTCCTTTTTAAAAAATTTGTGAAAGTGGTTTTTTAATCTTTCAGGTGTATTTGAGTTTTCTAAAATTTTATTCTTGCTTTCAGTTAATATAATTGAACATTAGTCTTTTGGTTTCAAATAAATAATATTTTTTCACATGTTTATAGAAAGTTTACCAAAAGTAACTGTATACCAAACAACAAAGAAGGGCTTCCCAGGTAGCTAAGTGGTGAAGAGTCTGCCTGGGGGAGACATGGATTCAATCCCTAGGTCAGGAAGATCCCCTGGAGGAGGAAATGGCAACCCACTCCAGTATTCTTGCCTGGATAATCCCATAGACAGAGGAGCCTGGAGCCAAAGAGTCAGACACAACTGAGCATGCGTGCACACAAACAACAAAGAAATTATTAATAATAACTTAAAAGTATACGCCACAATCCCCACCCACAATGCAATAAAGCTTGAAATGAGTAATGAATTTTTAATGCCAAAACCCGATCCCCAAGCAAATTAAAAATTATCATTCTGATTAACAAGTAAGTCAAAGAATATGATTTTATTTTCAAATTATTTAGAAAATCATAAAAATTAGGACACCACATATCAAAATGTATTGTATGTACCCAAAGCTAAAATCAAGTATAGTGGTCACAGCCTTAAAATTTTCATTTTGAAAAAGAATAAGTAAATGCACTAGTGTTGCAACTTTATAACTGTTAGCAAAGTTGAAATACCAACTCCAGGGAAACCAGGATAAAGGAGATAATGCAAATATAGCATAAATTAATGAAAACGAATTAGATATTTATGATATACCATTCAACAAAATAGGTTTTAGGCTTTTTTAAGTTATCTATCGTTTATACATGCATGTGCGCATATGTGCGTGCTAAAGTGGCTTCGGTTGTGTCGGGCTCTGTGTAACCCTATGGAATGCAGCCTGCCAGGCTCCTCTGTTCATGGGGTTTTCCAGGAAGAATACTGGAGTGGGTTGCCATGCCCTCCTCCAGGGGATCTTCCCAATCCAGGGATCGAACCCAGGACTCCTGCATTGCAGATGGATTCTTTACCATCTGAGCCCCCAGGGAAGCTCAAAAATTCTGGAGTGGGTAGCCTATCCCTTCCCTCGTGGAGCTTCCTGACCCAGAAATTGAACCAGGGTCTTTTGCATTGCAGGCAGATTCTTTACCAGCTGAGCTACCAGGGAAGCCTGTTTATGCATATAATTATTCATACAGTGTTTGCATATCCATATAATCTTTTTTTTTTTGCTGAAACCTATTTTTGTTCTGTAAAAAAATTTGTGAAAAAAGTTGATCCATTTTTCACTGATGTACTTGAATATTTCTGAAATTTACTGTTTTGAGAGGAGAGTATATTTTTACTTTTTAGTCAAGTATTCTTAACATATTTAAACTTTTCTGTTAAAAGTAAATATCTTAGTTCTGAATCCTCTAAGGTATTTCTTTGTACCCTGAAATATTCAGTTGATCTTTCTATGTTGCCTGAATTCCATTTCAAAAAATTTGAAGCATAAGCAGTATTTGCGTGAAATTATGAAATCACTATAAAACATTTCTTCTGTGATAGTATAAAAACTAAAATGTTTTCACCAGTTTTACTTACATTTGTTGTAATATGTAAAGTACTGCAATAAATTTTTTTCTTTAGCTTTACTGTGAGGTATTTTATAGTGTTTTAAACTAGTGAGTTTTATTAGTTTATCCTCACAATATCTCTGTGATACAAATCCAACAGTTATACAACTATAGAAGTGGTTTTGGCTTTAGTTGCTCGTTTGTTTTATTTCACTGCAATAAACAAAAGAAACTCAAGGGAAAGTCAGTAAGTCAAATAAAATCTAAATATTTCTCACCAGTTCAATGTCGTTTTTTCAGAGGCTCATTGTAAATACATCCAACATGTACAAATGCCTTAGAATTCTTGCTGGTGTCAAAAATATTGATTGCTTTCAGAGTAACAAACAAATGACTTGATATATTTTGTTAGTATTTCTACCAAGTTACTCTCAAGAGAATCAATTATGTGTTCATTTTCAGTGTGAATAGTGATTGAACTCAACATCCTGAATGCCTTTCTTTTTTAAAACTCTTTATAGTACCACCTACAATCCAGAGCACAGAAGTACATTACACAGTCAATGAGAATGCACAAGCTGTTCTTCCATGCATGGCTGATGGAATCCCCACACCAGCAATTAACTGGAAAAAAGACAATGTTCTTTTGTCTAACTTGTTAGGAAAATATACTGTCGGACCCTATGGAGAGCTTATCCTGGAAAATGTTGTGGTAAGTTTAATAAATATGAAGAGATACATTGAGACAGATTATTAATTCACCATTTTAGTGACTTAGCTTGAAAATGTATTTTTTGCTTTTGTTTTTGCTTTGTTTGTTTTTGGCTGTGCCACACAGCTTGTGGGATCTTAGTTCCCTAACCAGAGGTCGCAGTGTTCCATGGCAGTGAAAGGGCCAGGTCCTAACCACTGAAGCACCAGGGAATTTCCATGTATTATTTAATCATGAAAGAAAAGTACCCATATAAATGCAGGTCAAAAAATTAATTTTATACGTATTTCATTTTATGTTCCCGAGAACTGTATTTAGTACATCATGGGAACTTATAAATGACTTTCTTCTAAAGTTATTTTATTTTTGTGAAAATCTTTGTTTATCAGGAAAATTCTAGGCCTCTATTATATTCCGTGCTTGTAACAGTGCATGAGAATTGTTCAAAGGATAGAGGTGTAAGAACGTTTGATGTATTATTAAGCAAATACAAAAAACAGGCCTTTTGCTCTTTTCAGGATTTTAAATAACTCTCAGGAATCTGTGCAAGCTGGGAATTTTGAATATTCTTAGGTGGTATTTCTCCAGTCTGCAGAATGGTAGCTATGGGAAGCATCTGTGTTTTCAGTATTAGCCCATTTGAAGAAGAATCTAGATCTATGCATACCACATGACTTTTAAAAATTATCATGTGGTTTCAGTGTACCAACTACTAAACATGATTAAAATGTGAATCACTTTCAGAGCTTTTGTGCCTGTCTTTGGGCTTCCCTGGTGGCGCAAACAATAAAGAATCTGCCTGCAATGCAGGAGACCCAGGTTCCATCCCTGGGTCAGGAAGATCCCATGGAAAAGGGGATGGCTACCCACTCCAGTATTCTTGCCTGGAGAATTCCTTGGACAGAGGAGCCTGGTGGGCTACTGTCCATGGGATCACAAAGAGTCAGACATGACTGAGTGACTAACACTTTCATTATTCCTTTTCACTACCCTTCAGAGTACCTAAATTTCATTCTAAAATCTTCATAGAATTAAATTCAAATGGATTAAATGGATAGAATTGATCATATTCACTTCATAGTATAATTTCAGCTGTTAGCTAGATTCCTTGATTACCAGATAAATAACCCTAGGAATAGGCTAACTTGATCTTATGTGCAAGCAGAAATTGTATTTATTCAAATCTAAGTTTCCATCAATTGTAAGATGCACCTTTATTTTAGGTACCACTAAGAAAGAAAGAAAGAAAAAAAATTCAGTCAAGTAAACTAGAGAAGACCATCAATTTTTACATTGTATCCCAATTTCAGAGCTATTAAAAGTTAAAAATGTGAACTTAAAAATGATAAAATAATGTTAAATTTGTTTGTTTAAACTGGTACACAGTCTCTGGTATACTATCAAATTCAAGAATGTTGAGTTTGACCTCTCAATCACTCTTACAGACCTGAAGGAATTAAATGAGAAAAGTTTAAGCTTTTAGGGGATAACTGGGATAAATTTTTTAAAATAGCAACAATAAGGTAGCTTATAAATATCAGATGAAAGACACAAGTGATAAGTCTATCTGTGAGTAATATGTATAATCTGGATTTTCCAAAGCTTCACTTCCATAAAATCTTTGATTTTTAAACTTAAGATGTTAAGATCCAGGAATTTAAGAGTAGCTCAGTGGTGTCAGGATGAGGAGACATTTACATGGAATATGATTTATTTCTGTTTGCCCTTAAAAACTCATTATGAAACCTACCAGTGTTAGATTGTATCTATAGTAAGTGATTATATTTTTTATGCTGCATTGCCAATTACTTGATGCTTCAATGAAAAGAAAATCTATTCTTAAACTTCTTTTTAAAAAAGAAGGTAAAGTCTATGCTATGGACCTTAATACAATCAGAAGCATTCAGTTGTTAATTTAACAAATATTTATTGAGTATTGAGTACCTTCTCTATGACCAGCACAGATTTAGACACTGGGAATAAATACATTGAACAAAACAATCAAAGATCCTTGCCTTCATGGAGTTTATTCCTAAAGGAGGGAGATAGTCAATAACAAATAAAAATAAATGATGCCTATATCTCAAAATAATAATAATAATAGTAAAAAATAAAAATAAAGAATGTATACAATTCAAAAGAAAACAACTGGTATGAAAAATAAAACAAGAACATGTAGAAGGTATCAGAAGTTGGAAGAGTACAAGTTACATTTTTAAATAGCATGGTTAGAATAAATGTCCTCTGGGAAGCAAACACTTTGAGCAAAATTTGAAGGAAGTGAATTAGCTAAGCAGATATCTGGGAGAGGAGCATCCCATTTTCTTTGCCTAGGAGAGAGGCAGAAAACTGGGATCCCCTACCCCAGTTTTGGGGGGCAAAGAAATGAAGGTGGGTGGAAAGAATAAAAAAAAAAAATGTACGAACATGCCTGATCTATTTGAGAAACAGGAGACCAGTGAAAACAAAGGGAGAGAGAGAAAGAAGTCAAAGAAAAATGAAGACCAGATACACGCAATGCCTTATTGCTGTTCAGTTGCTCAGTCGTGTCCGACTCTTTGCAGTCCCATGTAACAATTTGCATTTTCCTCTGAGTAAAATCAGAATCCATTAATCAGGCTTTGAGCAGGGGAGCAATGCTGCCCGCCTTATGTTTTTGCAATATTGCATTGGCTATTGTGATGACGATACATGGTAGGGAGGCAGGGAGAGAAGCCAAAGACCAGTTGGGAAGATGGTGTGGAGCCAGTAGAGAGATTATAGGACTCAAAGCAGAACATCAGCCGAGAAGGGGTAAGTGAGAAGTGGTTGGATTTTGTGTATACTTTGAAGCTAGGATTTCCTAGCTAGACTGAAAATAGTGTGAAAAAGAATAAACAAACACTCCAGTGTCTGAGGGCAAAGTCATGAACAGCTGGAAGAACAAATCAGCCATCAGCTGAGATGGAATGAAGGCTGCAGATGGAGCAGAAAGGGGAAGGGGGGAAGTTGGTTTTGCACTTGGGTTTGAGATGTCTTTTAGGCAACCAAGCAGAGTGTTGGAGTGAGAAGTTCAGTCCAATTGGAGTTTGGAAGAAACACCTGGGCTGGACACACTGGTACTCATCTCAGCATGTCGGTGGTATTTAAAGCCATTAAAACCAAGTTGCGTGTGGACAGAAGAAAAGAGGAACAGACTGAGCCCTCTCATATACCTACATTGACACATTGATGTGGACGGGAAGCCAGCAAAGGGAGATGAAAGAAGAGCAATCAATGAGGCAGAAAGGAGACTAGGGGAATGGGGTGTCCTGGAAGCCAAGTGAAGACATGGTTTTAAAAAGAAGGAAGCCAGAATTGTGTCAAATTCTAAAACTTCTAGTAAAATGATTGCCGAGTGCTGGCCATTGGATTTAGCAAGTGAAATCTTGGAATTGCAGCTAATTGCCCTGACTCTTGCCATTTCCTTTGATCATTTTCATGGTCCTTGGTGCCACATTACCCAGAGAACCAGCTATGCCATCAAGATTCTAACAGCCTTTGGGAGTAAATTTGCTCTTTAGTTGTACATTGCAGTACAACACTTGATGTTTAGTAAAACTGTATAATCTAAAGTTTTCTAAGATCTTATTACTGTAAAATGCTATAGTTCTGTAAGGTATGGACTTTTAATTTCTTAAACGTTGTAAATTATGCTTTGTAAAAACTAGCCAGATGGTTCAGACTAAAAGAGGGAAATTTAAATCATCTTTAGAGTGTTCCTTTGGGGACCAAGCTATGCAGTTTTATGAATTATATGTAATATGATGTAAGATCATGTAATTTTATGCACAGTGACTTTTCTTTCTTTAAGCCGGAGGATTCTGGCACCTATACCTGCATTGCTAACAATGCTGCAGGTGAAGACAGACACACCATCAGCCTGACTGTTCATGTTCTTCCCACTTTTACTGAACTCCCTGGAGATGTGTCATTAAATAAGGGAGAACAGCTCCGATTAAACTGTAAAGCAACTGGTATTCCATTGCCCAAGTTAACATGGACCTTCAATAACAATATTATCCCAGGTTGGTACTTTAATTCTTAAGAAGTGAATAAGTACACTGATAGAGAACTCAAAACCTATCTCTATTTTCTTTAACTGTGGGAATTGATTGAAAAGTTAAATGAATTGATGGCTTTAAATTCTGTAAAATGTGTACTTTTGCCTGGATTTTAGCCTATGCCCAGTATATGTGCTCTTTTCATTCTTTAGAAAGGACATGTTGATCACAGGACCATATATTGAAGGATATAGGTAGGTTTTTTAACTTAAAAGTATCTCCCTTCCCCCTGAGAAGTCATATACACAGATGCCCAAATGTATCCCCCGGACCTCTTCACTGTTCTTACTCAGTCATGTCTTGACTCTTTGTGACCCCACTGACTGCAGCCCACCAGGCTTCTCTGTCCATAGGATTCCCCAGGCAAGAGTACTGGAGTGGGTTGCCATTTCCTCCTCCAGGGATATTCCCAACCGAGGGATCGAACTCGTGTCTCCTGCAGCTCCTGCATTGGCAGGAGAATTCTTTACCACTGAGCTACCTGGGATCTCCTTCCTTATTGATAAGTGGATTAAGATGACTGAGAGAGCCCTGAAGATTCACCTGATTTTACAGAGTGTACTTTTCACTGTATGAATTAAGCTCTCTAATCCACTATCAGAGTGTAGATCAATTAAGTAAACAGTTTCCAGTCTGTGTGCACTGCATGTTCACGTAGAGCCACACATCCCGGGGAAGATGTGTTTCTATCTATTTGACTTTTATCACCAGCACAAAAATACTGTTTGTAAAAAGAAATTGTTGCTTCCCAAAATTGAGTTCTGAAGTACTACACTATTAGTATTTAATAAATACCTTCTTAGAAAGTTGGTAATAAGCTTGAGTTTTCTGTTATAAAGATTTATGATAATTAGAATTCATCAGCTGTGTCACCTTAACAGTAATAGTATAATATACTTCACTAAAGAAAAATAAACTCTGAAAAAACTAATCAGTACTGTTTTCTGAGGATGTAATACTAACTGAGATATTTAAATGTTTAAAGCTTAATTAAAAAAAAAAAAGCTTAATTTTCCACTTACTATTCAGCAGTATGAAAACTTTAAAAGATAATTTGAACCAGCTATATAGCACAGGGAGCTTAACCCCGTGCTCTGTGATGACCTAGATGGGTGGGATTGGGGAGTGGGGGGGGCAGGGGTGGTTCAAGAGGGAGAAGATATATGTTCACATATACCTGATTCACTTTGTTGTACAACAAACACTAACACAACATTGTAAAGCAATTATACTAAAAAAATAATAATAATTTGAATGGGAGAGAACCTGCAAAGTAAACATACTTAATGTAATTAGATATTGGTTGGTCTAATCGGAATCTTATTTAGTATCAATTGTTTTAGGATTTGCATATTTATCTTATACTCTATTCCAAGTATTGAAAGTACCTTTGGTAATTTATATCATTACCACTTACGGGCAAGTTCAAATTATTACAAATTTAATTTTGTCATTATTACCTAACTAGCGTAGGTGTTCATGACTTTCCCTCTGAGCTGCCAGGTCAGTTGAATTATAACTGAAAAGGTTTTCATGTTCTTGAGGTAAATTGTTTGGGAAAAGTGGTGGTGAGAGAAATGAAATGGAAAATGTCATATTTCTGAATGAAAGAGTTTTGAAACCTAGAGAGTGCAAGCCAGCTTTAGGCAACTCTTTGAGATGAAAGGTGCAATCCAAAATAATTTTAGAAGATGTTTGTTTTCATTCTCTTTTCCTGTTCCTTCTGCTGTTTTTCATTCTTCAAACAAGTGTCTAGAGACATAGCAAATAGCTCAGAGGAAGAAGTCTCGGGAAAGGGCTCTCTCCTCCAGTGTCATAATGAGATCTCTTTGGTTGAATTGCTGACCGACTCAATAAATCTAACCTGCAAAATATTGAGCTGTTGTGATTATTTTCTGAGGTTACTGAGAGGCGTTTGTGTTGTTTTCTACCTTTTTTCCTTCAGCCCACTTTGACAGCATCAATGGACACAGTGAACTTGTTATTGAAAGGATATCAAAAGAGGATTCAGGCACTTATGTGTGCACTGCTGAAAACAGCGTTGGTTTTGTGAAGGCAATTGGATTTGTTTATGTGAAAGGTGGGTGAAAGTGTTCTATTTTTAATATTTATGATAAATGGTTTGTATTTTGCATCCCTAATGTATAGTAATATGATGTAACTTCAGTTTATTAATTTAGTCTTATTTCACAGATGTGCAAACTCATGAGATATAAAAAAAATTATGAACATTCATCTCAAAAGTAGGTAAGCAGTATGTAAAGAGATCATTTGGCACAAAATGGAATTGTCCACTTAGATTATTGAAGTGGACAAAATTCTCTCGTCGATTAGCATGAGCAGTTGATTCTGGAAGATTCATGGGGCACAAAAGTGGCTTTTCCCCTCTTCACTAAATTATCTTTTAAATAGGTTAGAATCACAAAGAATCACAAAGACTCATGTACACTCGTCTTTTGTTATTTCCCAGAACCTCCAGTCTTCAAAGGTGATTACCCTTCTAACTGGATTGAACCACTTGGTGGTAATGCAATCCTGAACTGTGAGGTGAAAGGAGATCCCGCCCCAACCATCCAGTGGAGCAGAAGGGGGATCGATATTGAAATTAGCCACAGAATCCGGCAACTTGGCAATGGCTCATTGGCCATTTATGGCACTGTAGTAAGTCACACTGAATTGTCAGTACACACTTTAAATGTCACAATCAACACCTCTCTGTGGGTGCCATGGAAATTTCTCTGCATTCCTATTTTAATCATAAAATCTTAATCAATGGGTTCTTTTAAAAAACTGAAAGGATAGCTCAAATTGATTTTTAGCCCTTTGAAGGGAGTATGAGCAATAAAAAAAATTTTGCTGCTTTGTTCTCTATCATTGACCTATTATTCAGCATCAGTAGATAACTTCCTCAAATCTGTTTCAGAATGAGGAATTTGAAGAATTACAAACACCATTTTAAATACAATGTAGATTTCATCACTAAGTCAACAACTTTATCAGGCTTTCCAAAAGCTTCAGTAATTCAGGCAATATTAGTACTTTAAATTATTCTAATTTGAGGGTCAAATGAATGAGATATTTTATCTAAAAAATTCTTAACTAAAGGTGAGTTATTTGTTAACCCACTGTTGAATTCACGGAAATCATAATTAGACTACACTGTCCAATAAACCTGTTCCAATGGACCACTTTCAGTCTTTCATTCAGCTTGGTTTTATTTCAGCTTTTTATTTCAGTATTTATTTATTTATTTATTAGATGTTGTTGACTGTTCCTTCAATTTTGAGATGATTTCTACCTCTGGCTACACTAATCAGTCTCTGCGTCTTCACTGCTGCTTTCCCCGCTTTTAGTTCAGTTCAGTTCAGTTCATTCGCTCAGTCGTGTCCGGCTCTGTGCAACCCCATGACCCGCAGCACGTCAGGCCTCCCTGTCCATCCCTAACTCCCAGAGTCCACCCAAACCCATGTCCATTGAGTTGGTGATGCCATCCAACCGTCTCATCCTCTGTCGTCCCCTTCTCCTCCTGCCCTAATCTCACCCAGCATCAGGGTCTTTTCAAATAAGTCAGCTCTTCACATCAGGTGGCCAAAGTATTGGAGTTTCCTCTATACAAACATAATTACTTTTGAAGTCCCTGGTACTTCTTCTAATATTAATACTGCTTTTCCGCCACACAATTTCAGATTCCTAACCCTATACCTTCAACCCTGAAACTCTTTCAAGTTCCATCCACAGTTTCCTACTAGAAATTTCTGTCTGGATCATGCATTGATACTTTGATTAAATATCTAAACCAACATCCATCTTTCTTCTCCTACCCTCTTCCACTTCCTGCAATTCATTTCCCCTTAGTTGACTTACTCTTTTTATTAACAAGACCAGAATTCCTCTGTTCATAAGACCTTAGCAAAATCTCTAATTAGTCATCAAATCTAAATTCATATGGTACTTCTTTTCTTTATCAGATATGCATAAATTTATCACTTATGTTCTGTGATTTGCATCACCTGTAAATTAGTTTTTCACTTTCTTTCCTACATTTCAAGCTTCTAAAAGTAGAGGCTAAGATTAATGTTTTTTTTAATAACCTCTGTAACAAAGAACTAGATATTTGTTCATTTATTCTGAATATTTAATGCTTTTTAAGATATCTATAAGAATATATTGGCATTTTTCTTTACTAAGATAATTTTGGATAAATCATTATAAAAAATGGTATTTCTGCTTTGGTTTCTACCAGTTATTATTCCCTGAGAGTTCCCTAGGTTGTTCAGGAAAAAAAATTAGGCTAAGAACTTTTTTTTTTTTAATCTATTTGTATGGTTAAATATATGTAAGTTTTCCTATTCTTATTAAAATACCTTCTCATAAACACAATTGCATAAACAAGCTCACAGTGAAAAAATTTTTTTCTCTGCTCTGTAGGGTCCTATTTTTATAAAACACTGCTTATTTCCGTAGAATGAAGATGCTGGTGATTATACGTGCGTAGCTACCAATGAAGCTGGGGTGGTGGAACGCAGCATGAGTCTGACTTTGCAGAGTAAGCTGCTTAATTACTTAAACACTTGATTGAAGAAATGTCCATATAATTGTTCATTCAACTTTCTAGCAAATACATTGATGGTAGGTTTCACAGTATAATTTAGTTTTCTGCTGCTGATGGAGCAATTGTTATCAACCAGAAGACTGATACAACTTTGCACAGGTATTTCTGTCTGTTTTACCTAACATATGCAGTTCAAATTTGCAGTGGTTTGGTATCAGAGCTTTTGTTGTTGTTTGCAATATATTCAGTCAAATACCCTTTTTATAGCTCCCTACCATTCTTGTAAGGAGCTTACAAAGATGTCATTTTACGGCACTTTAAAGCTAGGTGTTAAAAATGAAGACTAATGTAAATGAATTCAAGAGTTCTCTGGATTGATTGCTGTCAATCTGTTGTGAAGTGTCTGTGTGTTCTGGGCAGGATGAGCATGCTTGTGATGAGGGTCCTCAGTATAAACAATCAGAAGGCAGGTTTTCATAATTTGAAAAGCATTAAAGACTCAAATGGCTCAGTGGACAGTCCCCAGAACCACTTCAGGGGCTGACCCAAGAACAGTGTCATTAAGTTAAGGAAATCAGTTTATTCTGTGAATAGGCTCAGTATTTAATGAAATGAATTTACATTTTTTATTCACTGTTAAGAGATGCTGTAGACCAGCATTTACTAACAGCTGTTTACCAAACTACTCTTTAAAACTTGAATAGATATTTCTATGTATTCTCTGAAGTGCTGAATAGATATTTAATAGATATTGAAGACAGTGGTTCCCCCCTGCAGCCTTAGTGAGGTATAACTGACAAATAAAACTATGTGTATTTGAACCGTACAGTGTAGAACTTCCCTGGTGGTTCACTGGTTAAGACCCTGCACTTCAACTGCTGGGGGTGCAGGTTCAATACCAAGCCAGGAAACTAAGATCCTACATGCCATGTGGCGTGGTAAAAAAAAGTGAAGTGTACAGTGTGATGATTTGATATACATATATTGAATACACTGTAAAATGATTACCACAATCAAGTTAATTAACATATTCATCACCTCACACATTGTTTTTGGTTTGTTTTCTGTGGGATTTTTGGTGAGAATATTGAAGGTCTACTCAGCAAATTTCAAGTATACAGTACAGTGTTATTAACTGTAGTCATCATACTATACATTAGATTCTCAAAAGTTACTCATTTTTGTGATTGAAAGTTTGTATGTTTTGACCAGTATCTCCCCATATCCCCCATCCTTCAGCCCCTGGCAACCACCAGACTTTTAAAGATTCTACATGTAAGTGACGCCACACAACTATTTGCCTCTTGTCTGGCATATTTCACTTAACATAATGCCTTCCCTGTTGTCACAAATGGCAGGATTCCCTTCTTTTCATGGCTCAATATTCTATTGTATGTGTGTGTATATATATATATATATATATAGATACACATACCATAAGCTTGTTTCTGTGTCTAAGATAGTGTTTTACTAAAATACATATGTACCAAATAATAACTTTATGCCATGATTGAATAATTATGAGAAAAATAGATTAAACAAAGTTTTCATTTATTAAATATATATATATTTATATATATATATAGTTACATATATAAATGCACCTACTATATGCCAAGCTTTGCTTAAGTGTACCAGTTTTCTTTACTGCAGATATTTCCAGAAATATTAGCATGCAGATGTGAATTTAACTCAATTAGAAGAGGATATAATATTCTAAATTTCCTCCCAAAAATTGTTATTCTCATGAAACCCTCTTCCCTGCTTTCTTGGGTGAATGTATGTAGGGCATCTCACAATTAATCTCCCATGGAAGAGTGATTCACTGGCCAAGTTTAAGAAAAACTGCAATAAATTCATTGTAATAAATGAGGGATATAAAAAAATATAATGTTTAAAATTGAGATTAAAGTACCATAAGGAATGTCTTCTTTTAGATAAAATGCTCATATTTAACAAATTATTGTATGACTGACAGAATTAATTCAACTTTGAAAGATGTATGTATGGAATTTTTTTACATATATTTATAGACTTATGTGCCATTGGAAATGTTCAAAAATGGAATCTAAATTAAGATTCTTAGTTTTATTTAACACTTTTTTGACCATGATAATATGAACAGGCTTATTTATTCAGTGTTCTTATTTAGTGTGTTGCATGATTAATCTGAGCCATTTACTTCATTCAACAATAGTTTATTGAATACATAATATAATCTGAAACTGGGGGGGGTGTTCTTAGAGCCCGGAAAGTTCTTAAGAGTGATTTTAATATAAACATCAAGCAAGAATGCAATTTGAGGATGATGTGGACATATATATGAATAATACATTAATAACCCTGAAAGATTCAAACCTCATGTGAAATAATTACTTTTGTAAAAGACAACGTGTCAGTGATGCTTTTACATAAAATACTATCATAGTAGTAAAACACATTTTATTTCTGTTTTTGTTTTGTGTTCTGTCATTCCAGATACATACCAGATACACTTCCTGGTCTGTAATATGCAGCCACCACCCTGAATTATCTTATATGCATTACTGTTTGTTGAACCAATCCTTCCACCATTCAGTTCAGTCTCACTAAAACACTGCTGTCATCCTGTCATACTCTATCAAGAAAAAACACTCCCCTATACGCACCTATTCGAATGTAAACCCTTTAGATTTTAACCAAATGTTTAAAACCTGCATGCTACTGCTGTCCAGGCTGAATCACCTTTCAGAGCTAACTCTGTCTCTGTACTGTTTCCTTCTCTCCACTGCAGTTCCTTTCTCCTCTATGTACTCTTACTCACTTTTTTAAAAATCCAGTTCAAGCTGCTTCTCCATGAAGTCCTTCATATTCTCTTTAACACTGTAGACCAGTATATAGATAAAAGGAACTAGAAAAAGTTTGTGGCATAGTGTTTATCTTTCCAGTAACTTCATTTGAACAGCTGTCATCCACTACAGATACTGTTGACCTCTCAATCCTCCTTGAAACACACTTTGGTTGCTGGGATACCATTTTCTCCTGAGTTTTTCCTTCCTCAGTGATCAGCTCTGAGTATCATTTATAGGCTCATTTTCTGTCCGTTTCTTACCTAATAATGCTGCCATCATTTCTGTCTTGGATCTCTCCCTCTCATTTTAGACTCACTCCTGAAGCAATGTTCTATCTCTATTCTGAGCTTGAGATATGAATATCTAGACATCTCCACTTGACTGTCCTACAGATATCTCAAGCTCATCATTTCTAAATAGATGTGAATCATCATTCCTTATTCCTTCCTAATAAATCTGTCCTTTTTCATATATTCTACTGAATTTACCTAAAGATACACTGTATTCCCCAAATCAAAACCCTGTAGTCATCAGTTCCTCCCTTTATGCCATACTATTGAATGGCTAACTCCTATCACTCCTACTTTCTTAATAATTCTTGAATGTCTTCCTTTACCTCTTCATTTCCAGAGACATGCTTTTGTTTGATGTATTGAGTCACTATTGTTTATGCTCTCGTTACCATACATTTATCTATTCTTTACTAAATTCTGTTCTACCTATTGTGTTACTGAATTTTATATGTATATTATAGCTCAATAATTGGTTACTTGTCTGTCTTATAAATGAACTCTGAGTCCCTTGAAACTAGAAACTGTATCTGTGCACAATGCCTGGCAAGAAATAAATTCTCAATATTTGTATATATTGAGAATGATGATCAGTGATGAAAGAATAACTTAATAATGACTCTTTACCTCAAAAAATGATGTAAGGAAGAGAATTGAATGTTCACCATGTAAAACACAGACAAAATCAGTAACAACAAAAACAATAAGAACAGTAGTACTAATATTGTCTTCTTGTCTATTGTTGAAGATCTGTGCTTACATCATCTTAGTTGAGTCAAACAAGCTCCTCTGAACTAGGCACCATTTTTAAGGACACAGTGATTCAAAAAGGTAGTAAAGAGCAGAGGCAGAATGTGAATCCAGAGAAGCACAACTGCAGAGCCTATGCTCTAGGCTAGACTGCTTAGGGATTTAAAATTTTTACCATTTACTAAATAAAACATTCTGTCAATGGCAATTACAACCTTAACCACTGAGAAGCTACATTGTATTAAAAAAAAATCAGCGTAATTTTTTTCTAAATAATGTTATTATATAGTATGACTCACAATGTTAATATAATTCCACAAAAACTAAGAGACATATGCTTTTCTCCATAGGTCCTCCTATTATCACTCTTGAACCAGTAGAAACTATTATTAATGCTGGCGGCAAAGTCATCTTGAATTGTCAAGCAGCTGGAGAGCCTCGTCCAACCATTACATGGTCCCGTCAAGGGCACTCTATCCTCTGGGATGAGCGAATTAATGTGTTGTCCAACAACTCATTACATATCGCTGCTGCTCAGAAAGAAGATACGTCTGAGTATGAATGTGTGGCTCGAAACTTGATGGGTTCTGTCCTTGTGAGAGTGCCAGTCATAGTCCAGGGTGAGTGTGATATTCATTTACCCTGAGATGATATTGTTAAACAGAACCTGGGGCAATCTAAACAATAAAACTCAGGAAGCATCTTAGGCCACATCCCCTGTACCCTCAAGATACTTATAGATTATAGGGATAGGACAAAAATCACATTACAAACTGGAGAGATTAAAAACAGTACAGATGAGAGCTGCAGAATACCAAGTTAATAATTCAAAATCCCAAACAGAATTTTGTTTTTAAAACTAGGTTAAAATTATTCTCAAAAATCAGTGCATGGTTTTGCTTCAAAGAATGACTTATTTCCAAAAGGTAAATAGCATATAAATGTCTTCGTTGCTCACTCTTGCAACAGCCATGTCCTGGATGCTTCGGTTTTAGTTTTAGAGTAAAGAAGAGTTTCTGTAAGCAATTTCTCAGCCTTTCTGGGTTCAGCGCTGGACCCAGGGCATATCTCCGTGAGCTCTGCCTCACAGTTTTTTATTTACGGTCACAGAGGCCAAGGACCCCGGGCATACCTCCGTGAGCTCTGCCTCACAGTTTTGTATTTACGGTCACAGAGGCCGAGGACCCCGGGCATACCTCCGTGAGCTCTGACTCAGTTCTGTATTTACGGTCACAGAGGCCGAGGACCCCGGGCATACCTCCGTGAGCTCTGCCTCAGTTCTGTATTTACGGTCACAGAGGCCGAGCACAGTGCTTTATTTGCAGTGCCCGGTGGCTTTTCCCAGTGGTCGGCCTGGAGACCCTGCAGCGTCACCTGTGGGAAAGGGGTCCAGAAGAGGAGTCGTCTGTGCAACAGCCCCTCTCCAGCCAACGGCGGGAAGCCTTGCCAGGGATCGGATTCAGAAATGCAGAACTGTCAACAGAAGCCGTGTCCAGGTACACCTCTTTATTCGACAGACAGGCACGTGGTTCAGTAGATACCCACTTCTGTCCCCTAACTATGCTTTGTCTCAGTATAAGTTCTTTCGATTGAAATGTCTCTGATGGTGTTACCGTGTCGCCTTTGGATAGTGGATGGGAACTGGTCAGAGTGGAGTTCCTGGGAAGAATGCACGAGGAGCTGTGGACGTGGCAACCGAACCAGGACCAGAACTTGCAACAATCCATCAGTTCAGCACGGTGGGCGGCCGTGTGAAGGGACTGCCGTGGAAACCATCATGTGCAACATTCGGCCTTGCCCAGGTAAGAACCCAGAGATAAGCCCGTACAAAGGCGTTATAATTACCTTTTCTTCTTTATTAGGAAGAGATGTTATGGCCTCAACCCTTGAACACTTTCTCTATGTTCTCACTTCTGTCTCATGGATGAACTTATGGAGGTGTGACATTAAATCAGTGTTAATTCAAGTACCTGATTTAAGTGAACATGAGAAAGAGTTCCAAACTGTAATATATTTTTTAATCATTTAAATGTAATCAAATTAATAGAATTTTAGAGATGTTGAAGACCTTAGATAACAGCTAATCCAGTCATTCACTTTCAGACAGGAAAAATGAAGTTTAGAGAGGTTAAAGACCTGCCCAGAAACACACAGCTGGCAAGGAGAAAAATATCATTAACTACATTCACTCAATAAATGTCATGTGCTAGGAACCATGCTTAGAACTATATCTACGTGTCATTTTTGACTTTGTGAAACAACATAGGTATTTTAGGGTTCTAGGTATCATCACTGTAAGAATTTTTGCTGCCAAGCAAGCAGTATTGCCACATAACTAAATAGACCACAAGACAATTTTGCTGTAAAAGATAAATTAATGGAAATAAAGGTACCTCTAAAAGGATATAATTAAAAAAATTAAAATGAAAAAATTTCAGAAAATATTTGAATACATTCCAGATGTGTGTAAATTCATGTTGTATAGCTTCCCCAGTGGCTCAAGTGGTAAAGAATCTACGTGCAATGCAAGAGATGCAAGAGACTTGAATTTGATCCCTGGATCAGGAGGATACCCTTTGAGAAGGAAATGGCAACCCACTCCAGTATTCTTGCCAGAAAAATCCCATGGACAGAAGAGCCTGGTGGGCTACTGTCCATAGGGTTGCAAAGTCAGACATGACTGAGCTTGCATGCACATAGTTGTATTGGGGTATATCTTGGAAAACAAAGGTACTTCCTTTCTCAAAGTTTATCATCAGTGATTCAGGATCTTAGTGTGTTAGCCACTCAGTCATGTCCATCCAACTCTTTGCGACCCCATGAACTGTAGCCCACCTACAAGGACCTTGAAATCTAAGCCCTCAGAGCAAAAGAGTTCCTCTCTCTCAGAATTTGTATCAGCCCCTGGGAAGGAACCCTGCTTGATTTTGTGAGTCCCAGGCTCACCTCTGAACTCAGGGAGTCCAGGAGAAGGATACTGCTCTGAGAGCCAGCCTGTGCTACTTACCCACAGTAGATCAAGAGAGGCAGGGCTCCTAGCTTGACAGCCTGAAAGAAATCCTATGGAATAGAAGAGTGGCTGTTGATTCATTAATTCATCCCTTAAATCACTGATTAATCCAACAGCTATTTATTGAGCACCCAGTCTGTGTTCAAGGCACTGTTCTAACTGCTAGAATTAGAATGGTAAACAGAGAATATCATTCACATACTGATAAGCATACAGAACAAACTCAAAAGAGTTGAAGTGATAGAGCGTACCTGGAAGAGAGACTTTACCTGAGATGGTCTAAAAAAGGGATGTTGACAAAAATGAGATAGTTTCCCTCTGCATTGGGTATTGCATTCTATTGCACAATTCAGGAAACTATATGATAAATATTTGATATGAGAAAATATATGATAATTTACTGAGGTTGTATAACTACTAAAAAGTGAATTAAGGATTTGTATGCAAGTTGATCTGATTCCTAAGCCTATTCACTTAGATCTTGGGTGTCTTAATTTGCAGCTCAGAATATCTATTATAAAAATTAAATATTCTTATGAAATCTTAAAAAAACAGCCAAAATTATTTGAATCTTGAAAAATTAGAAAGCTAATTATAATAACATATCAAAGTAAAAAGAACCAGAAATACCTGATTAATCTTTGTACACTTTATCAGCTATGATATCTATATAATGAAAAGCTAAATGATATTTGTACATGTCCTAAAACAAAACTCAAGGGTTTTTTTTTCTTTTTGTTTTTATTGAGTAACTGTTGGCTTACTGTTATTTAGACTTTCTTTGGTTAACTCTCAGCCCCTAAACCGATTGAATTTAGCTGTTATTATGGCATACTGTCAGTGGTGTTCTGGATCCAGCCTCTGAAAGCGTGTGTCTCTTCCCACTGGGAGTTTCATGACATCACATTAATAGGTAGATATTGACCATGGTGGGAGTGTTTTGTACCATAAAAAATATAGATGCTATAAATCAGAGTTTCCTCCTTACTCCAAGAGAGCTGGCTGTTAAACATTATCAGTGTATACCACTGCAAAATGGGCAGATAGCCTAAGATGGTCTTTTTCATCGAGGTATGTCAGCATTTTAGGGACAGAAGAGGTTTTCTTTTAATCCATTGTTGGATTCAACTTGATAATATTTGTTGAGACTTTTTACATCTATATTCATGAGAGATATTGGCCTGTACTTTACTTTTCTTGTAATGTCTTTGTCTGGTTTTAGTATTAGGGTAATGCTGGCCTCGCAGAAAGGGTTAGGAAGTAGTCTCTCTGCTCTGTCCTCTGAAAGAAAAGGTAGGGAATTGGTATATGGTACATTTTTTCCCACAAATGTTTGGTAAAATTCAACAATAAACCCATCTGGTACTGTGTTTTTCTGTTATGGAAGTTTATTAATTAGTGATTACATTTCTTTAATAGATACAGAACTATTCAGACTTTTTTCTCGTGTGAGTTTTGGCAAATTGTGTCTTTTAAGGAGTTGGTCTATTTCATCTAGGTTGTCAAACTGGCAGACACAGAGTTGTTCAAACTCTATTCATATTCCTTTTAATGTTTTTAATACCCATAGGATCTGTAGAGATGCCTCCTCTTTTACTTTTGATATTAATAATTTGTATTCTCTCTTTTTCTCTTGATTAGCCTGGCTAGAATCTTACTGATTTTATTGATCTTTTCAAAGAATCAGCTTCGGGTTTCATTGATTATTATCTGTTGATTTCCTATGTTCAGTTTCACTGATCTCTGCTCTATTTCTTTTGTTCTTACTTTAGATTTCATTTTCTCTTCTTTTTTAGTTTCCTAAGGTGGAAATGTAGATAATTTATTTTAGATCTTATGCATTCAATACTATGAATTTCCCTCTAAGCACTACTTTCGCTGCATCCCACAAATTTTGATAAGTTGTGTTTTCATTTGCCTTTAATTCAAAATATTTTTAATATCTGCTGAGATTTCTTCTTTGAAATTGTATTATTTAGTATTGTGTTGTTTAATCTCCACATATTTGTGGATTTTGCATCTATTAATTACTGATTTCTAGCTTGATTCCACTGTCTGAGAGCAGACATTTTTTAATTTGTTAAAGTATATCTTATGGCTCACAATGTGGTCCACCTTGATGAATGTTCCATGTGAGCCTGAGAAAAATGTAAATTTTGCTGTTCTCAGATGCACTAGTCTATAGACGTCAACTATATCTAGTTGATTGCTGTTCTTGAGTTCAATCATTTCCTTATTGCTTTCCTGCCTGCTGGAGCTGTCATTTCTGATAGAGGAGTATTTGAGTCTCCATCTATAATGGTAGATTCATCCATTTGTCTTTGTACTTCTGTTAGTTTTTTGCCTCACATGGTTTGATGAGATTTTCTTTTAGTAAAATATTATGTTTAATAGGGTCAAGCTTATAGAAAAGTTGCAAGAATAATACAAAGAACTTCTGTATACCCTTTACCCAGATTCACCAATTGTACATATTTCCTAAAACAAGAATAGTCTCTTTTATAAACACAATTATCTAAATCAAGAAATTTAATACTGTTATAAATCTTATCTAATCCACAGTTCACATTCAAATTCTATTAATTGTCCCAGTCATATATGCTTCATAAACTCTATCCCATTCCAAGATCTCTTCCAAGATCACATCACACAATTTATGTGTCATGTCTCTTTAGTCCCTTTCAACTGGAACAATTTCTTAGCTACTTTTAATGTTTTATGGCCTTGCTATTTTTTAAGTATATAGGCTAATCATTTTGTGAGAATTTTCCGTTTAAGTGTGTCTGATATTTTTTCACGATTAGATTCAGATTTTGCATTTTGGCAGACATATCATAGAAATGATTTTGTGTCCTCAGTACATCATATCACGTGACGTCTTAAACTGGTAATGTTAACTTTGTTCACTTTTTTAACGTGGTGTTTTCCAGTGTGTAGTTACTATATTTACCTTTGTAATTAATAAGCATTTTGTAGGAAAACTTTAAGACTTCATAAACATCTTGCTTCTTATCAGTCTTTTTCCTACCAGTTTTAGCATCTATTTATGATTTATTTTTGCTTTAAATCAGTTATTGCTATGATCTTACAAGACATCTATTATTGGCTTTCCATTGTAGGAAAGAACTTTTCTTTCTCTTTCTCTTCCTTTTTTTTGAGTTATATCAGTAAGAACTCAAATACCATTTCCTTCAGTGATTTATAATGCACTACCATCATCATTTATTGTGATGCACAAACTGTCTTGGTTAGTGGAGATCCCTTGAGACTATCTTCAGTGTCCTCTTGACATGTGCCCATGATTCTATGAACACTTCTACTTTCTGGTACAAATTGCTATTTTAGACCTATCTTGTCCTCCCTCTAAAAAAAGATTGATATCTTCTGTTGTAGGCCATCCTGCTGCCATTTGAGTCAGTCATTAAAGATATATTGTTGGATTGCTTAAAGACTGAGCTTTTTTTGAAGTGTTATTCTGAAAGCATTGAGAACTTTGAGTGAAGAGTAGCAGTACTAGCTCAGAGCTCACACTTAGGTGATATTGTGTGTCTTACACTATTCGAACACTTTTCATTTATCAACTCATTATTTTTCACACCCATCCTAGTAAGGGAGGTTCTTTTCTCATCCACATATGGCAGATGAGGAAACTAGAGGCCCAGAAGCTAAGTAACTTGTCTAGGATCTCACAGGTAGTAAGGGCAGAGTGGTTATTCAGGCACAGGGTATCTGCTCTAGCGTCTCTGCTCTCCTGCCTTTCCAGAATCAGAACTGCAATGCAGTGTAATAACAAACTCATCTGTTTTACTTTTCATAATCTTCTAATTTCTCCATAGCTGTTTTCTTTTGTATACTTTAGATACCATGAAATTTTATACCTTCTCTGGTTTATATTGTCATTCTTGCTATCATTCCATTCACATAAAAGAAACATTTCAATTCTTCTACGTTTCATGCCATGAAATTCAGTTTTGGTTAGGGTTTTCTGTATTGACTTAAAAAATTAAAAGGATCTTCAGCTGAAAACCTCTATCCATATGTCATAGAAACTACAGCCCACCAGGCTCCGCTACCCATGGAATTCTTCAGGCATGAACACTGGAGTGGGTGGCCATTCCCATCTCCAGGGGATCTTCCCCACATAGGGATCAAACCCAGGTCTCTTGCACTGCAGGCAGATTCTTTACCATCTGAGTCACCAGGGAAGCTGCATAATAGAATCTACAAATATAAGAAATTAATAATAATAAAAAAAGAAATTAATAAATGTCACCCAGTTGTAATCCTCCAAAAAATGCAAGTATCATAAGGCTTTTTATAAGAGAGAAATGCTTTCATTAACCAACAGCCTTGATAATAGAACATATTAAAACAGTTGGAATAGCAGAATTTTGAAATGCCATAGTCCATGTGTAATAACTATGCACATCAGTGATCTTAATTAATAAAGTAGTAGTCTTGAGTAGTACTTGCCATTTAATGAAAGGTTTTCTTTCCCTTTTATGTTTTGTCAAATAATTTTTAGTGAAGATTCTTGTCAGCTGAAATAAATTTGTGACTGTGTTTCTTGTGTCTACAAAGTACAAGAATATGTAGACAGTTCAATTAGACAACAGTTAATTAGAAGGAAATTCAAGATGTGTTTTAAAATATTTTCTAAGCAAAGAAACCAAATGATAATTCCATTCCTTGTTTTTCAACTTACAGGTTGTGTTAAGAGAGTATTTAGACAGGACCTTAAAGCCCTATGGTTCCTATCTTGGTTAAACCTGGTGACCGCGGCAAAAAACTTTTTGAGCCCCACATCTAGAAAATACCTTTTGACAAAAACATGACCTGTACTGACTTACCCATAAGAGAAACCATGTTTATTCTCAGCCCTACACCTGGAAGGAAACATAAGGTTGTTTCAGGCTTGTGGTCAGATGGTGTAATATGTTAGTTACTAAAAGGAAGGCCTTAATCTTATTTCTTGGAAACTACTGGTCAGTTTTTTCTGTTGTTTAGGAAGCAGGTGAGTGTTATTTAGAACTTTTAATTCATGAACATTATGTAATGGGGGAAAATTTTCAAAGAGTTACAACTGTGCAAATCATCATGCTGCTGAAAGGTCCCAAGTACATTTTTAAATGTGAAGCCGAATCAGGTTTGAAGATGTGGCCTTGCAGTGTGGGGTCCAAGTTATCATTATGGAGACAATTGTGTTCGCCATAACTGCATCAAGATTAGTTACACAGCTTAGCTTCTGGTTCCTTCCACATTCCCCAGAAAATACTTAGTTAGGGCTTATAAGCTCAGACTTTATTTACGTGTAGTAGTTTGATTACATTTAATTTTAACAAAAGAGCCCCTTTGGATCATTTTAAGCATTTATTTTGGCATCAGGTAGCCTTCTCAATTTTCCTATAGATACTAATTCTCATGAAAATCTAACCAGAGGGGGGAGGGAAGAACATCATTTGTTATGTTTCCTTTGGTTCAATTTCAGTTATTTTAGATTCTGGGCTAATTTAACTCATTACAAGTTATTTATTTGTATAATAATTTTTTTTAATAACAAACGTGGTCCTGTGACTTAAAACTCTGTCTTGGGATGTTTGTAGTTCATGGAGCATGGAGTACCTGGCAGCCTTGGGGTACATGCAGCGTAAGTTGTGGAAAAGGTACCCAAACAAGAACAAGACTGTGCAATAACCCACCACCATCATTTTCTGGATCCTACTGTGATGGAGCAGAAACACAGATGCAAGTTTGCAATGAAAGACACTGTCCAAGTAAGATAAATACAATGTTTGTACCCTCAATAATTTAACCTCTATGTCTTATCTAGGGAGTATGTCATTAAGAATCAATGTCAAATGTACACACTGCTACATTTAAAGTGGATACCAACACAGTCTTACTCTATAGCACAGGGAACTCTGCTCAATGTTATGTGGCAGCCTGGATGGGTGGGGAGTCTGGGGGAGAATGGATACATGTATACGTATCCAAAGCGGAGTCCACCTGAAACTCTGACAACATTGCTGATCGGCTATACTCCAATACAAAATAAAAACTTAGAATCAGTATCAGTAAGATTATCACTCAACCTATCAATGCGCAGGGTTTAACTTGATCATTTCTAAGTAGTAACAGAGCACATGTGTTTTTCTTTAACCCAGTTGATGGCAAGTGGGCCACTTGGACCAGCTGGAGTGCCTGCTCTGTATCCTGTGGAGGCGGCGCCAGGCAGCGAACAAGGGACTGCTCTGACCCTGCTCCTCAGTATGGAGGCAACAGATGCGAAGGGAGTGATGTCCAGAGTGATTTTTGTAATAGTGACTCTTGTCCAAGTGAGTGTTGGAAATAGTGAGTCAACATTATACCTTCTTAAAGTTTCATTATGGCCTTAGGTCCTTAAAATTACAACAATCTGTTACTTGATTTGTCTACCATTGGTTTACGATATCAAAATGTTGCGTGGTTGCTTTTGGGTCTATATAATACCATAGACCCCACTGATTTAGATGGGCAGAGGCTGCATTCTATTCCATGTCCTTTTTAGGACCAGCTTCAGAGTGCAAGGACTAGGGCATCCTTCCACAGTAACTGGTGATGATGTTGATTCCTTAACGGAAGCAAGGAGGTGCCTCTCTGCCTTAATTTAGTCACCCAAGCTAGAAGTGTGGACCCTAGCGGCATTTCAGCTCACTGCATCCTGAATGTTATAGCTTGACTCCTCAGAGACCTTTTCTCATTCCTATCCTCCAGGTCCTGGAAAGCTTTTTGTTGTCGTTCAGTTGCTGAGTTATGTCTGACTCTGCGACCTCTTGGACTGCAGCACGCCAGGCTCCTCTGTCCTCTGCTCAGATTCATGTCCATTGAGTCAGTGATGCTATATAACCATCTTACTCTCTCCCTCCCCTTTCTCCTTCTGCCTTCACTCTTTCACAGCATCAGGGTCTTTTCCAGGGAGTCAGCTCTTAGCATCAGGTGACCAAAGTATTGGAGCTTCAGCAGCAGTCCTTCTAGTGAATATTCAGGGCTGATTTCCTTTAGGATTGACTGGTTTGATCTTGCAGTCCAAGGGTCTCGCCTAAGTCTTCTCCAGCACCACAAGTCAAAAGCATCAATGCTTTGGCGCTCAGCCTTGTTTATGCAGGTTAAATGGAATTGCACAGTCACTGGAATGTATACCTAGCTTCCAGTCAAACCACCTGTCTTTGGAAGATGCCTGTTTATCGCTGTGTGTTTCTTTTCACTTCCTGGATAGTCTTTCTGTACTCTTTGGATGAACGTCATTGTTTACCACTTCTCCAATGGTTCTGTGTCGTAGCTCATGGTAACTGGAGTCCTTGGAGTGGCTGGGGAATATGCAGCCGGACATGTAATGGGGGGCAGATGCGGCGGTACCGCACATGTGATAACCCTCGTCCCTCCAATGGAGGAAGAGCTTGTGGAGGCCCCGACTCCCAGATCCAGAGATGCAACATGGACATGTGTCCTGGTGAGCTTCCCAAGCCCTGGCAGCAGAACAAGTAAAGCCTTTTACTTGTGGCAGCCCCATCACATCAGGTCTTGAAATGAAAGTTGTATAGGCAGAGTCACTCTGAGGGTAGATTTTATTACCCATTTGTTTAATATTGACCATCTTGTTCTTGTTCACAGTGGATGGAAGTTGGGGAAACTGGCAGAGTTGGAGCTGGTGTTCCACCTCTTGTGGAGGAGGTGAAAAGATACGAAAACGGCTCTGCAACAATCCAGTACCATCTAAAAGTGGTCGCCCCTGCCCAGGCGATGCTACTCAGGTATCCAGATGTAATATACAAGTATGTCCAGGTAAGCAATTACATTAGACTTTTGCAGGACCACATTTACAGACTTTCTGTGAATTAAAAAGAATAGGTGTCACTCTGAGCCCTCAAAGTACAAAATAGTGCCAACTCTGGGTGAAAGAGGGGCTTCCCAGGTGGCTCAGAGGTAAAGAATTCACCTCTCAAGCAGGAACATAGGTTTGATCCCTGGGTTGAGAAGATCCCATGGAGAGAGGAGCCTCATGGGCTACAGTCTATGGGGTTGAAATGAGTTGGACACACCATAGAGACGAAACAATGACAACAACTTGATGGAAGAATTAGGAGAAGGGCACTTTTTCCCCCTCATTGATGTAGCTCTGCGCCAAAGCTCATGCTGTATATTAGTCTCTACTTTCCCCCTTCTAGGCTCCTTTTATAAAAGGATATAGCCTTCCCCCAGCTGTAAATAGTAGTCCTGGGCTTGAGGAGTAAAAAGGACAAGGAAGAGTGGGAAAACCAGGCTGAGATTCCAGGCAGAAAAATGAGGGTGGGGCAGAAACTGAATAGCTAATAGAAATACACAATTGGAGGCTGTTCTTTCACAGATGGAAATATAGAGAGCATGAGTACGGACAGTAAAATAGGGAAAATCCTGTTTAAGGGAAAAGATTAGGGGGAGTTCAGCTACTATCATTCAAGTCATGCAATATGGCAAGATACCATGATACAAAAATTCAGAAGGAACAGAGTTGGACTTCTAGAAGTCATGGACCTCAGAGTTTATTGGAGTCCCAAGAAATGGTGGAAAATATTAAGAGTATTCATCTCAAAGAACTGGACTGCCTAAGGGCTTTCAGAAGACCAAAAAGAACATTTTCACACTGTTGAAATATTGGCACCATTGGACATTCCGAAGCTTTAAGGCTGCTTTGGAAGTTAATTATCCCTGAAAATCAGCAAGCCCTATTTGAAAGAGTGACAGAAAGGAGTTACATGAACAGATGTATAGGATGTAAGCACGCTGAAAGAGCAAGCATCCCTCACTCAGTTGCTTAATGCATCTTCTCAACATGGCGCTGATCACCAGTGATGTTGAGACTCTTAACATGTAGACACAGTGATGGGTCTCATTTCAGGTGAGACATTTTGTAGCTCAGTCTCTCATGGTATCAGGGACCCAGTGACAGAAGGAAGTCCAAATAGACAAATAATTTGGATTACAGGATCTGATAGAGAGTTTGAAGGATCCCAACTGGGTAGACAGAACTAGGAGACATCTGTTGAACACTGGGATTCAAGTTCCTCTGTGGGACTAGAGAATCAAGGTCAAAATGGGAGGTCTAAGGAAATTAGTGATCCTACTATCCTCCTCTGGCCCTGCTTAGGACTCAAGAACAAAAGTAGCCAGCCAGGTCCTACTATGGACTTTCCCGCATCATCTTGTTGCGTGGTTCCCATCACTCTCCAAACTCTCTACTCTTAGCTTCTCAGATGTGACAAGCCACCATCTCCTGAAAGGGTGACATGTGCTGTATCTTCTGCCCAGAAAGCCTTTCTCTGCCTTCCTTGACTTGTGTGTACGCTCAGTCCTCGACTTAGCTAAGACCTAAGCAACTAATATTTCCATCTCTAGTCTATTTTTTACCTCTTTCTCAGATTTCCCTGAGTAGTAGATATCTTACACATTAGTGCATTTCACATCTATTTGTAGAGAATTCTAATTTAATTATCTCCCCTATTTAGATATAAGTGCTATGAAAGCAAGCTTCATGTCTTTTTTATCTTTCTTACCATTGTATCTTCAATACTTGAGTAACAGATGAATATAATCAAGAACATGAAGGGTGAATCAATGTGAAAAAAACTGTTTCTCTCACTAGTAAAATAATGCAAAATAAAATGATGAAACGCTTATTGACTTTTCTCAGATTGAATACAACTGTATTTCTCCCCAGTATATAATTTGTTGTTTAGTTGCTAAGTCATGCCCGACTCTTTCACAATCCTAAGGACTGTAGCCTGCCAGGCGCCTCTGTCTGTGGGATTCTCCAGGCAAGAATACTGGGGTGGGTTGCCATGTCCTTCTTCAGGGGATCTTCCCAACCTGGGATCAAACCCCCATCTCCTGCATTGGCAGGCGATTCTTTACCAGTGAGCCATCAGAGAAGCCTCAGTGTATAATATATGACAACAACATCTGAAACACCTTATGATTGCTTTAAACTATACTCAGGTGTGTGTGTATTCAGTCGCTCAGTCATGTCTGACTCTTTCCGACCCCATGGACTGTAGCCCGCCAGGCTCCTTTGTCCATGGGATTCTCCAGGCAAGAATACTGGAGTGGGTTGCCATTTCCTTCTCAGTAAAAGGAATCAAATGATGAATATTTTTAGTTATTAGCTGCTCTGAACCCAGATACCAAGAATATAATTTGCATTTCCATGGGATTATTCTGATTTTTTTTAATCTTATCCATTCAGCTGTCATTCATAAAGTCCTTTCCTTATATTTCAATTTTTTAAAAAAAGCTATTTAAAACCTGGCAATATTCACTTTGCTAAATATTTCTGAATGGATGCAGAGACATATAACATTGTAAATCAACTATACTTTGATAAAATTAATTTGATGTTTGACAGAGAACAACAAAATTCTGTAAAGCAATTATCCTTCAGTTAAAAATGAATAAATTTTTTTTAAAAACCTGGAAACAGGCAAAAAAAACAACTATTAGTTTCTTCTCAGTGTATTTCCCTCTCTTGTCAAAGCATGGACTCCTTAGCCACTGATTCTGTGTTAGTAACCAATATTTTTGTTGAACAACGGAAAGAAGGCATAAAATTACCGTAAAGCTACTTTTAAAAGATTGTATGATTCTTGCTCAGCATAAATGTCTTGGTATAAATTTTGCAGCAATTTTAAAAGTACAACATTGTTCTCAAATTTTTCTCAAGGTAAACATATTCCAGTATATATATATAATATGAAGAGCTTGGTAAGCCACTGATCTGAAACCCAAGACTGTACAATAACCCTTAAACGTTTCACATTTATGTTGGTAGTGACCTGTCACAAGGCTTTGGAGCTGTTTCACTGGTGATACCTCCTTCCTTCTGGGTTCTCATGAAGGAGGTAATGGATAAAAGAATATGGGTTTTCTGAACCATTTACGCATTAATGGATGATAACTTGTTTTTCTCTTTCTGACACACAGGGAGCTCACCTCGGCGCTCTGTGATGACTTAGAAGGGTGGCATGGGGTGGGAGGGAGGAGCTATATGTATACATGTAACTGATTCCCTTTGCTGAAGAGCAGACACACCAACACATTGTAAAGCAACTGTACCCCGATAAATAAATTAAATAAAGAATATGGGTTTTGATGACAAGCAGATCTCTATTTATAGCCTCATTCTGCTGCTTCCTAATTAAGTAATCATGGGACAACCACTTGAATGCTCTCAACTTTATTTTCCTAGTCTGCAAATTCTGGCTATTTATTTAAACTGTGGCTATTTAAACTTACCTTATAGAATTTTTGCTAGAGTGAGTTAACACATGTTATGTGCTTCTTGTAGTACATGACATGCTCAATAAACCCTCATTATTATCAACATTTCATCACCGTCACCAAACACATACTTTATTTTGGCTTTGGGACTGGGTGCTGAATGTATTCTTTGGATTGTGAAATAATACTATGATGTACATAGATTGGAAGGATCCTAGATTTATGCAGGATGATGAGTGTTACATGGGAGTAGAATGTTTTGAAAGCTTATTTATTTCACTCTGAAATTCAGATGTCATATGATATTTTAAATGTTTGGGAGAAGATCTGGAGCATCTTTGAATACTGGCTTTCTTTTCTCCAATGTAATGTTGATGAAATTGTTTCCTTTCCAAGAATGTTTTTTCTTCCCGCAATAGGTGGGCCCCAACGAGCCAGAGGAAGTGTTATTGGAAGCATTAATGATGTTGAATTTGGAATTGCTTTCCTTAACGCCACGGTCACAGATAGCCCAAACTCTGATACTAGAATAATACATGCCAAAATTACCAATGTACCTCGCAGTCTGGGTAAGTCTCTTTGCTGATAAAAGTTGTCAATAAGCCTCTTTCTAAAAACATACATTCTTCTTCTTCATATGTTATTTCCACTTAAAATTTCTAGGGATGCTACTACTAAATGAGCAGTGTAATAGTCCTTAGTTTTATCCCAATGGTAAAATCTTTTTAAAAACTGATATTTTTAGATGCTGATATTTTTCTTGTTATTCACAGCAAGTTATTCAAAGGGATGAATCCTAAATATACTTGAATAACAACAATGGGCTGTAAATATTTTGCTTTGACATCTTATTTACCCCTTTTTTCTCTAGGTCCAGCAATGAGAAAGATAGTTTCTATTCTAAATCCCATTTATTGGACAACAGCAAAAGAAATAGGAGAAGCAGTCAATGGCTTTACCCTCACCAATGCAGTTTTCAAGAGAGAAACCCAAGTGGAATTTGCAACTGGTTCGTATCAACTGAACTTAATATCCTATTGCTATTCAAAAATATGATCACTGTAAAAGTTGGCAGTTTAGAAAAATATATGTTCCCACAGAGGATAATTTCAAGGTTTTGTTGCCATCTTATCATAAATGACATAAAAGCAACTTTATATTTTCCTATAAACTTTTACTGACATGGCTCTATAAGAGGCCATATGTTTTCAGATAGTATAGTGATTTTTATGGCCTAAAAGTTCTTTTTTCCTTCATCTTTCCTGTATCTGTTCTCTTTAATTCCTTAGAGAGGGTTTTGAAGGCCAAGCAGAGCAGGAAGCTGAGTCATAGCTATTAATTAAAGGTTTTTGTCTTTGAACTGGAGATTCAGTTATGATATCTGATAGGGATTCTTTAATCAAAAAATTGGAAACATAAGCAAGCAAATCTAAAGACTTTTCACTTTATCCTTAGCTTTAATGCATATGGATTAGCAATTCATGGTCTTTTCCAAGGGCAGATGACTTTTTAAAGACCTTCCTATGAAGTATCTTCGAAGGTGGTCTGCCTTTGCAGCAGTGATCTTTAAGGTAGCAGGGTTAAGGAAAACCATAGCTTTAATCAGCCCACGGGACATATGGGTCTTTGTATGGCAATCCACTTCCTAAGATGTCCCTTTGCTGTTTCTAAAAGCATCAGAAAGAACAAAGCGCTGGAGCCAGACTTGTAGCTGTTGCCAGTCTTCCTGTTCACGCTGTCGCTGTCTGTCCCCTTCTCACAGGCGATCAGTCCATTTCTGTAGAACTGCCTTGCTATTGCTTGTCAATTCAAAGTGTGGATCCCTTCACCTAATTATAGGTGTAATCAGGTGAAAATTTTTGTAAAAAAAAAAGTAAAAAAAGGAATTTTAAAATCACTTTAATTCAGTAAATCTAAGTCTTTAATTTGGGAACTAAGTGCTATTTTAATTCTCTTATGATTTGTATTTAATCAAGTGTGAAGTACAATAACATAGCTGAACTGGTATAAAAAATAAATCTGCATTGTGCTTATACAAACCATGTTTTTATAAATACACACACACATATATATGCATGTGTGCATTCTCAGTCATATCTGACTCTTTGTGACTCCCATGGACTGTAGCCCGCCAGGTTCCTCTGTCCATGAAGTTTTCCAGGCAAGAATACTGGAGTGGGTTGTCATTTCCTTCTCCAGGGAATCTTCCTGACCCAGGGATCAAACCTGCATTGGCAGGTGGATTTTTTTACCACTGGGAAGTGTCTCACACACACACACAGTATATATGCTGTTGAAACGAATCAACTGTAATTCCTAGGAGAAGTCTTGCGGCTGACTCATGCTGCCCGGGGCTTGGACTCTGATGGTGCTTTACTGGTAGATATCATTGTGAGTGGCTACGTCCTGCAGCTACAGTCACCTGCGGAAGTCACTGTGAAGGTAAAATATTAGGGCAACCTGCCCTCACTGGTTACTGGAGTAATGCTCAGAGGAAGAGTCAAAGATCGTTAAAGAAGCACAGAAAACTTGTATAGTTCCCCTTGTTCACTTTGGAGATTAAATCTCTAAACCACTAAGGGTAGAAATGGCTATGTGGTCTTTGTCTAAAAATCTTTGAAGAGTCTTTATAAGCTTTTAGTAGTTTTATGACCATGCTTATCAGGACTAAGATCAGAGCTATGTTGATTTAAGCCATTTAACTTTCTATAGACAAAGAGAATAGTAAGTCTTACATAAAAGATTTTATAGACCATCCACAAAAGTACTCCAGAAATTAAAGAATGATAGCAATCGCCCTTTCACATTTTACCTTACTTTTGACCGACAATTCTGAGTCCCTTATTAAACTCTCATTTATGACACTAAAATTATGAAACTAAGGTAGTTACAATGGTAGGTAGGTTCAAACTTTAAGTTTGAGCACTGCTATACAATTTTTATTTAGAACTGTATATTTTAGACCCTACACCATTTTTATTTTTAGTTCATTCTACATATCGTAGTACCCTCAAGAAGAAAAAAAAAAAAAAAATGAGCCATGCTGATCCTCAAATCCGTATTGTCCTTCTTAGGATTACACTGAGGACTACATTCAAACAGGTCCTGGGCAGCTATATGCTTACTCAACCCGGCTGTTCACCATTGATGGCATCAGCGTCCCTTACACATGGAACCACACTGTCTTCTATGATGAGGCACAGGGAAGAATGCCTTTCTTGGTAGAAACACTTCATGCATCCTCTGTGGAATCTGACTACAACCAGTTAGAAGAGACACTGGGTTTTAAAATCCATGCTTCAATTTCCAAAGGTAATTTGGTTAAGGGAAAATCCAGCTCTCCATGCTATGTAGTCCTTTCTAAATGGGTAAAAGAATTGCACTGATGCCATTCAAAATAAGGATGTCAAGGTACAGACTGAACGTAACATGTTTTTCATGTGTGTTGTCTATGTTTTATAAGTAAAGTCCTATGGTAAGTCCAATCCAATTAGCATTCTAGTACATTTGGTTCGCTAATATGCATCTTCATATATTAATAGCATATTGGAGTTGTTACTGTTCAAACCTATATACACAGAGCAGTTTTAAAAGATATCCTGTGTCAATGATTTTTCTTTGGATAATAAAGCCCATTTGTTCTTGTTTTGAATCTTACAAGTTTTAAAATTCCTGAAACATGTAAAGGTGTATCTAAGCCTAGTCAAAAAAAAAAAAAGTTTCTGTATTTTAAAAGCAACTTTTAAAAACTGGGGAGTAATCACCAGAATTCCAGCTGTCATTTATTTTTCTTGGAAATTAGAGCTTTCGAACTACTTCCTCTTGATCTTAGTAGTACCCCTATGCTGGTGGGTTTTGATGTATCTATATTCTGAGATATCCTTCTTCATTTTTGTTTAAACATTTATTTTAAATTTATTTTGGGGTATAATTGCTTTACCTTGCTGTGTTGCTTTCTGCTGTACAGCAGTGTCCATCAGCCGTAAGTGTACACGTGGCCCCTCCGTCCCACCCCTCCCGGTCGTCAGGGAGCACGGGGCTGAGCTCCCTGTTTACACAGCCACTTCCCATTAGCTCTCTCCTCTACGTATAGTCATGCATATGGTTCAGTGCTACTCTCTCAATTTGTCCCCCCCCCCACCTTCCCCCGTTGTGTTCACAAGTCTGTCTTCTATATCTGCCTTCTATTCCTGCCCTGCATATAGGTTCATGAGTACCATTTTTCAGTTGTAAGAGGCACCATGACAATTAGCATTCCATATCCCGTGGGGTTTTGATGCGTGGAGATCCTTGCATGTGGTTATGTTACAGACACTGTTTGGATGACTTTGATACTGACCTTAGGCTCCCATGAGTGTACCTAAAATGATTCGGAGTGGTCTGGTGAGTGTGTGTTTTGCTTTGTGCAGGCTTTCCCAAAATAAATCCAAGTAGATTTAGCCAGCATCATTTTGTTTATCATGCTCAGCACATACACCACAAATTCATTTTCACCATTTACCCTTGCTCTCATCAGTTGTGCATGTAACTGTTTTCATCTTCAGCATCAGAACGGCTTCATCAAATTTGAGGTCATAGTAATGTAAGAATATATGCACATTTTTTTAAACTAATCTCAGATTCATGAAGCCTCATAGCCCCACACCTTCTCCACCCACGTCAGTCACCACCACCTTATTTTACTATTGTCATGCATGTTACTTTAACTTGGACAAGAGAAAAGAGCCACTGGAACAAAGAGTTATATTTTCTTTTCCCCAGTAATATCTACTTTTCAAATTTAATCTCCACTTCTACTTTTTCCAGTCCTCCATACAATTTTTTTAAAAAACTTTAGCACAAGATTTTGGTTAAAATGAATTCATATTATCTGGGACTAGAGGAATTAAAATGATTTTTGCAAAGTCATATGTACTTTCTACCCAATCGTGTTAAGTCCTCTAAACTTGAAACTGCTTGATGGTCTTTATGGTTTCTATCTGTTGAGGGATTTGAGTCCCACGGTAGAAGGAAACACTGTGAGACATTAAAACCTCTTACTATTCTTGGATACTATGATTCTACGAACTACAGAATATAGTTGCCCGTTGGTTGTTATTGTTCCTGACTGTTGTGAGAATTGTGCACCTGCAGTTTCTTTTTAAGTGACCACCAGGGGGCAAGCCTGCATTCTGAGTTGCTTAACCAGCATGTTCTCTCTCTTTGTTGGGTCTAAACTAGAACTATGGTTACAATGTAGTTAGACTTGTACAGAGCTTGATGATAGTTCACATTTCTAGACACAAAGGTTTTGGTTTAGCTAGTCTAAGGCAGGACCTTGGAGTCTGTATATTTAAAACAGCCACCTGAATGATTCTGCTGTATCTAGCCTTTACTATATGATCCAAACCTAGGTTGCCCACATCATAGTGACTGTAAAGAAACCTTCATACTGCTTGAAAACACAGATTTCCCAGGCTTCTTCCTTTGCCATTCTGACTGGGATAGAACCAAAGGATCTATATTTTTAATAAACCCTCCAATAGATTATAGTATCAGTAAAGTTTGGCAGTTATTAGCCTAAAAAGATCCTAACTTAATTTTTTGAAGCATATTCTGATAGTATACTAATATGATAGCACACTGATAGAAGTGACTGCAAGGAACAGCATCAAAATCTTGGCAGTAGCTTGTCTCAAGTGAAAAGGGTACAGAGAATTTTATACTTGTCAATGTTTTTACAATTATATATTACCATAGCACAAACATTTTGTATTGCCTTCCTACTGTGTCAAAAAAGAAAATCATGATATAATTCAAAGTCACGTTCTTTAACTACAAGAGAAAGAATAAAAGTAAAATGTGTATTTTATGTACTTTGATATGAAAATCTTTGGATATTATAGATAGAAGTGTTTATATGGCTGAACCAATATTTAGAGCCCAAGTATGATGTTTAAAAACAACAAAAAAGAAACATTGAGTGATTCTTGGTAACATTCCAACTAAAACAATGTACAATGAACCATCCATTTACATGACAGTTGCATTCCTGGAAAGTTCATTGTATGTTTTAATCACACAAAAAATGTTTAATAATTGGAAGATGAGTTCTAGCCATAGATAATTACAAACAGCTTTCTGGATTCTACAGAAATCTTTTGGGGAAAGGGACACATCTTCATCTTGCATCCTTATCCCACACATTGCAATATTTAAAACCTGCCCTGGGGTCCACCCCACTCACGAAATAGGCTTCCTATTAAATCTTGTCATCATCAGGACAACCAAAGTCTCTCCCAGCAAACTTCCCAGATGCCGCCTCATGGAAGCTATCTCCCTGTTTAGAACCAAAACTCTAAAGCTTCTATCAGATAATAACTTACACTTATGTGACACATTTTTCCACAACTGTGGCCCCAACACAATGCTGTACACAACATACTGGCTACATTACGGCATATGTAAATGAGTGAATAAAAATGAAGCATGAATTACAACCACCTGAATTGTATTCCTTTTAAAACTTTCTGTTGGGGTATAGTTGCTTTACCACATCGTGTTAGTCTCTGCCGCAGAGGGAAGTGAATCGGCTGCCTGTATATGTGTACCCCCCCTTCCCGCCCCCGACCTCTCGGTCATCACAGAACACTGAGCTGAGCTCCTTGCACCATACAGTCAGCTCCCCGTCTCTTTACACACGGCAGCGCACATATGTCAGCGCCACTCTCCAGTTCATCCCACCGACCTCTCCCCCTGCCATGTCCACACATCCATCCCCTACATCTGTGCCTCTAATCCTGCCCTGCAAATAGGCTCATCTGTACCATTTTTCTAGACTCCATATACATGTATTAATATCAGTATTTTTGTCTTAATTCACTCTATGTGACAGACATTTCTCTAAAGACGACATACAGATGGCCAAGAGACACGTGAAAAGATGATCAAAATTACTAATTATTAGAGAAATACAGATCAAAACTGCAATGAAGTATCACCACCTCACACAGGTCAGAATGGCCATCATCAGAAAATCTATAAATAAAAATTGCTGGAGAGGATATGGAGAAAAAGAGAACTATCTTACACTTTTTGTGGGAATGTAGATTGATACAGTCACTATGCAGAACAGTATGAAGGTTCCTTAAAAAACTAAAAATAGAACTACCATATGACCCAGCATCCCACTACTGAGCATTTGTCCTGAGAAAACCATAATTCAAAAAGACACCTGCACCCAGTATTCATCATAGCACTATTTACAATAGCCAGGACTTTGGAAGCAACCTAAATGTCCCCTCACAGATGAGTGGATAAAGAAGATGTAGTACATATACATAATGGAATATTACTCTGCCATAAAAAGAAATGAGATTGGGTCATCTGAATTGTATTCTTGAGTTCAGTGGTTGCAAGTCACATGGACTTGCATCTACATCCTTGTTCCAGATTATAATTTTATTACCTTTGACTTTAGGTTACTCACATGACCTCAGTCTCAAATTCTTCACCTAAAAATTGGTTATGATGGGAGGTGGGGAGTCCTGAGATTTAAATGTAATACAGCACATGAAGCTCACAGTAGTCTGTGACAGTCAGCCATCATTTAGCAAACGTTTCTATCCCATCTACCCTGCCCCCATTCCCTTGCCGAGGCAGGAAGGCTTGGATGCCCTCGGGGTCAATTTTACACTTGGAGAGGAAATGGACCACCAACCTCTGCTTCTCTTCAAGGTTTTAAACAGTTTGATTACCTAGAAATAGCAAGTAAGGCTTTAGCTTTCTAGTCAAGGAACTATATTCACTGGAGTAGTATTTCTTCCATCCCCCACAAATATAAATGTATGAGAGTTTTGAACAGTGTCATGGTCTCAGCAGGCCTCAAATAATTTTGTAATCAGAGACTCTCCAAAGTAGAATGAATATGAAAAATAAATACCCAGCTTCACTCTATGAAGAACACCTAAAGCAATAAAAGTAAACCATCTCATGTATTTGGAATTGAAGGAAAATCTAAGGTAATTTCTGAGAGATTGAATATAAACTCAGTGTATTACATGAATTAAATAAAATTCCCCTTAAGAGAAATATATTATGTCAATGATTGTCTTTTTAAGGTGTGTGTGTGTGTTTATATTACTTTGCTAACTTGAAAATAAGTTTAAGTTTTGCATCTCATTAATGTTTATAATATATTGGTAAAATAACTTACATCCATCAAAACAGAGTTACATTATAAGAAAAGAGATTCCCTAACCTACCTATTCTTGTTAATATGTTTTCTTCTAATACTAATCTAACATCTATCCCATCTAATGCTAATCTAACATCTACCCCATAATGATATGCCTGTTTCTTCTTGATTTGACTATATGGAAAGGAGAACACTTGGTTATACACAGAGGAACTTTGCCCCAGATGCTTCACTGTGCAAATGGAGATTGACAAAAGGAGAGGTTTTCTTCATTAGAGTTTGTTTTTTACTGGCATAAATTATTTTAAGGGTTTTCAAAATACCATTCCAACTTCGGGAACAGAAAGTAAATGGCTGGAAGAATAGGATTTTGCCTGTGGTTATGCCTGGCAGTCACATTGATTCGTATCCTTTTTTGTTATCAAAGAATAATTAATTTTCTTTTGATTCATGTAAATTACTTAAGCAGAAAATCTGCTTCCATTGGCTGCTTGCCAACGGTCTCTACTATGATTCATTTAGTTCTTGGTTGAGAAACAGGAAAGTTTTTCCATTCTGCTTGTTTTCACCTTTTGCATTTGCTGTCTCATGTGTTCCACTTTTGGCGTATCTCCCCAGGGAGGATGGTTCTGGAAAGAAATAAGGTGCTAAAGTTCTAACAAGTCAGTTAATTTTGCTTTTGTCTTTACGGTAGGAGAACGCAGTAATCAGTGTCCCTCTGGGTTTGCCTTAGACTCGGTCGGACCCTTTTGTGCTGGTAAGTACAAGAATAAATGATGCATTTTTGTTTCTCATAATCTGTTCATGCTATCATTAATGGACATTTACTGTCATTTTGCTAGCTATTTATTAGTCCTATAGTCCTCTGTCTCATTTTACAGGTGAGGAAATTGAGGCGTGAAAAAGCTGAGTGCCTCAGTTCACTCAGCTATCAGATGGCAGAGCTAGATTTGGATTTAAGACAGATACAGAGTCGTGCGTTTCAGCTAGTTTCCCAGTCAAGTATGTCAGGGATCATGACCAAGTGCAGGGGTAGACTGGACTCAGAAACCAAACACTGGACTGTGTCTGACCACCTGACTGCCACGCATGTGAAACAGCAGTAATTCATCTCTAAGCCACCTAACCCTAGAAGTGCCCCGTTGTAGCATAGGGCTGGATTGTGGGTGGGGGACTGATGACTAAACCTGCCTTGTGCCATCCATGTGCCGGTGCAGGAGTCACAGATAAGTAAACAGCTAAATAAATGGGATTCTCCAGGCAAGAATACTGCAGTGGATTGCCATTTCCTTCTCCAGGGGATCTTCCCGACCCAGGAATCGAACCCAGGTCTCCCGCATTGCAGGCAGACACTTTAACCTCTGAGCCACCAGGAAGCCCAATAATTGGCTAGAGGAGCTCAAACTGGCATACACAGTGCCTTGCTTTTTGCTGCTAGGCAATGAAACATCATACAGTGATAAAAAGGCCATCTTTAGAAACCGTATTGTCCAGGTTCAAATCCCAGCTCTGCCGATAATGACCTATGTGACCTTCAGCAATTTAGCTAACCTCTTTGTTCCTCAGTTTTAGCATGCACATAAGAATAGGAATCCTAGGAATGTTGAGATAACATAGGTATAATAAAAAGCATTTCAATCACAGTAAATGGTCATTATGTCTTAGCTTTCATCATTGTTGTTTTAAAATTAATCCAACCACTGTCAGAGATGACGCGAGACCTCAAAAGTAACTTCATTCTGTGTTTCTCTTCTGTGGCCCGCGGAGCATCTTCTGTTACGTTGGATCCATTCACTGGTCTCTGCAGGCAACTCTTTTCACCCACTTGAATAACCCCTTGAAAGTAGGGCTTCTCCATACTGACTGGGTCTTGTTTCTTCTTCCAGATGAAGATGAGTGTGCCGCAGGGAATCCCTGCTCTCATTTCTGTCACAATGCCATGGGAACCTATTACTGCTCCTGCCCCAAAGGCCTCACCATAGCTGCCGATGGAAGAACTTGTCAAGGTAGTCACACGGCTAAATCTAATCCACACATTTAAGCAATGGGCATGGCAATCTCTGACCAAGGAAAAGCATGGAAGACCAAGGCTCTCCTTTACTACTGTTTCTGCCTCTGCCTTCATGAAGTTGAAAAAGTAGGGCAGAGAGAAGACTGCTCACACACTGCCTTCTTATGGGGCACTCTGTGGGCAGGGATGCCTCTAATGATTCACTCAATCCCCCCAGTACAATGATGAGAGGCAGGCAGGCCTATTACCATATGCATTTTACAGGGATAACACCAAGGAAAAATAAGGTTATAAAGAATTTAAGTGAACTGCACAATCCTGGTAGGACTTTAGGAACATTAAAAAAAGAAATCACACATTTCTATCAGATTCTAGGTACGCTTCAAAGTTAGAAATTGTATAGGAGCCTAACTTATAAATAAAAAAATGAAAAGAAGAAAGGATTTCTCCCTCTATGCCCAAGGAGGCCTCCGTCTAAATACAAAAGAGAGAGGGAGTAGGGACAAAAGTGGGCATAGGAAGCACTTCTATGGGAATGTTCATATGGATTGGGCACTTTGTATACATTATTTCCTTTAATTTTTAAAGCAGTACTGAGAGACAGATATTATTATCCTCATTTTACAAATGAGAACTCAGATGTTAGAAAGAAGTACCTTTTTTCAGTCACCTAACTTATAAGTGGTCTGATGGATGGCCTGGTCTTTGAAGATACACTGTCCTGCTAGGAGCTTGTCAGATCTTCAACCCATCTGAAGGGACCTACCCCAAAATTCAACATTCTTGCTCTTGTGTATTTCAAGTGTCACGCATTGCCTTCCTTATTCTTATTTCACAGCAAGTTCTTAAATTGGTTTTTTTCCCACCCCCCCTTTGTTAAATGAATCTTTGTTGCAGATATTGATGAGTGTGCTTTGGGTGGATACACCTGCCATGCTGGTCAGGACTGTGATAATACCATTGGATCCTATCGCTGTGTAGTCCACTGTGGAATTGGCTTTCGAAGAACCAGTGATGGGCTGAGTTGTCAAGGTATACAAATGGAAGCCCTTGCTTTATCTTCATTATACTAAGAGTTAAAAACCCTGCCTATTGGACCATTTACGGTGAACTCCATTTAATAGATTGAGCTTCACAGTAAAATATTTAAATGTAATATTCTATGGCTATTTTAAGTATTTGTAACAGTGATTTTGAATAAAACTTACCTATAATACTTGAGAGAGATCATACAGCATGATCTTAATAGAATGTTTCATACTTGAGATTCAACAGATGTACAAGAAAGCCTTCTTAGAGCTCCCCTCACCTGAGTAAAAGCAGAAACTTCTGAGAAATGACCATGACTATCAATTACCTCTTCAGGGTAGAGTCTAGTCCCAGGAGAGAGACATAGAGTAACCCTACCATAAATCTCTTCTGCAGGGTATTTCATGATCCTGAAGAAGATGCAAAAATCACTCATCCTTGTACAGACAAACATTATCATACAGTCTCTTGTATCTCATTGTTTTCTAAAGAACCCTGTCTGTTCTTATCATAGAAGTCAATTATCCCCTCCTTCATTTCTGCTGTTAGGTCTGGTTTATAAGCCTTTAACTTTCACAATGAAACATGTTACTTTTTTGGTTGGCACCTATGTGCATAGAAATAAACCTTTTCTCTTATTAAAAAAAAAAAACCCTCCATTTCATAAGACTGCTATTTATTGCAGGACTTTTGATATAAAACTTACTTTTTAGAGGAATTTTAGATTCACAGCAAATTTGAGTAGAATGGAAAGAGATTTTCTAAATTCTCCCTGCCCCAACTCCTTCATAGCCTCCCCTACTATCAAATTCCTTCTAGAGTGGTACATTTTTTACCAAGGATAAACCTACACTGACACATCATTACAACCAAAAGTCCATTGTTTACATTAGAATTTACTCTTGATGTTCTATATTCTAATGTCATGTATACTCCATTATAGTATCATGCAGGATTGTTTCCCTACCCAAAAAATCTATGTTACACCTAGTCATCCTTTCCTCCCTCAACCTCTGGGAATATTGATGTTTTTATTGTCCCTCTAGCTTTACCTTTTCCATAATGTCATATAGTTAGAATTATGCAGTATGTAGCCTTTTCAGATCAGCTTCTTTCACTTAGTAATACACATGTATGTTTCCTCCATGTCTTTTCATCGGTTGATAGCTCCTTTCTTTTTAGTGCTGAAAAATAATCCATTGGATGACTCTACCACAATTTATTTATCCATTCGCCTACCAAAGGACATCTTGGCACTTCAAGTTTTAGCAGTTATCAATAAAGCTGCTGTCTGGATTTTCCAAGGAAAGACACAGTGGATACAAAGCTAAATTCTTATCAATAGGAGAAAGAATGAATGAATTATGGCATATCTATACCATAAACCACTGTGTGGCCGTTACAAAGAATGGGATGAAGCTCTACTGTTTGGCTTAGAGGAATTTCCATGAGACATCCTTTAGTGAGAATACTAAGATGTAGGAAAGCATATGTAACTTGTGTAGAGAAGATTATGTGACTGGAAAACAAACAGTACAAAAGAAAAAAGGAAGTGTATTTATATATTTAGGGAGAACTACAGGTGTACATAAAAGAAATATGCTATTACCATTTCTATACTAACTATAGATGTTATTTATATTAGATTGTTAATGTAGGTTGGCTTTGGTGAACAAGAAGGGTAAAAAGGATAAGAGGCTAAGCAAAAGAAGAAGAAAAACTGCACAAAGAAAATCTTTTCAAAGTATATGGTCACAGAGCAGGGAGCAGACAAAATGGGGGAGTAGAAGGACTTGCGCTCACCTCCTCTCATGAAATCACCAAACTTACGACTAACCACTGAACAAAAAAGACTGACACCTACCATAAACGATATTCTGTATATGCAAAGATGAAGAAGCAGCCACAGTGAAATCATAGAAGGAGCATATTTGTGATATAATTAAATTTCATTCCTACCACAAAGTGAAAAATATTTATATCACAGAGGTTCTCCCGTGGAGTGAGAGTGCTAAGCTCCACATGTCAGGCTCCCTAGCCTGTGAGTCTGACATTGGGTGGAAGAGCCCCCAGAGCATTTGACTTTGAAGGCCAGGAGCTCCACAGGACTGGGAGGAAACAGATACTCCACTCTTGGAGGCACACACAAGGTTTTACATGCCCTGGGACATACAGTAAAGCAGTGACCACATAAGAACCTGAGCCATACCTACCTGTGGGTCTCAGAGGGTCTTTTGGAGGGGAGGGGGTCAGCTGAGGCTCACTATGTGGGCAAGGACACTAGAGGCAGAGGCTCCAGGGAATATTCATTGGCATGAGCTTTCACAGAGGTCTCAATAGCAAGACCGGGGCTCACCCAACAGACTGCAGGGTCCTGTGCTGGGACACCTCCGGCCAAAGAACCCACAGGGTGAAAAGGCAGACAGACTGCCTAAAGCCTGAGCTCACAGCTATGTTTAAACGTACCCCTGACATGGACCTGCCTACCAGAGAGACAAGACCCAGCTCCACCAGTGGGCAGGCATCAATCCCTCCCACTAGGAAGCCTGTACAAGCCTCTGGACCATCATCACCCACCAGAGGCAGATACCAGAAGCAAGCATAATTACATACCTGCAGCCTGAGAAAAGGAGGCCACAAACACAGAAAGCTAGACAAAATGAGTCAGCAGAGAAGTATGTTCCAACTGAAGGAACAAGATAAAAGCCCAGAAGTGAAGTGGAGTAAGGCAATCAGACTGAAGAAGAATTCAGATATGACAGTAAAGATGATCCAAGACTCAGAAAGACAATGGAGGCACAGACTGAAAAGATACCTGAAATGTGTCACAAAGACCTAGAAAACTAAAAAACAACAACAACAAAAAAAAAAAAAACAGTTGAGCAGTACAGTAAGTGGAATGAAAAATACACTCTCTGGAATCAGTACCAGAATAAATGAGGCAGAAGAACAAGTTAAGTGAACTGGAAGAGAGATTGGTATTGGTGGAAACCACTGCTGCAGAACAGAATAAGGAAAAAAGAATGAAAAGAAATGAGAACAGTTTAAGAGACCTCTCAGACATTAAAGCACCAAAATTCACATTAAAGGGGTCAATTGCAGAAGGAGAAGAGAAAGGTCCTGAGAAAATAGTTGGAAGAAATAGCCAAAAACTTCCCTAACATGGGAAAGCAGATATTCAAGTCCTGGAAGCACAGAGTCCCATACAGGATAAACCCAAGGAGGAAGACGCCAAGACACATATTTATCAAACTGACAAAAATTAAAGACCAAAGAGAAAATATTAAAAGCAACAAAGGGAAAGCAGCAAGTAACATACAAGGGAATCCCCATATGGTTATCATCTGACTTTTCAGCAGAAACTCTGCAGCTTGAAAGGACTGGCATGATATATTTAAAGTGATGAAAGGGAAGAACCTATAAACAAGAATACTCTACCCAGCAAGGCTCTCATTCAGATTCAACAGAGAAATCAAAGGTTTTATAGACAAGCAAAAGCTAAGAGAATTTAGCACCACCAAACCAGCTTTGCAACAAATGCTGAAGAAACCTCTAGGTGGAAAAGAAAAGGCCACAACTAAAAAAAAAAGAAAATTATAAATGGGAAAGTTCATCAGTAAAGTCAAACATTAATTGTAAGGACAGAAGATCACTTACAAACAAAAATGGTATCAAACCAGCAATCATCAGGAGAGTGCAAATGCAGGTTATTAGAAATGCATTTGAAATTAAGAGGCCAGCAACTTAAAACAATCTTGGATGTTTATAGACTGCTATATCAAAACCTCATGGTATTAATAGCTGCAAACCAAAAATCTACAATAGATGTATACACAAAAAAGAAAGGTCAATCCAAGCACAATACCAAATCACAATAGAAGAGAATAAAAGAGGAAGGGACCTACAAAAGCAAATCCTAAAGAATTAACAAAATGGCAATAAGAACATACATACTAATAATTACTTTCATCTGTATTGTCTAAGAGACCCACTTCATATCTAGAGACCATACAGACAAAGTGAGGGAATGGAAATAGGTATTCCATGCAAATGGAAATTAAAAGAAAGCTGGAGTAGTGACAGTCATATCAGACAAAACAGACTTCAAAATAAAGACTGTTACAAAAGACAAAGAATACTACATGATCAAGGGATCGATCCAAAAAGAGAAGACAGTTGCAAATATACATGTACCCAACATAGGAGCACCTCAATATATAAGACAAATGCTAACAGCCATAAAAGTACAAGTAACACAAGTCAACAGTAACAGAAGAATAGTGGGAGACTTTAATGCCCCACTTACCTCAATGAATGGATCAGAGAAAAAAGTCAGTAAGGAAACATAGGCCTTAAAGGACACATTAGCCCTGATGGACTTAATTCATATTTATAGAGCATTTCATCCAAAGGTAGCAGAATACACATTCTTCTCAAATGCATATGAAACATTTTCCATGAGCCACAAAGAAAACCCTGGCATATTAAATTGAAATTTCTTTTGCAGCCACAGCACTATGAAATTAGACATCAACTATTAAAAAAAAAAAAAAACTGCCCAAAACACAGATGGAGACTAAATGACCAAAAAAAAAAAAAAAAAAAAAAGATCACTGATGAAATCAAAGAGGAAATCAAAAAAGACTCAAATGAAAACACAACGATCCAAAAATGTCAGGATGCAGCAAAAGCAGTTTAAGAGGGAAGTTTGTAGCAATACAATCTTACCTCAGGGAACAAGAAAAATCACACATAAACAACTTACCTTACACCTAGAGCAACTAGAGAAAGAACAAACAAAACCCAAAATTAGTAGAAGGGAAGAAATCATAAAGATCAGAGCAAAAATAAATGAAATACAGACAAAAAAACAATAGAAAAGATCAGTTAAACTAAAAGATGTTCTTTGAAAAAATAAAATTGATAAAGCTTTAGCCAGACTCATCAAAAAAAGGGAGAGGGCTCAAATCAATAAAATAATTGAAATAAAAAAGGAGAAATTACAAATGATACCACAGAAATACAAAGGATTGTAAGAGACTACTACAAACAACTGTATGCCAATAAAATGGACAACCTAGAAGAAATGAACAAATTCTTAGGAAAGTACAGTCTCCCAAAACTGTCAGGAATAAATAGACAACATGAACAAACCATAGCTCAGTTTGTAAAGAATCCACCTGCAATGCAGGAGATCCTGGTTTGATTCCTGGGTTGGGAAGATCCCCTGGAGAAGGGATAGGCTACCCACTCCAGTATTCTTGGGCTTCCCTTGTGGCTCAGCTGGTAAAGAATCCACCTGCAATGCGGGAGACCTTGATTTGATCCCTCGGTTGGGAAGATCCCCTGGAGAAGGGAAGGGCTACCCACTCCAGTATTCTGGCCTGGAGAATTCCATGGACTGTATAGTCCATGGAGTCACAAAGAGTCAGACATGACTGAGTGACTTTCATGAACAGGCCAATCACAAGTACTGAAATTGAAACTCATTCAATGGGGACACCATCACTCCGATATGAAAATATGACAAAGACACCACAAGAAAAGGGAAACTTACAGGTGAATATCACTGATGAACACAGATGCAAAAACCCACAACAAAATATTAGCAAACCGAATCCAACAATACATTACAAGAATCATATACCATGATCAAATGAGATTTATCCCAGGGATGCAAGAATTTTTTAATATCTGCAAATCAGTGTGATATACCACAGTAACAGACTGAAGAATAAAGCCATATGATCATCTCAATATTTGCAGAAAAAGCTTTTTGACAAAAATCAACATCCCTTTATGAAAAAACTCTCCAGAAAGTGGGGATAAAGGGAACTTAACTCAACATAATAAAAGCCATATGACATATCCACAGCAAACATCATGCCCAATGGAGAAAAGCTGAAAGCTTTTCTTCAAAGATCAGGAACAAGACAAGAATGTCCACTCTCACCACTTTTATTTAATATAATTTTTAAGTCCTAGTCATGGAAGCCAGAGAAGAAAGAAATAAAAGAAATCCAAATTGGAAAAGAAGACATAAAACTGCCACTCTTTGCAGGTTACATTATACTATACATAGAAAATACTAAAGGTGCTACCAGAAAACTACTAGAGCTCATAAACAAATTGGAGAAAATTTCAGGATACAAAACTAATAGCCAAAAGTCTGTTGCATTTCTATAAAACAGCAAAAGATCAGAAAAAATTGTAAGTTACCTAAGAATAAATTAAGGAAACAATCCCATTTCCATCACAGCAAAAAGATTAAAATGCCTAGGAATAAATCTACCCAAGGAGGTAAAAGATTTGTACTCTGAAAACTACAAGATGCTGATGAAATAAATAAAAAATGATTCAAGTAAATGGAAAGATATACCATGTTCCTGGATTGAAAAAAATCAACATTGTCAAAATGACTATACTACCCAAGGCAATTTACAGATTCCAATGCAGTCACTATCAAAATACCAGTGACATTTTTCACAGAACTAGAACAAAGATTTTTAAATTTGTATCGAAGCATGAAAGGCTCAAAATAGCCAAAGCAATTCTAAGAAAAATTGAGCTGGGAGAATCAGGCTCCCTAACTTCAGATTATACTACAAAACTACAGTAATCAAAACAGTATGGTACTGCCACAAAAACAGAAATACAGATCAACAGGACAGGACAGAAAGCCCAGAAATAAACCCCACACACCTAATAGGCAATTAATTTATAACAAAAAAGGCAAGAATATATAATAGAGAAAAGACAGGCTCTTCAATAATTGGTTCTGGAAAAACTGGACAACTGCACATAAAAGAATAAAGTTAGAACATTCTCTAACACCAAATACAAAGATAAATTCAATGGATTAAAGACTAAATGAGAGACTGGACACTATAAAACTTAGAGGAAAATGTAGGCAGAATACTCTTTGACATAAATCACAGCAATATATTTTTGGATCCACCTCCTAGAGTAATTGAAATAAAAACAAACAAATGGGACCTAGTTAAAGTTAAAAGCTTTTGCACAGCAAAGGAACCATAAACAAAAAAAAAAGATAACCCACAGAATGGGAGAAAATATTTTCAAATGATGCGACTGACAAGGGATTGATATGCAAACTGCTCATGTAGCTCAATATGAAAAAGCAAACAACCCAGTCAAAAAATGAGCAGAAGATCTAAATAGACATTTATTCAGAGACATACAGATGGCCAAAAAAGCACATAAAAAGATGCTCAACATGACTATTAGAGATATGCAAATCAAAACTACAGTGAGGTATCACCTCATACCAGTCAGGATGGCCACCATTAAAAAGCCTACAAATAATAAATGCTGGAGAGGGTATGGAGAAAAGGGCATCCTCCAACTGTTTGTAAGAATATAAATTGGTACAGCCACTATGGAGAACAGTATGGAGGCTCCCTAAAAAACTAAAAATTGCACTACCATATGATCCACCAATTCCACTCCTGGGCCTATATCTGGAGAAAATAATAATTTGAAAAAACACATGCACCCCAGTGTTCACTGCAGCGTTATTTACAGTAGCTAAGACATGGTAGCAACCTAAATGTCCGTCTATACATGAATGGATAAAGATGTGGTACATATATACAATGGAATATTACACACTCATAAAAAGAATAAAATAATGTCATTTGCAGCCACACAGATTATCATACAAAGTAAATAAACTAGAGAAAGACAGATATTATTTGCCATCACTTACACATTTGATCTAGAAAGATGATACAAGTGAGCTCATTTACAAAGCAGCCAGACCCACAGACACAGAAAACAAATGTATGGTTACCAAAGGGGAAGAGGTGGGAGGAAGAGATAAATGAGGAATTTGGGACAAAGATACACATAGTATTATATAGGCTTCCCATGTGGCACTAGTGGTAAGGAGTCCTCCTGCCAATGCAGGAGACATAAGAGATGCAGGTTTGATCCCTGGGTCAGGAAGATGCCCTGGAGTAGGAAATGGCAATCCTTTCCAGTATTCATGCCTGGAGAATACTAGGGACAGAGGAGCCTGGCACGCTATGGTCCACAGGGTCACAAAGAGCTGGACATGACTGAAGTGACTTAGTACACTTAGTACATACACATATGTAATAGAGATAATCAACAAAGACCTACTGTATAATGCAGGGAGTGACAGCGCACACGCACATATGTAATAGAGATAATCAGCAAAGACCCACTGTATAATGCAGGGAGCACTACTCAGTATTCTGTAATAAGCTGTATGGGAAAATAATGGATACGTGTATATATGTAACTGAACCACGTTACTATCCACCTGAAACTAACCAACACTGTAAATCAACTATAGCCCAGTACAAGATAAAAATTTAATTAAAAAAAAATGTTAACACATTTGTGCATTTATATGACATGTACAGATTTTGAAAGATTAAATTAGAAGATTTGAAATAGAAAATAAGAACAAAACAAGATACTGGACATCTCAAATTTAGGAATGTAAAAAGACCCTAAACTATGTTTTGTTCTTCTAAGGGTTTGGAATAGGACAGTAGAGAAGTGGCAGGAGCTTGAGGTGAGTATAGACCTGAGAGAGGGACTCTGTTGAGAAAGGAAAGATTTGATTATGGCTACAGGGTTATAGGAAAGATGGCAGTAAGGACGAAGAGCTTTAGGAACATATGAGAGGAGGAAATGCTTGGTGGACTGCAGTTCTCATCTTAGGAAGGAGAAGACAGACCACAGAGATCAAAAGCTCAAGTAGAGGAACCTTTCTTAAATGGAAGTAGTCGTCTCCCTTTTTCTGGGAACAGAAGGAATGAGAAAAGAGAAGGAACAAAATACAAGCATGTACGCATCAGCTGGGGGAATTCACCGTTGCACATTTTTTTCCATTACAGTGTGACCCAGATGATGTTCACAAAGATTAACTTGACAATGACTGCAGATGAGGATAAAAGCTAAAGTTGCTGCAGTCATTTGAGCACAAGGTGATAAAGACCTGCATCAGGCTAATAATAGCAAAAATCCTGAAGAAAGTTCAAATTTCAAAAGATGTTGCAGAAGACCCTAACTTTATTATTATTTATTTTCAGTACTTCATTCTGTCAGCTATGTTCCAGGGCTGAAAGTTCCTAAAAACAGGAATGGGAGCCATATAGTAAACAAAATAGTTAAACTACAGAAGTATTACATCAACATAGCTCTGAAGCAATAGCAAATGTCAATCTTGGGAGAGTATTAAAGAGAGAAACCCTCACTAGCAGTTAATTCTATCAATTATCTAGCAGATCTCTTGAGAGCAATTAGACTGGATTCTTTTTAGGGAAGATCTTAAACATAATATTGATCAAAGATCACTAAAATATTGAACATTTGGGATAAACCTGTTTTCTCACAGCATGTAATGAAAGTTTTGTTTTATTTAACAGATATTAATGAATGTCAAGAATCCAGCCCCTGTCACCACCGCTGTTTCAATGCCATAGGAAGTTTTCACTGTGGATGTGAACCTGGGTATCAGCTCAAAGGCAGAAAATGTGTGGGTAAGGTCAGGGCTACGAATTCAAAGCAGTGATGTCATCTTAATGCTGTCTGATCGAATCCGTGTGAGATACAGGGCACCTACCATGCATCATTTATGTGTTCCATGCAAAAACAAAAGGAAACAAATGCTGTACTTTACAGGTTTCCTTTTCCAATTTTACAACCATTTTTAACATGTTCTCTATTATAGTACCATTTTTCACAAAATCATAATATATGTGTGTATATGGTTATATATGGGCTTCCCTGGTGGCTCACTCAGACAATAAAGAATCTGCCTGCAATGCAGGAAACCCAGGTTCCATCCCTAGGTCCGGAAGATCCCCTGGAGAAGGGAACAGTTACACACTCCAGTATTCTGCCTGGAGAATTCCATGGACAGAGGAGTCTGGCAGGCTATACTTCATGGGGTCAAGAAGAGTGGGACACGACTGAGCAAAATAACACACACACACATAGTTATACGTAATATACAACTTTCCTGGTGACTAAGTTGGTGAAGAAACTGCCAGCAAGGCAGGAGACACGGGTTCAATCTCTGAGTCAGGAAGATTCCCTAGAGAAGGAAATAGCTACCCACTTCAGTATTCTTGCTTAGGAATCCCATGGACAGAGGAGCCTGGTGGGCTGCAGTCCATGGGGTTGCAAAGAATCGGACACAACTTAGCAATTAAATATACATATAATTTTTATTTTTCTAGGAGGGGGAAATGTTTTGGAATGGCTTCCATCTATAATATTTTTAGTTTTTTTCATTATGTTCTAAAATAAAGTGTGTTACATACCTTGATGGATTTAAACACTTCAACCTTATACCATGACTATATAATCATCTATATTATTTATCCTTAAAATTCAAAGACATTATTTTTATGAAAAACTGGAAGAAATCACTTTCTCAATCTGCATTATCTTTGTTCTTTTATCAAGATATAAATGAGTGTAGACAGAATGTATGCAGACCAGATCAGCTTTGCAAGAACACTCGTGGTGGCTATAAATGCATTGATCTCTGTCCAAATGGGATGACCAAGGCAGAAAATGGAACCTGCATTGGTGAGTGGCTATTTCAGTGACTGAGATCCATTTACTGTGAACAAGCCAAATAAGGCATCCTTGCTTAAAACTAATGATTAGAATAAATTTCATCCAACAAAGAAATATCTTTTTCTATAGGTTTTTTACTACCAACTCCTCGTATGGTTGAGCTCTGAAGTCCTAGCATCATGACTATACCAGGAGCTCACCCAAGAGACTTAGACCATTTTGAGCTCCCATGAATTACACAATTGGTTTATATAGTTTAATATCCACATACATTAATATTATCTCACATAATTTCTAATATGAAATTTAGCATATATGTTAAGATTTCATTGGAGGGGTTAAGAAAAACTTGTTTGTAGAGACTTACTGAAAGTTCAAAATATAATTATTTTAAAACTAAATATTCTTTAAATGTTAAATTAATGACCAGACAATGAAGTAAATTATATTTCTCCCTAAGTTTGTTCTTTGTGTGCCTATTCTGTGCTAGTCTGCCATAGTTGGCGGAACTGTGAGCTTCACAATTTAGAGAACTGAAGCAGATAGCATTCCTGCCCTCATGTACTTATAATCAGCCAACTCCACTTGCCTCACCAAAAGGAGAAAAAAGAAAACATTAATATAAGATGAAATGCCATAAAAGAGGTACAAGTAGGACTTCCCTGATGGTCTAAGTGGATAAGAATCCATATTCCAAAGCAGGGGACCCAGGTTCAATCCCTGGTCGAGGAAGATCCCACATACCTCGGGGCAGCTAAGTCCATGTACCACAACTGAGCCCTCTCGCTGCAAGTACTGAAGCTAATGCGCCCTAAAGCCTGTGCTCTGCAACAAAAGAAGCCATTGCAATGAGGAGCCCGTGCTCCAGAACTAGAGAGTAGCTTACGTTTCCCGCAGTTAGAGAAAGCCCGTGCACAGCAACGAAGACCCAGCACAGCCAAAAATTAAAGAAAGCTTATTTAAAAAAAAAAAAGAAGAAGTACAGATAAAATTGTTTAAGAGTACTCAAAAGAGTGCTCATATCTAATAGGAGTGACTAACAACCATGTCATGGAAGTGATCATATTTAAATTATCCTTGAATGGGATGTTAATATGTGGAGGTGGTAGTAAAAGGAAAGAAAAATAGCCCTGTATGAAGGGGAAAGAGCTGGAATTGGGGAGAACATGTTAAAATTCATCCTTCTTAACAGCTATCTGACCTTGAACAAGTCTTAAAATGACACAAAAATTTGAGTTTCTGTTGAGGAACATAGAAGTTTCTCATTTTTAAAATGAGATATTTTAAGAATTTAGTACTGAAACATTAATAAAGTTAAAATATGCCTTGGATTTGTCTCAAAATAATTTAAGAGAGAGGGGAGATTGTAGATATAAATGAAGGAGTAGTGACCACTTGTTGATCTTTGTTGAGATACAAGGAGATTTAGTATACTTTTTTAAAAATGGGAGGGTGGACTATCAGATTGCAAAGACCATTTTCAGCAATATGGATACAGGTAAATATTTTTCTTAATTCCTATGAATAGTAGCCAATTCATAGCATCATATACAGTTATCTGTAACTATTTTTAAGAATATCAACTCTAGTTATATATGGTTAATTAGAAATAAGATAAGCTGAAAGATCAGAAGACTGTTTAAGAAGATATAGCAAAAATATCACTACATGAAAATGGAAAACGGGGATACATGGCTTTGTTTGAAAGAAGTAGAATTACTCAGTCTTGGAAATTTAGGGAATAAATTAAAGATAACTCTGATGTTTACAGTTTGGGAAACAGAATGCTGTTATCATAAATGAGAGTAATGATAAGAGTAATTATACTCTGAACATGCTGAGTTTGAAGTTCTAGTAAAATATGGTGATGGAGATGACCAGCTAGCAGCTAGAAATTTGAGTCTGTAGTTAAGAAGCAGTGTGGTACTACTGCTCTAGATCTACATCAGGAAGCTCATTTGAGTCAATAGTATAAATAAGATGGCAAAAGGAGGAGGGGTATAGAGAAAGGAAGAGAAAGCTGAGAACAAAACTCTATCCGTAGTAGGGAGCAGAAAGAGGAAAAGAAGCCAATTAATAAGTGACCTGGAGGAGGGCATGGCAACCCACTCCAGTATTCTTACCTGGAGCATCCCCATGGACAGAGGAGCCTGGCTGGCTACAGACCATGAGGTCACAAAGAGTTGGACACAACTGAGCAACTAAGCTTTCTAATAAGTGACAGAGCTGGGACTTGAACCCAGTTTTTCTGACTCCAGGGTTCAATACATGGTAAGAAATGCAACATTCTAAACAATTAAAATGTTCATCTTAAATATAGTGACCTCAGGTTTTAAAAGAGGAAATGTTATTGCTTTTTATTGCCTCCATGTTTATAGACGTTGATGAGTGTAAAGATGGGACCCATCAGTGCAGATATAACCAGATATGTGAGAATACAAGAGGCAACTATCATTGTGTGTGTCCAAGAGGGTACCGGTCCCAAGGACTTGGAAGACCCTGTTTGGGTAAGTTAACAGAAACTCTTATTGAGTTAATAAAACTGTTAATGTAATTACCCACCCCTACCATCTTGGTTAGGACCACTGTATCTTCCAATGCTTTCTTGCTACATTTAGAAGAGTAAGTTGGCTTAAGTAATCCATTACACAGTTTGAATCACTTCTTAGAGACTTCATATTGAGTGGGACTTACACTGACTTTCAAGTGATAATAATAACTACTTACAGAATGCTTACTATAAACTACACATATCAAAGTGAGGTGTGGTATAATTACCATGACAACTTAATTATGAAGATTATCTCATTGTCTTGCTATGCACATGATATGTTTGTATAGATACACTTTATTTGAATGTGAAGTATATTTGTATGTACTATGAAGGTTTAGTTACAAGGGATTAAAATATGAACACCTTTTAAGTGAATTGGTAATTAGCACTTTAACTACCGTATATTTAGCACATACTATATACCATTCCTGGTGCTAAGAATCTCATTTAATTCTTCCAATTGCCTATTTGTTTTCATCTCAGTTATAATTGAGTGTAAAGTAAGGCAGGTAGATAGAAAATATCTTTAAGAAGGGAACCATATGCTCTTTTAAAATTAACACATTTATAATTAAGAAACTGACCTATAAAATATTCTACCTCAGAATATTTACATTTACATGCAGCAAAAAAAAATTGTGTTGAGCTTTTAAATACTGGCATCTGGTTTGCATGCTATTATACTTTTAAAATTGGATGCCTTGGTTATCTATTTAAGAGACAGCCTGTCTTTATAGCCACAAAGAGACAAGCCTGTCCTGTCTTTATAGTGAATTTTTCCATAAAAATTTAGTACTGTCTTTATGTAGTTCCTAGCATAGTACTTTGTGCATAGCAAATGTTTATAGTAGTATCATTATTATGAACTCTTTTAAAATAAATACTGTTTAATAGAAATGCACGTTATTTTAGTCTTCTATTTAGGTATTGTAATTTATATATAATTTAACATTTTGATCAGTTATTACAGTAACCTAGCAGAATGAAATATGTTCAGTTTTTCACTTGTTGACGTGAAGCTGAATGTCAGAAATTGGGCTGGGAGATAAATTTGTAAAGAAGGTAGGGCCATTGTCTTAAAGAGATTAAAAATGTTAATTTTAACTTTTGCCTACTGAAATAATTATTAAAGCAAAATTTACTACTTTGTTCTAGTTATTTATGTTGTTTTCCTTCATGGTACTTTGGTAATGAATTAAAGAATTTGGTTTTGATCTCTGGTATTTATTCACTTTACAAGATGTGTTGTGAGTACATACTCTGTGTTGATCTAGCAAAGAAGAATAGCTTTCATTTTTTAACTTTGTGAGTTTCTTAGGAAGAATGATTTTGTGTCATTTCCTTCTTTTTAATTTTTGTTAAGAAAATGTGCTTAGCATGATTATTCATAAGTAATTATTGATTCAAAAGAAAAAAGGAAAATAAAACTGATTGTAGTTGTACCAATATTCCTGCATCTGAAACTTGTAATTATATGAAAGATTAGAAGCTCTAAGTAATCAAAAATATAATTAAACTCTAACTAGAGATATGATTGCATTCTTCAACAAAATTAAGATCTATATTAGCTTTGAACTCTAGTTTTTCTGGATTCAAGATCACATTTTTCATTGTAACCCTATTTGTTTCTACTGTAAAGCAGCCTTTAGAGAGAATCATAGAATCTCTCTATATATTTATAGCTTAATGATGAAAGCTTTTTCCAAAGTTTACAGCAATTGAAAAATTACTGTATTCCCAGCTTTGGAAGGTAACATGTTTTCAGTTTGTTTCACAGACTGATTCTTTATTCCTGTGTTTTCTGTGTGTATATGTGTGTATGTTTTTTTTTCTTTTTTATGTATCATGGCACACGAGCAGATATTAATGAATGTGAACAAGTGCCTAAGCCTTGTGCATATCAGTGCTTCAACACCCCTGGCAGCTTCAAGTGTATCTGTCCACCAGGACAACATTTGTTAGGGGACGGGAAATCTTGCGCTGGACTGGAGAGGCTGCCAAATTATGGCGGTCAATACAATAGCTATAACCTTGCACGCTTCTCCCCCATGAGAAACAACTATCAACCTCAACAGCATTACAGACAGTACTCACATCTCTACAGCTCCTACTCAGAGTATAGGAACAGCCGAACATCTCTCTCCAGGACTAGAAGGACTATTAGGAAAACTTGCCCCGAAGGCTCTGAGGCGAGCCTTGACTCATGTGTAGGTAAATGTCAGCCATATTCCATTTCCTTTCTGTGGGTTCTCTTATGGACCAAAGTCTGAGCAGATGTAAGCACCCGTGAGAGTCTGGGTGCAGTGAACTATGCCTGATTTCAGATATGGGATGACTCAAAGCTTCAAGACATTTGCTCTGGCACCTACAACCATCGCCAGTTTTCTCAGATGAGTGATATATTAACATGTGTACATTCTGAAAATTTACTGTTTTATGTTGGCGATTTCTTTTTGTGATCGCCCCTGAAAGTGTTACTATATTTAATGCTATATAGAAGCAAAATGCAGTGGCATTCAGAATATGTTTTTTTTTAAAAAAGAGAATATGCATATTACCACTGTAATACAGTACTAGCAGATTATGGTTTTGTCCAATAAACGCCAAAGTAGTGGGTTAAAAGTGAAACTCTCTGCTACTGTGTCAACTGCTTGCTCTGTATGACAACATACACCACTCCCCTGACTCTAGTTCCACACTCCCCATGGAACTTCTCCCTTTGATTTATTTTCTGTATATGCGAGTCACTGAAAAGATAATGTAAGTCAGGACAAAACTTTTGTCCATTGTTCCAAATTGTGTGCTTTCAGTACCTTTAAATTTACAAGTCTGTAACTTAATTTGTTTACAAAAGTGAAGTGTAATTTCCAACTCCAGAATGAAGACCCTGTCCTTCAGTTAAATTGCAAACAATTCCATCTGTCATTCATATAATTCACTTTCCTGTGAGTATCCACAGTTTGCATGTCATGGAACTATACACTGAGAGGAATTAGCAAGCACAAATGAGCCCTACAGTTTGGTCAAAGAAATAAGAAAACAAGAACGAAAGGGAGCGGGGAGGCAAGAGGGGAAAGAATGAAATTCTGTTTAAATTTGAAGACCCCTATGCCAACCTCATGTTATTGCATTTTTCTTAGGTACTCTATGCTTCGTTTATTCTCTCCCAGATGTGCTCTCTGTTAAACATTTCTTTTAAGTATTTAAAAAATACCATCTGACTTCAATTTTTGTCATTTCTTTTTCTGCCCTTCTCCAAGTCCTGTTCCTGCATCATAGTCTTCTTTGACATGTGTCCTTTGTCACTGTTAGGTGGACTCAGCTTCTCATATCACCTCCACTCTTCTGGACCTACAAACCCTCTAGATCAAACCTTTATTCTTTAGCCCCAGATGTGCCCAGAACTTTTCTATCTGGCTGTCTTGAAGTACTTAAAGCTTAGTATGATGTATATGGATTCTTCTACCTGTAATCAGCTTCCCTGAACTGTGGACAGTGCTCGTTTCTTTTACCTCTTGAATGTGAGACATTCATACGTTCATTAACAACTCTCAAAATTTTTCCACATATGGTCAAATACTACTTAATTATTAATACTAAGCATGTGGACTACCGTTCTTGGGAGTATATCAAACATTGCTCTCAGCCTACTTCATACCGTTCTGATTGGGTTTTTTTCATGAGTAATTTTTTATGCCCACAATTTTGACCTATTTATTAGTGAAACTTTTCACTTTCAACAGAATTAACATCTAATGTTTCGTTTTTCAAAGTTTCTTCCAAACAGTCATTCCCACTGACAAGTTTTCACATCCTGTTAACATCCCACTCTCTGCCTTTGTTTCAGACAACTCTTTTCTCTTCTATACCAAAAGTCTTTGCTTATGCTTTGATAAATGAGGGGGACAATATTCCCCACACCATACATCATCTAGTTGATTTCTAAATCATCTCAAGGTCCATCATTTTAAGCATCCCTAATTGATAACCATGTCTCCTTTTCTCTATCACAATCTATGCCCTGTAGTTTCATTGCAGTAAAAAAAAAAAAAAAAAAAAGACATTTCCTTTGTCTCTGTGTTTATATTATACTAACATATTTATGTGAATTACCTTCCCAAAACAATCTACTGTGCGAGGAAGTTGCTACTTCACAGTAAGGACCAGTCTTGGAGAATCTAAAGTTAACTTCTGTAACTAGTTTATTACTGGATATTTAAGTTTTCTTGGGGGCTGCTGAATAGGCTTAGAAATATTTCTTAAAATACAGTGAATATTTTATAGTGTTTGTACTAATAAAGAAATTCACACTATGATTGCAGACAGCTTTGGGATTATGTAACAAGCAACTTGCAGTAAACACCAAATGTCTTTCTTTAATTAACCATCTGGGATAGACAGATTACAAAAGGTTCAGATTAACACCATGGCATTTTGTTAGACTTGGGCTAAAATTTAGCTTTTTAAGGGCTTTATTCCAAAGCTTCTTAGGGAAAATGAATGATACATTGCTTTTGAACATAGAAATCACACTTGGGGCCACTTTAAACTAAATGGAGTTCAACATGATTTACATTTCTGTTATTATTGTTAAAGCAGATTATAAAGGGAAAATGTAAAAATAACTCAAGTGCTGCAGTGAATGCTTTGGTTAACTAAAATGGGGCAAAAACAATGACAAATATTTGATGAGTATTTGTCATTAACAGATTGAGTCATTGCAGTTACAATCTGAGCATCTGCAGAATGAACAGGTTCTTTTGCTCTGAGTCATCTCTAGGTTTTCACTTTCTCTTCCCTTTACTTCCAGCCCACAGCCCTACTGCTCCCATTTCATACCATCTTCTCCTCTTTCTTCTAACACTGGTTGGCCAATTTTACTATTAGGCAGAACACAGTTGGGTAGGCCTCTAAAATCCCATCCCTGATTCTGAAACAAATAGCAATTAATTTTTAACTGTCTTTCTAACTGTCCTTCTTATTACTGTTTTCTTAATTTTGTTTAGTGATAGCAGGTAGATTAGCTCTTTATAGTTTATAAAATGTTTTTCATATCTTATTTGCACCTTCCAACAAACGTGTGTGAAGTAAGGAGATTGTGTCCATGACTCCTCTTGGCAGAATAATCAACTGAGACCTTGAGAAGTTAAGTGACCAGCCCAAAGTAACAGAACAACTATGTATATGTAGTTGTCATTAGTGGAATACTTTATAATTGTATAAGCTGGATAAATATTCCTATTGCAAAGATAAAACCACCTCCACTAAATGATATCTGCAGATGGGAAAGTTATACATGGCTGTTGGAGAGAGAGAGGCAACTAAAGTTTAAATAAAATAGAAAAGAAAATTTCTTTTTCCAGTTAACCTCAATAGAAACTATCTTTTAGGTAAATTCTACTGTTCTGTCCAGAGTTTAGCACCTTAGTGGTTTGGGATCTTGCACAGTTGTTTCATCTGTTATTCTAATCTTAAGTAACATTGAAATTGGCTAGGTTGGAGTTTCAGCTCAAATACATTTATACACAAAAGAGATGTTCACATTTTATAATACTGGACAGCTTATATTGGACTCCATTAAAAACAGATCCTGATATGAAACCACCTTGAGCATTTTTAAACACATGAGTATAAAATCACTAAGTTGTCTACTGTATGTCAAAAGCTTGTTTATAGTTGATTCTGTCACAGTTTCTGCCTTTGTTTTGTGCACTTACATACCCTGCTTTCTTTCTGCACAGATATTGATGAATGTGAAAATACAGACGCCTGCCAGCATGAGTGTAAAAATACCTTTGGGAGCTACCAGTGTGTCTGTCCACCTGGCTATCAGCTCATGCTCAATGGAAAGACATGTCAAGGTAAGATAACTGGGACATTTACTGCTGCAACTTAACTTAAAACCAATATAGCGTAGTGTGAGAAATTTTTTTTTTTTAATAATTATTCTTCTAGTTGATTCCTTTCCCTTCACATTCCCATGAGTCAGACTTATCTTTAATCATTGCTTTTGCAAGCAACAAAAGCAGAAGACAATTAAGCAAAGGAAAATTTGAGAAACATTTTTGGTATGGTCTTAGAAGAAGGCACAGGAATGCCTAAACCAGTTCATATCACATATGAACTAAACCTCTTCAGACATGTGTTCACAATCCAGCTAAGAAGAAAGGAGAAATGGGATGAATGCTCAGTAATCCTATGTACTTCAGTGTTAAGCATTATTTTATACTTTGTTTTAGTGATCAGTGGGGAATTGATTAACTCATTCATTCTTTGAATCAATTGATGAATACCAATCATTTTCTAGAAATTCAGGATGCACTAGGTTAAAACAGGTGAATAAGCTACACTATTTCCTTTATGATCTTAGAGTCTAGTGGATACAGACATGCAAATAAGTGCTTAATCAACATACAAACTTCTATTACTAGGTGTTACAACGGAGTTTTAGACAATGTGTAGTGATGGTAGAAAGAAAAAAAAAAATCAATCTCAATTGTACCCTCTTCACACAAAAATGTGAAAGGAGCATTGTATTTTGATGAAATGTAGTATGTTGCAGTGTGTACTTAGAGCAAAAATGTATGAATTTACCTAAATTGTCAAAATCTAAGAAACCAGTTCTATGGACCAAAAAAAAAAAAATAACTAAGAATATTATTTAGGTCTTTAAAAGCTCTGAATTTTATTCATCTCTGTCCTATATGAAAGACTTCCCTTTACAAAACACTTACTAGGATGCAGCTCATGGAAATGTGTTCTGGAAGGCAAGAGCAGGATGGACAGTGGCTTCACCTGGGTCACTGTAAGCCTCCCCACCCTTACTTACCCCATTCACCCAACATACTCCCTCAGAACCCCCACTGGTCATGTGAACACAATAATAAACTTTGCACCAGTCATCCTTCACCAAACATTTATGAAAAGCCTGCCCTAGGAAGAACATTTTACTAAGTTTGAAATACTGGAATAACATATCTACATTATAGTTTTACATTTTTCTGAAACAGTTGTTAGCTCATTTTAATCAGCAGTATAGCTTTGTTAAGAACAATAATTCGGGCCCATTCTAGAGATGATAAAACCAATTCTTAGAGTGATTATGTGAGTCTCAGTGTCTACCATCGAGAACAAGGGTAGGACTTGATCACAGATTTCACAATGTTTAGGATGGTCCTTTGTTTCTCCTATGATGCTGTGAACACTAGCATCATTGTAGTGTGGCAGCAGAGAGATGTAAGAGTGCTCACATTGTCCATATCTTACAACTTTCTCCAGCTCTTTAACCCAAGAATCCTTCTGAAGGGGAGGCAGTGTACAACGATACCATTACTCTCTCTACAGGTGCAGCAGGTACCAAGGAAGGAAGGAAGGGGATAGATACTGAAGCATTTGGAGTAACCCAGTGGACTACAAACTCCTTAGCCAGATTTTTAAGGCTTATATTATGTCATATTCTCATTAGAGGATTTTTTTCTCCTTTATATTTTGCCAGTATTTTTTTTTAGTTGCCCTTGTCACTCATTCAATTCCAAACATTTTTCCACTTTCACTTGTGCTCCAGAGAGTGGAAAATAATGTGCACAAATCAGAAACAGGCATCATCTAAAACATTTGCAATTTAAGCAAGTTACATATTTTTGTGATTTTTTAAAAAGGACATGAGAGAAAACAATTACAACCTTTAAAGAAGTCTCCACTCTAAAGAATAACTTGGAGTCTTTTATGGCTTTAGAAAGTGTTTGAGACATTTATGAGGAACAAAAGACTACTTTTCATTCCCAGATGAATTTTTGAAGCTTTATACCTTAGTGTTAGAGACATCAATAATAAAAGGGATACTAAAGTGAATTTGACTTTGAACATTGACAGAAACTAGTCAAAAGTAGAAGTCATCAGACTGCAAAATGAAAAGCAAAAACATGACCAAGCATAATTTTCCCCAAAAGCAGAGAGGAGAAACTGAAAAATGTGTATACTAATTTTAAGCCCCACTAATTCAATTCCAATCCCAAAGAAGGGCAATGCCAAAAATGTTCAAACGATTGCACAATTGCACTCATTTCACATGCTCACAAGGTAATGCTAAAAATCCTTCAAGCTAGGCTTCAATAGTACATGAACTGAGAACTTCCAGATATACAAACTGGATTTAGAAAAGGCAGAGAAACCAGGGATCAAACTGCCATCTGTTGGATCATAGAAAAAGGAAGAGAATTCCAGAAAAAAAAATCTACTTCTGCTTCAGTGACTATGCTAAAGCCTTTGACTGTGTGGATCACAGCAAACTATGGAAAATTCTTAAAGAGATGGGAATACCAGACCACCTTAACCTGCCTCCTGAGAAACCTGTATGCAGGTCAAGAAGCAACAGTTAGAACTGGACATGGACAATGGACTGGTTCCAAATTGGGAGAGGATTATGTCAAAGCTGAATACTGTCACCCTGCTAATTGAACTTATATGCAGAGTACATCATGTGAAATGCCAGTCTGGATAAATCACAGGCTGGAATCAAGATTGTCCGGAGAAATATCAATAAGCTCAGATATGCAGATGATGCCACCCTTACCGGCAGAAAGTGAAGAGGAACTAAAGAGCCTCTGGATGAGGGTGAAAAGGGAGAGTGAAAGTGGGCTTGAAACTCGAACAATCAAAAATCTTAAGATCACGGCATCTGCCCCCATCACTTCATGGCGAATAGATGGAGAAACAAAGGAAACAGTGACAGATTTTATTTTCTTGGCTCCAAAATCACTGTGGACAATGCTGCAGCCATGAAATTAAAAGACACTTGCTCCTGGGAAGAAAAGCTATGACAAACCTAGACAGAATGTTAAAAACCAGACATCACTTTGTCAACAAAGGTCCATATAGTCAAAGCTACGGTTTTTCCAGTAGTCATGTATGGATGTGAGAGTTGGACCATAAAGAAGGCTGAGCGCTGAAGAATTGATGCTTTTGAACTGTGGTGTTGGAGAAGACTCTTGAGAGTCCCTTGGACTTCAAGGAGATCCAACCAGTCCATCCTACAGGAAATCAGTCCTGAATATTCTTTGGAAGGACTGAGGCTGAAGCTCCAATACTTTGGCCACCTGATGCAAAGAGCCAACTCATTGGAAAAGACCCTGATGCTGGGAAAGACTGAAGGCAGGAGAAGAAGGGGACAACAGAGGATGAGATGGTTGGATGGCACCACTGACTCAATGGACATGAATTTGAGCAAGCTCTAGGAGATGGTGAAGGACAGGGAAACCTGGCATGCTGCAGTCCATGGGGTTGCAAAGAGTAGAACACAACCAAGTGACTGAACAACAATCTAATTCTAAAAGTGTTAAAATACTCTGTCTTGGTATTGCCTTCAAAATGCATAATCTATCCAAGTTTTTAAGAAGCAATTCATGTCTATTGAGAATCTGAATTACTTTATACTCTCTATAAGACAAATGTTTATTCTGAATTACTTTTTTAATACATCCAGAAGCACTTGGTTAAATGCATTCCTATGTTCTAAAGCTATTACTGTGAAAGTTTTTCAACTCATCTTGGTATACTTCTCTTGTAGCAATAATATTTGTCTGAGAAGCCTATACTTTAATTTTTTATCACAATAATTTTAATAATATTTTGTAATTTTATATAATATTATGTAGAGTTATTTAAATTAATTGTATGATATTTTATATAATTATATAATATCTTACAAAAAACAGATATTGCCACACTGTCAGTTTAAAGAAGGTAGCCTGATTGCTCCACCTTTTCTGGCTACTTTTTTTTAAGACTAGTGACTAAAGTGAGTGAACAAAGTGAGCAGATTGAATGCCTTAAAGATACTTACTCCTGAGGAGACAGTGACAGACAGAAGACAAAGAAAGGTTACCTTCTCAGAAGCTCAAATACTTTGTGAAAGCTCTTCTATGGGAGGTGTACATTACTATGGAGCTAGGGACAAACACTTTGTATATCAGATTCTGACACTGACATATTCATATTCAGCCAATGGAAATAGGTGATAAAGTAGCTGTTCTTACTATGTATAAATGTATATCTAGATTCTGGCCTCCAAGCCACCATTTTCATAGACCCTAACAGTCCACTGGCCCATGTTTATGTATGAGTTCACTATAAAAATTAGAGCTAAAATGAAATTTGGAATATGGATGGGAGGGGAATGGGATTTTTTTATGATAGCAAAGATTAGGTTAATTGAATTTCTTTCACATTTTCCCAAAGGTCTTTTCACTTCATTCTGAGACAATTTCATTTTGTCAAGGAGATGGAACACTTCCAACAGATAAAAATCATAATTAGAAGTTGGTTTGCAGAGTCAAAAGGCAAGATTTAACTGAAATCATGTTTCTGTTTCATTCCTGGAGGAAAACTAATCCTGTTGTAAAAGGAGTAATAGAAAGCACATTATGTCATTATCAGGCTCAAGTCCCAGCTCTTCCCACCAGAGGGCAGACACCAGAAGCAAAAATAACTACAGTCCAGCAGCGTACAGAACCAAGTCCAGAAATGCAGATCAGAACCTACCCTAGAACCACGTGGTCCCTGGCCCTTTGGTGACAAAAGGGGCGTGTACTGCTGGGACACAGAGGACATCCCCCATAGAGGCCACTTCTCCCAAGGTCAAGAAACATAACTAACCTTCCACATACATAAAAATACAAATAGAAATCTAGACAAAGACTTCCCTGGTGGTACTGTGGATAGGAATCCACCTACCAATGCAGGGGACACAGGTTTGATCCCTGGTCCAGAAAGATTCTGCATGCCATGGAGCACCTAAGCCCATGTGCCACAACTACTGAAGCCTGCACACTCTAGGGCCCGTGAGTCACAACTGCTGAGCTTGCATGCTGCAACTCCTGAAGCCCCTGTGCTGTAGAGCCAGCGAGAAACTACTGGGCTCACGTGCTGCCCCTGTTGAAGCCCGTGTGCCTAGAGCCTGCACTCTGCAACAAGGGAAGCCACCACGATGAGAAGCCCTATGCACCACAGCTAGAGAGGAGCCCCCACTCTCTGCAACTTGAGAAAGCCTGCACACACCGATGAAGACCCAGGGAAACCAAAGATTTTTTAAAAATAAGAAAGAAATCCAGGTGAAAGGAGATAACAGAGGAGTGTGTTCTAGACAAAGAACAAGATAAACCCCCAGAACAATTAAGTGACATGGAGATAGGCAATCTACCTGAGAAAGAGTTCAGAGTAATGATTGTAATAATGATCCAACAACTCAGGTAAAGAATGGATGCACAGTGCAAAAACCTGTAAGAAATTTTTAGCAAAGAGTTAGAAAATATAAAGAACAGCCAAAAAGTTGAAGAATACAATAATTGAAGTGAAAAACACCCTAGAAGGAATCAATAGCTGGATAAATGAGGCAGAAGAATGTATAGGTGAGCTGGAAGACAGAATGGTACAAGTCAGTACTGCATAAAATATTAAAAAAAAAGTGAGAAGAAATGAGGGCAGTTTGAGACCTGAGACAATGTCAAATGCACCAACATTTGCCTTATAGAGGTCCCAGAAGGAGGAGAGGGAGAGAAAGGGCCTGAGAAGATATTTGAAGAGACAGTAACTGAAAACTTTCCTAATGTGCAAAAGGAAGCAGTAACCCAAAGCCCAGGAAGTGCAAAAACTACCATACAGGATCAACTCAAGGAGGAACATGCCCATACACATAGTAATCAAACTAGCAGAAAATATTAAAAGCAACAAATAACATACAAGGGACCCCCATAAGGTTGTTGTCTTGATTTTTTATCTGAAACTCTGGCTAGAGGAGAGTGGCACGGTATATTTAAAGTGATGAAAGTGAAAAACCTACAAACAAGATTACTCTTCCCAGTAAGACTCATTCAAATTTTGACAGAAATCTAAAGCTTTACAGACAAGCAAAAGCCAAAAGAACTCAATACCACCAAACCAGCTTTACAAAAAAAAATGCTAAAGAAATTGCTCTAGGCAAGAAAAGTCTACAACTAGAAACAAGCAAATGAGGAAATGGGAAAGCTCATCAGTAAAGGCAAACCTACCGAAAAGGTAGGAAATCATCCACGTTCAAATGTGATATTGCAACCAGTAATCATGAGAGGAGGAGAGTAAAACTTCAGGATACTTGAAGTGCATTTGAAATTAAGAAATCAGCAACTTAAAACAATCGTGTGTATACCTAGACTGCTGTATCAAAACCTCAAGGCAACTGCAAATCAACTTTGTAATAAGTATATACAAAAAAGAAAAAGGAATCCAAACTCTGAACATAGTCATCAAATCACAAGAGAACAAGAGGGGGAAAAAAATGACCTTCAAAAGCAAACCCAAAAGAATTAACAAAATGGCAATAAGAACATACATAGATAACTATCTTAAATGTAAATGAATTAAATGCTTGAACCAAAAGACATAGATACAAATGAATGAATGCGTACAAAAACAAGACCCATATATACGCTGCCTAAAAGAGACCCATTTCAGATCTAGAAGCCATGAAGACAAAGTAAGGAATGGTTTAAAAGATGCCGTGTATACAGATATCAAAAGAAAGCTGGAGTAGCAAAAGTCATGTCAGATAAAATAGACTTTAAAATAAAGACATCTACAAGAGACAAAGAAGCATACTACATAAATGATCAAGGAATCAATCCAAGAAGAAGAGAGAGCAATTGTAAATATACATGCACCCATAGGATACACAATGGGACACATAGGAACACAATGTAGGAAATCATCCACATTTAAATATGATACTGAAACCAGTAATCATGAGAGAAGGAGAGTAAAAATTCAGGATACTTGAAGTGCATTTGAAATTAAGAAATTAGCAACTTAAAACAATTGTGTGTATACCTAGACTGCTATATCAAAATCTCATATTCAAGGCAGTTAACAGACATAAAAGGAGAAATTAATAGTAACACAATACTAGGGGGGACACTTTTAACACTCACCCCACTTACCTCAATGGACAGATGATCCAGGCAGAAAATCAATAAGAAAACAGATGCCTTAAAAGACACATTAGTCGAGATGAACTTAATTGGTATATATAGAGCATTCCATTTGAAAGCAACAGAATACAGATTCCTTTCAAGTGCACATGGAACATTCTCCAGGACTGACATGTGGTACCTGTACAAGTACAGTTGAAGTATGTACTCAGCCACAAAGCAAGCCTCAATAAATTTAAGAAAAATGAAATCTTATCAAGCATCTTTTCTGACCACAGCACTATGAAATTAGACATCAACTACAAGAAAAAACTGCACAAAACAGAAACACATGGAGGCTTAACACTGTGCTACTAAATAACAAATGGATCACTGAAGAAATCCAAGAGGAAATCAAAAAAATACCTAGAGATAAATGAAAACAGAAACATGATGATCCAAAACATGGAACACAGCAAAAGCAGTTCTAAGAAAAAAGTTAATAGCTATACAAGCTTACCTCAGGAAACAAGAAAAATCTGAAACTACCTAACTTTACACCTAAAGCAACTAGAGAAAGAACAAAACAAAACCCAAAGTTAATTAAAAGGAAAGAAAGCATAAAGATCAGATCAGAAATAAATGAAATACAGAGGAAGAAAACAATAGTAAAGATCAGCAAAACTAAAAGGTGGTTCTTCAAAAAAGAATGTATGTATGTATATGTATAACTGAATCACTTTGCTATACACCTGAACAGAACATTGCAAGTCAAGTATACATAAAATTTTTAAAAATAAAAATGTCAAATATTAAAAGAAATAAATAAAAATAAAAGCTGATTTTTTTGTAAAGATAAACAAAATTGATAAACCTTTAGCCAGACTCATCCAGAAAAACAGGGAGATAGCCCAAATCAATAAAATCATAAATGAGAAAGAAGTTACTGTCGACACCACAGAAATACAAAGGCCCATACTAAAAGCAACTATTTGTCAATAAAATCAACAACCTACAAGAAATATGCAAATTCTTAGAAAGATACAATCTCCCAAGAGTGAAAAATGAAGAAAAAGAAAACATGAACAGACCAATTTTAAATACTAAAATTGAATCTGTGATTTTAAAAACTCCCCCCAAAGATACCATATCAGATGACTTCACAGGCAAATCTATAAAGCATTCATAGAAGAGTTAACACCTAAATCTTTTGAAAAGATTCCAAAAACTTGCAGAGGAAGGAATACTTCCAAACTCATTCAATGAGGCCACCATCGCTCTGATACCAAAACCAAAGATACCACAAAAAAGAAAAATTACATACAGATGTCACTGATATAGATGCAAAAATATTAAATTACTAGCAAACTGAATCCAACATTACATTAAAAGGATCATACACCATGATTGAAATTCCAGGGATGCAAGATTTTTCAGTATCCACAAATCAGTGTGATACACCACAGTCACAAACTGAATTAAAAACTATATGATCATTGCAATAGATGCAGAAAAAGCTTTTGATAAAATTCAATACCCATTTATGATAAAAAGTTCTCCAGAAAGTGGCATAGGGGGAACTTACCTCAACATCATAAAGCCATTTTGACAACCCCTATTCACAGCTAACATCCAAGTCAGTGGTGAAAAGTTGAAAGTATTTCCTCTAAGTTCAGAAACAAGACCAAGGATGAAGGATATCCACTTGGCACTTTTATTCAACAGAATTATGGAAGTCCTAGACATGTTAGAGAAGAAAAAGAGATGAAAGGAATCCAAATTGGAAAAGGAGTAATAAAACTGTCACTGTTTGCAGATGACATGATACTATACATAGAAAATTCTAAAGATGCTACCAGAAAATTACTAGAGCTCAATAATTGCAGTACAATTGCTGGACACAGTTAATACACTGAAATACTTTCTTTTTCTATACACTAACAGTTACCATTGCATCAAAAAGAATAAAATACCTTGGAATAAACCTACCTAAGGTGGCACAAGACCTGTAGTCTAAAAACTATGAGATGCTGATGAAAGAAATCAAAGATAACACAAAGAAGAAGGATATACAATATTCTTGGATTGTAACAATCAATATTGTCAAAATGAGTATACCACCCAAGATAATCTACATATTCAGTGCAATTGCTATCAAATTACCAATGGCATTTTTCACAGAATAAGAAATTTTAAAATTTGTATGGAAGCAAAAAAGACCCCAAATATCCAAAGAAATCTTGAGAAAGTAAAACAAAGCTGGAGGAAACAGGCTCCCTGACTTCAGACTATACTCAAAGCAGTAGTCATCAATATAACATGGTACTGGCACAAAAACAGAAATACTGATCAATGGAACAGGAGAGAAAGCTCAGAAACAAACCAACACACCTATGGTCAATTAATCTACAACAAAGGAGGCAAGAATATACAATAGCAAAAATACAGTTTCTTCAATAAGTGGTGCTGGGAAAACTAAACAAACGCATGTAAAATAGTGAAATTAGAACGTCCTCTAACACCATAAAAATAAACACAAAATGGATTATAACCTAAATGTAAAACCAGATATCATAAAACTTTTGGGGGAAGACATAGGCAGGATACATAAATAGCAGCAATATCTTTTTAGATCTATCTCCTGTGTAATGAAAATAAAAATTTAAATTAAAAAGAAAATCTTTAAAAATGAGACCTAAATAAACTTATAAACTTATGCACAGCAAAGGAAATCATAAACAAAATGTAAAAGACTACCCACAGAATGGAAGAAAATCCCTGACAAGGGATTAATCTCCAAAATATATAAACAGCTCATTTTCCAAAAAATGGGTAAAAGATCTAAATAAACATTTCTGCAAAGAAGATATACAGGTGGCCAACAGGCACATGAAAAGATGCTCAATATCATTAATTATTAGAAAAATGCAAATCAAAACTACAACGAGGTATCATTTCACACCACTCAGAATGGCCATTATCCAAAAATCTACAAATAATAAATGCTGGAGAGGGTGTGGAGAATAAGAAGCCCTCCTGCATTGTTGGTGGGAATGTAAACTGTTATAGCCACTATGGAGAACAATATGCAGGCTCCTTGAAAAGCTAAAAGTAGAGCTATCCTGCTTTTTTTGCTCCTGCAGCTTTACTTCTGGGCATATATCTAGAGAAAACCATAATTTGAAAATACACATTCGCCCCAGTGTTCATTGCAGTGCTATTTACAACAGCCAAGACATGGAAGCAACCTAAATGTCTATTGACATGAATGGATGAAGATGTGGCATATATATACAATGAAATATTAGTCATAAAAAGAATAAAAAAGGATAAAATAATGTCATTCTCAGCAACATGGATGGATCTAGAGATTACCATACTAAGAGAAGTCAGAGAAATATAAAGTAACATGTGCTATCACTTAAATGTGGAATCTAAAATAAAAAAAGATACAAGTAAACTTTCATACAAAACAGAAATAGACCCACAGACAGAAAACCAACTTATGATTACCAAAGGGAAAAGGGAGTTGGAGGGAGGGATAAATTGAAAAATTAGGACTGACATACACACTACTATATATAACATAGATAACCAACAAGGATCTACTATATAGCACAGGGAACTATATCCAATATTTTGTAATAAACTAAGAGAAAATAATCTGAAAAAGTATATATATATACACACACACATATATATATATAAATAACTGAATCACTTTGCTGTACACTGGATTAACACAGCATTATAAATCAACTATACTTCAATAAGAAAAAAGTTTTTTAATCTGAATGGAAATTAATTCCCTGAAATAGTTGCCTGCTATCATAACTGCTGGGAGTTTTCATGTACTACCAAGGGAATACAGATACCACAGTTTGAAACTATTGCTGTAAAATATGATTCTTAACTTTGGGGTCTCAACATCCCTTAAATTATGTTGAACTCTACAGGCCCTTTTATCCAGAAAAGTCAGTCAATCTGAGTCTTGCTTCATCTCTCTTGCTAACTCGAACACACATACCTACATACTCAATGTACATAAATGGTTTCATTCGCAGATCCCCTAATGCTTAAATATGGACCTCAAGTTTAAAATCATGGCTTAGAAACACTCATTTTCAGGAACTCAAAAAAATGTTTCTTTTGGCTTTATCTTGATGCTTTTTAATTTTAGTGATTTAAATGTGTGTGTTTTTTTTAAACAAAACAAAACTTTGTGTAGAAAACAAAGAGCATTTCATTTGCCTGTTTCCCCAATATCCTAGGGAGAGTACCCTACCTGTAACAACTGAGGATGGATTTTACATAGTTTGGATTTGATCAAACTTGAATTATGGTTCTTGGGTCATCCATTTGATCCTGTTTTTTTTTTGTTTTCTTTTTCTATATTCTGTATGTCTCCACAAGTCTTCCTTGAATGTATAACTTCTTTAAATTTCTACTACCCAACCTCCTACCCAGTAATTTGACCTTACAAAATATTAGGGAAAGATCAAGGATCATTAATGTTTTAAAGAGATTTTTCACTCCAAGAGGTGCACATGTGTCTTTTAAATTTTTAGCTTGTTTTTAGTGAATTTAAGGTATTATTGGCTTTACAAAACTCAAATGCATTCTATTTCCCAAGTGTAAAAAAAAGATTTTTTTCTTCGTAGCTTCCCTTCTACTTTCATAGCTCTTATTTTTCAATGTCTTCTCACATTTTTTTTTTTTTTAAACCTCAGAACAATCAATCTGGGAAACAGCACATCCAAGAATCAAGATCCCCACTTGGTGGGTGAAGAAGCTTAGGTGCAGCTACCAAGTTCATTCTTGGGGAAGAGAAAGCTAACCCTCAATATTCCAGGCAAACATCCACAATGCCTGCCCTGATGGCCTCTTCTGACCCAACTTGCTGATGCTATGTGTTCCTTGTGCTATTGTAGATATTGATGAGTGTCTGGAACAGAATGTGCGCTGTGGGCCAAATCGCATGTGCTTCAACATGAGAGGAAGCTACCCTACCCTGATGGCCTCTTCTGACCCAACTTGCTGATGCTATGTGTTCCTTGTGCTATTGTAGATATTGATGAGTGTCTGGAACAGAATGTGCGCTGTGGGCCAAATCGCATGTGCTTCAACATGAGAGGAAGCTACCGTTGCATTGAGACACCCTGTCCACCTGACTACCAACGGGATCCTGTGTCAGGGTATGTCTTGCCTTCTTTTCCCAGGCATGCTTTTGAAAATCCTTCTTCCTCTCTCTCCTTGACCAACAAGCCCTGTCTGCGGTCATCTTCCTCACTCATGGGAAGTCAATAATCCGTCAGCGTTAGGGGTTTACAGCGTGATCCTTCTTCAGAGAGTGGGCAAAAAAATGAATTCATCCTGCAGCAGCAACTGCCAGCTTTGAGCTGCCAGAGTTTCCTGGAACAGGTCTGCTCAGTGTGTAATGCACCAGGCAACATCTAGAATCCTTCCTCAGCAGGGAGCATTTTATAGGATGATAGAGCCTACCTACCTTTGTCTCTCTTCTCTTGGTGTTGCCTCAGGGTTTTCAGGGCTCTCAGCTTTTAGAGCATTCGCTCTAAGAAGTACCACGGTTGTTACAGTGATGGGTCATCATGACTCCATGGGAGTGTGGAGGAGACCAAGGATGAGTCAGTAGTCTGTTCATTCACATCTCATCTTGTTTACAAATTCTGCTGTCTGAAACACTGTCTTGCTTTGTTTTCTCCCTCCCCTTACAGAAATGTTGCACTCTGTTTAGGCACCAAGTTGGTGGGGTGCTTGGAAAATGAGATAATGGCCATCATGAATAGGCTCCACTAATGAGGAGGTAGTTCTGAAACCAAACGCTGGTTGGATCTCACTTTGTTTTCCTCAGTGGTGACTCCCATGTTACTGTAACATGGTCAAGTGTGTGCTGCCCAGGATTCATTCAAAACCTATTTGTAATCTGTCTGAGGGGGTACGGAAGGGGGAAGATTAAAAATAGAGACTTATCAGACTTTTAAAAATACTATGAGTGAAGAATCTGTATCTTCAGAACAATGTCCTTTGTGCATTTTTTTTTGTTTTACTCTCTATTACCAGTGATTTCTGGCACACAATTTCAAAGTCATGACGACTCAAACAACTACTGTGGGCTCTGGAAAAAGAAAATATACTATTTTAAATCTAAAATGATGTGGAAAGCAAATACTGAAAAGAAAGTTGTGTTTTTGTGGTTTTTTTGGAGTCGTAATTGATGTTTTATTACTTTTAGAAAAATAAACCAATGTCAATATATTCTATTTCTGTTTTCGAATAGTCTTAGGGTAGATGTTAAAATTTTAAAGTCATTTATAGTCCTCTCTTTAAGAAGTCCTTGTTTCCAATATATATGCAGATGTTTCTCTTTCCAAAACTGACTTTTCATCTTAAAGATGTTCTGTGGTACTTTTTTCGGTGGTTCAAAAGCTTCTGATTTTAATGGAGCTGAGAGAGAAATATATGACTCTAGACCAGCACACTCTCATCAGGCATCTGGCATCTGGTTTCAGTTAATAACACAGACCATAGGGTGAGCCTTAGTATATTGCAGTCAGACTGTCTCCTGCCTTTAATGCCCCAAAATTATCATGGATCATGATCACCTGCATCATGCCTTCTCCTGCTTCCAAGCCAAGATAACTTTATATATTTCATGTGATTATTGTCCTTAGGTTCTGCCTCAAGAACTGTCCACCCAATGATTTGGAATGTGCCTTGAGTCCTTATGCCTTGGAATACAAACTTGTCTCCCTCCCGTTTGGAATAGCTGCCAATCAAGATTTGATCCGGCTGGTTGCATACACTCAAGACGGAGTGATGCATCCCAGGACAACTTTCCTCATGATAGATGAGGATCAGACTGTTCCCTTTGCCTTAAGGGATGAAAACCTGAAAGGAGTAGTGTACACAATACGACCACTACGAGAACCAGAGACCTACCGCATGAGGGTTCGAGCCTTATCCTACAGTGCCAATGGGACCATTGAATATCAGACCACATTCATAGTGTATATAGCTGTGTCTGCCTATCCATACTAAGCAGCTCTCCAAAGCGTAAATCCACATAATTAAGCCGCATTTACCGTGGGAATTAAGTTCCCTGAACAGCTGCAGTCTTGGCAACCTGAAAATGGTGCTGTTCTGTCTTTTGTGTGTGCCTTCCTTGGTGCAGCTGGGGTATTTTCATGATCCCACCATGGTCATATCTTTTGGTAAGGTCTAGAAAAGTCTCGTAGTATTTTCTTTATTTATTACACTGGAGCAGTTCCTTTGCAAGGATTATTCTGAACATTTAACAGGACCCATCAGTGATGTTTTATAGTAACATAGTAGCTAAGATAATTTTGTAAAAAAGAAAAAAAAAATTCAAAGCCAAGTGAATTTGAGCATTTAACCATTTTGAGAATAATAAAGCTAGTTGCTGTGTGTTTTGATCAAAGCGTACTAAGTAACTTATGAAGATACTTTTAAGTATTAATACTTTATATTAATAATAGGACTTACATACTTATTTTCACTTTAAAAAGGAAAGAAATACCACTCATTATGGAAGTATAGTACAGCTTCTAGAAAGCTTTTTAATACCAAATGATGTTCACCTTGATTGAGCATCCAAAATAAGGAGATTATTTTCAGTAATTTTGTGGAACCAGCTGAACCAGTTATAATAGAAAAAAATATATTTGTCCTCAGTGATCATGGCATGGATCTTTGCTCCAACATTTTTAACATGGCTTTCCATTCAGTTAGCACCATAAATTTTACATTTTAGCATTTTTTAAATTTTCCTGTCAATTGGAAACAATTTTTTGAAACACCAATGGGGCAGTTTTGTTTTTCTTGAAAATCTTGTATGTTCAAATTAGCATAATGTTAAACGTCAATACACTGTACATTGTGGTAACAGACTCTGGAAGCAATTGCCGAGATGTATTGTATTTTTATGAAGTGTATATATATATTACCTTAGTGTGTATTTTCTTTATAATATCTTGATGGACTTTTTTAAAGTTATTTTATAAAAAAATTGTTCCAGTAAAACCTGCCTAAATAAAATTTTCACATCTTAACTTTTTTTAAAACCTAAATTTGATTTCTTATACCCAAAATAAATATTAAAAATTTATAGACATACATACATGTATGTGTCATACATATCATGATTTAATCTTCACAACTCTTGAAATAGTATTATTCATATTTTATATGTCCACATCCTGGGATTCAGATAACCTATGTAACTTCCTTAAGACAACACAGCTAATTAATGGCAAAAATGGCATACCTTCTACATCTCATAACTCCAAGTTAAATGATGTCTCCATTTCATGAGAGTTTTCTTACTTAGACAGTTTTATATTTCATCAAGTGATTTCATCTACCTGTGATAGCTAATAAACTAACAAAGGCCTAATCATGGCCTGTGATTGAAGAATTTTTACCTAGATCACATTATTCAAAGAAACCTGGAAAAATCATCTAGTCCACAGCCAGGCAGTCAGACAGGTGGTTATCTAAATCAGTGTTTGCCAAAAAAATTCTATAGAACAATAGCCCAGTTAAGGTATTTTGAGTCAGCTGAGTTCCAGTATCAAACAAGTTTGTGAAACACTATATAACATGTCCTCCTACTAAGTATTTACTATGATATTAAGCAAATACTTAACTCAGCAGGGACCATAGGACTAGAAGAGGTCAGTTTTCATTCCAGCCTCAAAGAAGATCAATGCCAAAGAATGTTCAAACTACTGCATAATTGCACTCATCTCACATACTAGCAAAGTAATGCTCAAACTTCTCCAGGCTAGACTTCAACAGTACATGAACCAAGAACTTCCAGATGTCCAAGCTGGATTTAGAAAACGCAGAGGAATCATATCAAATTGCCAGCATCCACTGGATCACAGAAAAAGCAAGAGAATTCAAAAAAAACATCTGCTTCATTGACTACGCTAAAGCCTTTGACTGTGTGGAGCACAGCAAACTATAGAAAATTCTTGAGAGATGGGAATATCAGACCACCTCACCTGACTCCTGAGAAACCTGTATGCAGGTCAAGAAGCAACAGTTAAAAGTGGACATGGAACAATGGACTGGTTCCACATGCTGGGAAAGGACTACATCAAAGCTGTAAAATGTCACCCTGCTACAGGAACTTTTATGCACACTGCTGCTGCTGCTAAGTCGCTTCAGTCATGTCTGACTCTGTGCAACCCTAAAGATGGCAGCCCACCAGGCTCCGCCGTCCCTGGGATTCTCCAGGCAAGAATACTGGAGTGGGTTGCCATTTCCTTCTCTAATGCATGAAAAGTGAAAGTGAAGTTGCTCAGTTGTGTCCGACTCTTCGCGACCCCATGGACTGCAGCCTACCAGGCTCCTCCATCCATGGGATTTTCCAGGCAAGAGTACTGGAGTGGGGTGCCATTGCCTTCTCCTATATGCACACTACATCCTGCAAAATGCTGGGCTGGATGAAACACAAGCCAGAATAAAGATTGCCAGGAGATATATCAATAACCTCAGATACACAGATGACACCACCCTAATGGGAGAAAGTGAAGAGAAACTGAAGAGCCTCTTGATGAAAGTGAAAGAGGAGAGTGAAGAAGCTGGCTTAAAACTCAACATTCAAAAAACTAAGATCACAGCATCCAGTCCCATCACTTCATAGCAAATAGACGGGGAAACAATGGAAACAGTAACAGACTTTATTTTCTTGAGCTCCAAAGTCTCTGCAGATGGTGACTGCAACCATAAAATTAAAAGATTCTTGCTTCTTGGAAGAAAAGCTATGACAAACCTAGAGAGCATATTAAAAAGCAGAGACATTACTTTGCCAACAAATGTCCATAAAGCCAGAGCTACATTTTTCCAGTAGTCATGTATGGATGTGAGAGTTGGACCATAAAGAAGGCTGAGTGCCAAAGAATTGATGCTTTTGAACTGTGGTGCTGGAGAAGACTCTTGCAAGTTCCTTGTATTGCAAGGAAATCAAACCAGTCAATCCTAAAGGAAATCAATCCTGAATATTCATTGGAAAGACTGATGCTGAAGCTCCAATACTTTGGCCACCTGATGTGAACAGCCAACTCATTGGATAAGACCTTGATGCTGGGAAGAGCTAAGGGCACAAGCGGAAGAGGATGACAGAGGATGAGATGGTTGGATGGCATCACCGACTTGAAGGACATGAGTTTGAGCAAGCTCTGGGAGATGGTGAAGGACAGGGAAGCCTGGCGTGCTGCAGTCCATAGGGTCCAAAGAGTTGGACTCAACTAAGCAACTGAACAACAACAATGACATGAAGTCCAAATATCAAACAAGTTTGTGAAACACTATATAACATGTCCTTCCGTTAAGTATTTACTATGATTACTGATCCTTACAATCTTAGAAAATAGTCTTAGAAATTCACTAGTAAATAAAATTTGCTCAAGTTTTAACTTTACCACAATATTTAATCATGAACATTTTCCCTCAATATATTGTAATATATATATTGTGGTCTTCCCTGGTGGCTTAGAGAGTAAAGAATCCACTTGCAACACAGGAGACCCAGGTTCAACCCCTGGATCAGGAAGATCCCCTGGAGAAGGGAATGGCAACCCACTCCAGTATTGTTGCCTGGAGAATTCCATGGACAGAGGAGCCTGGTGGTCTACAGTTCATAGGGTTGTAAAGACTAGAACATAACTGAGCAATGAACACCTAATACAAGATATTTAATCACAAACATTTTCTTCCAATATATTGCAATAGATCACTGGACTTTTGGAGAATACTGGTTTAATATAGTCAAGATATCTACTCGATTCCTCAGTCCTTAGAAAGGACAGTTTATAGCCTACTTTAGTAAACAATCCTAGCACATGATCCTGACCATTGAGCTTCTTTGTAAATTAAACCACATTGACTTCAACATCCTACTCACATCACTGGACAGATCATCCAGACAGAAAATCAAAAAGGAAACAGGCCTTTACATTGTCAGAGGGACTTAATTGACATTTATAGAACATTCCATCCAAAAGCAGCAGAATACATATTCTTTTCAGGTGCACATGTAACATTCTCCAGGATTGATCACATGCCGAACAACAAAGCAAGCCCGAGCACATTTAAAATAAAATCTTATCAGGGATTCCCTGGCTCAGACAGTCAAGAGTCTGCCTGCAGTGCGAGAGACCCAGGTTCGATCTGACAATACTATGAGATTAGACATCAACCATAAGAAAAAAAACTACAAAAAACATAAACACATGGAGGGTAAACCATGTGCTACTGAACAAACAATAGATCACTGAAGAAATCAAAGAGAGAATTAAAAAATATCTAGAGACAAATGAAAACAAAAAAACAATGATCCAAAACCTGTGGCACAGGTAAAAGCAGTTTAAGTGGGAAGTTTATAGCAATACAACCTTACCTGAGGAAACAAGAAAACATCTCACAAATCTAACCTTACACCAGAAGCAACTAGAAGAAGAGCAAACAAAATCCAGAGTTAGAAAGAAATCATAAAGATCAGAGCAGAAATAAATAGAAACAAAGACAACAATAGAAAAGATCAGTGAAACTAAAAACATTCTTTGAAAATATAAAATTGATAAACCTTTAGCCGCACTCATCAAGAAAAAAAAAAAGAGGGTCCAAATCAGTACAATCAGAAATGAAAAAACTTAGAATGGACATCACAGAAATACAAAGGGTAAGAGGCTACTACAGGTAACTATATGCCAATAAAATGGACAACTTAGAAGAAATAGACAAATTCTTAGAAAAGTACAACCTCCCAAGACTGAACCAGAAAGAAATAGAAAATTTGAACAGATCAGTTACAAGTAGTGAAATTGAATCTGTGATTAAAAATTCCCAACAAACAAAAGTACGGAACCAGAAGGCTTCACTGATGAATTCTGTCAAACATTTAGAGAAGAGTTAACACCTATCCTTGTGAAGGTATCGCAAGAAATGCAGAGGAAAGAACACTTCCAAACCCTTTCTGTGGGGCCACCATTACCCTGATACCATAACCAGACAAAGGTACCACAAAAAAAGAAAAATTACAGGTCAACCTCAAGTTGAACATAGACACAAAAATTCTGAACATAATGCTAGCAAACCGAATCCAATGCAAAGGTGTCATACACCATGAACAAGTGGTATTTATCCCAGGGATGCAAGGATTTTAATATCCACAAATCAGTGTGGTATACCTCATTAATACATTGAATAAAAGCTATATGATCATCTCAATAGATGCAGAAAAAGTTCACAAATTCAATATCCATTTACAAAAAAAAAAACAAAAAACTTTCCAGAAAGTGGGTATATATGGAACCTACTTCAACATGAAGGCCTTAAGTGGCAAACTCACAACTAACATCATATTCAATGCTGAAAAACTGAAAACATTTTATCTTAAAATTAGGAACAAGAGAAGAATGTTTACTCTCGCCACTTTTATTCAACATACTTTTGGAAGTCAAAGAAATAAATTCAAACTGGAAAAGCTGTCACTGTTTGCAGATGACATGATACTGTACATAGAATATCATAAATACACTACCAGAAAACTATAATGATAGAACTCAATGAATTTGGTAAAGTTGTAAGATAAAAAATTAGTACACAGAAATCTGTTTCATTTCTATACACTAACAACAAAAGTTCAAAAGCAAAATTAAGGAAACATTCTTATTTACCATTACATCAAAGAGAATAAAACATCTAGAAATAAACCTATCTAAGGAGGCAAAAGACCTGTACTCTGAAAACTGTAAGATGCTGATGAAAGAAAACAAAAGCTAACACAAAGAAATAGAAAGATACACTGTGTTCGTGGATTGGAACAATCATGTTGTCAAAAGGACAAGGCCATCTATTCAAGGCAATCTACAAATTCACTGCAACCCTTAACACACTACCAATTGCATTTTTCACAGAACTAGAAAAAAAGATTCTAAAATTTGCATTGAAACACAAAAGAGCCCAAATAGCCAAAGCAACCTTGAGAAAGAAAACTGGAGCTGGAGGAATCAGGCACTCTGGCTTCAGACAATACTACAAGGATACAGTCATCAGCTGTATCAACAGTATGCTGCTGCTGCTAAGTTGCCTCAGTCATTTTCAACCCTGTGCGACCCCATAGACGACAGCCCACCAGGCTCCCCTGTCCCTGGATTTCTGCAGGCAAGAACACTGGAGTGGGTTGCCATTTCCTTCTCCAATGCATGAAAGTAAAAGTCAAAGTGAAGTCGCTCAGTTGCATCCGACTCAGTGACCCCATGGACCGCAGCCTACCAGGCTCCTCTGTCCATGGGATTCTCCAGACAAGAGTACTGGAGTGGGGTGCCATTGCCTTCTCCCAGCAGTATGCCACTGGCATGAAAAAAAATACAGATTAATGGAACAGGATAGAAAACCTAGACATAAATCCACACACCTACAGTTAATCTATGACAAAGAAGGCAAGACTATATAATGGAGAAGAGACAGTCTCTTCAATAAGGGACACTGGGAATACTGCACAGTCACATGTAAAAGAATGAAATTAGAATATTTTCTAACACCATATGCAAAAGTAAACTCAAAATGGATTAAAGACCTAAGTGTGAAACTAGATACTATAAAACTCCTAGAGGAAAATATAGAACACATAGACAGAATAGTCTTTGACATAAATCATAGCAGTAACTTTCCGGATTCATCTCCTAGAGTAATGGAAATTAAAAAAATAAACAAACGGGGCCCAATTAAACTTAAAAACTTTTGCACACCAAAGGAAACACACAAAATGAAAGACAATCCACAGAATGGGAGAAAATATTTGCAAACAATGTAACCAACAAGGGTTTAATCTTCAAAATATACAAACAACTCATGCAGCTCAATATGAAAAATAACAACCCAATCAAAAAATTTCATATGCATATGATACCATTCTAATAGCAGAAAGTGAAGAGAAAAAGAATCTCTTCAATTCAGTTCAGTCGCTCAGTCGTGTCCGACTCTTTGCGACCCCATGAATTGCAGCATGCCAGGCCTCCCTGTCCATCACCAACTCCTGGAGTTTACTCAAACCCGTGTCCATCGAGTCGGTGATGCCATCCAGCCATCTCATCCTCTGTCATCCCCTTCTCCTCCTGCCCCCAATCCCTCCCAGCATCAGGGTCTTTTCCAGTGAGTCAAGTCTTAGCATGAGGTGGCCAAAGTATTGGAGTTTCAGCTTCAGTCCTTCAAGTGAACACCAGGACTGATCTCCTTTAGGATGGACTGATTGGATCTCCTTGCAGTCCAAGGGACTCTCAAGAGTCTTCTCCAACACCACAGTTCAAAAGCATCAATTCTTCGGCACTCAGCTTTCTTCACAGTCCAACTCTCACATCCATACATGACCACTGGAAAAACCATAGCCTTGACTAGACGGACCTTTGTTGGCAAAAGAATCTCTTAATGAGGGTGAAAGAGGAGAGTGAGGAAAGGATTAAAACTCAATTAAAAAACCGAAGATCGTGACATCTGTCCCATCACTTCATGGCAAACAGAAGGGGGAAAAGTGAAAACAGTGGTAGATTTTATCTTCTTGGGCTCCAAAATCACTGCAGACCCTGACTGCAGCCATAGAATTATAAGATGCTTGCTCCTTGGAAGGAAAGCTATGACAAACCTAGACAGCATATTAAAAAGCAAAGACATTACTTTGCCAACAAAGGTCCATCTGGTCAAAGCTATGACTTCCAGTAGTCATGTATGGATGTGAGAGTTGGACCATAAGGAAGGTTGAGCACTGAAGAATTGATGCCTTCAAACTGTGATGCTGGAGAAGACTCTTGAGAGTCCCTTGGACTGCTAGGAGATCAAACCGGTCAATCCTAAAGAAAATCAACCCCGAATATTCATTGGAAGCACTAATGCTGAAGTTGAAGCTCCAATACTTTGGCCACCTGATGCGAAGAGCCGACCCACTGAAAAAAGACTGTGATGCTGGGAGAAACTGAGGGCAAGAGAAGGGGGCAACAGAGGACGAGATGGTTGGACAATATTATGGACACAGTGGACATGAGGTTAAGCAAACTCTAGGAGATGGTGAAGGACAGGGAAGCCTGGCATGCTGCAATCCATGGGGGTCACAAAGAATTGGAGACGACTTAGCAACTACAACAAGAAATCAAAAACTGGGTAGGAAGCTAGCATATAGATGGCCAATAAACACATGAAAAGATGCTCAACATCGCTAATTATTACAGAAATACAGATCAATACTACAATGAGGTTATCACCTCACACCAAGCAGAATGGTCATTAATGGTCAAAAAATCTACAATATATGCTGGAGAGGGTGTGGAGAAAGGGAATCTTCTTGTACCATTGATGGGAATGTAAACTGATACAGCCACTATGGAATATTATGGAGTTTCTTTAAAAAACTAAAACTAAAGTTAACATATGCAACAATCCCAATGCTGGGCATATACACCCAGAGAAAAACATAACTGAAAAAGACACATGCATCCCAGTATTCATCACAGCACTATTTACAATAGCCAGGACATGGAAACAACCTAAATATCCATCACCAGAAGCATAGTTAAGAAGATGTGGTACATATGTACAATGGAATATTACTCAGCCACAAAAAAGAATGAAAATGGGTCATTTGCAGAGATGTGGATGTGATAGAGACCAGAGACTGTGATAGTGAAGTCACAAAGAGAATAAATATAAATACTGTATATTAACGCATGTATGTGGAAACTAGGAAAATGGTATAGATGATCTTATTTGCAAAGCAGAAAGAGAGACAGGCATAGAGGAAGACACCTATGAATACCAAGGGGGAAGTGGGAGAGTGGGAGGAATTGGGATCCACACATACACTATTGAGACTATGTATAAACTGGACAACTAATGAGAATCCACCGTACAGCATAGGGAACGCTACTCGGTGCTCTGTGGTGCCCTAAATTGGAAGGAGATCCAAAAAAGAGGGAATAAATGTGTATGCATAGTTGATTCACTTTGATGTGCAGTAGAAGCTAACATTGTAAAGCAACTATTGCTGTTTAGTCACTCAGTCATTATTGACATGTTTGATCTTTGCGACCCTATGGACTGTAGCTTGCCAGGCTCCTCTGTCCATGGGATTTCCCAGGCAAGAATACTGGAGTAGGTAGTCATTTCCTCCTCCTGGGGATTTTCCAGACCCAGGGATTGAACCCAAGTCTCCTTCATTGGCAGGTGAATTCTTTAGCACTGAACCACCAGGGAAGCCCCCAAAGCAACTATACCCCCAATAAAAATTTAAATAAATTGACATTTCTCCAAGAAGACATACATATGGTCAAAAAACACATGGAAAGGTGCTAAGCAGTGCTATTATTAGAGAAATGCAAATCAAAACTACAATGAGGTATCAACTCACACCAGGCAGAATGGCCATCATTAAGTGAAGTCACTCGGTAGTGTCTGACTCTTTGCAAGCCCATGGATTGTAGCCCACCAGGCTCCCATCCATGGAATTTTCTAGGCAAGAGTATTGGAGTGGGTTGCCATTTCCTTCTCCAGGGCATCTTCCTGACCCAGGGATCGAATCTGGGTCTCCAGCATTGCAGGTAGATGCTTTACCGTCTGAGCCACCAGGGAATCCCATTAAAAAAAATCTACAAATAATAAATGCTAGCGAGGATGTGGAGAAAAAGGACCCTCCTACATTGTTGGTGGAAATGTAAATTGGTGCAGCCACTATGGAGAACAATATGTAAATTCTTTTAAAAACTAAAAATAGAGCTACCATATGATTAGTAATCCTACTCCTGGGCTTATCTCCAGAGAAAACCACAATCTGAAGAAGTACATACACCCCAATGTTCATTACAGCACTATTTACAATAGTTAAGACAGAGCCAACCTAAACATCCATGGACAGATGAATGGATAAAGATGTGGTATATTTGTCCAATAGGATATTACTCAGCCATAAAAAGAATGAAATAATGCCATTTGCAGTAACATGGATGGACCTAGAGATAATCATACTAAGTAAACCAGAAAGACAAATTATGATATTGCTTACATGTGGCATCTTAAAACATTACACAAATCGGTTTATATAAAAATATACGCACAGACGTAAAAACAAACTTATGGTTACCAAAAAGGGAAGGGATAATTTAGAAGTTTAGGATTAACATATACACACTACTATATATAAAATATATAATAAGGACCTACTGTATAGCACAGGGAACTCCACTCAATATTCTGTAATTATGAGAAAAGAATCTGTAAAAGAACCGATATATGTACATATGTAACTGAACCATTTTGCTGTAGACCTGAAATGACACATTGAACATCAGCTATGATTCAATCAATCAATAGTGAACCCCCCAAAATAAAACAATAAAAAAAAAAGCAGGGAAGTGACTTCGTGTGGCTGCAGTAACGGGTTGGCCTCATATTCTTTGTGTTTCTCACTATTGTGCTCTTATTCTACTCTTTTTCAGAACTCCCATCCACTAGTAAACATTTCCCTCTGCTAGAAAAAAAAAAAATAGTAATATGTTGTTTAAAGCCACTGATACTCCTAGCAGGACTTCTGACGACAGTCAAGGCTTGGAGAGAATGGGAAAGTAATGCTTTAGAAAACATCTAAAATGGGCTTTGCAGGTGGCACTAGTGGTAAAGAACCCACCTGCCAATGCAGGAGACATAAGAAATGCAGGTTCAATTCCTGGGTCAGGAAGATCCCCCGGAGAAGGGCATGGCAACCCACTCCAGTATTCTTGCCTGGAGAATCCCATGGACAAAGGAGCCTGGCAGGCTATAGTCCGGGGGGGGTCACAAAGAGTCGGACATGACTAAAGCAACTTAGCATGCATCCAAACATCAAAAATAATGCCCTGGGAAGAAAAACTATTGTCAGGTCTGCCATAAATTGCCAGGTCTGCCATAAAAATCCTAGCTTACAACAAAAATCATTACAAGTATAAATAGGTACATACTATATGAGTATTATTAATTCAAACACAGAGAAAATCCCCCCTCCACCAATTTGAGCACAATGGACAATACCTCTTCACTGTCATGCCCATTATCTTGCCTACATTCGATTCCTTTTAAAAGGGTGACTTATACCTTTTCCATTAATCATGGCTACTTTCATTATTGAAAAACACCACTCATGATTTCTATACCACTACACCCATAATGGTTCTTGGGGCTACGGTGAGCCTCTTTGGGGCCATCTCTGGCCACTGGATGCTACAGATATCACCAGTATTTTAGAACTCAGACCCAAACTGCATTCCCATGAATGCCTCCACTTTATGTGCTTACAATAAAGACCAGACAGGTGCCCATAGGATAGGAATGAAAAGGACTAGAAATCGTCAGACTCTATGGAAGTGGGGGCTAACACCCTCTTAACACATCATCTCATCTCAGCCAAGGGCATGGAATACTCCCAGACTTAAGGATTTTGAGTATACGATTTTGAGTGGGCCCTTCTTTCTGTATTGTGTGCATAACTTGTCCCTTCCATGGATTCGCATGGCTGCTTTCTTGTTAAATTCTTCTGCTCCCAGATCTCTTGTTGCACCTTCAGGATATGTCTGGATACAAGGCAGCCACCAGATTGAGAGCCCAAAGACGAGGGCTCCCCAGTAAAAATTGAGCCCCTGTGTAAATGCTTCTTTTTTAATTGATGATGTGTGACACGAGGGAGTTTAGACACTAGGAAGTTTGCTCCCATTCACCACAAAACATAGTAATACTCAACATCATCCCAGGAGGGCCATCAGATTAACATTGGCAGGAATAGGATTGGCAGGGCAGTTGGTAGCTCCATGAGGAAGCTTTGCCTACCATGAGGTAACCCTAGAAAATCTAACTAACACTTTAGAGAGCCTCACCCTATTACTAAATAGATTTTCAGCTTCTGTAACCTCACTGGCCAATGTAGTAGGACAGTAGATTGGCCTTGGATTACTTGGTGGCCAAGCAGGGTGATGTTTGTGTGGTCAGAAACAAAACCTGCTGTACCTATGTTAATAATTTGGGCCAGAGGAAGCTGGACTTCCCAGGTGATGCTAGTGGTAAAGAATCTGCCTGCTGGTGCAGGAGACCCAGGTTCAATCCCTGCATAAGATCCCCCGGAGTAGGAAATGGCAACTTGTTCCAGGATTCTTGCCCGGAAAAGTCCCATGGACAGAGGAGCCTGGCAGGCTATAGTTCATGGGGCTACAAAGAGTCAGCCACAACTGAGCACATACAAGATGGGCATCAAGAAGATTTCTGAACAAGCATCATGGTTATACCAATACCAATGGGGGTCAGACCCCAACGCCATCAGGTCCACCATTAAGGGAGCCCTTCGTAGGCTTACTTGGTTCCTGCTCTTTCTGGACCCAATAATACTCATATTCCTCCTCCTCCTCTTTGGACCCTTCATGCTTAACCCCTGGGTAACATTTATGATTTTCAGGTTACAACAGTTCTGTATGAAAATGATGGCTATGCGAGGAGTCTAGCACCTACCACCCTGACTTAAGACAAGATGCTGTCCTGGCCCTGGGGACCCTAGATCAGGCATCCAGAGATTTTTTAGTCCTCAACAGGCAGGGTCGATGCCTCTGCCCAGCCCTGAGGCAGTCCCAGAAGACAGACCATCACTCCTCTGCACCCCATAAAAATATGGGAGGAAACTCTTAAGGAGGGAAATGAGACAGGAGGGAAAAGGGCAGGACACAGATGCTAGATAATGAAGAAGGGGCATAGCTCTTGGGATGCAGTAAACACCAGCTGAAACCAAGGTGGTTTTGAGAATAGTCTAGTAGTTCATTATACCTTCATTGTAATACTAAAAATCGCCACTTCTTACACCACAACAGTTCCAAGGAAGGCCAAAAAGTGGGCAGTGACCCAATTCCTGGGTAACCCACACCTATTCTGAAATAACAAGACTATTCTTCCCATTCATTAGCCTATGAAATGACTTAGCCCATAAAAACCAATGACCCCAAGCCCTGGAGCACTCTCACTTTGAGATGATCTGCATTCTGACTATGGACTATGTATCTCTCTAAATAAACTTGCTTTTCCTTCACTCTGGTTCCCTCTTGAGTTCTTTCCCTGTGTGAAGCCAAGAACTCACTTGGCAGTCTGTCCTAAGGACTTCTGCAGGTTCCAAGACCTGACATGTGTCTCTCCTGCAACAGCACCTCCCCCATAACGGGTCCTGTTATGACCGTGCTGCGGAACAGCATTTGAGAGCATCTCAAGAGCCAAAAAAATTGTGCACTACGTCTCTAGCCTGACCAGGTGTGGTCTAAGTCAAACCCCACTCTTTGGCCCTCTCTCTGGCCTTTTCTGAATACACTGGCTGGTACTTTGACAGGTCACTCTGTGGAAGAAGTGATCCTCTTGCCCCAGAGGATATAGTTTTCAATTAGGTGTCCAGCATCCCTTTTTGATAGGACTTGTATCGGCCATGTATTTTTGGCCTTCCCTAGGAGGCCCTAGCACAGGCTTCTGGTCTTACCTTTCCCTAGACCTCTGGGGGAAGGCGCTCCCCAAGAGTGCCCTCTGTAGGCTTAACGTGTGTTCTGGTGGCACTCTGACGTCAAGCTGTTCCCGTGAAAAACTGCAGGGTGAGGTGTATCAGATTATTCACCAGCTCATCCCTCACTGTCAATTTCACCCAGGGCTCCTGTAGATGATTAAATGCCTCAAGCCCAAGCCCTTGTCCTTCATCAGAGTGTTCCTCTCTATGATATGAGAGGCTCTTTTGTCTCATTGCTCTTCTTCCTGTGTTCAGTCTAGGGCAATCTGTTTCCAGGGGTCTTCCTCCTTACAATAGCACACTGCATCTTCCCCAGTAGCAGCTTCCCTGTCTGCCCCCCACCCCCCATGTCTTCCCCTCTCTCAAGGGTTACTTGCCTTCTGAGGATTCAGTGCCACTGCCAAAAAAGTGGTGTTTCATTTTGCATTTTCCTTCTTGTGTAGTTCTCTGTTCAACATTTTAAAAGCAACTCCACCAATTGAGAAGAGTCTATTCCAAATGTACCATCTAATCTTTGCAACTGTCTCCTGAAATCTGAGGCATTTTGCCCGTCTAAAAAGTTCAAGTTTACCATTCTACTATTTCCAGGGGCCTCAGGATCTGCATTAGTATAATGTCTGTAGGTCTGATAAGTCTTTTCCAAAAATCTTTTCTAAAAATTCAGAGGTGTCTACACTTGGTGCTTTTTGTTTGTTTGAGGGTTTTGGGTTGTTTGGCTGGATTTCCTGAGTTTTGTTCAAGCCCTCTTACTTTGGTTCCCCTTTACAAAGCCCTGCCGAGATGTACTAAGGGTGTTCCTCCCTTATTAGGTCCCAATTTGGTTCAGCTGTGGGTGCGGCCAAGTGGACTTTAAGTGTAGAAGATCCTTCTGAAGGATCTTCCCAAGTAAGTGAGTCTGAGAAACCCAGGTGGCTTGTCCTTTGCATTCAGCCCTTCTATAAGATAAGGGCATAAAAGAGGTTGCCTGCCCTGGGCGTGACTCCTGGCCCAAATTGGGTGCCCCGTCAGGTGTTAGAAAGCAATATCAGATTAACTCCCTGTTTCCAGGGACCTAACACAGGATTTTCTAACTCGTCCTGATAAGGAAGGGCAGTTCTGAGCCCTTGCATCAGGATCTGGGGCTGAACAGAAACACAAGCTAGGGTAGGAAAAGGAGCAGCTGAGGCAGGTGTTAGGATTCAGAGGAGCCTGTCCTCACTCTCCTTCCCTTTCTTTTCTTAATTTTCACAAATAGTAGCACAAATTCTTACACATAAACAATTTTATCATTCTTCCCCTAGTAATCACAGAATAGCCACCATAAAACCATAGATAACAATTGATTATCTCCAACCGTTAAAAGGATGCCTTTTTGCCTTGGAATCAACCAACCAGGCTGAACTCTGGGCTGGGGCTTTTTGTAATTTTAGGAACCAAATCAAACCTTTTCTCTCTGTAAATATGCCACACACATTTTTTTTCTATTCCTATTTGACACCAGTAAAAGTTTTAAATATTTATTTGACACCAGTAAAAGTTTTAAATATCACAAAACTAAAAAAATTTTTTTTTTAAATCACAAAACTGATTTGGCTGTAAATGGAGAATATATAGTACCAAACAAAAGGAAACAAAAAATCCAAAGGACAAACAAAATCCTAAATAAACCTTCGAGTTTGGTCTTGAGGCTTTATACATACCAATGATACAGGAGTCCACAAGCGATGTAATTGACACAGCAAGGGTGGTATGTGGTACACAGGGTCCCAAGATAACCCTGCCTAAACCCCTTGTGGAGATCCTAACAGGTACTGTAACCACACATTGTTACAATAAAATAGCATCATCTTCTCACTCATAGGTTCATGACTGTAATCAAATCACTTGTCCAAAAGAACATTAAATGACTTTCTTTAGAGCTTGTTGAAACATTCCCCGTTGTTATAGACAGAAGTTCAAGACAGACAAAGCACAAAAGCCACACACGAATGCTAGCATACAAAGAAAAAATTGAACCGTTTTGTAAATCAGGTAAAAGTCCAACAGCTTTTTCCTCTCTCCGACAGGGTACCCAACTCAAATACAAAGCGAATTGGCTTATTTTAGGAAAAAAAAATAAGCCTCAAATGGAGAGGAAATAAAGTTTCCAGTTGTACACACCAGAGCGACTTACCCTTCTGTACGGAGCCCGCGGGTCGCAAAGGTTGACTTCTTGATCCCACTGCCAAGTGCTGGGGCAGGCGATGCCACTTTGGGGAATTTTGAAGGACAAATCCTCAAGAGAAGTGGTCCCGGCAGCTGCTGGAGCCTGACCCAAAAATCCTCCAGCCGGGTCGGCTGGCCTCGAGCAGCAAGGCTCCTGGCTGACTCCTCACAATTTGTTACGAAGTCCAAGCTCATACTACTTGATGCACGAGAGGCAGGTAAATTAAAAGATGAGCTGCTGGGGCAAGGCATAGTGACTTCGTTCAGAAAGTCAGCAGACCAAAAGGTAGACACTTCGTGGAACCATCTTGCCTGAGTTAGACTTCAGGGTTCTTTTATACTTAAAGTGGCAGGAGTAAAGCCAAACACTTCCCGTTTCCGGTCAACCTCCGGAAGGGGATGTGTTTTCGTCCTTCCTGCAGTCATTCACAGGTGGGCCTACTCAGGATGTTTTCTGTGAGTTAAAGAAAGGTATTTTAGCTTAATGCTTATTACCTGGGAGACAAGGTTCCCAGAGGTGGGCCATTATGTGTAATTTAAGCTGACAGGCAGCATCTCTTTAGTGAGTAACTTGTAATAAAGTTTCTTCCCTATTACAACTCTACTGGTTGAGCAGAGTTAGGTAATGATATCAATTATCAAGCTTGAAGGTTCTCTTAGGATGACAGGACAGGGTGTTGAACCCTCCATTGCATCTAGCAAAGCTGTAAAAAGCAAGCCCACATTTTGTATGTTGCTGTTGTAGTCATAATAACATAAAAGAGAAGGTCTCCAAAGGCAGGTAACCAAGCGGGCAAGTGAGAAATCTTTAGGCAATAGTAGACTCACCTATTTACAATTTCTTATGTGTCATAAAAAGTCTACCTAGAATATAATTAAGTAATCTGATGTTAACATAGAAAGAAGTATGATCTACATCAGTGGTCAGCAAACTTTTTCTGTAAAGGCAAAGATAGTAAATATGTTAGGCTCTATGGGCCATATGGTTTCTTTGGCTAGCAGTCAACTCTATTTTATAAGAAAAACAGCCACAGATAGTCTGTATACATGTGTTCCAATATTACTTTATTTACAAAATTAGGCTCCTCTGATCTACACCATGAGTATAATTCTTAAAATCCTTCAGCTTAATCTAAGCTCAAATACAGGCACTAGACAATGGCTCTGATCTAGTTTTGTAAGAGGAGTGTACCTCTGTTTATGTAATCCTGCCACATCTAAGCCAGTCTATTTTTTCTCAAAATCCATTTTATACTCTGATCCCTGATATTTAGGTGTCTTTTTTTTATTGGAGTATAGTTGCTTTACAATATTGCATAGTTTCTACTATACAGCAAAATCTAAGCCATTCTTATTCTTTAAATTAACCCGGCCTACAGACTTAGTTGTTAAGTTAGCCTTGCACTCCCTTCAGAAATGCAACCTTGCACACAGGAACATACTTTTCAGAACTGGATTACAGCACACTGCGAAGTGGAATATTTCCTGCCATATCAATAAACACAAGGATGTCACAGTCGTCATAGATCGAAGCCCTCCAAAGTGAGCTGGTTAAACCCTGAGGGAACCCAAGGGCAAGATTACCTGCTATCTAGCAGCCATCAGGCTGCAGTCACTCCCTTTGGTGAGCACTGAGAAAATTTGGGATGTAAAGACAGGATGCTGCCCCCAGATAACTGAGGTGTATATCAAAGAAAGGATTACAGTGAGCCCAGACTCTTGTCATACATTTAAAAAAAAAAAAAAGGTGCTAAATTCCTTAACCTGGAATATCTGGTTTTCTTCAATTAACAGTAACCGTTTGACATTCAGATTACCTGTCCTTTGCTGCAAAACCTCTATGTAACCTGGCTCCTTCCCTCACCTCCCCTGAGCAGTTTTTTCAGCATTACTTGAATTGCTGTTTCCGGGCTTGAAGTCCTAAAAATTCCCACCAAATAAAACATAACTCTCAATATTTATGATATGAATATTCTTCAAGTTGACTACAGTCACTAGAACTTATTTTACATTTCAGTCCCTCTGAATGAGCAAAGTAAGGTGGAGATATGACACTCCCTTCCATGCTCAGAGCATGAACAGAGATATTCCAGTCAATTTGGAACAATGAGGCAGCAACCCTGAGGATGTTGATCTACATAATAAGGATGGAGAAAGAAGGAAAGAGCTGAGAACTTATATGACACTGTTGAACCACACTATGAGCACAGGAATAAATTCTGGTTGTATGAGGATGATAAACCCCTTGCTTACTGAAACCCTTACCTGTTGCCTTGTCTTTATTAACAGTAAATACTTCCATGCCTCAGGCATGGCCTTCCAAACCTTTTCCTTTCCTACACTTTCCCAATTAACCTAGACAACTTACTGTAAAGCTGAGACATTACTTTGCCAACAAAGGCCTGTATAGTCAAAGCTATGGTTTTCCCAGTAGTCATGTATGGATGTGAGAGTTGGACCATAAAGAAGGCTGAACACCGAAGAATTGATGCTTTTGAACTGTGGTGTTGGAGAAGACTCTTGAGAGTCCCTTGGACTGCAAGGAGATCAAACCAGTCGATTCTAAAGGAAATCAGTCCTGAATATTCATTGGAAGGACTGATGCTGAAGCTGAAGCTCAAATACTTTGGCCACCTGATGTGAAGAGCCAACTCATTAAAAAGACCCTGATGCTGGGAAAGATTGAGGGCAGGAGGAGAAGGGGATGACAGAGGACAAGATGGTTGGATGGGATCACTGACTCAGTGGACATAAGTTTGAGCAAGTTCCAGGAGATGGTGAAGGACAGGGAAGACTGGCGTGCTGTAGTCCATGGGGTTGCAAAGAGTCGGACACAACTGAGCGAATGAACAACAAAAACAACTACTATTCAACCACCTACTCCAGCTGAAGCCCTGGGATTCACTCATAATGTCTCACTCACTCATACTCACCAAATTCAGCTTATCTACTGCTATCACCTTAGGTGCTATGGTTGGATGTCTCCCCCAAATTCATATGTTGAAGCCTAATCACCAATGTGATGGTATTTGGAGGTGGGGCCTTTGGGAGATTGTAAGGACTACACCTCATGAGTAGGATTTATGTCCTTATAAAAGAGACCTGGGCTTCCCACATGGCTCAGTGGTAAAGAATCCACCTGTCAATGCAGGAAATGCAGGGAGATGCAAGCTTGATCCCTGGGTCAGGAAGATCCCCTGGAGGTGGAAATGGCAACCTACTTCAGTACTCTTGCCTGAAGAATCCTATGGACAGAGGAGCCTGGAGGGTTACAGTCCATAGGGTCACAAAGAGTCAGATATGACTGAGTGAGCGTACATGTATGCATGCACACACAAGAGACCCCAGGGAGCTCCCTAGCCCTTCTACCATGTGAGCACACAGCAGTATGACAGCCATCTCTAAACCAGAAAGCAGATCCCCAGCAGGAACCCAATCTGCCAGTGCCTTGATCTTGGACTTCCCAGAATCCAGACCTGTGAAAAATAAAGTTCTATTGTTTATAAGCCACTTGGGCTATGATAATCTGTTAAAGCAGCCAGAACTGACTAAGACATTAAGCAAGACCATGATCTTCTCACACAAGTCAATCCTTACTGGGTCCTTCTCCACCTCTCAGCTATACTCTATTTTTTACCAGACTGATCTTTTAAAAACATCAGATCATGTCATTCCATCAATGACATTCCATTCTTTTCTTCCATAGCCTAAAAATCTTATATAATCTAGTGTCTGCCTACTGCATCAGCTTAGATAAGCTGGACTACATACCCCTTATCTGCATAGTTCAAAGTGTGTCCACAAGAGACATTTCTTACAAAACTTGGAAGGCAAAAGGGAAGCTACAGTCAGAGTGCTTTTACCCTTTGAAGGCTGGTGCAGGGATCCCAGGTACTGTGGCAGCTTGTGTACCTTGTCACCATAATCTGGCTCCCTTTGCTAGTGTGAGATGGTCACAGGTGTGGGTTAGCTATTCCACCTCCCAATGGATCTTCTACAACCCCTGGGTCAGATAAGTGTTTATCTCTGTGTCAAAGAGCCAGCTTGTTCTGGAAGAGACCCGAACCACTGAAGCTGGAGGATTAAAGATGAGAAACACAGGTTCTAGTCTGTCCTTATGGGCTCCAACTCATATTCCTGGATTTCAGTTTTGCCTTGGTCTTCCCTGCACATCCATCTTCCCACTTCCCTGAATGAAATCAAACTCCTACCTAAGAGGCAATGTTTTATAGAGACTTTATAGCGATATTAATTCATACTCCATATTGCAAAAGCTCAAACACACACACACAATTTCCTAATGATTAAGTCTCTGTAATAGAACCTGATGGATACAGACTTTAAATGGATTCTCTGAATTGGTTCTAAGTTAATTCTAATTGGTTGCATGATCTAAATAGATATAGCAGCATTAATAAGCTGCCTTATATATATAGTTCTTGGGAGGCAGTGCCAAAATAGTAGTTAAATTGTCACCAATAGACATTTCTTTAAAAAAAAAAATGTTATCACTCAAGTATTTTCTTGGGCCCCAAAATCACTGCAGATGGTGACTGCAGCCATGAAATTAAAAGACGCTTGCTCCTTGGAAGAAAAGCTATGACAAACCTGGACAGCATATTAAAAAGCAGAGACATGACTTTGCCAACAAAGGTCCGTATAGTCAAAGCTATGGTTTTTCCAGTAGTCATGCATAGATGTGAGAGTTGGACCATAAAGAAGGCTAAACACCGAAGAATTGATGCTTTTGAACTGTGGTGTTGGAGAAGACTCTTGAGAGTCCCTTGGACTGCAAGGAGATCAAACCAGTCAATCCTAAAGGAAAACAATCCTAAAGGAAATCAGTCCTGAATATTCATTGGAAGGACTGATGCTGAAGCTGAAGCTCCAATACTTTGGCCACCTGATGTGAAAAGCCAACTCATTAGAAAAGGCCCTGATGCTGGGAAAGATTGAAGGCAGGAGGAGAAGGGGATGACAAAGGATGAAAAGGTTGGATAGCATCACTGACTCAATGGACATGAGTTTGAGCAAGTTCCAGGAGATGGTGAAGGACAGGGAGGCCTGGCGTGCTGTGGTCCATGGGGCCGCAGAGTCGTACACAACTGAGTGACTGAACAACAACAATAACTGCTTTATAATATTGAGCTAGTTTCTGTGGTACAACTAAGTGAATCAGCTATATGTATGTGTATGTGTGTATACATATATCCTTTCCCTCTTGAGCCTCCCTCGCACCCCAGTGTTTAAGGAATCAAGGCTTTGAAGATCATTTTGGTGAAAATGGAGAATCTGTTGATTGCTTGCTTATAAGTGCACTGGAGAATGTGGAGACTGAAAATAATGAGTTCAGGGCTTTAAATTCCCAACTAAAGTTCTGCACTAAGGATATAAAATTGAGTGAAACCCTTATCTCCTATAACTGCAGAGTCAGTTTCTCCAAAAACCAAAACAAAGATTTAATTCTTAAAGTGGCTAGATTATGACACAAATTTAACTCTCAATCTCTTATGTTAAAGTTAGGGCACTAAAAGAAATGTGTTCCTAAAACATGGGATAGAGGTATATGAGCAGATTTTGATGAAGCTAGAAAACTTGAACCCAAAATCAGATGTGTCTTCTCTGCCAATAGAGACTTGCTCTGTCTGAGGAAATTATTCCTCTTTGTCTAAAGTGTTCGTAATAGCCTCTCTCAGAATCCTTGCAAGAGATTCTTACCCTCCTCAGATATTTTGATGCAGAGTTAGGGGGTTATAGGATTTGAGGAGAGGAGGAGCATTGTCAAACTCAACGAATGTTGGGATGTGTGCAGTGATAGTTATCATCACAAATGGACATATCATTGTCATTAATGATGATAAGAAGTTAAGACTTCATGCAAGACAGCCTCTGCTTTTTCTGTTAAAATACATGCTAAAACAGAGGGATTGGGAGTTTGAGAAGAGTCAAGTTCTGGAATAGCAGCCAAGAAGAGTCAGAATCACAAGAGACCTGGCACTAAGATTGGCAAATATTAAGAGCATAATAGAGATCATCAGAAAACTTGAATATTTATGAACAACAGTACAAATAATCCTGTGTCAGCAGCTGAAATGGTAAAGAGAAGGCAAATGGTTCAATTCATCCATAATCCAAGCTTTACTGAGTGGGTAAAGTGCAGGAAAGTTGAGGCAATGGAGTTGATGGGCTACTGAGAGCGATGTCTAAACAAAGGGATGATGGAGGATAGTAAGCCAGAAAGGAAAAAAAGTGGAACCAGAAAGTGCATAATAAACCAAACACGTAAGAAAAGTGAAAGGCATGAAGATTTATTAATTTGCTCATTTGAAAACCATTTTATTTTTAGCAACTTGAGAGTATAATTTATAAACCATAAATTTTTTCCATTGTTAAGTGTAAAATTTAATTATGTTTAATAAATTTACAGAGTTGTGCAACTGTCATGACATTCTAAATTTAGAATGTTTATGTCACTCCAAAAATTGTATACATCTGAGATATTCTTTAATTTTACCTCCAGCACTAAATAAACATTAATCAATTTTCTGTCTCTCTAGATTTGCCTCTTCTAGATATTTTATATGAATGGAATTATACAATAATATGTTGTCTTTTGTATCTGGCTTATTCTACTTAGCAAAAAATTCCTGAGGTTCCTCCATGCTATCCGTATTTCACTCCTTTTTATTGCTGAGTAATATTCCATTGTGTGACTATACCACTTTTATTTATCTATGACTCAGGATCCTATTTTTGGTTATTATAAATAATACTGCTATGAAAATTCACACCTAACTCTTTGTGTGGACATACGTTTTCATTCCTCTTGTACAGATGCCTTGGATACCCAAGAACCTGATAATTTTACTCCTGGCTGGGAATCTATGCCAGAGATGTCCACAGAAAGACTTACACATAAATTTATGTTTAAATTTGCAAGAAATTGTCAACTTGTTTTTCAAAGTGACTGTAATGTTTATATTCTGAATAGTAATATATGAGAACTCTAATTTATCCACATCCTCAGCAACACTAATTATTATTCACTGTAGTGGATATAGAATGGTATCATCAATGAAGTGAAGTGAAAGTCACTCAGTCATGTGCGACTCTTTGCGACTGATTCCATGGACCACACAGTCCACGGAATTCTCCAGGCCAGAATACTGGAGTGGGTAGCCTTTCCCTTCTCCAGGGGATTTCCCAATCCAGGGATTGAGCCCAGGTCTCCCACATTGCAGGTGGATTCTTTACCAGCTGAGCCACAAGGGAAGCCCGGCATCTCCAAACAGAAAAGGATATCATCAATACTGTGATTTACAAGAAATATATATTTAATCATGCAGATCTTGTGCATTTAATCATTTGGTCTTGCACACAGTTCCTGGCTCAAAACTTTCCAAATCCTTGGAATTTCCTAAGTATTGAGTGTCGTAAAAGTGTCTTTTGTTATGTGAATGAGGTGACTTTGGGAAGCACCTAAAGATGGGGGCTGGTTGCCAAGAGAATTAACCCTGTGATTTCTTGTTTAGTTGCTGAGTCATGTCCAGGTAGAAATAGTGACAGATTTTCATACTGTTCATGGGGATGGCCACCTGATGCAAAGAACAGATTCCTTAGAAAAGACTCTGGTGCTGGGAAAGATTGAAGGCAGGAGGAGAAGGGGATGACAGAGGATGAAATGGTTGGATGGCATCACTGATTCAATGGACATGAGTTTGAGCAAGCGCTGGAGATGGTGAGGGACAGGGAAGCCTGGCATGCTGCAGTCCATGGGGTCGCAAAGAGTGACTGAGTGACTGAACAACAATAACAACAAATTGATAATCTAGTGAATAGATGAGTTTTTCTGAGTTCTGTGAGCCATTCTAACAAATTAATCAAACCCAAGAATGGAGTCTGATATCCAGTTGGTCAGAAGTACGGGTAACAACTTGGGCCAACAGCTGGCATCTGAAGTGGAGGCTGGTCTCGTAAGACTGTGCCCTTGAACTTTGGAATCTGGTTTTATCTCTTAGAATACAGAATTGAATTCAATGCTCAAATACCCTGCTGGAGTCCAAGAACTGCTTATTGGTGTAAGGAAACTTCCATGCACATACCTTGGAGTTGGGTCCAAAGAACCTTTTCTAATACCTCATTTTAATTTGCTCTTGCATAATTAGGAGTATTTCTTTCATGTGATGATTAACTATTTGGACATCTTCTTTGGTAAGATGTCTATTCAAATATTTCACCCATTTAAACTGAGTTATGTCTCATTGTAATGTGTTGTAAGAGTTTCTTATATATCCTAGATTTCTGATTTGGAAATATTTTTCCCAGTTTGTGGCTTATCTTTTCATTTTTTTAATAATGTCTTTTGAAGTGCAAAATTTTATTTTTAAGTCAAACATCAATTTTTTCTTAATGGATTACACATTTGGTATTGTAGCTAAGACATCTTTTTATTTTTTTCTCGGCCACGCAGCTTGCAGGATCTCAGTTCCTTGATCAGGGATTGACCCTCAGCATGACAGTGAAGGCACAGAATCCTAACCAATAGACCTCTAGAGAGCTCCCAAGAAATCTTTATCTGAACTAAGGTCTCAACTATTTTCTTTTAAAACTTTAGAATTCTTGCTCTTACAGTTAGGTTTACGATACAGTGATTTAAATTTTGTGTATAATTTGAGATAAAGATCTAAATTCACCTGGCTGCCTAAGGACATCCAGGTGTCCCAGAACCAGTTTTGAATATGCTAACTTTTCTCACTGAATTGAGTATCATTGTCAAAAATCAACTGACAAAAAATTGATTACTGTAGTTTCATATAAGTTTTATAAACAGGAAATGAAAGTCCTCTACTTTTTTCTTTCTTTTCAAGAATATTTAGGCTATATTGAATCCCTTGTATTTCCACAGAAATTTTAGGTTCAGCTCATTGATTTCTATAAAATAGCCTGTGATATTTTGATAGAGATTATGCTGAAGCTATAAATCAATTTGGGGGATTAAAACTATTCCCAAATTATAGAAAAATGGCTACAAAATAGACTCTGGAGTCAGATGATCTGAATTCACATTTAGTTCCATTTTCCACAGAACCAGGGCTTCCCCGGGGGCTCAGACAGTAAAGAGTCTGCCTACAATGCAGGTGACCCAGGCTGGATTCCTGGGTCAGGAAGATGCCCTGGAGAAAGGAATGGCTACCCACTCTACTATTCTTGCCTGGAGAATTTCATGGACAAAAGAGCCTGGTGGGCTACAGTCCATGGGGTCACAAAGAGTCAGATGCAGCTAACGCTTTCGCTTCTTACTTCCCACAGCATAATCTTGGACAAGATTGAGGTTTATCAGTTTCCTCATCTTTAAAATGAGGATATTAGTAATATCTGCTTCTGCTTCCCTGGTGATTCAGACAGTAAAGAATCTGCCTGTAATGCGGGAGACTTGGGTTCGACTCCTGGATCAGGAAGATCCCTTAAGGAAGGAAATAGCATCCCACTCCAGTATTCTTGCCTGGAGAGTTCCATGGACAGAGGAGCCTGGTGGGCTATAGTCCACAGGGTTGCAAAGAGTCGGACACGACTGAGTGACTAACACTTCGCTTCTGCTTATTCAGAATCAAAAGATACGTCTCCTATTATACCTATAGCCCAGTGCTTCATGCTAGCCATTATTAGCGTATTGGCATTTATTAGTACCAGGAGCTGCATAGGCAACTAAAGATAAAACGAGTTAAAAGTTGAAGTAGTCTTTATGAAAAGAAGAAATAGGATTGCCCCAGATACCCTGTGTTAGTTGCTCTTAGTGGGTGGAGGATAAGAACCTAACAGGAAAGACGAAGCCTAGTAGGAAGACATGTGAAAGGGAAAAACGACTGACTCCCCCAGCTACCTATAAGAAGGAAAAAAATTCTCATGATTTTACATTCATTCAACCAACACACAAGCTCCCTACTCACTATTCTAAAAGAAAAATAGGTCAAGGAGGTTATTCTTTTATCTCCCTCTCCTGTTGAGATTTGTTTTCTCTTTAAGATTTATGACCATTCTTACTATCAAGTAAGAATAGAATAATAATAGAATTACTCTATTATTCGCAGAGTAATAATGTGTCCATAGATGGATGTGTGTTTTTTAGGGGGAAGGGTGTTATTTGACTCAAGCCCATGGAGAAGCCCAGTGTTTTCACCACTCCAAGAAAGTTCCTGGGCTTCCCTGTGGCTCAGTGGTCAAGAATCTACAGGTTTGATCCCTGGGTTGGGAAGATTCCGCTGGAGAAGGAAATGGCAACCCACTCTAGTATTCTTGCCTGGGAAATCCCACAGACTGAGGAGTCTGGTGGGCTACAGTCCATGGCGGGGTCGCAGAAGAGTTGGACATGACTTAGAGGCTAAATAACAACAAAGAATCCTAATAATAGTAAGGGACTTGGATCCAATAAGACAAAAGCTGCATGATTTTCTGGTGCTAGAGGAGGCTTCCCTGCACCCTGACCCACTTTGTCCTATTGGTTCTCAGTTCCCAGAGTGCCTGATTCTCAAGCCTTTAATCCACACTGTCCCGATGTTTCCAGTTTCCTCCAGCTCTGAGTCAGACGGCAGGATGCGGCTCACCAAGCCCTGGCCCAGACTCCCCAGTAAAGCGGATCCATGTGTGGAAACAATGCCTGACGTGTCCCACTGGCTGAGGTTGTTCCAACTCTGTAGGGACACTGAAAGAATGTATCAGCAGACTTGCCCAGGTATCTAAAACACATTTTCGAAATGTCAAGTGACCCCTGATGAGCAGACTGCTGATTAACTGCAGCGTCCCGGGGGTCCTGGGAGGGGAGAAGCTGAAGCCAAGTTTTCAGTGTATAATCACCTCTCACTGAGTCAGAAAGCTCACTGCCAAGCTGGGGCAGCAGTAGAACATGGTCAGAATGATTGTAGTTTCCGTCACCGTCCTCAGCCAACATTGTGCTTCAAGTTCTCTGTTCTCAGAGGGACAGCCTGGGAATTTGGAAGTTCTTCATAGAAGTTCCTGGACGAACTCCTCCCTCCTCATTTCTACCACCTCAACCCTCGTACCAGCTGTGAGACATTGCAGTTGAATCAGCTGACTTCCGTCTTCGTTGGTTCTCCCCCCTCTCACATCAGCCTGCCCTTGGTAGCAGAATCATCTTTTACTAGGCTTTGTCTCTCACCTGGGAACCTACAGTAATACTTGTGAGTGATGTAGAGTTGATATTAAGCCAACAACCATGATCCTTACTGATTTGCCACCCAATCACAATCAATTTACATGGAGAAATATACAAGGTTAAAGTGACACTGTAGGCTTTTCTTGAACTGGAACACTTGCTTACACTATGAGTAGATCCAAGGACCTTACCAAAATAGACTGAGAAACATTTTGGGCTTCTTTTTCCTGGGTACTTCCAGGAAACAGGTATTTCCCATAGTTGCATAGGCTGTAGAATTCAACAGAGATTGTGAATCACAAGGGAGAAAATTCAAAGAAAGAGAACACACCAAAGAGAATCTAACCCTTCTGTTCCTGCCATTAAATGTGCCACTCCTTAGCTCCAACTTGGAGGTCCAGAATAATCACTGACAATGTGGCTGTTTTTTTTGTCATCTGACAAATGATCATCTTCACAATAATTTCCAAAGTGATAAATAAAAAAATGTACAAATGAAACAAATTTAGTAGATTTTCTGTAAAAATATGAAATATTAAAAATGTGAATGGACATTGGTATCTCTTAACTCATAAATCTTGGTCAGCTTCTCCCCAAGCTTACCTGTTTACATACTTTATACTGTGGCTCAAACGGTAAAGAATCTGCCTGTAATGCAGGAGGCCTGAGTTTAATCCCTAGGTTGGGAAAATTCCCTGGAAAAGGCAATGGCAATCAACTCTGGTACTCTCGCCTGGAGTTTTCCATGAACAGAGGAACCTGGAGGGCTATAGCCCATGGATTCTAAAGAGCAGGACATGGCTGAGTGACTGACACTTTCACTTCCTTAAAGTATACATTTTTAATGTAAAAAAAATCACTGATATCCTGACTTCTTTATGTGGTTATTCTGTACACACATGTCCCTGTTGTTTCTGTGTGTCCAAACTGCATCTTGTAAGGTTTTAAGGACATCAGTCAGGTTGGACTAAGGTTTGCTCTATTGGCCTCATTTTAAGTCTATCACCTTTTTAAAAGCGCTCTTTCCAAATACAGTCACACTCTGAGATATTGGGGGTTAAATACTTCAATAAATGAATTATGAGGTGACATGATTCCATCCATGGTAATAGTATATGGTAATTACCTGTTTGTTCAGATACCAGTGCATTTATAAATAAATTTATCTCCTGCATTTAGCATAGCACAACATATAGCTTGATATGTATGTATGGGTGTATGGGTGAATGTATATGTGCCTAACGTCATTGTGGTCACTAAAGAAAGTTTATTGATTTGCCTAGTTTTAGGTGGAAGGAAAAACCCTCCATTAACTACTAATTAAAGATATTTGAATGTTGCTCAAAACCCCTTTAGGATGGCGTCTTTGTCTCCAAAATCAAAGAGCCTTGAAGTTATGGCTAATGGGATTAAGACTGCCACTTTTCTGCCATGCCATATCCTATTCACTTCGTGCTCATTTACATGTGAATTACAGAAAAACCAGAGCTGTTTAGAGTTAACAGTTAACAGGAATAGGCAGGAGCTTGGGAGTACAGGGTAAGACCAAATGAAATATTTAGTGGGAGGTGGAGAGGAGTGATTACTAAATGGATCAGCTGTCCTGATGTCAAGGAGACCAAATGAGATTAAGGAAATTGAAGCAGAACATAGAAACATCTGGATAGCAAATGAAAATTTCAGTCATTTTCCCAGATATTTGGTCGACACAAAACCTCACTCCACAGCATCGGACAGTCTTCAGAAGAGTAGCTGAATGCTTCACCTCTCTCCTGGGTTTCTCTTGTGTGTTGAGACACAGTCAGGCCTCCATCTCTGAACTCCCAGGAAATATGGGGCGGGAAAAGCAGTGATTTTCTAGTGCCAATGATCACAGCTGCCAACGGGGCAAGACTTTACGTGTATCCTATGGCATTTCCAGGATATGGACAATAGCCTTGGGAGCAGCAGTAAAATGTGTGTGATGAGACATACCTGCCTGTCTGTGTATTGCATACCTCTGAACAGGTATCACCAAGTGTGAGGGAGGACCCACGACAGAGGATGAGCTCCACGAAGCAGCCTATCCTTCAGGGATAGAGAAACTTGATAAAAAGAGTGTGTCGCATTCCAGGGAAATGAAACAGCTTCCTGGACTCACTGCAGAGAATAAGTTTGTGAAAGAAGTTCTGTGGGCCCAGTAGGAAAGGAACAGGATGTTTCACAGATATGTCTTTCATCTCGTCCTCCTTTGAAAGCAAAACTTTTAATGTGGTGTCTCTGAGGGTGGGTGGTTTGGGAATTCTTTTAAGTGACTCGACTATTGAATACGGGAAAGAGCAAGAAGAGACGAAGTATAACTACTCTGTGGTAGCAGTATTAAACACCCACATAGGACTGTGCTACCTCATCTCAGCATCTTTCCCAAAATATAATACTGTTTGGTAAGTCATATGGAAAGGATAAGCGCAGGGAACTATGAGAGTACCTGCAGGGTCAATGAACCAGGATGAAGGGGTCCCTGAGGAATGTAATAGCTAGGCGAAAATCTGGATCACAATAATGTTAGCTAACCCATATGAAGCCAGACACAGTTCTACATAAGTTACACATATTATCAAAATTTGTCAATGAATACTTTAACAATCCCTTGAGGTAAGGACTGTAATTTATTCCTAGACTATGGTGAGTCAGTGGATAAAGGCCATTCTCTAAAGAGATCATTGGTTTTGTAGAGGCTCAGTGGTGAGTGAGTAATTCAGTGTGGCTAAAAGAATGGAGAATTAAGCAGATGCCAAGATATGAAGGGTCTCATAAATCCTTTTAAGAAGTTTTGACTTTGTTTGCAGAGTAACATGAAACAAAATTTGTTTTGAGAGACCCAGGAGGGCTAGACTCAATGAGACCAACCCTGGCAAGTTGGTCCTTGTCCCAAACTGAGGCATACGAGAGGAAATTTAGGAATGGATTTTTTCATACTTGGCTGAAGTTCATTTATTTTCCATAAAGCAAAATGAGTGAACGCCCTTATTCTAGGTGGTGAAGTTGAAGGAGTTTTAATCTCATCTCTAAAATGAGATCTACCAGATGCTTAACAAGGCCAGGAGGCCAGAGGTGGAATCACTGGCACCAGAAAACCAGGAAATGGAGTTCCCCCCAAAACTTGAGGTTGCCAACCACTGCTTTCCTGGAAAAGCCTGAGTCTGGCCATTCAAAGGCAATCAGTGTCCTTGCTGCTACTGATACATACACATGGGGTGTTTGTCTTCATGATAATTCTCATCCCTGGTGTGAGATCAAAGGTACCAACAACTGTAGAAAATTATAGAAGGAAATAGAGCACTTTAGCAGCATTTGGAAAGCCAATGCAAAAGGCAGGAAAAATTCTTCAGTACTTGTTATCAAGTAAGATTAAAAGCAAGGATAAAATATACTAAATTAGCATTATCAAGCGAAGTGGAGTTCCATCCTTTTTGTGGTTATTAATTGCACTTTGAAACAAAGTACAACTCAAAATATCTGATTGTAGTCTAGGAAAATGATTATCCAAAAAGTAGAAACTGTATGTGTGTGTGTGTATACACACACACACACACACACACACACATATATATATATATAGAGAGAGAGAGACAGAGAGAGAGAGAGAGAGCTTTATTCCCTGGTAGCACAAAAGCTAGCTTTTATTCAAACCAGATGAGAATGAACAAGAAGTGATGCTTCTATGCATCCACTCAGCTTCCTGCCTTCAGGGTATTATTCCACAGACAAAAGGTGAAAAATGGAGACACCTCAATCTTTCTCAACCCTCAGGAGCTTCATTTCTATACACTGACTTTTGAATACCAATGGCTACATCTGGTTTCTGAACAAAGGAAGCTGAGCTTCCTTAGCCTCCAGTTAGAACAGGCACAGTCATCTGTCCTTAATTGACACACACCCAGCTCAAATGTTGCCGCACTGGCTGGCCTTCTGTCCTTGCTCTCTTGACAGCAAAATCACTCTCATCTGGCTCAGTTGGATCAAAGAAGGACACGCATTTGATGTAGGGCTGTTCCTTACAGCCTCACACTTCGTTATTATTACCTCTTTGGCATCATGGTAGAGAGATGAAAAATAGGCATCCTTTGATATGCAACAGAAACAGCTACCTGACCTATAGGCTGAACTTGACTGTTTGTCTGGTAGGCTCTCTGGAACTGCGGCTTCTGCAGTTCCTCTGTTCTGTTAGAGGTGGCTTAAGATGTTGGGTTTCAAGAAACCTTGAAGTGTGAGCCAAAAACAAGAGAGAGATTGTTGATCTGAGAAACAAGGATGTTCCAAACGGGGAGGCAGTTTATCTGTCAATCCCAGGACGCCAAACAGTAGGGCTTGTTTTAGTCTGTCCCAATCACTGCCCCTAATCAAAGACCTCTGTTTCAGAAATGTTGGCTACCCCAGGGTGTTCACACATGCTGTTGCTCTGCAGGCTTGCAAGTTGTGAAGTCATGTTACACATGGGGAAGCTGAGGGCAGAAAGGATGACTACTGCGGGTAAGGTCAAGCTGTTCGGGACCTACTTTAAGCTGGATACCACTCAATAGAACATTTCCCAACCTTCTCGTTTTTGCTTACACTTACAAACCTCAAAATTTACTATAGTCACTGGAGTATGGAAAATGGAAATAATCCTACTGAAAATAAATATGGGAAAGAGTTGGGAGGTGGTAGCAATTGTGGATAAGAGAATACACAGACTATAGAATAGGGAACAGAACAAAGTAACAAACGATAAAGAAAGAATAGGGTGCCTGTTATGATTGAGTTTTGTCCCTCAAAAAGATAATTTTGAAGTCTTAACTCCTCATACCTGTGAAAGGGACCTTACTTGGAAATAGGGGTTTTGCAGATGCAATCAAGTTATAATGTGGTCATTAGGGTGGACTCTAACATGACTGATGCTTTTACAGGAAGAGGAAAGTGTCATGTGCAGAGACAGACATGCAGGGAAAATGCCAAATGATGACAGAGGCAGAGAACATCAAGAATTGACAGCTACCAGCAGCTTCCCTGCTGGCTCAGCTGGTAAAGAATCTGCCTGTAAGCAGGAGGCCTGGGTTTGACCCCTGGCTTGGGAAGAGTCCCCTGGAGAAAGGAATGGCTACCCACTCCAGTATTCTTGCCTGGAGAATCCCATGGACAGAGGGGCCTGGCGGGCTACAGTCCATGGGGTTGCAAAGAGTTGGACACGACTGAGCAATTATCACTTTCACTGATAGCCAGGAAGAGGCAAGAAAGTGTTTTTCCCTACAGGTTTTAGAGAGAGTGTGCCCTGTCAAGACTTGGATTTTGGACTGTAAGCCTCCAGAACTATTAAAGAATGAATTTCTGTTGCTTTGAGCCACCCAGGTTTTGGTTCTTTGTTAAAGCAGCCCTTTAACAAAGTCCTTTAAGGGAGCCTTAAACAGGGCACATGAGGAGAAACCTGCACCTGATGTCATTCAACTCTACCCTGATGTGAAGTAGAATTAAGTAGCTTCAGCATCATTTCAAAAGCCTAACATGGTCAGTGTCTTCTTTACTCTTAGAAAAGTGAAAACAATCTTTGCTTATGCTCAGCTTTCCAGCACCTCTCTACTTCACAGTGGGACAGAGCTCTCTGAAGCCAATTAGATTATTTCATTTGCCAGTTGTGTTGGTAACCCAGGATTTAATCTTCTCGTTCTAGAGACTTGAACTCATTGAAGGCAGCCAGATGAATCTCAACCCGTCTTTAGATGGTTGTGCCACCCTCACTATGTTCTATCTTCTTCAACCTGAAGTTCAATCTTATCAATAGACAGAACTGAAACCGAATAGACCAGGAGAAGTTCACTTTACCCATGTTAACCATAATGGACTTGTATCAGGTTTTTGTTTTTGTTTTGCCTAAAACACAACTTTGCCTCTCTGGTGGGGTGCATTGCATTGTGTATATTACTGCTGGTAACACAGGGCATTATCCAGTCCCTCCCTCAAGAGTCAAAGTAAAAAGGACTCACGTCTTGTCATTCACCTGTCTGGGACTTTACATAGTTCAAAAGTGAAACAAAGCTATCCAAAGGGGAAGGGATGTTTGGATTTTTTTTAGCCAACTGTGTATTAGGCTTTGTCAACAGCTATATCCTGTCGGCTTTGTTCTGCTAACGCATGATTACTATACCTCTTTCCTGCTTCTGATTTTTCTTCCACATAAGTGTATCTTTGTCACATAAAAATGATTTTTATAGGTAAAGTTGCTGAGTCAAAAATTCTGATGACTCCTGAGATTTCTGAGAAAATGTCCAAATTGTTCTGACAACAAATTATACCATGTTACATTCCCATATGTGGAAAACATTTTATCTTGTCAACTTCACAATACATTTTTACTCTTATAAAATTATAACCTATATGTTTTATGGTACACTTTGTTGCTGTTATTGTTCAGTTGCTAACTTGTGTCTAACACTTTTTGACTCCATGGACTGCAGCACGCCAGGCTTCCCTGTCCTTCACCATCTCCCGGAGTTTCTCAAATTCACATCGACTGAATCAGTGATACCATCCAACCATCTCATCTTCTGGAGTCCCCTTATCCTCCTGCCTTCAATCTTTCCCAGCATCAGGGTCTTTTCCAATGAGTTGTTTCTTCCCATCAGGTGACCAAATTATTGGAGCTTCAGCTTCAGCATCAGTCCTTCCAGTGAATATTCAGGGTGGATTTTCTTTAGGATTGACTGGTTGGAGCTGCTTGCAGTCCAAGGGACTCTCAAGAGTCTTCTCCAGCACCACAATTCAAAAGTATCAATTTTTTAGTGTTCAGCCTTCTTTATCTTCCAACTCTAAAACCCATACATAACTACTGGAAAAATCGTAGCTTTGACTATATAGACCTTTGTTGGCAAAATGATGTCTTTGCTTCTTAATACACTGTCTAGGTTTGTCCCAGCTCTCCTTCCAAGGAGCAAGCATCTTTTAATTATTTGTAAATGAACCAGACAAGCATAACTACAGTCAATGTGTTTCTTCAATTCTAATTCTTATCAGAGTTCTTTTAAAAACTTGTGTTTTTCTATTTGCCAGTGTACCCCAGCACCTGACCAACAAGTAATACATAGTTAAGTGCATGATAAAAATGTAAATAAGTGAATATGAATTAATGTCTGAATGGGAGACCAGTTTGAAGAACAGAAATCTGTAACGTTGCAGAGAACATTATCAGTGTTTTTTTCCATAACAGAAATGTCCTCAAGTAAGTAATAGGACAAATATTCAAAGAAAAAAGAGAATACTATGAAGATTTTGCCAGATATTATTATTCTTTAATCTTTACTTTTGAATGATATATTAGCATTATTAACAAACTACAAACAAAACTACAAACAACAGATACAGAAGTGAAAAGTGGATGTTCTTCCCATGTCTATGCCTGAATCTCCTACTTTCCTTCCAAGAGGCAATTTGATTACAGCCAAACCACATTTTAAAATGCTATTAACTCACTCAGAAGCATTCTCCAAATTCCATCCATCAATGGACACCATTCCTATAGATAAAAGCATGTTTGCAAAGCATTCCACAATTTTTCTTTCTACCCTTGGATGAAGATACAGTGTGGAGGACTCTATAATGATGGGTGACATCTGGACACCAACAGTACTTCCCACGACCCTGGGGGAAGAAGCAAACATCTGTGGAGTGTCTGCCTTGCCTTACCAGAGGTCTGAGAGCACATTTGTGTGTTCTGAGAGTGACATCCACTGGTGTATAGTCATCACTGCATGTGCCAGGCCTTCAGAGATCTGCACATAGGAAATCCTTAACTTAAATTTTATTTTACCAGGCATGGTGATTCTCAGACATCCATCCATCTAGTTCTCTTAGGTTTCCAAGCATAGTGGCCATATCTACATTGAATCTCAGAAGAGAAGATATAACAACCACCAGGTCTAGATGTGCTGCATCAAAAATAAAGATGTGCTGCTGGACATTGTTGCAAATGAATCAACTGACAAAGGATTAATCTCCAAAATATACAAGTAGCTCACGCAACTAAATATCAGAAAAACACATAACTCAATCAAAAAATTGGCAGAAGACATTTTCCAAAGAAGACCCACAAATGGCTAATTAACACATGAAAAAATGTTCAACATCACTTATTGTTAGAGAAATGCAAATCAAATCTACAGTGAGGTATATCACCTCATATTGGTCAGAATGGCCTTCATCAAAAAATCTACAAACAATCAATTTGTAGAGAGAATGTGGAGAAAAGGGAACCCTCTCACACAGTGGGTAGAAATGTAAATTGATACAGCCTCTATGGAGAACAGTATGAATATTTCTTTAAAAACTAGGAGTAAAGCTACCATATGACCTAGCAATCTCATTACTGGGCATACGCCCTAAGAAAACCACAATTCTAAAAGACATTTGGTACATACCCCAAAGTTCATTAAAGTTCTATTTACAATAGTCAGGACATGGAAGCAACCTAGATGTCCATCAACAGATGAATGGACAGAGAAGATGTGGTACATATATGCAAAGAAATATTACTCAACCATAAGACAGAATGAGTCAGTTCTAGTGAGGTAGATGAACCTAGAGTCTGTTATAGAATGAAGTAAGTCAAAAAGAGAAAAAATATCATGTATTAATGCATACATATGGAATCTAGAAAAATAGTACTGATGAACCTATTTGCAGGGTAGCAATAGAGACACAGACATAAAGAACAGACTCGTGGGCACAGTGGGGAAAGGAGAGGGTGGGTGAATTGAGATATAACACTGAAGCATATACATTATCATATGTAAGATAGATAATGAGAATTTGCTATATAATGCAGGGAACTTAACCTGGTACTCTGCGACAACCTAGAGGTTGGATGGGTCGTGGAGTGGGGAGAGGAGGGGACATATGTAGACCTTTGGCTGATTCATGTTATTGTGTGGCAGAAACCAGCACAACATTGTTAAGCAATTATCCTCCAATTAAAAATAAACAAATGTTTTAAAAAATAAAAAAGAAAGAATATACTTTAAAAAAAAATCCTGTGATAAGTCATAATGGAAAAGGATATTGAAAAAGAATGTGTATATATATATATACATATATATATATGTTTAACTGAATCACTTTGCTATACAGCAGAAATTGACACATTAGAAATCAACTATACACTTCAATAAGGACTTCCCTGGGGGCTCAGACAGTAAAGCGTCTGCCTACAATGTGGGAGACCCAGGTTCAACCCCCGGGTTGGGAAGATCTCTTGGAGAAGGAAATGGCAACTCACTCCAGTACTCTCGCCTGGAAAATCCCATGGATGGAGGAGCCTGGTAGGCTACAGTTCATGGGGTCGCAAAGAGTCGGACATGACTGAGCGACTTCACTTTCTTTTCTTCTTTCTTTTATACTTCAATAAAATGTTAAAAATTCATACACATTCTGAGAAAAACCAACATCCTTAATCTCAAAATCCACTTGAATTCCTTCTATGTCATCATCCCCAGGAAGCAAGGATCATTTTGGTGAAAGCAGCAGGAATCCCATGTCAGAGACTGAGGCTTTTTTAATACAACCATTGATGACATGAGATTCAGTCTGCTCATGACTTTATGCAGCTGGAATCTGAGACTACACCCTCCAATTATACATAGCGTGATTCTGTATACTCAACGGCTGCCCACAGAGCTTCCCACCCACCCCCCACTTTGGCATTACTGAAATAACAACCAAAGCTTATGATCCTGGAGGCTTCAGAAGTTCTTCAAGGAGACGCTTCTCGACAGGGTTGCATTTAGGACTGGTTCTAACAGCAGTGGAATGTGTCTCTGATCCTTACAATGCAGTCTTTCACATTCAACCAATTCCAAAATCTCTTTGGACTTGATGGATCAAATAGCAACTCTTAACTCTTAACCAAAAACAGCTTAATTCTTATAAAGGTAAAGTTAATCCACACACAATGAATTAATGCAGTTTTAGCATGGAATAAATGCTAGCTACAGTCTTCTACTCTCCCAGTAGCCTTAATTAAAAATCTGAGTTGATTTAATTCTTCTCATTAGATTCAATTTATAACATCAGCTTTCAGCGTAAAGCACATGACAGATCAAGAGATACTGTCTCTACTTGCAAATGTGTGACTATTTAAGGTAACTAGATATCATGCTTTTTTAAAATTGAAGTATAGTTGATTTACAAGGTCATGCCAATCTCTGCTCTACAGAAAAGTGACTGAGTTGTACATATATATACATTCTTTTTCCGATTCTTCTCCACTATGGGTTTATTACAGGATATTGAATATAGTTCCCTGTGCTATACATTAGGACCTTGTTTATCCATTCTAAGTGTAACAGTTTGCATTTATCGTCTGCTGCTGCTGCTAAGTCGCTTCAGTCATGTCCAACTCTGTGCAACCCCACAGATGGCAGCTCCCCTGTCCCTGGGATTCTCCAGGCAAGAATACTGGAGTGGGTTGCCATTTCCTTCTGCAGTGCATGCATGCTAAGTTGCTTCAGTCATGTCTGACTCTGTGTGACGCTATGGACAGCAGCCCACCTGGCTATCTACCATCTACCAACCCCAAACTTCCAGTCTTCTCTCTCCACCCACTTCCATTTGGCATCCACAAGTATGTTCTTTATGTCTATGACTCCCTTTCGGTTTTGTAGATAGGCTCATTTGTGCCATAGTTTAGATTCCACATATAAATGATCCAGATATCATACTTCTTGAGTACTGTAGTTAAATGAGTGGGAGATTAAAAATAGCAAAGGAAGGTGAAAGTGAAGTCACTCAGTCGTGTCCGACTCTTTGCGACCCCATGGACAGGAGCCTGCAGCAGCCTCCTCCGTCCATGGGATTCTCCAGGCAAGAGTACTGGAGTGGGTTGCCATTTCCTTCTCCAGGGAATCTTCCCAACCCAGGGATCGAACCCAGGTCTCCTGCATTGTAGACAGACGCTTTACCATCTGAGCCACCAGGGGAGTCCAAAGCAAAATCTCTGCTAAATCTCATCAAATACAGTGAAACCTGCCACGTCATGACTTACCGTGACTTATTGAGGCTGATGGCATAATTGTCTTTTGAATACTCCAAATTGAGATACTCTGGATATTTGACCCTTTTGAGCTAATTATGATTGCTTTGGCATCTGATCAAAGTACTGAGTTTAAACTATTTTTAGAATATAACTATGGAGTATGTTTGAGACTAAATAAAAGCAGTATTTTTCTTTCCATATTGAAAATCATTACCAGGGAAAATAAATTCTTAAAAATAAAACTATTATATAGCATAAGATGTTTGGTATCAAGGGATTATTAAATACCAGAATGCTGATCATGAAAATACAAGGCGTTACTGTATTTAGTCTACAAGACATTGCAACAAAAATTTCTTTGTAGCAAGTCTGTGCTTGCATGACAAAAAAAGAGAGCAGTCTTCCAGCTGAAATTATAATAAAAAGAAATCATATTGCATGAATAATGCTACAGCATTGATCAAAACTCATGCCTGCATGTCTAAAAGGCATTAGAAATGTGGGGACTCAGAATAATAAAGACAGAAAATAAATGAGCACCTAATCCAAAACATTTGAAAATCTAAGAGAGGAGCCCAGAAAAATGATACTGTGGGAGATTCCATATCAAGAAGAATCAATGCATATATGTTGTAGGTGTCCTTGTGGATTCATTTAATGGTGGGTGGCTTAGTTTCCCCTTGGGAGGTGAATATAAAATTGTTCACAAATAGCACAGATCTAAGTAGGGCCTAACTTACCTTTGTTGAGAAAGATCTGTACAAACAAGAACTTCTTCTGACCTGCTCAATGGGACAAAGTCATATTCACATTTATTTAAACCACACTTTGTGGATTTTTTTTTTTTTTGAAAGCAGAAAAAGAAATTATCCCAAAAGGTAGTATAAATAAGAAATTCATCCTGATAATGCACTTTGGTATAATTCTGGTGGGACAAATTTTCCCTCTGAACAAGTTTTCCTACTGACAGCCCCCCTGGAGTCTTATTGTCATGTTAACATTTTTCAACACTTCACTGATTATCATGTTGTGAGCATGTAGGAGCCATCTTCAAAATCACTGGTTCCAAGGAGAGAGTAACATTATCTCTCAGAAGAACAGTACTTTTGATCTCAGAAGAGTACCTAATCATTTCACTGAGGCAGCACACTTTAGATTAAGCGGGCACATCACTCATCAAAGTGTAAAAATGGTGATAGGAAAAAATTACTGCAATGTAGAATAAGATGTTCAAATGTGGTGTGAACATTTAAGGCAGCTGATGGCCAAAGGGGGCAAATCAAGGAAGGTGGTCTGGGTATGGAAGTGATTTTGCATCTAGAGGAGTTCTCTTTGTGACTCAATGACTGATCACAGGCAAGCAAGCCTTCTTCCTCAAGGTCAATGATACTCAAGGTACCAGAGTTTCATTTTTCAGTCGTGTTCTAAAGAGAGGCCTGATGTGGGCCAGAATCGCAATCAGCCAAAAGAGGAACAAGCGGAACAGGTCACCAACATACTGATGATAACTCCTTGTTTGGGATCCTTAGGGATGAACCAGGGCACCAGGAAGCCGGTGAAGACCCAGAACATACTCATCACACTAAGAGGCACGGTGTGGCCAGGATAGGCCATGCGGTCTCACGCTCTGTGCTTGTGATAGAGGAAATGAAGCTCATGTTTATTAAGTGTCTGGTCTATGCCAGTACCAAGTTATGTATCTCTCTCATAGCTTTCTAATAGCAAAGTTATTTTCTTTTTTAAACATATCATTATCTTTATTTACTCGTAAAGAAATGGAAGCTCAAAGAGGTGAACTAACAGCAACTAAAGTGTCAATTAACAGATGAATGGATAAAGAAGTTTTACCTACATATACATATATGTATATATCTACATATAAGCATACATATATATATCTACATGCATGCAATAGGATACCACTCAGCCATAAAAAAGAACTAAATTTTGCCATTTGCAACAACATGGATGGACTTGGAAGGCATTATGCTAAGTGAAATAAGTTATACAGAGAAAGAGAAATACCAAATGATATCATTTATATATGGAATCTAAAAAATACAACAGATGAGCGACTAAAACAAACAAGAAGCAGACTCATAGAGGACAAAACACACAGTTACAAGTGGGGAGTGGGAGATGGAATATAGAAGGGTGGGAATGACAGGTACAAACTACTGCATGTAAGATAAGCTCACGGATGTATTGTATAACATGTGGAATATAGCCACTATTCTGTAATAACTGTAAATGGAAAGTAAAGATGCTACCAGAAAACTCCTAGAATTCATCCATTAAAGTTGTAGGGTACAAAATTAATACACAGAAATCTCTTGCATATCTATACACTAGCAGTGAAAGATCAGAAAGAAAAATTAAGGAAACAAGGTCATGTGCCATCACAACAAAAAGAATAAAGTACCGAAGAATAAACATACCTAAGAAGACAAAGGACCTGTACTCTGAAAACTGTAAGATACTGACAAAAGAAATCGAAGATGACACAAAGAGATGGAAAGATATACCATGTTATTGGGTTGGAAGATTCAATATTGTCAAGATGACTATACTACCCAAGACAAATTCAATGCAATCCCTATGAAATTAACAATGGCGCTTTTCACAGAACTAAAGCAAAAAAGTTTTAAGTCTGTATAGAAACACAAAAGACGCTGAATAGCCAAAGCAATCCTGAGAAAGAAAAATGGAGTTGGAGAAATCAGGCTCCCTGACTTCAGATTATACTACGTGCTGCATGTTCACTCTTGTCTGACTCTTTGTGACCCCCATGGACTGTAGCTCCTCTGTCCATGGGATTCTCCTGGCCAGAATACTGGAGTGGGTTGCCATTTCCTTCTCCAGAATAACAATAATCAAGACAGTATGGTATTGGCACAAGAAAACAGAAATACAGACCAATGGAAGAGGATAGAAAGCTCAGAAGTAAACCATGCACCTGTGGTCAATTAATCTACAACAAAGAATGCAAGACTATATAATAAAGACAGTCTCTTCCATAAGTGGTGTTGGGAAAACTTGAAAACTACATGTAAAAAATAAAAATAGAACAGCCGCTAACACCTTACACAACAACTCAAATTGGGTTAAAGATGTCAATGGAAGACCAGATGCCCTGAAACTCTTATGAGAAAAACATAGACAGGACATACTTTGACACAAATTGCAACAGTATCTTTTTGGATCCACCTCCTAGAGTAGTGGAAATAAAAATGAACAAGTAGGATCTAATTAAAGTTCAAAGCTAGAAATCAAAACACTACTGTAAAGCAATTATCCTTCAATTAAAAATAAAGAAAAAAGAACAAACTCATAGTAAAGGCTACTTATTTAAAAAAAAAAAGTCAAAAGCTTTTGCATAGCAAAGGAAACCATAAAGAAAAAGACAGCCCACAGAATGGGAGAAAATATTTGTGAATGATGCAACCAACAAGGGATTAATCTTTAAAATATACAAACAGCTCATGCAACTCACTATCACAAAAATAAACAATCCAGTCAAGAAATGGGCAGAATATCTAAATAGACTTTTCTCCAAAGAAGTCGTACAGATGGCCCAAAAACACATGAAAAGATGCTCTACATCACTCATTCTTAGAGAAATGCAAGTGAAAACCACAATGAGGTATCACCTCACATCACTCAGAATGTCCATTATTAAAAAGTCTATACATAATAAATGCTAGAGAGGGTGTGGAGAAAAAGGAACCCTCCTAATGCTGTTGATGGGAATGTAAACTGGTACAGCCATTATGGAAATCCCTTAAAAAACTAAAAACAGTTACCATATGATCCATTTCTGGTTATGTATCCAAAGAAAACCATAATTCAAAAAGATACATGCACTCCAATGTTCGTAGCAGCACTATTTACGATAGTCAAGACATGCAAAAAACCTCAAAGTCCATTGACAGAAAAATAAAGAAAACATGGTATATATACACAATGGAATATTACTCAGCAAAAAAAAAAGAATGAAATAAGGCTATTTGCAGCAATATGAATGAACCTAGAGATTACCGTGCTAAGTGAAGTAAAAGAGAAAGACAAATATCATATGATATCACTTACATGTGGAACCTAAAAAATGATGCAGATTAACTTATTTTACAAAACAGAAACAGACTCGTGGACTTGAAAAACAAATTTATGGTTTCCCAAGGGGAAAGGCTGGGGGAGGAGGGATAAATTAGGAGTCTTGGATTAAGATATACACACTACAACATATAAAACATAATCAACAAGGACCTACTGTATAGCACAAGGAACTCTACTAAATATTCTGTAATAATCTATATGAGAAAAGAATCTGAAAAAGAATGGGTATATGTATATGTGTAACTGGGGGCTTCCCCGGTGACTCAGTGGTAAAGAATCTGCCGGCAATGCAGGAGACTCAGGTTTGATCCCTGAGCTGAGAAGATCCCCTGGAGGAGGGCATGGCAACCAACCCCAGTATTCTTGCCTGGAGAATCCCATAGACAGAGGAGCCTGGTGGGCTACAGTCTATAGGGGAACAAAGAATCAGACACAACAGAGGCAATTAAGCATATGTGTAACTGAATCACTTTGCAGTACACCTGTACTGCAAAAATTGTAGCTCAATTATATTCTAATATAAAATAAAAACTAAATTTAGAAAACCATGGGGGATATAGTCAATATACTGTAATAACTAAAAATGGAAGGTAACATTTTAAATCATATAAAAATTTAAACATTAAAAAATTTTAATAAAATAAATCCATGGTTATATTAAAAAAGGGGTGAAATAACTTTTAAAGTTGGTTCATGGAAGAGAAGAATGGGAATCCAAGTTGTTCTGTCTCCAGTTCCACATGGAGGGGTCCCTGCCTTTCCCTCCAGAGTCTGCTGTAGGCCCTGAACCAGCCTTACCCACCCGTGGGTAGACACCAGATGCAAGAGAATGATCCAAAACCTATGGGTTGGAGCAAAACACTTCTCAGAGGGAAGTTTATAGCAATGAAAGCTTACCTCAGAAAACAAGAATTAATTGCTAGCAATCTAACGTGACACCTAAAGAAATTAACAGGAAAAACACACAAAACCTGAAGATAGTAGAAGGAAAGAAGTCATAATTCACTTCAGTTGCTTATTGGTGTCTGACTCTTTGCAATCCCATAGACTGCAGCACGCCAGGCCTCCCTGCCCATCACCAACTCCCAGAGTTTACTCAAACTCATGTCCATTGAGTCAGTGATGCCATCCAAACAACTCATCCTCTGTCATCCCCTTCTCCTCCTGCCTTCAATCTTTCCCAGCCTCAGGGTCTTTCTCTTCGCATCAGGTGGCCAAAGTATTAGAGTTTCAACTTCAGCATCAGTCCTTCCAATGAATATTCAGGACTAATTTCCTTCAGGATGGACTGGTTGGATCTCCTTGCAGTCCAAGGACTCTCAAGAGTCTTCTCCAACACCACAGTTCAAAAGCATCAGTTCTTTGGTGCTCAGTTTTCTTTATACTTTGTTATACTTTATACTTTCTTAAACTTTGTTAAATAACAAATTCAAACTTATCAAGGAGACTTTTTTTTTATGAAAGAGATTATTGCAAGGTGGGAGTGGAAGGGAGTGAGAGTACTGTGACCCTAAGATCCGCAAAAGTCTCGAGAGTTAGGCAAAGTCATAGAGAGTCCTAAACCGGTTGGGAAGAACTGAGTATGGGGAGGCAGGAGGAAAGGGTGACATGATCAGACAGTAAAGACATTTCACCCTGAGCCTGGTGCATTCTCAGTACCGGCCGTGTGCTGACCTGAGTGAGGGACAAGGTTCAGGCACTTAGGGGAAGGAGAGAAGTACAAAATCAGAAGTATTTTGTATCCATTGATCAGTGGGGACAAGTAGTTCAGTAACTACTTATGAGACAAAGAATGGAAATTTGAAAGGACTGTGTCTGACCTTGTCACAAGTAAACAAGTGGCGAATCCATGAGTCTTATCTATGTTATATGAAGAAGGGTGATATTTCGCAGTAAATCATTTTCCAGGACACAAAGATAGACAGGATTTCTCAACCTTCGCCATTCTCTAGGATCAGTTAAAATTCAACATTGTCATCCTTTATGACTCTTAGTGTTGACACTGCTTAGCAGTTAGGTGATGTGTTAAGGGTTAATACCTCTGCTCAAAAATATCAGTTAGAAAAGTTTACATTGCGTCTTTATCAGGGAGTCTTACAGTTTTCTTTATATATGTTGTCTACATTTCTAGTTAAGTTTCCTGTAGAAGTGTTATGTCTTTTGCTATTATTAAAGAAGCTTCAATATTTTAAAATATCTTCTATCTAGTTGTTGTCTCTCCTTATATGTATACACACACACACACACACACATGAAAACCATAAAAATAAAAGTAGATAGAAAAATTTAATCCCTGTTAAATCATCCTTTTATATTTAAAAATACCAATTAGGCACAGGCTCTGAATGCCTGCATTAGACAGTCATTCTACTAGCTTGTGGTTTGCTATTGCTTCCTAGACACTTCCTTTTAAATGCACACATTCTTGGAAAACTACTGAACTTAAAACTCTTGACTGTCTTTAATGTGATGCCAGAGGGAAAGAAGCAAAGATTTTCACAAGATCTCCTTGAAGCTGGGCACATTCATCTTATTCAGTTATTTGTTCATTCATGCAGCAATATTTAATGACCCTCTACCATGTTCCAGGTACTTTCCTACACTGCAGGGATTCAGCCGTGAAAAACAAAGCAACAAAAAACACCCTACCCTCTTGGAGCCTTCAGTGAGTGGGAGAGCTAGTCAAGTAAGTACAAATATATGAATGATATAATTCTTTTCATGATGAGAGTTATGAATATAATAAAATAGCACTAAATAAATAGATGACCATGGGCAAATGATTCCTATTTTGTGTAGTAAAGTCCAAGAGGCTCACTCAGAAGAGAAATTTCAACAGCCATCTGAAGACCTGAATAGTAGGAAAGAGGAAGTGATGCAGAGACACGAGGAAGAATTCCCGAACAAAGTGATGCCGAGCCCAAGCGCACATGCTCGCCACACTAGAAGCCGATAAATTGAGAAACAAGTTGTTGGGGCAAGGAATAGCGACTTAATTCAGAAAGCCAACAGACCAATAAGATGGTGGACTCGTGTTCCAAAGAACCATCTTGTCTGAGTTAGAATTCAAGCTCCTTTTATACTAGCGGGGCCGGGAGTAAAGCCAAACATTTCCTGGTTCTCAGCCTCCAGAGGAGGTGTTCATTTCATTCTTATGGCAGCCGTTCACTTGAAGGCCTGGTCGGGATGCTTCCTGTGTGCTAAAGACAGGTACTGTAGCTTAATGCTCCTTACCTGGGAGTCAGGGTTCCCAGAGAAGGGCCATTATGTATTAATATAATTTAAGCTTATAGACAACACCCCTTTAGTGATTAACTCGTAATAGAATACAAATGGGGTAGTACCAAAATAACCTACCAGTGAAATGCCAAGATACCTGCATTGACTACTAAAGATAATTCTACTAAAATCACTATTTAGTTTTTACTTACATAATTTTACAAGGAAAGGAAAAACCAGATGTTTCCTAACTCCAAAAGAATATGACAGCCTTTTATAAGGTTAAATGTAAGAAAACCAGTTACTATTATGATTCATAAGTAAGTGTAATCTTCTCTAACAATGAATATAATTTAATGAAAATAAGTATCACAGCCTCAATGTTAAGGTTTATTGTAATTAGGGTAGATGATTACCATAGAGAACTTCTTATAAACAAACCACAGAATTTTGTAATGATAAGATACAGCTTAAGTATGGAAGTGGTAAGAAAGTTTCTTCATCCCTTCAGGCCCTGTGTTTGTATATTCAAACTACCTAACTGGTGAATAGTCTTATCTTCTTTCTTACAGTTATTGTAAAAAAGAAGTTAAAATGACTTAGTACTCTGTGTCCTGAAAGCACCGTGCTAATAGCTCAGCTGTTCTGTCTTAAGCTTCCTTTTGTTGGAGCCTGTACCCTCTGAGCACATATTAATTTTAATCAAGACAGAAATAGATATTTTGAACCTATAATAATTTATCTTTGTATTTTGTTTTCATAATTAAGTTAAATCATACATGTAAAGCATTTAGAATAGCGCCTGACACACAGTAGGTATTTGGTTTCTTCTAGTCACTATGATAAATTGTGTTACCCTTCTTATGCAGCATCCATTGACTTTTGCTGGTTCCTATCCTGGATGTCATTTGGCTCTTTTTCTGCAAGTCCAAATCCTGCTTAAGTCCAACACAAATGCTGTGGCTTATAGGAAGCCCTTCCCCATTTTTATCCCAAAGCACGTTAGTAAACTTATATTACACATTTTCCTGCTTCTTTATATTACAGGTTTATGTCTTGTATTTTTTGCTGAACTGTAAGTAGTAGTGCTTTGAAGGGAGGATCTTTGTCTTACTTTAATTTTCTTCTAGATACCTGAGTGACTGTTGCATAGAGGAAGCTCAAGGAATATTGATTCATTATAATCAAGAGTAAAAAGATGTTAGTGGAGGGCAAGAGAAAACAGGATCAGCATGAGGAAAGCAAGGAAGAGCAAGAGAGAAGTTCAGTGATCACTTGGGAAAGGGAAATGACACTTGTAAAAAGAGAAACTTCCGTGACTTTAGGCATCGTCCTCTTTCCTTCCTTTCCTCCAAAACTGATTAACCTTCAGCTATGTTCCAGGTGTCGAGGAAGAATAGTAGCTATGGCTTATTGAGTGACAGCTTGTGTACAAAGCAATGTACAAAGATCCTCATGTTAACATCCCCAAAAGAGAATTATTAAGTCACAGTTGAGAGAGCTAAAGATGTGAGAAGTTTGAACATTTATCTAGGGTGATCCTGTCAGTAGGTGATAGAGCTGGGACTGAAACCCAGGTCTGCCTCACTTGCCCATGTTTTTCCACGTTAATAGATGCTTAAGTTCCAACTTGTCCCTCCCTGCTAGCAAAAATTATGCAGCTACTTATAAAAGAAAACTGAAAGTCAGTACAGGGAGCTCAGCCTGGTGCTCTGTGATGACCTAGATAGGTGGGATCAGGGGTGGGAGGAGTGGGAGTGAAGGGAGGTCAAGAGGGTGGGGGGGTTACATGTATGCATAAAGCTGTTTCACTTCATGGTGGGGGCACATGTATGCATAAAGCTGTTTCACTTCATGGTACAGCATAAACTAACACAACACTGTAAAGGAACCATACCCTAATAAATTTTGTTTTAATTTAAAAAAAGAATGGAAAAGAAATCACTGAGTTCATTTCAAAGCATCCCATGTATTTCTGTTAAGCCATTTACTGCTCCAAAATCCTCACTTTGCCAAATTCAGACAGCTTTGCACCGGGTTCCTTTTCTCTGGATTCTTCAACTGAAACAAATGATTTTGAAACTCTTTGACCCATAAAATGTTCCAAAAGGATTCTGAAACCCCTTGCTTCTTGCTGTTCTGTTAAAAGGAAGAGTCGCGTCCCTAAGTAGGAATCTGCTGGGAGCCTAGACTGCGTTTGTTTCTCTGTAACAGTCTATGATTTGACAAAGCGGATGTCGGGGCGCCGAGATGAACATCTTTGGGACTTGGGTGTGTTCAGAAAAACATATTTGCAGCAGACTGAGATTGTCTCCGTTGATGTCATTGGGCTGGGTCTGACCGTGGTCCGACACCTCTCACTGGCTCACTAGTCTGTTGGGTTTCCAACCCCTGAGTGCTTCAGGACAGTGAAACCCTGGTGGAAAAAAAGAGAAAGCTCCCTGGAGTTTCACTGTACAAAGAACAAAAGAGGAACATGAAAGACAGCCAGAAATCCATGTCTCCCCCAGAGAAGCCCAAAATGTGCTTCAACATTCAGAATGCATTACCTCAGTGTAATCTCCTCATGAAGCAAATATTGAGCTATGGGGAGAAAGCAAGGGATGGGCTGCAAGGAGAATGGGCAGCTCTTCTAGAAAGGGCCATGGTTATCCCTGTGAAGTAAGTGCTACATGGATGTTCTCACACAGCTGAAGGATATTTATATGTGACCAACAGGCCTTTCCCCCATGACGGACAAAGAACAACTAATGTGTCCCTGATTGCACTCTCACTGCTCCTTTTTGTAGCTGTTAAAACAGTATATGCCAACATCCCAGAAACATATCACAATGAATAAAGATGACTTGGGGTAAACACAAGCCTGCAAGTAAATCTGGCTCTGACATTAAGCTCATGGTACCTTGGACAGGCAAGCTAATCTCCCTGATCCTCAATTTCTGCTAGTGTAAAATGGTGAATATAATATCTAGCTTGAAGGATTAATATGAGAAGTGAAGAAAATACTGTAGTAAAATTTTCTGGCCCAGGACCTATGACATACCGGGTGTTTAATAGAACCTTTATATGGTCCTAAGCAATGATGAAGGAAAATTGTTAGTTGCTCAGTCATGTCCAACTCTTTGCAACCCCACGGACTATATAACCCACCAGGCTCCTCAGTCCATGGAATTCTCTGGGCAAGAATACTCGAGTGGGTAGTCATTACATTCTCCAAAGGATCTTTTCAACTGAGGGATTGAATTCAGGTCTCTCACATTGCAGGCTGATTTTTTTTAACCACCTGAGCCACCAGGGAAATCCAATCAGTGATGAAGTAAAACCAAATAGCTATTTTTTTAACTTTTCTATCTGACATCAAGTAACTGTCAACCAGCTTGAGAAATTGCCTACTTGATTGAAATGATCATATTCATCACTTGCTTTGGCATTCTGACCCAGCTGCTATGGTTTGAATGTTTGTGTTTACCTACCCATCCCCCAAATTTCTATGTTGAAATCTTAATACCCAACATGATGGTATTAGGAGGTGAGGGATTTGAAGGGGGATTTGAAAGGTGGTTAAGTCATGAGTGGAGACCTCATTAATGGGATTAGTGCTCTTATAAAAGAGACTCACAGAGCCCCCTTGACCCTTCCGCCATGTGAGGACACAGTGAGAGGTCTGAGACCAGGCAGACGATTCTCAGCCTGTCCTGCTGGCACCCTGATCTCAGACTTCCAGCCTCCAGAACAGTGAGAAATCAATTTCTGATGTCTATCAACCATCTATACCTAGCACTTTGCTATGCAGCCCAATTGAATTAAGACACTGACCTTTTATTTACTTTGTCTGCATTCTCTCTTAATGCTATTTTTTTTTTTTTAAAGAAAAGCTTAGTTTAAAAAATAAAAAAGTGGGCTTCCCTTGTGGCTCAGCTGGTAAAGAATCTGCCTGCAATGCAGGAAACCTGGGTTTGATCCCTGGGTTGGGAAGATCCCCTGGAGAAGGGAAAGGCTACCCACTCCTGTATTCTGGCCTGGAGAATTCCATGGAGTAGCAAAGAGTCGGACGTGATTGTAGTCTGGACATGAAAGTAATCGATCACACAACTTTCACTTAAGTAAAAATAAAAGAAATATTCTGTAGAATTCCTTCCAGTCATGTCCCCCTGCCTTCTAATATCCATAAGCATTGGCAGCATCCAGGAGGGAGCTTCAGGGCATCTTTAAGATATTGTGTTCTCTATCAACCTCATCTCCCAGGCCACCCCCTCATAGCCCTGTTATAACTCAACCAACTAGGATATAAGACTGTCTTACATCCTTGTATAGCTGAGCCCAGGAGGATTTGAAATATGTTGCTGCCATGCTAGTAGACCTTACAGAATTCTGTCCTGACTGGCAGACAAAACGGATGAAAAATGTCATAAAACTGGAGGTGACATATCACACAGGATACAAATACTTTGTCCATTATAGACTTCACATCCATGAGTCTAATGTCTTTGGAGGGCTGCTGTGGTAGGTGGAAAATGACCCCCAAAGTGCCCAGGTCCTAATCCTCTAGAACTTGTGAATATTTTATCTGATATGTGAACATACCTAATATGAAAACATTACAGGTTTGATTAAGAATCACGAGACAGGGAGATTATCCTGTATTATTCAGGTGGGTTCACTGTAAACACACGATCTTTAAAAGAGGGAGGCAGAGGGTCAGAAAGAGAGACTGAAATATACAATAATGGTGACTTCGAAGATGGAAGAAGAGGCCAAGAGCCAAGCAAAGTAGGAAGCTTCTAGAAACTGGGAAAGTCAAGGGAATGACTTTTCCCCTACAGCCTCCAGAATAAATGCAGGCCTGAGAATGCCTGGATTTTAGGCCAGTGAGACCCATTTCAGAATTTTGACCCCCAAAGCTGCAGGATAATAAATTGGTATAAGTTTAAGTCACTCACTTTATGAAAATTTGTTTTAGAACCAATAGGAAACAAACACAGCTACTAGGTTTTATGTTTCCAGCATAGAATGGATGCCTATATAGGCCATTGGAAATTCATTCATTACAAAATGAATGCCTATATAAGGGTGTCAAAGTTAGCACATAAAAAATAGAGTACACAGTTAAATTTAAATTTCAGATAAACAACATGTAATTTTTTAGTATAAGTATGTCCACTCAATAGTTGAGACATACTAAAGACATTCATTTTTATCTGAAATTTATTTACCTGAGCATCCTGTATTTTACTTTTTACCTTAGTCTTTAAGTTAACTACCCTCTAGAGAAGGAAGACTTTACTCTTTTCATCTTAACCCTACTTTTTCCAAGTTTTGAGATCTCAATTCACCTAGATTTGATTAAGCCAAAAAATTCTCATCTAGTTTCATCAAAATATTATAGGCTGGGACTGTGTGTTTTTTCCATAGTGTTATAAAGAAATTCCAATTATATTCACATGGAAAATTCTTGCTGCCTAACACCTGGAATCTAGACCTCAGCAGAAAAACACTCTTGTTTTGGTGTGAGGTGTCTGTTAAAGAGAGCCACTAGAATTAAATATGCTAGTGTGAAAGTAATGCTCAAAATTCTCCAAGCCAGGCGTCAACAGTACGTGAACCGTGAACTTCCAGATGGTCAAGCTGGATTTAGAAAAGGTAGAGGAACCAGGGATCAAATTGCCAATATCCATTGGATCACAGAAAAAGCAAGAGAGTTCTAGAAAAAGATCTACTACTGTTTTATTGACTATGCCAAAGCCTTTGACTGTGTGGATCACAACAAACTGTGGAAAACTCTTCAAGAGATGGGAATACCAGGCCACCTGACCTGCCTCTTGAGAAAGCTGTTAAGAAGCCAAGAAGCAACAGTTAGAACCGGACGTGGAACAACAGACTGGTTCCAAATCAGGAAAGGAGTACGTCAAGGCTGTATATTGTCACCCTGCCTATTTAACTTATATGCAGATTACATCATGTGAAATGCCAGGCTGGATGAAACACCAGCTGGAATCAGGATTGCTGGGAGAAATATCAATAACCACAGATATGCAGATGACACCACCCTTATGGCAGAAGAGCCTCTTGATGAAAGTGAAAGAGGAGAGTGAAAAAGCGGCTTAAAACCCAACATTCAAAAAACTAAGATCATGGTATCCAGTCCCATGACTTCATGGCAAATAGATGGGGAAACAATGGAAACAGTTACAGACTTTATTTTCTTGGGCTCAAAAAATCACTGCAGATGGTGACTGCAGCCATGAAATGAAAAGATGCTTGCTCCTTGGAAGAAAAGTTATGACCAAACTAAACAGCATATTAAAAAGCAGAGACATTACTTTGCTGACAAAGGCTCATCTAGTCAAAGCTATGGTTTTTCCAGTAGTCATGTATGAATGTAAGAGTTGGACTGTAAATAAAGCTGAGCACTGAAGAAATGATGCTTTTGAACTGTGGTATTGGAGAACACTCTTGAGAGTCCATTGGACTGCAAGATCAAACCAGTCAATCCTAAAGGAAATTAGTCCTGAATATTCATTGGAAGGACTGATGTTGAAGCTGAAGCTCCAGTACTTTGATTTGAAGAGCTGACTCATTGGAAAAGACCCTGGTGCTGGGAAAGATTAAAGGCAGGAGGAGAAGGGGATGGCAGAAGATGAGATGGTTGGATGGCATCACTGACTCAATGGACATGAATTTGAGCAAGCTCTGGGAGCTGGTGATGGACAGGGAAGCCTGGCATGCTGCATTCCATGGGGTCGCAAAGAGTCGGACATGACTGAGTGACTGAGCTGAAATGACTGAAGTGTGAACTGTGACAGAGAAGAATAATGCCCTCTCTTATGTTGTTATTCCATGCGATGTCTCCTCTAGAAGTCTCATGGAAACCTCAAACAGGTCCACAATTAAGCTCATCATCTCTGCTTCCCATCTCTCCCAGATCTACCTCCTTTTCTTTCTCTTTTGAGGGAATGACATCACCATCCACCCATTTACCCAAGGTATTCTGGAGCCTTCCCCATTTTTCTATCTCATCAGCGCATCTTGGTCATGCTATGTATTTTTTTATTTTAATTTTTGGCTATGCTGGGTCTTCATGGCTGCGTGCAGGCTTTCTAGTTGCATGAACTGGGGCTACTGTCTAGTTTTCTGGGTGTAGGCTTCTGGTTGTAGTGGCTTCTCTTGTCATGGAGAATGGGCTCTAGGGCACACAGGCTTCAGTAGTTGCCACACATGGGCTTAGTTGCTCCACAGCATGTGGGATCTTCCTGGCCCAGGGATTAAACTGGTGTCTGCTGCATTGCAAAGAGCCGGGGGCGGCGGGGGGGGGGGGTGTTCTTAACCATTGATTGGACTACTGGGCAAGTTCTATGTTCTTAATATTTCTCAAATACGTACCTTCCATTCCACCCCCACCACCACTGCCATGTGTTAGGCTCTTGCTTATCGTTTTCTAACTGGGGTTTTTGCTTCCAGTCTTCCTCTGGGGTGAGGCTGAGTTCTGTTGAGTTACCTTTCTGAAACAGATCTGATCATTTCACTCTGGTGATGTAAAGCTTGAAGTGGCTCCCTGGTGTCTTCACTATAAATTCCAGATCCTAAACATGGGACAAAGATATTTCTTATCCCAACTCTTGTCCTATTTCTATCTTCCTGCACCATTGCATTCACATCACAGGTTTTGGGTAAACAGAACTGCTTCACTAAACACACTGCCTTCATCACATCTCCATTATTTTGCATTTTCTATTACTACTACAGATAGTGTCCTTGCTTCACTTATTTATTTAGGTAACTGCTATTCATACTCAAAATACAACTCAGGTTTTATCTCTTTCCTAGTAGCCTTCCTTGATCCCCCTCTGAAATCTGTTTAAATCTTCTTCACTCAAGAATCTAAGATTTATTCTTTCAAAAAAAAAAAATTTATTGGCTGTGCCAGGTCTTAGTTGCAGCATGCAGGGTCTTTGATTTTGGTTGGGACATGCAGAATCTTTGGTTGCAGCATATGAACATGAGTATGTGGGATCTTGTTCTCTATGCCAGCCTTCCTGAATTCAGAGCAGAGAGTCTTAGCCACTGGACCACCAGACAAGTCCCTTAGATTTCTTCTAAATCACCTCTGGTATCAGTAGTCAGGCATCTAATCAGAGCATTACTACTTCCATGGTTTGTGTTCATGACCCTTCCTTCAATGGGATATTTAGAGTTGACATTATATATTTGAAGTTTATCAAAGAACACAATTTCATCTGCATTTCCTACTGACTAAATTTCTAATTTTCCCTTTTTCAATAAATTAAATATCACGGGAATTTAAAAGCTTCTATTGAAACTTAGTTGGAAGATTTTGACAAAGATGAGCACCTGAATGATAGTTCTTCATTATACATCAGTCGATCACACAAAATCGTCCCAATTTTATATATCTATAATCTATTCTAGAATATTTAGTAGTTCCTACTTTCAATAATTAACTATTTTGGCTTGAGTGGGCAACCTTCTAGATATACAATATTTTCTCATATTAATATTTCATCATAGTAAATAGAAACCAGAGACTTTAACTTCATAAAATGTAAAACACTGAATGGTAATATTTTTTGTATTATTGATGAAGTTGAGTATATAGAATAAATTTGAAACTTGTCAGAACATTCTAGATATAACAGTGGAACTGTGTTTTAAAATAACAGCATTTTTTAATGTCTAATGGAAACGACACACATTTGAGTATTTAACTTCACATTTTTTCTAAGTAGGAATATTTCCCAGTATTATTTAATATTAAAAACTTCTGAATTAAAAAAGATTTATTTTTTGTGGATGATTAGCCTGTCCCTGGCTATAAGTCAAACTGTGACTCTCAAAGATATAAAACCACAAGATGGATTTCAGCAATTAGCCTGTTAGTACTAGTATTAAATATTACATTAAAAAGAAGAGGTAGATTTCCATAAAAATTTTGACATGTTTTAAAAATTAATTTATTTCAATTGGAGGCTAATTACAATGTTGTGGTGGTTTTTGCCATGCATTGACATACATCAGCCATGGGTGTACATGTGTCCCCATCCTGAAACCCCCTCCCACCTCCCTTCCCATTTCATCCCTCTGGGTTGTCCCAGTGCACTGGCTTTGAGTACCCTGTCTCATGTGTCAAACATGGACTGGTCATCTATTTCACATCTGGTATATACATGCTTCAGTGCTATTCTCTCAAACCATCCCACCCTTGCCTTCTCCCACAGAGTCCAAAATCTGTTATTTATATCTGTGTCTCTTTTGCTGTCTCACATACAGTGTCGTCATTACCGTCTTTCTAAATTCCATATATATGTGTCAATATACAGTATTGGTGTTTTTCTTTGTGACTTACTTCTCTCTGTATAATAGGCTCCAGTTCCATCCACCTCATTAGAACTGATTCAAATGTGTTCTTTTTAATAGCTGAGTAATATTCCATTGTATATATGTACCACAACTTTCTTATCCATTTGTCTGCTGATGGACATCTAGGTTGCTTGCATTTCCTAACTGTTGTAAACAGTGCTGTGATGAACTTTGGGGTACATGTGTCTCTTTCAATTCTGGTTTCCTGGGTGTGTATGCCCAGCAGTGGGATTGCTGGGTTGTACGGCAGTTCTAGTTCCAGTTTTTTATATTGGACAGTTCAGTTTAGTCACTCAGGTGTGTCTGACTCTTTGCAACCCCATGGACTCAGCATGCCAGGCCTCCCTGTCCATCACCAAATCTCAGAGTTTGCTTAAAATCATGTCCATCATGTCAGTGATGCCACTCAACCATCTCATCCTCTGCCACCCCTTTCTCCTCCTGCCTTCATTCTTTCCCAGCATCAGGGTCTTTTCCAATGAGTCAGTTCTTACAGGTGGCCACAGTATTGGGCCTTCAGCTTCAGCATTGGAAGCTTCAGTCCTTCCAGTGAATATTCAGGACTGATTTCCTTTAGGATGAACTCGCTGGATCTCCTTGCTGTCCAAGGGACTCTCAAGAGTCTTCTCCAATACCAAAGTTCAAAAGCATCAATTCTTTGGCACTCAGCTTTCTTTATAGTCCAACTCTCACATCCATACATGACTACTGGAGAAACCATAAATTTGACTAGATGAACCTTTTTTTGGCAAAGTAATGTCTCTGCTTTTTAATATGTTGTCCAGGTTTGTCACAGCTTTTCTTCCAAAGAGCAAGCATCTTTTAATTTCATGGCTGTGGTCAGAATCTGCAGTGATTTTGGAACCCCCAAAAATAAAGTCTGTCACTGTTTCCATTGTTTCTCCATCTATTTGCCATGAAGTGATGGGACCAGATGCCATGATCTTAGTTTTCTGCATGTTGAGTTTTAAGCCAGCTTTTTCACTCTCCTCTTTTACTTTCATCAAGAGGCTCTTTAGTTCTTCGCTTTCTCCCATAAGGGTGGTGTCATCTGCATATCTGAGGTTATTAGTATTTCTCCGAGCAATCTTGATTCCAGCTTGTGCTTCATCCAGCCCAGAATTTTACGTGATGTACTCTGCATATAAGTTAAATAGGCAGGGTGACAATATACAGCCTTGACGTACTCCTTTCCCGATTTGGAACCAGTCTATTGTTCCATATCCAGTTCTAACTATTGCTTCTTGATCTGCATACACATTTCACAGAATGCAGGTAAGGAGTTCTGGTATTCCCATCTCTTGAAGAATTTTCCACAGTTTTGGACAAAAACACATTATTCAGAAAAATGCAATTATCATGATCAAAACTTTTACTTATTTTGCTCTTCTTTCTATACCTCAATTATACTTTTCCCCAGTTGGAGCTGTTAAATTATTCAATAATTATGTATAATAAATTTAGAATCTTAAAACTATCCAGTATTTATTCTTTAAAAATTATGTTTAAGCAGTTATATAGATTAAAATAAAATTATATAGTCCAAAAAGTATTGCATCACAGGTTATTTTTCTCATTTCAAGTAAAAATAAGGATTAAAGTTAAAATTCAAACCAGATTAAACTACCAATATAAATAATTTAACCAAGATTAGAATGCAATAAATGATATTTGATAAAAAGCTGTTTGTACATGCACAACTACATCACATATTATTCACTGCCTAATTCCTATAAAGTTGTATTGATACCAATAATAAGATGCTTTTATATTTTAGAAACATTAAAAAAATTTTTTAAAGATATGTGTTATAGACTCAAGGAGTATTATAGATTCAAGGAATACAGATTTATTTGTATTTCTCTATCTCCCATAAAACTGTGTTTTCCTACAGTACACATTCTGGGTCTTTTTCTTCATTACTGCAACCATTTGATGAATATTTGAAAAATGAGCAAATGGATGAATAAATGACAATGTTCAGGTAATTCATAACATCTTAATCTCTGCTATGCCCAGTACTTTCCATTGACGCAATTTTCTATACAGACTGTCTTGTGACCTGCTGACTGGTAGAGTTAGTGATAGGTGCTAATACTCAAAGTTCAGTAAGCCATGAGAGGACAGAAGAGGAGACACAGCCCAATAATGAGTGGCCAGAAGTACTGATGACCCTATGAGACCCTTTCTTACAGTGCATTCAGAGAAAGCAGCAGGGATAATAGTAGCTCAGCTGGTAAAGAATCGGCCTGCAATGCAGGAGTGCTTTGGACTTAGTCGCTCAGTCATGTACGACCCCATGGACTGTAGCCCACCAGGCTGTCCATGGAGATGCTCCAGGCAAGAATACCGGAGTGAGCTGCTCTGCCCTCCTCCATGGGAATCTTCCCAACCCAGGGATCAGACCCAGGTCTCCTACATTGCAGGTGGACTCTTTACCAGCTGAGCTACATGGGAAGCTGCTCCGGTTCAATTCCTGGGCTGGGAAGATACCCTGGAGGAGGGATAGGCCACCCACTCCAGTGTTCTTGGGCTCCCCTGGGGGCTCAGACAGTAAAGAATCTTCCTGCAGTGCAGGAGACCTGGGTTCAATCCCTGGGTTGGGAAGATCCCCTGGAGGAGGGCATGGCAACCCACACCAGTATTCTGGCCTGGAGAATCCCCTTGGACAGAGGAGCCTGGCAGGCTACAAACAGTCCATGGCATTATAAAGAGAGGACAGGACTGACTAAACGCAGCTTAGCAATCAGGGGTACAGAAGATGGCAGGGTCAGTACACAGGCCATTTTATCCTCAATAGTGTTGGACTACCAGTTCTTTGTGAGCCCTGCTGTATATTCCCTCTTGTCACAGAGACACCAAAACTTTGTGCTGTTTCTGAGAGAGTTTCCAGTCTTCCTTACTTGAACTTCTATCTTTAAGAAGTAAACATAATTTCAACTTCATTTGCTTCATTTTTGTGTGGTGGATTAGATTATCCATAAGCATATGTTCACTTTCTCTCCTCATTTCCATGAGAGGTGCATGCTTCTTTACTCCATGGATATTGGGATTGGTCATAGGACTTGCTTTGACCAATGAAACATGAGAGGAGAAACTACGGGCCAGGTTTGAACCCAAATGTTAAGAAGAAGGGTATGTTTTTCTCACTCCTTTTGTGTTTCTGCCTTTCTCCATGAGAAGAACATGCTGCTGGTCCAAGAACGATGAGGGGCACATTCAACAGACTTGTATCCAACCCACGGAATAGAACCAAGCCCTGTCTAGGTCAGATAAAGCCAGCCCACTCGCCCATAGAGAAACGTAATAGAGAAAAGCTCTTTCTGTTAAGCCACTGACATTTTGTGGTGGTTTGTTGTGAAGCAATAGTTAAAAACGTCCTCTGAATCAGACTTGTCTTTTTTTTCCTTGAATAGAGAAAATGTCAAACTGAGTCATTATTGATGTCATCTTCACAAAAATCTCAGGGGTCTTACATAAGGTACAGAGCATTAACCCACATAAGTCACTGATAATAACATTGTCTATGAAAGCATGGTCCCCAAAGGTGGGTGACTTCCCTGCGCCAATGCCGTCTTTATGCATTATTATCTTTATCAGGGCTTTAACCCTGATTCCTGGGGCCAACCTCCTTAGATAGGGTAGAGATTGACTAGCTATCCTCCTTTACCTCCTGGAAACACATACCAGTTATTTTCCTCTAGATTTTGTTAAAACTCCATGTACCCATATGACCAAATTCCAGCCAAGTGAAAGTGATATACCAGGCAGACTTCACTGTACTTTGCTTTATTGCACCTCACAGATACTGCATTTTTATATGTGACTGCCTTGGTAGCTTCCATATTCTTTTCCTTTTCTGGCTGGATGGGAATAAATATAGTCCTCAAGGCAATCTTGGAAATCAAATGGTAAAAATGTTGAAGTCATAACATGGAAGAAACCCAAGTACACTGATCACCCCTTCAAGAAGAGGTGTTTGACCAGTAGGGTAACCAACTTGTTCTAGTTTGCCCAGAACATTCCCAGTTTTAACCATGACAATCTCACATCTCTGGATCCCCCTCCACCCTAGGCAAACCAGAACGTTGGTCACTTTACTGACCAACAGCCTCTCCATCGGTGTGTTACATAAGCTAGGGACAAGCTTTTATTATGATAAGCCACTGAAATGTGGGGAATTATTTGTTTCAGCAGCTAGTGTTACTGAGACCAATATTTCAACATGTGAGATAGTGTTTAATATTTTAGCAGTTTGGAAGAAAGTCAGGACAGAGATGTAAAATCCTTATAACTGCTTAGCATGTTTGAAATTTTGACCAACTTTTAGTTGATTTTTATTAAATCGTCGTTCTGATATTGTATGTACACTGGATGATTCTTAAGTTATAGTCATAACTAATAATTTGAATTTATTGGCAGAACGAACATTCTATTTTTACAGAAAATGAATCAAATCCATACTTTTGAACCTCAGTCTGGTTTCTACTCTGTTTTCCCAGTGATGATATGTTACTATTCAGTTAACTTATCCTTCCCTTCTCCCTTTATATGCCTAAATATATACACGGCCACATACATACATATGACTGTAGGCATATGATATCTGGAGTGTCTATTCACACTGGCTTCTCTCTATTTCCAAAATGCAAATGCTTAAGCCTACTTCCTGCAATGCTGGAGACCTCGGTTTGATTCCTGGGTCAGGATGATCCCCTGGAGAAGGGATAGGCTACTCATTCCAGTATTCTTCCAGTGAGCTTCCTTAGTGGCTCAGATAGTAAAGAATCCACTTGCAATTCAGGAGACCTGGGTCTGATACCTGGGTTGGGAAGATCCCCTGGAGGAGGACACGACAACCCTCTCCAGTGTTCTTGCCTGGAGAATCCCCATGAACAGAGGGGCCTGGCAGGCTACAGTCCAGAGGGCTGCAAAGAGTCAGACACGACTGAGTGACTGAGCACACACCTCTGGCAATAGCAGATTGTCGACAAATCAAGATGATCATCCTCCAGGCTCCCCCTTCCAGAGATTCCCCTCACGCTTAAAAGAGTCTGGAGAAAGAGAGACCAGTTCACCTGAGACCTCTATTGATGTACACAATTATGTTGAGAGTCACTGATTCTAATGATAAATCAGCCTTGGCGAATCATGCCTTGATGTTTATAAAGTAATGCAAAGCCCCAACTCTGATAAAAGCCATAGCCAGCAGGCAGCTACATAGTTCCACACAGAAGCCAATCTCTTTGTGGTCGTCTATCCATCCCCCAGGGTTATGCTTAGTGGAAGAGCCCCTAGACAGGATGCCCAGGTTCCTAATGAAGGAAGCTCTTTTAATTTCTGGTTTCTCTACCGGTGTGAAGTTGTAAAAACTTGGCCTGTGATAGAACAAAGCTGCATGACAGTAGAAGAGTCACTTTGGTGGAAAACACCAGGCAATTGAGAATGAATCTTAGCATGGAAGATGCTGGTAAGAAAAGTATTCTCTCTACCAACATGGCTATTCATACATGTTGGGTCTAAAGCCTAGGGTCAAAATAGAATCCTCGGCTAGAGCTGATCTTGTGGGCACCATGATAGGACCCTTTCCCAACAATGCTTTGGGGAAAGACTATCTCTAGCTCCATGGACCCTGTCTCCATATTGTATCTGAATACTAGCACTTGATGTAACCTCTGTCAATAAGTTCACTTAGTTCACCTACACAACCTACTTTCTTGAACCTGAACAAGTCACCCCAAGAGACCTGGTCAGAATGTTTTCTCTCAGAGTTGAACCTCAATTTTTCCCCCTAGAACTAAGAGGGTAATCCTCAACTATACTCCAAGGTGGCTTCTTTCTGGCCCTAGTTTAGTGGTGAAGACCTCTCTGGAACCTACTACATGCCACCACACTTGGTAGTGGTTTTAGTTGCTAAGTCATGTCCAACTCTTGTGACTCCATGGACAGTAGCCTGCCAGGCTCCTCTGTCGTTGGGATTCTCCAGGCAAGAATACTGGAGTGGGTTGCTATTTCCTTCTCCAGGGGATCTTCCTGACCCAGGAACTGAACCCAGGTCTCCTGCATTGCAGGCAGATAGTTTATCAACTGAGCTAAGAGGAAAGCCACTACACTTAGAGAAATAGAAACATATACACAGATCTGTGTGGGCTGAAAGTGTATGGTCAGTATATAGATAATCCATGGTGATTACTGGGAAGGGCATGGTGATTATTGTATGAAGTATCTCAATATTTCATGCAAATGAATTAAAGAAAAGAAAATTCGAGAGTTAAACTGCTCCATTGGGTCAAGACAGCCACCTACTTTTGAAAAGGATTGAAAGCACAGCAGGGCTGAGTAACTCCAAGTGGAGGAGCAGAGTTGGTGATGTCCAGGAAGAAGCAGGGCAAGAAGATTTCAGGAGGAGAGGGGTGTGTGACTCACTGCGGAGGCATCACACATCTGATCCCTGACACCATCTCACCCTTGGGCTAAGGAAACCATTCCCAATTAGAGATACACAAGCAACTCCCAGGGGAGCCTCAGTGAAATGACTTCCAAGGTCACAAGTACACACAAGTGCAGCATACGAGTTGGCTATGGCCAACAGAAAGCAAGGCCCTCAGCAAATGGACCCTGGTGATCTGTACATGACCTTGAGATTTCCCAAGAAAGGCAGACAGAAGAAAAGGTAGAAACAGACTATTTTCAACTAAGGTGCACAAAATAATGTGTAAATTTTGATAGAAATATTCTTTAGTTATTTGAGTAACTATAGGTAAAAGCTGAGTAAAGGTAATGAATTAAAAGATTGAGCACCAGAAATACACAGCCTGGGTTATCTCCAGTGTGGTGCTGGACAGGGTATTTTAGTTCCACGAGTCTCAATTCCTTCATCTGTAAAATGGGAATAATAATAGTTCCCAATCAGCTATCACTATCATCATCATCTATGTGTAATGATGTCTATTTCCCAGGTTTCTAAGTCAGGAAGTCCACATAGTTTAAGAAGAAACAATATAAACTGATTAATATCTGGAAGACAGTTCATACATTCAGACATCTTTAGAATGGGACAATACAATCACAGCCTAATGAAGATGTGGACCCTTAGTTAGCAGCTACAGCATAATATTCATTCCCATTGAAAGGCAAGGGTGAGTAAATATGTGTAATAGATCTGAAGAAAATGAGTGAGTTGCCACACATCTGGAGAAGATGAAAAGTAAGTAGGCAAGAAGCAGAAAATACACACACTTCCCTTATGGCTCAGATGATAAGGAATCTGCCTGCAATGCAGGAGACCCAGGTTGGGAAGACCCCCTGGGGAAGGAAATGGCAACCCACTCCAGTATTCTTGCCTGAAGAATTCAGTGGACAGAGGAGCCTGGCAAGCTACAGTCCATGGCATTGCAAAGAGTTGGACATGATTGAGCAACTAACGCTTTCATTTTCTTTCAAGAAATTAGAGTATGACTCCTTTCTTGAGGTTTTCATGTACTATTTTTTTCAGAAAATAAATTAGACAATAAAAAAAGAAGGAAAACCAGGCTCTTGATTACACTGTGACTTTCCTCTTTTAATTTTGAAGCCTGAATACCTGATTTCTAATACTTGTTCTCTCTAGATCCCCTTCCAGGGTCCTATTTTCATAAGAACTACTTTGTTGTGGACTGATTGCAAATAAAAGGCTAGTTAGTAACTCTACTCCTTCCTTGTGCAATGTATGCATTTAAATAGGGGATTCTCTTAAAGGAATAAAGCTCTGTTATGACCCAGGGACTTTCCACAGAACCCCTCACTTACACCACAAAAACTTAACATTCAAAAAACTAAGATCATGGCATCTAGTCCCATCACTTCATGGCAAATAGATGGGGAGACAATGGAAACAGTGACAGACTTTATTTTCTTGGGCTCCAAAATCACTTCAGATGGTGACTGCAGCCATGAAATTAAAAGATGATTGCTCCTTGGAAAAAAAGCTGTGACCAACCAAGACAGCATATTGAAAAGCAGAGATATTACATTGCCTACAAAGGTCCATCTAGTCAAAGTTATGGTTTTTCCAGTAGTCATGTATGGATGTGAGAGTTGGACCATAAAGAATGCTGAGCACTGAAAAATTGATGCTTTCGAATTGTGGTGTTGGAGAAGACTCTTGAGAGTCCGTTGAACTGCAAGGAGATCAAACCAGTCAATCCTACAGGAAATTAGTCCTGAATATTCATTGGAAGGACTGATGCTGAAACTGAAGGACCAATACTTTGGTCACCTGACTCATTGGAAAAGACACTGATGCTGGGAAAGATTGAAGGCAGGAGGATAAGGGGACTCAAGAAGATGAGATGGTTGGGTGGCATCACTGACTCGATGAACATAAGTTTGAGCAAGCTCTGGGAGCTGGTGATGAACAGGGTAGGCCTGGCATGCTGCAGTCCATGGGGTCGCAAAGATTTGGACACAACTGAGCAACTCAACTGAACTGTGGAAGTCTCACTGTTTGGCAAAAATCTTCACAGGGTACAAACTCATGGGTAATTTAAAAATTATCTTCCTCATCAGTCATCAAGTACAAAATGTTCCTCAACATGCTGAAAACTGCTTGATGATGCTAGAGATTAGGGAGGGAAGGAAGGAGCTTGGATTTTCACAAAATAAGCCACTAAAATTCAAGTCTTTAAATGAAGAAACCATATATGAATAAAGGAAGCCTTCTTAATCGAAATCCCTGTTTCAAATATTCAATATAATCTTGGCTTTATACAGACCCAGAGAATGATCTTTCCCTTTACTTGCAGTTCACCTCCATGAATAGGTGGCTACATGTTTTTTTCATCATCCTTTAAGAAGCTAATTGTATCAATATATACCTCTGAGATGTTGCTCAAAAAGAAAATATCCTTTAAGTGTAAGGCTAAAGACACTAATAGTTTTCACCACTATCACCAACCCAGCCACTGATTCATTTAATATAGTTAAGGCTTCAATTATCCCATAAGAGCCAAAGAACATTTGCTTTCTCCGAGATGGCCTCTTCTGTGACCTCAAGAGATCCACTGGGCCCCCAAGGAACATGTTTTCTCTCCTGCTCAAATATTTCACCACATGTTTTTGTTATGATTGGCTAAGTATGTGGTGACTACTATTTAATTAGGGCAAGATTTAAACTCCTAAAAGAAGATGTGGTTCATGTTTTTAAGATCAGACCATCCTGAGACTGTCCTCCAAAATAAAAACCAGTGAAGCCATAATTCTTCTTGTGAAACAGATTTTCAGTCATATAAGGAGGAAATAATTTTAATACTCTAGTGATATATAGGCACAGATAAAAATTTCAAAACCTCAGAACATCTGTTTTCTAAAATAAAGAAAAATGCATCTTTCTCTATTATATGTCTATGTGGTTCCAGATGACAATATTTCATCATGGCTATATTTAGCTGTGACTACTAATTCAGGACATTTGATTAAAATATGTCAAATTAAATTATTCACCATAATTTTCAGCTTAATGTGAATTCCCTCCAGGAACATGTTTATAATTGTCTACATTTGTTTCATTTTCTCAGAAATTCTTGCTTTTCTTTGCGCATTCTTTTTTATGCTATTTTACTTTATAATTCTATTTTATACTGCTTCATAAGTGATGGAGGCATATTTTATGCTCTCTTTTGAGTTATATGCAGTAGAATTATGACAATCATATCTTCTCCAGGGGCAATGCTCTTCAAAATTGACACCAGTAAAAGTATTTTTCAATGCCATAAAGGAATAACAGAAATCATTATTATATAATATATAAAATTACAGTATATATTCATAGTACCCATTGTTGTTATTCAGTCACTAAGTCATGTCCAGTTTTTTGTGACCCCATGGACTGCAGCATGCCCAGCTCCTCAGTCCACCACTGTCTCCCAGTTTGCTCAAAGTCACGTCCTTTGAGTTGGTGATGTCATCCAAACATTTCATCCTCTGTTGTCCCCTTCTTTTGCCTTTGGTCTTTCCCAGCATTAGGATCTTTTCCAATGAGTTGGCCCTTTGCATCAGGTGGGCAAAATATTGGAGCTTTGGCTTCAGCGTCAGTCCTTCCAATGAATATTCAGGGTTGATTTACTTTAGAATTAACTGGTTTGATCTCCTTGCAGTCCAAGGGACTCTCGAGAGTCTTCTCCAACACCACAGTTCAAAAGCATCAATTCCTCAGCGCTCAGCTTTCTTTATGGTCCAACTCTTCCATCCATACTGGAAAATCCATAGCCTTGATCATATGAACCTTTATCGGTAAAATGATGTCTCTGCTTTTTAATATGGGTTAAAATTAACCTACATTAATTTTACGTGTCTGGGTTTGTCCTAGCTTTCCTTCCAAGGAGCAAGCGTCTTTTCATTTCATGGCTGCAGTCACCATCTGCAGTGATTTTTTTGAGCCCAAGAAAATAAAATCTGTCATTGCTTCCACATTTTCCCTTTTTATATGCCATGAAGTGCTTTCTCTGAGGTAGGTACTAGTCTAAGTACTTAACATTTATTAACTTATTTAATCCTCAAAACATCCCCATGAACAAAGGTCCAACAGCAGTTTCTGACTTATGATGGTTTAACTTACAATTTTTCAACTTTATGATGATGTGAAAACAATATGCATTTAGTGGATATCATATGAATAATGATCTCCACTTTACAGATGAGGGATTTGAAGCAAAGAGTTTAATGACCTGTCCTAAGTCATCAGCTAATGACCAGCTGATAGACCCAATTTTCAAGTACCCAAAAGCCTCACACTGAGAGATCCATTTTCTTAATCACTAAGCCAGGTTGCCTCATTGAACTGAGATCACTTTACACCATTGCCACAAACATATATCAAATACACAAAAATGTTCTTGCCATCCCCTTGTTGACAAAGGTCTGATAACCTCCCCACTGATCCAGCTGTCCATGTATTATACATTTCCACACTCAACTCATTATATGCTTGTGTAACTCTCCACATAAGAACCATAAATTCTACACAGACAAAAATCATGATTTATTGCTGAAAATTTTTGGTTTGAAAATTTTTTTGCCTCAGTCTCTAATAACACACTTCCTTAACTCAACAGAACTTGTTAAATGCACGTACAGTGAAATAAAAAAAAGGACTGCACAGCGGACCAGGTGTCTGTTGCTAGCTGAGTCCTACAGAAAGGTGAGCAGCTCAATGTAAACAGTCCTAAGAGTATAAAAAAGCTCAGTTAAGTTTCATGGAAAAGCAAACATATTTATCCCCAAAGGCCAAAGGGATCATTTGGTTGGAAAAAAATTGTTAAGAAAATGCAATAATGATATAAGACTGGACACCTCAATACACTCAAGATCATTTGCTCCTACACAACAAACACTGGAAAGAAAGTTTAGAAATTAAATTAACAGATGAAGAAACTTACCCATACAGGTAAAGGGACATGTCTAGTTTCACCAAACTGGCTGGAGGTAAAACTAGGTCAAGAATCAAATCCCCCCAATCTCCCTCCAGGGTTCTGTCTATATTCTATCACACATCTACTTTTTAGTCTGCTCTGTCTTAACTGAAACTGCTCAGTTTCAACTCCTGGTTTCCTGCTTAACTCAGACTAAATAAAATTTCACTGTGTCAAGGATCTACTGCCACCCCAGATCATCTACTTAAATTGGAATCTGGGGTGGAATCAAGGCATCGGTGTTTTTTCTTGTTTTTTGTTTTTTTACAGTAAAAAAACTTCTCATGCATATTCAGAAGTAAAGTTTAATAGCCAAGAATCATCCTGTTTCATCAACTATCAACTCATCAATGATCAATCTTGCATCATTATAGCTTCTTCCTCCAGATGATTGTCAGTGAATTCCATATGTCATGTTATTTCATCTAAAAACATTTTGATGTGTGTGCATGCTCAATTGATTCAGTCAAGTCCAACTCTTTGCAACCTTATAGACTGTAGCCCGCCAGGCTCCTCTGTCCATGGGATTCTCCAGGCAAGGATACTGGAGTGGGTTGCTATGCCCTCCTCCAGGGGATATTCCCAACCCAGGGGTTGAACCCTGGTCTCCCAGGGCTCCTGCATTGCTGGCAAATTCTTCACCATCTGAACCACCAGGGAAGCCCCAATACTTTGATATGTGTATCTAAAAAATAAGGACTCTTTAGAAACAACCACAATAGCATTATCACACCTTAAAAATTAATTCCAACTCCTTCATAATGACAAGTATCCAGACAGTATTATCTAATTATTATTATTTCAGTGATGTTTTCAACAGGATCTGGAGATTTATACCTTGCATTCAGAGTATACTTTCTTAGACACTCCTAGCTTATGGGCTCTCCCTCCATCCTCTCGCCTTTTAATTTTTTTGAAGAAATCAGGTTGTTTTCTGTAGAGTGTTCCATAGCCTGTATTTTGCTAATTATATACCTGTACTATAATACCCTTTAATGTGTTTCTCTGCTCCCTGTGTTTCCAATTGATCAGGAATTAGGTAAATAAATTTATTTGGCTTCAATTTTGATTCTTTTCAAGAATACTTCATAGGCAGAGGTGCACATATAATGTTTGGTTGTGCCTTTATGTGATGCTGGCTGCTAACAATCATTGCCTAGATCCACTCATTTCACTTGGGTTGCAAAATGGGAAACGCTAATTTTACTGTTCCTTCCATGATCATTAGCTGGAATATTCTTATGAAGAGGAACTTGCCCTCATTGACTTTTAGTTATTTTGAGGAATATTTCATATAGGAAAAATAAGAAAATACTTCCATCTTTTTAAATTTACCACTTTCAAAATAAAGAGTTATTTTACTAACAACTTCCAAATGTGACCATTAAGAGTTTTTGTTTTAATCTTTTGGTAGCGTTATTAATTTGTGGATGGAAATATCCTTGATGTGCATTAATTGCTGCTAGTATCCTACCGGTAAGACCTTTAGGTTAGTTTACATTTCTTTTTACTATGACCCCAGCAGTATTTGGTACAGTACTATCTTGCTTTCCAGAATAACAAGACATTCCAGTCTCACAGCCACATGTTTATCAATGAAACTAGAATACACCCTCACATCATACACAAACACATATTCAAAATGGATTAACGAATTAAATATAAGACATGATACCATGAAATTCCTAGAAGAAAACATAGGCAAAACATTCTCTGACATAAATCGTACTAATGTTTTCTTAGGTCGGTCTCCCAAGGCAATAGAAATAAAAGCAAAAAGAAACAAATGGGACTTTATCAAACTTACAAGCTTTTGCACAGCAAAGGAAACCATAAACAAATGAAAAGACAACCTATTGAAAAGGAGGAAATATTTGCAAATCATGCAACTGATGAGGGCATAATCTCCAAAATAGACAACCAATTCATACAAACTTAACAATGAAAAAATAAACAACCCAATAGAAAAGCAAGCAGAAGACATAAATAGACATTCTTCCAAAGCATACAGATACTCAAAAGGCACATGAAAAGATGCTCCACATCACTAATTATTAATTTTAGAGAAATGCAAATCAAAACCACAATTAGGCACCACCTCATACCTGTCAGGATGGCCATCATTAAGAAGTCTATAAATAATAAATGTTGAAGAGAGTGTGGAGAAAAAGGAATCTTCCTACATTGTTGGTGGGAAAGTAAATTGGTGCAGCCACTATGGAAGACAGTATGGAGTGGTACATATATAGTTTTCTTTCTCTTTCAGCTTACTTCACTTAGTGTGATCATCTCTAGGTCCATCCATGTTGCTGCATAGCACTCTTGTTCTTTTTTTATGATTGAGAGGTATTCCATTGTATATATGTACCACATCTTCTTTATCCATTCATCTACCCATGGATATTTAGGTCATTTGCATGTCTTGCCTATTGTGAATAGTGTTGCTATGGACATAGGAGTGCATGTATCTTTTTGAATTAAACTTTTGTCCAGCTATATGCCCAGGAGTGGGATTGTTGGATAGTTTCCTGAGATGGATGAAACTGGAGCCCATTATACAGAGTGAAGTAAGCCAGAAAGATAAAGACCATTACATTATTCTAACGCATATATATGGAATTTAGAAAGATGGTAACAATAACCCTATATGCAAAACAGAAAAAGAGACACAGATTACAGAACAGAATTTTGGACTCTGTGGGAGAAGGCGAGGGTGGGATGTTTCAGGAGAACAGCATCGAAACATGTATATTATCTAGGGTGAAACAGATCACCAGCCCAGGTTGGATGCATGAGACAAGTGCTCGGGCCTGGTGCACTGGGAAGACCCAGAGGGATCGGGTGGAGAGGGAGGTGGGAGGGGGGACCGGGATGGGGAATACATGTAACTCCATGGCTAATTCATTTCAATGTATGACAAAAACTACTGTAATGATGTAAAGTAATTAGCCTCCAACTAATAAAAATAAATGAAAAAAAACTATCATATCATATCCCTGATATGTGGAATCTAAAATATGATGCCAATGAACTCACCTGTAAAGAGAAGAAGCCTCACTGACAGAGAGAACAGACCTGCTGGTCAAGGGGGAGGAGTAGGGGAAGGATGGAATGGGAGCCTGGGGCTAGCTGATGCAAACTGTCATATACGAGACAGATGCGTGACAAGGTTCTACTGTATAGCACAGAGAACTGTATTCAGTATCCTGTGATAAACCATAATGGAAAAGAATCTAAAAAAGAATGTCCGTCTAGTCAAGGCTATGGTTTTTCCAGTAGTCATGTGTGGATGTGAGAGTTGGGCTATAATGAAAGCTGAGCACTGAAGAATTGATGCTTTTGAACTGTGGTGTTGGAGAAGACATCAGAGTCCCTTGGACTGCAAGGAGACCCAACCAGTCCATCCTAAAGGAGATCAGTCCTGGGTGTTCATTGGAAGGGCTGATGTTGAAGCAGAAACTCCAACACTTTGCCCACCTGATGCAAAGAGCTGACTCATCTGAAAAGACCTTGATGCTGGGAAAGATTGAGGACAGGAGGAGAAGGGGACGACAGAGGATGAGAGGGTTGGATGGCATCACTGATTCAATGGACATGTGGACTTGGGTGGACTCCAGGATCTGGTGATGGACAGGGAGGCCTGGTGTGCTGCGGTTCATGGGGTTGCAAAGAGTGGACACGACTGAGTGACTGAACTGATATATATATAATAAGTATAATGTACATATATGTAATAAATATTAATAACTGTACTGTACAGTTTACAAATAATTTCTTCTCAGAGAATAAGAGAAGCAAAAGGCAAAGGAGAAACGGAAAGATAAACCCATTTGAATGCAGAGTTCCAAAGAATAGCAAGGAGAAATAAGAAAGCCTTCCTAAGTGACCAATGCAAAAAAATAGAGGAAAAATGATAAAACGGGAAAGACTAGAGATCTCTTCAAGAAAATTAGACATACATGGGAACATTTCATGCAGAGATGGGCCCAATAAAGAATGGAAATGGTATGGACCTAACCGAAGAGGAAGATATAAAGAAAAGTTGGCAAGAATACAAAGAACTATACAAAAGAGATCTTCATGACTCAGATAACCATGATAGTGTGATCACCCACCTAGAGCCAGACATATTGGAATGCAAAGTCAATGGGCCTTAGGAAGCATCACTATGAACAAAGCTAGTGGAGGTGATGAAATTCCAGTTGAGCTATTTCAAATCCCAAAAGATGATGCTGTGAATGTGCTGCACTTAATATGCCAGCAAATTTTGAAAACTCAGCAGTGGCCACAGTCAGTTCAAGTAGGTCAGTTTTCACTCTAATCCCAGAGAAAGGCAATGCCAAAAATGTTCAAACTACCACACAATTGCACTCATCTCACATGCTGGTAAAGTAATGCTCAAAATTCTCCAAGCCAGGCTTCTACAGTATGTGAACCATGAATTTCCAGATGTTCAAGCTGGATTTAGAAAAGGCAGAGGAACCAGAGATCAAATTGCCAACATCCGCTGGATCATCGAAAAAGCAACAGAATTCCAAAAAAACATCTATTTCTGCTTTATTGACTACACCAAAGTCTTTGACTGTGTGGATCACAATAAACTGTGGAAAATTCTTCAAGAGATGGGAATACCAGACCACTTTATCTGCCTCCTGAGAAATCTGTATGCAGGTCAAGAAGCAACAGTTAGAACTGGACATGGAACAACAGACTGTTTCCAAATCAGGAAAGGAGTACATCAAGGCTGTATATTGTCACCCTGCTTATTTAACTTATATGCAGGGTATATCATGTGAAATGCTGGGCTGGATGAAGCACAATTTGGAATCAATATTGACAGGAGAAATTTCAATAACCTCAGATACACAGATGACACAACCGTTATGGCAGAAAGTGAAGAAGAACTAAAGAGGCTCTTGATGAAAGTGAAAGAGGAGAGTGAAAAAGTTGGCTTAACAGCAGCGGAGAGGGGACACGCGGACTGTGCTTCCAGTTACTTAAGATTCTAGAAAATGAATTCCAACAGCAGTGGTTGCCAGAAAAGGGAATGAGCGGTGCTGGAGGAGAGAAGGAGAAAGGGGCTAACAAAGGGCAGGAGGAAACTGAAGGGTGATGGGTATGTCCATCATCCTATTCCAGGGGTGGTAGAAAAGAAAAAAAAAAAAAAAGAAAGAAAAAGTTGGCTTAAAACTCAACATTCAGAAAACTAAGATCATGGCATCTGGTCCCATCACTTCATGGCAAATAGATGGAGAAACAATGGAAAGAGTGAGAGACTTTATTTTCTTGGGCTTGAAAATCACTGCAGATGGTGATTGGAGCTGTGAAATTAAAAGATGCTTTCTCCCTGAAAGAAAAACTACGAGCAACCTAAACAGCATATTAAAAAGCAAAGACATTACTCTGCCAACAAAGGTCTGTCTAGTCAAAGCTATGGTTTTTCCAGTAGTCACATATGGTTGTGAGAGTTGGACTATAAAGAAAGCTGAGTGTCAAAGAATTGATGCTTTTCAACTGTGGTGTTGGAGAAGACTCTTGAGAGTCCTTTGGACTGCAAGAAGATCAAATCAGTCAATCCTAAAGAAATGAGTCCTAAATATTCATTGGAAGGACTGATGCTAAATCCTATATACAACCCCCTGTATTCATCCTAAATAAATACTCTCACTTTTTTTCCTATAAAAGAATATATGTATACGTTATAAGAGTAAAACTTCATTAATTAAAATAACTAAATAATGAAAATAATTCAATTTTCCATCTAAGTTATAGTGAATAAGTTATTGGTGAATTATTGCTATGAATGTTATGTAGATCTGAAAAAATAATAGTAGCACAGATTAATCTCCAAAGAGACAATTAGATAATAAAAATACGTGACAGGCGTATACACAGAACATAATCTTGATATTAAATAGTCTTAAAGAGATAAGCCAGGACTTCCCTGGAGGTACAGTGGATAAGAGTCTGCCTGCCAATGCAGGGGACATGGGTCCAATCCCTTGTCCAGGAAGACTCCACATAAGCTACCAAGCCTGTGCACCACGCCTATCAAGCCCACATGCTACAACTCCCGAAACCCACGCGCCTACAGCTTGCGCTCTGCAATCAGAGAAGTCACCACAGTGAGAAGCCCGTGCACTGCGGCTAGAGAGCAGCCCCACCTCGCCTCAACTAGAGAAAGCCTATGCACACCAACGAAGACCCAGTACAACCAAAGTTAATGCAATAAATAATTTTTAAAGCTCTTTTAAATAGAAAATTAAGCACAACACTTCTAGGGAAAAATAAAATAAATTCAGGGTAGTGGTTATCTCTGTAGGGAGGAAAGTAGATAGGTTGGGATGGGACATACAGGAGTCTTAAAAGTCTTGGGAGTTCTATTCCATAAACTGACTTATGGCTACATAGGGGTCTAGTTTATTATTACTATCTATGATTATTCTTAAGAGTGCATATTTAAATTATGTATATAGTTTTGTGTCATATGTTTCATAATATTTTAGTTAGATGTAGCTGTCAATGAGGGAAAACATTTGAACATTCAGCATACTAATGATCAAATAACTGAATAGTAAAGTAATGAAAAAAGTTTATTGAATTCATAAGCAAAAAATTAAATATACATATTTTACATATAAGGGCTTCCCTGGTGGCTCAGCTGGTAAAGAATCTACCTGCAATGTGGGAAACCTGGGTTCAATCCCTAGGTTGGGAAGATCCCCTGGAGAACGGAACAGCTACCATTTCCAGAATTCTGGCCTGGAGAATTCCACGGACTGTAGAGTCCATGGGGTCACAAAGAGTCAGACACGACTGAGCGACTTTCACTTTCACTTTCATTTTACATATAAAGTAAAGGGACAATAAGTCAGGCACCCATGTTCAGCTTATCAGATATAAACCATTATATTTCTAAGAAATAATTTTGTTAATTATTTAGCAGAATGCATCAAGAGTCTTAAAAATGTTTTTATCATTTGGTATAATTCATTTTTCAGTTCTCAAAGAAGCATCCGGGAAGATTATGTAATGATGTTCATCATGATGCTTCCTATAAATTCAAAAAATATAAGCAACTTAATATCATAATTAACTATAAACAAATAGATTAAAGTACACTCATGAAGTGAAATATGCAAACACTAAGAATATATTTTCAAATTTTAATAATGTGAGTAAATGCTTATGTGAAGTTTAAGAGGGGAAAAATCAAGAATCTAAACAGCTTATATAATATCCATGTGTTCCTAAAAGCCTTAAAATTAATTTTCTTTGATGTTTGAATTCATTTTTTAGGCATCAGTTGCAAACTACCTGGAAATATTCACTGTTAGATTTTTGGAGGGATATGTTAGAATATTAAAAGTGATTATTTCTGGAGACAAAAATTATTGGGGCTCCTGGGATTTTTTTTAACTTTTTTTTTTTTACATTTTTCTTATACTTTACACTTTTCTGCACCTTTCAAAAATCTTACAAGAATGCAAATTTTGTACAAAAAGACATCACTAATATTTTTATTAATTCATTCAACAATTATGCATTTAATACCTTGTCTGTCTAGACACTGAAGAGTTGTTTGTGAACAGTAATAACACTAGGTCATCTTCCTCAGACCTTACATTCAAGGGGAGGAGACAGAAAATAAACAAGGGGAAAAAATCCTGCTGGTCTGGATGTGGGGTGAGACAGGAAGAAAGGACTCAAGATGGTCTGAACTACTGAGAGTATGGTGACATTCACAGAGGGAGAGAAAGTGTTTCAAGAGTGTCAAATGTATAGAGAAGTTACTGATCAAATAATATACATGAAATACACATATAGAGGAGTTAGGACTGACCCTTGGCTGAGTACACTGAAAAGCTAACTCCCCATTTGTCTTCAAATCATAAAAAAATAAACCTTTCTTTTTAATTATGAAAATTTCAATGTAATAAGTTAAGCACTTCTTATCAAAAGGAAAAAAATTTAAAATTAAAGGATTTCCAGGTTCTATAGCTTTTCGCAGCTTCAGGTTTGAATTTCTTAACTTGCCAGAGAGGCTAAGAAAGTTAGGTGTGGAAGCTTTTGAGAGGCATTTTATAGGGTCCCTTCATCAGATTAATTTCACTATTTTAGCCAAAATTTTTACAAGTGTGCAAGCATCCTCTAATTATAACCATTATCTGTACTTTGATAATGCAGATTAATCAATCTCTTTTTTTGTTTCCATGAAAAAAGATCACTTCAATTTAAGAATTGTGATGTTATCTCCAAGTCTCTTAATGTCACACACACCTAATAGTTTTCTTTGACATTTACTAGTAGATTCATATATTATTCAATGGCAACCTAGGTTACTGTGGCTTATCAGGCATCAAATAGTCAAATAATTTTTACATACAAACACACCTGAGAATATAACCTGCACTTCTTAAATTTAAAGAGAGAAAAATTTCAATATCATTATGTGACAGCTGAAGTCAAATGAGGGTCTTTACAGTTTCATGCCTACCATCTTCTCCCCTCTATTCCAGGATGCCCTTGCCCTTCCCCATCCCTGTCTGGTCTATAGTTATTATTCTTTCTACTGTTACTCCTCTTTCACAGTACACTTTAGGCGATCCCCTCATTTCACAGCCCTAACTGACACCCCGCTTCACCCCGGCTGTGTTAAGTGCTGCCATAACCATAGATGTCCTCGCACTTTTGTCTCATGGCTGCATGGAACTTGCTTACTCATCTGCATCAATGATTGATTGCCAAAGTCCAAGACACTGTGCTAGGAACTAGGGATACAGTGATAAAGAAAATAGTCCCTATCTGAAAACCTCTTGAGTAAACAGAGCTTTTATAGTTTATACTCAATGTTTTGTAATTGCACAAATAAATAATCTGGAAACTAGATAGAATCACTATTATTACAGAGCTGTGGTGTGCGTAGTCGCTCAGTCATGTCCGACTCTTTGAGACCCTTTGGACTATAGCCCACCAGGCTCCTCTGTCCATGGGATTCTCCAGGCAAGAATACTGGAGTGGGTTACCATTTCCTCCTCCAGGGGATCTTCCCTACCCATGGGTTGAACCTGCATCTCCCATGTCTCCTGCATTGCAGGAGGATTCTTTACCCGCTGATTCACTGGGGAAGCACCAATACCACAGAGTTGGCCCTAAAAAATTAACTCTGGTGGTTATAATATCCTCTCTGATTATGTCAACAAAGCATAAAGTAGATTTTAAAAGTTGAGAACATTTCCTTGTGACTACTAACCTAAAATCTTGAAGAAATTAAAACAGTACTTTTGAGAGAAATGAAAAGCAGTCAGAATATAAGGATATGAATTTTCCACAAAAGTTGAAAATGCTTTTGAAGCCCTGAAGCAGTCCTTTTTTTCAGGCCGTAAATTATGCTTTGTTTTGTTTTGCTTAGTTTTCATATTTTTGCATGCATGCAATGCCTTCAAAATCAGTGTCATATTGTATAAAAAACTTGTAACTAAGAAATCAGAAACTTAGGTTTTAGAGCAATAGCCGTAGTTTCATACCTATTGGGGAGGTTCTCAGTATTTCTTAGTTTAAGCTCCCATGTGTACAAATGGGTCAAAGATACTTGTCTTTTGTCTCAAAAGACTTATGAGTTTCAGTTGCACAATCATAGATTGGAAGTCCATCAAAACTTAAAAATGATAAGAGAGATATACTTTGATGGGAGTGGAGTAGTTCTGTCATTGCTATCTACAGTTGGCAGACTAAAACCCCCGACATAAGAGGTGCAATTCCTAAGCCTCAGAACCTGTGAATATGTTACATTTTATGGCAAAAGGAGGGCTTCCATGGTGGCTCTGACGGTAAAGCGTCTGCCTGAAATGTGGGAGACCCGGGTTTGATCCCTGGGCTGGGAAGATCCCCTGGAGAAGGAAATGGCAACCCACTCCAGTACTCTTGCCTGGAAAATTCCATGGACAGAGGAGACTTGTAGGCTACAGTCCATGGGGTAGCAAAGAGTCAGATACGACTGAGCAACTTCACTTCATATGGCAAAAGGAACTTTGCATGCAGATGGGATTAAGAAACTTGAGATGGAGAAATGATCTAGGTAGTAACAAAGATTCTCTTCTTGATCAAACTCTGATCAGTCACCTCTGAATCCTCTTCTCCACGAGGCCTCAATAATGGCCCATGAAGTCTTGGGCAAACACTGAAATAGTTTCTAACAGCTCCAGGGTGCATTCATAGGAAGACCTTAGCCCCTCCTTAAAGTTGCCTGCCAGAGTAAACAAGGCTGCCAACAGAATTTACTGTTTGTTCCAGCCAACATCTGAAGATAGGGCCCCTGTCTCCCAGTCTCTGTGGGAGAAATAAGCCTAACCATGACAAACACCAGTTAGCAAATCCAGATGGATTTTAAATAGACCAATGCCCAATTCCTTCTTTTTACAGTTTTTCATTTCCCTGATTCTGCTCAAGTCATTGCCACTCCTTAATCCCTCATCCTCCCTTTAAAACACCCAAGCACCTCTGCACAAATTAGAACTGAGCTCAGATTTCCCCCCTATTTCTAGTAGTCACCGAATAAAATCTGTTTGTATTACTTTGACTAATGCCTGACTTCATTTATCTTCGATAGTGAGCCAATATAAAATGACAAGGATCCTTATAAGAGGGCATGAGCATTAGAGAGAGAGAGAGATGTGACAAAAGAAGCAGAGATAGGGATGTAGCCAAGAGTCAAGAAGTGTGGGCAGCCTCTAAAAACCAGAGAAGGCAAGACAAGGATTCTTCTTTAGAACCAAAGAAGTGATGCAATCCTGCTGACACCTTGATTTTAGCCCCCTTCAAAATGATAAGACCTCTGACCTTCAAAACTGTGAGATAATACATTTGTCTTATTTTAATCCACTGTTTGTGGTAATGTGTTAAAACAGCAATAGGGAACTCATATATCACCTGTGTTACATGATCAGTCCAACGAAGAATGTTCGTATCGTCTGACCATATGAGACGGTATACTATCAATCATTTGTATGGACTTTGTTTTCGCCATGGAAGATCAAGAACATACCAAACTGATAAGCAACACAGTTTTAAGGAATATATCTTCAAATAGGCCCATTATTTAAAATTGAGTATTTTGGGGAATTCCCTGACCATCCAAAGGTTAAGACTCTATTTTCACTCCTAAGGATGTGGGTTCAATCCCTAGTCAGATAACTAAGATCCCACAGGCTATGTAGTATGGCCCAAAACAGAACAGCAACTCAAATATCTTTCTTTGAGAACATCGATACATGTTAAACACCAGAATTCTTGCAAAAGACTGAGTAGAATTTCTTGCCCAACATTTAAGTGTTAAATCATCATCATTTACCTCAACACTTATAACAAGTCTGACTCATCTTTACTGAAACAAATTCATTTCACAATTTCTAAGGGAAATTTTTTACTTATAATAATCTCAGATAGCTCGGCTCACAGGAGCAATATATTAAAATGATATATGGTTGACCCAATATCAGTTTCTTATAAAACCTTTAAAGGGTTGCTTCTGTTTTCTTGGTATGCTTACTTACAGAAGGGAAAGAATGGTGGACTATATTCCCAGAAATGACATCGAAAGACCAAGCAGGCAATGATCAGCAACTACATGTAGCCTCTTTGCTGAAGATGAGATGTGATTTTTTATTTGGTCATTTATGTTCCCTCTCTTGAGTTTAGAGTGACTAAAGATTTTTGTATTTCAAGGTGTTTTTGTTATTTGTTTTCAATTCTGAGGCAAAAACCATCAGATGCCACCACCAGTTCCTTTCATGTTTTCTAACTTACTGATTTGATAAGTTTCCATTGCTGCTGTCTTTCTTAATTAATATTATTCAGAATAAAGCATCTGGTCCAAGTTTGCCCAGTCATGAGGACAGCTATTAACATTCCCATTTATCTCACATATCTCTTAGATGTACACTTTATAATCTAATACTTCTGGGCTCAATCAATTTCTTCAAGATACATATAACACAAATAATTGTGCCATTTCTATTTGGCTGCACTTTTGCTTGCCATGTCTGGGGGCAAATAACTGGAAAATGACTTCTTCTCAGGACTCTTTCTGATGTTCATCTAGGTTCAGGGATATTAACAATTCAAACTGGATGAACACTTGCCGCAAGGAAAATGGAAACTATATTTTTCTGGGAACTCCTGTTTTGTCACCATTAAATCATTCTATGAAAAAGTTTCAGTTTGGAAAGATCCCATCTCTGCTCCATCAATCCTGTGGCTCCAACTGGGCATCTTCCTTCAAACTATAAACTTTCTTCAGCTTAAATTTAAATTAACTTCATCAGGAAAGTAGGTGAAGAAAAATATTATGTTTCAACTGTAAGTTTGGAAGGGATTCTGTTGTTGTGCCCCTTTGCGAATTCTGTAATGGCAAAACTGCCTTGATGCAAACAACCCTCCTTTTAACACAAGTGCATGATACACATGGTTTAGGAAAAGGAAACCAATTATACTCTGAGATCCATTTGTAATGAAGTAATGTCTCTAAAATTACCATTGACATTCTACCTTCTTTGGTGGGAAGTCTTGCAAAAGCAACACCTAAATGAATAAACTTGTTACTTCAATTTGTGGAGGATTATAACTGGTACATCTACTCATGAGGGCCTCAATGTTTCATAAATTGAGAGTTGCCTTCTAAATTAATTAAAGAAGACCCGGTAGGAGAAACACAGATCTAGTCAACTTGACTGTAGAGTCTTGGGATGGAGCAAGTCTCTAGAAGTTAAATGTCATAGAACTGACTCTTCCTTTAAAAAAAAATGCAAACTGACCCTCTAGAGAGTCAATTAATTTGGTTATCTATCATTGTTTGGGTGAGTGAGGCACTGAGTAACAGCTTGTTCTTACTAAGAAAGAGTTTTATAAATATGCCATACTTAATTTGACAATTGTACATAAGAACTTTAAGTATAATAAAATATAATTTATTTTTAAAAATTATATGATGTGGATTTGTGCTTCTAGGAATGGTAGATCAAGCCTTCCACTGAAGACAACTAGAAAATCTAGACCAAAAATTTTTGGAACATATACATTACCATATGTAAAATAGATACCAGTGGGAATTTGCTGTGACTAAGGAGCTCAAACCTGGTGCTCTGTGACCACCTAGAAGGGTGGGATGTGGTGGGAGGCAGAAGGGAGATTCAAGAGGGAGGGGACATATGTATGTTTATGGTTGATTGACACTGTTGTATGGGTCAGAAACCAACACAACACTGTAAAGCAACTATATTCCAGTTAAAAAGAAACAAATTGAAACAACAAATGTTAAAACATTTAATGACTTGATGGAATATTAGAGCTAATGAAATATGGAGGAATAACTAAGCTAGGAACCAGTGGAGGACATAGGCTTGGAAAGAAAGTCTGGAGTCTGGGGTCACTTCTCCCCTGGGGACGTTTGCCAATCTTGGAGGGCACCTTTGCTAACCCTGAGGAGAACACTGAAGTTGAATGGTGCTTCAATAGCCTCACAAGTCTTGCGAAACGGAGCGTGAGATCCAGAAACTACCGAAAGTGTGTTTGATGAACCGTCGTTCTTTTATTTCAGAAAAGGAGAATTGTACTCGAGAATCAGGAATGAATCAGAAGTTGATAGCCCAGAAAATGAAGAAAACGTGTCTCAGCTTCAATTATGTCAATGCCTAAGACTGAAACAATATGAAGCACCCAGGCAGAAGCAAATGTAAATCCACAATGGAGGAAGATTACATCTTCCTAGGATTCCAGTTCCAATCTGGCATAATAAAAAATAACCAGGGCCATAAAGGAAACACATAACATGAACTAAAAACTAGAAAGAAAGAAAGAAAAAAACCTACAGACACTTCAGAGAGTGGCATTAATAGACACAGACTCACGATTGTTGAAAAAGAAGAAAAAAATTTTGCTGTCTGGCTTATCCTGAAATATCAAATTGCTCTAGCATCTCTTTTCCAGACTAGCCAATCCAGAATGTGTCCCCTCTACCCTAATATCTCTTCAAAATTACTCAACACAAGCCCCCTACTTCCCCTTGTTGACACAACTTATGGTTTATTCCAAGCACATTCTCCTTGCAGTAGCCAATGAAATAAAAAAAAAAAAAAAGACTTTAAGTGTATTTCCTGCAGTCTTTGTCTGGTGGCTTTAATACAATTCAGCCAAAGAGTTAATATCATGTCCCTCCCTGAGGGATAAGAAAGCTCTGATATGACTTTCTAACAATTGTAGACATAATAACCTAAGAGTATGAAATATGAATTTTTTGAGTACTGGGAGTCATCTAAACAATGAAAAAAAGTCTTATACATTTAGTTTCTATTAATCACATATCTGAAGAAGATAATAACATTATAATTCCAGGATTCTTTAAGCTATGATGGGCTTCCCTGGTGGCTCAGAGGTTAAAGCGTCTGCCTGCAATGCAGGAGATCAGGGTTCGATCCCTGGGTCGAGAAGAGCCCTTGGAGAAGGAAATGGTAATCCACTCCAGTATTCTTGCCTGGAGAATCCCATGGACGGAGGAGCCTGGTGGGCTACAGTCCACAGGGTCACAAAGAGTCAGACACAACTGAGCGACTTCACTTTCAGCTATGATACCAGTCAGTTCCTTGAAGGAACAAAAAAAATTATGACATAGACATCATGGTTTAGAGCACCTAACAACAGGTGATAAAATCCTTCAAGTTTAAATTAATTAATTAATTTCTTTGGCTGTGCCAGGTCTTAACTGCAGCATGCAGGATCTTTAGTTGTGTCATGAGGGATCTAGGTCCCTGAAAAGGGACTGAACCTGGACCCTGGCATTGGGAGTGCAGAGTCTTGGCCACTGCATCGCCAGGGAAGTCCAGTCCTTCAAGTTGTATATAATTATTTTTTATTTCATATTTTTAATATTCTAATTTAGCAACTTTTGTTTAAGATAAGCTTTGCCTTGGCCACAGGTTCATAATTTACTTATATGAATACTGAAAGGCAATATTATTTCACTTTCTTTGACTTTATTTTTGAGAGCTTGTCCAGTTGAGTGCCAGAGATAACACTTTCATCATTGCCTGAGCCAATGAAATCAGAGTCTCTGGGATGGGACCCAGATACTGGAATATTTCTAAGCTCCAGGTGATCTGAAGTTCATCCAGGATTGAGAATCACAAGTTTACACCTCTATGTCTTAATAAAGATATAAAAAGAAAACCTTGTTTAGGATAATGGACATATTTTCAGGCCACATTGTTCTGTTCTGCAAATTAATCATATAGTTGAAGCAAGGTTTAAGTCATAATAATAATAAAAGTTCTTTTCATAACCAAGAGGAAGGTGTCATGCAGATCAGACTTTCCACTACATTTTTTCATTCTACAAAGATTTATTGAGTGCCTACTGGAAGTCAGGCCTTGTGCACTGGAAGGAAGAGTGAATCAAAGAGCCATGATCCTTCAAGGACGTATGGTCTACAGGAGGAGCCAGACATTAACTAAAGAGTCACATAAATAAGTGTTTTAGAATGTGACAAATGCCATGCTATGAAGAAACAGTACAGAGTGCTCTGAGAGAACACACGGGAGACTCCTGTCTCAGTCTAAAATATTAGGGAAGTTTGAGTTGAAATGCTTGAGTTGGGAAATTAATAAGAAAGACAAGAGTACCCTGTGGGAAAAAAAGAAAAAGCATATGCAACATCCTTAAGTAGAGAAGTGATATAGGGTAATGCTTCTCAAAGTTGAATGTGAAAAAAAAAAATTATTTGAGGGAGTCTTACTAAAAGGGAATAGACCTGAAGTAGAACCTAGCATTTTCATGGATAACAAGGCCCCAAATGATAATTTTGGTCTTTAGATCACAGTCTGACTATTAAGAGAAGAGCAGTCAAGAAACTGAATGACTTTCATTGTGTCTGGACCACAGACAGGGAGAAATGAGGCAGAAGCCACATTATACAGCAGGGTCACAAAGGTCATGGAGTGCTAGCAATTTGCCACTCAATTCACTTGGGTTTTCTAGATTGATGAGCATTAGCATCTAAAATTAACAGCTTTTCTTTTTTTCTTCTCAATTTGTGTAACTCATTGCATTTCTGAAAACCTCCAATACAATGTTGAATAGTTGGAAAGAGAGTGCCAATGTTTTTCTTCTCTCTGACTTTAATAGGGAGCTTCTAAAGTTTCACCAAGGAATATATTTGCTTTAGTCTTTCATGTGTATCCTTTTTGCAGTCAAGGAAAATTTCTTTTATTCCTTGTCTGTTAGGTATGAGTGTGTGTCTTTACTTGTGAATAGGTGTTAGATTTTATCAAATGACTTTCAATATCGATTAAGATATCAAATGATTTTCCCCCATTCAATGTAATTTAGTAAATTACAATAATTTTCTAATGTAAAACCATCCTAAAATTTCTGAGAAAAATCTAGCATAAAAAAAAGTAGGACATAAAGTACTGTTCTTTTAACTTACTGCAGTATTCAATTTATTACTGTTTCACTTACATTTATGTTCATAAATTGGCTTCAAGTTTTTTGTGAAACCTTTATCTAATTTTGGTACAGTGTTTATCCTACCTTCATAAAATGAATTGAGTAGCTTCCTATTTTTACCCTGTTTCAGGGATATTTGCATAATTGAATATTGTTTCTTGAAGATGAGTAAAGCTTGCCCAAATACTGTAGGAATCTAGAGATTTTTAGAGATACAAAATTTCTTATATGAATCTTGGTTTATTCAAGGCTTTTTAAAAATTATTTGATGTATTGATATTAGTAATTTATATTTTATAAACTGTTGGCATGTTGTATGCAGTATTCTCATAATTTTAAAGCATTTCTTCATTATCTGAGGTCAGTCTTCTATTTCTTCCTAGATGTTGCTTATTTGTCAATTCTTCTTTTTATTTGGTTATTTTCACACTCTTTTCTACCTTTTAAACATTAGACTTCATTTTATTGAGGAACTTTTGTTATTTCTTTAGTTCTGGTTCCTGTTTCATCAATTTCTTCTTTTTCACTTCTTTGTTTATGCTTTCTTTGGATTTATCCTGTTTTACTTTATCTGGTTCCCTGAAGTGAAAGATCATTTAATTTCAAGCTTCACTGTTTTCAAATAACAATTACTTTGGTTTCATTACACTAAACATTTTCTCTAAATACTACTTTAGCTGGATTCTACAGGTCTTATTATATAGTGAGTTCTTTTTCACTTATTCACTCAATGAATACTTACTGAGCACGTATAGTGCTCCAAAAAACTGTTCTAATTGCTAAGACTACAGCAGTGAATGGATAGTTCATTCACTCATGAATAGTTCATTTCACCCTCGTGAAAATTACATTCAACTCTTCTTTTAGATGGACTGAACAGAAAATGCATTTCGCAGGTGATAAAGCCGAACAAAAATGAGAAGAAAAATCTAAACTAGTATCCAAAAGGAAATCAGAATAAGCATAAAGAACAATAAGTAAATGGCCTTGAGGTTAAAAAAAAAAAAAAAAAGCAGGAGGAAGCAGGTGTGGAAACAGCACAAAGAGTAAACAGGAAGCTGAAGGACAGGAATACCAGATGGGACCTGGAAGGCCCTGGTTAAAATTTTTAGGTTATATTATAATTGAGAAATGAAGTCAATGCAAAGTTTTGAGCAGGAAAGTGACGTGATCTGACTCTAGTTTTATTTTATTTTATTTTATTTTATTTTTTGACTCTAGTTTTAAAGTGTCTTCCTGGTAGAAAAGACAGTCTCTTCAATAAGTGGTGCTGGGAGAAACTTCCCTCGTGGTCCAGTGGTTAAGAATCTGCCTTGCAATATAGGGGACACCAGTTGGATCCCTGATTCAGAAAGATCCCACATACTTTGAAGCAACTGAGCCTGTGCACCACTACTGGGCCTGTGAGTCTCAACTACTGAAGCCTGTGCTCTGCAACAAGCGACCACCAGAAGGAGAAGCCCGAGCACTGCGACAGAGTAGCCCCTGCTCGCAACAACTAGAGAGAGCCCACACACAGCAACAGAGGCCCAGTGCAGCCAAAAACAAAATAATAAATTCAATTTAATAAGTGGTACTCAACTTTCAGAAAACTAAGATCTTGGCATCTGGTCCCATCATTTCTTGGCACATAGATGGGGAAACAGTGGAAACAGTATTAGACTTTTTTCCGGGGGCTCCAAAATCACTGCAGATGGTGATTGCAGCCATGAAATTAAAAGACGCTTACTCCTTGGAAGGAAAGTTATGACCAACCTAGATAGCATATTAAAAAGCAGAGACATTACTTTGTCAACAAAGTTCTGTCTAGTCAAGGCTATGGTTTTTCCAGTGGTCATGTATGGATGTGAGAGTTGGACTATAAAGAAAGCTAAGTGTGGAAGAATTGATGCTTTTGAACTGTGGTGTTGGAGAAGACTCTTGAGAGTCCCTTGGACTGCAAGGAGATCCAACCAGTCCATCCTAAAGGAGATCAGTCCTGGGTGTTCATTGGAAGGATTGATGTTGAAGCTGAAACTCCGATACTTTGGCCACCTCATGTGAAGAGTTGACTCATTGGAAAAGACCCTGATGCTAGGAGGGGTTGGGGGCAGGAGAAGAAGGGGATGACAGAGGATGAGATGGCTGGATGGCATCACTGGCTCAATGGACATGAGTTTGGATAAACTCCGGGAGCTGGTGATAGGGAGGCCTGGAGTGCTGCAGTTTATGGGGTCGCAAAGAGTCGGACACGACTGAGCGACTGAACCGAACTGGAAAAACTGGACAGCACATGTAAAAGAATGAAATTAGAACAATCTCTAACACTATACATAAAAATAAACTCAAAATGGATTAAAGACCTAAGTGTAAGACTGGATACTATAAATTTCTAGAGGAACACATAGGTGGGACACTCTTCAACTTAAGTGGCAGCAATATCTTTTTGGATCCATCTCCTAGAGTAATGGAAATCAAACAGAAATAAATAGATGGGACCTAGTTAAAATCTTTCACATATCAAAGGAACCCATAAACAAAATAAAGACAACCCACAGAATGGGAGAATATATTTGCAAACAATAGGACTGACAAGGGATTAATCTCCAAAATATACAAACAGTTTACGAGCTCAATGTTGAAACAAACAACCCAATCAAAAAATGGGCAGAGAATCTAAATAGATATTCCTCTGAGGAAGATATACAGATTGTCAAAAGGCACGTGAAAATATGCTCCACATCACTAAATTATTAGAGAAGTGCAAATCTAAACTACAATGAGTACCACTTCACACCAGCCAGAATGGCCATCATTAAAAAATCTACAAATAATGTTGGAGAGGGTATTGGGAATGCAAAATGGTGCATCCACTATGGAAAACAGTATGGAGGTTCCTCAGAAATCTAAAAATAGAATTACCATATGATCCATTAATCCCACTCCTGGGCTTATACCTAGACAAAAGTTTAATTCAAAAAGATAAATGCACTCCTGTGTTCAGAACAGCACTATTCACAATAGCCGAGACATGAAAAAAAACCTTAATGTCCATGAACTGATGAATGGCTAAAGAAGATGTAGTACCTATATACAGTGGAATACTACTCAGCCATCATGGCATCCGGTCCCACCACTTCATGGCAAATAGATGGGGAAACAGTGGAAACAGTGGCTGACTTTATTTTTGGGGAGCTCCAAAATCACTGCAGATAGTGATTGCAGCCATGAAATTAAAAGACACTTACTCCTTGGGAAGAAAGTTATGACCAACCTATACAGCATATTAAAAAGCAGAGACATTACTTTGCCAACAAAGGTCCATCTAGTTGAGGGTATGATTTTTCCAGTAGTCATGTATGGATGTGAGAGGTGGACTATAAAGAAAGCTGAGTGCCGAAGAATTGATGTTTTTGAACTGTGGTGCTGGAGAAGACTCTTGAGAGTCCCTTGGACTGCAAGGAGATCCAACCAGTCCATCCTAAAGGAGATCAGTCCCGGGTGTTTATTAGAAGGACTGATGCTGAAGCTGAAACTCCAATACTTTGGCCACCTGATGTGAAGAGCTGACTCATTGGAAAAGACCCTGATGCTGGGAAAGATTGAGGGCAGAAGGGGATGACAGAGGATGAGATGGTTGGATGGTATCACTGACTCAATGGACATGGGTTTGGGTAGACTCTAGGAGTTGGTGATGGACAGGGAGGCCTGGTGTGCTGTGGTTCATGGGGTCGCAAAGAGTCGGACACGACTGAGCGACTGAACTGAACTGAACTCAGCCATAAAAAGAATGAAATAATGCCATTTGCAGTAACATGAATGGACCTAGAGATTATCATACTAAGTGGAGTAAGTCAGAAGGAAAAGACAAATACCATATGATATCACTTAGATGTGGAATATAAAAGACACAAATGAACCTATCTATGAAACCAAAATAGAACCACAGACATAGAGAACAGACTGGTGGTTGCCTAGGGAGAGGATTTGGGGGGAGAGATTAAGTGGGATGTTGGGGTTAGCATATATAAGCTTTATATACAGAATAGATAAGCAACAAGGTCATACTGTAAATTGCAGAGAACTTATATTCAATATCCTATGATCAAAAATAATAGAAAAAATATCACAAAAAGAATGAATCATCTTGTTGTACAGCATAAAAATTAACACATTTTAAATCAACAATACTTCAATAAAAATACTAAAACTGAAAACAAAACACTAAAAATAGAGTTATCATATGATCTTGCAACCTCACTCCTGATATATGTCCACAGAAAACTCTAATTCAAAAGGATACATGCACCCCAATATTCATTGTAGCACTATTTACAATAGCCAAGACATGGAAACAACATAAATGTCTATCAACAGACAAATGTTAAAGAAGATGTGGTATATTTTTACAATGAAATACTTCTCAGCCATAAACAAGAATATAATAACGCCATTTGCAACAACATAGATGGAGCTAAAGATTATCAAACTAAGTGAAGTCAGACAAATAAAAATGTCATACAATATCACTTATATGTGGAATCTGAAAAATGATACAGATGAACTTATTTACAAAACAGAAACATAGTTACAGACATAGAAAATATTTATGTTTACCAAAGAGAAAAAGTGTAATAATATATACACACTACTATATATAAAATAGATAACAAGGATATACTATCTTGCACAGAGAACTATACTGAATATTTTAATACCTATAAGGGAAACATTTCTGAAAAAGAATATATAAAACTATATGTATATAATAACTGAATCACTTTGTTGTTCACTTGAAATAACACAACATTGGCAATCCACTGTACTTCAATAAATTATATTAAAAACAAAAATTTTAAAACAGAAAAAGTAGATATATACATAATAAATAATTTCCTTGGCTACTCCATAGATAATAAATTATACTGAACAGGAGTCTTTCTGTCCTGAGGTGTTTTAAGCTTGCACTTTGGATTTTCAACTTTAAAGACATTTAGCAGTTAGTTTTCATTTCTAAATGTATATTTTTTTTGACAAATTTCATTATTACATTTAGAGAAGTGAGTATACTTCATTATTAACAGGTTTCATTTATATTGAGACGGAGACCCAATTCATGATCAAATGGTTTAAGCAGACACCATAACCATTCCAATCATAGTATGTTTCATATGCTTTCTGCATAATAGCCAAAAGCAGTAACCACCCAAAGGTCCAGCAACAGAAAATCAAATTGAGATATATACACGCAATGGGATATTATTCAGGAATGAAGTACTGACATGTGCTACAACATGGATGAACTTCAAAAACAACATGCTGTGTGAAAGAAGCCAGACACAAAAGATCACATGTTGTGTGATTTTATTTATATGAGACACACAGAATAGATAACACCATGGAGACAGAATAAAGACTGGTAGTTTCCAAGAGCTGGGGACAGTGGGGAGTAAGGAGGAACTGCTAAGTAGATAAAGGGTTTTATTTTAGACTAATGGAAATTCTTTGGAACTAGACAGAAGTGATGGTTGTACATTTTGAATGCACTTAATGTCACTGAATTGTTCATTTTGAAATAGTTAATTTTATATTATGTTAGCTTCAACTCAGTAAATATTTGTTTATGTGGGGACTGGTTTCTACTTCCATTCCTGTACTTTCTCGATTCCTCATACTAAATATAAATTCCTCCCCTGAATGTTATATACAAAACAAACATGATGAAACCCTGAAACGTGGAGATTAAAATGTCAGACTCTCTAGAGACATAGGGATCCAAGAATCTACAAGGTCCAAGAATCTACAAGGCAGTATGCTCCTTGTTTTTTTTCTTTGTTTGTTTGATGTATCTGGGTAATGGAAAAGCCAGAAATGAAAATCCCAGTAGTACAGAACAACAACAAAACTCTGAAGGAAAGATTTCTTTCTCCATTCAAGGGACCAAGAAAGAGATAAGACAAAAGCTTTTCAACAATAATTGCCCTAAGCCAGCCATACAGCCCAGGAAAAAAAAAAACAAACTGTCCCCCATTAACAGAGGCTGAGCAAGGAGCTTAGAGTTCCACCTCAAAAGAGATAAAGAGGGATCTCTCCCTTCCCTGCTAGGTGATATCAGAGAAGGCCTAATGGGGAGTCAAGGATTCCACTGCTATGTGGAAGCCACGTGCGGAACACAAATAGGACACACCTGCCGTTCTCAGCCAAGGTGGTATCAGTGGAAGCTTAGTGTGGCTGGAATGTTTTTTCTCACCCAGCTGTGAAGAGGGGCCCTTCCCCCATCCTGCATCTCAATGGACACTGGACTTCCACCTCCACTTAGTAGCAATAAAGCAGTGCCCCTCCTTCCCCACCAGAATGATGTCAAAGTCTGCTAAATAAACCAGTGGTTACCAGGGAGAGAGGAGATTAAGAGGTACAGACTAAAAAAGAAAAAAGAGGTACAGACTATTATGGGTAAAATAAACCACAAGAATATAATGTACAACACAGGGAATATAGCCAATATTTTATAATAACTATAAATGGAGTATGACCTTTAAAATTCTGAATCACTATATTATTCACCTGCAACTTATATAATATCATACATCAAGTATAACTTAGTTTAAAAAAAGAAGCTAGCTAAGCAGAACATTTGAGTATGATTCAGAGTCTTATGACAGAATATAAAAATTTCAGGTTTAAACATAAGTCTCTTTTTATACTAACACCTAGGAAAATCTCAACTTGAATCAACAGACTCCAAAACCAAGATGATGTAGATAGATGTTAGGATCATCTGACAAAGATTTTAAAGCAGCCAAATGAAGAACCAAATGGAAACTTTAGAACAGAAAAATACAATAACCTCAATAAAAAAGACCAAATGAATAAGCTCAACAAGAGAACAGAATAGAGGAAAGAATCAGAAAACTTGCAAATAGAAATTCCCCAATCCAAAGAACAGAGAAGACAGACTGACAAAAAAATGAACACAGCCTTAGGGATCTGTGGGATTATAAACTATAACAAAAGATCTAATGTTTGTGTAATAAGAATCCAGAAGAAGAGAAAGAAAAGGGTTGAAAAGATATTTGAAAAAATATAACTGAAAATTTCTTAAATTTGGCAAAAGATATAAACATACAGCTTTAAGAAACTAAGTGAACCTCTACTTAGATAAATTCACCCCAAAACCGAACACGGTATAATATTTTCAGGACGTAGGGCTTGGTGAAGAGTTACTAGACATGACACCAAAAATATGATCCATAAAAGACATTATTGACAAATTGGATGTCACCAAAAATTTAAATGTTTGCTCTGTGAAAGAATTCTGTTAAGGAGTTAAATACATAAGCTGAAGACTGGGGGGAAATACCTGCAAATCATTTATACTAGAAATAACTTATGTTTAGAATATACAAAGAGCTCATCAACAACAAAAGGTATACAATCCACTAGAAAATAGACCAAAGACGTATATAGATATTTCTTTGAAGAGGATATACATATGGCAAGTAAGCATGTGAAAAGTGCTCAAAATCATTAGGTATTAAATACATAAAAATTATATAGTGAGATATTGCTTTCTACACACAACTTTATTATGAAACCAAAAGAAATTGAAATAGTAACAATACTAAATGCTAATAAAAATGAAGAAAACCTGGATCACTCATATATTGCTGGTAGGAATTTAAATGATACAACTACTCTGGAAAATAGTTTGGCAGTTTTTTAAAATAACTAACATATACCCATCATATGACCCATCAATCATGCTTCTGGACATTAAAAAAAAAAGGAAAAATGCTCACAAAAATCTTTCATACTATTATTCATTCTATCTTTGTTTGTAATAGCCCCAAACTGAAACAACCCAGTTGTACTACAACAGGCAAATAATCCAACTATAGTACACTGTACAGGGAAGATTATATGTTCCCTTTTTCAGCAATAAGAAGGAACGGCTATTGCAAGTAGGCCCTTCATTGACTGATTTCTTTCCCTCAAATACTGGATTTCAAAGCTGTGTGTACCCATTTTTTTCCCTAAAACTTCAAATGAGCTGTTTTCTTCCATGCAATATTGTATACTTGCTTGTGTATAGAAGAGGCTGGTGAGAGAGTCCCACTTAAGCAAGTGCAGTGTTTTACATGCAAAAATTTTTTTAAATTAAGTTGTCCTGATTCTATTTTGTAAATGGAGAAACAATCATATCTTTCTAAGGAGTAATGGAAAAAGACTAGTGCTTTGTGCATTTTGATATATTTGAGTTCATCTTTTTTCACATTGTGATATATTTGACACAGTTGGGTTTCTTATATTTTCCTAATTCATGTAAATCAGAATTCTAAATAATACTGTATTTAAGTTTTGTGTTGCAAGAACAAATGAAGTAAACTTGAATTGTGCTACCAAAAAAAAAAAAGGAATGGCTATAGATATAAAAAACTTCTATGAGTATCCAGGGAATGATGCCGAGTGAGGGAAAAAGTCAATCTTAAAAAAATCACATGCCACGTGATTTTATTATATAAAATTATAGAGATAAAAAGAGATCAATGTCCACATGATTTTATGATATAAAATTATAGAGATGAAAAACAGATTCGTATTTTTCAGAGGTTAGAGATGGTGGGAAATAGAGATGGGGCAATGGAAGAGAAGCACAAAGGAGACATCTGGGGTAAAGGATCATTCTGAATCTTGATTGCACTGTTGGTTACAGAAATCAACCCATGTGATAAAATGACATAGAACATCCATTTTATCAATATAAATTTCTTGGTTTTGGTATTGCTATATTTAATATTATTATAAATAAGTTTATTTATATATAAATTATTTGTAAATAATTTCGATTCCTGGGTTGGGAAGATCCTCTGGAGAAGAGATGGACTACCCACACCAGTATTCTTGGTCTTCCCTTGTGGCTCAGCTGGTAAAGAATCCTCCTGCAATGCAGGAGACCTGGGTTTGATCCCTGGGTTGGGAAGATCCCCTGGAGAAGGGAAAGGCAGCTAACTCCAGTATTTTGGCCTGGAGAATTCCATGGACTGTATAGTCCACGGGGTTGCAAAGAGTAGGACACAACTGAGTGACTTTCACTTTCTTTTCACATTGTAAATAAGTACTATTGCACTATAATTACATAAATTATAACCTATAGGGAAAAGTGGATATAGGGTACATGATCTTCCCTGTATAATCTTTATCACTTCCTTTGATCTATAATTATTTTAAAAGAACTGGTGACTATAATTTGACAGCCACTTAATTTAGAGGAATTTTGCTTTAGTCATATTTTCTAGAAGATTTAGTATAACGCTCTGGGATGTTTGGTTGAAATTTAAAGGAATTACCACTAGATGACACCATAGATTGCACAACCAAACCATCAGAATATTCCCTAAGGGTTTGAAATTTACTTAAGCCTCCATTTTAAAAAAAAAATGAGTTTTTATGAGTATAAATGATGGAATTTACAATCAAATAAAACTTTACTTTCTGTTGATCTTAAACTCTCTCATCTTAAAGCTTACAGATCATTTTTGTTTTTAAAATTTTGATCCAACAACCAAAAAATGGTTTTATTAAAAAACAAACTTCTAGGTACTTCCTTGGAAGCACTAAAGGTATTTTGTGGCCATGACTGAAGACCAGGAAGGTGGAAATATCACTAAAGGACCCTGAGAGATGTAAATCCTATAAGTACCAAATCTGTGAGACAAGCTACAAACCAACTTCAAATCAAATGTATATGAAGCCTCAGTCAGTTCAGTCGCTTAGCCGTGTTCAACTCTTTGCGACCCCATGGACTGCAGCACGCCAGGCCTCCCCATCCATCACCAACTCCTATAGTTTACTCAAACATATGTTCATTGAGTCAGTGATGCCATCCAACCATCTCATCCTCTGCCGTCCCCTTCTCCTCCTGCCTTCCATCTTTCCCAACATCAGAGTCTTTTCTACTGAGTCAGTTCTTCGCATCAGGTGGCCAAAGTATTGGAGTTTCAGGTTCAACACCAGTCCTTCTGGGTCCTCCCTATTTGCTCTAAGCACCTAGGAGGACTTTCAGGCTAAGCAACCCCACACCCATATGTTTTTTTGAAGGTGAACCTGTTTTCCCTGGTCTTGGAGGGCAAGAGGGGTCATATGGAGTGACAAATACATTTCGACTTCAGAACCTCTGTTCTTACTATTATGTTTGCCTGGAATAACCCTTTGTCAGATGTCTGTTTGGCTCACTCCCTCCCTTTATACAAGTCTCTGCGTGCTTGCTCAGATGTGTCCGACTCCTTGCGACCTTGTGGACTGTAGCCGCCAGGCTCCTCTGTCCATGGAATTTTCCATGCAGGAATAATGGAGTGGGTTGCCATTTCCTACTGTAGGGGATTTCCCAACCCAGGGCTTTAACCTTCATCTCGAGTCTCCTGCATTGGCAGGCGGATCCTTTACCACTAGTGCCACCTGGTCTCTAAAACATTTACCTACTCAGAGATGTCTTCCCTGAAACACCCTATCATGTTTAGCAAACTGCCCCTGTCACATACACTCTATTTCTTTAGCTATGCCACCCACTTCCTTTTATTCCTCTTAGTCCCTATCTGACATTGTGGCATAATTTTCCCTAAGGTAGGAACTTAAGTCCATTTTATTCAGTACTCCTATCTAGTACAAATACATGTTTATGAGATAAATGAACAATTAAGAGAGATATATAGCAGAACTTCTAGAGCATGCACAATAAGAACTGGTTTCTAGGGCTTTTGAATATTCCTCTTTGATAGCCAACCTATTTCTGGTAGCCTCTCCTGACATCTAAAAACCTACAAGCAAAACATGACTGTTTGGAGCTCTTCACAGTTTAGTACTTAAAATCTGATGACTTTCCAATGAATTTTCAAAACTAAGCCATGTTTTCTAAAAGCCACATTTTTAAAGGGCAGAAAATATCAAAAAACAGAGTAATTAGTTGTCAGAAATACTTGTAAATTTATTTAAAAGTTGCAACTTTAATTAAATTTTATATTGGTTTTACTTTCTGCCAGTAAAAACCAAAACATGTGGCATTGGTTTGTTCTTATGAAAAACTAACAAGTGTTTCTTAACATAAAATAAGTATAAATCATCATTAATAGTTTTTCTTCTTATGAAGCTGGCAGTATAAAATGATACTCCATAATACCAACATAAAAAATTTGTACTCAAGTTTAACTACCATCTACTCATCAGTACTTTCTTATTGTATGTTGAGAAAGTTGTATTTTCAGTCATATGATCTTTTCATCTCCTTTATCAAGATCATATGTTCACTGAAAAAGTGAATTATCTTTAAAAAAATAAGAACATGATTCATAGTCAGACAAAACCTATTCACAATTCTACAATTCAAAAGTGTTCTGAAAAATTGAAACTCATTTAGTCTATAAAATATGACCTGAGAAGCATATTTTGTTCAGCAGAATAAGAAGCTCTGAAAATCAGCTTCTCCATAAAGGCAATGAGGATACTGGCAAATGGGTCAAATCAGCTTTTTCAGAATTCTGAGAAACAGCCAAAAGTCACAATAATACAAGGAGCATTTCTGAAGAACTATTACAACTCAATATTTTAAAGACAAATAGCACAACTTAAAATGGGCAAAGATTTGAATAAATCTCTCTCTGAAGATACAGAAATTACTAATAAGTACATGAAAAATTATCTGACATAATTAGCCATCAGGGAAATAAAAATCAAGATTGTAATGGAAACCTCTTCACAGTCACTGTGATAGCAATAAAAAATATGGATGATAACAAGTACAGGCAAAATCAAGGGGAAATTGGAACCATCATACATTGCAACCATTTTGGTAAAAAGTTTTTCAGTTTCTCAAAAATTTAAACAATTACCATATGACCCAGCAATTTCACTCACAGGTAAATTCAAGTCCATACAAAAAATTTGTGCCTGATTATTCTTATCAGCATTATTCATTAAAACCAAAAAGACCCCAAATATCCATCAAATGATGAATAAACAAAGTGTGATATATTTATACGATGGAATACTATTCAGCAACGAAAAGGAGTGAAGTACTGATATATGCTCTAACGTGGCTAAACCTTAAAAACATTATACTTGGGACTTCCCTGGTGGTCTAGGGGTTAAGACTCCATGCTTCTAATGCAGGGGGCATGGATTTGATCTCTGGTTGGGAAATTAAGATCCCACGTGCCACTTGGCACAGCCCTCCCCCCACCCCCAGCCCCGCACAAAAGCAATGTGTTAAGTTAAAGAAGGCAGACACAAAAGGCCACATATTGTATAATTCCAAGTGCATGAAGTGTCCACAACAGGCAAGCCCATAGGGACAGAATGTAGATTACTTGTTGCCAGAGAAAGGGAAGGGAGAAACGGGAAGTGATGATATATTCTGGAATTAAGAGAGTTGTGAAGGTTGTACTGCCCTATGAATATATTGGAAACCTCTGAATTGTACACTTTAAAATGACAGATTTTATGGTATGTGAATTCTATCTCATAAAATTGTTTTGGGGACTTTCCGGGTGACTTAGCGGTATAGAATCCACCTCTGCAAATGCAGGAGACATGGGTTTGATTCCTGGGTCAGGAAGAGCCTCCGGAGAAGGGAATGGCAACCCCCTCCAGTGTTCTGACCTGGGGAATCCCATGGACAGAGGAGCCTCGCAGACTGCAGTCCATGCTGTCGCTAAGAGTCAGACATGAGTGAGCACAGACAATATTGTTTTAGAAAGTAAAAGTATGACTTGAACACATCTAATAGCAAAATCTAACTACTGTAAAATTGTTTGTTATCTTTCTTTATGCCACTTAATGTGACTATTCATGTATATTCCTTCAGAAATATTACTGCAATTCTTTATCAAGTACTGTCCTGAACCCTGCCACATGTGTTGCTATTATGAAATGTGTTTTCTCTTTACCATTCTAAAGTGCTATAAATTCTGAATACTTAACAACAGGTTCCAGGGATTTTTGAATAAAAAATATGAACCTAGATTATTATTGATAACCACTTGCATAATGATTAATACTGAACTCCAATTTTGGTTTCCTCTTGCACCCCAAGACTAGAATGAATAGATACATATTTAATAAAACAGCTACAATGGGGTTACTTGGTCAGAAAGCACTCCTGGACATTTAGACCAGAAAGGGACTATCTATGATCTATGTAGATACCTCTTATCTAATGTTGGTTTGTAAACTAGGTTTGGTCCTTTATTCACAGAACTCACAGCTCTCAGAAGTTTTGTTGATATATCTACCATTTCCCTCCCATCTTCAGTCACAGCCATAAAGATACTTTAGCACCTCTGAGAAGTGCTTAGAAATTTTTCTTTTTTCTTAACACACTTTTTTAAAATGGGACCAAAAGTTTAAAAAGAAAAACAACAAAAATAAGCAACAAAGCCAATTAAAACATACATGTACAATGTATACTTTCTGATACAAAGATCTCTCCCATCAATTGTAAGACTAACGTGTCTCTTGTGAATTGCCCAGGGGATGAAACACGAATCAGTGTGATACCAGAAGTCAGTGTTTCTTTCATGTTAAAAGCACAGACCATGATTATTAGATACATCAATGCTGTAATAAAACAACCTGTGGGTTCTTGGAGAAGCTCAGTGAATTATTAATAGTTCTTGGTTTATACTTTTGAAAATACTAGATTGTGTTTAACCGACAACAAAACAAAATTTCCAAGGTAAGACCTAATTTTTAGTTTGCCTCTTGCTAGGAGTTGAAAGATACAAAGGACCTCTAAAAATGTATTTAAACACAAATGGTTTGAGTGCCATATATCTAGGCCAGTGATCCCCAAATACTGGACAAGCAGTATCAGCTTCAGCATCATCTGCATACATGTTAGATACACAATCCCTGGGCCCCACCACACACTGACTGAATCAGGAACTCCAGTCAAGGTGGGCAGTACTGGGTACTCACAAGCTGAATATTCATTGGAAGGACTGATGCTCAAGCTGCAGTACTTGGGCCACCTGATACAAAGAGCCAACTCACTGGAAAAGACCCTGATGCTGGGAAAGATTGAAGGTGGGAGGAAAAGGGGGAGACAGAGGATGAGATGATATGATGCCATCACTGACTCAATAGACACTAATTTGAGCAAGCTTTGGGAGATGGTGAAGGACAGGGAAGCCTGGTGTGCTGCAGTCTGTGGGGTTGCAAAGAGTCAGACATGACACAGTGACCGAACAACAACAAAAGTCTTCTAGGTGATTCTGACACATGCTGAAATTTGAAAACTACAAAATGTCCATGTGGAATATGAAATATCTCCATGTATTTCCAAATATTGGGGGAAATGCTTTATGTAGCATTCCCCCTCAAAATGACATGCTGCACACTAGCTGCATATTAAAGCTGAGTAGCCTACAGTAAGGTCTTCCCAGGTAGCTCAGTGGTGATCTACCTGCAACGTAGGAGAGCCAGGTTCCATTCCTGGGTTGGGAGGGTCCCCTGGAGCAAAGCATGGCCACCCACCCCAGGATTCTTGCCTGGAGAACCCCATGGGCAGGGGAGCCTGGGTGGTTACCGTCCGGAGCGCTGCACAGTTGAAGTGATTATGCAGCGGCAGCACCTCCAGTAAAAGAAATGAGAAAGCCCAGGAGCCCATGGGACTAATGCCAGGCTTCACTGTGCCTTTGGGGGCAGTTGGTTGCTTTTCTGGAGACACAGCTTCAGTGTACAGAGATCAAATCTGTTTTCCCTTTAAGCACTGCAGTAAAAATTATTTTTAATGGTCATATGTGCTCTCTTTTTGTCTTGCTTGGCTGCGATTGGTCTTTATGTAGGGCACATCTGCCTGCCTGTAACGGGCCATGGTAAATTGCTCTGGTTCCCAGAGGGACCCCACATGGCTTGGCAAACTCTCCCTGTAGGAGGGCTGGGTTTTAGACTGTTTTTTTCCATAAAAGAAAAGCAGGGATGCAACTCCAACCAGAGACAAGTTGCAAAGACTCAGAAGCTGGTACAGATGGGGTTCATTAGTAATATTCTAAAAAGGCCGGGGGAAGTCAAGAGTGGAGCATTCTCTCATTCTTTCTCACTCTTTGTATGATATTCTTTTATTTATTTTTGTCCAAATTCACCTTTTGCCCTTTAAACATCTGTTTAAAATTAAGAAGGCAATTTATTATTGAAGAACGTGATAGCTATACTGCCTTTAAAAAAAAGAGAGAAAAAAACAAAACGAAACCACATACTCTTTTGCCTCTAGGCTTGACACCTCAGTCTCAAAATGATCTGGAAAAAATAAGTAGTTCTCTTTTCATTATTGTCATTACAATTGCACTCTATTAAACGAAAACTTCTACCTTCTCAGCAAACGTATAGATCACGAAGATATACATTTTGTAATTAGCCTTATTCTTCTCTACCTTAGTTTTTTCTTTGCATCAACCTTCTCTCTTTATATACATTAAGTTTTTATTTTTACCAGATTGCTTTACATTTTCTGGAAGTAATCAATGAATACAAGTGAATTTGTATTTTCTATTTCATTCTTATATGTAAAGAAATAACCAAGTTCAGTTTTTTCCTTTAGCATTCTTTACACCTTAGCAAATATTTTTTGAGTAATCCACTATCTGCTCTATGGCAGGAAACATAGATATACAAAATTATACCCTTTTTATCTCCAAAGTACTAGCAAAAACAATCAGGCAGAAAAACCAGGCAATTTATGGAAAAATTCAAGTAACAGTCCCAGACAATGGTGAAGGAAAGAAAGGAATGTGATGAGCAACATTATAAAAAATGACTTGCAACCAGATTGCATAGACAAATTTAGAAAGCTGCCTACACTTTGGTTCTTCTGTATTTATGACATAAATTGGAAATAAGATGAAAGATTGAGAAATGTTTTGTTTAAATTTACTATTTTAGGGACTTCCCTGAAGATCCAGGGGTTAAGAATTCACCTTGCAATGCTGGGTACAAAAGTTTGACCCCTGGGGAACTAAGATCCCACATGCCACAGAGCATCTAAGCCCACGGGCCACAGTAGTCTGTGCACTGCAGCAAAAGGTCCTGCCTCAGCGAAGATCCTGCATGCCACAGCTAAGACCCGAGGCAGCCAGACAAATACATTTTTTTAAAGTATAAATTAGTGCCAAATTTAGTGCCATCCAAACAAAGGCCCAATATCTGTAACATAGCTCTTTAAAAATCCAGGAGAAAATAAAAAATCCAACTGAAGGGTTTGTTTGACCTCACTTGCAATTGGGAGAAATGCAACCTAAAACTACACTTAAATGCTTGTCCTCTATGTAATGATAAAACAAAACAAAAGGCTGACAATGCATGCTGGTGATAAACTGCGGGGAAATAGACACTCTCGTAAATCACTGGTGGAATGTTTTAAGGGAAATTTGGAAAATTCTAACAAAACAAAATATGCACTCAATTTTTGATCTAGTAATCCAACTCTGGTAATTGACCCTGAAGATGTGCCTCCAATTATACAAAAGTAATATGTACAAATTATTCACTGCAGTTTTGCCCATAATTTGCCCATAAAATACTTAAAGCCTCCTAAATGCTTATAAAGAGAAGAGTAGTTGAATAAACTATGGTACATCTATACAATGTAATATACACAATTGTAAAAAAAAAATAGAGTAACTATAATCTCTATAAATTGATATAAAATATTTTCCAAAATAACTTAAATAAAAAACTGAAATACAAATGAGTATCTATAATATTCAGTTCAGTTGCTCAGTCATGTCTGAGTCTTTGCGACCCCATGGACTGTAGCACACCAGGCCTCCCTGTCCATCACCAACTCCTAGAGCTTACTCAAACTCATGTCCATTGAGTCAGTGATGCCATCCAACCATCTAATCCTCTGTCGTCCCCTTCTCCTCCCACCTTCAATCTTTCCCAGCATCAGGGTCTTTTCCAGTGAGTCAGTTCTTCACATCAGGTGGCCAAAGTATTGGAGTTTCAGCTTCAGCATCAGTCCTTCCAGTGAATATTCAGGACTGGTTTCCTTTAGGATGGACTGGTTGGATCTCCTTGCTGTCCAAGGGACTCTCAAGAGTCTTCTCCAACACCACAGTTCAAAAGCATCAATTCTTCAGTGCTCAGCTTTCTTTATAGTCCAACTCTCACATCCATACATGACTACTGGAAAAACCATAGCCTCGACTAGGTAGACCTTTGTTGGCAAAATAATGTCTCTGCTTTTTAATACGCTATCTAGATTGGTCATAACTTTTCTTTCAAGGAGTAAGCATCTTTTAATTTCATGGCTGCAGTCACCATCTGCAGTGATTTTGGAGACCCCCAAAATAAAGTCTGTCACTGTTTCTCCATCTATGTGTCATGAAATGATGGGGCCAGATGCCATGATCTTAGTTTTCTGAATGTTGAGCTTTAAGCCAATTTTTTCACTCTCCTCTTTCACTTTCATCAAGAGGCTCTTTAGTTATTTTTTGCTTTCTGCCATAAGGGTGGTGTCATCTGCATATCTGAGGTTATTGATATTTCTCCTGGTCATCTTGATTCCAGCTTGGGCTTCATGAGCCCAGCATTTCTCATGATGTACATTGTGCAAAACAAATAACAAACACAAGAGAAATAAATCAGAAAATGATAAGATTGGTTACCTAAGAGGGATGGGGGTAAACATGGTGGGGAAAATGGGGGAAAGGGAATAGGACAAAGAAAATCACATAATAATAGAATCCCTATGAAGCTGGATGGGGAAAAACCAAACTAACCTTAGCAACTTTGGATAATATTCTATTTAAACTATATACTCCAAGGTTAAAGACAAGAACTGTGCACATAAACACTCCTTAGTTAGTAGATTTGTTTTTCATAGGGATATTGTTTAGCATGTGAAACTATTTGCTCTGCTGCTGCTAAGTCACTTCAGTTGTGTCCGACTCTGTGCGACCCCATAGACGGCAGCCCACCAGGCTCCACCGTCCCTGGGATTCTCCAGGCAAGAACACTGGAGTGGGCTGCCATTTCCTTCTGCAGCGCATGAAAGTGAAAAGTGAAAGTGAAGTCGCTCAGTCGTGTCCTGACTCTTAGCGACCCCATGGGCTGCAGCCCACCAGGCTCCTCCGTCCATGGGATTTTCCAGGCAAGAGTACTGGAGTGGGGTGCCATTGCCTTCTCCAACTACTTGCTCTAGGACTAAGCAAATAAGTAAACATATTGTGGATAATGAAAACTAAGTTTCTCACTGTTGGAGTAAGGTGTTACAAATTAAAAAATAGTAAATACTGTGGTATTGGATTGAAATTGGAGGTATCACAGTATGAACTCATGTTTTTACTAAGCATGCAGATGGTTAGATACAAAAATAAATGTGGAGTGTATGAGTGTGTATTTGCTTTTCTATGGCTCTGTCCTCCGAGAAGGCCTAGAAGCGAGGCTACAGCAGCACCAAGGAGCACACCTGGCGCTCGGATTTGATTTCTAAACACCCGCCTGGGACCCTGCCTGGGTCGGGGAGGGGCACGGAACTAAGGCTCCCTGGAGAAGCGGCTGATTCCAGCGCTGCATGGAAAGTATGATGCTGAAATCTCTCGTAGTGCCAGAAAGCAGGAAGTGCTCTAAGAAATGGTGGGGCTACGTCTAATGCACATGGGAACCAACTTGGTAAGACTGCCAACGGCCAAATCTAGAACACTTTAAATAATAAATAATGATGTCATAGATCATTACCCATTTAATAAAATAGGAATCCATAAATCCATTCTGAATAAAAATAGGAAAACTATTCCTTTTAGTAGGATTCCTACTAATAAATGTAGAAGGAATGAAGAAATTGAAAATTATTTGCTAACACCACCGTAATAATTGTTCTAGATGCTAACATGAATGGTTGAAAGTATAATGAGAAACAAAATATGTGTTCTTAAATTATCTCCTCACAAGATATTTATCAACTACAAACGTTTAAAAACAAAGTAGCTTTACAATGGAAGGCTTGGTAGATACCATACCTTTGCGAAGTGGCCAAATAGGTAAAATCTGCCTCCTAAGATATATTGAGAGGACAACATTACTTCTGTAGTATTCTTGATAAAAATGTATAACCTGAACTTAATCATGAGGAAAAAAAATCAAACTAGCCCAAATTTAGGGGAATTTGCAAATATTAATTGGCCAGTACTCTGCAAAATTGTCAATGTCACTGAAACAAAGTCCCCCTAAAAACAAATTCCCCAGCTGAGTTTATGATTAACTTCTCCATATTAAATGTTATTCTATTTCTTGTTTCACCCCTGTTCCCTTCAGGGTTGAGAAGTATCAAGAAAAGGGAGGATTGAAACTGTATAGAACCTTGAGGGATCCTCCTGAGTACAAAGGCCCTTCCATGTCCCCTGTTTCTTATTTTTAGAAAAAGACTCTAGTCTCTTAGGCCTTCACTGAGTTCCAAAGAGCAGACCCAAGCAATTACTAACTGGGAAAGTAATGGAATGCAGAAACAAAGGGAGCAGTGATAATGTTAAGTCTCTTCAGTCTTTGCGACCTTATGGACTGTAGCCCACCAGGTTACTCTGTCCACAGGATTCTCCAGGCAAGAATATTGAAGTGGGTTGCCACTCCCTCCTCCAGGGGATCTTCCCGACTCAGGGATCAAACCAACATCTCTTATGTCTCCTGCATTGGCAGGCGGGTTTTTTACCACTAGTGCCACCTGGGAAGCCCCTAAGAATATTGAGAGGACAATATTACTTCTGTAGTATTCTTGATAAAAACATATAACCTGAACTTAATCATGAGGAAAAAGAAAATCAGGCTAACCAAAATTTAGGGGAATTTGAAAAGGAATAAAAGAGAGTCCTACTTCCTTCCCAAGAGATACACATAATAATATGATGTATACTTTTGTGTTGTTCTGCAGAAACTAAGATCAAGTGGAGGATGGTGACTGCATGCTGACTACAAGAGAGTAGACCCCAGACTGGGTGGAACCAGAAGGTTGATGATTAAGATTTCTGAAACATCATCCCATTACTTCACCACAATCAGAAGGAAGTCCATGAGCTGCAATTCTCAACCCAAATGTTGCCTTTAAAAACCCTTCTCTGAAGGTCACTGGGGAGTTCAGGTTTCTTGAGCATGAGCTCCTCATTCTTCTTGCTTGGTGCCCTGCAAATTAATGCTGAACTGGGGCTTCCCTGACAGTCTAGTGGTTAAGACTGCACGTTTTCAATGCAGGGGGCCTGCGTTTGAAGCCTGGTCAGGGAGCTAGACCCCACATACCATGACTAAAGATCCTGAGTGCCAAAATGAAGATCCTGCATGCTGCAACTAAGACTTGGTGCAGACAAATATGTTAATTAATTTTTTAAAACTTGCTGAATTTCCTTCACCATGAACCAGTTTCAGTAGATTCACTTTGCTGTATGGGGTTTGGCAAGTGGACCCAAGTGATGTTCAGTAACATTATTAAAGAAAAAAACTGAAATTTCCCAAAGTATAGGAGAATGAGGCTACATGACATTTAAATGCACTATGTAATGCTGGATTGGACCCTGGGCCAGAAGAGGACATTAGTGGAATAATGAAATAAAATATGAAAAGTCTATAAATTAGATAATAGTATTGTCATATTTCTTGATTTTTAAAATCATGGTGGTGTAAGATGTTTACAGAAGTCTAGGTGAATATATGAGAAATCTTTGTCATTTTCCAACTGTGTATGAAATTATTTAAAATGAAACGTTCAAAATAGTAATTCTAAAGTGGTATTCTTCTTATTGATAGTTCTCTTTCAATAATGTTGTTTGAGTTATGTAAATATACTTTTTTCTCAATAGAGCTTTTTATTTTTAATTCAAAAATGCAAAATACAGCTATTTTTTTTTCTGAATTCCTTTCATGAAAGAAAGCAAAAAAAAAAAAAATGCTATTGTTAAATGTCAATAAGTACAGTTGTCCATAAGCCAGAACAGAATTCTGCAGATGAAATACAGTATATATTTCTTTTCCTTATGCATTTTAATACAGCAGGTGTACATTTTAAGTTAATATCAATGGCAGCCTGAAAAAGAGAAAATAAGTGAAAAATAAAACAACATGTAGCTTGAAGTAGGAGAAGTAGAAAGATTGGGCCATTTCAGCTATTTATTTTGATGACGGTGGTAGATGCATTCATTTAGTCTTTCAACGAATTTCTAGGCACTGAGGTATGGGAGAGAACAGAGATGAACAAAACATGAGCATTGTTCTCGAGAAGCTCACAGTAGGGTGTGTGTGTTGGGGTGCTGGGGGAGTGGGTACAGTGAAGAGTAAAGTGCAATCAGCAGACAACATTGGAATACGCAGCTCTATTACAGGGCTATACACACTGACCTGGGAACACACAGGGCTACACACGGGGCTATTACAAGGCATAGATGAAGAAACTGATCAAACGTCTCTAAGGGAGCAAAATTCGCCACTCCAAGATGAATCCCTTTTGCACAACGATTAATTTAGGCTGATTATTTTTTATTAACGGAAGACTCAGGATGTAAGAGCCTGTTTCTGGAATAGAGCTATCATCAGAGAAATTTATAAAGAATATGGACTACATGTGGTGGAGAAAACTCAACAGGGCCTGGAGATCAGAGTCTACTCTGTGTCCCATTGTCTCTGTATTGCCCAACAAACATTTGTTTTCCAAGCATTTGCTTTTCCATCTCTGTTAATTGCCTTCCCCTGCCCCCCAACCTTTGAAGTCCTAAACCTCTAACCCCAACATTCTCTTTTTAGCTGAAGATGGTGTTTAAGATGAGGCTTCCAGCCATTTTGGTAAATTACTCAGTTCTCCAGGGTCTCTCCTAGGTATATATGTTATTAAACTTTTGTTTGACTTTCTCCTTTTAATTTGTCTCAAGTCAATTTAATTCTTACACCAGCCCCAATATCTTCCAGGTAGAAAAAACATCTGAGTGAGGAAAAAACCTCAGAATTACTAACCATATTTCTTTAAATCCCCTCAGATTGCCTTTTTTTTTTTTTTTTCCATTACTACCAATTGCCTCCTTGAATCTCTGTCCAACTCATCAGTCATGGGGGAAGTAGAAGACAGCTTTACTAGCTCTGAGAAGAGGAACAACATTGGTACAAAGAAAAGTAGAACTGAGAAAGAACAAGAGCACAAGAAGAAACTATAAAACATGCAATATGGTCCATGTAGAATGACAGCGCAGATTAAAAAAGAGATGGGGCTGCAAGGTAAACAAAAGCCAGCTCATGAAGGACTTGTATTCTACCTGAGTTTTTCAAAATTATTCTGAGGGAAAGGGGCATGACTCTTTACAGAGAATTTTATATTTCAATGTACAAATTTTCGGTAATTTTCAGTTTTGTTTTTGGACCTGCTGTTGGAGAAACTTCCTCTGTCTCTTCCAAAGATAACAAAGATCTTACTGACTTGCTAGGTCCAATAGAAAACTCTGTTGATTATAGGATATATTCAAAGATGGAGACCAAAGGAGATTATATTTGGGAAAAAAATTCTTCTGCCTAGAATACTAGTGTCTGGACTTCTCTGGTGGTCCATGGCTGAGAACCTGCCTGCCAATGCAGGGGACATGAACTTGACCCCTGGTTAGGGAAGATTCCATACACCGCTCAGCAGCTAAGCCCATGTGCCATGACTACTGAAGCCCGCAGTCCACAGCAAGAGAAGCCACCACAATGAGAAGCCCATACACAGCAAATAGAGTAGCTTCCTTTTGCCACAGGGAGAGAAAGCCTGGGTGCAACAGCAAAGACCCAGCACAGTCAGAACTAAATCAATCGAAAAATTTTTAAACAAAAGAAAAAAGAACACTAATGTCCAACTCTGTCCCCAGCCTTCTTTCCCTTTCTGAAACTGGCTTTACTTCTGAATCCAGGAATTTATGGCTAGTAAGTATCCTCTGTATCCTCTCATGAATAATGGTAATTAATACTTTAAGAAAACAAAACAAAACAAAACATAATGTAATGGCATTCCTGGTTTCCATTTCTGTGTATGAGCAGCTTGGAGTTACCACTCCACTGTAACAAGGAAAAAGGTCTTTTCTTACAAGTAAAAAGACTGAAAAATCAACCACTCTTCTTAGATCCATAAGAGAAGTGAGGCCACAGAGCAAAATGCTACCCCTAAATTTGGAGAACACAAAGAATCACAGCTTACCAAGCAGAAACCCCAAAATGGAATCCTTTGTGGGAACCAATTCCCTAGTAGGAAAACCAGAGCTGTAACTGATAAAGTGCTGGAGGCTCAGACTGCACAAGTCTGAAAGTGAAAAACTGCAGGGGGACCCAAATATAGGGGCCCACTGAGGCCAAACAGGGCCCTGTGGGCTCCCAGGCATGGAGGCCGTTTTGTACCCCATTTCTCGTAGGCAAGACTCCGGTCTCCATGACCTTCCCTGAGTTCCATAGAGCAGATTTGAATAGTTGCTAATCAAGGGAGGAGCAGTCAAGAAACCGCCTCAAACAAGGTTAAGTAGACTAGAGAAGCTCATCAAGATTAGGAGACACCTGAGCAAAGGGCTTCTCTGCTGGCTCAGCAGTCAGGAAGGGGAGCTCAGGCGGCTGCCAACATAGGAGACATGCAGGCGTGGGTTCAGTGCCTGGGTGGGAGGGGTCCCCTGAAGAAGGAAAAGGCAACCCGCTCCAGTATTCTTGCCTGGGGAATCACACGGACAGAAGAGCCTGGCAGATTAGAGTCCAAGGGGTCACAAAAGGGTCTGATACAACTAAACAACTGAGCAACTAAACAACACCTGAAATGAGCTTAAAAAAATGCAGGTTCAACACACACCCTAGTTTTGCCAGAAACCCTACCTTCGAACCCTCATCAAATCCTCCTGGGTTGGGACACATAGTTTTTGAGGGCACAAGGCCACTGTGTCCCCCTTTGCCTAGCAAAGGAATAAAGCTATCCTTTTCTACTTCACCCAAAATTCTGTCTCTAAGGCTTGTTTCAGCCCCAGTGTCAAGTTTTCAGTAACATCACCGCCACACTTTTGGGACTCTTACCTCCAGGAGTTTGACCAGAGTCTCAGAGTGAATACTGTAGGAAAAGCTTTTGCTTCCAGCAGTGAGAGGGGGAAAGGAGTCATTTTGAAATACACCTGAAAACTCTAGTTCTTTGTAACAAGGCCTGCCCTCAGGAGAAACTAATTGACTGTATTTAACCTGCTAGGGTTTTGTCAGAGGCTAACTGACCCTGGGGAAGGGAAATACCCAACTTCAGCCCACTCTAGTCTTCCTGTTTAAGTATGCAGGAGGGGAAGGTGAAGAACAGTGCAGGAGAGATTAATCAGAAGCACTTGTGAAGTCCACAGTCAAGAGGTGTAGGCTCACTGAAAGACTGAGACTTAATCATAGGACTACAGGATGCTTCCCCTGCCGCCCTACCTCACCATCACATTAATAAAGGCTTATTTACAGAAGTTTCTTTTACCAATGACATCATGTCTGGCTATAAGCAAAAACTGCAAGATACAGTAAAAGGCAAAAAAACACAGTTTGAAAATACAGAGCAAGCAGAATCAGATATGGTTGGAATACCAGACCAGGAATTAAAAAACAAACAAACTATGATTAATTTATTAAGGGCATAAAGTAGGCAACAGACAAGAACAGATGTGTAATTTAAGCAAAGAAAAGCAAACCCTAAGAACCAAAATGAAATATTATAGATTAAAACTACTGTAACAAACATGAAGTTTGCCTGTGATGGTCTGATTGAGAAAAACAGAACAGAATATCCAAGGGCTGTGGAATAACTACAGAAGATGTAACGTATGTGTGATGGGGATACCAGTGAAACAGGAGGGAAGTGGACAGGGCACAACCTTTAAAAGAATGACATAGTCATAGAAGAGGACAAAACCTGGTCAGAATCAACTAGATCCAAGATGGCAGAAGATTCGGCTCCCAGACCATAAAAACTAACCACTGCATTTTCAGGGCCTCTCGCCTTCCGAGACCGCCCACACCCTAAAGAGTGCGTTTCTCCCAAGGCTGTTCTCACCTTTTGAGTTGGACTCCATAGCGTCTATGGAATGTGCATCTCTTTAAATAAATCCACTTATTACCTATCACTTTGTCCCTAGCTGAATTCTTTCTGCAATGAGATGTAAAGAACCTGAGCCTGATTAAGTCCTGAGATCAGGAGTGCTGCTGCTGCTGCTAAGTCACTTCAGTCGTGTCCGACTCTGTGTGGCCCCATAGACGGCAGCCCACCAGGCTCCCTCGTCCCTGGGGATTCTCCAGGCAAGAACACTGGAGTGGGTTGCCATTTCCTTCTCCAATACATGAAAGTGAAAAGTGAAAGTGAAGTCGTTCAGTCGTGTCCGACCTGACTCTTAGCGACCCCATGGACTGCAGCCCACCAGGCTCCTCCGTCCATGGGATTTGCCAGGCAAGAGTACTGGAGTGGGGTGCCATTGCCTTCTCCAGATCAGGAGTGCAATCTCAGTTAAAAGATTGTGAATTCCATTTCTAATTTGAATTCTGGCTGGGTTTAAGTACTGGTACATGGGTTTAAATGCCAATCTGAGGTGCGCAGTATCACCGGGAGAAGAAAGAGAGAAAGGAGCAGAAGACAAATTTGAAACAGTAGTGACTGAGAATGTTGTTGAACCCAAGTTTGTGTGCCCTACAGGGAAGATAAGCAAACCAAAGCGTCGGATTCTGGAGCAGAGAAAGGTTAATCGCAAGGGCCAAGCAAGGAGAACGAACATCTCAGTGCTCAAAAATCCCAAATTCCCCAGTGGCTTTGAGGGAAGAGTTTTTAAAGGCAATTTGGGGATACAGCTCCAGGATATATGACTTTCTTCTGATTGGTTGCTGGTGAGGTAACAGGGTGGTCCAGAAATCTCAACCATCAGCCTTCTGGTTCCAACCAGTCTGGGATCCATGTGCTTGTGCTCCTGAAGCTTCCATCGTGCACCTGGGTGGAGGCCCCAGCACCTGTAGAAGAATTCAGAGATATGCATCACTGCTCTGCCCCTGAGGAGGGACCAGGGAGCTGCCCCATCACTGCACTGCGGTTTCTGACTGCCTTTCCTCTGTTTCTGCATTCCCTCACTTCCCCAGGTAGTAATTGTTTGAATCTGCTGTATTTAACTCAGAAAAGATCTAGGAGAATGAAGCCTTTTTCCTACAAACAAGAAACATGGACACAGAAAGGCTTTTGTATCTAGAAGGGCTCCACAGGGTCCAGATCAGTTTCAAGAATTTTCCCAAATTAACGTCAGACACCAAACCACAGATTCAGGAAGCTCAGAGAATGCCAAGCAAGATAAGTGCCGCCAACCACAAACTACCCCTAGGTATAGTTATATATATATATATATATATATATATATATATATATATGTATATACACATATACATATATATATATTTTTTCATCCTAAAGGAAGCCAGATGGGAAGGGCAGAGGGAACCCCTTATCTATAGATGAAAAAAAAAAAAAAAGATACGCATTATAGTGACTCCTCCTCAGAAACCATCCAAAGAAGATAGTACAGTGAAAGTGTTTCATCAAAGTGTCAAGAGGGAAAAAACGTAATTCATTGTGGACTGGTGTAATTGAAATGGCTCACCACAATCTTTTGAGGTTCAGAATGGTGAGGTTCAGGACTGATTTCAAGTGGCCAAGCGGAAAAGGCTTGACACTACTCACAATTTGATGCAAGGGATTTTCCATTCAGTCTCCTCTTTCCAGTTGCCAGAGGCACTTTGTAAAATTACTCACCAGAGATGGAAATGTTTTTCAATGTTATCTCAAGGGTGTGTTCGGCTTCATTGGAAGAAAAATCAGCTTACATTTCACCAGTTTTGTAAGATTTCTGTATTAGTCAGACTATGCTAACTGCTCTGTTGTGTGGTCGCTAAGTCATGTCCAACTCTTGCGACTGCATGGACTGTAGCCCGCCAGGCTCCTCTGTCCATGGGATTTCCCAGGCAAGAATACTGGAGTGGGTTGCCATTTCCTCCTCTGGGAGATCTTCCTGACCTAGGGATCAAACCCACATCTCCTGCATTGGCAGGTCGGATCTTTGCCAGTGAGCCACCAGGGAAGCCTGCTATAAAACAAAACCCCAACCTCTTGAATTTCTTTACACAGAGTTTATTTATTGCTTCCTTATGGCACAATCTAATGCAGGGTATAGGAGAAGGGGGGCCTCTCATCCACAGTCATTCAGGGAGTTAGGCTTTCTAGATGATGGTGACCAGCCATGATTCAGAGCCTTGGAGTCCTCAGCTTTGGACCAAATGAAAGGGGTATACATCACTTCTGCCAATGAGCCATTACAGCCGGATATGAAAGTGAAAGTGAAATTGCTCAGCCGTGTACGACTCTTTGCGACCCTATGGACTGTAGCCTACCAGGCTTCTCCATCCATGGGATTTTCCAGGCAAGAATACTGGAGTGGGCTGCCATTTCCTTCCAGCCGGGTGGCTCCTCCTAACTGTAGATAAATGCAGATAAATGCAATCCAGTTCTGTGCTCAGTTTCTCTTCCTTAATTTCTATGTGAAGACTTGAGTTAACTGACTCCATATTTCTGATTTATTCCAGTAATGTTTTTGTGTGACAGCTGTTGCCATCTTCTTCCCTTCCCAGCTCTGGTTGGAGGCTATCATTTGGATATTGACTGGATATTGTCATGCCTTTTGGATTCATATCATCAACAGTTTAATATGCTTGCTTTCTCACAAGTTATTTATTGGTCATATTAATTTAATATGGCAGACAAGAAAATGAGCTGTGTTTACAAAACCTATCTGAACTATCTCCAGTGTCTTTTTAAAAACTTTGTAGCAGAGAATTCATTGAAGCATTTGAAATACATGCTACTTTACAGAAACAATCATGTGACCCAAGAGACTCTTGTTATAGTTGAGCCATAAATTTAGCCTTAAATTTTCTAGCAATTAATATAAATAATTGTTATTTCTTCATATATGGATTCTATTTATTTATCATCTAATCATTTCATAAAATATAATGCTGTAGGGACCTCCCGGGTTCGATCCCTGGGTCGGGAAGACCCCCCTGGAGAAGGGAATGGCCACCCACTCCAGTATTCTTGCCTGGAGAATCCCAAGGACAGAGGGGCCTGGTAGGCTACAGCCCATATGGTCACAAAGAGCCGGATATAACTGAGCAACTAACACTTTCACTTCACTTTCAGGGAGCTCCCTGGCAGTCCAGTGGTTAAGATTCCTCATGCCTCTTGGCCAAAAAACAAAAACATAAAACAGAAGCAATATTGTAACAAATTCAATAAAGACTTAAAAAAATAAAAATGTTATATATACAGGTTATATTTTTTGTGAATAAAACATTGAAGACTTTTAGACATACAACCTTTTACAGATATTTTTCAAGGGATTTTTGTGATGTTTTTAAAATTCAAATTCAATGGAGAATTATGAACTTTCATATTAAGGTTTGACTCAGGTGGATGATGGGATGTGGGTTTGAAGGGGTTCAAGAATGGAGAGACTCTAAATGAGATTTCTGTGATAAAATTGTACAATATAACCATGAATTCTTCTGATTCCAACCTATATTTTTCCTTCTCTACTATAAACCCACTTTATATTTGAAAATGCCATACTTTTTCATAGAATAATCTGTTAAATCTCAGAAGACAGCCCTTTGACCATGGATTGTGATATCACATCAAGTAATTCTTAAAACTCATGAAATAAAAACAACAGTGATATTTAAAGGTAGCTTTCATTGAGTGTTCAACAGCCTTGATTTGAGTTATATTTTTTATAAGAATTTTCATATACTATTCTTCATATCAACAGGGGCAGTGTTCAGCACATTCTCAAATGTTTCTGATAGATCACCAATTAGATTATGTGTTCATAATACTTAACTGTAATACATAATTTTCCCTGTTAGTTCACAGTATATCAGAATACTTTTTAAAAACCTATTTGGAACAAAACAAGTGCCTTACCTAGGGTATAATATTTTGTGCTATTGTTTTATTTACTCTCTTTTTGCTAAATATGCCTACATATTAGGTATCATGTGATATACTTAAATTTATAAATTTTTCTATTATATCTGGATTTGCCTCCAGACTTTACATTTCTGTGCCTTATTTTATGATTATATAAGTTAACAGCCCTAATCATAACAAACTGACTCAAATGTGCTCCTGGTTCTCTGCTTAATAATCAATTGGTTAGACGCTAACACGGTTCCTTTTCCAAAGTTTCAAAGCAAGGTGTGGAGAATTCCCTGGTGGTTTAGTGGTTAGGACTCTACACTTTCACTGCTGAGGGCCAGGGTTCAATCCTTGGCCAGGGAACTAGGATCCCACAAGCTGTGGAGAAGTGGTCAAAAAAAAAAACCAAAATAAGATGTGAAGATTTGTTTATTAAGTCTCTCAAAGTAGCTTTGATAAAGGTTGACATTGTAATTGCAGTTATGAACAATTATGCTTTAAAATATATATATTTAAAATTTTATTTATTTATTTATTTGGCTGTACCAGGTCTTAGTTGCAGCATGTGGGATCTAATTCCCTGACCAGGGATCGAACCCAGACTCCTACATTTGGACTGAAGATTCTTAGCCACTGGACCACCAAGGAAGTCCCTCCATGATTTTTTAAAAATAGTTTTCTTTAATTAAACATTTGTTAATGTCTATAAAAGCAAGTCAGGGAAATGTATGAAAAAATACCCAGGTTACATATAAGAGAGAAAATAGTCCCAGTCCTGAGCTGGGGCATACTTTTATATCTGATGTAATTAGCTGTTCTGTCTGAGAAGAAATTAGAATTCTCCTTGATAGATTTTAATGAGTTTAAAACCACTTCTGTGAACCCCACCTTTCATCTCTCAGCCCTGGGAGAAATTCTCTTAGAGAGTCAAATTATCTTAGACTACAGTCCTTCATTTCCTTATCTAAGAGTGTAAGCTCTAGACTTTACTGTTCAGTTCAGTCGCTCAGTTGTGTCTGACTCTTTGTGACCCCATGAATCGCAGCACACCAGGCCTCCCTGTCTATCACCAACTCCTGGAGTTTACTCAAACTCATGTCCATTGAGTCGGTGATGCCATCTGGCCATCTCATCCTCTGTCGTCCCCTTCTCCTCCTGCCCCCAATCCCTCCCAGCATCAGGGTCTTTTCCAATGAGTCAACTCTCTGCATGAGGTGGCCAAAGGATTGGAGTTTCAGCTTCAGCATCAGTCCTTCCAATGAACACCCAGGACTGATCTCCTTTAGGATGGACTGGTTGGATCTCCTTGCAGTCCAAGGGACTCTCAAGAGTCTTCTCCAACACCACAGTTCAAAAGCATCAATTTTTTTGGTGCTCAGCTTTTTTCACAGTCCAACTCTCACATCCATACTGGAAAAACCATAGCCTTGATTAGATGGACCTTTGCTGGCAAAGTAATGTCTCTGCTTTTTAATATGCTATCTAGGTTGGTCATAACTTTCCTTCCAAGGAGTAAGTGTCTTTTAATTTCATGGCTGCAATCACCATCTGCAGTGATTTTGGAGTTCCAAAAAATAAACCTGACACTGTTTGCACTGTTCCCCCATCTATTTGCCATGAAGTGATGGGACCAGATGCCATGATCTTAGTTTTCTGAATGTTGAACTTTAAGCCAACTTTTTCACTCTTCTCTTTCACTTTCATCAAGAGGCTTTTTAGTTCCTCTTCACTTTCTGCCATAAGGGTGGTGTCATCTGCATATCTGATGACATATTATTGATATTATTATTGATATATCTCCCAGCAATCTTGATTCCAGCTTGTGCTTCTTCCAGCCCAGCCTTTCTCATGATGTTCTCTGCATATAAGTTAAACAAGCAGGGTGACAGTATACAGCCTTGACGTACTCCTTTTCCTATTTGGAACCAGTCTGTTGTTCCATGTCCAGTTCTAACTGTTGCTTCCTGACCTGCACTGGTCATAGCAAACACCCTCTTCCAACAACACAAGAGAAGACTCTACACATGGACATCACCAGATGGTCAACACCAAAATCAGATTGATTATATTCATTGCAGCCAAAGATGGAGAAGCTCTATAGAGTCAGCAAAAACAAGACCGGGAGCTGACTGTGGCTCAAATCATGAACTCCGCATTGCCAAATTCAGACTTAAATGGAAGAAAGTAAGGAAAACCACTAGACTATTCAGGTATGACCTAAATCAAATCCCTTATGACTATACAGTAGAAGTGAGAAACAGATTTAAAGGACTAGATCTGATAGACAGAGTGCCTGATGAACTGTGGACGGAGGTTCATGACATTGTACAGGAGACAGGGATCAAAACCATCCCCATGGAAAAGAAATGCAAAAAGGCAAAATGGTTGACTGAGGAGGCCTTACAGATAGCTGTGAAAAGAAGAGAAGTGAAAAGCAAAGGAGAAAAGGAAAGATATTCCCATTTGAATGCAGAGTTCCAAAGAATAGCAAGGAGCGATACAGACTTCCTCAGTGATCAATGCAAAGAAATAGAGGAAAACAACAGAATGGGCAAGACTAGAGATCTCGTCAAGAAAATTAGAGATACCAAGGGAACATTCCATGCAAAGATGGGTTCAATAAAGGACAGAAAGGGTATGGATCTAACAGAAGCAGAAGATATTAAGAAGAGGTGGCAAGCATACACAGAAGAACTGTACAGAAAAGATCTTCATGACCCAGATAATCACGACGGTGTGATCACTCACCTAGAGCCAGACATCCTGGAATGTGAAGTCAAGTGGGCCTTAGAAAGCATCACTCTGAACAAAGCTAGTGGAGGTGATGGAATTCCAGTTGAGCTATTTCAAATCCTGAAAGATGATGCTGTGAAGGTGCTACACTCAATATGCCAGCAAATTTGGAAAACTCAGCAGTGGCCACAGAACTGGAAAAGGTCAGTTTTCATTCCAATTCCAAAGAAAGGCAATCCCAAAGAATGCTCACACTACCACACAATTGCACTCATCTCACACGCTAGTAAAGTAATACTCAAAATTCTCCAAGCCAGGCTTCAGCAATATGTGAACTGTGAACTTCCAGATGTTCAAGCTGGGTTTAGAAAAGGCAGAGGAACCAGAGATCAAATTGCCAACATCCGCTGGATCATCAAAAAAGCAAGAGAGTTCCAGAAAAACATCTATTTCCGCTCTATTGACTATGCCAAAGCCTTTGACTGTATGGATCACAATAAACTGTGGAAAATTCTGAAAGAGATGGGAATACCAGACCACCTGATCTGACTTTACTGTTAAATATCTCCTTTTTGTTGCTGTTGTTGTTTAGTCACTATGTCATGTCTGACCCCAAGCCCAAAGTCACCAGGCTCCTCTGTTCATGGGATTTTCCAGGCAAGAACACTGGATTGGGTTGCCATTTCCTCCTCCAGAGAATCTTCCTGACCCAAGGATGGAATCCTTGTCTCCATCACTGGCAGACGGATTCTTTACCACTGAGACACCTGGGAATCCCTAAATGTCTCTACCAGGAGAAAAATCATGATTTTTGTGTGAGAAATGATTTTGTCTGAGAAATTTCTTTACAGATATTTTTCAAAGGTTTGTGATTTTTTTTAAATTAAAATTCAACTAAAAAGTAACACAGCTTGATCAGCTTCATTGTTGAATTTATTTCCTTTATTGATGAGTGAATATCCTTTATCCATTATTCAAAGAAAATGAATTTACTTTATTCATATCCTTTCCAAAGTCTTACTTTTTTTCCCCTTTAAACATTAATTTATTTATTTGGCTGTGCTGGGTCTTAGCTGTGGCATGTGGGATCTAGTTCCCTGACCAGGGATTGAACCCAGGGCCCTTGTATTAGCTAACAGCATGGAGTCTTAGCCAGTGGACCACAAGGGAAGTTTCTCCAAAGGCTTGTTTTTGATAGCATGGCTTTGATGGCAGGACATAACCTCAACACTGATGCCTGAGGGGACGAAAGGGGAACATCTCTTTAGGGGAGAAAATATTAGATTCAAAAGTTAGCATAAATTATATTTAAAATGGATAACCAACAAAGACCTACTGCATAGCACAGGAAACTGTTCAATTTCATGTCATAGACTGGATGGGAGGGGAGTTTGAGGGTGAATGGATGCATGTATATGCATGACTGAATCCCTTCACTGTCCACCTGAAACTATTGCAACATTGTCAATAGGCTACATTACAATATAAAATTAAAAAAAATTTTTTTTAGCATAAAAAGCCAAGAAAGACTCATGGCACACTCTTACGTATGGCAGAGAACAGTTGCTCTCCAGCTCTATGACTATAAACTCTCAAAGTCAGGGATGAGCTAGTGTATTGTCTCTACATTTTATAGAAGATTAGTTATTTAATGCAACTTAACTTTTGAAAAAAAAGTAAAGTTCTCTGTGCATCAGTTATTTCAGAATATTATTTGCTTATTCCCTATGGACCATACAAGGACCGATTAGGAAGAATGATTTCACTCTTAACATCTGCTCTCTAGATGACTGGAACAGACTTGTCTCGGCTATGTTGACATGAACTATAAAATTTACATTTTTGAAAATACATCGATTTTTTTAAAAAATAGAAGATTATCCATTATGTTATAAAACTTTCTTTCTTTATATATTTTTCATTAGGTGATTTTTATTAGCACCGCTTGTGCTGCCATCATCACTCAACTCCAGCACATCTGGGGTTCTGGTGCTGCTGCATTCACCACGCCTACAATAATTCTAATTGCCACTATTGCTATTGCCACTGTGAATAATGGAAAATGTGCTAATTAAAACATACTCTTTTGAGGCAGTTGTCTCAAAAAGTACCAAGTGAGAAAAAGATACCACTCTTCCTAGTTCTCCAAACACAGCGCGTTCTTTGCTGAGAAGGACTGGAAGTGATACGTAATCCAGGGGGTCTGGTTAAGTGCCCACCCAATGCACTCCACCTCATCAGGCCTCGGTGTGTCCTCACCCTTTTTCTTTGGTCAGTTCTGTCCTATGCTTATCCCCAGCTTTGCTGCTGCTGCTAAGTCGCTTCAGTCGTGTCTGACTCTGTGTGACCCCATAGACGGCAGCCCACCAGGCTCCGCTGTCCCTGGGATTCTCCAGGCAAGAACACTGGAGTGGGTTACCATTTCCTTCTTCAATGCATGAAAGTGAAAAGTGAAAGTGAAGTCGTCTAGCCGTGTCCGACTCTTCGCAACCCCATGGACTGCAGCCCACCAGGCTCCTCCGACCATGGATTTTCCAGGCAAGAGTACTGGAGTGGGGTGCCATTGCCTTCTCTGCCCCCAGTTTGCTACCAGATCTTAAACACCCACTAACTACTGTTGTTTCTGGACATTCGGAGAGGCTGGGTTGTCCTCCACCTCCAACCTGCCACCCTGGAGACCCATTAACTTCCCGGATCCATGTCTCAAGTAGTGACTCACTTTTTCCTTCATTAAACCCTTTGCTGATCATCACTTTTTATTATATTTTACAATTCCCTGTTGGTACTTCCTCACTATTGCTAGCAGTTCTGAAACTGGCTGCTTTTAGGCAAAATATACTTTTCTACTGAGATTTCTCTTAAGATTTTTTCCTATGTAACTTTTATATTTCCTCTGCCTTTAGTTTTCATGCAATTCAGTCAATAACCCCACATATGCTGGTTAGTCTGTTGGACTACTAGGATGGACCTATTGGTTGTCACAGAAACCTCAGCAAAGGCTGCAAAGAAATGGCATTAGCAGCTTCTAAAGAGAAATCTTCTGAAGGAGTGAATGGTTTTGTGTGTTGCCAGTGGCGGGAAGCCTGGACTAGTGATTAGGTCACTCCCATTGAGTCTTTGATTCATAGGTTTGCTTCCTGTAAAAAGACTTTTAAAAAAATGTGTTGAACCCAACTTTCCTTGATGCAATGAAACAAGTCAAGGATGTTCAGGTGAAACTCCAAGAGCAAAGGGGAGAGGAATAGCAGCGGAAACCAGAAGATATAAACTGACCCATTACCCAAAAGTTGCTGTAGTCTGTTGATCCAGCATCCCGACAGTGAGTCACTGTGGCCGTCAGACTTCATTCTGGTTTATGACAGTGCATCACTTATAAGAATTGCCATCAAGGAAGAAGAAACTGGCCACAGTCCATGAAGAACAAAGAGCCACTCTTAACTTCTCTGCTCTACATTTGAAGACTTTCACTTGCTTTTGAGTTGTTTTCTTTATATCATGGTTCACTATTGTTTTGTTCAATGATAAAGTATAAACAAAAAAGCCACACTGTTGTCTCTCCCATCCTAGACACCTCAACCCAGGACTCTGGAATGGCCACATGGAACAGAGTAAGAATATCCCTGCCAGGACTCTGTGTCCGACAGAGGTCCCAGGAACATGGCAGGGCTCTGCCTGACTGCTCCATATCGTCTTCAGGTCAGAGAGATTCTCTCAAAGCCTCCAATTAGCTCTGCTGCTGCTGCTAAGTCGCGTCAGTCGTGTCCGACTCTGTGCGACCCCATAGACGGCAGCCCACCAGGCTCCTCTGTCCCTGGGGCTCTCCAGGCAAGAACACTGGAGTGTTTTGCCATTTCCTTCTGCAGCGCATGAAAGTGAAAAGTGAAAGTGAAGTCGCTCAGTCGTGTCTGACTCTTCGCGACCCCATGGACTGCAGCCCACCAGGCTCCTCCGTCCGTGGGGTTTTCCAGGCAAGAGTACTGGAGTGGAGGGCCATTGCCTTCTCAACTAGATCTTCCCTGGTGGCTCAGAGGTTAAAGCGTCTGCTTGCAATGCAGGGGACCTGGGTTCGATCCCTGGGTCGGGAAGATTCTCTGGAGAAGGAAATGGCAACCCACTCCAGTATTCTTGCCTGGGAAATCCCATGGACGGAGGAGCCTGGTGAGCTACAGTCTATGGGGTCACAAAGAGCTGGACATGACTGAGCTACTTCACTGTCTCAATCAGCTCTAGCCATTCCTTAATTCATCGGAGCTATTCATGGTGTCAGCCCATACCCCTCCTCGTGAATCTCAGCCTCTGAAAGCAGCTCTGATGAGGCGGCCCCTTTTTCTAATATTTTACATATTAGATGTCATCTCACTCTTCAGTTTTCTTAGAGGTCAAGTATGAGAGTGGTCTACGTGTAGCTTCTGATTTGACACAGTGCCCACCACAACTATGGTCAACAAATCCACTGATATTGAACACTTTTGTGAACATGGTGGGATTTATTCAAGACTGTGTAAAGAGGCCTTCCCTGGTAGTTCAGTGGGTAAGAATCTGTCTTGCAGTTTAGGGGACACCGGTTCGATCTCTGGTCTGGGAAGATCCCACATGCCACGGGACACCGAAGCCCATGTGCCACAACTACGGAGCCTGTGCTCTAGAACCTGGGAGCCACAACCACTGAGCCACATGCTGCGACTACTGAAGCCCACGCAAAAGAAGCCGCCGCAAGTGAGAAGTCTGAGCACCGTAACCAGAGAGCAGCCCCCGCTCACCGCAGCTTGAGAAAAGTCCACGCAGCAACGAAGACCCAACGTGGCCAAAAATAAATAAATAAATAAATAAATATTTTTTAAAAGTTAAAAATAGCCTGTGTAAGGAACAAGGAAAGGAAGAGTGACATTGCACACCACACAGCATGAGTTAATAAGTCTTCATTAGTCAGTTTCTGTTTATTTCAATTTTCCGTTGGAGATATGTTTCTCTCTCCATCTTCTCTCCAACCCAGGACTCACTCCCTCTGCTGCCTTCTACCTTTCTTTACTGTGCAGAATGCCTGCATGCTGGCCAGCTTGTACTTTGCTAAGGGCTTATGAAATTCTTATTTCAACCAAGCGGTCTCTCTTGGGAAGGCAACATGGGGGTGCAAAATGAGTTGTCGCTTAAAAAAATAAAATTTTCCGGATCATTGCATTACACAATCTGTAGTTTCTTGACTTTCCTGTGTCGAACTAGTTTTTTAGATTCAAAAACAGAGCCACAAGATAGTCCAACTGGTTTCTCAAAAGTTTTAAACAATCCCAACTTTAGTTTTACTGGCATTTGAATAAATTGCTCTGCCTTTTCCCTCCTCTGGTATTCCTACCTGCCTTGTACTGAATAAAGATAGATGGTTCTGTGCAAGACTGTGTCAACTATTTACGTCTAGATTTATCTTTTTTGGCCTTTTACTTCTTTTCTCCGTAAGTCCCCCACATTCCTTTTCTACTGGAAGCATGGAAGAGATAAAGGTGCCGGGAAAGATATTAGCTTTTGGCTGCTGGCTTCAGTGCTGCCCTTTAGCATTCATTAGCTAACTTTCTTAACTAGCAGTAGACTTCAAGATGAGCCATAAAGGAAAAAAGAACCAAAGGAGAGAGCAGTTTCTGTTTTCAACACCATGGAGGCCTGATTGTAAGTTTTCTGAGTTCTGGGGTCTTTCAATGCAAGTTTCCTCCAAAAGTCACTTCTCTTCCCAGCACTGTTCCTTGCCTTACTGGGTTTTTACAACCGGTTTTCCAAGACATCCATTAGTTGTCTCATTTCTACAAATACATGTGGTAAAATGGAAGAATAAACAGGAGTGTATCTAAGTATCAACTTGTTTTCTTGTTGGGATGGGAAAAAAGAATTTTTAAAAATGCATGTCTTACTGATGATAATTCTACAGTTTCACTAAACTCAACTCGATATTTCATGAAACACTTCTTATGTGCAAGTCCTTTTCTAGGTGTGTACATGCGCTTCAGTTGTGTCCAACTCTTTGCGACCCTATAGACCATAGCCCACCAGGCTCCTCTGTCCATGGGATTTTCCTGACACAACTGGAGTGGGTGGCCATGCTGTTTTCCAGGGGATCTTCCCTGGATCCCACCCAGGGATCGAAACTGCATCTCCTACACTGCAGGCAGATTTTCTTTACCACTGAACAATTGCATATGGACAGAATTTTGAAGAGAATATGTAAGTATATAAATAGTTGCATTGCAAATGGTAAAATTATACATGAATGTTTTTATTAGTTAAAACATTTTTATAATTAAATAAAAATTAAAAGCTGAGACTTACTTGTCTTATCCTACTCATTCATCACCTATGCTGTCATCTATGATGACAGCCATCTATGAAGGAGGAAGTCATGTCTATCTTTCAAACTGGATCAATGTTTTAAAGATCCAAAGCTTTTTTTGGTTCATACACTAGTTCAGTGTTAGAATTTGGAATGTAACATTAAAAGAAATCTACTTCTATAATTTTTAGATAAGCGTAGGCTGGAATCCTCCTTCCAATCAGAGGAACAGCTACTGAAATGCTTGTACTCAGCTTCCTTACTTGAAAAGGGAATAATAATAAAACCTACTTCATTACTTGTTTTGTTTTTGTTTAGGTTTGTTTTGTTTTAATAAGAGTAAGTGTCTGGTACCTTTTTAGGTTTCCCTGGTGGCTCAGAGGGTAAAGAATCTGCCTGCAATGCGGGAGACCCTGATCTTCAATCCCTGGGTCAGGAAGATTTCCAAGAGGAGGGAATAGCAACCTACTCTGGTATTCTTTCCTGGAGAATCCTGTGGCCAGAGAGCCTGGTGGGTTACAGTCCATGGGGTTGCAAAGAGTCAGATACGACTGAGCGACTAACGCTTTCACACTTTCACCTACTTGGTATTCACTAAACATGGATGGGAGTTGGTGGGAGTGTTAGCTGAAGCCTGACCAGACTCTGGGGGACACTGCTGGGACCTTGAATTCACCTCCATAAAGGGTACAGCTCCTCATGATATTACACTTCAAGGAGGACTTGAGGGGACAAAAAGATCTGGCCTATACCAAGCCCCTGCCATAAATGTTTCCTTTGCAGATAGAGCAAAGTTCAAATAGAGGATAAATAAATAACTATTCTTTTCATCTCCCTCTCCAGTCCCTTCCCTCTTGTGGTTTAATCGTCACATACAAAGAAACAAGGGGCTTGTAAATACCAAGACTGTCCTTCCCTGTCTAAGGGAGAGGAAGGAGAGAGTCTAATATTAGCTGTAACACTGATTCATGAATTCATTCAACCAAGATCGATGGAGCCCCCTGAGATGTAAAGACCCTCTGAAGTCTGGTTTCATAAGGCAACAGCTTAAAGGGTCAAGAGGGGAAAAAACATAGAGTTTTATTTTAAGCTTCTGACTGTTTTCTGTATCAAGGTGAAGAAAATTTTCACTGGAGCAATTCATCATAAATGCCTTGCATCTTAATTCTTTTGACAGAAACTAGCTACCATGGGCAGACAAAGGGATTTTTACAAAGACTATTAGGCAATGTTGTACTACCAGCCAAAACTGCATTATGCTCAGTGTCTCTGAAGAGCCTTGCATTTCTGCTTTGGAATGACTCAATAAAATGTCCTCGATGCTGTCTCTTGGAAGACTCTCCTCTTGTCCCACCTATGTGTGGTCCTTCAACCACAGCCAAACTTCTCTCCCATTCTCTGAATTTCCCAGTCTCAAGTATTTGTCACACTGAGTTATTAAAACATCCCAATTCACTTTCACTCACTTAACAGTTACGTGGAAATTACTCACGTTGTTGGCTTCTGGGAAATAAATTTGTAATGATTTCGTCTGAGCTGTCATACATAATATCCTTCCTTGACATCTGGAATCCAAGTGATGTATATTGGAGAGATCGCAATGCTGTACTGGTAATGGCTGGAAAACAGAGATGTGATGGCAAAATAGCCCTTAGAAGAAAGACTGTAAACTTGAGTTAAATTCAGCAAACATATAGAGTATCAATCAGGTATAGAAAGAATATACACTACAGAATGAGCCTAATGTAATCGCTCTGGATCCTTCAGAAGCTTATGACTTGGTATGAAAAATGGATATTGATAAGTAAGAAATGCCCTTATAGAATACAAATAAAGTTATGTAGGAGCACAAAGTAAATAGTTATTAACCTTGGATATGACAGCATTGGGTCACAGAATTGGTTAAAATCATGGCTGTGTAGCCCAACAGGCATGGGTTAACATATTCACTTTACCATTTACTGCTTTCTAGTCTTAAGCACATTACTTAATCTTTCTGTGTCTTAACTAGTCAAAGGTAAAATGGGTTTAATTACAATAGTTATCAGATCACTGGGAGGCACAATTAAGACATGTGCATGGGCCATGTAGCTTTCTATGAGAAGTGGGGAAAGAGGGTGTCCAGGTCAAGTGATTTGCTGTCTGGGAGGCAGAGTGGAAGCTGTACATACTCCATCCACTCACATTTCACTGGAGAAAATGCAGTCACCTTGTCACGCACGACTGAATGGGGAGCTGGGCAGCGGAATCTCTAGCTGGGCATCTGGAAGAGGGTAGAAAAGGCCCACGACCTCTGCAAACAAATGCAATAATTCTTAGGTAATGGTCAGACTTTTAATCCATGTTGGAAAAAAAAAAAGCCACAAGTGCCATGAACAGAGCAGACAGACCATGTGTCATGTCATGCTGTGTCTCAGTCGTGTCTGACTTCCTGTGACCCCACGGACTGTAGCCTGCCAGGCTCCTCTGTCCATGGGATTCTCCAGGCAAGAATGCTGGAGTGGGTTGTCATGCCTTCCTCCACTGGATCTTCCTGACCAAGGGATTGAACCCAAGTCTCCTGCATCTCCTGCATTGGCAGGCGAATTCTTTACCACTGAACCACCTAGGAAGCCTGAGGTGGTCCCCAAATCCTCTGCTCTATTCCATAGGAGAGGTCCCCAACCTTTTTGGCTACAGACTGGTTTCATAGAAGACAATTTTCCTACAGAGGGTGGGAGGCAGGGATGGTTTTGGTTTTGCCCACCACTCACCTCCAGCTGTGTGGCCAGGTTCCTAATAGACCGATTGGGGACCCCTGTTCCAGAGGATGTTAATTTGGCATTGTGAGCAACACTGGGGCAATAGAGAGCAAAACTGCCTCTGTGGCTTTCCCTTCCCAGCCTTCAGTTTTTCCTAAGCTGCTTCTGGAAGAAACAGAAAAACACCCGAAGTGTGGAAAGGTGGAGAGCAGCCGCTCGATGCAGATGCACTGGCTACAGGGCAAAGTGACAAGGAACAGCAGGGATGGGGAAACAGGGCACCGCAAGGAGAAGGGCACATCGGTCTGGGATGATTTAATGCAGAGAAAATATCCCTAAACACACTTGAATGTTCTCTGAAGGCATCATTGTGTTGCTGCGATAATTTAATGCAGAGAAAATATCCCTAAACACACTTGAATGTTCTCTGAAGGCATCATTGTGTTGCTGCGATAATTTAATGCAGAGAAAATATCCCTAAACACACTTGAATGTTCTCTGAAGGCATCACTGTGTTGCTGCCAAGCACAGACACTGGTGTTCATGAGGGTGAATCCAGTGAAAAACATCCCTAGAAGATGAGGGTAGGATCCAATATTATTAACACACTCTCCCCCTCTCTTCACCCTCCTCCCCATGTCCCTCACACCAAAAACCAGTCCTGAGATAATTTTTATCCCAATTGAGTGACATTTAAGTGAACATTAAGAAAAAACATTTAAATGAGAAAAGAAATTTCAGAGGGGGAACCTATAATCTAATGGAAAGATTTCTGTTTGGTCAGCAAGGAAGGCTGAATGGTCCATTACTCACAGAATGAAGCGTTTAGTACAGTTTGTATATTTAGTAGATAAAATGAAAATGCTGCCATACTTTAGAGGAAAACTTTACCTACCCAGATAGCTTCATTACCCAATAGAATTATGCAAATCAGGTTAAACTCCATGAACTTGATATTTAATGAAGTTTCTCATTTTTTCCCTACTGTAATACGCAGAGACAACGTATTTGATGTCTCAGTGGATATGTTTAAAGTTGTTATTGGTCACAATTATGTGTGTGTGTTGTCAGTTTCCTAAGCCTAGAAGGTGAATTTAGCAAGAATTACTAGAGAAGATTTTTCAGCCACTTTAAGAACACCATTTGTGAACTTCCCTGGCAGTCCAGCGATTAAGACTGATGCTTCCACTGCAGGCATATGGGTTTGATCCCTAGTTGGGGCACGAAGATCCCACATGTCATGCAATGCAGCCAAGTAAAAAAGAATATATCTTGCCATCATTCTAATGATTTTCCATCTTTATCCAAAGAAGGAAAACATTAGTACAGATAACTCTAGAAGGCAATAATCAGAACTCACTCTGTTTAAGAATATATGTCTGTGTGTATTTCTGATATTCTTGGTATTCTCAGCATTTCAAACAACTAACAAGAAAAAGATGTAAACATCTGACTTGAAAAAGTTACAAAGCCTCTAGCTTCCCCTTCCTGACTTCAGGAACGCTAAGAATTAATTCAGTTCAGTTCCATCCAACAGGATTCTCTGTACATCTGCTATGTGCTGATTAGTGACTTTAAGTAAGACAAATCATAATCTTTAGCTACTTTCATCCCCTAAGGGAGAATCTGCCATAAAGACCCAGGGCAAGAAGGCAACTGGGTCTCAGGAACAAGGAATAACCAAGACCCAGAAAGCTCTCAGAACACTTTCTGCGTGACTGCTTCCTTCATTTGCGTATCTTTATTCTGAAGGACTTTCTCTACTTCTTTAGACAGTTGTTCACACACTATATGTCTACATAGACAAACTTGTCATCTCTGGGTTGCAATTCCAAATTTCCAGGACAGGGAAACATATTAACCTAGTTTATTTCAGGTTTCTATTCCCAATCTTGCTGGCTGAGTCTGATGTGGCAAGATCATGTATGTGAAACTGGCTAAAAGGGAAACATGCCTAAAGTCAGGGAGGTAGTTCTCAGAGAAAGGAGATTATTTAGATCAGATAGTCTCTAAATTGTCCTCAAACATATAGCCCAGAATAAGAATTGTGGAAACAAAAGAGATGCTTACATTACCATCTCTGGTTTACAAAGGTCACAGTCACATAAACCCACACGCACACATGGAGGAGTAACATTTAGTACTATGATTAAGTACTGAAGGGGTGACCTTCATCAGAAGGGAGCCAGATAGAGTAGGAACACAGGAGACCTCAGAATAAATAGGTTCAAATTTTGGCTCTGGCTTCTACTCGTTTATGCATCCTTAGTAGGGTCACAGATTCTTCATTTGTGTATCTTCATCTTATCTGTAAAATATGGATGATTATATATAAATTTAAAGGCATTTTTAAATGATAATTAAGTGTTGCACCTACCAAACACATAGTATACAGCAGACCCCAACTCACAATAGTTTGGTTCAATAAGCTTGTATGGAATACATCTTTGGTGAAGCACTGGACTACATATGAAGACATAGAAGTTAGCTGTCCTGGGGAAATTCAGATTGTCCAAGGGGCCTGGGAGGTGGGAATAAGACAGATGAACAGTTAATTCAATAATGATTCCAGTTGTGCTTTAGATTGATCTGACAAGATTTCAGGGAGGTGCTAGGACACAAGCTAGGCCTCATGTAGGTAGAGAGGACTCGAACAGGCATGTGCATGCATGCTCATTCATTTCAGTGGGGTCCAACTCTTTGTGACCCCAGGGACTGTAGCCCACCAGGCTCCTCTGTCCATGGGATTCCCCAGGCAAGAATACTGGTGTGCGTTGCCATTCCCTTCTCCAAGGGATCTTTCCAACCTAGGGATCAAACCCACGTCTCTTAAGTCTCCTGCATTGGAAGGTGTATTCTTTACCAATAGCGCCACCTGGGAAGCCCTTGAACAGGAATACTTCCTATCAAACCGGGTAAAACCTTTAGCTAGCTGACCCAACTCTGGGAAGCTGATGGTTCACATTTTCTCTGTGACAAGGAAGCTACATGAATAAGTAAAAAGACCTTTTCCAAACATTGCTGGGCTTAAATAAAGGTGTTAAGGGAGACATCAATGTAGTTTTTAAGCATGTTTTTACATAGTAAAGGAAGTTATAAAATCCACAGTGAAAATCATCCACCTAATAGGTAACTGAAAGCATATTTTCTGTGCTCAGTGAAAATGAAAATACTCAAGAAAAGAATTAAACATTTAAATGTGTAAGTTCAGAAAACTTATGCCATAAGCTGAAACTAGATAAAGTTTCAAAAACACTCTTTGCTGGGTTAACTGGAAAAATAAAAAAAAGAAATGATACCATCATTTGACTATTTTAAAGTTGCTGCACTAGTCAAAGCCTGCCAAGCAATTTACCATCTCAGAACAATTTGTTCACTTCACTTAGAAATTAGAAGTGTGTTTGGGCCAATAAATCTAAATTTATTTGTAGTAGTCATTTTATTAATGGAAGTGTTTTCCAGATGTTACTTAAGTCTGGTCGTCTGGGACCTGTTCCAATAAATGAGGAAAGTTTGATTTCATAGGTTGTCACTGTTGATTTTGTCTAACCTTTGGACTAATTGGTTCATCCTAACATATTTGCTCTGATATATAAGACTTACGGGACATTGGAGGAATTCATCTCTCCTTTTACGGGTAAGTGTCACAGTTAACTTGCTTCATGGAATTATATGTTTTCAATTCAATAAGGATATACTTTATTAAAGGTGCTTGAAAAGATTTATAAGGATAGTAGTTGGAGAGTTTAGAAAAGAATCACATTTATGCAATACACCTGCTGGAAGCTTATGAATTTATATTGAGAGTTAAGAGAAAGTTGGAATGATAACTCTGTTTGTTAAATTAAATTTTACTAAAGCTGGTTACTTATTTTTTCCCTTCAAGATAGGATTTAAACCTTGCACTGTAAGTACTTGCTATCATTTGAATAGAGTTTTAAGATAGGTCTTTTTTTTCTATTTGGGAGATTCTAAAGTATTAAAATGGCCAGTAACATGATTGAGATGGTGATTGGATGATTTTTTCTGTATAAGATTAAACCTAATGGCCAAGTATTTACAATGAATTAAGGCTGGTTACTTTTAAACGTCTCGTTTTAAGAATGGGAAAGTTTTTTTATCATTAAATTGAATTTTAAAATTATTGAAATGCTGTAATACAAGCATAAATTAGTGGTGAGATCCAAGAGGAGTTTTCTAATACTTTTATTTTCTTTTCAGCGAGGGCTCAGTACCTGAAAGCAGCCATGGAGTGGAAAATACTTCCCATTTACTCGTTGCTGCTGTTTTCTGTTTTCTCAATTCAGCAAGTTTCTTCTCAAGGTACCTTAACTGTCAGAAATACTTTTATTTGACAGAGATTGCTAATTGTTCAGTTCTAACTTTTATGACAACAAAAGAAATAACTTTCTAAAAATGATATTTGTCTGAGTTTAATGCATAGTAAAACCTTAAAAGTAAGTAAAGAATATGTAGCATATTTTTAAGCATTTTGTATTATGAAATCTTTCTAGAAGTTTTGAGCTTTTCAATAGAGTAGTTTTTGTACTTATTGTTCTATGGTTCTCCCAAAGGTTTAAAAAACACAGACACACAACAAAACTATGTTGGAATGATATATCATCAGATTAACTGAAATGAACAATATTTAAACAGCATATGATTTTTCCTACATGTTTACAAATAAATTCAACTAATCTTTTATATCAAATAAATTATCGATAGCTTATGTTGGCATCATGTTGATATAAACATACTACAGTGAATATTTATGCTTCAAAGGGCATTTTAGTAATCTTGAAAGTGTGCTTTCTTCTTTCAAGGACTATTCATTCAGAATAGTAAATTCAGAATTTACACAGGTGTGAATGTCATTTTACAATACTGAACCATTCATAGCCCTCCAAAAATAGTCCTGTAAGAACAGTTCTTATTCATTTTTAGAAAACGTTAAGGTATGTGCAGTGGAATCACCTTAACAGAAGTCTCTAGCATCATAAAATAGATTACTTAACAATAATACCAAGCTTTGGATTTTTGTTTCCCTTTTTTTTCTTTGATAAGCAAAATATGAGAGAAGAAAAATCAAGATACATAATTGTTGTGGCAAAATTACTCTTATAAGGTAGACACTTCCAGTAAAATGATTAAATAAACTGAGCATGTGAGATACCTGCCTGCATGGACATAGTTTCAGAATCACTTAGGTAAGGTGGAAAAACTCATGAGAGCAAATATAAATATTTAATCAGGAATGATGAATACTCTGGTGTCTCCAAGCTCTTCTGCTCTCTCAGAATAATGTTACAAGGTTCATAACACGGGTGCATTTCCTAAGTCACTTCCTCATAACACTATTGGTGGGTCACAAAAAATTTTACTCTCCTTTAATTAAATGAATTTAAAACTAGTTGTTAAAATCAACATCAATAAAACTAGGACATTCATTAAATCCAAGGAAATAAATTTTTCCTATAAAAATAACTGACTTCCCATTTCAGAAATCTGTTAGTTGTAAAATAATCTTTTGATGTTGTCTTGTCTGCTTTTCTTGCCTTCTCAATTTCTTCCCCTTCTTTTTTCTGTATATATAATATATGTATTTATATACATACACTATATATGATATGCATTTTTGTATGCATTGTGCACATATGTATGTAAAAAGTTCTGAAAGTTGTCCTAATGTTCAATGTTTTACTTGCATAGTAAGACTTTAATTTTCCTGGATTCATTATTTTGAGATTTTTTTCAGTGCTTCAACATCCCTCTGTGGATTTAGAACACTGCACCTGCCAGTCTCTATTCCACGGATGGATTCAGTTGTTACATTTCTGTGGTTATTTCTCAGGGAGGTTTTCATGGTGTTTCCAAATGATTTAAAAAATATATGTAAGGATAATTATACTTTTATCTAAAATAATTCTGTTCATGACTTTAATATTCATGCTCAGATGCTTTTCAAGAATTACCTATTTTGTACTCTCTTTAGCAGTGGTTGAAGGCCTCTGACTTCTTCTCACATTTATAGACCCCAGACATCCCCACCAACGAAAGGAGCAGGAGTATAGGAAAATTAGCACTGGCATAGCCAGCTTGCTAAAAATGCATCATCAGGAATGAGAGGCAATGTGATTGGGTGGGGAAAGTTTGGGTTTTGGATTCAGATATATCAGAGTTCAAATTCTAGGTGGGCTGTTTACTTAGGATGACCATACAATTTGTTATACAAATCAGGACATTTCTAAGAGTGAAAGAGGTTGATAAGAATGATTGATAGGTGTTCACTGACCTGTAATACATATATGTTGGAACTACTAACTGGGTGCCCTTGAGCAAGTTCCTAAAATTTCTGAGTTTCAGCTTTTTTATCTCTAAAAAAGAGACTACTGAAACTCTCCTGGCAACGTTTCATAAGCGTTAGAGATAGTGTATGACTCAGTACCAGCACGGAGTTGCTCGGTAAATGGCAGCATTAGTAGAATTGCAGCTGCCAGCCCTCCCCCAGGAAGAGCACCCTCTTTGTCCAAAGCCATTACTCAGCCTGGTTTTCAAAGGTGTATTTATGTTCTCAGTCTAGTAATGACTAAAGAGGAGGAAGAAAATGTCACTGGGACCCATCGCAAACCATCCTTCCCAGCCTTTTCCAATGGACAGAATTCTCCATCACCGAGAGGCTTAGTCCTACTCCTTAGACCCCTTCTCTATATAAAGTCATTTGGCCATGTTTACACTAGTGTTGTATGATTTTAGATGTAGCAAGCTGTGCGGGGAGATGTGGGGAAGGGTATTCTAGAGATGCCATCTGCAACTGTGACTATAACTGTCAACACTACATGGAGTGCTGCCCTGACTTCAAGAAGGTCTGCACCGTGGGTAAGTCCTGAGAGCTGCTGTCTCCTCTGTCAAGCTCATGTCCCGTGAGAGCCCCTTGAACCCCTTGCAGTGCTGTTGTCAAACTGTTCACGTCTTTGTGCTGAGGTGCCTTTCTCCCTTCCCTTGCGTAAATGTTGCAGTGTGCTGTGCCTGAAGATGACGTCAAAGCTGCGACCATAGGGGGAGGGGGAGGGGAACCTGGAAACCTGTCACTTGCACAAGGCTATTGACTGGTGCCCAGTATCAGGTCTTGTTTTAAATAGAGACTTAATAGAGTGACTCAGGGGTCATTAAGTAAACAGTAGTAATTCTTTGCTATTAACCAGAGAAGTAATTACTTAGTGATGGAGCCCTTCAATATCTTCATCAAAGAAGTTCATGGAAATAAAATAATTTTTCTTACTGTTTGACTTTTGATATTAATATGTTTTAGGTTACCTGAAAAAAGGCACTTTACAGTGTTTAATAATGAGTATTTAATGATGAATTTCAGTTAAAACCAAAGGGTGCAATTTTAAGTTATGACACTTCACTTAAACATATTTTGGACCAGTTTGTTGTTAATGTGCAAAAATTTCATATTTGTGAAAATTATTAAGGTGACTCAAAGTTATGTCGGCTTTAGAATTTGCATGTGAAGTTGGTAAATATATTGTTGTACAATTTATTTGTTGTGTAAGGTAATTATTTCAAATATGCCTGTGTAAATCACTGTGGCTTTAACCAAGGCTCTTGAGGAAAACACGCAGACTTCTCTTATATAGTCCATACCAAAGGATTGGGCTGACATCTCTCAGCTCTATACCATGCCAGGTTGTCATAATAAAGGTTTGCGCATTCTGAAAAATTTTTGAGCATAACTAGTGACCTATTTATTTTAAGTCAACTCTTTAGGATATATTGTTATAGAATATGTATGATCAATTAACAAAAATCAGTTTGGAAAGTAATGGTGTGAGGAGAGGATGGGGGAATTCATATGAAGGATACTTACCTCTTTAGACATTTCTCAGTTTTCCACTGTCCATACATGAAATGACTCAGACAGCACTGGGATGTCTGTTGGAGCCTTGAAGGGCAAGAAAAGTTTCCCTAAGTCTCCAGATTTCTTTCTTGACTTCAGCTGTCTTCATTTGGGAAACTAACCACTTTCCAAATTCCAGAGAAGACTTAGCTATGCACTTTTGGAGCTCTAGCCAGCTATAAGGTGGAAAATGGTTAATCAATACATAGGCATGACTGACCACACAACCAATAACCCATAATGTTTTGCTTTGCTCTGGGTAGAGCTTTCCTGTAAAGGCCGCTGCTTCGAATCCTTTGCAAGAGGGAGGGAGTGTGACTGCGACTCAGACTGTAAGAAGTACGGCAAGTGCTGTTCCGATTACGACACTTTCTGCGAAGAAGGTGAGCATCCGGTTACCGTCAGCGCTTCCCAGTACAGCCAGATCTGTGCACCTCCCCTAGCGCCACAGATCATGTCTAACACGTGGTCCACCTCGGCTCTCGATTTTACTAACATGTAAGCTCTTTGTTTCACCACGATGAATTAAAGAAGCAAGGCGTCTTCCTATCACTCCCTGGCTCAGCCAGGTTCCAGGAGCACAAGAGATCGCAGGTTGAGTAACGGAGATAGGGGCTTGTATCCACGCTTTTCTCCTCCAGGTGTGGTTCAATTGCAGGTTATGTCAACAGTATCCAGCTCATTTGATGATTTCTTGTCTAATCCCATTGTGCTGACCTCAAAAAGTCAACTGTCCTTTGAGCTATCTGTGCTTTTGCTCTCAGTGTTCTTGAGTGTATATCTGAGGACAGAATCAACACGTTCAACTTCTCTGAACTAGTAAACTTAGGAGTCCGTTTAAAGCACTAAATTGATAAGCAAACCAAAGTTTGCTGTCAAACTGTCTACTGTTTGCAGTTAACTGTCTACTGCGTTCCTCTCCCCTCTACAGTCTCCTCAATAGTCTCTATCTAAATGTCTGTATATGAAGGGGTCAATAAAAAAAGGTAGTTTCATTTTCAAATCCTCTTCTGTGATTACAGGTCCTGAAGGAATATTCTGACAGCTTAATAAAACCCTCTAAATTTACCAAAAGAAAAAAGATTTACAAAAATGTATTTAAATAATTGATTCCTTTCTTTTACCAAATGTTAGATCTTAAGTCCTACCCTGTTAAAACAGGAATATCTGTAAAGTAAAAGTGAAAATGAGTACTGCTTGCATAATCTTATCATTTTATTTAAATAAGATTGCATCTTCTGCTTCTTTCAAACAGTGAAGAAATAGGGTGGAAAACTATTAATCAGCATAGTGGAGGAACATTTCTTAACTCTTCAATGTTTTCATTGGAAAACATTCCAAAAATAATGGCGACAACACCCTTGTAATTAAAATCTCCAAGTGCAGAGTTCCTGCAGCTTTCAGATGGACCTATGAGATGAGTGCTTCTTATTCACTCATCACTGATAGTTGTTTTGGCTGTGAGACAAAAAACTAAGAATTTATTTTGGGCAGAGGATGGATGGGGAGGGAAAATGATTAGAGGATGATCAATCATTGAGAGAACCATATTAATAAAGGCAATAGTTTATGCTACCAAGTGGCGGGTCAGATTACTTGAGGTGTATGTAAAACTCAATGAACAAAAATTGAAGGTAGTGCTTCATTCACAGAATTCACAGAGATCGTCAGTGTCCAACTGAAAATAGAAGCATCAATTAGAGCTTCAGCATTTTCTTAAAAAAAAAACAAAAACAAAAAAAACCCAAACTGTCTTGCAACTCACCACTTAGTCATTTTAAGATTGCTGTAGACACTGCTTATAGGCATCTATATGTCTCAAAGTCCTAACAGTTCAAGAATTGAAGCAGTCAAGCACCTCTGAATGTGGGTGAGAAAACAGTCCAAGAGGTTAAATAGCTTGGTCAAGATCATTAGAATGTGAAAAAACTTTTCAAGTTGTGGTACCTGGCATTTTTGTCGGGTGGAAGGACAAAGAGGGAACGTTATGGTGGTCAGCTCATGGAAATTAAAAAAACAGAGTTTGGAGGAGAAGTTTGGTAAGAGTAGCAGGATTTATCACCACTCTCCTCCACCCAGGGGCCCTTCTCTCTCCCTGTTCTCTTATCTTTCAGATAAGTCCCTCTTCTTTTCTTATAGTTCCTAATGATCAAACATATTCCATGTCTTCTCTTCTAGGCATGAGAAGGGGCAAAGAGTAGGGGCAATAAAAGGTTAAAAAGGTACATGCCAAACCATTAAGCTATTTTATCTTGGAGAAGGGCAATGCATTTTGAGGAAAGCATAATATGAAAGTGTGAAATTCTTCCATGGGTAAATATTCATGTAGAACTTTTGTAATTGAAAAAGAAAAGGAAGGTAAATTGGTATCATTTGATTTAAATGAATACAACAGGAGAATGTAATTTTTATATTTTTCTTCTTGAGAGCACAAATATCTGTCAACCACATGCAGGGATTATTTTTGTATCACAGAAGGCTGGCATAAAGAATGGAGTGCATAGAGTTAAGCATTTTTTAGGCAGGCAAACACCTCTGGAAATCATCTAGGAGAAAACATCTCAGTTTGCAGGCAAGGGGGTTCAAGAGGGTTTGCCCATTTGTCCAAGGTCAACAGCGGAGCCTTGCAGGTCTAGAACTAGAATTCAGGTCTTCTGACTCCTGAGTCTTTGCTCCAAGTCATAATTTACAGTGATTTGAGAATCTTTTTTCTTTTTTTTAAAAATAGCAATGCATTCTCAGAATTCACTAGTTTGGAGTAGTTAGTGCTGGGCTGAGAGCTTGCCTGCACTGGTTTTCACTAGCGTCTACTCTGGAAGCCAGATGGCATCTGTGCCTTTCACAGTTAGAGCTGCTGATGAATGTGAACCAGATGTTAACCAACCTGTCTTGCTTGGCCTCAGTGCATAACCCCACAACACCTCCACCTCCAAAGACTGCACCTCCACCTCCAGGAGCATCTCAGACCATCAAATCAACAACCAAACGGTCACCCAAATCACCAAACAAGAAGAAGACTAAGAAAGTTATAGAATCAGAGGAAATAACAGAAGGTAGGAAGATGACAGATGTAACAAAAGGTTGTTTCTAAGATGAAACAATCTGTAGGTGGACTACTTCTATGAACTCTTCATAGAATAAGGTGATCTTCTAAGTCATTAAAGGCTCATCACACTTTTTGTTTAAGTCAAAGTTCAAGCCAAAGTTATTTTTCTTATTTACCAAACTGTACAGGACTCGATTAAAATAATCAGAAGAAACAAGATTTACTGTTTTTTAAAAAAAGAGTTCATGATTTTCTTTGTATAATGACTTGATTCAGTGGAATATAAGAAAGTTGAGTGACAGTTATATATTGAATAGTTATACTCTAGTATCTGTGACAAGCTCAGGTGCCTTGCTTTTAACTGACATTTACAAGAGAAGTTGCTCATTTTACTGATAAAACAAGAGCAGAATATGACATTTGTAGATCAATAAACAGCATTTCTTGTTGCATTTGGACTGGCAGTTCTTTTTTGCTTTAAATCACAGTTGGTGTGATCAACTTTTTTATTTGATTTATAGAACATTCTGTTTCTGAAAATCAAGAGTCTTCCTCCTCCTCTTCCTCTTCCTCTTCAACTATTCGGAAAATCAAGTCTTCCAAAAATTCAGCTGCTAATAGAGAGTTAAAGAAGAAACCCAAAGGTTTGAGCATTGATAAAGATCAATGACTATATCAATGCCATGTTAACAATAATTATCTAAGTCATGTGTGTGGGAGAATGATTTGAGGACATTCCAATATTGAGGGGGGTGTAACTTCATAAATATTAAAAGATATTCGTGAAAATTTCCTATAGGAAATTAGTGCCAAGCAGCTAAGACACCACTCTGTAGAGCCAAAGAAGACGAGAGCAGCAACTCTAGAACCACAGGATGGCATCAGAGATGATTACTAATGGTCTTCTATTTCAGTTCCTCTCCACCCGACAGCATTTCTCTCTCTTCTATATTGTGGTTTCATTTCTCCTTCCCTATAGAGAACATTTATATTATTCCTTAAGTATTTTGCAACTTTAATCCATTAAATTATCATATATTCCTGAAAGGCAATATTATTATTCACATTTTACAGATCTTTATTATTTTTCTAACTATGTCATATCTGATTTTTCTGTAGTAAAGGACATACTACAGAATTGGCGATTACCTCCTAAAGAGAAATTTCATTTGTTCTGCTTTTTAAAAATTATTTCCTGAACTTCTAAAATATATTCTCATTCTCCAGGAAATGGCAGATTTTGGATATTGAAGTTTTGAAGAATTCTATTTCCTGGGTGGTTCCTGAAGCCTTCTTTCTAGCTGAATAGCAAGATATTTAATCTCTGAGCATTAATAGAATTGTTTGATAAACAGAACTCATCCAAGTGATGTGCCTCTTGGGCACCACCTATGGGGTGGCTGTTATGGGAAGTCCTGTTAAATAGGGTCCTTTTCCTGCCATGGTATCCTAATCTCCCTCTCTGTATCCCCTGAGACTGCTGAGTTTAGATGGACAGGGAAAAGAAGGCAGTTCAAAGCCATGTGCATGGAAGCAGGGCTAAGCTAGAAGCTTGGGGTTGACTGGAACAGATTCCTTGGATGCAGTTATAGAGGTTTCTGAGGGAATTGGTGCAGTGGGTCTAAAAGATGCTGGAACTAGGTTTCCAGTAAAGGGACAATGAGCAATAAGGAATAAGAAGAACTAAGAAAGTGAGGAGCAAAGAACATTGATATGAGAGTTGAATTAGTGTTATTGATCATATTAACAATTTCCAAGTTGCCACTTGCTTCCATGTATTAATTGTATTGAGTTTTGTATTTTTCATCCCTTATCTCATTCATTCACTAAAATAGTCCAGTAAAATAGTATTTACCATTTTACAGTAAATCAATAGACATGTCAGACATTAGCAATTTGCCTAGACACACACAGCCAATCAATGATAAGGATGGCATCTTTATGTCACAAAAATAAAAGATGTATTTTTTTTTCTCTCTAGTAAAAGATAACAAGAAGAAAAGAACTCCTAAAAAGAAACCTACCCCAGAACCACCAGTTATAGATGAAGGTGGAAGTGGACTGGATAATGGTGATTTCAAGCTCACCCCAACTCCTAACATTCCCACCACTCAACGTAATAAAGTTACCACAACTCCCAAGATTACAACAGTAAAACCAACACTTCCTAAGCCCAGTCTTCCACCTAAATCTGACACAACTAAAGAGACACCTTCGACAGTCCACACAGAGACAACAGTTGAAACTAAAGAGACTTCTACAACAAATAAGCAGACTTCCACTAGCGCAAAAGAGAAGACTACTTCAGCTAAAGAGACACGAACTGCAGAGAATACATCTACTAAAGGTCTTGCACCCACACCTGAAGTTCCTGCTACATCTACACCCAAAGCTGAAACTATAACCAAATCCCCTACACCCATCACCCCGAAGGAACCTGCACCCACCACCCCGAAGGAGCCTGCACCCACCACCCCCAAGGAGCCCGCTCCCACCACCCCGAAGGAGCCTGCACCCACTCCCAAGGAGCCCGCTCCCACCACCCCGAAGGAGCCCGCTCCCACCACTCCGAAGGAGCCTGCTCCCACCACCAAGGAGCCCGCTCCCACCACCCCGAAGGAGCCTGCACCCACTCCCAAGGAGCCCGCTCCCACCACCCCGAAGGAGCCCGCTCCCACCACTCCGAAGGAGCCTGCACCCACTCCCAAGGAGCCCGCTCCCACCACCCCGAAGGAGCCTGCACCCCCTCCCAAGGAGCCCGCTCCCACCACCCCGAAGGAGCCCGCTCCCACCACTCCGAAGGAGCCCGCTCCCACCACCCCGAAGGAGCCCGCTCCCACCACCCCCGAGGAGCCTGCACCCACCACCCCCGAGGAGCCTGCTCCCACCACCCCAAAGGAGCCTGTTCCCATCACTCCCGAGGAGCCTGCTCCCACCACCCCCAAGGAGCCCGCACCCACCACCCCCAAGGAGCCTGCTCCCACCACCCCGAAGGAGCCTGCACCCACCACCCCGAAGGAGCCCGCACCCACCACCCCCAAGGAGCCTGCTCCCACCCCCAAGGAGCCCGCTCCCACCACCCCGAAGGAGACTGCACCCACCACCCCCAAGGAGCCTGCACCCACTCCCAAGGAGCCCGCTCCCACCACCCCGAAGGAGCCTGCACCCACTCCCAAGGAGCCCGCTCCCACCACCCCGAAGGAGCCCGCTCCCGCCACCCCGAAGGAGCCTGCACCCACCACCCCCAAGGAGTCTGCTCCCACCACCCCCAAGGAGCCGGCACCCACCACCCCCAAGGAGCCTGCTCCCACCACCAAGGAGCCCGCTCCCACCACCCCCAAGGAGCCTGCACCCACCACCCCCAAGGAGTCTGCTCCCACCACCCCCAAGGAGCCTGCTCCCACCACCCCCAAGGAGCCTGCACCCACCACCCCCAAGGAGTCTGCTCCCACCACCCCCAAAGAGCCTGCACCCACCACCCCTAAGGAGCCTGCTCCCACCACCACCCCCAATGAGCCTGCTCCCACCACCCCTAAGGAGCCTGTACCCACCACCCCCAAGGAGCCTGTTCCCACCACCAACAAGGAGCCGGCACCCACCACCCCCCCCCAAGAGCCTGCACCCACCACCCCTAAGGAGCCTGCTCCCACCACCCCCAAGGAGCCTGCACCCACCACCCCCAAGGAGTCTGCCCCCACCACCCCCAAGGAGCCTGTTCCCACCACCCCCAAGGAGCCTGCTCCCACCACCACCCCCAAAGAGCCTGCACCCACCACCCCGAAGGATCCTGCACCCACCACCCCCAAGGAGCCTGCTCCCACCACCCCCAAGGAGCCCGCACCCACCACCCCCAAGGAGCCTGCTCCCACCATCCCCAAGGAGCCTGCTCCCACCACCACCCCCAAAGAGCCTGCACCCACTCCCAAGGAGCCTGTACCCACCACCACCCCCAAGAAGCCTGCTCCCACCATTCCTAAGGAGCCTGTACCCACCACCCCCAAGGAGCCTGCTCCTGTTGAACCTAAGGAGCCCACTCCAAATTCTCCTGAGACATCTCCTCCAAGTTCTCCTGATATACCTGCTCCAACCACCTCAGAGGCCTCTACTTCAACCACCACAGTGGAGCCTCCCACTACTCCAAAGAGCCCTGCTGAATCAACTCCTCAACCTCCTATAGAACCCACACCAAAGGCTCTTGAAAACAGTCCCAAGGAGCCTGCAGTACCCACAATCAAGGCTCCTAAAGTGAACAAACCTGAAATGACTACAACAGTTAAAGACAAGTCCACAGAAAAAGACATACATTCTACACCTGAAATTACAACAGCTGTAGCTAAGATTATAACAGAGGCAGCAACTAAAACAGAAAAGACTACTGAATCCAAAATACCAAGTACAACCACAGATGCAACATCTACCACAACCAAAGATACCACAACATCATCCAAAATTACTCCTAAAGCAACTCTTGCACCTAAAGTAATGACTACAACAAAGAAGACGACCAAGAAGACTACGAGCAAACCTGAACAGACCACAGCTGTACCAAAAGGCACAGCTACTAATTCTAAAGCGACAACTCCTAAACCTCAGAAACCAACCAAAGCACCCAAAAAGCCCACTTCAACCAAAAAGCCAAGAACACCTAGAGTGAGAAAACCAAAGACTACACCAACTCCCCCAAAGATGACGACATCAGCAATGCCTGAACCGACTCCTACCTCTTTACCAGAAGCCATGCTCCAAACCACCACCAGCCCTACCCCAACCCCCAACTCAGAAATAATTGAGGTAAACCCAAAGAATGAGGATGGAGATGCTGCTGAAGGAGAAAAACCTCATGTGATTTTCAGGCCCCCTGTGCTAACTCCTATAGTTATTCCAGGCACTGAAATCATAGTGAGAGGACCCAGTCAAGGCTTCGGCATCAGCCCCATGTTTTCAGGTAACATCTATCAGTTATTTTCACGTTTAAAATCGGCAATGTTAAATCTTTCTGAACCAGAATGCCCTGATTTAGTATTATTCTATCGATATATATTTAAAATCCTGAACTTAACTCGTGAAGTTTTACATCTTCTCTACAGGTAAGCAAATAAGTTTATTTGGTATTGGAAAATCAAATAACAACTTAGGGTTACAAGAATCTGCAATATTCTTTGCCAAATCAATTCCACAAGGCAATCAGAACTAAGAAAAAAAATTTCACATTGAGACTGAACATCCAATACTTGGCAAATTTACATGAAAATGAGGTACACTAACCCATTCCAATTCAAAATGTATGTTTATATACTTTTTTGAGTAATATCACCTTTAAGTACAACTATGAACAGTATCACTTTTTTTAAACCTCTGAAGTACATGTACCTCAAATATGTACTCTTCAAGAGCTTAGGAAAGGGTGAACGGGGAAAGAGAACCTGACGGGAAGGTTTGAAAAGAGCGAAACCCTCTTCTCATTTTTATGTTGGCTTAATTTGTGTTAATTTGTTTCAGATGAAACTAATTTATGCAATGGTAGGCCAGTAGATGGACTGACTACTTTGCGTAACGGGACATTAGTTGCATTTCGAGGTGAGTTTTGTACACATTTTCCTGCTCCTTGTTTTGTCCTTGGTATTCATGGGAACGAGTCGTTGGAGTACAAATTTGAACTGAGCTTCCTGGAGGGAAAGCCGACTGATAAACTCACCTCATATAGTTATTATGAGGACCTGAGGGTAAATACTAAAGCATTGGATTAAAAAAGTTGGACACAGTGAAAGTATGTTAGTTGCTCAGTCGTGTCTGACTCGTGTCTGTAGCCTGCCAGGCTCCTCTGTCCATGGGATTTTCCAGGCAAGAATACTGGAGTGGGTTGCCATTCCCTTCTCCAGGGGATCTTCCTGACCCAGGGATCAAACCTGGGTCTCCAACATTGCAGGCAGATTGCTGACCATCTGAGGCACTAGGGAATAAAGTAACAAACACAACTAAGTTATTTAATTGTAACTACTTAATTCTAACAGATAAAGAAACTGAGAGATTAAGTGACTCTGTAAATCAAAGCTAGAAGGCCCTTTCTAGAGAAACTGGGAAACTAAAAATTTTGTCATGCTAAATTTTGACTTGAGAAACATCTATTCTCAGAAACGTTCAAATACGGTCGTCTGCATTTAGTACTTACAATTCTGACTAACCATCATAGAATGCGTGTCAACACATTCAATCTGTTTATGATAAACTATTTTTAAAAGAGTTGATTTTGATTTCTTCTGGGATAGGTTTCAGACTTCATTCAGCTTGTAGGCTGATCGTCACTTTCAATTTTAGGTCATTATTTCTGGATGCTAACTCCATTCAGTCCACCATCTCCACCTCGGAGAATTACTGAAGTTTGGGGCATTCCCTCCCCCATTGATACTGTTTTTACGAGATGCAACTGTGAAGGAAAGACTTTCTTCTTTAAGGTAAGAAAAATATCCTTGTGAGAGAAATCAGCAGTTACTTTTTATTATGAAACATAAATCAGTTTAACTTCCATTTCAGAAAGTCTCCATATATAAACAAACTACCATTAAAATTTGATAAAAAGTTAATATGGTAACCCTGTCAAATTATTCAAATTATTAACTAAGGTAAAACTTTCTCCCAATACTTAAATCTAATAATGAGTTTCTAACCTTCCTCCCACTTGCTTTATAACCTTTTAAAAAGCTGTTCACGTCATTTCCTCTTTTTAATTATCAGGGTTCTCAGTACTGGCGTTTCACCAATGATATAAAAGATGCAGGATATCCCAAACTAATTTCCAAAGGATTTGGAGGACTAAGTGGAAAAATAGTGGCAGCTCTCTCAATAGCTCAATACAAGAACAGACCTGAATCTGTGTATTTTTTCAAGAGAGGTATGTGTTACATAATTAACAAAATTAAAACTTTTAAGGAGAAATCTGACAGGAAAATTTCATTCAATATTTTCATTTATTACTGGGATTACTGTTAATAAATATCTTTAATGTCTAAAATCAAATATTTTCAATTAAAAAATAAATTAAGGGCAGTAAGAAGTATTTTGCTTTCTTGACATTCAAATCACAATTTCATGAGTTTTCAGGACATTTATATAAAGAATGTTATTTATTTCAAACAAAGCTAAATATATAACTATGCGGTGCATTGGCTTTATTCACAAGTACTTCAAGAGTCAGTTATTTTTACAGTACCCTTGACTAATAACCATTATTAATGGGCTGGACCATACTGTATAAAAAACATCCACTGTTTCCTCTACCTCGTAAAAAGCTCTCTTCCACCTCTTTTGGGCATTAGAATTAATTTTCATACTATATGTGATTTTCTAATTCATCATAGGTGGCAGTGTTCAGCAGTACACTTACAAACAAGAACCCACCCAAAAGTGTACTGGAAGAAGGCCTGCTATAAACTATTCCGTGTATGGAGAAACAGCACAGGTTAGGAGACGTCGATTTGAACGTGCTATAGGACCTTCTCAAACACACACCATCAGAATTCACTACTCACCCATCAGAGTCCCTTATCAAGACAAAGGTAATATTTTTTACTGTGTTAATTTTTACACATGAAGTAGATGTAATATAGTATCGATTATTAAATATAAATTCTGGCCAAATAACCCTAATACTTTAAGCTTATTAATGTAAAACATCAATTTGCCTCAATGAATGACCAAAGATCAATACGGTATTTTTCTTTGTGGATAAGAAAGACAATTTATTCAGGTTTATTAATTATAATAAACACCATTAACTAAGAACATTAAGCTCAAATCTATAACCCTCAAAATAGTCCTAAAAGGTAGATATTTGTATCATATGAGAGACAGCAAAAGTTGAGGCATTGAAGTTAACTCACCCACGGTAACAGAGCTACTGTGACCAAACTAAGGTTAAAACCCATGTCTGTTTGACTCAACAACTGCTCTTTCCAACTGCTTACAGTACATTGCCTTTCAATATCACATTTAAAATGTCATCTACAGGTTTCCTCCATAATGAAGTTAAAGTGAGTACACTGTGGACAGGACTTCCAAATGTGGTTACTTCAGCAATATCACTGCCCAACATCAGAAAACCCGATGGCTATGATTACTATGCCTTTTCTAAAGGTAAGTTATTATCTTTGAGACATGAATAAAATCAAAGCAAAACCAAGTGTTCAATGGTGACTAAAGGTGAGAAGTTAAATTCTATCACTTACTCTAATTATTCTGAAGAGAAAGCTTAGAGGTTATTGGTTTATTTTAATTAAACTGAATGGATTACAATTCATTTCTGCCCTATCCTTCATGAGATTAAAGCCTAGTATAATAAAACATCCACTAAACTGAGTTAAAACTGCTACTGAAAATAATATTTTACTTTTATTATCAGTGGCATTTGACAGAGGCCTTACTTACTATGAAGTTATACCTATTTATATCATTACACAGTCTGTAAGATCAGAAAGAAGTTCTTGAGAAACTAATTTTATTAATTATATTACCTGGGGTATTTTTCTTTGAAAAAGTCATGAAAATATAAGCTATTCTGCCTATATAAATGACATCAGAATGTATTTTTTTAAAGAATAAAATTCAAACAAATGATCATTTTTTAAACTAACTTGGTTTTCTCAAATTCTTACACTGAAAAAGCAGAATATAATTTCATTGAAAGATGGTGAAAGGTCAGTCTGCCTAGGCAGCTGGTTTTCTTTTTGTCAGAAAGTTCAAATTAATTAATTAATACATTTTTTATATTAAAATGATAAATACTCTCTTTGAGCATAAAAATAAATAGAAACTACTTTTAAGTGTTTTATTTTCTTTTTAATTGAAAAGTAATCCTTCCTCTTTTTAGATCAATACTATAACATCGACGTGCCAAGCAGGACAGCAAGAGCCATCACTGCTCGTTCTGGGCAGACCTTATCCAATAGCTGGTACAACTGTCCTTAGACTGACGGGCGAAGGAAGAATCAACTAATTAAAATGAAGAGGCGAATGATAAATGTGGACACTGAAATACATTTTATTAATAAAGAACGTTGAGATAAGCATACCAATTTAAATACAAAATTGTTTTTAAACTTAACAGTCATTACACTAAAACAGATCTGACAATCTTATTCACAGTTATTGTAGTTTACAGAACATTTAATTAATATTTCCTCTATTTATTCCTCCTCTCCCTCCCATTGCATGGCTCACACCTATAAGAGAAAAAAAGAATAAAACTGAATGCATCTTTCAAAAAGTGAGCTCAAACTAGAGTATTTTAAGAAGTTAGCTTAAAACTAGAGTATTCACTTACCCTAATTCATTATAAAAATTTTCAAGATCAAGTGTCTAAGCATATAGACATGAAACTGTTAGGTATTTTACATCTTCAATGGAAATCATTACAATTAGATTAATGTTTTATAATATGAATGCAATCTCTAATAGTTAAACTGGAAAACAAAGATATTAAAATTTTACATTTTTTTTTACATTTTTTTCTTTTCTTTTGTGACTAGCTAAACAAGTCACAAATCCTTATTTTTCTGTAAAAAAGGTATAACAACAAAAGGCAGAGATGTAACAAGTGATTACACAGCAGTATAACATTTTAGCTTTTTCAGATCTTACCCTGAATTCAAGGAAGAAATGAGTAAAAATAAAATATAAGCACATATTCATAACCTATGGTACACAAACCTGTCTACAAGTAGTTTATAGGTTAGTAAACATCACAAGCTCAACGTGTAATTATTTAATCAGCCCCTGGAGTATTTTAAAGAACAAACAAAAAATGTCAAATAAATACACACTGGAAGCTTAAGGATTAGAAAACTCATTCCATTTAATATTACTGCACATCCTATCAACGTGATCAGCATATTAGAAATTTACCTCTCTGTCTGTTAAACTGGCGACCACGGACACCTTGTCTCAATGTTGTCTGAAGTCTTACTCGTCTGAAAGGCTTCGGCTGACTACTGCTAGTATCTAAGAAAAGCATTAATATACAGGAAAGCAAGTTAAGAAACAAGAAAGCAGTTAAAATGACAAAAACTAATACTAAGTGAATGCATGGATAGAATGCAAAGGTGCCCACTGCTTTCTATATTTAAATATTGTTTGTTTTTTAACAAGGGACATTTAACAAACAAAAAGGTAAAAAGTTAAAAAAAAATTTGTTTTTTGACTTTTTCATTCATTTCACCCAACTGTTATGATTTAATAATAAATATTTACTTGGCTCCTATCCACTGAGCAAGGAGCTGGGGAATACAATGGGAAAACAAACTAGCAACATCCTTCAGGAAACAACAGTCCGTTGCGATATACCACCAGTCATATCTGACTCCTCCCTTTTCCAGACACCCCCAATCCAATCATTAGCAAATCCTGTAATTTTAATCTATATCCTGAATTTGACTCCTCACAATCTTGACTCCACTATCCTGTCTAAAACATCCACTATCCTGTCTTTACCTTCAATTACTGCAATATTCTCCAAACTCTCTCTGTTGCTGCCCATTACTCACTTTCAGTCTCTTCTTTACACAGCAGCCAAACTGATACTAAGTTCAATCAGATCCTGTCACCACACTGTCTGAAGCCCTCCAAAAGCCTGCTGCATCCATGAAAGCTGAAGAAATGACAATGGGCTACAAGATCTATCCTCCCCCACCCCTTATCTCCTGCCGTTATCTCTCTGTCCAGATTACGCTTCAGTCACACGGGCCTCTCTGCTGACCCTGAACATACCACACTGTTGCCTATGGACTCTGCATCTACTCTTTTTCTCGTCCTGGAACATGGTCCCCTGAAGAGTTGCACAGCTTTGCTTCCTGACCTTCAGGTTTTTCCTTAAATATCACTTTCTTTCGTAACGCTTCTGTAAAACTGCCTGGCACTTGGTAGGCACTTAAATATTTGCTGACCACATGGATGACTGCTCAGATGGGGAGGATTAGTGTTAATATCCTAATTTCATATTATACTGTAAAAGGGAATAAGAACCATATTTTCTTACGCAAGCTCTGGTAAGATATAACTCGTGCCCACCGGTGGAGGAAAGATAATTCTCATGGGACATCAGAATATGACTGGGGGCACAGAACTTCAATTATTATATTATTCATAATGCTATCATATTGATAATAATTATGACAGCTACAAATTGAGCCTGTGTGCAAAGCACTGAGTTATATAATTTACATACATTATTTCTAATCCTGATTGCAAGATGAGTTATGAATATCCATATTTCACAATGAAGTGAGCAGAGATTTAAAGTTACTAGCTGTTAAAAGACAGATACAGAATCTAAATCTGGGCATATTAGCTAATGGGTTAATGTGTCACAGAAAAGCAGCAGAAAGGGAGAAGAGATCTTGAGATAGCCAAGTGCCATGACTGAAAAAAGTAGTAATTGAGGTCTTCCATAAAACCTGAAGGTTCCATGACAGAGTTTGAAGATTACTGCTATAAACAATTTAAAATGAAACAATTAAGAGTGGGTGACTGAGGATATATTTCTTTAATAATAAAAGAAATTCCCTAGCTAAAAACTCTGAGATAAATAAGCTATCTCAGTGTACCATTTAAGAGTGGCATCTCCAGTCAAACTTCTTGAGTTTGCCTCCTGGCTTGCCCATTATTGTGTGACTTTGAAGGAAATTATTCAACCTTTTTGTGACTCAGTTTCCATTTCTATGAAATGGAGATATGTGCTTACCACGTTGGGTGGTATGAGAATTAAATGAACAAATACAGGTAAAGGGCTTAGAATACTGTCTGATACAAAGTAAGTGCTCAATAAATATTAACCATTTTAAAAAAAGAACTGCAGAAATAATTTTCATTGCAAGAAAGATCCATGGCCCTTTTCAAAGTTAACTTCAAAAATGTGAAAAACCAAACTTTGAAACTATTTACATCAGTAAATTTCAATTTCTTTTTAAGCAACAGGCCTCCCAACCCTCAACTCTACATACCAAATCTCATGTAGAACTTATCAATTAGAAGAAATAAAGAAAAGAATTGCTCTGGTTTAAATATAGGCAAGAGCCTGGAGACCACTCTTTAGCATCCCTCGCAATAATCCATCCCTCCAGCCCCTATGGCACCTTTGATACAACCAATTCCCTTTAATACAAATTAAAAGTTCTTTTTAATAAAGTAAAATTTTCCTTTCAAATGAAGCATTTTAAAAGACAAGGAAAAAAGAATTATCAATTGTTACTAACAGAACAGTGTCTTTTGCAAACAAGACTGATGTGTAAAAGCTGTACTGTAGTCTGGAGCAGGGACTTACCTACAGAAGAACTGGAAGGAGGGTCCTGGCTGGTGGAAGGAAGATCTGACTCATCAGAAGCCTGAACAGGCTCTTCTTCCTGCTGGCTATCAATTTCGAGGCCTGCTTCTGAACTAATACTAAGAAAGGAAAACAAAAATTTATTAGAAAATATAAAACTGATCCTAGCATGTATCCTAAATTGTTCCCAAACTTTTTTTTTTTATACAGTCTATCATTTCAATAACCCAGAGGTCCCCTCCAACTCAAAATTTCAGACTCTAACAATAGTAACCATATATTTAATAGGCAGGGGAAAAGAGAGCTCAAGTTCCTTTTTTCTCACTTCTTTTCTCGCTAGGACATATTCCAATTTTATTTTTCCTCCTTTTTGCTGTTCTTTTTTTCTTTTTAACAAAAGATGTTCACAGTAGATAACAGTATCTGGGTTTTGATAAGTCACAAAACAACATTCAACAAAAGCAGATACTAAAATAATCCACAACAGTTCTAACTATTAATAAAATACCACTGTTTCACCATGGGCTCTAGCCCAGATGAGGCTAGGGTAGATGAATTCCTAGCTCAAAGCTATAAGTCCGTTTCTCTCTCCCATTTGAGAAAGCACATCAAAAAACAAGTGAGGAAGATTAAGAGTACAAGAATAACTTAAATGTGCTCCTGTTTTTATCATCTGCAAACTTCAGTACACTTATTAATAACAATGTACCTGAAAGATCAAGGCTGTACATTGTCACCCTACTTATCTAACTTATATGCAGATTACATCATTCAAAGCACAAGCTGGAATCAAGACTGCCAGGAGAAATATCAATAACCTCAGATATGCAGATGACACCACCCTTATGGCTGCAAGTGAAGAACTAAAGAGCCTCCTAGTGAAAGTGAAAGGATAGAGTGAAAAAGTTGTCTTAAAATTCAACATTCAAAAAAGGAAGATCATGGCATCCAATCCCATCACTTCATGGCAAATAGATGGGGAAACAAGGGAAACAGTGACAGACTTTATTTTCTTGGGCTCCAAAATCACTGCAGATGGTGACTACGGCCATAAAATTAAAAGACGCTTGCTCCTTGGAAGAAATGCTATGATTAACCTAGACAGCATATTAAAAAGCAGAGACATTACTTTGCCAACAAAGGTCTGTCTAGTCAAAGCCATGGTTTTTCTAGTAGTCATGTATGGATGTGAGAGTTAGAAAGCTGAGCACTAAAGAATAGATAATTTTGAACTGTGGTGTTGGAGAAGACTCTTCAGAGTACCCTGGACAGTTAGGAGATCAAATCAGTCAATCCTAAAGGAAATCAGTCCTGAATATTCATTGGAAGGACTGATGCTGAAACAAAATCCAATACTTTGGCCATCTGATGCACAGAATGACTCACTGGAAAAGACCCTGATGCTGGGAAAGACTGAAGGCAGGGTGAAGGGGACCACAAAAGGTAAGATGGTTGTATGGCATCACTGACTCAATGGACATGAATTTGAGCAAGCTCCGGGAGTTGGTGATGGACAGGGAAGCCTGGCGTGCTGTAGTCCATGGGGTCACAAAGAAGTAGACAAGACTGAGCAACTGAACTGAACTGAACCTGAAAGATACCTCTTATGACTCTGCTATAGTTGAAAACTAGAGAAGTACAGTCTAAGCAAGTTATTTTAACATGTTCAGAGCCTGAGCTTTCTTATCTGTCAAATGGGAGCAAAACTTTGTAATACTGTGTGGATTAAAAATGACACACATGAAGTGACTTGCATACATGGCATGGAATTAAAGGCAGCTAGTATTTTCAGCAGGGTCTGTAACTTTCTCAAATTCAGTAGCACGGAGTTAGAGGCCTAATAGTAGACTTCATTTTTTCTTATATATCTACTAGAGTTGGCCTCTTAATTACACTAACAAAATGTTGCTAAATAAAACAAAACCTGAGCACTACCTAGGAATCTAGGTTCTACTTCTAGCTATGCTTTTAACTACGAAGTCTAACATTTTTATTTTATAAAGAATCAGGTTCCACTTTGAAAGTTAAACTTCTCCAAAGCACTGTCCAGTGAGTTCTTTCTATTAAATTGTTCCACCTCCTTTAGTTTAAAAAAAATCCGAATGATTTGTTGTGAAATACTTCTTTTTAAACTTTATTTATAACTGATGTGTTAAGTCAGGTCTTGAAGATTTCTAATTTTTAAGAAGTCAGTGTTTCAGACCAAGTTCTAAATGCACATAAATAAAAAAATAGGTGAGGTTTGTTTGAGAGCCCACTACTAAATGGAAAAGTGAGTCATTTCCTAACATTTCCTAATTTTCGCAGAAAGACTTCTTTCTTGGGGAAAAGTTCAAGCAGCTACATTAAAAGAAGAGGACCAGTGATTTTAGAGAATACTTTGTCCTAGAATGCATCATATGCAATTTTCAAGGATATAACCATTTTAAAAGTTATCTGTCTTCTGTAATAATAATGTCTAAGTCTTAAAATATAATATTTTGTGCAAAAATTGGTTTTTCAAAATATATGGCTCGGTTTATTTTTGTAAAAGGATGCCACTGAAAATATAGCTCAAGAGACTGTTTCTTTCTGCCTTAAGGAAAGAACAAAAAAATCTAAAAGCCTGACAAGTATAAGCATGCAAAAATTACAAGGTAAACATTTACCCTTCAGATTCTGCCTCCACAAATACTTCATCTCCATCATCACCTGCTGCTGTTTCATTTGTTGTGGATAAAGTACCAGTGGATGTTGTCACCATTGGAACAGACTGAGAAGCATGCTCTGAGGCATCGGAGGTGGTGCTCTCAGTAAATACGGTCACTTGAAAATGAAAAGACCACAACAGCAATGAAAACTTTAGCTTTGTGGTTTCCTTAAATTTTTAATCACAGGTTTCCATTTCACCAATAAAACATAATCTATTGATCTGCCTTTTTATACCTACCTGGGGCTGCTACTTGTAGAGGAGTAGTAGGAACACTTCGGCCACCCGACTCCTCTTCATGTGCTAGGAAAAGGGGTGTTTCATACATTCCCAAACCTAAAGACAATTTTGAACATTAATGATTGAAAGGACAAAATACTGTCCACATCCTAGATATCCAAAAGAAAGAAAACTAATCAGTGCAGACACTGATTAGTTCAACTCTGTTGAAGCCCACAATTAGCCCATTAAGCAAAAGTCAATCCCTAAAAAATGTAAATACAATTTAAATGTAACCTTAAAGTTAACAATAATTTGTTGTTTTTTTAGTTGCTCAGTTGTGTTTGACTCTCTGCAATCCCATGGACTGCAGCCCACCAGACTCCTCTGACCATAGGATTTCCCAGACAAGAATACTAGAGTGGGTTGCCATTTCCTTCTTCAGGGGATCTTCCCAACCCAAGGATCAAACCTGCATCTCCTTTATTGGCAGATGGATTCTTTAATCAATGAGTCACCATGGAAACAACACTAATTTAAGTACCCTAATAAAGACCAGCTGAAGTGCTCTCATAGTTTCATAAAAGCTAACTTTATTGAGTAGCCAACTATGAATTAGGTACCATGTTTGAATTTACTCTTCACCAAAACTGCAAGTTTATTATTAGTCTCCTTTTTTGCTAAAGAAATTGAATTTCAAAGAAGTTAATTAATTTTCCCAAAGTTACTAGTAAAGTGGTAGCATTCCAATCTAAGCTTAAATCTGACTTCCAAGTCTTAGAAGTACTATAATAAAGCCACATCAAAACTTTGAATTTCTCTGAAGTCAACTCACAATTTCATATTGGTAGAGGGAAACAGTATTAGACCTAACATCCTAAACCACCCAGGGACTAAGATGAATTTCATGACTTACATAAGGGCTGCAGATTATTCTTCTGTTCTGGGCTTATTATTAGACCAGTATGCATTCCCTATTCACTTACAAAATACCGTAACAGCTTCCCAGAAGCTTCCCAGTGTGTTCTATGAACGCCAACCAATGATTAAAAGGTAATTAATTCCAGAAATAGCATAATTCATGTCCAAGTAACCAACTGCTATTACTTAATTTAGATGTCATTTTATTCCACATATTTTTAACATTTTTTATTTTTAATGTTAATGGAGAATATCTAACTAGTTTTATAAACTTAACTGGAATGTTAAACATCAAACTAAAAAAATATGCTGCACTCCTTCCAACAACTTTAAAATGGATGGTAGTACCCATGTATATTTATGGGCACAACAAATATTCCTGATACTATACTAGGAGCCAAAAGAGATACAAGTGTAAAAGTTAGTCATTATGCCCAAAGAAGTGAAAATTTTTGTTGGGAACACTTATATCTAAGGCAGTGCTTAATAAGTACTAAATCCATAAATTAGGATAAGAATTATTCAGATATATATTTTTAAATTAATACTCGCTCACTTAAAAAAAAAATCATGTCAGAACAGTTTATTATCAAAGACATGCAAATCCAGGAGAGCTAAGCTTTTATGTAGCTATTTACCTCCTTGAGAAGCAAGCTGGCCAAGATCAGAGTGACTAGAACTTGTTTGTGGCATATCTTCAGGTGGCCCAAACCGGAATCTAGGAACACCAGCAACCTGTGGGGAACTAAATAGACAAAAATTAATTTAAGATGACCTTTAAAGTTACCTTGCTTAAACTGCAATAATGGAAAGAAAACAGGAAGAAGGAAGAATAAACAAAAACAAAGTAGGAAAACAGTTTGAAGATAAAGTTGATAAAGAAACTCTTATATATGAAAATATTTTCAAAATATCAGTTGTCAAGAACTTAGCAATAATATAAATCATGTGATTGATATTATGGGATTTATATAAACATGATTTACACATAAATAGCTTCCAGCTCTCCTGACCTATGCCTCGTATTTCTCAAATCTGCTAGAAATCTCTATGTAGATACATAAAAAGCAACATAAACTGAACATGAGATATAACAAAAAAAACGAATATAATCATGAAAAAAGTTTTGTCTCAGTTTTCAATGTTGGTCTAGAAAACATTTAATTATTAGTTGGCTAGAAATTTGTTTTCTCCCTGCCCTAGTAACACTACCATTCACTTTCTGCTCATAATCCAGGATATATAATAGCATTATCTCAATCTTTGCCCACTCCTTACCCTAACCTCCCCTGGCTAGCCAGCTATTGATGTTTATGGATTATACCCTGGTTTATGAATTGTACTCTTGAATCTATTTCCCATTTCCATCACTGCTTTAGTTAAGGACAGTCTCTATCAGGTAAGATTTTAAATCTGTCTCCTACTACTAAAAGGAACTTAAATTCCTCCACTGCTATGTGAGAATGCTGTTGATTGGCTGGCACTGAGCAGTTTTTTAGATGAGTGTTTCTGACTGGCTGACTTTCAGAAAGGTGGGGCTGATGCTGATCAATTGGCTTGTAAAACTGTTACCTGAGGTGAGTTGCAGTTAACGGAGCAAGTTTAAAATCTGTTCTGATGGCCATATATTATCATATACCTTAGAAAATTAATCAGCTCCCATTTCTGTAGAAACATGTTTTTTTTCTATTCTTCAAGTACATATCATGCAACAGATATTTCAGCCACAATTAAACATACACACTTTCACGTGAAAAGCCTTCTTATCCTTTAGGAGTGTATAGTACAAGAACTAAAAATAGGTTCCAGAGCCAGACTGGTTTGAAATAAAAAACTGCCACTTCCTAGCTGTCTGAAATCTAGTCAATGTGTTAACATCTCTGTGTTTCCTTATCAGCAAATGAAATAACAGTATCTATTCTCACAGTTCAGTTCAGTCACTCAGTCGTGTCTGACTCTTTGAGATGCCACGGACTGCAGCACGCCAGGCTTCCCTGTCCACTACCAACTCTGGCAGCTTGCTCAAACTCATGTTCATTGAGTCTGTGATGCCACTCAAACATCTCATCCTCTGTCATCACCTTCTCCTCCTGCCTTCAATCCTTCCCGGCATCAGGGTCTTTTCCAGTGAGTCAGTTCTTCACATCAGGTGGCCAAAGTATTGGAATATTGGTAGTACTGGACTATACTTCAATACCAAAGTATTTCAATGAACATTCAGGACTGATTCCTTTAGGATTGACTGGTTTGATCTTGCTGTCCAAGGGACTCTCAAGAATCTTTTCCAACACCACAGTTCAGAAACATCAATTCTTCAGCGCTCAGCTGTTTTTTACCGTCCAACTCTCACATCCATACATGACTACTGGAAAAACCATAGCTCTGACTAGACGAACCTTTGCTGGCAAAGTAATGTCTCTGCTTTTTAATATGCTGTCATAGCTTTTCTTCCAAAGAGCAAGCATTCTTTTAATTTCATGGCTGTGGTCACCATCTGCAGTGATTCTGGAGCCCCAAAAATAAACTCTGTCAAGGTTTCCATTGTTTCGCCATATATTTGCCATGAAGTAATGGGACCAGATGCCATGATCTTAGTTTTCTGAAATGTTGAGTTTTAAGTCAGCTTTCATACTCTCCTCTTCATCTTCATCAAGAGACTCTTTAGTTCTTCTTCACTTTCTGCCATGAAGGTGGTGTCATCTGCATATCTGAAGTTATTGATATTTCTTCCAGCAATCTTGATTCCAGCTTGTGCTTCTTCCAGCCCAGCGTTTCTCATGATGTACTCTGCATATAAGTTAAATAAGCAGGGTGACGATATACAGCCTAGACATACTCCTTTCCCAATTTGGAACCAGTCTGCTGTTCCATGTCTAGTCTAACTGGTGCTTCTTCTTCTTCTTTTTTTTTAACTGTTGCTTCTTGACCAGGATATAGATTTCTCAGGAGGAAGGTCAGGTGGTCTGGTATTCCCATCTCTTTAAGAATTTTCTATAGCTTGTTGTCATTCACACAGTCAAAGGCTTTGGCATAGTCAGTAAAGCAGAAATAGATGTTCTTCTGGAACTCTCTTGCTTTTTCTATGATCCAATGGATGTTGGCAATTTGATCTCTGGTTCCTGTCTTTCCTAAATCCAGCTTGAACATCTGGAAGTTCTCGGTTCACATACTGTTGAAGCCTGGTTTGGAGAATTCTGAGCATTACTTTGCAAGCATGTGAGATGAGTGCAATTGTGCGGTAGTTTGAGCATTCTTTGGCATTACCTTTCTTTGGGACTGGAATGAAAACTGTACTTTTCCAGTCCTGTGGTGACTGCTGAGTTTTCCAAGTTTGCTGGCATACTGAATGCAGCACTTTCACAGCGTCATCTTTTAGGATCTGAAATAGCTCTACTGGAATTCCGTCACCTCCACTAGCTTTGTTTGTAGTGATGCTTCCTAAGGCCCACTTGACTTCTCATCCTGGATGTCTGGCTCTAGGTGAGTGATCACAGAAGAATACACAGAAGGACTATACAAAAGATCTTAAAGACCCGATAACCATGATGGTGTGATCAGTCTCACAGTTATCAAGAATAAAATACTGATTCATGGGAATGCTCAGTAAGCTTCAGGAATTTTTTTTCAAGACTCAATTTAATGCTGTCCCCATTAAGTCCTCTCTCATTCTTTTCCCCTATGTGTTGGTATAAATCACTCCTTCATTTTTATAAACAAAGCTTCTTGCTCATTCCTCTATTCTAGAGTGTTAAGATTATCATTAGTTGTGCATAAGCTTAGCTTACACAACAGTATTATCCATTATGATGACTGTAATTAACACTTTCACCAACATATGATATAAAGTATTTACTATGTGTAGGTGATATTATATAAATATGATAACATAAATTCCTTTAATTTTTACAATCTATGAGGTAAGAAATATTGTGTTGTTCTCACTAATAAAATGAAGACACTTAGGTACAGAGAATACACATAACTTGATATAGCAAGTAAGCAGTACAGCTAGGTTTCAAAGCCAGGCATTCTAACTAAAGCCCATGCTTCTAACCACCATTATACTGCCTTTAAATTTTAAATTCCTGATGGAAGCAACTGTATTTCATTCATCTTGATGTGATTTTTCTCAAACACTATATCCTTAACCCTTCTACTCTCAAATGCTTAGTACCCAGCATAGAACTTAACAAATAATGTATCCATCAAATGTAATCAAGTTAAGAGGGAAAGAGTTTGATTCGTTACAAAGTATGGTTCTATCTCATTAACTTACTGAATTGCTTCAGCAAACCCATCAGTACGATGTGGCACCACGAGAGTTGGGGTACTTGGAACTGTTCTATCTTCATCATCAAAAAAATGCTGCTGCTAAAAAAGACAGAAATCAAGTACTTAACAGACATGACAGAAGCATCTGTATGGACGAGACAAATAACTGCTGAACAAATGAATCGCTTTTACATGAGAGGCAGGCACTTACCATGCCACCTATTCCTGGAGTCAACTGAAGCCCACGTCCTACAGATTGCCTTCGAGTCATCTGAATTCTCTGTGTCAAGAAAGGAATTTCATTTAAGGAATTAGGCAATGAATGAAACACCAAATGCTAACAGATACAGCTTATCAGGCTGGTAATAAAATAACTGAAATGTTAGCAGATTAATATAATCACTGGAACTTTTCTTAAACTGCTACTAATCTTGTTACTAGTATTAAAGAAGTCTATTTTGTAAACAGTGATGTTTTTAATTACACAGACTATAATACTAACCAACAAATATTTTATTAACCAGTAGATAATATTAATCACTATGTAAAACCAAACTCTGATCCTATGTTATTTACTGATAACTAAGTTAGTTTCTATCTCCTTGATTTAAGTGTTTGGATATTGAAGCTTAATTATCTTTTAAAGTTCCAACAGTGGTACTGACTACTTGTAAACTGCTTCCCAATTTAGACAATTAAAAATTGATAGAGATGGTATATTTTGCAGGATCCATAAACAATCCTCTAAGACTTTATATTTTCAGAAAATGAGAAAATTTATCTTCACAAGTGGTATTTCAGTAAAATCTACCCTTGACAGTGTTTAGTATACTACAAAGTAAGACTCAAGCTACATGATTAATAGATCCTTTCTACTTTTCCAGCTGTTTCTTCAAGAGCTTCTGATAGAGATGTCCAATCCTACTACAGTGTCTCATGTAAAGGGTTCTGCACATTATCATGAACTTGAAAAGTGGGTATTAATATGTGTGATTCCAAAAAATAAGAAAAAAGATTTCTTTTAAAAAGAACTCATGCGTCTTGGAGAAAGAAACCTTCAAAACAAATGGGTCAGCTGCTGAAATAGATTTTAATCGAAATTCAAGAAAAATTTCTTTTTTAACCTGTAGAAACAGCAGATCCTTATTTTCTCTGAATATAATCACTTCAACTTATACACGACTTTAGCAAGCCTTGCTTTTCCAAAGTTCATGTCTGCCATATTTCAGGGAAAATAACTGAGATTAGTTTCAGCTCAAAAATCTTATGAAAATGTACCAAAACATTAAAAAGTGCACTTAATTCCTGGGGAAAAACAAAGTAATAGCTAATGGAAAGAAAGGGAGAAAAAGCCAACATTTTTCAAAGTAAAATGTTCAGAATGACTAGTACTTTTCATACCTGAACTGGTGGCCCCAGCTCCTGAGGTGGAGCATGAATGGTCAGTCTTGGGGGAAGCGGGTGTGGTGGGCGTCTTGGTGACTGAGGTGCTCGGGGGGTCTGTCTTTCAGATGCTGATGATGGCTGCTGTTCTCTAGATATCTCCTGGGAAAAAGAGGACTCTGCTGTACCAGTATTTCCTTCACCTATAGGAAAAGAGAAGTTTATTCTGAACTATTAAGTTTACAATAAGGTAACTTGGACAATTGCTAGAACTATAAATCTTACTACTATGAATGTTCACCTAACTAATATTTTCATAAAAAAAGTAGTGAGGTGTGGCAGAACCAGAGATAACAGGTATGCAATTAACAGCTGTACAGCCTTAAGAAAGTTCCTTCTATTTCTTTGGTTGGTTCATGAAACCCACAAGAAACATTTACATCCATGTAACCCACAAGAAATATTTTTCTGAAGATTTCAAATGATGGACATAAAGCATTTAGCTTAACACAAGATAAACATTTTAACACTTAATAGCTTTTAACACTTATCCTGGTTCTATCACTTTGTGTCTGCTTTTCAGATTCTTCACTGGTACTTAACACCTGATAAGCTTTATTGTAAGAATTTCCCCAAAAAGTATTCAATGAGCATCTGTTACATTTTGTATTGAGGAAAAAAGGCTATGAACACGCATGCTCACAAGACTTAGCTTTCAGTGATATATGTGACACAAAAAAGGTATTTATTAAATCCATAAAATGCTTTAAAGATGTAAATTATTACACTTAATCTCCTTAGCTCCTTACCTCCCTTAAAAAGCAACACTATTCTTCATTATATAGTTCAATATTCATTCTCTTAAAAAATTTAAAAGTTGAAAAGACAGCCTGCCTTTCCTTTCCTTAATTCAAATGAGAACACAATTTGCATTTTTATACATAGGCCTACACAAAAAGTCAGATATTCTGTTTTCCCACTGGTCTACATATATAAGGTTTTTATTATATTACTACTGATTTTGGCTCAGTATTATCTGTTAAAACCAGAATATCAAAACCAGATGGTCACAGAGTCTTCAAAAAACATTTAAAAATGATTCTAAAAGAAATTATTTTCTACGCATTCTATAATTCTTTACTGCCTACAACATTTTAGCTGATTGCCAGGACTCATCTTTTCAAGAATTAGCAAAAGGCACGCTCTATTCATGAAAAAGTCTCTTATACATCAGAAAACTGGACAGTATTTTAAAACTGATACCCACTAATCTTGAAACATGCAGCTTGATTAGACTGACCTCTCCTGGTTGTGAACTGCTATTATTGTTATTAGAAGTCCTTGATTAAGTTTTACACTTAAGACCAGAAGCAACACATGGCATTTATAATACTTTATAGATTTAAAATGTCTGACTCTCACTGTATTCCAATGAGGTAGAAAAAAATAGTATAATGACTACATTTTAGATATAAACACAGTAGATTTTATGAGAATAATAGTGACAAAGCAACAATAAGAGCCAATCTTTTCCTTGCCAGTTTACTAAGTTTTATTACCTACGTGATAATTAAGTGTAATCTTAGTTTAGAAAATGTTAGGTTAAAATATTAAGTAAAATATTAAAAGCATTCAGTTATAAAGAGACAAAAATAACAAAAGAAAAACTAAATAAAATCTCACCACTGTTTTGAGAATCAGCTGCTCTCTGATTACTTTCACCTCCACCCATACTTTCTTCTGTTTCTGTACCTGGATCAGTCCCGTCACCACCCTGAAAACAAAATATGAATGCTAAATGCAAATAAACCAAGTGATTACCTTCAATAATTTACCAAATGACAGCAGAAACAAAAAACCCAAAGATGTGAAAAGTTGCAGTGTTCTGGGAATACAACCTTTTCATACTCTTGGAAAATACCAAGCAAGTTCCTGAAGAAAATGATGTCCAAGTTCTAGCCAGTTACCTCAGCATCATCAGCTTCATATCCGTCATTGCCATCTGCACTACCAGTGCCTTCATTACTATCTTCACCCTCATCTCCCATCCCTGTGTCATCTTCATCATCCTCATCATCGTCTTCATCTTCTTCATAATCCTTGTAAAAAATCCCAAGTATAAATAAAAGATACAGGATATGGTACACATGTTCTACATTATCTTGATACCATGATTAGAAATTTAAGGGACACCTCATTGATTAGGATACAGGAGCTGTCCTGAAAGATATGGAATTCAGACTTCAGTCACATCAAGAATCAAAACGGTGATGCTTACTTGAATTAGTATTGTTAATGGTCAACTCTGAATTCTAACTGTCCGTATGAGATCAATTCAAAGATAAAAACTTCTAGGTGTCAAATGAATGTCAAGTGGTCCACTCTGATTCTAAATTTAAAATGTGGCATTGAATGAGAAAATGGTGAAATTATACTATGAGCTTTTAAATACCTAGTTTGATTAATAAAAGAATCAAAAAAGGAGGTGTCAATACTGAACTAACAACCAAAACAAAATGTGAAGTTTCATTTAGAAAATAATTATTTTCATACTTCACTTTCTTTTGAAAAGAACTATGAAGGTTCCACAAAATGAAAAATAATCCTTTTATTTTCAGAAACCATGGTACTTACAATTAACTCTACAGTCACTTATCAGTGAGATTTAACAGTAATTAATCTAACAAATCCTAAGGACTTAGTAATTATTAAAAAAAAAATGAGATTTTCCATCACTTGCTCCATGCAAATTTCGCCAGCAAATGTTAAGTTCAGAACTAATTAGGATAAAAGAAAAGCAAAATAATCTACTTAAAGTGATAGGGAATCAGAATTTCAGTTTAAAACAATAAATGATTTCAAATCAAATTCACCTCATGTTCCCCATCATTTTCATCCTCCTCCTCCTCTTCATCATCACTGTCAATTACAATAACATCATCTCCTTTGCCCTGACCATCTTGGGATGAAGCTGTTTGCTGATCTGACTGAAGAGGTCCAAGCTCTATTTGTAGAGATTGAGAGGTTTCTTCACTGTCTTCCATTGGCGTATAATCTCCCTGGGTGACTCCCTTTAAAAGTAAAAAAATAAATGAATAAATAATAGTCAATTATACTTAAAACTATCAGTGACATACTGTAGATATAAGTAAAGGCTAAAGAATACTAAAGGGCTATGAGAATTTTATTTTTAAAAATGTGGTTTTCAAAAGCAGAATTAATTCAAAACAAATGTTTTGGGTTTCTTTACTGTCTTCTTATAGAAAAACTATTCTAAATCCCACTCAGTAATACTCCAATAAAAAAGACAGACCACACACACACACACACACAAACACAGACACACACACACACACGTATGTGTCAAAGCTATCAGGGTGGTACTGTAGATGAGTGTTGTCCATCAGAAATATAATGTGAGCCACAATACATTTCACATGTATAATCTAAAATTTTTTAGCAGTCATATAAAAAAAGTGAAATCAATTTTAATAATAACCTTAATATATCCAAAAATCATCTGTGTATGGAATCAATGTAAGAATTACTCATCCTACCTTTTAGTACTTGTAATACGTCTACAAAGTCCAATGCATGTTTCATATTTAATATCTCACTTTGGGCTTGTTGCATTTCAGGTGCTCAACAGCCAACACAGTGAGTTAACAGTGCAAACGAAAGTCAGAAAAAAGAATATCCATGGAACTTCGACATATAATTAAACAAGACAAAAAATGTTCCCCAAACCAGAAATCGTAAATAAGACAAACTACTACAATTATTTTTTCACAAAAACACTTCTCCCCCTTTCTAAAAACCCTTTCTTAAGTCTTCAAACCACATTAAAGATATACCAGACGTAAAAATAATTATTTCCTTAATCTAACAATTTCATATTTTTAGCTACTGAAATAAACCATAATTTAACTTTATTTTTGATATTTCTTACAAAAAACTGTTTACGTTTTAGTTTGGTACTCAGCAAAATCTGGTTTTTTTGGCGGGGGAAAGGGGGGCTGTGCCACGTGGCATGTGGAACTTTAGTTCCCTGACCTGAGATAGAATCCACACGCTCTGCAGTGGAAGCACAGAGCCCTAACCACTGAATCACCAGGGAGTTCCAAAATCTCTTTCTGGTATCCAAGGCAGAAACAATGCCTTATGAACTAAATCATTCATAAAGATTATGTTTACTGTAATGGAAAAAATGAATAAGTAATGGTATAATTAAAAATGTAACTCAAACTGACATGCTTATTTCAAGAAAAACAACACTTACAAAGAACATCTGCTTCACTGTCAGAAAATTAGAAAAATGAACTGTTACACATTCACACACTGAGTAGACAGTAATAGAAGGCAGAATGCAAAGTCCAATGGCACCTCTGAGTCACAGACAATTTTGTCAATCTCAAGGAAATTCTTTGTACAAAAGATTTTAGTATAATTTAACCAAGTCTGGCAACAATACCAAAATTCACATCTTATTTCATGTATCTTCTCTGAAAGATACATGAAACTGATGCCATTTAGAGTATTACCTATTCATCTTGGAGGTTTAATTTTCTGTTCATAGTCAAGGAAATCTGAAAAAATTACCTTAGAAATTTAATGCATCTACGAAACTAGTATTGACCTGCAATCTATGGTTACTTGTGATTAGCCTGAAACAATTTCTTTATTTTATACAGATAAAATAATTTTAGAATAAAGTGATCCTAAAACTTTATCCAGAGAGAAAGTATTGTTTCAAGCTTAACAAGACAAATGAAAAACAGACAACCTGAGATTAAATTCTAGCTCCAACGATATGAGAACTGGGGTGCATGACTTAGGCTAGGCATTGATTTCTTCACCTATAAAACAGGGTTGTGACCAGATCTGCTATAAGGATTAAATTATTTAAAAAATGCAAATATTTTAACTACACCTGGCATATAATGATGAACTATGTTAACTAATGTTACAGTATTACAAATAAATTACTATAAATTGACTTCCCAGGTGGTACAGTGGTAAAGAATCTGCCTGCTGATGCAGGAGTTGCCAGAGTCACAGGTGTGATCCCTGGTTGGGAAGATCTCCTGCAGAAGGAAATGGTAACCCACTCCAGTATTCTTGCCTGGAAAATTCCATGGACAGAGGAGTGTTGGAGGCTCCAGTCCACGGGGTTGAAAAATAAGCCGAATACGACTGAGCAACTGAGTACATGCACATGAGCGCGCGCATACAATCAGTTATGAATTCTCTATTTGTGGGCACAGGAATGGAAGGAAAGTATTAATTTGAGTGCCTAATATATGGCAGGTACTATTTTATGTATTCTACAAGACTAAAAGTTATTCCAACAGATAAGGAAATTGAGGCTTAAAGAGAATTAACATCTTGTTTATAGTCATACAGCTTCTAAGTGATAGAGTAATGAACAAAAGCTAGAGCTTTGTACCTTCAGAGTCTATGTATTTCCACTATTCAGGCTGTTTCTGGAGAAGCCTCAATGAGAGTTCAAAAGATGAAGATGTATACAAATGCATTTCCTTTCAGAGATTATTTTAATTTAGTAAGGGAAGCGATAGAGGGGAGCAACAGAGGACCAACAAATGGGCATTACGGATAAATGCAAGACTCAACCAGCTTGTCCTTCCAAATAAATAAGAGTGGATAATCTTTACTTGTGACACCTCTCAGCTCAGAAAGTTTGTGCCTTCTATAAAGAAACACATTTTTTAAATAAAATTTAGAAGGCAGGACACTAAACAGAAGTAAAACAAAGCAGAAATTGTATTAGCAATTCCAATAATATTTCGTTAAATATAAAAGCAGCATATTGAAAATAGAAGTCCAAAGAATGTTTCAATTTGGCAAAGCTCATTTCATTCAAGCAATCACTTGTTTACTTTCAGCAGTTTTACTTACTTCTCCAATGGAATCTTGAGAATCCTGGGTGTATACTTGAGTCTCTACCTCTCCATCAGTACTTTCTTCTGCCATAACTTCTTCCTGAATCAGAACATACAAGTGTGTGAATCGAATCAATTCACTAGATGAAGCAACACTTGTTCAGCTAGGTTTCCCAATAAAACAAAACTCAAATCTGTAATTTTATGAAACAATACATCAGAATGTTCACTTACATTTACTTATAAAAATATAACCAATTACATTCCTGTTTGGTATATACAAAATAAGGTTAATGAACATGAATTAAATGTATGCCAGTGAAACGAATTTAGTAGTCTCAATGCTTGTTAAGAAAACAATTCATTACAGCTTATCCTAAACAAAAGAAAATGAAGGAAAACCATTTTGGTCAAGCACAGGGCAAAAATGGCAGGTACCAGTTTAAAACACCCATGAGACTATAAACTTCCTTATTCTTTGAATTAAAAAAAAAAAAAACCCACAAAAAAACAGAAATGGAATTCATTCTATGTTTCTATAACTGTGTTTTTAAAATTGAAATTGGAAATTCAGTAAAACATATTCAAAGAATATAAAACAGTATTGGCAATGGGAATAGTACCAGGGCTGTCAGTGGAAACATTGTTACTTAACAGCAGTTTTTTCTGGATTTTGACTCCAAAAGCATCCATTCACTTAATAATGTTGTAACTGAAAGAGTATCTTGTTTCTATTGGTAGAAGTAAAAATAAACAGAAAGACCTTTACATACCTCAGTTCCTACAGGTGTAACACTTTTCAGCTTCTTTGGAAGAGGCATTTCCACTGTATCATCAGCGATCTGGTCTGATGCTTCTATGGTGCTATCTTCTTCCTCTTCACGTGTACGCTTTGGCAAAGAAGAACTTGGGGTAGCTGAAACTGTGAAATTATGTAATTTAAATCCTGAATTACACATGATAACAGCTCAATTTAAACAAAGTTAATCTGAAAACATCTTGATCATTTAACTAAAAAACAAAACCACAGTAAACATTTATTTGGACAGAATAACAAAATATGTTCCCGCCAATTTATGTGTAAACAAAGAGGAATTAATGTTCTGAATCAATGGTCTCATACTATCAACTTAACCTTTGGTTAATAAAGCCAATAATCATTTACAGTAATACACCTAACTCACTGTGACTGTATTACTATAGAATTGCTACTCACAAAGGTTACACAGGACCGTCTTATAATTTATAACCTCAAGACTCCTTGGACAAATAAAAATTTCCTTATATGTTTAAGATTTGAAAATTCTTACATGATCTTTTTTTAAGTATCTTTTAGTTCTCAGGACTTGTATTAAGTTACAGCTGACCCCTGAACAATTCAGGGGAGAGGGGCACTGTCCTTCCAAGTTTGCCATTCTTTTATCTGCAGATCCAAGCAACCAAGGATGTGTAGTTTCTGTGGTGTTCACTACTGAAAAAATCCACATTTAAGTGGACCATGCAGTTCAAATCTGCATTGTTCAAGGGTCAACTGTACATATAACATGTTATGGGTTGTACCACCTTTAAAATCAGTGAAGAAATAATTGGAAAGGAAGAAAGATCTTAATGACAAAAATTAGTGACCTAAATTAGGATTCAGCAGTAAACATAAAATAAGATGTTAGGAATACAAACATCTCCTTTAATACCTGATAGAAAACAAGTATGTACAAAGAATACTCAGGTAATACACTCAAGAAAATGTAAATGCACAGGTCTACTCTAACTTCATTTTAAAATTAGTCTTACCAGTGCCAAATACTGCTGTGGAAGTAGAAGGCCGCTCAACTGGCGAACTCTGAACCACCTCCACTATGTTTGGGGATAGTTCTTGATTTGTAGGCTCAATCTGAGGGTGACTCTGTTGAGTAGGCTGCACAAAAGCCGTAGCCTGTGTTTGTTGCTGAACTGTTAAAATGGGCTGAGGGATAGAAGGCTGGATGTTAGGACTGGTAGAACGAACAGATCCACTTGTGCTTCCAAAAACTGGAACATGTTCCACAGGCCCTTCTGACTGCATTGCTGAAAAACAATTAGAGCATATAATGCATTAAGTTTTCTATTCTTACCAAAGTTGGGATTACCCTTCCCTACTCTATTACAGGTGACATTGTGCATAGTTATTTGTGTACAGACCTCTCATCAATCATCAGATAGAAACATTGAGGGTAAAAGAAATGTATTATGCATCTTTGTATTGCCTGTGTGACAGATACGGTAGTGTGCAGTAAACTGTTGGTTGAATGAAATAAATAAATACCTGAAACTGTTTTTGCATCCATTGTTCTTTTCAAATGATGACCAAATAAAATGATATAGAGACTTAAGTATCATTTTGCTTTCAATTGATATAAAATAACCATTAAGTTTAACTGGTAATATATCTCATAATCATTTTACTGAATGTAGTTCAAATGAAATATTCTGTCCTTTCATAGCATACATAATTTTATATATTTTTAAACACAAATAATTAACTGAATTCTAAAATTTGTTAAGCACCTATGGGAATTGTATTTAGTAAAGTTTTACTGACACCTATCTTGATTTTAGGTAAAGGAATTAAAACAATGAAAAACAAAATTCCTACGTTTGAGAAGCTCAATAAAGTGGAATAAAAAAAAAATTCAACTGAGTAAGATGTTGTTTAAGAAAGTGACATGGGAACAAAGTGGAGAAATAAATGAAAAGATCAGATAGCTTTAGTGAAGAAATGATATTTAGGATGAATCACTGATTTAATATGGTTTCCCAAAGTGGATTTCATATCATCTTTCTTAGCCAATAGAGTTTAAAAATGTGGTCCTGAAAAAGAGGACATATGTTTATAAGGGTGTATTTCCCTCTTTCTTTAGCTTGAAAACAAAACAAAGCAAAAATGATGGGAGGAGGAAATATGCTACATTAACAAGTAACCCAGGAGGCATGCACCTGAAAATATTAACTGCCCACTTTTACTATGGTGTCTGACGTTAGCTTTAGTGGAAGTCTCATTTATCCTTGAAGTTACACTCATCTTCTCATAACAAATCTAAGAAAACTGTCGGTTCAATCAGATCTGTTGCTATTCTCTTTACCTTCCTGGGACTCCACTTGTGTAGTGGGCATCACCGTGGCTGTCGGGGTAGTAGTAGGATTTGTGACAGTTGCAGGTGTAACCATTGGGCGGATACTAGCTCTGGGTGTTGACTTATTCCCAGCCATAGCTGCAGCTGTCACTTTACTCGGTGTAGACACAACAGGGGTCGGCTTGATATTGGCTGTTGGTGGGTCTGACATGCTGGCACTTATGGAAGGAAAAATGTGAAAATAATTCACAAAAAGTACTACAAACATTCCTTATAAAGTATAAATACTCCATCAAAAGTAAAGCACACACACACAAAAAAAAGTAAAGCACATATGCTTACTGAAGTGAATGTCCAGTAATTATTACCATAATATACATTCAAACCTTATTAACTGTTTTCCTAACACTGCTCTGAGTAGATTTTTGGTAGATTAGGAAAAAAACTAAAGACAGTAAATACTGTTGTTGTTCAGTCGCTCAGCTGTGTCCGACTATCTGTGACTCCATGGACTGTAGAAGTAAGCCGCCAGGCTTACTTGAAGACAGTAAGTACAATTCTATATTTTTTTGTTCACTAAATATTATGAAACTCTTATTGAAGAGGTTCTGAATTTAAGCATTAGAAACTGTGCAGGAAATAATCTACAGTGGTACATTCTGACAAGGCAGAATGTATTAACTGCATTACTGAACCTCAGTCTCACCTCAGCCTCTTGCTCTTCAACTATGTAATTTTATAATGCAAACTTTTTTTCTCCCTAAAGATCACTAGGTCCTTCCTGTATTTTAAAAGAAAAGCAGGAAACAGACTGTAAACAGACTGCCAAAAAATAAAACTCACATTCCTCTTTCACCAGAAGCTGGAGTTGTTTTCAACGTGATCTGTCTCTGCTGTTCTGGGACCTATGGAAAGAAAACTATGGATTAGTGTGCTGGTCCTACAAGAGCCCACCCAACAATGCCATCAAAATATTTTACTTGCTAATTTTCTCTGACAGAGGCTCCTAAATCACCAGACATCTTTAAGCAAAATGTACAGAGAAAAAATGATTTGTCATTTAAACAGAACTGGCTGATTACCTTATTGGTAGGTTCCTGAGGCTCGTCCCTCTGCTCAAGGTGTCTCTCTTGATGCTCCCTGAGTTCTCTCTCCAAGCGACTAATTCGACCTTCGTACTGGGACTTAAGAGCAGTCATACGAACATCCAGTTCATCTTTCTGCTGATCTAAGGCTCCATTCCTTTGTTTAAGCTCTTCATTTTCTTTAGTTAGCTGATCTTTTACACCTAAAGAAGTAACCACATCATTCTATTAATATCATAATCAAACACTGGAAATAAAAAATATTTATGTGCTTGATAAGTATTCAAAGGCTGTACTGGATTCTATTCCTGAACTTTAGCATCTACAATAATTCTGATATACTCTACATTTCAATAAACAAAGTTTTAAACATGTATTTATTACTCCAATATAAAAAAACTCAGCTTTTCCTAACTAAGATCTCAAAAAAGATAAAGGATTTACCATAAACTAGTCAGCAGGAGCCCTTTCATATGGCCTTTAAATATTTTTAATAGAGACTATAAAATTTTCATTTCATATAATTTACAGCAGATACTCAAGGATAATTAAGTAACTTCATTTTTTTTTTAAATTAAATAAGTTGCCAGGGACACTATCTTAGCGATCCATTTAAAAAACCGTTCATAATAAAATTCAACCTACTTGGCATTTTATTGACCTCCTAGCAGACTGGTAAGCAAGGTACAGTAAGGCCCTGCGCGTTGGGAGCACTGGGATCCTCACACGGCTGACATGATATTCTCCCTGAAGGGCCAACGGCCCTCTGCGAAGTGAGGCACAGAAAACTCACTGGGCTAAGGTCCAAAGCTGCCTAGAATTTACAGAAGGCCTCGGGACAGTATACTATGGACCCAAAGGGTTACCATCAGAAGGCAGTAACAGTTACACACTAAAGCAGAAGGACAGCTGTATTCCCTATCTTCTATCAGTTAGCAATTAAGAAAGACATCATAAATTAAGGACATCCTTATTACTTGAAAATTAAAACTGCTGTAATTTGAATCCAATTAAATAAACCTAATATCTAAAGTATGCACACACATACACAGAAGTCACTTATTAGTATTTACTTTTCTTTCCCATTTAATTGTAAGCCTGTATCAAATAACCAACTTTTACCATCAAATTTGAATCATAAAGCGTATAGAAACTTACCAGCTAAATGTGCAATTTTTGATTTTGCTGCTACAATGGCCTTTCTTGTCTTTTCTTCCTTTTCAGTTATCTGCTGTCGAAGTTGTTCTTCCTGTGTGGTTCTATCTTGAAGGTCCTGACGAAGTCGTGCAAGTTCAGATTGAAGCTCCAAAGTCTGTTCCTGGAGACTTCTTGCTTCTACCTCTTTCTCAGACAAAGTCTTTTTTTAAAGGAAGACAAAGTATTAACCACGTAATTCAGCCAAATCAATATAAGTACATACCCTATAGACTTAAAGCATAAAACATTAATTTGTTTAGATGAAAGTATAAATATAAAATGGTAATCAAGTAAGTGGACACTTCCAAGATGACTAGGTATTATCTGCATACATAAGTCATTCAAAGAAAAATTAACTATGTATGTTTCCAGATGATAAGAGAAAGTATCAGTGTTTAACACATTTTTCTTTTTTCAAAATTCCTTTATGACTGAATTATATTCCATTGTATTTTTCCAGCTTTTCAACAAGGAAACAATTAGGAACATACACCTTTCACTTCTCTTCCACTCATACCTTCTGCAGGTTCTCCACTTGATTCTCAAGTGACTTTGACTTGGCTTCTGCTTGGCTTAGGGTCTCTTTCAGCTCTTGCATTTCCTGAACTGAGACGTGCTGCTCCTGATGGTCTCCAGAAGACTGAGCTGAAGTCTCCATGACCTAAGATGACAAACACTCATAATATACTTGCACATTTATATTCATAATTCTGCAAATTCATCTAAGCAAATAATAAGTATATAAAGAAACTTACATTGAAGGGTATTCATAAATAAATCTTCTATAAAACAACTTTAATGTCCAAGCTATTAGTTAAATAGGTTAGGGCTTTCCATACTACTGGATATTAACCAGCTAATCAAAATGATGATGCACTGTTTAATATAGAATTATCCAGAAAAACAAATCACTCATATGTAAAGGAAAGCATATTAAAGTATTAACAGTGGCTAACTGAGGGGTAAGAATTTTGAAACTTTTTCTTCATAAATTTTCTAGTGTAACAAGTGCTAAATACAGAGTCAAGTCAATATATAAGTTCTTTACCACTGGTAATCAAAAATAAAAATCAAGTCTAAAGTAAAACAAAGATTTAAAAATTCTTTTTGATAGGTGGCATTTACTACTATTTCTTTATGAATTTATAGTTCATTTTAGGACATACTGAAGAGCTAATCTTAAACTAAATAAAATATCACACACAAGATTAAAAACCAATAACTAAATATTATGAATAAGGTTTTTATAAGACTCATCCAAATATGCATATCCATATATCTAAGTATATATAAAGCTGTGTATAAATTGTGTAGACCAAAATTGTATCAAAAAATTATAAATATATAAAAAGAAAACCACTTCAAAAATACCTTATCCTGTTGTGCTTTAAGTTCTTCATATTGAGTCTTGTACCTACGTCCAATTTTCTTGACTTGAGTAATAGTTTTAACCTTTTCTTGAATATCAATTATTTTGGCATCTAACTCCTTCTGGATATTTTCCTTTTCTGTTCTTACTTTATTTAAATCTTCCTTTAGACTCTGGATTAAGTTCTGGTTGTTAGTCAAAGATGCATTTGATCTAAGCAAAAAAGATGGGATAAAGCAGAAAAACTAAATATTTGAGACTTTTCAAATTTTAAAACCTTTTAAGTTATATTTTTATTGTGTTGCTTTAGTGTGTGTTTTATTTAGAAAATTCTAAGAAAAGCACACACACACACTTTTTAACTTGTGAACCTGTGGTACTTTAGGAAAACATGACTGACTTGTTACATGCCATATACACCCATTCTAGAGATGAGAAGAACTGAGATGTTAGTGGTTAAGTAACATGCACTTTTACTCTGCATGGTACCCAGAGCTTAATCCACACCTGCATGATAGCAAAATCTACATAAGTATATGAGGTTTTGTAGGCCACATACAGTGTTTGCTCTGTGTTCCTCTTTTTTTTTACGACACTTAAAAAATGCAAAAATTATTCTTAGCTTCCAGGTTGTGCAAAAAAAGGCCTGTAGGTTGTAGTCTGCCAACTCCTGTATTTTTATCATAAACTGAACTTGAAATCATATGACCTGAGTTAAGAGCATGTTGCTAATCATTGCTAACCTCAATAGTAAGCCTGGGTACCTTTCTGAATCTTAGATTCCTCATCTTTAAAATTAAGTAATATCTTTCCCACTTAAAATGCCAGACTACTCTTATGAAAAAAGAGAATAAACATGACAAAAATCTGTAAGCTGTCAAGTATCATATAAATAGGGGCTAAGATAGGGACAAAGGACATTAAAGCTTACAAGAGGTAAGCTAGAAACATTAATTTTAATATTACATTTATCTTTAAAAGGCAGTATACTTCACTATAAGTTCATTTTAAGAACTTTCTTTAGGAAATTGCCTGGTGGTCCAGTGGTGAAGAATATGCCTTCTAAAGCAGGGGACATGGGTTTGATCCCTGGTTGGGCAACTAAGGCAAATTAGAGAAGCCTGCAAGACACAGCTACTGAGCTTGTGCTCCACAACAGGCTTCTGCAATGCTGAAACAAAGACTCAGTGCAGCAAAAAAAAAAAAAAAAAAAGAAAGAAAGAAAAAAACCTTTCTTTATAAAAAACTTTCAAAATAGATTCATGAATATATGTTAACCAAAAAAAAAAAAAAGAAAAGAAAAATCTACTTGCAAATGTTATTTTGACTATTTAAAAAAATGGTCTGCTTTAGATTCATACCAACTACGTAGTTTGAAAAGTAATCAAGTATGGAGAAATAATTCATAAGTGAAGGCATAAAACTAAATGACAGCTTGCTTGTTTTTATAAAGCAATAAAAAGAAAGCTACATATAAGAGGTCCAGCACTTCCCATTCTCTTTAAAGTCAGGAAGCACTTAGGGGATCACATAAAGAACAGAAACAAACTTCAAGATTGTCCAAGTGTTGTATACAACTTGAGGTTTGTTCCATATACCTTGCAATTTCAGCTTTAAGTCTTCCAATTTCTTCAGTCAATTGCTGAATACGCTTAGTGTGAACTTCCTTTTCAGAAAGCAGCTTACGATATTCTTCTGTATCTGGATCTTTCTGCTGACTCACTAGATGCTAGAATAGGAACAGTGTACAACATGGTTTTATGAAACTAATGTGCTGTATTAAAATATCAGAGTATCTAATTATGTTTATACTAGATGCTTGCATACATAGTGATCAGTCATCAAATTATAAGAAAATAAAATCAAAGCTTTAGTTCCTTTGTTTAGATAAGAGGTTTAGCCAAAATAAAAGGGGAAAACAAAGGAAATATCATTCACTATTCATTATTTTTCACAGTTGCAAAGGAACATTTCAGAATAGTTACAATAGAGTCAAATAAAGGGATCCAAAGAATCTATAAGCTTTTAATATTAAATACCCAATTTCATTAAAGTGACAATATATGGGGGAAAAAAGTTCATCATGCATTACAAACAAGAAAATGAAAATAATCCTAAATGCAATTGATTCCATTAACCAGAAAGGAAGGCAGCATAATTTAACAGGAATATATCTAAACTTGGGACAGATTTTCCTTTCTGGATTTTTCAGACTCTTTGCGTGAATAAAAAAAAGCATGAAGGGGCTCTAAAACTTTAAAATCCTATTCAGATATGAGTAGTTCTTTAGAGCACTTTCTAGGTGCTGGGTGAATTGCTTCATTTAATTTTTGTAAAATGAACAGGGTGATTCCTTTGTAAATGATATCCTCATTTACAAAATCAAGGAAAATTGTCTGAGGAAGATTAATGTCCTCATTTTCACAAAGCACACAGCTAGTAGGAGGTAAGGCAGATTTCCAACTTCTTCTCTGAATACAGAGCTACAGCTTCTAACCATACTATGTGTGTGTATAGTATGTGAGGTTATATCAAATAACCTCAGATATGCAGATGACACCACCCTTATGGCAGAGAGCGAAGAATTCAACAGCCTTTTGATGAAAGTGAAAGAGGAGAGTGAAAAAGTTGCCTTAAAACTCAACATTCAGAAAATTAAGATCACAGCATCTGGTCCCATCACTTCATGGCTAATAGATGGGGAAACAATGGAAACAGTGAGAGACTTTATTTGTGGGGGCTCCAAAATCACTGCAGATGGTGACCGCAGCCATGAAATTAAAAAACGCTTGCTCCTTGGAAGAAAAGCTATGACCAACCTAGACAGTATATTAAAAAGCAGAGACATTACTTTGCCGACAAAGGTCTGTCTAGTCAAGGCTGTGGTTTTTCCAGTGGTCGTGTATGGATGTGAGAGTTGGACTGTGAAGAAAGCTGAGTGCCGAAGAATTGATGCTTTTGAACTGTGGTGTTGGAGAAGACTCTTGAGAGTCCCTTGGACTGCAAGGAGATCCAATCAGTCCATTCTAAAGGAGATCAGTCCTGGGTGTTCATTGGTAGGACTGATGTTGAAGCTGAAACTCCAATACTTTGGCCACCTGATGAACTGACTCACTGAAAAAGACCCTGATGCTGGGAAAGACTGAAGGTGGGAGGAGAAGGGGATGACAGAGGATGAGATGGTCAGATGGCATCTCCAACGTGATGGATAGGAGTCTGAGTACTCCAGGAGTTGGTGATGGACAGGGAAGCCTTGCGTGCTGCAGTCCATTGGATCGCAAAGAATCAGACACGACTGAGTGACTGAACTGAATGTGTGGGTGCATTTCGTTGCTCAGTTGTGTATGACTCATTGTGAACCAATGGACTGTAGCCTGCCAGGCTTCTCTGTCCAAGGGATTTTTCAGACAAGAATACTGAAGTGGATTGCCATTTCCTTCTCCAGGGGATCTTCCCGATCCAGGGATTGAACCCAGGTCTCCTGCACTGTAGGCAAATTCTTGATCGTCTGAGACACCAGGGAAGCCAAACACTACGCTATATGGTTTTGTCTTCTCTCCCCCAACTCCCAAAATATTGCAGTGAACAAGTCTTCTTAAAGTACTTCAGTGAATTATATAAATCCATTTTTCATGTACAAACACATTTTTAAAGATAAAGCAAAAGCTTAAATTTGGAATACAAATAGACAATTTAGCATTTTAAAAACATACACACAATATAACCAAAACTTCAAAACTTTACTTATAAGCTTAATGCCCGACACATAGATATATGTAACAAACACATTGGACTTTCACTGATGAACATAAAATACTTCCCACTAGCTTATTAAATATTTTTATCCTCTTAAATTTTACCCTGTTATATTAAATCAACATGTTTTTATGTTTTGGAATGGGTTTGACTAAATTTACCTGGTTACGTGCTTTCCAACGTTTTACATCTTCTTCTAATAACTTCTTCTCTGCTTGCAACATACCGCTTTTCTCACTCAGCTCAGCATTTGCTTCTTGTAAGGGTAAAATATCTAACTCCAGTTTCCTGACCTGAAAATAGTTTTAGTAATTTTTTTTAAATACCTGATGTGAAAATTTATTTACAACATTACTAAAAATATGTCTCTACTCTTCATTTGTAAATTACAAACCTTGGCTTGCATCTGCTGTAGATCCTGTTCCAGCCTCTCCTTCTCTTCTCTCAGCATCTTATTGGTCTCCATGACTACGTTCATTGTTTCAGTTTTCTTCATCAGTTCCTCATGCTGGGCCATTGTTTTTGCAGTTACCTAAAGATTTCAAACATATGTGTACAGCAACATATACCAACAGATTAAGGTCTATCTTTTCCCACCAGCTCTAATGTTTCCTATAAAAGTAAAAAGGATTTAAATGTCAACTTTTAAAACAAATTTTTAGGAGTCTTACATGTTTCTTTTTCTGTGATTCTTGTCAATTACAGGGTTCAAACATGCAAGAAATTAAAAGATGAAAGTAAAAAGATACTATAAATCTCACCAACAAATAGTTATTTACATTACGTAAAAACATAATCCAGACCTCTATCTTCCCGTTTCTATTCTTTTTCTTGCTACACTGAATTCAGCAACAGTTCTAAAAGGATGTTATTTTGGTCCTCAGTTTTCCCCCTCTTTTTCACAAACTCTTTTTCATTTCACTCCATTGTTTCATCACTTTGATTCTGAGCAATTTTACTGAATACTTGTTCACTCGTGAAGGACATTTTTTCTGTTCTAATTATCCATTTTTTGCATGTATTACTTTATACGTTCACCATTTTTAAAGCTATCATTCATGGTTGCCATGCTACACTGCTTGACTTAGATAGACACATTATTTTTGATATAACTTAGGTTACTTCATGACTCTCTCCCTTTGTATGTAAGACTTGGTTGAGCCGGGTATTTTGTAGTATGATTTGCCTTTAGGTAGCCTAAGGGAACAGCAAAGAAAACACAAGAGACTGAAAGAATATACAATCATTAGAAACCCTGATTCTGCTCTTTCCTGCAAGTGTTAGCTCCACTGAATCAGAAGGTCTGTTTATTATTTCCATAGTGAGATATTTGAATTTGAGTTGTTTTCTCAATAGGATGTAATTCTGGAACTTTTCATTTCTGTCTCAAAATGTAAATCCCTTAAGTTTACTTGTTCAATTATCCACTTTCTCCTGTTTCATGGTTTCTCTCTAGTAGCCATTCCAACTATCAGTTAAAAAGAAGATAAATGATTCAAGGTCTTAATTTCCTTCTTTCTAGATGTGGAGCTATATTACTGCATCTCCTCAGAATGAGGTTATGCAATAATAAGGTTTCGGTTGCTTGGGTGGACTGAGTTGAGCTTGTGCTGTGATCATACATTCACCAAACACCCTTTTCCACCGCTTTGGTTGACTGTTTTGACTACATTTTACACCTCTGCTGAGAAAAAGAAAATTCCATAGCAATTTCAACCAACCATTTTTTGTAGATGGCTAATTTCTATAACGATAATTATAGTAGTAAATAAAGATAACTGAAATTTATTAAGCACTCAGTGTGTACCAGACATAATTCAAAAATTTCATGTGCACTAACTAAATTCTCACTATTTTTATCACCCTCATATTACAGACAAGGAAGTTTAAGAGCAAGGAAGTTAAATAATGTGCCCAAGTAACACATTTGAATGGTATGAACTAGAATTTGAAACCAGGTAGTCTTAGTTATCATCAGTCTCTTTATCACTATACTGTGCCAATGTTTAACATCTAATGAACTTTTGAGTTTAAGAAGAATGCTTATTTCAAACTAAATTTTATGCTACAAGAAACTGAAATGAGTACCTCTCTTGATTTAACAAGTGCCTTCTTAAAGCTTAGGATACATACCTGAACTTTCTCCCTTTCAGCATTTAGGCTATCCTGCAGTTCCTGCAGCTCTCTTTCTAAAAGTTCAACCCTTTGTCGATATCGCAGGCTCTCAACTTGAGCCACTTCAAATCTAGTTTCAGCAATTTCTTTTTCTCGTCGTATAAATCTATAAAAATATGTAAGATGTTACTTGAATAGATTAACGCCAGTAATAGAATATTCAAAAACTTGGATAATTTTTAAGATAACAAAATTATTCACTTTAAAAACTATTTTCATTAAAAAATAATAAAAGATACACTTTATTACAGACAGTGGTTTCTATCTTTAAAATAAATCTGAAAGGCATTTACTTTTCTAAGGAATTCATTCAAGTTCTTACTGTCGGATTCAACTTCTACTCACTTATTTAAATCAGCATATGTCTAAATGTCGAAAGTGACCACTAATTGGGTGGTAGTGGGTTTGCTGACTCTATGTGACAAAATGAACTTTATATTTATTTACCTAAATAGCATATAATTTCCACTGGCCTCATTTATACACGTACAGTGTAACTTCATAATTGTTGCTCATCATAGAAGTAAAGCATTAAGAATATATTGGATTTACCTGAGAATTTCTAAAATTTGTTCTTGGGATTTTCCTTCTTCACTGAGAGATACATTCAATGGACCTTGTACACCTTCCTTCATTGAGGAAACGACTTTGTCACTTAATTTTTCAATCTGATCATGAAGTAACCTGTTTTGTTTTTCTAGATCTTCACAGCGAGACACACTTTTAGAAACTTCATCCTATAAGCCAAGAGTCTATCATATAATAGCAGATTTTCCAATGTATGTTAAAAAACAATAAAAAACACCAAACCTTTCAATTTCCCAGAACATTCTATTATGAACAATACCTTTAACATTCTCTCTCTCTCTTCCCAAGATGCTTTACATTCCAACAACTGTGATTCTGCTTTTTGGGCTGTTTCTTCCAAATGCTGACGCACTGATGCCATTTTGGAAACCTGTTCCTTGGCAGCTTGGAGAGCTTCAACATCAGCAGCATGTAGCATCAATTCTCTCTCATACTTATTCTGAGCTTCCACAGCTATTTTAGCCTGAAAGGAATTATTGCCCCATTGACACAGATTCCATAAGGCCAGTCTTTGAAAAGATGCACACTGTGTTACTTATAGCAATAAACGTGAACACAATCTCAATGTTCCAAAATACTTAAGAGAATAATGAAAAATTATGCTGTACCTATTTGATGAAGTGTTAAACAACTGTTCAAAATGAAACTTAGAAAGATGAGGCAGTAACTTGGAACAGACTTTATGAAATAAAGACTAAATATAACTAAGTTACATAAAATATATGGATATATACACACAAAGTGAAAAAGGGAAATGAAAATAATCTATTTGAATACTGAATCATGGATACATTTTTTTTATAGATACATTTTTTTATTCTAATTTCCAATATTACAATGGTTGGCAATAAGTCAATGATAATTCATTTTTGTCTAATTTACCTTCAGTGTGAAGCACTTTCCCTTGTACTCCATTTTTAAAATAATCCTGATACATATACATATTATGCATGTTAAGTAATATGCTATTAACATACCACCAATCATAAAAATGAGAATGTTACCAATATCCTTACATGTATTCCTTTCCCATTCTACCATTTCAATAATTCTCATTTTCCTGAATTGTTTTATCATCTCTTATTCATAACAAACTATAAAAAGCAGTATCATGTATATGTGTGTGTGCATGTGTGTATATATACTTAAATAATGTGCTTTTGTACTGCTAAAGCTTATAAACAGTGGTGCATAAAAATCTGTGTAAGCTCAGTAATTCATTAACAATGTTTTCAAAATATCCCTGTTTTGCTGAGGAAAAGTATCTCTATCTCGTCTATACAAGCTTTACAACTAGACTTAGTGTAGCACTGCAATAGTGAAAGAATGCTTGCAAGTGAGATCAAGTACACGTTTAATCTTCTACTCCTATTTTTATATATTTTCTCCATTTACCAATGTTGTTTTATTAATGGACATTGCTCTAAAGACATCTCTTTTTTTCTCCAAAATTTGCTATATGCCTCTTTGCTTTTACGGAAGACCTAGGTTAGTATCTGTTTCTGCTAAACAAAAGAAATCCAAAGAGGACTACTGCTTTTACAGAAAAGTGAAAACAGTGTTCAACATTTGCTTAGTAGATGCCATTCTTGAGGCAGTGAGCACCCTGAGTAGTGAAAGGGGCACCGCCAAGCTCCTTCCCCAGGAATTACACTCAGCATCTTAGCATCAAGCCGTCACAGCTTTGGACTGTGAGCGTCTGTGTTTTATCTCCATTTAATCTGTGTTTCCATCAAGAAGATGTGACCTGAGGTAACTGTTTCTTCACTTTATGTCATTTTCAGCTTTCACAGGAGTGTTCTACTTCTGGACAAAGGAGAAACCTGGCCTTACTTTTAGCTTTCATCTATACTTTTCAGTTGATCTTTTTCCAAGTGCCCCAAGAGTGGAAATAACTTGCATGTTTTATAAAATGCACCAATCCCCCAAATGCATTACTATACTTGAAGAACTGTGCCCTAAGATCAAAGCTCACTTTCCAATAGCTGACTCTGGGTGACACTTACTTGCTCCTGACAGTCCCGTCTGGCGTGCTGTTCATTACTCAAAGCTGTGCCTGCTCTCTGAAGAGCTTCTTGTACTTCATTCTGAACACTATTGAGTGTTTTCTTTAACTCAGATAACTAAATTGAACAAGATTAAAACCAAGAGTTAACTGCAAATTTACTCTAAAATTATCAAAGTCAGGTTTTTTAAAATACAAGTAGTCCAAAGACTTATTAAGTTTAAACAGTTTATCACCTGATATACTGTGCACATTTTGCAGGCTTATATTCACTCCATGTTATTAAAAATGTGTACAGAAGTAAATTTTTAGGCAGAGGCTTCTGAAAAGAAACACTGATATCTAGTACCATAAAGTAGTCTCAAATATCCAAAAGGAAACATGTACAGACCAGAGTAAAATATAAAACTAAAATAGTTATATAAGGTATGTGTTCAATCAGTATCTGCTGGGAATAACTGAATGGTAATTAATGAGCTAGATAAAAGAATCTAAATTCTTACAACAGAAAAAGTGATTGGTATGGTAATAACCTAATTTACCTGTTGTTCCATGCTCTCTATGGCTTTTCTCTTGTCATCCTGAAGTTCCTGTTTTTCCTTCTCTACTTCCATCAACTTCTTTTCCAGCTGTGTCTGAAATTCGGCTGACTCTTTTAAGCGAACTTCAATGTTCTTACGTACTTCTTCTGTCACCTTCACCATCAACCCAACAGTAGGGCACAAAGAATACATACACTTAAAATCATACAATTACTTTCCCCAAGTCAAAGCTAAATTTATTTATTTTGATAGGTAAGAAGGGGATTTATTTAGAGAGAAACTGTTCATAGACTGTGTGGGCCATCTCAGAAGGCAAGACTAGCCTAAGCTAAATTTAAAACATACTAAAATTCACAAATGGAATACACTGGCCTTCCTGTCTCAGATAATAGTGCCTATTACAAGGAATAACTTCTGACCTTTACTATTCAAATGATGCTTTCCTTCAAGGCAAAAATGCCATCTCCCCTGGGAAGTCATGTATACTCAAAAGACAAACAATCTCACCTACCATCCACTCACATCAGCATTTCATCTGTACTTTTTCCACAGGAATATACTTCCCATGTTCTACAAATTTAGTGTGATTTTTTTTGTTCTATCTGGTTTATTAGACTTAAGCACTTGTAAGAGATAAGTGCAATGCCAGTTGAACCCTCACTTTGACAGTGCCTTACACATCCTAACTTTAAAAAAAAGTACATGCAAACTGATTTCAAAATTGTATATACCTGTTTTTCTTTGTTGAGGGATTCCTCCAAACTAGTAACCATTGCACGATACTGTTCCACATTACTAGTGCTTGTTTTGAGTCTTTCCTTCAAGTCATTCACCTGTTCTTCTGCCTGCCTTAGCTGGCTCAGAAGGTCATCCATATCTTCTTTGTTGCTAGGCTGACCTAATAGATATAACGGCTTTCTTAAAATTAACATTTTAAATGATATTAAAGATGACTGCTATTAAAGAATTTATGAAATTAGAATTAAGGCTGAGATGTAGACGTATTTATCTAGAACTTTTTCAACCTATGCTGAATACCATAATAAAAACAGGTTACTATCAGTAGGTTATTTCTTTAAAAACAAAAATGTTTAAGTATATGAACTCTGCTGTTACAAATATTTGTTTTTAAAAAGCATTTAAAAGATAATATAAAATATTTCCACTAAACTGAAATCGCTACTTGTAGAAATTAACATTCTTAATTTATTTAAATCAATGTTTATGCCAAAATCATACAGCTTAAAACATTTAGCATAATTTTCATTCTAAAATTCACAGAAAAGGAAGAAATTACAGATTAAAAGGAATGTTTTCTTACCACATGATAACAATAAGAAAGAAGTACTGGAAAATTATATATACACAATATATATCACATACATACACATGTATATTTATGTTTTAAATTTCTTCTGTATTAAGAAATAAATAAGACCAGGTAGAAAGATTACTTGGACTCAATGGGTTTGCATTTGAAATAATGTATTGACAAAGAGTAGCAAAATCTAATGAAACAAACCTTTTCCCTGCAGCGGTCAATGAGCAAAGATTAGGAATACTGCTCTAAAGAGATCAAACAAATCCATGATTTCTGTAAGTTAGCCTTATCATTACAAATTTAGCAAATAACTTCATCTCAAAAGGGAGAGTTAAAAATTCAAATTATCAACCCTCCACAAGAGAAACATTCTTAAAGCATCAACGAAATGGTTTCAATAACAGGAAAACTAAAAGCATATCTCGGTCAGCTGCCGTATGTACAACTATTCTGAATCTCTCAAGTCTGTGCATTTATTAATTTAGGTGGGAAACTGGGCTTTACTGTATGAAGAGTAAAGTTTTTGTTTTGTTTAAATCTTTTGTTAGTATCAATGAAAAAAAAAGGCTATTTATTTATAGGATATGTTACAAACCGAAAGAGGTACTTTCATCAGCCTACTTAATTATTTACCTTTACCAGTTCTCTGTGAAGACTGAGAAGCAAGTTGGACTTCCATATTACTGAGGTGCTGTTTCAATGTAGCAATTTCCTTTTGAGCATTTTTTAACAGTTCTTTTGTGTTAAGATGAAGATTTGTCTCAGTATCCAGCTGTCTCTTTGTATCTAAAAGCTGAACCTATAAGAAAAAAATACATTAACCCTACAAACACTATCTTTCAGTTCTTAAGTAACTAGAAGTTCAAGTTACCTTTATGCACAACTTTTAAACCGGCTAAAACAGAGCAACAGAACTGATATTTAACTTCTGAACTGAAACAACCAAAAAAAAAAAAAAATCAACAACAAAAAACAGACAAAACGCTTCAAAACAACAGAGACAGGAAACAGAAGAGATGAGCCCTACAGTTTCTCAGCTTATTGATCATTGATTGAAGAGTGTCCAGGCTATGGCACAGGGAAAGGTAAATGAGGCCACAGATTCCATGAACCGGGAACATAGAACTCAGAGAAGAAGGCTAAACCAGCTTGAATTCATCAGACAGACAGATAATCAGAGATGAGAGCTGCCCAGACAGAGTACAGTGAAGACTTGCACAGAATCCCTTCTTGAATATTCAGCAAAAGAGTGATCAGTGCATGCCTGTGAAAATGCCCCAGGCAGCATAAAGAATCACACAGGCACTGGAGTGGTCTGAAGACCGAAGACTCTCTGGTCCTCAGAGCAAGTCAGGAATAAAGCCTGTTTCCAGCAGCCTGACTGAAAAAGCTCTTAATTCACTGGACTCTGGGACTAGAACTCAGGAAGACACTGCCTTGGCTCAGTTCAGTCGCTCAGTCGACTCTTTGCAACCCCATGGACTGCAGCACGCCAGGTTTCCTTGTTTATCACCAACTCCCGGAGCTTACTCAAACTCATGTCCATTGAGTCGGTGATGCCATCCAACCACCTCATCCAACTGTTGTCCCCTTCTCCTCTCACCTTCAATCTTTCCCAGCATCAGGGTCTTTTCAAATGAATCAGTTCCTCACATCAGGTGGCCAAAATATTGGGGTTTCAGCTTCAACATCAGTCTGTCCAATGAATATTCAGGACTGATTTCCTTTAAGATGGACTGTTTGGATCTCCTTGCAGTCCAAGGTACTCTCAAGAGTCTTCTCCAACACCACAGTTCAAAAGCATCAATTCTTCGGCACTCAGCTTTTTTAATAGTCCAACTCTCACATCCATACATGACTACTGGATAAACAATAGCTCTGACTAGACGAACCTTTGTCGGCAAAATAATGTCTCTGCTTTTTAATATGCTGTCTAGGTTGGTCATAGCTTTTCTTCCAAGGAGCAAGCGTCTTTTAATTTCATGGCTGCAGTCACCATCTGCAGTGATTTTGGAGCCCCCACAAGTAAAATCTCTCACTGTTTCCCCAACTATTTGCCATAAAGTGATGGGACCAGATGCTGTGATCTTAGTTTTCTGAATGTTGAGTTTTAAGCCAACATTTTTACCCTCCTCTCTCACTTTCATCAAGAGGCTCTTCAGTGCCTCTTCACTTTCTGCCGTAAGGGTGGTGTCATCTGCGTATCTGAGGTTATTGATATTTCTCTCAGCAATCTTGATCCCAGCTTGTGGTTCATCCAGCCCAGCATTTCGCATGATGTACTCTGCATATAAGCTAAACAAGCAGGGTGACAATGTACAGCCTTGACGTACTCCTTTCCTGATTTGGAACCATTGTGCCATTCCATGTCCAGTTCTAACTGCTGCTTCTTGACCTGCATACAGATTTCTCAGGAGGCAGGTCAGGTGGTCTGGTATTCACATCTCTTGAAGAATTTTCTATAGCTTGCTGTGATCCACACAGTCAAAGACCTTGGCATAGTCAATAAAGCAAAAGTAGATGTTTTTCTGGAACTCCTTTGCTTTTTCGATGATCCAGCGGATGTTGGCAATTTGATCTCTGGTTCCACTGCCTTTTCTAAATCCAGCTTGAACATCTGGAAGTTCACGGTTCACATACTGTTGAAGCCTGGCTTGGAGAATTTTGAGCATTACTTTGCTAGCATGTAAGATGAGTGCAATTGTGTGGCAGTTTGGACATTCTTTGGTATTGCCTTTCTTTGGGACTGGAATGAAAATTGACCTTCTCCAGTCCCCTGGCCAGTGCCGAGTTTTCCAAATTTTCTGGCATATTGAGTGCAGCACTTTAACAGCATCATCTTTTAGGATTTGAAATAGCTCAACTGGAATTCCATCACCTCCACTAGCTTTGTTTGTAGTAGTGTTTCCCAAGGCCCACTAGACGTTGCTCTAGGTCAGTGATCACATCATCATGGTTAACTGGGTCATGGAAGATCTTTTTGGTATAGTTCTTCTGGGTATTCTTGCCACCTCTTTTTAATATCTTCTGCTTCTGTTAGGTCCATACCATTTCTGTCTTTTATTGAGCCCATCTTTGCACGAAATGCTCCCTTGGCATCTCTAATTTTCTTGAAGAGATCTCTAATCTTTCACATTCTATTGTTTGCCTCTAATTCTTTGCACTGATCCCTGAGGAAGGCTTTCTTATCTCTCCTTGCTATTCTTTGTAACTTTGCATTAAAATGGGTGTATCTTTCCTTTTCTCCTTTGTCTTTAGCTTCTTTTCTCAGCTATTTGTAAGGCCTCCTCAGAAAACCATTTTGCCTTTTTGCATTTCTTTTTCTTGGGGATGGTCTTGATCACTGCCTCCTGTACAATGTCACGAACCTCTTTTTTTTTGCTATTTTCTTTTTTTTTTTAATTAAAAAATTTTTTTTTTCATTTATTTTTATTAGTTGGAGGCTAATTACTTTACAATATTATAGTGGTTTTTGATGAACGTCTTCCATAATTCTTTAGGCACTATCAAATCTAAATCCCTTGAATCTATTTGTCTCTATTTTTTACCCTTAAAGTTGAGCCTGCCTAATAAATCATAAAAAACAGACTCAAGAGAATCAAACTATTTTCTATTTTCAGCTAACTTAATTGCAGTCCAGGACAAAGCTCAAGATTTAAAGAAAACAAAATATCTGGCACCCCTCAGGATAAAACTCATAATGTTATGGCACTCAATGAAAAATTACTAGGCATACAAAAAGGCAAGAAAAACTTAAGAGTCTGTAAGAGATCTCTTCAAGACTATGCTTCAACATGAGCTTGATTTTTAAACATAAATATTCTACAGAAATTCAGAACACTGATAAGACTCACATCCAGATTTCTAGTAAGTGTATGTCTCTGTTCCACCTCATTCTCCAACTTCTTCTTTAGATGAGATATTTCATGTTCCAGTTTTTCTATCTGGCTACTAAGCCTTTGTTTGGTTTCTGTTTCAGATCGCTCTAATATTCCCTAGGGTTAAAACAACAAAAAAAAGATTTTGGTTATACTTAAGAAAAAAGTAAAAACAAATGAACAACAACAACAAAAAAGCAAAGGCAACTGGAAATTACAGGAATACAACTCATTTCTATATGAAGCAGTTAAGATTTAAAACATTTACCAAGAAGATATTTTGACATTTTCCATAGTAAAACATCTATTTAACAGGGAAAATAAGAACTATATTACCATAGCCAGATTTCTTGACGTTTTGAAGAATATAAACCAAAGGTTTAATCTTGTAAACAATTAAACTGTATAGGAAGGACTCTGCAAATATAGACCTGAGGATCAAAACTGCCAATTGCCTGGCTTCAGTCAGTTCTCTTTCAATGTTTTATTTAAAATTTATTTAAAAACTTCAAAATTCAATGATCATCGCAATGCATGACAAAAATGACATAAATGTTCTCATTAAGAAAACTGAGAGAACATAATGTTAAAATTATTCAAATTTAACTTAAAAAATTTTTTCTACTTATCCCTTTTTTATTTGGTTACCTGAATTGTCTGCAGATTAGTAAGCAGTAAGTTTTGCCCTCTCTGCTCGGCCAACAAAGATTCTCTTTGCTGAGAAAGACGGACTTCTGACAATTTAAGCATTTCCTTTTCTTTTTTCAGGTTTTCTGCTCTTACCTTGAGTCAAGAACAAATTAAGGAAAAAATGTTGAAAAACATGTGTCAAATGTAATAACACAATATAAAAGTTTCATGTACTGAATTATGAAACAAATATTATTGGAAATATCAATAAATCACAGGAAAAATTCTTACAATTACCACAAATAGTTATATTATCTTTGGTAGAGCAAATCAAGACTTTTAAAAAAACAACAAAAAATCTAAAATGCCAGAGTATAAGAGGCAAAATTGCAAAACTATGCAATAGTCACACCTGCATACTATTAAACTATGCAAGTTTTAGAAACTAAACTTGTCTTCTAAGTATCTGTTTGAGTGCTGACTTATCTATTTGAACTTTTTTCCCCCATGAAGAGTATCCTCTGAATCTCAGATACAGAAGGTGTTGCTGACAATCAGTATCCTCAAAGTATTCATATTTACAGGATGAGTCAAAAACTATCAATCATAAAACTTACTCCACCAGTTTGAAACAGTGCTGCTGTCTATTCTCCACAAAGGGGTGGGGACAAGATAGAAATAACAGAGCCAACAGAATTAGAAAAGCTAGATTTTAAGTCGCAACCAACTCGTATCTCATGATGGCCCCTAAACGGGCAAATTACTTAGCGTCTGAGTACTTTTCGATAAGTAAAATGGGAGAATAACTATACCGAGATCATAAATAATGATTAAATAGTTGTGAGAAATAAGTTAATAAAAAGCAAAACACTGTTATGACAATCTATCATCAAAGACTTTAGAATTTAATTTGAAAGCACTGTCAATTTCTGATTGACATTTACATTTATGCTGCAATTCAGGAACAGAGTTCAATGCTATTGAAATTTTTATACTGTTTTTTTTACTAGAAATGAGCAAGAATGGATAAAATATCCATCCATAACCTTTGCTATAACCAAAGAAATCTTAGCCCAGAAAAACAAATTTCTCTCCCTTTCCTCTTTTACTAGAAATGACCACCCAACTGCTCTGATGGACGGGTGGATGCCAGGAAATTATTTGATAAGGATGTATAATCCACAAACCTCAAAAATCTACATTATACCAACCAGTAAAATCAAAGTTATAATTAAAAAATAAGTGTCAAATCCAACTTATAACACAAGACAAATGACAGAAATTGGCCTCACTTCTGCAACAGCTAGCTTTTCGTTAGCTCCTCTCAAATCCTGAGTCATTGTGTTGATGATCTGTTCCTGCTTCTGAGTTGTTGCAGTGAGTTTCTGATTTCTCTCATGTAGGGATGTTATTTCTCGACGGTATCCTTCTACATTATCTTGAAGCATTTCATAACTTATATGAAAGAAAAATAATCCTGTAAGCAAATGAAATACTGTATCCTAGCTCAATTTCTTGAGTTTCACAAGAGTTTAATTTAATGACTGATAATATGAAAAATATGACGTGCAATAATGTAAAAATCTTCTTTTTTCTAATCTCCAAGTTTAGCAGTTCAGTTCAAATTCTGAGTAAGCACTGTATTTCATGCTGAATTAACTTTTTAATCGTACTCGTGTACAAGCACTTTAATCATATTCAAAATAATGTCAATATAACATTCATACAGGAAGAAACCCATCACAATGCAGTATGCAATTTAAGGTATTAATGCATGGTTAGTGACGGATCTTTGTTAATCCTTTTTTTCCCATCTATAATTCTTCACCTTATTGCTGTATGTGCTTATGTCTTATGTGCTTAAAAGCTTAGAAAGCGGCTAGCCAGAGATATCAACATGGGGGGAAAATGGTGCTTTTACTGGGATATCAAACTGCTGGAAACTACAGAGACTGTGGTCATACTTGCAAGAACAGTCTGATCATGTAGTATACAAAGAAATAAGATTTTCCTAACTTGATAAACTGACAACTATTCAAAGGATCTGTTAACTACGGAATGAAATTTACTGTTATTCCTCTGCAAGTGACCAAAAAAGTCAATTTTCCCAAAATTAACTCTAGTGCCTGCTTCTCTTCTACCTAGACTAGAAAAGGTTGAATGAAATTTTTCACACTTCTCTTATCCTCCTTAATTAAAATAATTAAGTCCTATGGAAATAGCAGTCCTTTAATCTCAGGAAGGAAAAACAGAAACATTCCTTATACAAACTTACCTGGACCCCTTAGTAACATTCATAGGAATCATTAATCAAAAGTGAAAAATGAACCCCTGTAACTTCTCAACCTGGATCAGAATCCACCAACAAAAGTAATATCACAAACTAACCCTCGAATTTGATTCCACTGAGTATCAAGTATTATGTTTAGACTTAACTTTTGAAAAGAAAATTTACCGTTTAGAAGCAAAATCTAGCTGGGTAGAGATTTTTGTATTTTGTGATCGCAAATCTGTGACTTGCTCCTGAAGTTTCTCAAGCTGCTCATTCTGCATTTTTTCATTATCTGCCTTTTCTGTTTTGTAGTTCTCAAAAATTTCCTGCAGCTAAATATTAGAGAAATTATTAGATGACAGTCCATGTTCTCAAAAATGTGACTCAAGATAAAGGTGTCAAGTTAGGGGTATTTTACCTGTTTAAGTGCAGCCTTAGCTTCTATAGCCTCTGCTGGCTCAATCACTGGAGCAGGAGTGGAAGCAGTCTGTGATGTACTTGAACGTTTTGGAGTTGACACAAGAGAAATATCATCTAAGCTTGAAGCTTCAGAAATGTAAAAGAATGATGTAACACCTCTTCACAAAATACATCATTATCAGAAGTCAATAGGCTGACTTATTTAAATTAAACCACAAGATTACAGAAATTATGAAACAAAAAACCCACTAAATAACTTACTACAATTATTTATGACTTCTAGTTAAATAAAGGTAATTTTTGCAGGCTAAATGTTAAAACGTAACAAAAATAAGTAATATAATTCATTGACTCTCAGACACATCCTTTGCAACAATGATCAGCATTTCCCTTACCTAAAATAATGGTGTATTTTAGAACTGATGATGTATTACAATCACTCATACATGGTAGCCACATTTGAAGTTATCATCATTAGAGTAGACATTGCTTATGTAGCAAAATCCATTCCCTAATATACATTTCAGAAATACTTCCCAGAAATACTTGGAAACTTTTAAGATAACATATAAAAACTCCTACCCTGTAAAGGAATGGCAACTCCTGTTGTCTGTGACAACAAAATTCGGTACATATCACGCTGACGAACTATAGAATCAACAAGCTGCATTTGATGTTGCCGTGATTCACGGAGTTGTTCCAATTCAGTGAGGGCGTTCTCAAGTTTGGCCTGAAGCTCAGAAATTCTGCAGGAAAATAAATCAAGTCTATTTAACAGGACTGAGATTGAGAGGCAGTTATAATTTCTACTGTAAACTGACTAAGCATTTTATCGCCTGTCATTAAGCATAGTATTTTCATCTCTCTTATCCTTTCCTTCTTTTGTTGCTATTTTAAGAATAGCTTTTAAAACCCCCACTACATAGGACTCAGGTACTCAACAAGGTCATCTGAAAAATTTGTTTGCAGAAATCAAACCAATTCCACTGAGTCCAAATTCCAATCTTCTTGCTTTCATAGCCATTCCTCCTTCTCTAGCAACAAAACCATTATTTCAAAAGATTCTTTCCTTTGAGTTATTCTTAAATATCTTCTTCATGAAGCCAGGTCTGTTCCCCCAAATCTAGGCTGGGTCTCACACCTCTACACTCTCATGAAATGCTTTTCTCTATTACTGCACAAATCACACTGAACTAAAATAATCTATTTATTGATCTTATTATCTCACTTACTAGCCATCTCATCCAAAAACTGGGGTCCTTGAGAGTAGAATTTTTCAGCAATACGGTTGCTTGATTTTATTTTTTTCTCCTAAATCACTCTATTCCCAATATCCAGTACTGTTTAAAGCACACAAAAAGTTTTCAATAAATGTTTGCTGAATAAACCAAAGTAAGTCTATTGCGTACTTAGATGAAGTTGTTTCTTGTTCTTCTCTTTCTCTGGTTTCCCCAAGTTCCCGAAGGGCCACTAAGAGACGCTGGTTTTGCTGTTGAAGCTCTTCAATGTTTCTATAAGATACCAGATGCTGTGATATTACTTCAGATGAACTACTTATATCAGCAGAGCTTACTTCCTCATCACGGATTACATGGTTACCCCTCGCTTCTTCAAGTTCCATCAGAAGCACTCTAATCTAAAAAAAAAAAAGTTTTAATGTTATCAAATAGCATTGGTTGTGACTTTGGAAATGTTTAGAAGTGAAAATTTTCAAATGACAAGGTTACTTTACGAACACCTTTGACAGAGTATTAAATTATCTTAAAAAAACTAATTTTCAAGCTTATCATTTTAGATATTAAGAAGTAAATAAAGAAAATCTTAACTGGAAAAATTATTTCTCATTTCTATGAAAAGTATGTAATAAAAATCGTTATTTTTAAAAAAGAAGTCAAATTATAATCCCAGAGGCATGGTTCCATTTTTGTAAAACAATGAGCATGTAAAACACTCAGAAACATATACCCACTGTGTCTGCACACTTGCACTTGCATGCTCAGATATGTATTACACAGTGGGGCAGAAGGGGAGCATGGGAAGTAGATGCTAACTTCATTCACGTGAAATTTTTATCTATATTTGTGTTTGTGTATTTGTTGTTGTTCAGTCATTCTACGTACAAAATTAGGGTAAAATATATGAACAAAACAGATCTACATCTCCAAACTTAATCAGCTAAAAAAAAAAAAAAACCGTGTTAGGGGAATGCACTTACAGATGCATATACAAAATAAGTGATTTTATTTCAGTAAAAACAAAGAATGCTTACGTATGTTCATATATGCTCACATGTATCTGTACATATAAGATGTGAAAGAATACACACCAGTCTGATAACTCTGGGACTTGAACTGTGGGAAGATAACTCTTTTATCTTTGAATTATTTCATTAATTACAACCAGTTATCTTCAAACTGAAAACTTATCAAACACTTAAAGAAAAGAAAAAAGGGAGGGGCTAAGAATAAACAATGATTAGACTGCAATTCATTTAGAGCAGTTCTCTCAGTTGAGAATTTCATATGTACTAGTTCTATCTTACATACCTGGAAACAAACATTACTAGGCAGTCAGTTCAGGAAAAAACAAAATAAAATAGGAAAAGAAACAAAAAACTAACCTGTTGTGAAAGATCTTTTATTTGTACTTCCATTCTTTGGTTGTCTCTTTCAAGCACAGATGAATGTTTATTGGCTTTATCTGTGTCCTCCTGCAATCGCTGAATCTCCTTTAAAATGAAGTCAAGTGAAAATTCTGTATTTTCTTCTAAGATGCATACAAACAGCAATTACACAAATAACAAAAGTACACAGTGCTCAACTATCACAGTAATCAACTTATAATTTTAAAATATTCTATATAATGTAGTAGCATCTAAAGAGAAATTTCTTAAAAATACAAATACATTTCTTAATATTTCAAATAAGCTCAACATTATAATGTTCATCACCGTATGATAATGAAGGGGGTTCCCCCCAAGTTAACTTGAATCAAAATATTACAGCCACACCAAATTCATAGTATATTATCAAAAGATGTTGGAGATCAAACAAACACTCTCTAAAAACTTTGTTACTAAGACAAAAACAAAGGACTGCATTACAGTGATAATCATTATTATACTATCTAGAAATAAGTATTAAAAGCAAAAAATGTTGGGTAAGACTTGGATTTATTAAAAAATGCATCGGGAACTAATTTTAAACAATCAGCAACCAATGTCACAAGGCTGTTAAAAAAAAGAAAAATGGTAACATATCGCAGTAACGTTTTGCATCACAGTATTATTAGGGATTTAGGGGCTTGATGTAAGTCCCTAAGCTCCGTTTTAAGGAGCCTGATGTAAGCACAAAGTATCTTTGAAATCTTATGTTTTATCTCCAATTCATATAAACTTTGCTTCTTAATGCACTGTTCTCACGTAATACGTATTGTTTCACAAAGTATGTATTGTTACAGATACTATACAAGTGAAAGATGGCTTGTATTTATCCTGGTGTTTCAAGTGCCTCTGAGCACAATGCCCTCAAAGTAAAAGGATAAACCAATTTCAGTAGGAACAAGTATGAGACAAAATGAAGCAGGCAAATATTCATGAAAAATGGTAATGACACAAACCTACTAAGTTCAAACTGGGATCAATTAGGATGTCAAGGAAGAAAGTAACTTGGTTATAAAATTCTAGAAATCTGAGAAGTGAGCACCACAGAATCTAGACTGGACATGATATATGTTATAAACAGAAGATTAAGCTACCAAAAAAAGATACTGAAATTATTTTTAAAGCTTTTGGAAGTTATGAAAAAAATCTGTATTTATTACTATACCTGCACATTAGTGATGAATTAACAGGTTTTCCCACAGTGAACAGCCGCTATTACCTGATTCTTAAGCCCCACTATACTGCCTCCTCAGACAATAAGCTTCAGGTAAAATGCTCACTTTCAACAATGAGCAAGTCAAGCAGATCCAGAGGACCTCTTTTTAAACCACACCAGAGGGGCCGGGGTGTGTCTTAACGCCCCATATTCTCTCAAGGCAAGACTGCTAGACATGATGTGATTCAGGAAAAAGAGACCATTAGACACCCTGATTTAAATTGACATCTAAACTGTAATAACAACAGCAATAAAAGTTTAAGTCAAATTAAGGCACATTTGGGCTTCCCTGGTGGCTCAGATGGTAAAGAATCTGCCTGCAATGCAGAAGACTTGGGTTCGATCCCTGGGTCAGGAAGATCCTCTGGAGAAGGTAATGACTACACACTCCAGTATTCCTGCCTGGAGAATTCCATGAACAGAGGAGCCTGGTGGGCTACCGTGATGGGGTCGTAAAGAGTTGGACAGATTGAGTGACTAACACACACACACAAAACACAGAGATTCATTTCTACTATTCAGCACATACAAATTGATTTAACTGATTTCCTTCAATAAAATTTGTTTAATAACTCTCAAATATTTCTCAGTAATATTAACAGCTGTATCTTAATAAAACATTGTGCACATGTGCATGCTAAGTTGTTTCAGTAGTGTAGTAGTGTCCAACTCTTTGTGACTCTATGGACTGTAGCCCACAAGGCTCCTCTGTCCATGGGATTCTCCAGGCTAGAATATTGGAGTGGGTTGCCATGCTGTTCTCTAGGGAATCTTCCCAATCCAGGGATTGAACCCGCGTCTCTTATGCATCCTGCACTGACAGGCAGGTTCTTTACCACTAGCACCACCTGGGAAGCCAGCATACAAACACTCTTCTTAAACCAATATCTATTAAAAAAGAATCTAAAGAAATAAAGAATATCCTCAGACTTCCTTGGTACTTCCAATACACAGAGGAACAGTAACAAAATAGTGTATGTGAAGATTTGCCAAACTGTGAAATGATATTTTTATAAAGGAGTTCTTTTCAACAAACAGCATTATCATATCCAGAGAGAATATCAGAACTGTCTGACAAAAAATGATCATTACTAAATTTAGAAAAGTTCTATTACAAAAAGAGATTGTGGCTATTTATCATCCACTAGAGAACCCTACAGAAAACATCCCAAATGTCTTAAAAAATGCTAAGGTTTTCAATGTTTGCTGAATAAAGATAAAACATTTTGCAATTAGAGATGTTTAATAACGCAATGACAAGCTTGAAAATATACAATTACCCTACTATTGAAAAAGCAATTAGTTTTAGAGGTAAATTCTTTATTTCTTAGGAAGAACCATCCTCCTTAGTAAATTATTTCTCCTATGTATTTTTTCTACAGTTAAAATTTAGGAATGGAACTAACCTTCATAGCTTGTTCAAGCTTAACAGATAAACTTGCCACAGCTTTCTGTGCACGCTCATACTCCTCACGTTGGCGTTTCAAAATTGGCGCTTTGGCTTCAACTTCTTTCACTATTTCATCTAGATACTTATTAATTCTTTTGTTTTCTAGTTTCTCCAAAAGCAGCTGATCCTGAGTTTCCACATAAGCATTATACAGCTGAAAGAAGAGAGATCATTTGAAGCCAAGCATAATACAGCCTGTATAGCTTCTTTACAAACATTCATCAGCAATTACACAAGATAGAAATGTTTACTATATGTTGCAAAGAAACAGGAACCAAGAAAGCCTTCCCTAAAACGATCCATTAATCATTAAACAATGAGAATAAATTTTGGGGGGAGTAAGTGTCACAGAGGTCTGAACACTTTTTGCTGATGGAAAACAACAAGATTTGAGATCATTCTTACCTCAGTTAACTTCATGCCAGGCTTCACTATCTTGGCTACAGCTGCTGCCGTAGGAGACATGGCTGCAAGCTCTTCTTCAGATAAGATGGCCCCTGTGCCGACACACGGAAATCCAGTATGCTTCTCGAAAATGTCAAACTAAAACCACTAGTGTTTTTTACAAAACAAGCAGAAAGTGACACCTACTGTACATTATGTATGAATTCCTATGAAGACTTTAAAATATGACGACAAATAATTATTTAACCCAATTCTAAAAGCAATGCAGCATTAATAGTTAAACTATTCTGGAAACTAACAATCATGTGTGATCAAGTGGTACTTATACCTGAAAATAAGAGACACTATTAGTGAAGTTCAGCGAGGACTACGTAGGAAAGCTCTAGTATTTCTAGCCTTTAATAAGCCGTCTACTAACCCATACCTTTACGTTTTGTGGCAGAGAGCAGGTCATTTGCATTCTCTAATTCCTTCTCTAATTTCCTTATTTTCTCAAGCATTTCTTTTTCCATTCGATCTTTAGATTCTTCCACCTCTATGATATGTTCTTGAAATCCTTTACTGGCTAACAACATTATAGAGACAGAATAACCAAAAACATAATTAAAATCTTTTGAGTTTATAAAATGTAATAGAATAATCATCATTTTTCCCTTCAGCAGACAATATTAAATTCTACAGACGCTGTGGTTGATAGTTATTACTCAATGGAAGCTCTTAATGCACTTATAATTTCTGAGGTGTATGGCCTAGTGAATCTATTTCTTCTTTTGCTATCTCTTTTGTAAAAGTAGGGAACTAGGGGAACTCAAACTGTAAAACAGTGGCTCTAAGTATCTTTTTTGGCTTAATCTGATCTTAGATGTCTAGAACACAAGAAATAACTGGGAAAGATCATACATAAATAATTTACGTTTAAAAAAAAGCAAGTATAGAAGAAAACCAAAGACTTTACAAATAACTTAAAAATAAGACTTACTTATGGATTAAGACAGTACCCAAACTATAAACTGATATGTATTAATATATATCAAAGTAAATGTTTCAAAAATGGAAGAAAAACTTCCTATTAGAAATCAGAACACATATAAGGCTATTAGATGCAAAAAACAGAAAAACATTAGCTACCTATGTTTTCAAATATACTATTTGCTGAAACAGAATTTAAAATTTGATCTACGTATCTTTCTTATATATCAAATTTTGTCCCTAATACAGTTAATCTGACCTCTAAATCTACACAAAGGTAAAGAAAACAGTACCTTCTATCTAAAAACAAAACAATCTTCCCATAATTGAAGTGTCTTACCTTCTCCAGTTGACTTCAAAAGCCTGTGTAGCTGGTCCACTGCTCGGGTCAGTTCATTGCTCTTTGCCTCTGAATCATCAGCAGCACTCTAGAATTTAATCTTAAAGAAGTTACCCAACATCCATTAATGCAACATTAGAGCATGAAAATGTATGGTAGAGTACTTACCTTGTAAAGGTTAGAGAGTTTTATGTGAGCATTTAATTCATTGTGAAATTTCTCTTCCATACTAGCCTGCTGTTCCTTGGCCTGAAAAGCAAAAACAGAACACCAAAAAACCAATTACAAGAGTCTCATTTGAACCGAATTTAGAATGCTTACCAAATGTCAAGATAAGAAATTCAGTTTTGAAAGTAAAGAGGTAAAGATTAAAACACCACTAAAATTAAAATCAGTTGTCATGATAGTGATGAATTACCTTAAGAATAAAATATTTGATATTTTTATCTTAAAGCAGAATAGTTAAATGTCATTAAAATTAACCATACTTAATTTCAGATAGTACTTTAGGTGTGGTATAGAACAGATTCTAGTGATTTTAGCCTAACTACAACATATAAAAGTGTTCTAGATATTTTATGGTGTTAGCAACAGTGCAAAACATGCAATCATTTTACAAATTAACAGGTTCTTGAGTGTTACAATATTTTCATAAAAGAGACATTTTAAAGGGGTCAACTACACCTCTTTCAGTTTGGTCAACAGATCCTCTACATGCTTTTGAAGATTCTCATTTGATGCTTTCAGGCCATTCATCTGTTCTTCCATTCTAGAAACCTAGAAACAAAAATTCAGAGTTGGGTGGGAGGTGGTGGTGGATACTGTATTAACTGAAATTAATTTGATACAAAGTTTCACTGCCAAGTAAAAGCAAAATAACCCCCACCTCCCTGGTGGTCCAGTGGTAAACAATCCGCCTGCCAATGCAGGTGACACAGGTTTGATCCCTGGTGTAGAAGAATCCTCATGCCATGTGGCTGCTAAGCCTACAGGCCACAGCTACTGAGCTGACATTCTAGAGCCTGGGAGAGGCAAGCAGAGAGTGGCCCCCAACAAGCTGCAACTAGAGAGAGCTTGTGTGCAACAATGAAACCCAGCATTGCCCCAAATAAATAATTATTAAAAAAAGCATTTTATATAAAATATGAATGCTTAAGAAAATGAAAAATAATAGTTCATACGAGAACATGTTTGGATTAAGCTCACAGAATCTAACCACCACTTCTTAAACATGTATCTTAGGAAAGATATACTATAAGACAGAAGATATTAACAAAATTCATCAAAGAATACCTTAAGTTCTTTATTTAAATGCAATTGGTTAATTTTCTAGGCCAATTATTTATGTGTTATATCCTCCACATTTGAATCCCTAATCTTACAAAATATTTAATTAGGTATTCCACTACATAAATTTTTGTAAGTTGGCACACAAACGTAAGTTATAACCAACAACTTACTTTTTGGTAAGTTTACTAACTTACCTCCTCTTTTTTGTTTTCAAGATTACATTTAAGCTCTAGAATTTCATTTCCTTTTTCTCTGCCGAGAGCCAGAAGTTCATCAGTTTTGGTTTTCAACTCTGTATTGAGCCAAGTATTCTGATTATGTAATAATTCCTTTTCTTGCTCCAAGCGCTTTTCTCGATACTAAGGAAATCCGAGAAAAAAAGGTTTATGGTGCAAGGTTAATATATGGTTATTCAAAAGATTTTGTGTGTAGCTAAGGGACACAAGCAGAATTTTATTTTAAAACAGAAATAAGTATTTGCATGTATTCTTAACAGAAAAGAGAACCAGATAAGCACTATATGAAATTTAAATACCCCATAAGCAAAACAGTTCAATTAAAATTGTCTTAAAAGTTAATCCCGAAAAAAAACCCTTAATCCCAATAATAAAAAAATATAACTTTTAATTACTTTACAGATAATTTGCCTATACTTAAAATATAATTTAGGTGAGTTTAAAGCAAACATTGTATTTTGTGCATTAGAAATTACTTCTTTCTCACCTTAACAGAAACATCAGAAGCTTGAAGTTCATCCAGTTTTAACTGAAGCTCACCCTTTGTTGCATTGCTTTCCTTAAGTTTTTCATTTAGACGTTTAAAATCCTCTAGAAAGGTCAGAAGAGAAAGGGGAAATGACTAATTAATGCTCAGAGGAACCAAATATCAAAACTGCATCTCTAGGAATATAAACATCTAATATAAGTAGTTCTCAACTCTACTATTTTAACTTGTTTCTGCCATGCTTAACCACAAATCTAATTTTAAATGAAGCCAAATTCATGCATCCAATCAAATATACAAATTATAATGGTTATTTTAAATGTAGTATGTAAAGTTAAATATACAATATTAACACTAATTTCCTCATATTAACCAAAAACCTATTAAAAATTCACAAAATTAACCATATCTAAGTTAAAAAGCAACTATACATATCAAAAATTTATACTTAAAACCAGCCAGGATATACATGTAATTTTTCTTATATTCCTTACATGAAGTTTTTTATGTGAAAACTTAATTTTATCTACCCACTAGTTGATCAAAAGCAACTTTTTTTTCTGAGACTAGTTGGCTAACTGACTATTATTGTATAGTAACATAAATATTTGAAAATTCTTTCTTTAGCAGAAATAAAATTTCTCGAAACTCTTAGAAAAAGAACCCAAAAGGAACTGGATACCATTAAACTGCTTAAGAGTCACTTAAATACATCAACCATATTATATATTATATTCTATATTCCTGCTTCTTAATTCCTTCAGTCTGTCCTCTCAAATATGGGCTCTCCTTTTAGATTCTTAAATTGAATGCTTGTGGACAGCTTTTATCAGTAAGGTTGCCTGTATAAAATGAAGGAGTTCAGCCTCTACAACAAAACATCTAAACGAGTTCCCAATTTTGATACTATAAATCACTGTAGTACATAAACCTTGGTCCAAATTCTTTGAGATGATTTTCATTTGTGTATTTGTCTGTAGCACTCTTTAAGTACTCAGAATGATCTGATACATTACTCTGAAATCTACTTTGAGCTATAACACCAGCCAATAGAAATGGACTGGGCATTAAATCTTAGCACTATTAGAAGACAAAGGAAAGAGTGAAGTTAGAAGTTAAGGGTACTTCTTCATACCTGTTAAATATTCAAGTTCTTGAGACAGTCTCTCATTGGTTCTAATCAAGTCTCTTTTCTCAGCTTCCAATTCTTCCTTTGTCCGTGTAAACTGGCTCTGTCACAAAAAGGAGTAAGCATAATGTATTTAAATAAGAAAATCAAATTGATCAATTATAAAGAAATGAACATGGAATTGGCATTTTAATTATCATTAGCTGTGGTTTAAATATGCTTGATTTTCTTCCTCATGGCTTATACATCATAAGGTTTAAAAATTACCCATAATCTCAACACTTCTGTTCATATTCTAGATTTTTTAAGTTACTTTTCCTAGATTCACAAAAATAACCTCCTAGCCTGGATGGGAGTGGAGTTTGGGGAAGAATGGATACATGTGTATGTATGGCTGGATTCCTACACTATTTACCTGAAAATATCACAATATTGTTTTGTTAATCGGCTATATTCCAAAACAAAATAAAAAGTTTTAAAAAAATTTCCCATGTCACTTTCTAATCACTTGGAAGTGTCATATAATTATATAATTACTTCAACAAGCCTTTATAGGAAACTAGGTTTACTTCTCATTTTTCTGTCATAAAATAAAACTTTGACGACTATCACTGCATCTTGGTTCAAATTATTTCTCAAGAAAAAGGCCCAGAAATGAAATTACTTAAAACCCTTAATATATTTTGAAAAATTACTTTGTAGCAAGACAATGGCAATTTATAGGCTATCTCAGTGCTTATACCAGTACTGAAGATTATGCTTAAATAAGGAACAAGAGAAAAAAAGAAAAACCAATGTTAACATGGGGAGGTGAAAAATAATTATATCCTGTTAGATCATCTGCATTTTTCCAATTACGAGTGAAGCAGAACAGCATATCATATTGCTATTGGCTATTTGCACCGCTTCCTATGTTTTTAAAAACTACTTTGCCCATTTCCCCCCTTGAATGGCTTTCTTATAATTTGAAAGTAGTCATGTATTAAAGATATATATATATATATATGTAGTGTCATATTTTTACTGAGAAAATAGTTTTTGGTGATTGTTCTTTGTATGTAGAAAATTTTACATTTCTATTGAATCAAGTCTATCACTCTTTCCTACTATAAATACTTTCTGTATGTATTTCTTAAACTCAAATCAAAAGCAAATTTTTTAAAAAGCAATGGCAAGAATCTGAAGGTCTATCTGGTCAAAGAATCACTGGTTATGATCACTTTATTAAACAAACTGGCCTGCAATCCTTGTGATCACCATCAATCTGTTATTCCTAATCACCACTCTAAAGAAATGATGATCACTGTAGATTCACCAATATCCCCAACTGCACTCAAATACTTGAAATAATGCCTGGGCAATAGTAAGCATTAAATAGGTAATTTCTAAAAGAATGGAAGGTAGGTAGGTAGTTAAGTAGGTGAGTGGGTGGATGGATAGATAGATGGATCTATGAACGCGTGGGCTTCCCTGGTGGCTCAGATGGGAAAGAATCTGCCTGCAACGTGGGAGACCTGGATTCAATCCCTGGGTGGGGAAGATTCCCTGGAGGGCATGGCAACCCACTCCAGTATGCTTGCCTGGAGAATCCCATGGACAGGGAGTCTAGTGGGTTACAGTCCATGTGATTACAAAGAGTAGAGACAAGGACTCCTAGGAGCGAATAGGCACACACAACCTGAATGCCTACCCTACTTACAAATTTATGGCATTTTAGTTACAACGCAAAAAACCCCCTTTTTAAAATGACTTAAGAGCTACACAGCTAGTAGCAAATGTGTCGGGTTTTTTTTTTCATATCAAGTACTCACATTTTCCAATAAGTAAAAGGAATGTCCAATTAATCATTACAACATAAAATCCCACTAAGAAATTTATGTATACACATTTTTGTTAGTAGCTTCTCCTAATTGAACATATTTCATCTTCCCACTGACTAAATGAAAATAACCACAATTAGAACAGAAAAATTCCTCAAGTACCATGTTCACAAATAGCTTTATTCACAGGAATAACTATTACCTGAATGGCAATACTGCGATCCTGAGCAACTTCAAGTTCCTTGTTTTTCTCGGTAAGTGCCTTCAGTTGACTGCCTGGATAAAAGGAATTTTATGAATGTCACACACATAAGCTTAAAATCTGCAATGACAGTTTTTATTCACCTGTCACCCATACACACTTTGAAATTAAGAAACTGAGTTTCAGAAAGGTTGAGTTGTACAAAACTGCATTTCAAATTCTTTATTTTTTCGTTCTTTTTTTGCATTTCAAATTCTTAAGTACAACCCAAATTGACTGCATTTCTAGTACAACTTTTCAAATATGCTATCCTGTTTCCAAAATCATATTTGCAATCATTCTAGCCAACATTCTTAGGAAAAAGTATTTGCAATTACTCATTTCCTTATTTTTCAATGACATCTAAGTCAATCATAATGAACTATATTTACAAATTTAAAAATTAAGTACAAAAAAGACAAAAATCAAGAGACCAAATAATATTTAAACCATATAAAGTGTGTACAGAATACATCACAAGAATGGATAATTGTAATTCAGCTGGTTTATGTCCCTAAGAAGAGCTATGCTTAATACTGAATTTTCAGTCCTAGGATCTCCACCCATAATGTGTTACCTCCCCTGATAGTTTCTCTTTTAAATGCATGTTGATAATTAGGAAGAATACACTTGCTGAAATTTTCTTCCACTAAAACACATATTATGTACTAGCGATTTAATGAACAATTATTACTATTTCCAAGTTAAACAACGGGCTTGTTAAAAGAAGAAAAATCCTGCTAATTTAGTCTAAATTTTCAATATAGTTTTAATGCTATTTACAGCCTTCTAAACTTACAAATTCAGAATAAACTACAAAAACAAACAAAACAAAAAAAAAACTGTACACCCCAGGAAAGTGTGTCTATCTAGGTTTATCCCCATCTTCTCCTCCCTCTCCCCTTCCCAGATTTCACATAGGAAGCTGTGATCAGTCATTTTCTTGAAATTTTTTAGCACTACTGCTCTACAAACCTTTTATTTTCCATGCCAAGATAAAACAATGTAGAGGTGATGAGTCACATACAGCTACTCAATAACTATTTATACTCTCATTACAAATGCAAACATACCAGCATATGTATACGTCACATTTTAAAAATGAGATGTGCCAAATCAGCCAAAAAGAATTTCAACTCATACAGCCAGTGGGCATGGACTCAGTTAAGAAGACTTATGCTTCAAGTTTTCTCTTGATTATTAGCTTTTTGCATTCCCAATCAAATTAAAATCCAGCTGTACCTATTATAATGATGTCCCTACTCTATAAGATCTTCCTACATTTGCTTTTTTTCTACTGCAAACAAAGCACATAAAACACATCATCTTTCAGATCTTAAGTATTTTCAGGACTTAGTGATGTCAGAAAACTTATCATGAAGAAAACTGGCTGCTCAGCTTTCAAGGAAATTACACCTTAAAGTGGAAATTACATCCTTAGATTTTAAAATATTTATAAAAATTATAATGAGAGCTAAAACACAAATATTATAATGGAACTAATAGGCTTTAATTTTTCAACATAAATATAATCAAGTCACTCTGTTTTTCAGTTGCATAGTGCTTTAGCCTTTTCAAAATGCTTTCATACACACCTCATTTGACATATACAACTGTTGGAAGTAGACAGACAAGCGGTCCTAGCCATTTTGTAAACAATAAACACTATCACAATTTATATGATAAAAGAGCTTTTAACAGCAGTCAGAATTAGAACCCACACCTCCTGACCAACAAGCCCTGTACTCTTTCAATATCTTTACCGCTGAATGAAAAAAAAAATCCTAATACTACCATAAATTAAGAACAATCAATATTTTCATATACAGTAAATAAATATTTTGAAAGCCTCTAAAGGAGTAGCCAACCTCAATACCCCAAGAATATTAGAAAGACATAATTAAATACTTACTGAGCTTCTCTAGCTCAAGCTGCAAGTTCTGACACTCTCGGGTTTCATTCACAAGTCTCTCCTGACTGTGGGACAGTCTCTTCTCAATCTCAAAGTAATGTTGTTCTGCAGATGATTAGAGGAAAAAAAGAAAAAATCAAACACACACATGTACACTGTCAACATTGCTACTTATTTTTAATAACCTTGATTTTAAGATTTAGGACATAATATTGGAACCCATACTCCATATAAGAATGAATCTGAGTAAAGACAAATAGATCCAGTATGGTAAAGGACTTCAACGCAACATTTCCAGTTGACTTACACGTATATGACAAAAGAAAATAAAGCCTGAATGGGGTTTTAACAAATAATTTTTATGTCTACTTCACAAGATTATGAAATTCCTCAAGACTGGCAACATGTCTTATTTATCATGGTATTTCCCCCACACATCTGCTGACTTCTTAGCATAAAGCAACCCCCCACAAAAAAAATTAAATGGAGAAAAAAATCATTTTGGTTAATAACCGCTTTGTTTTAAAAAGGCTTGTATTAAAATAGCCAAAATAACATCTGAACATACAAAATTACTAAATTTATGTAAAAATATTTGTTAACTTTCCAAGGGAAGCAACTGATACTGCTCAGCAAAGTATCAGTCACATAGAAGACATTCAATATTTATTGTGCAAATTAACAAATAGAATGCAGGGTACTATATTCAGTGTTGGGATTCAGATAATTTTCAACATCAGTTCTGCTCGACAATTACAACTGTTTTGTTTTTTTAAACAAAAACTTAAGGAGTTTCAATCCACTTAGCAAAACCAGTTACAATCCCCACCCCAACCTACCCCCAAAAATCTGGTCAACCAAGACACACAAACGGTTTAATTTTCAACATCAATTCTGTATCGACATTTTACCACTGGTAATTACTATGATCTTAATCTTTCTTAAACGTTGTTAGTCACTAGTCAGCAATTTTCTTATTTGTGGGTTTACTACACTTATTTGTAAACAGATCTTAATATATTTTCGATCAAACTTCAATTTTTAGAGAGAAGTCAGATATATTAAACACACTGCACGTCTGCTGTGCTTCCAGAGCTGTCTTAGGCACCTACTCGTTTTCTGTGTACATTTAGTTCATCACCGCACCAAAGCGACACAGTCAGAACAAATGCAAGAAGTTATCAATTAGACATAGGCCTCTGAACATAGACTACTAGAAAACAGAAAAACTACTGTCATTTAACACGCAACAGACAGACAGGCTTACAAGAGGCAAGAATCGCACACTCTCAGAGACTCAAATCACCACAATGGGTTTGCAGGACAACGTTAGCTTTTCCTAAATGAGATCACTCTAATTACAAAGAAAACGAAACTCCAATGTAGAGTCAGATTTAAAAAACAAACAGGCTCTTTCGTATCAAACCGGGAGAGGGGGTAGTTGAGAGAAGGCCTAACGGTGCCCACCGAGCCGGGGAAGCGATGCCACCAGGGAAGCTGTGGGCAGAGCGAGCTTGCAAGGGGAGACCAGCCATCGCCGTGGAGTCGGGCCCAGAAACAAGGGCGGGAAGGGCGCCGCACTTACCGCTCTCCACCTTAAATTTCTCGTGCCGTCCCTTCAGGCCGTTGATCTCGGACTGCTGGTCAGCAAGGAACTTCTCAAGTTTGTTCTGGACGGACTTAGGCAGCTTGTTCAGCTCCGTGCGCTCCAGGACCTGCTGCAACACCGCCGCCATGTCGACTGGGCCGGGGACCGCGGCAGCAGCGGTCGACGCGGCAGAAACGGAAAATAAAGGCGAAGACCTAGAGGACCCAGAAGGCTGGGCGGCCGCCTCGACCTCCTCACCCGGTAGCTCGCGCGCGCCCGCCCGCCGGAGACTCCCGCGGTGGGACCCTGGGAAATAGAACTCTGTGTTAGCCGCGGCACTAGACGCGCCACAGCGCCCGCGCTCGCAATGCGCGCGCAGTCGCCGGAAGCTGTGCACCCTGGGAATCCGAGTTCAGAGGCAGCCTCTGACCCTGTTCTTTCAGGCCGCTATCCAGCTTTCTCTCACCCTCCTCTTCGCCCAGCTTCAAGCCGCCAGGCTTCTGGGAAACGTAGTTTTTTCCAATCCCTTCCGTGAGTACTATTCCGCACCACGCATTTCACTTCCTTCTTTCACCCCCGGCCCCCAACTCTCGCCTGCGCGTGGACCACTCCTCCGCGAGGTGGCGCCACATCGTACTCGTCAACCCACGTTCCTCCCCGAAGAGCAAGGCAACCTCACCGTCAAAGCTTCGGGATGCCATGGGTCGTCCTCTTTGGCGGTTTCTAGACACTGAGCCACTAGAGGGCATCGGTCTTGGCAGGGCCAGACAACAGGCACTGGGCTACTGCCACGCTCTCAATGGCGCCCAGAAGGGGGCGGGGTGGCGACCGCAGTAGCTTTGGCTGAGGTGCTGCTTGGGTAAAAGCTGGGGCGGGGGGGGGGGGGTCAGCTTACGTCATCAATCAGCGCCACCTGACTCCAGAGACCCTGGGTTTGGAGTGGGAAGTGAGGTGAGGGAAGTCCGTCGCTTTCTGATGAATTCACTGACTGTGGAATTGGGACCGGATGGGCACCTGGTCCCTGGAGGCTTATACTTACCCGCTAACCCCCTCCTCTCTCAGGCGGTCTGACAGTTCTTCAGATTTGCCTGCCACGTGTGCACAGTCTGAGTACAGGTGAGTCAGCTTGAGGGTGGAATTCATGTGTGTGTGTGTGTGTGTGTGTGTGTAATGTGTGCACTGGACACAGCTGCCTTTTCAAGGAGGAAAAGAAAGGGACAGACTGTAGGAAACATATGGACGGACACTCCTACACAGCACAGATCCCGTTTGGAGACTTGACTTCGTTAGGTGTTTTTGTTTGTTTTGGGTGGCAGGGGTGGGTAACAGTGATTTAACAGAAACGTAAGGAGTTCCGTTTATTTCCAGGAAGAAACCAAGAGGAGTTTGAGTGTTGCTTTATTTGTATGTTATAAGGTAACGTTGCGGAAAATGTTGCCCTGTGTTTATATTGTTAAATTGAAAAACTATCGGAACAGAAATTTTTAAACACATTCTTGAAAACCATTTCTCCTGACACCGTAACAGAACAATTTGTTTCCAGATTTTAATTTGATGGCTTCTAAGCTGAATCTGGGAATTGTTTCATGTTTGATTATTCTTGAAAAGAATTTGCTAAATTCTTTATTGAAAATGAAGCTTTCCTTATGTCGTCCTCCCACCTTTGAGAATACCAGTAAGGAGCTTCATTCAGATTTCTTTCCCTCCAGATATTCTGTGTGTGTTAGTCACTCAGTCGTGTCTGACTCTTTGTGACCCAATGAACTGTAGCCCACCAGGCTCCTCTGTCCATGGAATTCTCCAGGCAAGAATACTGGAGTGGGGTGCCATTTCTTTCTCCAGGGGATCTTCCCGACCCAGGGAAGGAACCCATGTTTCCGGCTTTGGCAGGCAGATTCTTTATCACTGAGCCACCTGGGAAGCCCATATTATGTCCTAGGCCCACAATATCATCATTATTGATCTACTATTTGGAAAACACCGATGTTCTATGCTTGAACTTAGAGAATTCTAAAATTAGGTTTTCAGACCTGCTATCATCCAAATTCTTTATTTTGAAGACTAGCAAACTAGAGTCCAGGAAAGTTGAGTGGTTTCAATCAGCTTTTGAACAACTTCTAAAGCTTCTGCTGATATGCAGCATTTCAGGAAAAACTGAACTGTGTAAGAGAAGATCTGCATTTTTAGTATTACCCTTTATTACAGTATGATTGGCAACGTTTGAGATATTTGAAGGAGCACTAAAGGAAAAAAAATATCCAGCAGTCAACTAGATTTCATAACCCAAAGATTCTCATCTTCCTATAGCATTCAGTTTCTTATATATTAACATGGCTAGTATATGATACTAGAAAAAGTAAGATGAGAAAATTACATAACCTTGGAGTGACTACCATTGTTATTTCTTGTAAGAATTAAGAATTATTTAGGGCAGAAAGAAAGGAGTAGAATAGCATTAAAAGTAGAAGAGAGTTTAATACACAGAGTTGCATACCTTAAGCTGCTAAAAGTGAAAAGCCCCTTAACTTTATAAAGGCACTAATGATAGACAGTTCTAGATTTAGCAAATATATGTGCAAATCTGAGAGCTAGGAAGAGATTTAATGCATTTTGAGACAAAACGACAAAAAAAAAAAAAAAACAAAACAAAACAAGATAATCTAATAGGCCATTTCAAACCAGAACCAATTCTCTGGGCTTTAGTTTTAGAAAAATGCAAAATCATTGTGACTGGCAGTTTATTTTACTGGTGTTAGATAAGACACCCCAGCACATCTAGAATTGCCTGGGCTTTGTTGCCCTGAATAAGATTGGAATTTCTTTGCAGGTAATGACTGTTACCTATGTTAAGAATGTTGCTACTGTGTTTCTTCAGAGTCTCTATGGCTCTTTTTAGGTTTTTGGAATCATGACTTTTTTTTTTCTGTGTACACGTGTGTGTGTGTGTGAATATTAAACGTCACCATATGTTAAATACTTAGAACAATGCCTTAGATGAGTGAAAGCTCTGCATGTTTTTGTTATCATTACATTGCTTTTGTTTACTTCCATCTTTCTAGTTGAATTCTGAGTCACTCAAGGGCAGAGACCAAGAATTACTGATCTTTGTGCCATCCCACTTTAGTACATAGTAGGTCTGGCACCCCACTCCAGTAATCTTGCCTGGAAAATCCCATGGATGGAGGAGCCTGGTAGGCTGCGGACACGCAGCTAAGAGTCGGACACGACTGAGCGACTTCACTTTCACGCATTGGAGAAGGAAATGGCAACCCACTCCAGTGTTCTTGCCTGGAGAATCCCAGGGAAGGGGAAGCCTGGTGGGCTGCCATCTATGGGGTCACACAGAGTCGGACATCACTGAAGCGATTTAGCAGCAGCAGCAGTAGCAGGTCTCCATAGTGTGCTTCTTGAATGCATACATTTGATTTTCCTTACCTCTCATTGAGCAACTCAGAAATTATCATCTTTTCTATTTTAGAAACTAACACAGAGAGGCTCAGCAGTAAATTACCAAAGATGATACAACCAAGGAATGGTCGATTTAAATAAGAAATCTGGTGTGTGGCTTACTAGCTTAGTGTTCTCTTTATCTGAGATATGTGAGTGATAGTCGCTCAGTCATGTCCAACTCTTTGCAACCCCATGGACTATAGCCCACAAGGCTCTTCTGTCCATGGAATTCTTCAGGCAACAATACTGGGCTGGGTTGCCATTTCCTTCTCCATATCTTCTGAGATAGGAGAGTAGGCTTATTGCTTATGTCAACTGTAGTTGATTGGAAGTCATTTCCTGCAACTCTCTGTTGAGAATTAGAACTTTGCAAGATAGAGTACCCTATTGAGTAAGCAGTCACTGTAAGGTTTGGGATATTGTCAGGTTAGTACAGTTTCTCTATATAACCCCAATGAGAAAAGGCATTGCAAATTCTGGTTTTTGCCTAAACATGCTGTATATTTTTTTCTTGTAATTTAGGAAGTTGAATTAGTTCTTAATAATGGGAAGAACCTACATTGTAGAAGAGGCTGTTGGCCAGTATCTTTCAAACATCAATCTCCAGGGAAAAGCTTTTGTCTCTGGCCTTTTAATTGGACAGGTATGTATCTTGTGCATTTATTGATGAAACTAATTTGTTTACTTTAAAGTTAAAATATTCTGTTTAATAGTAAACCCAATTTAGATGATGGAGGGGTGTAATGAAGAAAAATGTAACCCAGGTTTGCTCGTCAGAACACATTCCCTTTTGATAATGTCAAAGTAACTTATAAGGTAAAAACTCCAAAATTAGGATTTTACTGACCAGGTTATTCATATTTCATTGTCTTTTCAAAGTGATTTTTACTCCCCTCTAATCTTTAATTCCAGGTTGTCCCAATTCTTTACAAAGTAGCTTTTGACAGTTTTATTTTGAGTTTGTCTTATCTCAGACCTGAGGTACAGGTCATATATTTTATTACATACCATGGTACCCATTAACTGAATTTTTTTTTTTTTAAATATTGATTCAGTGGAGAGGGAGAGACGGGATGGGAGAAATTTGGAAATTAGACAAATTTTATTTTCCTCTTAGAGTTAAATCTTAAAAAGCAACACAAAGTGGAACAACTGTTTGAAGAATTACTTTAAAAAGCATAAGCACCCACTGATTTTTTATAATTGATGGGAGGAAGTGTTAATCAGCAGGGAGGACTGTCAGCAGTGCGCAGCAGTGAACAGAGGAGAGCCGCACAGGCGCTTCCATCTTCACTCTATTTGGGCAGAGTGTACTGTGCACCAAGGATTGATTTTGAGGCCTAAGAACAAATAAAACTCTGTAGGGACGGGTTTCCTCCTGGATATTTTAGCATGATGCTTGAGAACATTCAGGTTGCATAATTAGCGTTCCTTGCTCTGATTCTGTGCACATTCCCAGCTACTTTCTCTTCTAGTTGGATGTCCTGTGTTGTCTGCTCAGAGAAGGCGATGGCACCCCACTCCAGTGCTCTTGCCTGGACAATCCCGTGGATGGAGGGACCTGGTGGGCTGCAGTCCATGGGGTTGCTAGGAGTCGGACACGACTGAGCCACTTCACTTTCACTTTTCCCTTTCATGCATTGGAGAAGGAAATGGCAACCCACTCCAGTGTTCTTGCCTGGACAATCCCAGGGACGGGGAGCCTGGTGGGCTGCCGTCTCTGGGGTCACACAGAGTCGGACACGACTGAAGCGACTTAGCAGCAGCAGCAGCAGCATGTTGTCTACTTAGAGTGAATGCACTCTGCAGAGGATTCATGTGCTCACATCCCTTCACAGTATTCTCGTTTTTCAACATCATTCTGATTGAGCTTAGTTACTGTCAGTATAGCCCCGAGAGACAGGTCTCATTTGAAGAATTTTCACAAATCTGATTTCTCATAAGGCAGGGCAGACCCAGCAGTGTTCACCCAGGTATTACCGACTCGTGAGGCTTCTCACCAGACAGCCAGGTGACCTCTCTGGCTGAAATTCTCTTAGATTCAGGTTAATTAACATCTATTATGGGATTCTTTTTGTTAGAAACCTTTTATTTAAGGATCTTTACTTCCCTTTATTTTAAAAATTGAAGGAAAGAAAAGTCTTAGAGAAAGATATAATCAGTAAAGGTAATAGGTCAGGGAGAAATACCTTCTTCCAGACTTGCTTTATTGCAAGCAGGCCATTTCTTAGCAAAACCGCCATCTCACATGTAAGTCGCCCACAGTTTAAGGAGAATTCCACTCTCTCTTCATGCAGCTTTTTCATTCCTGCCAGTATTCTACTTGCTTCTTCTTTCTCTTTTTTCCAGGTTCATCACTATTCTCTCCTTCCCCTCAAGCTTTCAGGCTTGCCTGTTTCCTATTCTCAGTTTCTTTTTCAAATCATAGATTTTATGAAAGCAAAGAGTTTTCTTAATCAGTGGTTACCTGTTCCCAGTGTTCATTTTCAGTGTAACATTCTGAAAATAACTTTTATTGAAATAACATATCTTCAATTTTTTTTCTGTTCCAGGTTAATACTAACAATTAGGATTTCAGGTCACATGTGAGGATAACATCATGCTACCTTGTACTTTTACTCTTTCTTTGTAGGAGATTTTCACTATAATGAGACTGAGCTAGTAAATTTCCCTCAGTTTTATCTTTAGACTTCCCACTTTTGGTTAGCATTTAATTGCTGTTAAAACTGAGAAATATCAATCTAATAACACTTTGGTTATCTGTCCTACACCCCCTTTGTTTTTCTGTGGACCACATGAGCAAGTTCCCCACTACCATTGTTTCAATGAAAGTAAGACTCACAAGGTCATTTCTGACTTTATTTTCCAGGGATTTTATATTTGTTGAACTACCTAGTCTGTTGAGATTACTTAGAAAATAAATATAATAGCTAGGAAGTAGACCAAGCATGTCGTCTTTTAGTTTATATGCAGTTTATGGGACTTTCTTGGTGGTCCAGTGGTTAAGAACCTGCCTGCCAATGCAAGGGGCAGGGATCTGATCCCTGGTCCAGGAAGACCCCGCGTGTTACGGAGCAGCTAAGCCTGCGTGCCATAACTGCTGAGCCTGCGCGCCAGAGCTCGTGCTACGCAGTGAGAGAAGCCACTGCGTTGAGAAGCCTGTGCACCGCAACTAGAGAAAGCCCATGCGCAGCAGGGCAGACCCCGTGCAGCCAAAAATAAATAAATGCATTTTTAAAATGCAGTTCTTTCAGTCATCTAGGAAGCCATTTTAAAGGACCACTACATGATTCATATTCATGATGCCAAATAAATAAGGAGCTGGTATTAAATATACTGAAAGATAACACGTGAGGGAAATATTGTAGGGCTGTCCATCAAAATTGGTTTCCCTGTAGATTCATTCCATTATAATACAGGTATTGACAATTTAAGCTGCTATGAACGTTGCTCAATTTTTGCATATCGTGAAGACTTTGCATTCCTCGGTGACATTTCCCTCTAGTAAGCTTTTCTAATTTGTTTTTAAGTGTTCCTCACAAAAGGATTATGTGATTCTTGCCACGAGAACACCACCCAAAGAAGAACAGAATGAGAGCCCCAAACATTCCAAAGTCAAATTGGATAACTTGGATGAAGAATGGGCCACAGAACATGCCCACCAGGTCATCATGTTTGTCTCTTTATATAGTTAAGTTTGTGTTTACTAACAAAATAAAAGTACTTTATTCTCAGGTTACTAGACTTAAGATTTCAGAGTACTCATTCTTAAGTTTTCAAAACTTGAGTAGTATACCAAAAATTAGGAGTCTTTTCAGCTGTGTTTTGTTCACAATTATATTTTTTTGTTGTTCATTACTTGTATCTGGTTTTAAAAAAAGCATTTTCTTACTTGGAATTAAGTAATTCACCCAAGATTAGTATAACAGGTAGTGAAACTGGGATTTGAACCCAGGCAGCATGACTTGAGAACCTTTGATCTTATTATACTATGCTTTTCCATTGTTGACTTTTATCTGTTGTGTTTTTTAATTTAGCTTATTTCCAATTTTTCTATACTTTAAAATAATACTAGTTATTGATAATATTGTTGCTGGTCAGGTTGTTTTAAAGACTTAAGCTAGGTACTGAGAAAGTAAAATGATGGTTAACATTTTTTTTAATGTCCTTAGAATTTATATTTTAACCCACGTGAAAAACATTATTACCAAATGAGATTAAATAGAACAGTACTATAGGAGTATAGAGTGGGGGGATGATCAAATATCTATAAATGATTGGATTCAAACAGCTTCACAGAAGACTCTGAACTTGAAAGATGAATAGGACTTTGCTAGTAGAAGTCACGGAGGACATTGAATGCACAAAGGTGTGGATAAGTGACCCAAAGGCATGAAATTTAAAGGTGTGTTAGAATAGCAGGCAACTGGGTATAATTGAAGCATGGTGTATATTAAAGAATGTGTTTAGACTTAAGACTGTATGGGTCCAGTTTATGGATGGTTTGAAGTGTCAGTCATCCTCGGAAGGGAGGAGTTCATTTGGGAGCCAGTAGCTCTGTGGTAGACTTTCAGAGCTCCCTATTTGGAGGATTGATCTGCCAATAATTGAGAAAGTAATTTCAGTGCCTTGGTACAGTGTAAGTGGAGAGTAGGGAGATTGGAAAGAGAGCAGAAAACATGATTATGGTAATAGTTCAAGAAAAGGTGACATTATCTGGTGACTAGACCCTTCAGCTTCATGAGGACGAGGGTCATGACTCTTGTTTATGGTCGTATCCTTAGAGCCAAGCATAGTATTCCCATGGTTTATGATGAGAACACCAAAATAAAGGGTAAGTGAATGGATGAATAAACAAATGCACGCAGAGGGCTAAACTTCGTTGCCAAAACATTTCAGAGAAAGAACTAGCATTAAGATGATTTAGTGGCCAACTAGACTGGCAGTAAAGAGATTATGAGAGTAGAAGAAGGTTACTGGGACTTTTCCAGGGTGTCCCCAAAAACGGTGTTGCCGTTACACAAAGAAGAAACAGGTTTGGGGTGGGTGACAGGAAATGATGAGTAAATTCACTTAAAAGTGAATTGGATTATATCATCCAGTGAACAGTATTAAAGTAAGGTAAAAATAGAATTAGTTCCTTCTCCATTTAGCTTTAAATCTTCAAACACACATACTTACTTGTCTGCATTTATTTTGGGAGGTAGTATATAGGGTTTTTTTTTAAATCCATTAAATATTTAATATGATCTTCTAATGAAATATTAAATATTTAATGGATAAGAAGATCTATATGCATCTATACAAACATAAAATTTATAGGGCAAAGTGTATAGCCTTTTTGCCTCTAGAAAGAAATGGTTAATTTTATTTATTTATGATTTTGAAGAAATATGCAGGTTCCCCATGCTAAATATGAAAATTTCATTCCTTTTGTAGGTCAAGCTTGTGTCTCTATAGTATTTAGAGTTTATGAAATCAGAGGGAGCTATCAGCAAACATGTGCTGTGTGGTTGGTTGTCAGTCATGTCTGACTCTTTGCGACCCCGTGGACTGTAGCCCACCAGGTTCCTCTGTCCATGGAATTCTCCAGGCAAGAATGCTGGAGTGCATTGCCATGCCCTCCTCCAGGGGATCTTCCCCACCCAGGGATCAAACCCAGCTCTCCCACATCAGCAGACATAATACAAATATATTAGGAGTTAGATTATGGTATCTAATTTTCTGAAGACTTTGAGTATACATTAAGTACATGAAAGATAACCAAAGCACTCTGACCTCTGAGTTTAGCTGGTTGAAAGCAATACCTGTGGCATGAGGAACTAGCCACACAATCATATGGAAGGAAGATCAGGTATTATAAAGGACAAACTGGTAGTATGTGTCAAAATCCTGAAAAATAAGTATAACTTTTTAGCCTTATTATCCACTTCAAGAGATTTATTATAAGCAGATAATCCTGTGGACACAGAAACTGGCTGGATTTTTAACCATTTATTATTTAAGAGTACAGAAAGGCTGTAACTAATATAAATACCCAATGTCAATAAGATTTTTAAAATTGAGGTAAATCTAAACAATAGGAAACAATGGATTTTCAAATTGTACTCCCTTTCTTCAAATCCCAGACTCTGCTGAATATTATAGGAATACAGAGGTAGTTGAGAGTTAAGTTCTTCTATTAAGGAGCTCCCAGATCAAGAAGTAAGGTACACACATAATCGTAGTACAGGTTCATGTGATAAGCTCTATGGGAAAACTGCAGTGAAACCCTGTATGAGTTTGAAGATCAAAGGATCGAGGAAGACAGCTTCCTCAAGCTGACTTTGAGGTGTTCAGTAGAGTTCCGACACGTAGATGTACAAGAGAAAGTCCTTCTAGGCTGAATGAAAGATATAGAGTTAGAAAACCTAGTCATATGTGTGGAGAACAGTGAGAAGTTTGTGATTGACACTTTAATATTTCATGGGAAGGAGTATCAGATGAGGCTCTGCATATCAGATCTATCAGATTTTAGAGAGTCTAGAATACCAGCCTAAGATAAAATTTGTTTATTTAGCTGATAGTGGAAGTCACTGAAAAATTTAGTAGAGATTTCAGTCTTTGATCTTATGAAAAAGAAGTTCATTTATTGCTGTAACTAAAAGGTGTCATTATTAAATGGTTTTATTTATAAGGTAGTTTTAAGGTAGAAAGTTAAGAATACCCTAGGAAGATTGACACCCCATTCATCTTGGTTATCATCCATTTCTCAATATTTTAACCATTTTTTCAAAGCTCTTACCTCAGTGCTGTGTGTATAGTTGGTACTAGGTAGGCATTTACTGATCTAATATTTAGCTTGTCAAACACAAGTTGCATATAATGTCAAATGCTTTTGTCAGCTGATGCTGTATTTCTGTTTTTAGGTATCCAGGATGCTACCAGGGGGACTTTTAGTTCTTGGAGTATTTATTATTACAGCTTTAGAAATGGGAAATGAATTTCAAAATATCCTGCGTAGAGTAAGTCTGAAATGTCAAAAATTTTTAAAGTTACATCTTAATTGCTTGTATGTGTTTACAGTGAGCCTAGGCACATTTAGATTAATTCTCTATGATGGGATTATGTTAAAACAGCCTTTTCCACCCAATTGCTTAGTATCTTGAGTGTAATACATGTCAATATATGTTTTCAGTCAAAGCTATGTATTTTAAAAATATTCCTTATTTTAAAGATAATTTTTTACTATTTTGAAACAATTTATAGAGGGTTAACAATTTTTATTGTGCAATAGCAATACTCTGCTAGAACTCCCATTTAGCTCCAAGTGATTGCCTTAATGTGAAATTAATCTTTTGTAATTCTTCATCTCTTCAATTCTCTCAGGATCCTGAGAATAAGACATAAAGTAGCAGCAATCAGATACTTTTTCTTTATTTTTGAACAGAGTATCTATCACGAATCACTTACTTTTTGTTTAATTCCTGTGTCAGTCAATTGGGTAACATAGTTTACCAGTAAATATAAGGGTCTACAAACTGTTTCCCCTTAAGCCCAAACCTAAAGCAAGCTCTGGGCAGCCAGCTTGCATCTTTTTTAGTACTCAAAATCCAGATAAGGGGACTTCCCTGAGGTCCAGTGGTTAAGAGTCTATCTTCCAATGCAGAGGATGCAAGTTCAATACCTGGTTGGGGAACTAAGATCCCACAGGCTGCAGGGCAACTAAGACCCAAAGCAACCAAATAAATATTTTTTAAAAATCCAGATAAGCCTTCACAAATTTATTTTCCACCTCAAGAAAGAAGGGACCCTCATTATCCTGAGAAGTGCAAAGCCCACCAGAATCCCCAAAACCCTTTCTCTAGTAAAAAGCATACAGCTCAGAATCCAGATGCTTCAGATTCTTCCAGTTTTGTAACTTTCTCTCACATCAGATATCCCACCTTCAAACCTTTGATATTTGTACCTATGGGAGTAAAGGAAGAAGGGGATGATAATCCCTCCCCCTGGCAAGTTATTCAACCTTGTACCATTTTTACCATTTTAAATAAGTGTACCTCTTTCACAGTTGTTCATCCTGTTTGGCATTTTGAAATGTAACCTATGTCCACATGTATTTAACAGCATCTGCTGTGCATCATTTTGTGGTTTGCGTTGGATTGAATGGCTCAGTGCTAGAGAGAAACAGATCCTTCTTCCTCTTGCTTTCTGCATCTCTTGTTTCTAAGAAGCATATAAGATTTTAGAAATGCTCTGTTTCAGAAACTGTAGCCTTTTAGTTTCTTTCTTTCCATTGGCCTGCATTGAGGATATGATATGAAGTAAGCTTGTAAAACTTGTCACAGTCTCCCATAAGGTCATTGCAGAGAGCTTTGTTCATTGTATTACACAATACTGTCTTTGAAGAAATTTCTTTTGATAGCATTATCAAGAAAGTTGTGCCTATTCTTATCAACTGTTTAGCTTATGGACCATGTGAATTAGGGAACAGATTAGGTTTCTTTGTGCACAGTACTTTTAGAAAGCTTAGAGCTAAATTTATGAACCCTTTCCCCATATCAGGTATGCATTTTTATCTTTCTTACCTGTGGCATAGATTTATGTCATTATTTCTGATTTTTTCACTTATAATTTGTGTTATTACTGTATTTTATGTACCCTTGTATATTGTCTTACATCTTCTGCGACATTTAAATAAGAAATGCCAAATGGGTGACATGCTTCATTTTTTAGGCTAAAAATCATTTGTCATTTCTCATTCTAATTAAATAAAATCTTTATACTTCATTTAAATGTTGCGTGGGTACTAAGTCATGCGTACTAAGTCACTTCAATCATGTCTGACTCTTTGTGACCCTATGGACTGTAACCCACCAGGCTCCTCTGTCCAGGGGATTCTCCAGGCAAGAGTACTGGAGTGGGTTGCCATGCCCTTCCCCAGGGATTGAACCCATGTCTCTTACATCTCCTGCTTGGCAGGCAGGTTCTTTACCACCACCACCACCTGGGAAGCTCAGTTACCCCAAATTGGGTTCAGTTGATCATTAATGACAGTGAATTATGTTTTTTTATTTAATACCCAATTTTTATTTATCTCTAAAAATTGAATTCAAATCATTGATAATCAGTTGCACTCTTTCTTTTGAAAGAAAGAAAATTTAATGATAGGATCATGAAATTTTAAAGCTAGATGGGACCTTAGGATTATTATAATTGTCTTTTTCTGCACTCTCCTTTTTTCTTTTATTTTGCATTCCATTGTGTTTTCCTCTTTTTCAGCTAGTATTTGCTGTGGAAAAATCTGTGAATAAAAAGAGACTGTGGAATTTCACAGAAGAGGAGGTCTCAGAACGAGTGATACTTCACTTTTGCTCTTCTACAAAAAAGTATCTTTTATTTAGGTGTTCATGTTTTAAAGTATATGATACCAATATAATGTTCCTGCAACTTTTTTACCCATATGTTTATTTAAATCATTTATAAGTTTTCTGTAAATAACACTTAAATAGGACTGCCAATAAGAATAGTGTTAATGGTTGTTAATCATGTCTCATGTTGTAAGGAGTTTGAGAGAGGAGGCAGGGACTAGGCCTTCTGAATTCTTCACCAGCTGTCTAACCCTGTACATTAAAGTACACCAGGCCCCCTACAGAAAGGGATAGCTTAGGCAAAGTAGTGCTTTTATATTGTTTACCTCCAGTTCCTATAGCTAAAATGTTCAACTCAAAGCACACTTACACTGAGCTGGAAATTTTTGTTTCTTTGGCCAAGGTCAGGTGACTCTAGAAGCCAGCTATAGGGCCTTCTTAGCTTCTTTTCTCTACATGTTAGGTACCTCCCAAGCATGAGGCCATCTTGCCGAGGGACTGAAGCGATGTAAGGGTCTGGTAAATTAGGACCTGCCAAAGATAAAACTCAAATAAATGGTCATTCCTGCAGAAGCTGAGCTCTTAACTCTGTTGATATTTAACTGGAATGTTTCCTGTACAGACCCTTTGACCCAGTAAACGTTCCCAGGCTTGACTCCATTCAAAACAGCACTCCAATTTGTTAAAAAGGGTGTGTATATGAGGACAATTTTGTAAGAGTTATCATTCTATTCACTGGGATGAGCAGGATTTATAGACAGTAGGAAACAAAGTATCAAAGGAATTTATATTTGTAAAAGTATATATATTTACACAAACACATGTATGTATATACATGCGTGTGTGTATACCTATCTTTAAGTGTCATACCATGAGGTGGTATGATTTTGTAAAAATTTGGATGCATATACTTTGTTTTTATTTTTGGATGGGTTTTTTTGGATTATTAAGAATTTCTTTTTTATTTTTACTTTTTTGGTTATTTCTGTCCTTAATTAGTAAAGAATATTTTGTCGAACTTATGATATTCATGATCCAAAGGTAAGAAAAATTTCTCTTTACAAAGACTTTTCTGTGTTGCAGACTATTTTTCAATGAAAATCAAATTTTCATTTTAATAATTCTCAATGCTGTCTCTTCTTATTGATGTCCACAACCACCCATAGTTTTTTATTTTGAAATATGTTTAATTTCTTTGCAGACAAGGAAAATTTGTTTTGTTTTATTGTTAGAATATTTTTGTTAAGCTCTCCTTATCTTGTTTATGGGCCCAGTATTATATTTGAGAGGCTTGTAGTAAGAGTGTCTAGGCTTGTGGGAGCCGCAGTGCCTAGTAAACAGTCTGTACTCAGAGGAATCCACAAACTAATCCTTTGCTAAGATGTTAAAAAAACAGAGTGAAAAAGTAGCTGCAGTATTTTGTTAGAAGGAATAGGACAGAAGGGAGAACGTCTGGCACCTCATAGTTGCCAGTGATCACTGAGTGAATCACCTCAGTGATTATTGATGCCACATCAGAAGCTTCAGAATTGACTGGTGAAGCTGCAGATGAGAACTGCAGGACCAGAGGACTTGCCAGAATTTTAAACCAGCCTTTCACTGGGGAAGGGAGTTGCCAGGATTGCCTGGGATGTGTTGAAGAATACCGAACTTTTAATGCATGCTTTACTTTTATTTCGTTCTAACCTATTGCTCTTTGATGAAGGAATTTGGCCAAATATGTTGGATAACAGCTTGTATGAATTACTAGGCTGTACATTTTATGATGTTTTATTGCTCTGTGTGTTTTACCTTAATCATGTATTTTATGTTTTCTTCCCCTTTGCTAAAGAGTTCTGCAAAACCGGCAGATTGGAAGTATCAAAATGGACTGTCAGCTTCATGGCTTTCCTTAGAATGTACGGTTTATGTTAATATTCACGTCCCGCTGTCTACTACTTCTGTCAGCTATACTCTGGAGAAAAATACAAAGGTATCAGAATAAAATGAATTTTCTCTAGTGATTGCTGAATAGATGATCTGCCTTTATTCTGGTTGTCTATACTGTACATCTTATAATTTTGAAATTGCATTCTAATTATAATATTGTTACAGGTAACTAATTCGTTAGTCCAGCCAGATTAGAAATTTAGACATGGGACAATGTCATCATACTATCGTATTTAGCATAATAATAAGTGCTTCATGAATATTTGTTAATTAACATGTAATATGTACATTGTCTTGGAGAAGGAAATGGCAACCCACTCCAGTATTCTTGCCTAGGAAATTCCATGGACAAAGTCTGAACCTGGTGGGCAATAGTCCATGGGGTCGCAAAGTTGGACATGACTTAGCAACTGAGTACATGTACATTGTAAAATACAACTATGTAAGAAGATACACTGTTTGATCTTGTATTCATCTTTAGTTTTTTCAAAAAAATTTTTTATTGAAATATAGTTGATTTATAGTGTGTTGATTTCTACTGTGGCATCACTGATGCAATGGACATGAATTTGGGCATACTTTGAGAGATGGTATGGGACAGGGAGGCCTGGCGTGCTGCAGTCCATGGGGTTGCAAAGAGTCAGACACGACTATGTGACTGAACAACAATTTCTACTGTACATCAGAGTGATTCAGTTATACATGTATATATATTCTTTTTCACATTCTTTTCCATTATGATCTGTCATAGGATATTGCATATAGATTGAAAGTTAAGGATTAGCAGATGCAAATTTTTATAAATAGAATGGACAAAAACAAGGGCCTACTGTATAGCACAGGGAACTATCTTCCTCTTTAGTTTTGTTTTCCATATTCCAATTATGTTTTGTGATTCTGTACCATTCTTTTGTTCATAGCTTTTTTGTCTTCTTTTTTCCTGTTGAAGAAGGTAAATGGAGCTCGCTTATTGTTTCGTCTTTAATACTGTTTTATATATTTGTTTGAGGCTCTTTCTCTTCTCTTACTTTTTTTTAACAGAAATTACTGAATTTTATTTGATTGTGGCTATTAAGCCACCTAAGTCTGTGATATGTATGTTAGTTTGGGAAAAAGATTAGAAAAACTATTATTTAATATGGGTAAGGTACCAAAAATTGGGGATATACTTTTTTGTTGTTCATGGTACTGAATTTAAATGCCGCATTATTGAAACTTAGGGATATTTATCATTAATATTTTAGAGTACTAGATGGGAAAAAGTAGACTCGAGGGAGTTTAACTGAGATGGCATTATAACTGAAAGATGTCCATGTTGTGTTTCTTTTAAGAATGGACTTGCACGTTGGGCCAAGCAGATAGAAAATGGTATTTATTTGATTAATGGGCAAGTTAAAGATGAAGATTGTGACCTTTTAGAAGGACAGGTGAGTCAAGAGAAAATCATCTTATGAAATTATTTGTGCTTAAGGAAAAATAAAAGATGACTTATCTTTGGTTATTTAGGCCTTACCTTCATGAAAACAATTTTTATCTACTTCTTATTTCTAAGGTCTTTGAAACCAAAGGGCAAATGATTATCTGAGAAAAATGATAGGAGATTATTTCTGAAATCATAGGAATTTTGAAACCTACAGGAGTGGTTGTCATCTAAATTTTATCTGGTTTCTACTTTGCAATCTGCTTACTTAGAACTAAAGTCATATGTTCTGCCCTGATAATGATTTACATACTAAGTTTGGCCATTTTATAGGGGATCTGTATGGGGGTTCTAAAATATCTTTGGTCTGAAGAGGAACTTTGGTGATTTCTCCCTTTGGAGCAGGGCTCAGTGAGCTTAGTGTAAAAAACCAAGTAGTAAATATTTTAGACTTTGTAGGCCATGTGTTCTCTCTTATAGCTAGCTACGCGGCCCTTCTGTTGTAGCATGAAAGTGGCCACAGACAGTATGTACATGAACAATCTTAGTTGTGTTCCAGCAAAACTTTATTTACAAAGACTAGAGGTAGTTTGGATTTGATCCGTAGGCATAGTTTGTGAATCCTTGCTTTAGAGGAATAAAAGTAGGAGATGAATGGTTTTTAAGAGTATGCATTATATTTGTAGAATATAGAATACACACAATAATGTACCTATAGAAAAGACTAACATAAACAGATAGTAAGACTGTTTTCCCCTCTCAGTGTTTGTTGGATAGCTGCTAAATTATCTTTTATGTTCCACTCCAATCTCAACAGTCTAATTTTTTAATTTCTGTGTCATTTCAGAAAAAATCTTCTAGAGGAAATACTCAAGCAGCTAATCATTCATTTGATATTAGAGTGCTAACACAGTTGGTAAATACTTTAAAATACTCCTTATCTAAAATTAAAATGCAGTATTTCTTAGCATAAGCTTAATGAAATTTTTTTTTTCATGTATATTTATTTTTTGGCTGTGCTGGGTCTTTGTCCTTGCTGTGTGGGCTTTTCTCTAGCTGCAGTGAGCAGGGGCTATTCTCTAGTTGCGTGCCCAAAATTCTCATTGCAGTAGCTTTCTTTGAGTGGAGCACAGGCTCTAGGGCGCACGGGCCTCAGTAGTTGTGGCCCGTGGGCTCTAGAGCACAGACTCAGTAGCTGTGGTCCATGGGCCTAGTTGCCCCGCGGCACATGGCATCTTCCCGGATCAGGGGTCCAACCTGTGTCTCATGCACTGGCAGGTAGGTTCTTTACTACTGAGCCACCAGGGAAGCCCTGTTTCTCTTTTTATGCTTGTGATTAGAGTCCAAAAATTTTTGAGATGTAAAAGAGACTGTAAAAAATGTTCCGTTCAAAGAAAGTTATTTCCAAGAATTTATTCCCAAGTTATTTATTGTAATCTATCTGAGTCTATTGCCTGAAGACTATTAAAATTTTGACATCATGTAGCTAGCAGTTAGGAAAAAAATGTATATACGGGTATGTATATATACCTATATATGTGTGTGTAATATTTTGTATGGTAAGTTTTGTGAGCAAAGTTGTAATTTTCTTAACTTAAAAGATGTGTGCAGTGATGTGCGAAGAGTTGTTACATACCTAATTTGAAGCAAATCTATATCTCTGATTTGGTAAAAATCACACAATATTAGCAAGGTTTCTTTTTTTATATTGTTGCTTTGCTTTACAGATGTCTTCTCAGAAATTTAAATTTGGATAATTATTCTTAAAAGTATGTATATGTTTGATTTTAGTCCTGCTTGAAATTATCCTCAGAGCTAGATAGCATGTACAGTACATCCATGATTTTAGAAAACTTTTCATATCAATAATATACTGAAAATGTTGAAACAGGGAAATGCTACCAGGACTTGCATTTTTTTTTAACTTAATAAAATAGACTTAAAAGCCATTTGTCACAGGAGGGTGCTTTCATTGCTGCTTTTCTTTCTTTGTGTTTAGCAATAGAGCATTACTAAATTGTCAAGACTTACGCCACTAAACATTTCTCAATTTCTCTTCTCAGGACCTTAGAAGTATTTTTAGTCTTTAGTTTTCCTCCTCCTTTTTTGTTTTAGAAGTGTTCTTTAAGTTTATTCCGCTACCTGTATGCTTTTTACTAGTTATACTTTCATGACCTCTTTGTTTATTAAACAATTCAGTTAAAATTATTTGTTATAAAATTGCAGTTAAAAATGTCTGGAGAGTGGGAATATAGAGAGAAGGGTAGAAGATAATATCATGAGATAATTTATTATATATTAATATAATAAGTAGTCAATAAGTATTTGAGGCCACTTTTCTCCCAGGCACCCTCTGTCAAGTTTTGTTGATTCTTTCTTTGCAGCATAGCTCATCTTTTATCTTATGGTTCCATTGCCATTAGCCTTACAACCTAATTGTTTTACCTAATTCATAACAAGGAACTTAGTTTCTCTCTTTCCATTTATTCTTATCCAAAGTGATTCATTCTCTGAATCCTGATACCTTTGTTTGTATATTTTCTGGGATATCTTTCATATTTCTGATCTGTTCTGTGTATTATCTCAGATTATCCTTTCGGAATCACAATTTGCATTCATTCACTGTCCATTTACTTAGTTTTTTTTTTTCCTTTAAATATTAAGTGTGTATAAGGGGCAGACACTGACTGTTACTCCCCTTGTGTAAAATTCCTTAATTGCTTTATATGTGCTAGTTCGAATTCTAATTCAAGGCTTTTTGTGGCCTCAGCATGCCTTTTCATTATTTTCTAACTTAACTATTTTAGGTGTGTGCTTTCCATACCTTTAAAGTTCTGTGCATTTCTCAAGTCATTTGTCTTATCAGTGCCATTTTTTCCTTTATTATCCAGACTGTCAAAGTCCTACCTGTACATTAAGATATAGCCAAAATGTTACCATTTTCATAAGCTTTCATTTGGTTACCATAACCAGAGGGATCTTTTCTTTTCCAAAATATAATATCAGCATCACAGAAGTTCCTCCACTTATGAATAGGTTAGATTTTCAAAGTCTGCTAGCTGGTTTGTTCTGAAGTCCAAAGAAACAAAGATGGGTTGACATTTATAGAACCCAAATACATTTTTATCAAAAAGGAGTAAATCAAGTCCTTTTATCTTTTAAAAAGTCTTCTTGATATATATATGTGTAGTCTTTTATATATACAGTCTAGTGCATTTTGGAAAATAATGTTCTAATTTATACATATATAATATATATGTTACAACTATGTCAATATAATATGTACTGTAAATTAGATATTAAATATGTAAAATGGGGTGTTATTCTTCTACAGTAGAGTTATGTTTAGTGGATAAGGGGAGCTCATTACTCTTCCTCCACTCCATTTATTGATATATCAGTGATCTCTACAAGTATCATAGGAGATTTATTCCAAAGAGTATCAGCATTGTCACCCTGTTGCTTCATTTGATAGTTTTGAGTGACCTGGAATCTTCTGAAATGTTTGGCCTGTGACAGATTTTTGACCAAGACCTTGACTGTTTTTAGGCTTAAATTCTTTAAAAAAAAAAATCAACCTTTGCCTGAATTACATTAGAGTCACCGGCACATGGTCAGTTAGCACTGGTTGAGTTGCATGAGTTGTCTTTCACGCTTGGATCTTCATTGCTGTGCGTGGTCTTTCTCTGGTGGGGCAAGTGGGGGCTACTCCTGCACTGCATGGGCTTCTCACTGCGGTGGCTTCTCTTGTTGAAGAATAGACTCTAGGTGCAACTTCTTCAGTAGTTATACCGTCTGGACTCAGTAGTTACGGCAAATAGGCACTAGAGCTTGGGCTCAATTGTTGGGGCGGATGGTCTTAGTTGCTCTGTGGCATGTCGGCTCTTCACGGATCAGGGACTGAACCTGTGTCCCCTGCATTGGCAAGCGAATTCTTAACCACTGGACAACCACAGAAGTCTGTTGTTGAATGGTTTATTTCATGTGCACCTAGAATATGTGTTTTACCACATCATTTTTTCTTTTTAAAATCATGATTTTTGTTTCCAGTATGATTATACAGATCTCTGGTAGTACTTTTGAAGTTTCACTGCTCTCCTTGTTTTGGCACTTGTTGAAGTGATTAGGTTAAAAATGTCTGTGATAAAGCTCAAAGCCAAGCATGAACTAATGCTACTTAGATTAGAAAGAATGGGTCTATGAGATGAAAGTGATGATCACTGATATCGTTTTCTGGTGACAGACAGTTGACCTGCAGAGTCTGTAACATTACTTTTGATTTATGAAAGTTATGAGTTAAAAGTATAAACAAATGAATGTTTATATGTTGCTTGTAATTTTACTGTATTGCATCCTGCTCTGTATTTCAGTTATTTTTTTTTTTTGCAGATCTTGCATTACATACCTTTCGTTACTATATCATGTTTTCTTTTTACATCTTTTCATCTTAGTAGTACTTATCTGAGTTATCTTCAAATAATATATGTTTAATGAACATATTGAAAGAATATAGGTATTATAGATAGGTATGTTAGTAAGAAAAATTTAGGTGTAGTGTATTTAATTTCAGATTATGTTCAAAATACTCAGAAAATAACATATAATTTATAAGGAGAAATATAAAGGCCTTCTTAAAATTTATGAAGAATATTTTCAGACACCTGTGTTAGTTAAAAATTTCTTGCTTCATGAAATGACTTAAGTAATGTTTAAATGTTTCATATATAGTTATTAATCATTGGCTATTAGAACTTAAACAGATTTTGTCTTTCAGCTTCTGAATTCAGACCACAGATCCACAGCCATGGTCCAGATCTGCAGCGGCTCTGTTAACCTTAAGGGTGCTGTGAAGTGCAGAGCTTACATTCACAGTCATAAGCCCAAGGTTAAAGATGCTGTGCAGGTACAAAAGGGATAACTGGTGTATGTCAGACAGAAGCATGTTAACATAATTACTAAAAAATCCTAAAATTTTATCTTTTCTCAGTCTCAAATTTCATAATTAATTTGATTTTAACTGATAAAAGTCCAATCTGTTGGGCAGTCCAACTATACCAAATGATTCATCCCAAGATTTTCATATGTAGAATGTCTGTTTTCCGTATATAGAATATCCTTTATAATGTGATGATTATACAGGTTTATTAAGTGTTCCACAGTTAATACTGTCCGTATCAGTACATTTGAAATCATTTTTTCTAAGGGAAATTGAGCTTTTTAATAGCAAGAAAAGTGCTCCTAGGAAGAATTACTAGGTGGTGTTCTATAATCTATATAATTTAGAAATAATAAGAATGATGACTAGCATTTTTGTCATGGTTATACATTTTCTAATTTGAAGTACTAGCATTATTGTTCAGACACAAAATTTAGTTCATTTTTATTTGGTTTAAATTTCTGTATAGATGAAGTTTAGGTAAATTTGCTGTTAAACATGATAAGTATGTTAAATAAATGGACATTAAAAAATGAAATGATGTACTAGCTATTTTAGTGGACACGTTTATACATGTGTGCATGTTCAGTCGCTTCAGTCGTGTCCAACTCTTTGTGACTCCATGGACTATAGCCCGCCAGGCTCCTCTGTCCTTGGGATTCTCTAGTTAATTATGTGGGAGAGGGGTTGATGATAAAATAATGTGAATTTAAAGTAATAGATCTTATTTCTCATTGTGGTTTTCTTTGTTTTTCCATAGGCCATGAAAAGGGATATATTGAATACAGTTGCTGATCGTTGTGAAATACTATTTGAGGACCTGCTTTTGAATGAAATTCCAGAAAAAAAAGTTATGAGTATAAAATTAAGTACTTTTTTTGCATGTGTTCAATCTATATACTAGGATGTCAAAATCACCTTTTTAACTGTATATATCTATTAAAATAATGTCATCATTTACTTTTCTTATATAATGAAAAATTTCAGTTGCCACCTAAAGAAAGTTTTGAACACCTTGTAATAGTAAATCTATCAACATTTAATAATTTCAGGGAAGATTAAAAAATACATTCTGTGTGAATTTTTGCCAGAATGGATAAACTGTGTTACATTTTAAAGCCGTTATTTCTTATGAATACCTATGAAGTTTTTTCAAGAACTTATTCATGATCAAAAAATTAATGTATTAGTGTTCAGCATTATATATAATAGAGTCTTCAATAGGTATATATGCAGTTGATCATATTCTTTTCAGTATTTTTTTTGGTGTGTGTACTAATTTATATACTTTTCATCTGTGTTACTCTACAGACTTCCATAGATTTAAAAAAGGCTGGTCATGATGTCTTAACCTTATATAATTCATTTATACTTTTTCAGTAATTTGTATTAGAAATCTTTAATTTTTACTCGAAAGTTATCATATTGAGTATGCTTTTGAAGCTACACATTTATCTGCCTTTCTGTGTTCAGGTGTGAGTGGATTTGCAGTTCACAGTTGAATATGTACATAGTTGAAACATACATATTAGTTTTTTAAGGGAATGTCTTTATTTTTATAGGAAAAAATGCATAGCTCCTGTGTATAAATAATTTCTTTTAGTTTTAAAAGCCAGTGTATCAGTTTTGGTGGACTGCTTGTAAGTTTTTTTGTATTCCCAGTATGATAATACCTGGAATTTCCAGATTTAACATATATCCTTCATGTACTTCACAAATAACTGAAGTTCCATTCACTAATAATATTATTGTTTTCCTGAGACATGATTTTGAATTTTACATGGAACTGTTGGATTGAGAGTTTTATTTTGGGAAGTATGTAAAGCCTGGTCACTTAGCCACCCAGTCACTGTAGCATTTCTGTGGCTTTGTTTTTGCTGCTTGACTTCATGTGTGTGCTAATTCTCATGATATTAAGCATTATTTTACTTTCTGAGTAACATTATATGTTACAACTGAACTGTGAATTTTAGGATTTTCAGGGACATGGGGATGTATCCACCATTAATGCCAAAGGTCTACTGTATCATACATGTTAGTTAAATATTCCCTTCCAAAAAATAAATAAATAAATATTTCCTTCCATTACAAATGCTTCATAAATAGGGTATCATAATACTGCTCTGGTATTATTTCATATTAAGTGAGTTAGTATTTTGAAATTTTTGCTGATGTCCAATCAGTAAAGTTAACTCTTTCTAATAGCAATTGTTTATAGATTATATTTTAAAAAGAAACCAAGTGTAAATGCACATTTTTGAACTGTAGTAACAGGATAATTATTCCAGTAACATGTCAGTATATCTTAGGATATCAAGGTAAAAAATATATTGCAAGTATAATAACACAGCATGTAAATTTTATAGTTGAGTATATGTACACTACATTTTAAATCTTAGGTTTAGTTCTCATTTTACTTATCTTTCTTATAATCTGGTAAGATCTTATAGATTTGTAATATGGTAACATCTAGAATATATACTATGAAGTTAACCTAAACTGGAATATTATTTGCATGCATAAGGAAATCTGCAAAGGGCATATTAACATTACATTTGTAATCTTTAACATAAACATAGTTTTAAAGTTCTGGCTATCCAGATGATAGGACTTAATATTTAAATGACAGTTAAAGAAAGGCAAAGGACCCCACTTGGTCCTCTTACTTATTGTGGTCTTCCTCTTCTCTTTCCCTTAAGAAGTGTCCCAGACCGTCTTCATTATTCTCTATCAGCCTACATTCAGTCCTGCCTACTTACTCAGTAGGTGACACTCTCATGAAAACTGAGGTCGTTGATTATGAAATCTCTTACCTTCTTCTGACCTTCCCTCCACATCCGTCTATACTACCTGTCCTCTCAGAACATTTGTATTCCTTTTTGCCTGTAGTCATGGTTACACTTTCTTAACTGTACTTCTCATCCCTTCATGCATTGTCACCTTAGATATCACCTGTTCTGCAAAATTTCCTGTAATACTCCAGTATGACTTAGGATTCTATACTTAATCAGCAAAAACTCAATTCTTATCATATTGACTTAACTGTAAATGTTTTTATCTGTTTTGAACTTAATATTTAAATAATTTTGAACTAAATACTCTGCTATGGGAATATGCCTAAAGGATTCTTTTTTTAAGTACTTTTTAAGATGTGCTGTTTTAAAAAGATCTCCCCTCCCATTTTAAACCTCAGATGAGCTAGAAAACTTGGTCTTATTTGGGTAATAAATGGTTAATCTATCTTTAATTTGAAAATTATATTTTTCTTTTTTAATAATTTACATTTATTGCAACCAGTTCTTTAACATTTGATTTATAAGCAAAGATATTTGTCTCTTTTTCAGTCAAACTTAGAATCAATGCAATTTTAAATAGTTTTAAAATTTTGCATGCTAATTAAACATATACATTAGTGCCACCTTTGAAAGTTTTGAACTTAATCTGTTTCAAGAATTTATGCCCACCTCCCCCAAAATAGATACTATGGCCCAAAATAATAGTCGTAACGTTAATGTGTGGATGATTCATATACTACGGTACAAATTGCAGTAATGTAATTTTACAGCTAGGAGGCAGTCTGGTCACAGAGTAAAATTGGCCCAGTTCTCATATGAAAGCAATATATTAAGCAGAATCTGGCAGGAACACCTAATTTAAGCCGTGGCATTTTCTATGACACTTAAAGCATTCTTCAGTGTCATCTGTTATAAAGCTAACACTTGTTTCTTAACAACGAAATGTAAGTTACTGTTAAAGTTAGCCCTGGTTTTCTACTTGGACCTATATATTGGTAGCTTTTTAAGTCACATATCCATTGTTGAAAGTCGTTCTTTACACAAAATCTCTATTTTTGTTGATACTCCATTGGTCATGATGTTGTGCCAAACAATAATTATGTGTTTATGTGAATCAGTGACTATGTTAGAAATTGAGGGAAATGTGATTATTGAAAGAGGAATGAAATGCTCATTATTTACTGACGTCCATATTATTTTGTCTAAAAATGATTTAAAGCTGTTCAAAAAAGGCATTGCAAGTTAACAAGACTAAGTATTAATAATGAGAATGAGGCAAAGGGAAAATGAAAGCAAAATGGAGTTGGTGGTGAGATTAGTACAGAAAATGTGTATATCTTGATATCCTCTACATGCTTGATTGGGAAGCTGCATCATAGATGAAGTCACTGGTGAGATTAGTATGGAAATGAATGCTATCATGATCTATACATTTAATGTAAGTGAGCCAGTAAACTTGCATGAAGAAGGGAAAAATTGTTGAGAAATTTCAGTATTTATAAGGTTAAAACAAACGAGGAAAACAACAACTTCTGAGACCAGGTACAAAATTGCTTCCTGAGTATTTTTTCACAGAATAGTGAATAACATAAATATGTATAATCAACAGCATCCTCAGATTGAAGGCAATGTTGAGTTGATATTTTATGGGAGTATCATTTAGGTCCCTTGTGGAGGTCTTAAATATTGAGTTAAAGAATTCAGTAAGAATTCTGTATGAGATCAGTTAGAAAATGAAAAGACCTTTTAGGTTTTATTTCTTTCGGCATATACTTTCATATACTTACATTTATCACTGATACCAGTGAAAAACCCGTCTAAATATTGTTTCTTCTCCTTTTAGATTCTGAAAAAGAGTTCCACATTCTCCCTCACCGAGTTTTTGTCCCCATTCCGGGATCCACTGTAATGTTATGTGATTATAAATTTGGCGATGAGTCAGCTGAGGAAATAAGAGACCATTTTATAGAGATGTTAGATTGTACGATTCGAATAGAAGATTTGGAAGTTGCAGAGGAGATAAACACAGGTAATTATTTGAGGTTGTTGAAGAACCAGGTTAGCCTGTGGCTAAGGTTACTTACGGGACATCTAGCTTAAGTGTCGTGCCTTTAGATTTCTTTCAAGCTGGTCCTGTTTGATATTTTTGAGGCATTTAAAAATGTGTCTGTTTAATTTCTACATAGTATGTAAGCATCAGTACTTTTTTGGAGAATTGTATCAGAATATAAGATATATTAGATTTTTTTGTTCAAGCCTAGCAAGTAGATCTTCATAAAACAAGTTCAGTCTTACATAGGTAGAAATATATAGCTTTAAGCAATTTCTTTTATTCTAAGTGAAGTTTTCTCAAAATCCATGATCTTAACTAATTATTTGGTTAAGCATCAGGTCACAGATGTTTTTTTTTAATGTCTTCAGACTATTTGCTGTTATTTTCCTATTCGCTTCATGTAATTGGGATGCTAAGCTGAAATGGGCAGGTCCAAAATTTAGATCCAGATTATTTTTACAGAGTGTGGATTTGCCATACTGAGTAATTGTGTAACACATTCTCTTTCTCTAACCATCACTTTCACATTTGATCTTGCATTTTAAAAGTCTTTTTTTTTTTTTGTTTTGCTTTGCTCTGCTTGCTTTGTTTTTGTTTCTAGTGAAAGCAGGTTATGAAAACATATCTATAAATAAATGTATAAGTATATACAGTCTTCCTGAAACATTTTAAAAATATGTGATAAAAGTATTACTTGCAGATATCCATAAATATGTAGTATGTAGCCATTTTTTATCAGTCTTGAAATTTCTGTTATCATAGTAGTTATTCTTCTGTTGCTTAACTAATTCCCACCCCCCACAAGAGTCCAGTGATTGAGTCTTGTTGTTTCTATTGTAAATCAAGTTAAGTGTTTAGCTGATGGATTTCTAATCTGTCAGTAAAGCCTCAGGCTAGTTGGAGATCACTAGACTTGTTTTTTCAACAGCTCCAGGCTCATATTAATCATGTGGAACAGTAAGTTTGTTCTAAAGCAAAACAAAAATAAAAATCTCTAAATTGCTAAGTACCAAATGTTAAAGCTTGCAGGTATGTTTCAGTTCCCTGAAAACTAATATTTTTAAAGGTATAGCTATAGCATATTCTCTAAATGATAGATTTTGAGGCAGATTGGTAGAAATGTTTGCTACTTTGTGAAATGTTTTTCTAGATGAGGGACTACACTATTTCTGCAACCAGTCGTAAAGACTCCAGATATTTTTGTTTCTTTGTTCTTGATCACCTCTGATGTTGATAACTTGAGTAAGTTAGAATTGGCCTGATTCATCCTCTTTCTTATAATACTGAAATCTATAGGTATCTAGACTCTTTTCATCCTCGTTTTGAATTCTAGTCTGCTTTCTTGATATTTCTACTTTGTTCAGTAATCTGGAGCGATTAAATATGAGCACAATTGACCCTTGGACAGTGCAGAAGGTAGGGGCACTGACTTCCATGTAATCAAAAATCCGTGTATGATTTTGCAGTTGGCTCTACATATCTGCACTTCTGAGTTCCTAGATTCAACCAACCATGGATTGCCTAGTACTGTAGTATGTATTTATTGAAAACAATCTGCCTATAAGTGGACCTGTGCATTTCAAACCCATGTTGTTCAAATAGCAGCTATGCTGCTTCTTTATTGAGGTCTTGCTTTAAGTTTAAATTGAGGGCAGTTGTCATGTTCTAAATATTTCAAAGCCAAATACTCCCAAGTGTCTTTAACTGTTCTTACTATTATAGTTTCTAGACCTCTTTTTTTTTTTTTTACCACTTTGTTTACCTTCCTCTAGATTAGGAATTTTTAACCTGGGATGTCCAAAACTTTTGGGTTATAACTGGCTCTCAGGAGATCCATAAACCACTTGAACATACCTGTATAATTTTTTGGATTCTTTACCACTGAGCCACCAGGGAAGCCTTAATTTCTCACTTGTTGGTTAGAAGCTGTTACCTGTTATCATGTATAGTTTTCATATTCTTTTGAATTATTTGTCACACTTTTGGTGAGTAGCACATTGCTGAATTAAGAATGATTAAAGGGAGCACTATATGCGAAAGTTGATCCATTCACTACTTACTTTGAAAATCAGAATAGGCAGAGAGAAATTTCATTTAGGTTTTTTTAAGACTACCATCTGTCTGAAATAGTTTTATTTTAATTTCATGTTCTATTTGAAACATAAGCATTTATAGGCTAGTTTGTATTTTATTCAATACTTTTTAAGTTACATTTTAAAAATAATTATAATTTATTAATCTCAATAACAGAGTTCATATCCATTCTTTATATTGTTAAAACAAATTAAAGTAAAAATCCAAGTAGCTTTCACCATTGTAATACATTCTTAAGGAGGCAGACATGGCAGCCTGGCGTAACAAAGCTTTCCCCAAATAAAACTAAAATGCAATAATTTAAAACCCTAATGAAATAATTTTATATTGCATTTCAGCACTTACTGATTTTTCCATAAGATTCTCAAGGAGAGGGACTTTTCATTTCTTGCTCTCTGCTTTCATTTTTAGCACTTTACTGAAAATCTAGCCTTAACACAACATAGGTCCTCAGTAAATATTTGTTGACTGAACAGATTGTTGATTTTGTCAGTCCTGCAGTCTGGGGTCCAAAGATCAATAAGGTACTGATCCTGTCTTCAAGGAGCTAAATAGCGGTTTTTTACCCTGTGTAGATATTTTCATGTGCTCATATAAAAGCTCAGACTGCCTAGATTCCTCCATTATGTTTAATTATAGTTTTTTGCTCCTTTTTTGCATTATTTTCCATTCTTATAATTATTGACGAGTATCAGTTGCATGTTTAATGATATTAATCTTTCACATAAGACTGTAGGATTCTTGAGAGTAAGTGTTTCTCTGAGTTCCATGCCTAAAGCATGATAGGTATTCATAAATATCCGTTACTAACTGAATGACATAGACTGAATAGGTCAATTTTGAAAATTATAGCACACCTTTTTGCATACTTTATGCTTAAAAAATTGTAAGCATATGCTTAGCTAGATAGAAGGTTTTTAAAGTTTGTTTAGTGTGCTGCACTGAACATGATGATGATTTTAAAAGGATATAATAGTCATAGCTCTAAGGCTCAATAGTTTAGAATGTTTTAAGGGATGTAGAACATTAAAACATGACAGCATGTAACACTTAATTGTTGCCCCATAAATGTTAATTTTAGTTTATAGCATTTAGTTTGTCTATTTATTAGGTATTTATTAAGCATTTGCTCTGTTCAAGGCAGTGTTATAGGTGACAAATCAAAAGTCACATTCCTTCCCTCAACAAGCCTATAATCTCACTTGGAAATAGACTTGTATGCTTTATTAATTATGCAGGGCATGTAGTAAGACCCTAAGAGTCACTAAGAACTCTAGAACATCAAGATTACTGACAGCCAGTGCATCGGTTGTAATAATTCAGTCAGAAAAAATACTTTGATGACAGGTGAGCAGTAACCTGTCATCTGTGGTGACAAAGGTTTGACATTAGTGTTTTCAAGTTTTAGTAAATTCTTTTGTTTTTTTCATTCTTTATTAGTATTACTTTTATGTTTTGCTTTAACTAGTGGTTAGTTCTATAATAAGAGAATGAACAGGGAATTATCAGAACATTTAGCACAGCAACTATCCCTGTAAGTGATTCAGAGAAAGCTTCAGAGCAGGTGATTCTTGAGTTAATTTTGAAGGATGAATATATTAAAAGTAACTGTAAGCTTTTTAGGAATTAAACACTTGGATCAGATGTATTGTGACCAAAAATAAGACTTGTGTATTATTTTTTCTTTATCAGGTATTTGTTGAATTAGAAGGAAATAGTTATTTAGTTATTTAGAAGCAAAATACATTCCAAATTATGGAATAGGGTAAAAACATAAACATTTTAATAGAAAAATTAAGTGCTTTTACATAAACATTCTGTTAGTTTAGAATTATCTTCACTTTTGCATTTACTCATTCATTCATTTATTTATTCAAAAATATTGGATGTGTAATTTTACCAGTTGCACATCTGAGTCCAGGTCTGCCAGTTACAGCTTCAGTTCAGTTCAGTTGCTCAGTCATGTCCGACTCTCTGCAACCCCATGGACTGCAGCAAGCCAGGCTTCCCTGTCCATCACCAGCTCCTGGAGTTTGCTAAAATTCATGTCCATCGAGTAGGTGATGCCATACAGCCATCTCATCCTCTGTTGTCCCCTTCTCTTCTTGCCTTCAATCTTTCCCAGGTTGAGGGTCTTTTCTAAGGAGTCAGTTCCTCACATCAGGTGGCCAAAGTATTGAAGTTTCAACTTCAGCCTCAGTCCTTTCAATGAATATTCAGAACTGATTTCCTTTAGGATGGACTGGTTGGATCTCCTTGCAGTCCACCGGACTCTCAAGAGTTTTCTCCAACACCACAGTTCAAAAGCATCAATTTTTCAGCACTCAGCTTTCTCTATAGTCCAACTCTCACATCCATACATGACCACTGGAAAAACCATAGCCTTGACTAGATGGACCTTTGTTGACAAAGTAATGTCTCTGCTTTTTAATATGCTGTCTAGGTTGGTCATAGCTTTTCTTCCAAGGAGTAAGTGTCTTTTAATTTCATGGCTGCAGTCACCATCTGCAGTGATTTTGGAACCCCCCCAAAATAAAGTCTGTCACTGTTTCCATTGTTTCCCCTTCTATTTGCCATGAAGTGATGGGACCAGGTGCCGTGATCTTTATTTTTCGAATGTTGAGTTTTAAGCCAACTTTTTCACTCTCCTCTTCCACTTTCATCAAGAGGCTTTTTAGTTCTTCACTTTCTGCCATAAGGGTGGTGTCTTCTGTGTATCTGAGGTTATTGATATTTTCCCAGCAATCTTGAAGCACACTTACAGCTGTCCCCTTTGAACCCCAGGTTCTCTTGGGGTTGGTATTACAATTTACTAAAAATGTTAGGGAAAATATATTCTGAACAGAAAGAGATATATAAATGTAAGGTGATACTTACTAGAATTATTATAAAATTTTCAAATAATGTACCTTCTGAATTATAATGAAAGTCAATAATATTAAAGTATGAGATTAATGCTGTATAGCATGAATATATTTTCCTAATTATTTGAAATTAGGGTTTCCATGGAAAATCATGAAAAGTAGAACTCACATGTTCAAATTTAGAGATTGAAATCAATGATTGTACATTTACGATTGTTAAACTTGTTATAAGTATCTAGCTTTATTCTCTAAGTATTTTATGTTATTTGCTTATTTAATTATTTCTATTCTATAATATAGTTGCCAAGTAGTTGCTATGTTTAAAATACATATTTTGCCAAGTAAGTATTTTACAATAACTTAAGGGATGAAGAACAATTTGTCAAAATGACTCACTTAAGGTGAGGAATAACTGGCTTTAAAATTTCTTAAATGTGTTAGTCATCCCCTAGTAGATATTAACTTAATAATTCAGATGTACTTTATTCACAGTATCAGCTAAAAATTTAAAGGCACACCTTTAAAATCTGGTGCAACCCATCTTTGCTAATTCTGTCTTGGTATCAGAAGTGAAATTAATTTTTTTTGTTTGGTTAAACGTTGGTAGTAAAGGAAAATAAGTAATTGTGAAGATGTATTTTCATGGCTAAATCACTGACTAATGAAACCTCATTAATTTAGGAGTCAGGGATCTGGAAGATGAAAGACGATAGCTAAGAGTTTAAGTTCTAATGTTTAATTTTAACTTTCTTCTAAATAGTCCCACCTGTCAGCAGCTCGGAATGAAATTGAATATATTTACAACTTAGCATGTATTCATCATGCCCTTATTTTCTCTTTTGTTGACAGTTACTTAAGAAAGATTGCTTTTGTACATGAATAATTTGAATTTGTCTGCAGTTAAAATTACCTGGTTTTAAGAAATGATTAAGATCTAATTTCCTTTTGAATCACATGTTGTTTGCATTTAAAGTTCGGCTAACACTAAAGTGTTGGTAAAACTACAGTGCCTGAGATTTTAATTAAATTCTATATGCCCTCATAGGGACTTCCCTGGTGCTCCAGTGGCTAAGACTCCACGCTTCCATTGCTGGGGACATGAGTTCAGTCACTGGTCAGGGAACTAAGATTCTGCATGCTGCATAGTACGGCCAAAAAATAAAATAAACGTGTATTTAAAAAACCATTCTACATGCCCACACCCAAAACAGACACAAATTGTTATGATAAGGATTTATTCATTCTTGAAAAATGCTCTTTAGTAAAACTATCTCAAATTTGTATCAAATCAATATAATTTTGTATGACAGATTTTAAAATGAAAATAGAGCAATGGAATGTCTTTTTTTTAAGAGATGTAAATTGTTTATACAAAGGATTTGACTTCTTTGAGCATTATGTTCACATATAACTATTCAGTATTAAAGGTGTAAGTAATGTCATGAAAAATAAAGCCATTTTTTGTGCTCTTTATAAATACCGAAGTGAAAAAGTAAAAAAATGTCTCTAGCATATAAGTGAAATAAGCACACTTCATACTTCATTCATTATTTGTGTTTGTATCGGAAGTAAAGATTTTAATGGCCTAAAGAAAAGCTTTTAAGCAATGATATTTGCTAATAGAAAAGCCAAAGGTGTGTGTATGTTTTTAAAATAAATAAAATTCTACTTACATTCAACTTTTAGACTTATGGATGAAGTTAAGGAAGGTTTTAAGCTAGTGAGCTAATGTAGTCTAGAAGTAAAGTGTTACAGCGAAAACTGGGAGCTATAGAAATGTAGAAGACTGAATAATTCTGGAGACAGTTCATAAGAACAGTTTGTTGGTCTTTGTGACTGATCTGATATGGGAGTAGAACAAAAGAGAAAAATGTTTTGTGTTCGTTTTTAAAGTACTTTAGTCATATGCTCAAAGAGGAAGAAAAGAGTGGTTGTACCCTTGATGCTAATGAGGTGTAGCTCCTGAGGATTGTTTCTCAACTTGACAAACTTTTCTTCATGAGAAATTGATGAGAATTTGATGAGAAATTGCCTAATTTTTTAAATCCATTTTGGTATCATAGATAATTATTTCAATAATTTTATGTGTCATCCTTGTAAGCACATCCTCATGGATGTGCACACAGTATCAGTTCAGGTCAGTTGCTCAGTTGTGTCCAACTCTTTGCGACCCCGTGAACCGCAGCATGCCAGGCCTCGCTGTCCATCACCAACTCCCAGAGTCCACCCAAACCCATGTCCATTGAGTCGGTGATGCCATCCAACCATCTCATTCTCTGTCGTCCCCTTCTCCTCCTGCCCTAAATCTTTCCCAGCATCAGGGTCTTTTCCAATGAGTCAGCTCTTCCCATCAGGTGGCCAGAGTATTGGAGTTTCAGCTTCAACATCAGTCCTTACAATGAACACCCAGGACTGATTTCCTTTAGGATGGACTGGTTGGATCTCCTTGCAGTCCAAGGGACTCTCAAGAGTCTTCTTCAACACCACAGTTGAAAAGCATCAATTCTTTGGTACTCCGCTTTCTTTATAGTCCAACTCTCACATCCATACATGACCACTGGAAAAACCACAACTTTGACTAGACGACGGACCTTTGTTGGCAAAGTAATGTCTCTGCTTTTTAATATGCTGTCTAGGTTGGTCATAACTTTCATTCTAAGGAGTAAGCGTCTTTTAATTTCATGGCTGCAATCACCATCTGCAGTGATTTTGGAGCCCCCAAGAATAAAGTCAGCCACTGTTTCCACTTTTTCCCCATCTATTTGCCATGAAATGATGGGACCAGATGCCATGATCTTAGTTTTCTGAATGTTGAGCTTTAAGCCAACTTTTTCACTCTCCTCTTCCACTTTCATCAAGAGGCTCTTTAGTTCTTCTTCGCTTTCTGCCATAAGGGTGGTGTCATCTGCATAGCTGAGGTTATTGATATTTCTCCCAGCAATCTTGATTCCAGTTTGTGCTTCTTCCAGGCCAGCATTTCTGTGATGTACTTCGCATATAAGCACACAGTACATTAGGATACAGAAATGTCTATGAAAGATATTTCAAACCCAAGCAATAAGATATTTTATCTTGAATTTAAACAGTATTTACTGTTTCTCACTCTGCTTTTCTCTTCTCTTTGTAAATATTAATAAAGAGATCAATATGAAGTACAGTTGATCCTTGAGCAACATGGGGATTTAAGGGTACTGACCCTCCCACAGTCAAAAATTGCATATAGCTTCACAGTATGGGCAGTACCGTGAGCTTCCCAGGTGGTGCTAGTGGTAAATAACCTGCTTGCCAGTACAGGCAGACTGAAGAGACATGGGTTTGATACCTAGGTTGGGAAGATCCCCTTGAGAAGGGGATGGCAACCCACTCCAGTATTCTTACCTGGAGAAAGAGTCCCACGGACAGAGGAACCTGGTAGGCTATGGTTCATGAGGTCACAAAGAGTCAGACATGTCTGAAGCAACTTAGCACACATGGCAGTACTGCATCCATGGATTCAACTGACCATGGATCATATAATATATATTTGGTGGGGAAAAAAAAGTTACATGTAATTAAATGGATCCTTGCAATTCAGACCTGTGTTGTTTAAGGATCAACTGCAATTGCTTTCTCTAGAACAGCACACTGCTATCACCTCTTGAGGCAAAAGAGGGAGAATGGCTCCAGGATCCACTCATGCTCCAACCAGAGTAATTCTGCTTTCATCTATTTTACATACTGGAATTTCCTGTCCAATTTTCCAGCACTAGTTTAAAAAAAACCATTTGTCTGTGTGATCCCTAAGAATGTTTTCAGTTCAAAGACTTTTAGTCAGTTTTAAATAAATTCAGCTAGACTAGCCCTCACAAATTATTGTCAGCATAATGAAGTAGGAAGAAAACTTGTACTTGAATCCTCATTCTGTTGCTTATGATGCTCAAAGATTCACTTAATGTCCCAGATTTTATTTTTCAGCTAATAAAAAAATAAAATATGTACATACTTTGCTTAACATTGAGTTGTTTTAAGGTCAAACTTATGATCACATTTTGCTTATATGTTACAAATTTCAGGTGATCTAATGTTTTCTGTAAATGTTTTAGGTGTAAGGTCTGTCCCATGGACTGTAGTTTGTCTCATGGGTTAGTTTGCCAGTCATTGCTTTTGTATTAATATATGATTGCTTAGAATGATTAATTGCCAGAACCATCAATAAGTATATTATAAATTAACCTAGACAGCATATTAAAAAGCAGAGACTTTACTTTGCTGACAAAGTTCTGTCTAGTCAAAGCTGTGGTTTTTCCAGTGGTCATGTATGGATGTGAGAGTTGGACTGTGAAGAAAGCTGAGTGCCAAAACATTGATGCTTTTGAACTGTGGTGTTGGAGAAGACTCTTGAGAGTCCGGTGGACTGCAAGGAGATCCAACCAGTCCATCCTAAAGGAGATCAGTCCTGAGTGTTCATTGGAAGGACTGAGGCTGAAGCTGAAACTCCGATACTTTGGCCACCTCATGCAAAGAGTTGACTCATTGGAAAAGACCCTGATGCTGGGAGGGATTGGGGGCAGGAGGAGAAGGGGATGACAGAGGATGAGATGGCTGGATGGCATCACCGACTCGATGGACTTGAGTTTAAACTCCGGGAGTTGGTGATGGACAAGGAGGCCTGGCATGCTGCGATTCATGAGGTTGCAAAGAGTCGGACACAACTGAGCGACTGAACTGAACTGAAGAGAGAAGGTTACCCTGTCTGTGTAGTTTGATTTTTAGTATCAGTTTATCTCTACTATCATATGGTAATCAGATTATAGTTTGTGGACATCATTCAGAACTAGCTCTGTGGCTCTTTAATATCAATCAGTTATAAAAGTACACAAAGTATTTGAAAAAGTATATCAGTCTGACATATAGTCCAAGAAATTTAGTTCACCTACACTTAATAAAGAGCAAATTGTTATTTTAAAGTAAAGTTGAAAAAAATAAATTTTTTAAAAAGTCAAGCTGAAGGAAAATGGAGCTCATTGTGTGTTTTTTATAGTGTTCTTTAAAGGTTATTTTAAAATGATAATTATTCCCATCTTACTTAGTATTTATTTTTATTATCTTCTTGCAGCCTGTATAAGTTCCTCTATAGATACTGAAGCTTCATTGGAACACACAGATGATGAACAACCAAAACATCCAATTAAAACTACAATAGTGTTGAAAATTCAGCAAAACATAGGTATTACATTTCTTCTATAACATTGAAAAGATGATATTTTGGATTTGCGTTTTCTTGTTACTTTAAAATTATTTTCATTTTGTTTTCTTAAAAGAGCTAGATTAAGCTAGCATTTATTGAGTACTATGGAAAGTGGTGGAAAGATTTATAAATAAAGCATTGTCCCAAGTGCTCTCAAAAATGACACTTCCTATTAAATATTTTGGTGTTTTTAGAAGAAAATCATGTTGGGAAAAAAAAAAAAAAAGAAAATCATGTTGAGATTGGGGGATCAACAAGTATAGTAGCACCAATGTTTTCCAAATTGGTGTTCCCAGGATTGCTATTATGAAAAATTTTGATAGATATTCTATGAAAAGAGTCAAATTCAAATCTGAAAATTCTAATGCAGTTTAATTTTAAAGTTTCCAAGAAGTGTGGTGGTCACTTTACCATTTTTCAGACTTATTGATAAAAGGACATGTGAACTGTTGCTTAGTTAGTTAAGACTTTTGGCTGACTGAGAGTTAGAAGCGAGAAACTTCAGTTATTTTTCATGTCACTTAACTCACTGTGTAAACTTAATTATCTATATTTTTTGTACCTGTGTGTGTGTGTATCTAGACTACTATGGTCAGTTTTGTTTTTGTTTTTTTAACTTAAAATGCTCAGGGAAAAAATTAAAAATAAAAGTTGCCAACATAAGCTTAATAATTTTTAGATTTTAGTTTCTGTGGTTTTTGATATCTATGTAAATGACTTTGCATTGTGATGTCTCTTTGGTTTAAGCTAAGTTGCATGAGATGGCATTGCTGAAATGTCAATATAAATATTTATAGACGCCTTTTAAAGTATGTGTTAGTTTGTCTCTTAGATTGTCTCTTATATGTGTATGAGTGCACTTGTGTATAAGAAAAGACACTTTAAAAAAAAAGAAAAGACACTTTTATTTTAAGGTGTTAGAAGTAGATTACCAGTCCAACCTTTGTAAAATATATTTTCAACTATTGCTGTATTTTCCTCTAAGATTTTGCTGGCTTTCAATGTCTATATATGTGTATGTATATGTATTTGTGTTTGTGTATTGTTATTGTTGTTTAGCCCCGTCAGTTACTTGCATTTCAAAGCCTAGGAGCAGTTAAACCTTTCTTTTGCTCATTCCATTTCCATCTGTTTTGTGTTTGTTTCACTTTTAGGTGTGATTGCAGCGTTTGCAGTTGCCGCCCTTGCTGCGGGTATCTCCTTTCACTACTTCAGTGATTAGGTTGAAGCACAGAGAGCTTCCTGATCGTCCAGAGAACAGTGACCAACAATTATGAATCATAAAGAGGCAAACAAGCCATCTGCATTTAAGACAACAGCAGCCAGATCTGCTGCCAGAGTCCTGTTAGATGTGTTTCTGACTAAAATGAAATCACCAGCTGCCTTGTTTAGCCTTGCTTCTATAAATTATAGGTGGCTCAGGCTTCCAAGAATAAAGTTATGCATCTAGATGTAAGTTGTATATAACAAATCATTATTGTCTGTTTTTTAAAATGTTCCAAACAATAGTTTATTTTCATAGATTTTAGTTCTGTTGACCTGAACTACATATTGATCAGGACACTGAAAATCTGAATAGTCAGGGCTGTCTGAGTATCTTGGTAATAGAATAATAAGAGAAATTTCTACAAGGTGGGGCAACAACTTACTGGATAAGTTCGTACTTTGTACAATCAGTTCCAAAATACTGATTGAGTTCTGATTGAGAGGTAGGAAACCTCTCCATACCTCTTTGAATCAGCAAGGATTGTCATAAATCATGAGCTTTCTCAGGTTATCTCAGGTATATCAGGGTAGTCTATCATATATTAAATAAGACTTTTGCTTCCAGTAGTACTTTAGGTACTGCAGAACAACTAGATCTTGAATAAAATCTCCTTTAATAGGCTCAAAGAAGGTAGGGGAAATCTCTAAGAACCGTACCTCTATTTTCTATTTCCTGACAAAATGAACACATTTTGATCTATAAATTGTGACAACTCCGTTAGGCCTAAGTTTGGCAGTGGTTGCCTGGATGACAAATACTAGTTGCAGCTTTGCTATATGCTGTTCTCCTCAGACCAGAAACAAGGGGATAAATCTGAATCTGAGATGCCCCATCCAGGACAGCTGAAGTAGGCCTCAGTTTGCAGTACCCTATAGTTCCTGGTAGAAATAAGATCTAGGCCCAAGATTCCTGTAGATTAAGATAAAATGATACTATTTCATGATTGGAGATCAACAGGTACAATTGGAAACTGCCTATTAATAGCATGAGGAAGAACCCATAGAAATAAACTTTGGACTCACTTTTCCACAGTCTCGTCATCAACGCACATGAAGGATGGAACCACAGGCAGATCTGAAAAAGAAACAAATGAAACTGCTAGATAAAAAATATATTACTTACAATTAAAAATAAAAAACAGACATGTTGAATATGATATTAACTCAGCTGAATAGTCAATAAATAAACTGGAAGCTAGATACAAAGAAATTACCCAGTGTGCAGCAAGGAGAAGGGTGCTAGAAAATAAATATTAAGGAGAAGGTAAGAGATATGAAGGAAGAATTATGAAGACTAGAAGTACCAGCAGGAGAGAATAGAGAGGATGAAGTGGCAATATTTGAAGAAGTAACAATTTTCCACATTGTTTGGAAAAACACAAATTCATAAATTCAGGAAGCACAATATACCCTAAGTATATATAGATGAAATCTAAGCCTAAACTCAATGTATTGTAACTGTGAGATACCAAACAAAAGATTCTTAAAGCAGTCAAAGTGAGGAAAAGATCATCAGTGAAGGCAAGACAGAACTTTAGAAGGCTTATTGATAGCAACAGGGACTCCGAAGATGGTAGAATGGTGGCTGCAAAATTCTGAGAAAAAAAATTATCAACTTGGAATTTGTATGAAGCAAAACTAAAGTAAAGCTACCTTCAAATAAAAAACAGATTTTACCATCAGTGGAATTTCATTAAGGAAATTGCAAAAGGATGATCTTCAAGAAGAAAAATGATTTCAAAAGGACAGTCTGAAATTGAAAACTAGTAAGCAAATAAATGAGAAACATGTAAATTGTTTTTTTTTGTATAAAACAATTGTGATGAAGTGTTTATAAGAAGCAAAATTGTAATTAAATAACATTTTATGCAATATTAATGTGGACTTTTAAAATAGGATATAATTGAAAAACTGAATAATAACTTATAAGATGGGAGGGGAGTGATTAGAGTTCAAGTGTTCTGAAGTGTTTTCTTATTCAGAAAATTGGTTAAGATACTATTTAACTTTGAAATTATGTTAGATATGTATCATAAAATGTATAACTGTTAAAATAATAGATATGAAATGAACAGTTCCAAAGAAAAATTTTAAAATATGGAATAGGAAGATTACAACTCAATACAAAAAGGAAAGAAATTAGGGATGAGGGACAAAATTAGTAAGATAATAATAGTAACAAGTCAAATAATGAAAATAACTATGAATAGGCTAAACCCAGTTAAAAACATTGATTCTGTTTTTTGAAAATCTGGTATAGGCTGGGTTTTTTAAAGGATGAAAAAGATGGGCAAATAACAAAAGAAAATGTATGTAGCTTTGGTGCTATCAAATCAAAATTAGACTTTATGATAGTATTATTAAAGATGGAGAAGACCTCTAAATAATGGTAAGAGGATCAATTCATTAGAAATATATATATATATATAATTTTAAATTTCTTTATGCTTAATAAAATGGCCTCAAAATGTGTAATGCATGCATACTAAGTCACTTCAGTCATGTCCAACTTTTTGCGACCTTGGGCAGTGGCCCACCAGTCTCCTCTGTCCTTGGGATTCTCCAGGCAAGAATACTGGAGCGTGTTACCTCCTCTAGCGGATCTCCTGACCCAGAGATCAAACCCACATCTCTTATGTCTCCTGCATTGGCAGGTGGGTTCTTTACCACTAGTGCTACCTGGGAAGCCCAGGGCTAAAGCAGCAAATGGAACAACAGTCAGAAATTGTAACAGCTCTTAGTTACTAACATATCAGACCCAAAAATGAAAATGCAGATTTTATTAATGCAGTTAACAGTATTGATTCGATGACCACGTTTAGAATGAGCAACAGAGAACATTCTTCGTAAGCATTGTGTTTTAGCAAGAATTGACCATTATTAGGCATGAAGTAAGTTACAATAAATTTCATAAAGTTGGTATTAAATGAATAGAGATAAATTAGAAGTTGGTTATTTTAAAAACTAATAAAAGTTATTTTTTATTCATGGTTTTACAAGATTAAAAAAGCTTCATAGATGAAAGAAAAAAACATACTTAGAACCTAATTATGTGTTACATTTGGAAAAATTGGGTGATGCACCAGAAAGTGCACTTAGAGGAAAATGATTTTAAATGCTTAAAGGCAAAGTGTATAACTTAGGAAAAGATTGACAGAATAAACACAACATAAAGCAGGAAGACACAGGAAAAGGGAAGAAATCAATGAGTTAGAAAACATAGAATCACGATGTTGAAGTTGTTTTCATGACAAAACAAATTGGTGTATTTGAGTAAGAAGAAAACAAGTCTAAACAACATAAAGATTGAAAATGGGGTCTTAACCCGTAGCAGAGATGAAAATGATAAGACTACCAGGAGCATTTCTAATGTATTTGAAAACTTAGACAAAATAGACCAAGGTCTAGGAAAGTACCTTTCCCTTAAATTGGCTGAAGAAGAAATAGACAAGCTACATACTACTTACTCAATAGTATTGAATAGAAAATGCTTTTAAAATTTTTGGTAACATCCAAATGTTTTACTTCCCTTTCAAAGACTGTGCCATTCGAACATTTCATGCAAACTCAATAGATAGTGAGGGAATACTCTTCAGCTCAATTTACAAGGCCTATGTAGTTTTTATTGATACTAGAATCAGACATTAGGTAGGAGAAAAGAAAATTGCAGACTTACAGCACTTATTAACACAGATCTGAAAGTCAAAAGCATTATTGATAAACTGAATTCAACATTATTTAAAAAGGATAATGCATCATGATGAAGTTGTATACATTAAAAACCAGGAACATGACAAGGATGCCTATTATCACATAATTTCTATTCATCATTGTCCTGTAAGAAAAAAAAATGAGCAAAAAAATGGCATTTTAAGAGGGTGTCACTAAACATATGAAAAGATGTTTAATTTCAAGAGATCAACTAATTAAAAGGCCACAATGAGTACTATTTTACATCCAATAGATGGAAAAATTAAGAAATACGACAGTACTGATGAAGAAGATGCACATCAGGAAGATTTCTAAAGGTGGAGTTGTAAACTGGTACACTTTGGAAAGCAATTGGGCATTATCTTGTATAATTAAGCATTTATGAATTCTAAAACCTAACCATTCTACTCCTGCATGTATACCTTAGATTCGTGCATATGTGCGTAAGAGTACATGTGTGGGAATGTTAAGGCAGCTCTGTTCTTAGCCACCACTGACAAGAAAGTAAGAAGTTGTAGGTTTTGTAATTTTATTTAGCAGTGAGAATGACCTGAGAATGAAGGGATGATTAAATAAAGCAAGCCTTAGAAGCCTACATGCAGTTTTTATAAAGCTTAGAAACAAATCTAAGCTATGTTATTTTGGAATACATATATTTGTGCAAAAGCTTTTTTTTTTTTTTTTTTAAGTAAAAGAGCTCAACATTCAGAAAACAAAGATCATGGCATCTGGTTCCATCACTTCAAGGCAAATAGATGGAGAAACAGTGGCAGACTTGACTTTTTTGGGCTCCATAATCACTGCAGATGGTAACTGCAGCCATGAAATTAAAAGACGCTTACTCCTTGGGAGAAAAGTTATGACCAACCTAGACAGCATGTTAAAAAGCAAAGATGTTACTTTGCCAACAAAGGTCTGTCTAGTCAAGGCTATAGTTTTTCCAGTAGTCATGTATGGATGTGAGAATTGGACTATAAAGAAAGCTGAGTGCCAAAGAATTGATGCTTTTGAACTGTGGTGTTGGAGAGGACTCTTGAGAGTCCGTTGGACTGCAAGGAGATCAAACCAGTCCATCCTAAAGGAAATCAGTCCTGAATATTCATTGGAAGGACTGATGTTGAAGCTGAAACTCCAATACTTTGGACATCCAATGCGAAGAGCTGACTCTTTTGAAAAGACCCTGATGCTGGGAAAGATTGAAGGCGGGAGGAAAAGGGGATGACAGAGAATGAGGTGGTTGGATGGCATCACTGACTCAACGGACATGAGTTTGAGTAAACTCCGGGAGTTGGTGATGAACAGGGAGGACTGGTGTGCTGCAGTCCATGGGACTGCAAAGAGTCAGACACGACTGAGTGACTGAACTAAACTGAACTGAAAGCAGCATGTGGTAAGAATTCATGGTTTCCATTTCAGAGTGAGAGTGAAGCAAAATAGAAAGGTGAGAAGGAACAAATGAACCAATTAGACAATATTGGTGATGTTTTAGTTCTTGGGTTGAAATGAGCTTTTTTAATTGAAGTATAGTTGATTGATTAGTGTTGTGTTAAATTCTGCTGTAAGCAAAGTGACTCAGTCATACACATGTATACATTCTTTTTAAATATTTTTTCCATTATGGCTTATCCCAGGAGATTATATATAGTTCCCTGGGCTATACAGTAGGACCTTATTGTCTATCCATTCTAAGTGTAATAGTTTGCATCTGCTAACTCCAAACTCCCAGTCCATCACTCACTTTCCCTTCCTCCCTTGGCAAACAAAAAAATCTGTTCTCTGGGAGTCTGTTTCTGTCTGTAGTCTGTGCCATATTTTAGATTCCACACGTAAGTGATATATGGTATTTGTCTTTCTGAATGACTTCACTGAGTATGATAATCTCTAGTTGCATCCATTTTGCTGCAAATAGCATTATCTTTTTTATGGCTGAATAATACTGCATTGTATATACGCACCACATGTTTATCCATTTACCTGTTGATGGACATTTAGCTTGTTTCCATGTCTTGGCTATTGTGAATAGTGCTGCTATGAACATAGGGAGAAGGTATCTTTTTGAGTTATTGTTTTGTCTGGGTATATGCCCAGGAGGGGATTGCTGGATCATATCGCAACTCTACTTTTAGTTTTTGAGGAACTTCTATACTGTTTTCCATAGTGGCTGAACCAACTTACATTCTCACCAACACTGTAGGAGCGTTCCATTTTCTTCACACCCTCTCCAGCATTTGGTATTTGTAGACTTTTTAATGATGGGCGTTCTGATTGGTGTGAGGTGGTACCTTATTGTAGTTTAGATTTGCATTTCTCTAATAATGATGTTGAACATCTTTTCATGTGCCTATTGGCCACCTCTGTGTCTTCTTTGGAGAAATATCTGTTTAAGTCTTCTACCCTTTTTTTGATTGGGTTGTTTGTTTGGTTTTTTGTTGAGTTGTGTGAGCTGTTTGCATATATTTGGAGATTAAGCCTTTCTTAGTCATATCACTTGCAATTATTTTCTCCCACTCCTGAAGTTGTCTTTTCATTTTTTTCTTTTTATGGTTTCCTTTGCTGTGCAAAAGCTTGTAAGTTTGATTAGGTCATATATATTTATTTTTTGAAATGAGTTTCTTGATCATTTTATTTCCTTAATGATGTTAACACATGTGTTGCTTTGATTGTTTATTACTAACAAACCATCCATAAACGTAATTGACTTGAAACAACAATCATTTCATTTTTCAAATAATTCTGAGTTGACAGGTATCAGTTGGCTGATTCTGCTCTATATGATGTCTAGAGCTACAATTTTCTGTGCATGGGATTTTCCAGGCAAAAATACTGGAGTGGGTTTCCATTTCCTTCTCCAAAGAACCTTCCTGACCTGGGGATCGAACCTACATCTCCTGCATTGGCAGGTACGTTCTTTACTATTCAGCCACCAGGGAAACCCCAGTACAGTAGTACAGTATTTGCTTTTATTTACTGACTAAGTTGTGTCTGACTCTTCTATGACCCCATGAACTATAGCCTGCCAGGCTCCTGTTTTTTGGTACTTCCCAGGGGGCGCAGTGGTGAAGAATCTGCCTGCCAGTGCAGAAGATGCAAGAGACGTGGGGTTAAACCCTGAGCCGGGAAGATCCTCTGGAGTAGGAAATGGCAGCCTGCTCCAGTATTTTGGCTTGGAAAATCCCATGGACAGAGCAGCCTGGCAGGCGACAGTCCATGGTGTCACAGAGAGTCAGACACAACTGGGCATGTGCACGCGCACACACACACACACACACACACACACACGATTTTCTAGGAGGCTGATCAGGCTTGAAACATCCAAAATAATTTACTCACATGATTGGCTATTGATGCTGGCTGTTTGCTAGGTACTCAACTCTCCCACCTCAGTTCTCCATGCAGCTGTAGTTCTTCTGTCATGGTGGCTGGACTTCTTCCTATCCTAATGGCTGGACTTCTTCCTATCCTGATGGCTGGACTTCTTCCTATCCTGATGGCTGGACTTCTTCCTATCCTGATGGCTGGAATCCAAGCAGTAGCATCCGAAGTGAGAGTTCCAAGAAAAGTAGAAGCTGTAGGTTCTCTTGAGGTCTTGGCTTGGAAGTCTCAGAACATCACTTTCTCTGCATTGTATTTCTCTATATTATATTGTTCAGAAAACTAATCTATAGGACAAGCCTGGATTAAAGGGGAAGAGGAAGAAGAAATTTTACCTCTCAATGGTTATGTATATGCAAGAAGAAAAAGGCTTGATGGCAGCCATCTTTGGAAATTAGTTACCATAATATACCCCTGGCTATAGCAGTTCATGTTCCTGACATGTGGAAAATGCATTCACCACTTCCTCAAACACCTTAAAGTCCTATTCCATAAGATTCAGGCTCAAGGCTCATAATTTTGTCTTCTAAATCAGTTTCAGGTATACATGAGCAACCATTGCTGCAGTTTCTCTCGAACTAAAGATGCAGGAACTAAAGAACCAACTTTTCTGCCCCCTCTCATCCAGCATATAATGCAAAGACAGGCAGTTGACACTCTTGTTCAAAAAGAAGGGAAGTGGAGGTACAATGCAGTGAATGCTCCATAGTAATTCTGAACTTCAGTTGGGCATATGTCTAATTCATCACATTCTGTGAGCAGAGAATGTGTGTCAATTAGGACCTAATTCTTCTCCCTGAGAGTGATTTTCAATATTGTGCCTCTATTCTGAGTCCTTTTTCATGAGACATAGCAAATGTTTGAAGTTGAGAAGCTTTCTCAACTTGCTCCCTATTCGTGAAGGTTTAAGGCTCAGAAGCCTCTTTATTTTGAACTGTCTCTCCCTTTAAGACTAAACCGATATAATTCCTTTAAAAATATCTTTTATTTAATGTGAAGCAAATTATCCATTCCATTGGATAAAAGGCATGCCCACAAATCTCTTCAAGATGGACATCTCTCTGTCCTCTGAGCCGAGAGTCAGGGCACTGAAGGACAATACCCTTGAAAATCTTAGATACCCATTGTCTAGCTTAGAGGACTACAGTCTGCTCATACGATTCTTAGAAGTCTTTTTGTTTGGCTAGGAGATCTATGAATTACTGGCTTAAATATTTCCAAAGTCTTAAAGATTATTATAGCTCCATGTTTCACTAGCAATTCCCTGGCTTTGATCTTTGCCCACAGGGCATTTCCTTCTTGAGAAACTTGCTATCTGAACAAGTGTTCTGGGCCCTTTCTATTTTTTATAAACTTTTCTCCAAAACTGAACAGTTTCTTATTTAGTTCATCTCTCTCTTCTCATATTTGGTCATGGCCAGTTACAAGAAATCAGTTGGCATTTTCAGTATTCCACCTGTAAATCTCCTCGGCAAGATCTACAAGTTTATTAGGTTACTTCTTCTCCTTTGCAATTTTCACAAGTTTATTCTACATTTCACATTATTGCAAGTGAAAGTGCTGCCTTTCACGATGAGGGTTGCCATTTAATGACAATTTCCACTAGCCACCAGTGTTTCCTGAAGATTCTACAGCCTCCATTTCCTTCTCAGTTTTAAAGTTAAAGATACATGTTTAGGTTTTGGCCACTAGAAACCTTAGTGACTGAACAACAACAATAGCTGATTTCCAATGTCGTTTTAGATGTATAGCAAAGTGCTTCTGTTATACTTGTGTGTGTGTGTGTGTGTGTGTGTGTGTATGAATATAAATACATATTCTTTTTAGGAAATGATTTTTTCACTCAATTTGTTTAGTTAAGGGGATCTTATGTTTACAGAACTGTAAAGAGAAACTTGATAATGGGGATGAAGTTACTTTAATCAGCTCAGATTCTATTTTAGTCAAATCCAATTTAGTTGCAGATATGCCAGATGCCTGCCCATGATTAAAATTCTGAATGTCAGTAAGCTAAGTTGCTGACTGCAATATCTACATCTACACAAAAATTATGTCATTTAAAAATATTTCTAAGAAAGATTTCTATGCTTTCAAGAAAAGTACTACTTTTCTTGAAATACTACTAGTATTTTCTTGAATACTACTAGTATTATTAGTGCTACTGATAATAATTTTCTAGATTTTAATTATAAATGAAATAATACCTAATGATGACAGAGAGTAGAGTTGTATCCCTAGATCTTTCAGTTAGGAAACAACAAAACCTCAGGAAGTCACTTAATTGCTTTGATCTTTAGATTGAAACAAATTCTAACAACATTAAACTCTCTCATATATTGCTTTACAGTTTACAACAGAGGAGGAAATGGCAACCCACTCTATTATTCTTGCCTGGGAAATCTCATGGACAGGGGAGGCTGATGGGCTATAATCCATAGGGTTGCGAAAAGTCGGACATGACTTAGCGACTAAGCCACCAACCACCGTTTACAGAGTATTTTCATTTTTACCATTTTCTTCCTTTATTATTTCATTTTTATCATATTTAAAAATATTTATTTGGCTGTGTTGGGTCTTAGTTGTGGCATGTGGGATTTTTCACAGTGGCTCATGGACTCTAGTTGTAGCACAGGGCTATAGTAGTGGCAGCACACGTGGATTTCAGTAGTTTCAAACTCTCTTCCCCTGAATTGCAAGGTGAATTCTTAACTACTGGACTACAAGGGAAGTTCCCATCCTACTTTTTTAAAACAATTCAGAAGCTGAGGTTCAGGAAAGTATCAATAACTTACTAAACATAGTAGTTGGTAGAGCATATATATGTTAAGGGGAAAGATACTGATGAAAGAGAGTGATTGAATATGCAGAAGCAAGAGGGATAACTATACAGAAGAAAACATGAAGGTATGATTCCTGAGAAGGAGGGAGGGGAAATTCTCTAAAGCATAGGCAGCTACTGGCTTTGGGAGAAGGAACATCTATTCTAATATAATAGCTCAGAGAGAGGAGAAAATTGGTGCAGGTATATGTGGGCTTGTAGATTCAGTAGTGGAAAGTTAATTTCATCTGATGCCTTCAGATCTTTATGAAGTTGGCAAGGTCATCTACTATGAGTGAAGAAAGATGAGCATGAATAAGATTTCATAGGCTTGTTGGAAAGAATGGGAGATCAACTCAATCAAACAAACATAGTAGGATTACCAGATACTGGTAAACCCCATTTGAGGTTAATAATAATAAATAAATGAACTTCTATGATTCCCCCTCCAAGTAGTCTGACTTCTCAGATTTAAGAATAGAAAAAGTAAATGGCAGGGTTTGAGGGTCTTGTTCAACAGATAAGCTGAAAGCAAAGGCTAAGAAATTTAAGACATTGCCGATAGAGTTGTTTAAAGGATATTATTTAAATAATGAACATAAATCTAAACTGAGTTAAAAAATGAAGAGAGAGAAAGGGGGAGAAACAATGCAATACAGAAAGAAAGAGAATGTTCTGGTGAATTGTATCAATGCACTGAAGATCGAGAAAAAAATAAAAAACTCAAAATTTTGGTAGTTGAAGAGTAAATACAGAGATATGATTGTGATCATAAGCAAGAATGCTTGGAATAGTGATTTGAGAAGAAACTCATAGATGATAGTAAATGAAGTGCATGACCGAGGTAAACTAGGTTACTGGAGATAAAGAAATGAGGCAGTCAAGGAACAGAGTTAGGATTATGGAAGGATGATCTGCTGGAATAATGATAATACTCAACGTGATAACAGAACTTGAAGCATAAGAGAAGGCTGTGTGAGTTGAGTATGATATTTTTGCTAAATGAAGGAGAATAATTGGAATGTCACTAGTTGACAGTTTCAAGGGAGAAGGAAAAGTGATGCAAACAAAATGAGTCTTTTGAAAAGCACATAATTTTTACAGAAGCAAGTGGGAACAATGATCTAGAGTGAAGGAGAGTGTCAATGCTATTTGGATTTTGAAAGAATAGACAATTACCACTTGAAAGCAATAAAGAGAAAGAGGATCTTCTTTGAAAACTAGGTTCCACTCATGGCGAAGATGTGGAAGGAATGCTTGGAGAAAAGGTTGAAAATAAAGGGAAGCATACTGCTTTTAGAGGAAATGGAAGTGAATGGTGATAATGGTATAGCAGCATATTATGCAAACAGCAGGTTGGGAATGGGCAAGCAGTAGTGAGTGGGAAGAGACTGGGAAAGCTTTCACTTTGGATGTCGACTGTGATAATGCAAGATTAAGAATCATAGCTGATTTAATCTCAGTGTCCTAAAGTTTGATCTGCTTTATAGTGACATAGCTTATTAACCTTTGAAAATATCCTTTGTGTGCTAGATAGGGGGAAATTATTAGTTCACTAATTATTCATTGCAATGTTTTATATGTCCCTTAGATCAAACTTCTTAATTATGTGGTTAATAGCTACATTGATAATAATTTTTTATTTGATGTATTAAAGATCAAAAGAACTGAGCTGAAATATCTGGTGGTGGATTAATCACTTTCTTCCTGTATTTTATTTTAAAAATTATTTTTAATTTTTTTTTTATTTAAAAAGGTTTTTTTGGCTGCAGCATGCAGGATCTTAGTTCCCTGATGATGGATTGAATCTGTGTCCTCTGCAATGAAAGTGTGGAGTCTTAAAACCCTGGACTGCCAGGGACCTTCACCTGTATTTTATTAATTTGTACTGTGTATATTTTATAGCATTTTATTAGGTATTTGTAAGCTTAATATTGATAGATCTTCCTGTTAAAATGTACCATATTATCATTATGTAATGACCATTTCTATATCTAATAATGCTTTTCTCTTTAAGCTTATTTTGTCTGATATTAATTTAGTGATTCATGCTTTAAAATTATTTTCTTGTTATCTTTCCCATCATTTTACTTCCAACTTTTCTGTGTCCTTATATTTTAAATGTATCTCTTTTGAACAGAAAGTATCTTGATTTTTAAAGTCTAATCCCACTGACAGAAGAACCTGGTGGACGGCTGTCCCTAGGGTCGCAGAGAGTTGGACACAACTGAAGCAATTTAGTATGTATATGCTTTAACTAATGGGTTTAAATCATTTATATTTTTGTTACTATAGTTATGTTTGAAACTGTTTCTACTTTAAATTTTCACTGTGGAACTGAGAAGAGTAGTAAAATAATTCTTATTTCAAATGGGTAGTATTTCACTGCTACTCACCTCAGGAAAAGTCAAAACAAGTTTAAAATTCCTTTCCATTCCCCCACTAAAACAAAAACTACAACAAAAAAATTTGTAAGTCCTTTTTCTCCTTAAATACTCAAGGTAGGAAAAATGATGGGAAAAGTATCATCTGTAATTTTAATAAAAAGTAAATATAGTGTAAAGCTATGGTCTTATTCTTCTAAACTTCTTGGCACTTACGTAATTTATTATGTAAGTCTCATAATTCAAGTAGCCTAATGAGTTGAATTTCAAGTGTAATTATTGTTGCCTGTTGAAAGTACATTAATTTGTTAGAACAGAAACAGTATATTAAAGTTAATTATGTGTTGTCAATAAATAAATATCAGCATTTAAAAACAAATTACTATTTTTGAGATAACATATTTAAATTAAGGTAGTATGTGCTCAGGGACTGGGAGTGGGGATGGACACTCTGAGAAGTAAAATAGCTTAGGGTGAAATACCTGGTTTTATGGAAACTAATTTTTAGAAGCTACAAAACTTTGGCCACCTGATGTGAAGAGTCGACTCATTGGAAAAGACCCTGATGCTGGAAAAGATCAAAGGCAGGAGGAGAGGGGGACGACAGAGGATGAGATGGTTGGATGGCATCACTGACTCAACGGTCATGAGTTTGAGCAAGCTCCCAGAATTAGTGAAGGACAGGGAAGCCTGGCATGCTGAGGTCCATGGGGTTGTAGAGTCAGACATGACTGAGTGATCAAGAAGCAGCATTGTCTTATATATTATGGAAAAATAAAAGAGCCATGAAAGATAAAAGGACTTTGATGCTTGTTATAACTGAGAACCTCAAGTAAAGATAAAAATGCAATGTTTTCCTTAAATGCTATTGCCCACATAAGGAAAACCTATAATTGAAAACTGAGATTACTGTATACTTAACTTTGTTCTCTCTCCCCAGGGCCATGGCCACTGCATTTGTTGTTGGAGTTGTGACATATACTGAAGCTTTGTCTGGATTCCAGGTAACTTCTGTTTTGTTTTCTGTAGAATTGAGATATGGACTTGAAATGTGTTAAAACAGATATTCTAATCTCCGAGAATCCCAAATTTGGTTGTTAATGTGTTCTTCATGTTGGTGACAGCTAGATAAAGAGTATGATGTAATCTGAAAAGTATCGGTGCTAGGCATTAAGTTCAAATTCTACCTCTTCTTAGCTATATAAAGCTGAGCAAGTCAACTGAGCACAAACACTTCAATTTCTCCATCCTCTATGTTGGTTAACTTGATTGGTGATGGAGGGGATCCTCTCACGATGTATGTGTGTATCAAATCATGTTGTTGTATACTTTATATGTCTTATAGCTCTGTCAATTATACCTCAGTAAAGCTGGAAAAAAATGTCTCCATCCTTGAACAAGACATATTAAAACCATTGTTCTGCTTATCTTATAGAGGAATTGTGAGAATCAAATAAGATAGTATATGTGAAATCTTTTGATAGTATAACACATTATAAAAATGTTAGCTATGTTATTTGGAGTCCCCAAAGCTGCTGTTGGATAACATGGCTAGTATTGCCTTCACGTGAATTCTTTAGTAATCATGACTTAACGTGGTGTTTTTGCCTTTATATTTGTTTCAAGATGAGGATTATAGAGTCTAATGGGTTTAGTGGTTAGATGGTTGTGTTGCATATTCCCTCATTTGCCTCTTAAGAACCACTTTCTATCCTTCTCCAACCTGCTTTGTGCCCAGGGAAAGTTGACTTAACACACATTGAAATAAGATTCTCCTGCCCTGTGGCCTCTGGTTAAGTTTGGACAATGGGCGGCATGAAGCAAAGATAGGAGAACAGAAGAGAGCCCTGGTTATTTTATTTTGATGTATCTCTCCCTCCTGGGTCATAGATTGGCAGGGGCAGTGTTCTCTCCCAACAGCTAAAGCTGTTGGGCAGCACTTTCTTATACTATTGCTATGTTTCACTGATTTCCTTAAGGCTTGAGGGGTAGTAGTCATTTTCATCTGTTGCTGGCCCTGTGGTGCTATACCATTTCTTGTTAATTTCTTGCTCACATCCTTGTATATATACATATAGTACATATGTGTATATATATGTGTGTGTGTGTGTGTGTGTGTGTGTGTGTGTGTGTATGTGTGTGTGTGTATAGTCTCTTCATTAAACTTCCTTCAGTCATATATTTCTGTTGTGGTGTTCCTTGTTAGAAACCTTCCTGACACAGAGGTCATTGTCAGAATCACTTTTAGTGGAGTGGTTGAGAAAGAGAGGTGGAGAAGTAAATGGAAAGAAAGAAAGAAAAGATTAATAAAGACATGGATTTTTTTTTTCAAGAATATGGCAATGAAGAGAAGGAAAATGTTAGAGAACATCACAGCTAGTGAGAATTCTGAAGACCTAGAGAAAAAATTTTAATCAGAGATACATACTTGACTTTAGGTTGTGAATAAGAAGTTAATTAGAAGGAGAAGAAAAATTATATAATTTAAGCAAAAAAGTTGTGAAATTTGAATCATATAATCTGATTAAAATCACAGATGTCAGGATTAGCCTTGTAAAGAGATACATCTTTGAGAACAATGAAATGGCAAATAGTGGGTTAATATATATGAGGTAAATAATTAGGGAAATTCTTGCTGAGGAGGCTCAATTTCTTCTGCAATGTTGAAATCAAGCTCATTTGTTCAGAGGAGGAAGGATTTCTAAGGGGAGGACTGAGGGAGAATGAGAAAGGTTTGAAATGTTGGTTGTGAGAAATGGAAGAGGGAATTGTTTACTGGACAAGCTATGGACTCTAGTTGAAATGTTCAGAACCTTGGGGACTTAAAAGAGAAGTGCTTTGGAAGAATAAAAGGATAAAATACGGAGTGGGCCAGCAGGAAGGTGGTTGATGTCATCTGCCAAGTGTCTAGGCCACATGGGAAGGATAGAAACCATGAACATGGAGATGCTGTTAAAAAGATGAGGTTGATAAATTGGAGGTCCTAAATAATATGTGTTGGGAATAGAGGATTGAGAGCATTGAAGGGGTAGATGGCTATCATCAGAGAATGATTTATTGAAATTGAAGATTCAAAAAGGAAGTTAGTAGTGACAGTAAGAGGAGGAACTATAAGTAGATACAGCAGTGTATTAGCTAATCAGAGGAGTCTGAGTGAATGACAATTTCTTCACTGAAATTCAGTATCAGCTTGGGTTCCAGAAGGGAAGGCCTTGGAATGTGATAAATAAAAATATATCCCCATCTTTTAAATTTCAGAAATGTGTGCTCCTAATTGCAAGTATCTTGAGAAGAACAAATGACTATATGTTTCCCATTTTAATCACCACACCTTTATTATCTAACATAATTCCTTGTACATATTAGACACTCAAATATTTGTTGGATATTTGGAAAAAGAGCAAAGAAAAACAGATCAAATTTTTATTGTAAGATAATAGCTTACTAGATTTATTTGAGCAGCTGGATATATGATCATAATTATATTCTGCAATAGATTCAGTGTGTGCATGAGTGCTAAGTCACTTCAGTTGTGTCCACTCTTTGCAACCCTATGGACTGTAGCCCACAAGGCTCCTCTGTCCATTAAATTCTCCAGGCAAGAATACTGCAGTGGGTTGCCATGCCCTCCTCCAGAGGATCTTCCCGACCCAGGGATTGAACTCAGGGATTGAACCCACATCTCTTATGAATCCTGCATTGGCAGACGGGTACTTTAACACTAGCATCACCAATATTGTGTAGATTTCTTTCTTATTTGTATGCTAATGTTTATTTGGTACTTCTATTTTCAAAACTAATTTAATCTATTTTATTGTGGTATCTATTTGAAATGACAATTTCAAATTGTCAATTTGAAATGACAGCTTTTTATAATCTTTCTCTTTCAGTTCAAATATATAGATTTAAAAAATAAGGTCTTATATAGAGGAATGAGTGGTATGTTTGGGTAAATAATAACATTCCAACTTCTTCATAAATCAGCTTCTATTTATGTAAGCATATCTTGAGATCTTATATTTATGTACCATATTACCATTTTACTTCATATATAATTATATATAACAATATATAATTATCACAATAATAACTAACATTGGGTGACAGGTGCTACTCTAAGTAGTCAACATAATTTACTTATTTTTTTCCAAAATGTGCTGTTATTTTCCTTATTTTATAGATGAAGAAACAGGTATAAAGAAGTTAACTAACTTGCTTAAGGTCACAAAATTAGTGAGTAGATTCAAACCTAGAAAGTCTGGCACCAGTGCTCAGAATACTAACTGCCACTACTAATACAGACATAGGTTTATATACAAATGTGGGTACATTGTTCATCTACTGCTTGTTTAAATATCTCTTTACCTTGATCTCCCTAAGGTCAAGGACACTGCATGGCACATTGCAGCTTATCAATAAATTTTGTAAACTAGTGAATAAGCTTCTCACTTTCCAAGATAATTCTGCTATTCCCTACAGATTTTCCTATTTTCCAACTAACGCTCTTGGCTTTTCTTTCAAGTCTATTCCAGTTCTTATTTGGGTGGTTTGATTTGGGACGTGTTATGACATTTGAAATCTTTACATTAGAAACTTTATTCTTTTGCTGAGACAAAAATGTTTCTCTTTCTCTCCTCCTGCCAAATATCATAGCAGATTAAGTGTTTACATGAGGGGAGTTTGTAGTCCAGGATTTCTGCCACAGCGGGCTTCAAATATTCTAGTCAAATCCTGCCTTTTGTCTGACTGTTCCTGATGCACTCATCAAAGCTTCACTCTGGCATCTGTTAGTCACTGAGTGCTTATTTGGAGAATGGTTGCTATCATCACTACTGCCTTTACATAGGTGCCACCTAGTTACTTTTGTTTTGGCAGTTATGGGTTAAATACATTCCAGGGTCTAGTCCTGCTTAAGCTTGCTAGCTCTCTATTTTAAATTAATGCACGGTGGGTTATTTCTTAAAAGAGCAAAGCTTTCACTGAACAGGAATTTTTTCAAAGCACTCATTTTTCCTTTTTTCCATAGATGAGAGTCTTCTTTCACCATTAAGTGATGCGTTTCTCCCTCTGCCCTACGAAGCTACACTACACTGCAGTTAATGACTGATGATTGAAAATAACTTATACTTTACTCTTAAAATATTGTTTTCTTTTGAGATACATGTTTGACTATTCTGCCTCACTGCCTTGCAATCATCTTTTTAAATATTTACTTCTAGTCCATGGAATTAATATCAACCTAAAAGAGCTGTTTTACTAAGGAGTTTTTAAATTATAAATATACATATAAAGATCCTATTTTTGCTATGGTTTTTAAGTCCAATAATTCCCTGACAGAGAACCCTGTAAGAGATTAATAAATTCATTAGCAGTTACTTGATAATAGAAAACATGTGGAACTGTTTTTTAAAAGCTCCTCACTTTATATATAATTACCCTTCAGTCTCCCTCCCAGCACTTTTTATCTTTTTGTTATGTCTAGCATTCATTAAGTTAGAAATAGGCCACAGGGTATTTAAAATGCCTTTCCCAAATTATAAAGAGGAATAAAAGATGGAATTTTGGATTCATAAGCAGAAACTACTTATTGTAGCAACTATATGCTAGGGCTGGTCATTGTAAGCTAGTCATAGTTAGGAATTCTGGTTCACCCACGTTTGTATCACCATTATCTAAGGTAATTGCAGACCTTCTTTTTCTTAACCATTCTTCTTTTCCTTTTTTCCTCTTTCCTCTAATTGAGAAATGAGATTTTGGAGTCCAGAAGAGATGTAGAGCTGGAAATGGGATTTTGAAAGCAGTCTGAATATAAATAGTATTTAAGACTATAGATGGGAGAGAGCTACCTAGGATGAATGTCTAGAGAAGTTAGAGAAGGAGATTTAGAAGGGATAGTCAGTAGGATAGGAATAGACTGTATTTTCAAAGAAGCTAGAAGTGACTTAGGAGAGGTGGTCAGCGCTGACACATGCTTATCGGAGATAGAATAAAATAAGGAATAATGTTACTGAGTCTAAGCTTATACTGCTTGCTGCACATCAGGCCAGTAAATTAAGAGAGGAGTTGTTGAGGCAAGGAATTCTTTATTCAGAAAACCAGCACACTGAGAAGATGGTGGACTGTGTCCCAAAGAATCATCTTATCTGAGTTATGATTCAAGTATCTTTTATACTAGAAGGAAAGGGATTGTGGCTGATTTTTGCGAACTTTTTGGTGCTGAAATCCTTTGTTCTTGCATCTGTCCATGTAATCCTGGTCACAGTGTTCCTATAAACCTCCAACAAGACGAATGTTATTCTCAGATGTGCAACTTTTTAATCTCTATACAAATGGAAAGTGTTAACAAGTTTAATGGTCAGAACCTTGAGAATGGGCTATCCTGTATATTTCAGGTTGTATTCTTTTAGTGATCAACTTATAGCAAAAGCAGTATAACACAAAGGTTAACATAGAAGAGACAGATCCAATATGGAGTCAGATTTATTCTTCCCTATTACAACAAGACTTATAAGAAATAAGCTTAAGTTTGACAATTTGACTACAACTGTAATTAGGGTGCTTGGGACAAAGACCTGATTAGAGTTGGATGAAAAAAATTGGAAATGAGGAATAAAGACAATGACTTTAGACCCTTCTTTCAGGAGACATGATTTTAAAGGGAAGCAGAGAAGTGAAGTATAGCTGGAAATTTTAAGGGGCATATTTTAAATAGCAGACAGTTTAAAAACTCATTTACAAGCCAATATGAAGAATACAACATAGAGAAAGTGAGAAATAGATGATGTACGTAGAAGGGAAATAATTTCAGGAGTAAAATTACTGTGCAGGTGAGCATCGGATCCACAGTATACTTTTCTCCATTGACCTTAGATGGCTGCATAAACTTCTTCCATGTTCACATCAATGGAAACAGTGTTTACACGCAGGTGCACATTTTAGATTGGTGATGGAAAGGTGAAGCAGGGCTCATCTGATAATTTCTGTTTTCTCAATGAAATACGGGCAAGTAGAGTGTTTGGACTGGGGTTAAAAAGGTTTAAGAAAAGAGAAGCCATAAAATAGTCATCTAGGAGAGTGGAGACTAGACTTTTGACATATGTCTGGCTTCAACATTGTCTCATCAGTGGAAAATGTGCCAACATGTTTTAAGCACACTTGTCACTGAGAGCACATTTTTGGTTACTTACCAAGCACCATGCCTTCAACAATAGGACATATTTTGGCTCTCACTCATGGTTATTTTTTGCTCTGATTCAGATACCTAGAAGTTTCTTTTATCTTGCTCTTTATCTCATTCATGCATTTAAAAACATTTTTCAGATTATATTTTATTTTGTATTTCCATATGTTTGTGTAGCAGGAGAGTTTTCCAAGTGTTTTCCAGGGAAATAGAAGTAGAACTTCTACTTCTCTGAATTTCAATTTCATCATTTATGAAATGGGAGTAATATTTACTTGCAGAATTGTGGTTAAGTATTAGAAATTACATATATAAAATATTGGCCCTTAAAAGACAATCAATAAATGATAGTTGTAATTATTGTTACCGCTAAATATTATTCTTTTGTCTAAAAAAAAGACCTTGTTTCTACTCGCTTTTTTTCTTATTTTCTGAAACTGAAACTGTATTTTTAAGTAAATCCTTTTAAAAAATAATTTTAATGTGCCACAGTGTTTCTAAGTTTCTTATGTATTAGTTTATTTGGAATATAAAATATCTTACCAAATGAAAATTTATTTGTATTTTGGGTTATATAATGTTTTAGGGCCTTGATAACATAATATTTGAGAGAGAACAGACTTCAAATAGAGACTTATTTCCTTATGAGACTTTATTCTTATTACACAAGCAAATTTATAATTAACAACATAATTTGAAAAACCTAGTAATAACAATAAGGAAAAGCATGGAATAAAAAAGCCAACATATAACTTGAAAGGGATTTTTGAAAACTTTCACAGTATTTTTCATATCCTCTTTGTCTACTAACATTTTGCTGAAGACTACAATGTTTTGGGGTAAAGTGTTATATCAACTTGAATAACAAATTATTAAGAAATGTTAATCATATAATTGGGGTCGCAAAGAGTTGGACATGACTGAGTGACTGAACCGAATCATGTAATTTTAGTGTCAGTCTGGAGGTTTTCTTCCCCAAATTAGAAAAGCCAGGGCTGTGTTTGGTATTCCCTAAAAGAATGTGAATACTACCAAAATCAATATTCAATGCTTAAAGGAGAAATACGAAATATGAAACATTGACATAGTGAATCTTTATTCCATATCTTCTTCCATGTTGCTCTGCTCTAGGACATGCATCTCCTTTTCAGGTAATAACCCATATTCATTTAGGAAAGACTCCACATCCCCAGTAAAAAATTCTTCGGCAAGCTGTTCAGTAACACTAATGAAGTTGCTTAGGAGTTCCCCACCTTTGTAGACAAGCAGTGTAGGGAGTACGTCTGAGGAAAAGCGGTCCCCAGCGCCTGTATTAGAAGCCTTTATTTTACAAAACTTGACCATAGGGTATTCAGCTGCAAGGCATGTTAAGCTACTGTTTAGAGCATCACAGCCCTTAACACCATCTTCATAAATGTGAACAACGATAGTGGTGATTTTCTGTTCCTTTTCAATGGTTTCCAGGAATTGCTCCCCAGATTCCAGCTCATACACAAACCCATATCTAGGCCCAAAACTCAGCTTCTGGTGCATATCCTGCATACACTGTCTGCGGTATTTACGAAGGCAATTTTCATCTTCTTTGTCTTTGTGGATTAGTTCATATTCTTGAACGCTCATCTGGAAATAGATGAAAGAAATGAGAGAGATCAGTCAGTCAGAAATTTGTATTCCTTATACATAACAAACCCATTCTCAACTTAAAGAGTTTGCATTTGCGATCTCCTCTATACTCCGTGGGGTCGCAGAGTCGGACGCGACTGAGTGACTCGCTTTCACTATCTCCTGAGGTGGCCTTTTCTGCCACCTCATTTGATCAAATGTCACCTTCTTTGATTATTCTACTTAAATGTGTCCCTGCCTCACACTTTCTACTCCTTTTGCTTTATTATTTTTCTTCATAGCAATAAATAATACTTGATATTATTGTGTATGTTTATTTGTCTAATATTAGTTTTCCTAAATTTTGTGTTCTATGGGGGCAGGAATGTTTGGTGTGTCATCCATCACTCTCTAATATCTGTTTTGTGTCTGGCCCATAACAGAGGTTCAGTAATTATTTCGTGATTCAGTGCATACATTAGTATTGCTGAATATAGTTGAGCTGTGAGATGGTCATGGAATGTCCCAGATTGGGTGAAAAAAAACCCAACAAGGTCTACTTTAGAGTGGCTTTCATAAAACTGTAAATACACGTGCACACAAGTGCCTGCATACCCGTTTAAATGTGTCCCCCAAAAGTGCCTTTGGACATTATTGCCCCCTCAACAAAAGTTGTTTAAAAGATTTTGTCTAATCACTTACTGATTTTTCTGGAATCTGTAGGATGGCATTTAAGCAAGACAGATTTTACAAATATTTGGAGTTCACCAGATTAGCCAGAAGACTAGCAGCATCACCGCCAGCTGAAAAGTTCTGGGAAATGCAAATCTGGGGACGCCACCCCAGATCTACTGAATCAGAATCTGGAAGGGTGAGGCTGAGTGAGCCATGTTTAAACAAGCTCTCCAGGTGATTCGTATGCACTGGATTAGGCTAAAGTGAGAAAAGACCTAACTTCAGTTTGTAAGACAGCTACTTTTCACTGCAGCTGGAATATAAAATTACCTGCAGAGCCTTTCTTAATTGCAATGTCATTATGATTTAGGCAACAGAATGTTAAACACCCTCTCCCTTCACACACACATGCGTACACATATGATATAAAGGAGTGTTGATGGGATATAGTGTGATTAATTGATGTGGAGCAGCCCAGAACAATGGAAGTTGGATGACTCCCAAATTTATGGAAAATTTACTATGTCTTAGATAATTTATATAGATTATTTTCTTAATCTTCACAATAAACCTATGAGGTAGGTTTTTTATAGAAGATATCAGGATTAAGTAGAAATATCTGGTGCTTTTGTTGTTCTCTTGTTTCTTCCTCCTATATTTGTTTTTCTAATGTCCTCATTCTCTCTCTTTTTTTAATCTCATTCTTCTTATCATATTATTTTTTCTGCTTTAAGGTTATCTTTCCAAATTAATTTATTTTAACCCTAATCATTGTTAAATGTTTTGTATAATTTATAAGTTGCTATCATAGTTCTTTGTTAAACAGACTGAACCACAAATACCAATTTACATACACATTATATAATAAGAGAATTTTTTAAAATGCTCTTTTTTAAAAATAAATCATGGATATATTGCAGCTTATTCTGTTTACCTTCTTCCTCCTTTTTGGGGTCCTTTAGTGGACCGGAACCTGGTGGTACGGAGTCAACGATAAGAAAGTAAAAGAGAGAAAGAGGCTGATATTCCCTGGTTTACGCAGAGGACTGATAAAGCCCTTGACACAGGACTTGCATCGCTCACGAAGGCACCAGGTGCCCTCTCGAGGGGGTGAAGGCCCAAAGTGCCTTCTTGAGAGGGTCTTAGAAGCCTGGGCAGGAAAGTGAGCACGACGGGTCTCCACGCTCCAGAGAATCAGCCAGAAAAAGAGAGAGAGAGAGAAACAAAAAAGACAAAAAAAGACATGGGGACCTAAGCTCTAATGGAACAAAGGTGCTTTAATGATTTTTCTATGAGTATATTTAGGTTGTGGCACAAGAAACTTCTTTCGGGAATGATAGAGATCAGAAAACCAAACGTACAGCAACCGTTACCAGGGGAGCAAGGGGTAATGTTAGTCACGAGGTCAGGAGACAATCCATATCTCAAGAAAGGGGAGCAAGACTAAACAGTTCTGTCATAAAGAGAATGTTTACTAAAGGAGACCCAAGAGTGCCTCACACAATGACCTCTGTCCCTGGGAGCAGCGTGCTGTTCCGCTTGAAGAGGGTCTCATGAGAGACCGCACGTAGGAATCCTCCCGTCAAACATTCCCTGACACCTCCTTCTTGGAAGGAGGAAGCTGAGAACTGTCAATAAACCCCACCCTTCCACTTAACCAATATTGTGTTTGTTCAGCATATATTACATATATGCTCATATAATCATTTCAGCATAAATACAAATACAGTGTTTGTTTTCTATTGCTCTAGAAAATGGTATCACATAACTTTCTGTATCTTGCTTTCTCATATTGTGGAACTATCTCCAGGTCAGGTCATGTATTTGTAACTCATTCTTTTAACAGTTGCCTATGCTAACTTTTAGGCAAAGGCATTTATTGCATTCCTCTTTTTTTTGCTAATACAAACAATACTTTAATAAAAACATATCGTAGATTATTAATAATGAGTAATGGATTTTTTTCTTATCTTACCTTTCTGCTGAATCTTTCTTTTGAGTCTTTGTCATCTCTACTCTGAGGAGAAGACATTTGTCTGAGAATCTCCTTCTTGCTAGGTGCAACTGAATCATTATCTTCACTCTCCAATTTAAACTTTCTCCAATCATTTATTACTCCTTTGGGTCCTGAAATAAAATTTAAAGCAAATTGTCTCCCTTTTCCATGTTTTTTCCCTTTCTCTCTTCCTTCCTTCTTTTCCTCATTTACATAGCTAAATTTATCAATCTTCCTTTATGATTTCTTGGTTTTGTGTCATACTTAGAAGGTCACTGTCATTATGAAATTAGTTTTCATGGATTTTTGTTTAGTATTCATATGAATTCATTCAAACTCCTGACTAAATCTAAAAATTCTATATTATTATTAAACAGAGAAGGGAGTATTACTTAAATAATATTCAATAGAGTTAAAAGAAACTTGAATTTAAAAATTTAAACCATGCTATTTGACTTTTAAACTCTTGCTAGTGGTATATAGACAGCCACACACAATTTAACAGATCGAGAAAACAGGCTTTGGATAAAGTGAAGTCTTAGTTATTCTGTAAGAATATTGAAATAAATTTTATTTAAGATTTTTAAAAATTAGTGTATTTTTTTAGATTAAAAGAATTAAAATTAAAAACTCTATTTATTTTTCTTTTGGTCTTCTATTATTTACAATTGCAAAGAAAGCCCACAGTGGGGGAAATTAGGAGAGAAGAAAAGTCACTTAATTGTAGTGTAGATAGAGAGGTTTTATGATAGACAGCAAGAAATTCTCAATAATCAGTGTTTTTCTCTTTCTTTGATATCTAATTAAAATTGTTTCAAAAGTATTTGATTTCACATTAATTTATACAGTCAAATATTTTTTAGATGATTCCATCAACCCATTCAAAGGTATTACTTAAGTTTCATACTGAGTAATGATAAGAGATCTCCAAATTTAATTTTAATTTTACAACTGATTTTTTCTTCTGACTTTGCTTACCTGTGTGTGAGGCCTGTCCTTCAAAGTCTTCCTCCAAACTTTGGCTTTTTGCTTCTTCCATTTTAGAGATTTAGTTTTGATATGATCTATAGGATGAACACAGAAGTAATGATGACAGATGAATTCTAGGAGAAATAGATGTATATATATTCTGTGCCAGGTTCCATGTAAGTTAAGGGTTGTCACTAAGTGATATAGTGTTTAGCATTCTGCCTACCTCGTCAAAGGACATTAATTTAATATTTGGGTCATTAAAGATATTTTGACCTAAGAATTTTACATAATTTATAGTTTGTCTTTACTTAAAAAGTCTTCAGTTTAGGTCTATGTACGTAGTGAGTATTATTTATTACTGATTTTCTTTTTTATTGCTGTTACCAAATTTCATAAAATTATAATCACTTTATATAGTAATAATGTTTTAATTAATAAAAATTACATACTTACTCTGAACACTTGTATGTGCCTGGCATTGTATCAATCATTTTATGTGTCAAAAGTCACTTAATTCTCACACAACCATATGTAGCAGGGACATTGTTAACACCATTTTACAAGCGAGGAAGCTAAAGGACAGGGAGTTTAAGTTCTACTAGCTTAAGATCACATAGTAAGTGGTAGAGCAAGGATTTGAACCTACATTTGATTTTAGAGCTGAGTCTTAAAGCATTAACTTTTAAATGGAAGTTAAGATAACTATCATTTTTTCTCAGCATGGTTTGACAAATCCAGCTTCTAAATTGGCATTAAAGATTTATGATCTTAAGGAACAGTGTAATTTGAAGCCTTATACCATAACTGCTCTCCATACCATAAAGCACGTTTTGGTGATGTCACCCACCAAACAAATGGAAGCAACCAGTAACTATGCCTATAGAATTTTGAGAAGCTAAAATAAATTGTCACAAAATCCACTGAAAGCTTGTGGAGTTTTATTCTTTTGATGCCCTTGTGTAGAACTTATTTACTCTTAGTTCACATTCAAATCCAACTTATTTGCCTATTTATCTTTCCATTATTTGGAAAACTCTCATAAACATACTATCACATTCCCTAAGAAGGTCTCTATAGTTGTGATTTTCTTGAAATTTTCAAGTCAGGGGAGGGTAAACTAACAGGGGGATATACTCTCTTTTTACTCTTTCTCCCTCTTCTACTCTTTCCCCTTTGTCTTTTTCTTTTAAAGTCAGTTTTAAGCAGTGCTATCATCCAGCTTATGTGTTGATCCCTCTTAATTTTTTGTTGATATACAGTGAGCTTGGTCTGTTTGGTGTTTCCCCAAGGCACAGAATGGTAAACCAGAGCTCTTTGTCTCAATTCCTTTTTTTGCTGGGACTTCTGCCCCTAACATTTGCACTGGTATCTTAATTTTATTGTTTCCCTCATTACAATTCCTACTCAGAATCACTGGAGGTCAAAGGTCTTTGCCAGTTTGACTGCCAGTCTGAACAGGAGAAGACTTTTAAGAAAAAACTGTCAAGGGGATGCCAACCTATTCCACAATATATATGTGACTATAAATATACAATTGACAAAGAATTAATCTCCAAAATATACAAGCAGCTCATGCAGCTCAATACCAGAAAAATAAATGACCCAATCAAAACATGGGCCAAAGAACTAAACAGACATGTCTCCAAAGAAGACATACAGATGGCTAACAAACACATGAAAAGATGCTCAACATCACTCATTATCAGAGAAATACAAATCAAAATCACAATGAGGCACCATCTCACACCCATCAGAATGGCTGCCATCAAAAAGTCTACAAACAAATGCTGGAGATGGTGCAGAGAAAAGGGAACCCCCTTACACTGTTGGTGGTAATGCAAACTAGTACAGCCACTATGGAGAACAGTGTGGAGATTCCTTAAAAAACTGGAAATAGAACTGCCATATGACCCAGCAATCCCACTGCTGGGCATACACACTGAGGAAACCGGAATTGAAAAAGACACATGTACCCCAATGTTCATCGCAGCGCTGTTTACAATAGCTAGGAAAGGAAGCAACCTTGATGTTGTTTCCATGAAGACAAATGGATAAGAAAGTTGTGGTACACAATAGAATATTACTCAGCTATAAAAAAAAAAATGCGTTTGAGTCAGTTCTAATGAGGTGGATGAAACTGGAGCCTGTTATACAGAATGAAGTAAGTCAGAAAGAAAAACACCAATACAGTATATTAATGTATATATATATATATATATATATGAAATTTAGAAAGATGGTAATGACGACCCTGTATGCAAGACAGCAAAAGAGACACAGATGTAAAGAAAAGACTTTTGGACTCTGTGGGAGAAGGCAAGGGTGGGGTGATTTGAGAGAATAGCATTGAAACATGTATATTACCATATGTGAAATAAATGACCAATCCAAGTTCAATGCATGAAACAGGGCACTCAAAACCAGTGTACTGGGAAAACCCAGGGGCATGAGATGGGGAGGGAGTTGGAGGGGGGTTCAGGATGGGGAGACACATGTACCCCTGTGGCTGATTCATGTCAACGTACGGCAAAAACTACCACAATGTTGTAAAGTAATTAGCCTCCAATAATAATAAATAAATAAATAAAATAGATAATTTTAAATTTGAATAGCTTTAGTTGTGAAAAAGAATAAAAGAAAGTGAAAATAAGAGAAAACAGAAATAAGTAAATGTTGTTAGACAGAAGAATCCGCTTAATCACTTACTGGGATTACTTAATAATTTTTGCATCTAAGAAAAATTAATATAAATTTTCTTCAGAAGAACAAAGTAATGGAAACTGTTTGATAATTTCAATAGCTATTTAGTCCTCAGAAAGCTAGTTTCAAGCTAGTTTCTCCTTTTTTTTAAAATTGGTATTTCAAATGAATGACAGTGAAAGGGCTAGTCTCTTTTATTTTTTTTTCCATTTATTTTTATTAGTTGGAGGCTAATTACTTTACATCATTGCAGTGGTTTTTGTCATACATTGAAATGAATTAGCCATGGATTTACATGTATTCCCCATCCCGGTCCCCCCTAGTCTCTTTTATTTTGTAAAAGTAAATTGGTAATTTGGGATAGCTACTATTTACAATAAATGTACATAAGTTTAAGAAAACCTATGTGAAATTTTACTTCACATGGTGAAGAGAAAGAAGCATCCTGCTTCTTAACCTGCTTCTTGCCAACCTAGTTGGCAATCTAGTGGAGAAAAAAGAAATTTTAGTTTTCAGAAAGACTTTCACCGATTTCAAGGAATTCTTTTACTGAAAAGATAATCCAGTTACTTGGGGGAAACATGATCCATTGATTGTATTAGTCTATGTTAAGAGTAGACTGTGGGGGACTTCCCTGGTGGTCCAGTAGTTAAGAATGCTCCTTGCAAAGTGCGAGATCTGGGTTTGATCCTGGGGAACTAAGATCCCACGTGCTGCAGGACAGCTAAGCCCACACACCTGCACACCTCAAGTACTGAGCTGGCTGCCACAATTAAAGAGAAGCCTGTGAGCTGCAGCTGAGACCCGCCGCAGCTAAGAAGAAAAGAATAGACCATGGACCAGCCTTTTCTCTGGACTCTGAGTTACGCGAAGAACAAAACTCATCTAGTATGGCATTCACAAGTTCTAAAACTTAAGTAAGCCAAGTTGCCTGTGTAGTAAAAGATAGAGTCCATTCCTTACCTGGTGCCCCCATTTGAGTTAGAGTACACAGACTGATAAAATTTACAACAGAGACAGACATTGGAAAAAAATTGGAAGAGGCGTATTTGCTTGCACTGCTTGAAGACACTGTAGAGGAAGACACAAGCCTATTAGTTATTGGTAAGTTTGAGCTATACACCTGTTAATATCCCCTTCATCAACTAACTCCGAGGTTTTCTGATTATCTCAAATAGTTTATCTTCTTCAAAATTTGCTTTTGTATCCTAAAATTAATCCAGTTGGTATTTGGAAGGTGCTTAGATGCTTGCACATAGTAAGTGCTATGTAAATCTATAAAATAAAATAAAAATATTTCTATATATTTCTATGTATAATAGTCATTTAAAAATATGGTTAATATTTAATTTTCAATGGTATTATTAGTTCCTAAAAAATCCATGTAAAGTTAAAAGGCTTTAAAATAATAATAAGATTATTACAAGACTTTGTGTTATTGTAAACACAATAATATTGTAAATACAATCATGCTATTACTGTAAACAATACAATATTACATGGTGACTTATAGATGTCATTGGGAATAACAGATGTGATTGGAAATTGGTGATAAAATCAAGCAAGAAGACAAGAAATCTGCCACCTTCCCTAAGATTTACTGTGGTTCAAGAATTACTCTATTTTCCATATGATATATTATAAAAATCTGTTAGTGTTCTTTTTTATTTCAGACAGTTATGATACTGTTTCAATTAATAAAATCTGTGTTAAGTAAAAATTGTTTTTGGATGACCTTTGACAGACTACCACTCAAATGAGTACTACAAAACTCTTAAAAGTGAAAATAAATATTGGTGAGAAATAGAATTTAAAAGTATAATCCTACCAAGTTAGGTTTTATTTTTCTTTTAGTTTAGGATTTAATAGTATGTTAAAATAATAGCTTATATGGGATAAGAGTTTTCAAACTATGTCTTCAAAACTCTTAACACCCCCCATCTATGGTTTAGTAGTTACTAAGAAATAAAATGTGACAATTTAAAACAATTTTTCACGTGCACCCCAATGTTCATCGCAGCACTGTTTATAATAGCCAGGACATGGAAGCAACCTAGATGCCCATCAGCAGACGAATGGATAAGGAAGCTGTGGTACATATACACCATGGAATATTACTCAGCCATTAAAAAGAATGCATTTGAATCAGTTCTAATGAGGTGGATGAAACTGGAGCCCATTATACAGAGTGAAGTAAGCCAGAAAGATAAAGACCATTACAGTATACTAACGCATATATATGGAATTTAGAAAGATGGTAACAATAATCCTATATGCAAAACAGAAAAAGAGACACAGATGTACAGAACAGACTTTTGGACTCTGTGGGAGAAGGCAAGGGTGGGATGTTTCGAGAGAACAGCTTTGAAACATGTATATTATCTATAGTGAAACAGATCACCAGCCCAGGTTGGATGCATGAGACAAGTGCTCGGGCCTGGTGCATTGGGAAGACCCAGAGGGGCTGGGTAGAGAGGGAGGTGGGAGGGAGGATCGGGATGGGGAATACATGTAAATCCATAGCTGATTCATGTCAATGTATGACAAAACCCACTACAATATTGTAAAGTAATTAGCCTCCAACCAATAAAAATAAATGAAATATTATAAAATAGTTCATTATATTATAAAATATTATAAAAATATAAAAAATAAAAATAAATGAAAAAAAAATTTTCTCTTAGCTCCTGTTTTGCACATAATAGTGACCTGGAATAAAAAGGAAGTGGGTGAAAGTCTTAAATATTTGCTTTTAAAATCTCTCTAAAAACGCCAAATCCACCCCTAGCATATTTCATTGTTATCATTATTCCTGTTCACATGAGACTGTGATGACATTCATTAGTCATTTTATACATGTTGATTTCATCTAATCAAAATGTCTAGTTTCGAACTGACTATAGACTGTCAGTGTTCCTGAAGAAGAGCTTTGCTTTCAATACTAACTGTTGTAATTTACTGGTGAGTTTTCAAATAGTGGGATCATCTCATCACTGAACCTTAACCTGATTTCTGTCCTAGTATCCATAACAATTTCTAGAACTTATTTTATATGCTTCATTACTGTAAGTTTTTCCAGGACAGAGACTAGTCTTTACTTGTCACTGTCTTACTTCTGATAATTGTTTCACATGTTGTAAAAAAAAAAGTCCATAAATGATGGCAGCAATTTAGAAAGAATCTAAGTGGTATGTCCACTTTATATACACACTATTTTAAATGTTCACAAAATCTTTTCCTCATTTTTCAGATGTGAATTCTCAGGCTCTGAGAGATTCAATGACTTGCCAAAGCTCACAAGGGTGGTGTGGAGTAGATAGAACTCAATTTCAAATCCAGGTTTGTCTGACTTCCAAATTTCTAAAATCCTTGTTTTTTTCACTATTCAATAGCATGCTTAATGAGTGAATGAATTAATGAAACAAATCCACCTAATTTTTGTATAAGCATTAAAACCAAGATGAGAATATGAGAAATAACTGTGTCCTTATTCTTTGAGATAATACTTATTCTAATAATATATTTCTTGAGATAGTGTATATTTGAATTATATATTTCTTGAGATAGTATTTATATGAATTATATATTTCTATGCTTTGGATTAAACCTCATTCATTTATACTAAATGTAATATAAGAGTCTGTTTATTTCAAGTTTTCTGAATAAATTCTAAATGACTGATAATGACTCTGGAAAGTTAATGCAAAAGACAAAATGGCTTTGCTTGCTGTTGGTTCTTGACAGTCATACATATTGCCTGAGAATTTATCATCAATCCTATGCCTCTGGATCACTGATAAAAGCCAGTGTAATAGGCAATATGTATCAATTTTGTATCAAAATACAACTGCAAAATGCTCTTTATAGAACTACTCTCCCTTGTATAGCAAAATTATGGAAATGTTACACTGATCTTTGTGTAGCAAAGTGAGATACTTCACTCAAAGACTCATCTCAATCATTTTAAGATAATTAATTCTACATTCCAAACAATGACATTTGCATTTTTCAATGTGAAAGTGTTAGTCGCTCAGTCGTGTCCAACTCTTTGCGACCCCGTGGACTGTAGCCTGCCAAGTTCCTCTGCTCATGGAATTCTCCAGGCAAGAATCCTAGAGTGGGTTACCATTCCCTTCTTCAGGGGATCTTCCCAATCCAGGCTTGAACTCAGGTCTTCTGCATTGCAGGCAGATTCTTTACCATCTGGACACCAGGGAAGCCTTTTTAAATGTAACTGAAGAAACAGTTCTATGACTTCAGCAATCTTTAAGAGCAAATTAAAAAATTAAGCCTGTTTTTATGTAGCTCAACTTTTATATAACTTTTATATAGAATCTTCTCAATGTGTGGCATATGTTTTCAAGCTAACACTTTAGTCTTTAAAACTTTTCTACTTGTCACTTCCACTTCTACTTTCCACTTTTCTACTTGTCAAAAATCACGTATAAACCTAGTTTAATGGTGACTTAGTTTGCTAGGGCTGCTATAACAAAATGTGATGGACTTTGAGGCTTAAACAACAGATATTTATTTTCTTACATTTCTGTAGCCTAGAAGTCTCAGATTAAGATCTGGCAGGATTAATTTCTGGTGAATCCTCTCTTACTGGTTTGCAGAAAGTCACCTTCCTGTTATTAAATGATACAGAGAGCTAGAGTTCTGACGTCCCATATTGTCAGGACACTAATCCTATGGATCAAGGCCCTACCCTCATAACCTCGTTAAACCATCAATTATTTCCTTATTAATTACTTATCTCAAAATGCCATCACATTTGGGATTAGGTCATCAACATATGAATTTGGGGGGATACAGTTGAGTCCATAGCACCTGATTCTTAATTGTAAAGCATTATTTAAATTATATAGATTCTGGCCACTATTTCTATACTTCTATATGGCCTGTCTTTCCCTTAGTTTATAAAGCTTTGGTTTTGGGCCTCAGCATTTCTCAGATTTCCCCAGCTATCCTTTAAGAATGGCAAATAGGGAAATGAGGCATAGTTAGGATTATGTTGCCCATTTTTTAGATTGTTTATTAGTTCTTTCTCTGCACTGAACCCACATACCTGGGATGCCACAGAAGGTCATTTAAATATATAGGCCAGGAAACTCCTACATATCAAATAATACAAGTGCCAGTTATTTTCTTGGCCAGTCTTGGCATTGTTCTGATGTCTGTGGAAAATTACTGATGTTCTATGCTAACTACCCATTGGGTCTAGCTGGTTAAGAACGGTAAAGGTGGCTCAGTGGTAAAGAATCTGCTGCCAGTGCAGGGGATGCCGATTTGATCCCTGGGTTGGGAAGATCCTCTGGAGAAGGAAATGGCCACTCACTCCAGTATTCTTGCCTGGAGAATTCCATGGACAGAGGAGCCTGGTGGGCTGCAGTCCACATGCTAACTACAATACAAACTACAATATAATACAGTACAATCTATTGTGTTAAAAAATAGATCAAAAGAGTGATACATAGACTTTGTTCAGAAAGTATGGGTTCACCTTGGTCTAGGTCAGATTAAGTAACTATGGTACATTTAAGAATACACTGTTTATCAGTATTTTCCATACAGAGGGAAAAATTGTTTTAAGCATTTCAATGAGTATTGTTTGCTGTTGAGAAGTAAAAGGCCCAAATGCCAGAGCAGGGGGAAGCCTCCGTAGAAATGTTCTGTTATTTACTAGGGCTGAGGCTCAGGTAAATGTGTTTTCATTCCTTCTCTTCTTTTCAATTGTAGTTTAAGGTTTTAGATGCTGTATTCTGACACTGGTTTCTCTAAGTACAAAATAAAAGAGAACCAACAACCAAAGATAAAAATGGTCTTGTTGTGACATACATAGCATCTTTCCATGAACATCAAAAATGTAAAAATCGCAGAGTATTAAAGAATCTTCAATGTGAAATTTTTGAAATAATTTTTTGTTGTTATTATACAATTTAAAACAAATAACCTTCCCCCTCTCTTATACATGAATGCATATGTTCCCTTTGGAAAACACATTGAATAAGAAGCTGTTTCAGAGAAGGTGCTGTACTAAAAATGGCATTATTATGTCTGAACTTGACTAGCCATGAGATATAAATAACTGACTGGGAATAAAGTACTGAAGTGCTTGATTAAAATAATTCTTTAACTTATATGAAGTGCGATGTACCAAATTATCTATCTTTAAGGCATACTTAGAACATACTGTGCCATTAGGTGGATAAAACCAAGCAAAACGTCTTGGTGAGGAAAGTCTATAGATATTCTGCTTCACCTTCACTTTTGATAGAATTCTAGATTCTGTGTCTTGGTCTGTACTCCATAAGGATGATACATCCATGCAGGACTTCATGTTCTACATTTTCCTACCTTTAACCATACGTCTTCTTATATCTTTGTCTTCCTGTGTTTTCCAAGGTGACTGTGAGCTAATCTGATCAACTAAGCCAGGCTAATGTTCTCACCAGTGCCAGTATATTAATGTCAGATGTTTTAACCCCTGCCGCAACTGTCTTACCAATGACATATGGGCTCCTGTAGAAAACAGTTCTGCTTTTTCTTTCTTTTTTTTTTAAAAAGTGATTAGTGGTAGGAATTTCACATCAGATAGGCCTGACAGCACCATATCAGATCATGGAAGTTATTACTGGACTTGTGAAGACATCATTATCTCTCAGATCACAAAAGTAACTGATGATTTCACCCAAGCCACAATTTCCTCTTCCTCTACCCGACTCCACTATTTTATGTACTGACTATGAATTAGAGACTTTTAATAAGAATTAAGTGGTCTTGCTTTAATATTAATATAGAAGGGATTTTATGCCTCACATCAGTTAATTTCTTGAATTACTCCCTAATTGGTTTATTTATATATATCTTCTACCCAGTGAAGAATTAGCTTCTTGTGGGCAAGAACCATGCATTGCAATGCTTCCAAGTGACGGTATAGCATAATGATTAACAGCACATAAACTCTGAGGTTCAAATCTAGCTCTGCCTGTTACTGGCTCTGTGATGTGGGTCAAATCACCAGATTCTCTGTCCTTTTGTTTTCTCTTAACTGTAAGACTGGAGCGATCAAATAGTGTCTACCTCAAACAACTGTGTAAAGATTAAATGATATAAAATGTATAGTATTGGAGGGGGAGTAGTAGGAACTTTATAGGTATTGAGTGGGCTTTGCAGGTGGCTCAGATGGTAAAGAATTTGCCTGCAGTATTGGAGACTTGGGTTTGATCCCTGGGTCAGGAAGGTCCCTTGGAAAGTGGCTACCCACTCCAATATTCTTGCCTGGAGAATTCCATGGAGAGAGGAGCCTGGTAGGGCTACAGTCCATGGGGTCACAAAGAGTCAGACATGACTGAGTGACTAATGCCTTCTTTCTTTTTTCACTTTTCAAAGTGATAATTAGCAATTTATTAAAAGTTTTAGGTACTAAACCCAAATATTTAAAATTCAGTTCAGTTCAGTTCAGTCGCTCAGTTGTGTCCGACTCTTTGCAATCCCATGGACTGTTGCATGCCAGGCCTCCCTGTCCATCACCAACTCCTGGGGTTTACTCAAACTCGTGTCCATTGAGTCGGTGATGCCATCCAACCATTTCATCCTCTTTCATCCCCGTTTCCTCCTACCTTCAGTCTTTCCTGGCATCAGGGTCTTTTCATATGAGTCAGTTCTTTGCATCAGGTGGCCATATTGGAATTTCAGCCTCAGCATCAGTCCTTCCAATACAGTCATACTAATATAAATTTTATTTTGTAATCAATATGTATATGCACTTCTTATGTCTAATTAGCTCCCTCACCCAAATACATGTGCATATGTATGTGTGTTGTGTGTGTATGTACATAGCCACACACATATTGTATATTTATCTCAAAGCTGTTTTATTCTCTTATTTCATTACTGCCTAAGATCCTTTACCATATACTTTGACTTACTTCTAGCAAGGTCTTGTTGCCACAAGGCATTTAAGAACGTGAAACCTGAAAAGGAAGTTAATTTGAGGTCATGAAATATGGGCTAATAAAATGTACATGAAATTGCCTTGAAAACTATAGTAAAGAGATTTTCTAAAGATGCATACATAAGTGGAAAATGGGAAGTGATTTTAATTTCAATGTGACACACTTGTTTTCCAATGAATTACTCCTCTACTTCTAATTTTTTTAACTCATAAGTGATTTTCTCTTTAAATTTCAGCATTTATGTCACAGTGATTCATTTATTTTCTGAATTTCAGTTGTCTAGCGGAGTAGGACTTTGCAAAGACAATAACAGCTCTCAGGATTTCTGTTCCCACTTCTAGTCTGTTTAGTTGTTAATTTGGGGGGAGGTCAACTTTTATATTCACATCATAAGGAGACTTTTCTTTAAAAATAAATCCCCAGAAAGATGAGTGGAATATGGGACACACCATCCTCAAAATGGCTGTAACAAATAATGCTGAGCAAATGATTGGCTCTAACTAAGCAAACACTCTTCCTTTCCCTTACATATGAAACTCAAGTATTGACACTATTGAAAACATCCCTTACTTTATTACTTTTTTCCTCTGTCATTTATGATAATGTTTATGATAAATTGATAGAAGAACTGTAATAGGAACTTTAATGTAAGACACTGCAGAGCAGATAGAATGTTTTCTCAGCTTCTACCTTTCTTAAATAGTTTTGATTTTTCAACAGATGAGACAGGGCAAGTGGAAGATGTAGGGAGGCTTTGAACAATTCGTATCTCAGGAAGGTATAACAAATAGCAATCTATTTCTCAACTAATATCACCAATAAAAAATATTCTTGGAAAATAGGAGTTTTCAAATTGTAACTGAATTATTGTTCCTAATAAATGAAGAAGACAGTAACTTATCCAGGTTTTCTCTTACTACATATAGATATTTTCTTATTTGTTCTGAAAAAAAAAATAGAAATGTCAAAATCCTATGGGAAATTCAGAGCAGATATATCTTGTATCTTGTAAAAGCGCTATACCAGGACATACTATTTGAATTCCATTATAGACATCACAGATGGTTTAGATATACTTATATATTTGACAGCAGAGAAGGAAATGGCAATCCACTCCAGTGTTCTTTCCTGCAGAATTCCATGGACAAGAAAGCCTGGTGGACCGCACCCCATGAGGTTGCAAGGAGTCAGACATGACTGAGTGACTAACACACATATTTGACAACAGCCTATGCAACATTAAATCCAGTTTATAAACATAATATTTAGGCAAAAAATTACTGTGGTGAATCAGGTAATGTTTAAAATTTTTTCTAGCTTTAACATTAGGTAATTCTAAGTAGCGTAAACAATGGTCAAATATATATATATTAAATATATATATAATGGATATATATAGTGTATATTTAAATATATATTTAAAACTTAAATATATATATATAAATGTGTATCTTTGCAGTTAATAAAAGTATTCCATGGAAAAAGAATGGGAAAACCTCACTACATTCATTTTCATGATGTAAGCTGTGAGTTTTATTGGTAATAATAACCACCTCCACAGGAACAAAATACAAAAAAAAAAAAAACAAAAAACCCAAAAAACAATTGAAAGGAAAATTTTACCTGATTTAATAAATCTCAACAAACCCCTTTATGTTTTTTAAAATATCTCATTAAATTCTTGAAGTAACCTTCTGAAACAGACATTATTATCCTTAAAGATTAAAACAACAACAAAAAAATATAATATCAATAAGAAAACCCAGGAACACACAATTGGTTAAGTATTTGGTTCAGAGATCTGAGAGAGCTTTAGTGCTGAATGCTAATACTCCCTTTCACAGTTTGGGAGTCAACTTCACAAAGTGTAAGGAATCATCACTTCTTTCCTTCAGTTCACCCTTCACTCAAAGGAAGGACTGCAGAATTATAAATTTCAAAGTTAAATCCTCTACTCATGGTTTTAACTTTCTAGAGTATCATATTCAAAATTGTGTGTTTACTCTGAACTTAATGAGGATGACTTGTGCAAATCACTTTAAAAGGGAAAGATATACAGTACTTAGGGTCTTCCCAGGTGGCTTAGTGGTAAAGAATTTGCCCACCAATGCTGGAGACGCAGGAGAAGCAGTTTAGATCCCTGGGTAGGGAAGACCGCTTAGAGGAGGAGATGGCCACCCACTCTGGTATTCTTGCCTGGGGAATCCCGCGGACAGAGGAAACTGGTGGGCTGTTACAGTCCATAGGATCACAGAGTCAGACATGACTGAGCACACATTCACACACAGTATTTAATTATCTTCATAGTGGATAAATATTACTTACTGTTACTTAGAAATATTTTTAAAGAACTCAATATATAAACAGTGAAATCATTATTTCCCCCCTAAGGTAAAATTTTTAAAATTATATTATCAAGAAGACTAGCTGCAGACTCACAGTTTAGTTTTCTGTGCCTGGTGTCCTTGGTTGTGTTCAGTGGATAAGAATTACTGTCTGCTAAACTCCTCTTGAAGTGGAACAGGTTTAAGCTCAGATTTAAGATCCCTGGATATTGATGACCCTTACAGAAATAGCTCTGAACAAGTAATAGGATTGAGATAAGAGAATTAACAAAACCTATTCATTAACAGTGAGAAAAAAATAAACTGAAAAAAGTAGAGCTTCGAGTCCTGTGACAAGTACAGCCTTTGGTCACCAACGTTACATTATTTGAGAGGAAGATTATTTCTTTTTATCATAGGCTGTTAATAGTTCTCAGAAATTCACATGTCATTTTCTGAAAGAAAAAACCAGTTTTTCTGATCAAATTTTTTTTTTGATCCAACAGTAATAACAGTCCTTCTCAACAACTTCTTTTGGCATAGTCCATCTTTTCCTCTTAAAATGGTCAAACAGCCATTTCTTGTCCCTTTTTAGTGCCCTGAAATGTCTTACGTCTTTAAAACAGCTGCTAGTTCTTATTCTTTTGTTTTGGTGAAAAAAAAATCATAGAAAAGTTTGAATACAGTTTTTAGTAATGTTTATGACTTTTGCCTTGTATCTTCCATCAGCTTTATCACATCTTTCCTTGTTCTTATTTGTTTCTTTATAGTAGTCATTTCACTTTTCTTCCATGTGCCATTCAAAACAATGAACTCTAATTCATAAACAGTTCACTGACTAGCCCCCTCTTTGCTAGGGGATGCTTTCTAAAATGTTACTGCAGTCTTTGGATATTAGACTTTTACAGTGAGCCTGTTGGTTCAAGGCTACCCCATAGAATGGATATTCTATGATCTAAGAGTAGTCAGCTTATCTATAGTTTATGATACACCAAATGAGTGAGAGACAGCAAGTACATGAGTTTTTATTTATTACAATAAAATGAAAATGAATATGTTTAGTTCCATAAGCATGTGTTGAGCACCTATTTTGTATCAAGCAAGCAGTACCTAGACACTGAAGATACAAAGAAAATTAGGCCCTATTCCCTATATCATGGGACTTAGTCCAGCAAAGGAGCTAAGCGAGTAAAAGTATAATCACAATGCCATGGTATAATAACCACAAAATCAGGAGTCTGTAAGAGATACTCTGTGGTATACATCGAGTTCATTTTTGTCTTTTTCTTTTTATCTTTGATCTTTTTCTTGTACAGGCTTTTAATAATATTTTTTAGGTTGGCAGAGTCATTTATGGGTGTATTTGATTTCTGAACTTCAGTTTTATTGTTTTCTCCTTTGTATTTTTCCTCATTGTTGCTAGTTTTTACCATTAAAAAATTCTTTTCCTGTTTTAAAAAACATGTAGGGAAAGTAGATAGATGTGTTTAATTTGCCATCTTTTTTCTAACACCTTTCATTCTCATGGCCAAATTTCACACCTAACTTTGACAAAGTAGGAAATTTAACTTACTCTATGCTTAAAACTGGAAACTTGTAATTTGGAAGAGGACAAATATTAATGTATAATATTAATGGCAATTCAAATGAAAAAATCTAAATTCATATGTTATAAGGTTTAGCTCAAACCATTTTGCTTCAGGTCACTTCAGCCAATGGACTGGCATAATTTGGCAAAGTTCACACCCTTGGTTTAATCAGTTTTAGCCAGAAGGCAAAGATATATGATCTAAAAAGGGTTACCTCTTCAGATAGGGCTGGGGCACTTTTGGTTATAAAGGCCATAGGTGAGTGACATCATTTTTACTAAAATAAATCCTTGCTTATTTTGAGCTCAGAAACATCTCTCTCACTCTTGAAATAGCAAAATAAAATTTACAGCTGGGAGAAAATGTTGCAAGCTAGACTAAAATGCTGAAGTGACTTACTAGAATGAAATAGTGCTGTAATCTCTTCTGTTTAGTATTTCATTTCCCTTTCCAATATGTGTTCTCTTTCTTATTTAAAATTTATTCTCCTTGATTGAGGAGATGAAAGAAAAGTAAGAATTTCATAGTTCTCTCTTGCAATTTTCTACTGAAGAGAAAACCTACATCTTCCTTCATTGTTTAGCTCTGAATGTAATTCTAAGTCTCCTGTTGTTTTTAGCATTTTTTTAAACTGGAGTATAATTGCTTCTTGGGCTCTAAAATCACTTGCCTTTTCTTGGGCTCTAAAATCACTGCTGATGATGAAATCATCAGTCATGAAATCAGAAGACAATTGCTTCTTGACAAGAAAGCTATGACAAACCTAAATGATGTATTGAAAAGCAGAAACGTTACTCTGCCAACAAAGGTCCATATAGTCAAGACTGGTCTTCCCAGTGGTCACGTACGGTTGTGAGAGTTGGACTGTAAAGAAAGCAGAGCACCAAAGGATTGATGCCTTTGAACTGTGGTGCTGGAGAAGACTCCTGAAAGTCCTTTGGACTGCAAGGAGATCAAACCAGCCAATCTTAAGGGAAATAAACCCTGAATACTTGTTGGAAGGACTGATGTTGAAGCTTAAGCTTCAGTATTTTGGTCATCTGATGCAAACAGCTGACTCATTGGAAAAGTCCTTGATGCTGGGAAAGACTGAGGACAGAAGGAGAAGAGGGCATTAGAAGATGAGATGGCTGGATGGCATCACTGATGCAATGGACATGAACTTTGGGTGATGGTGAGGGACAGGGAGCCCTGGCATGCTTAGTTCAGGGGTTGCAAAGAGTGGGACACGACTGAGCGACTGGACAGCAACATAATTGCTTTCCAATATTGCATTAGTTTCGGCTGTGCAGCAAAGTAAATCAGTTGCACATGTACATATATCCCCTCTTTTTCGCATTTCCTTCTTGTTTAGGTCACAGCAGACCACTGAATAGAGTTCTGTGTACTATACAGTCTGTTCTTATTAGTTATCTGTTTTATACATAGTAGCATTTATATATCAGTCCCAATCTCCCAATTCATCCCACCCACACCCCCCTCTCCCAGTCCCCAGTATTCATATGTTTGTTGTCTATGTCTGTGTCGCTATTTCTGCTTTGCAGATAGGTTCGTCTATACCCTCAGCCACCAGGGGAGCCCAACAACAATATTGTTGTTGTTGTTTAGTCACTAAGTTGTGTCCAACTCTTTTGCAACCCCATGAACTGTAGCCTCTGTCCATGGGATCTTCCAGGCAAGAATACTGGAGTGGGTTACCATTTCCTTCTCCAGGGGATCTTCCTGACACAGGGATCACTTTTGCATCTTCTGCACACATCTCCTGCATTTCAGGCAGATTCTTTACCACTGATCCATCTGGGAAGCCCCTAAATGGAACAATACTCAACCGTAGAAAGGGAGAGAATAGTACCATTTAAAGAGATGTGGATAGACCTAGAGACTGTTCTCAGCATTTTTTGTGAAACAGTCTATTTTGGACTGTAATATTTCTAAGATTATTTTATCATACTTAATTGCATGTTTTCTTTCCAAAGATACCCTTTAACAAATCTGAATTCACTTGAATACTCCCCGTGATGTTGCCCAATTACCCACTTTATGTTTCACCTTTCCTTGTAGTCAGTGGAGAGGGTTATTGTCAGAATTTTATTTTGTCACCTCCAGATTATTTTTCTTTTAGAGTCCTGGGCCATTGAATAATGTCTTACTCTTTTTTATATATCTGCAATATGTATTCTCTTGCACTCAGCCTTTCCTTTCTTTTCCTTGGTAAGTCCTGAAGTCCCCTAGTTATTTCCTTTTGAAGGTTCCCAATACTTCCTTGTTGCTTACTAGTTTTTCTTTACTGGCCAGAATTAACTCTGGGGTAGCAATTCACTTAGTTTCATCCACTATCTTCTGAAAATTATTGTCAACAAAAGTAGTCAAGACATTTTCGTTTGCACTGAAGGAAGCAACTAAGAAATAGATGCTCCATAACTATACTATGTTAGTTTTATTATCTCTATATGGAACATTCTAGTCTCTCACTTTATCTGTGCTGTACATGAGAATATCACCATTACATTTCGGCTGCTTTTTTGCTTATTCCATAAGATAGTTGCCTTTTCAGGCATATAGATTCCCAAATGCTTTCTTTCTGGGGGGACATGTGGAATGCTCTTCTGCACCTTCAAAATAACTTACGTTTATAAACATGTTTTATATTATTTTTTTCCTGAGTTCTGTTACACCAAATGTTGGTAGAAAATGCCAAGATATGTTTATTTGCTTCTATTGAAATTTTAAATTTAACTTATTACCTATATTCCATATAACAGTTTATAGAAACAGATTACGTATGATACAGTGGAGGAGCAGTGGACTTGGAATTAAAGTTAGAATGCCGATTGTCATTTCTTGGTTTTGTGACCATTAATTAGCTGGTAAACCTCTCTCAAATAACCTTCTCAGTAAAAGGAATAGTTGCTTTCACATATTTTTGTGAGGATTAGATATAATTTAGTGTCACAACTTTTAAAGTCCCATTTAAATATGCTATCATTATTTACAGATTGTTCCCAATTATTTTGAATTTTCTTTGAATTCCCATTAATCTTTACCCCTACTTCTCTTTCGGCTATATTCTTGAAAACTTTCGAGAAATTATACTTTACAACTGATTGTATTTTTTTTCTACTTTTTAAAACTGTTTAAATTTTCATTGATTTGATTGTGAAATCTCCAGAAAAAAATGCTTTTCCAATCCTGTGGCTATACTCTTGTTGTAGGCTCAGAGTAACCAAACACACCTATAGAATACATACAAGAGAAAAAGAAAAAGGTATCAAAACTTATTATTAACAAAGAATTATAAAACACAAACAAGCCAGAGAAGAAAACATGGATGAAAGAATTGTAAGGCAGCAGAAAATAATTAACAAAATGGCAAAACTAAGTCCTTCCTGATGAATAATTACTTTAAATGTAAATGGACTGAATTCCCCAATCAAAAGACATCGAGTAGGTGAATGGATAATAAAGATATTCAACTATATTTTGTTTATAAGAGACTCACTGACTTTAGATTTATGGGCATACATAGGTGAAAGTGAAAGTATAAAAATAAGATATTCCCTGCAAATAGTAACCTCAAGATAACTGGGGTGACTATACTTATATAAAATGGACTTTAAGTAAAAAACTGTCACAAAAGATTAAGAAAGATGTTATATAATCATAAAAGAGTCAGCTTGCAGAAAGATAACAATTATAAATATATATGCACCCAACATTAAGGCATGGAAGTATATAAAGTAAACATTGACAGAACAGAAGAGAGAAATACATAGCAATAAAATAATGGTTGTTGTTGTTCAGTCACTAAGTCATGTCCAACTCTTTGTGACCCCATGGACTGCAGCATGCCAAGCTTTCCTGTCCTTCACTATTTCCTGAAGTTTGCTCAAATTCATGTCCACTGAGTTGGTGATGCTATCTAACTGTCTCATCCTCTGCCTCCCCCTTCTCTTTTGGTTTTCAAAATAATGGTAGAAGACTTCAATACTCCATTTTTAATAATGGATAGACCATTTAGATGGAAAATCAATAAAGAAACAGCCAACTTGAACAACATGATAGGTTAAATTGACCAATAATAGGCATATAAGAACATTCTCTCCAACAACAGCAAAATATGCATCCTTCTCAAACACACATGGAACATGTTAGATCTCAAGTCAAATCTTTAAAAAATTAGGAAGATTGAAATCATACGAAGTATATTTTCTGACCATAGTGGAATGAAACTAGAAATCAAAAGCAGAAGAAAAGCTGAAAAATTCACTGAGATGTGGAAATTAAACAACACACTCTTGAATAACCAGTGGGTCAAGGAAGTAATCAAAAATATTTTAGAAAATATATATATTTCAAAAATATTTCAAAAATACATTTCAAAAATAAATTAGAAAATATCTCAAAACAAGTTAAAAAGAAAATATGCCAAAAATTATGAGATGCAGTAAAAGAAACATTAATTGGGAAGTTTATAGTGATAAATGCCTACATTTAAAAAGGAAGAAAAACCTCAAACAAAAAACCTGATTTTATACCTCAAACACTGGAAAAAGAACAAAGTTAGCAGAAGGGAGGAAATACTAAAAACTAAAGCAGAAGTGAACAAAATGAAGAATAGAAGAATTTAACAAAACAGTTATTTTTTAAACATAAAATTATAACAAAAAACCTAGAGAATACTGAGATAAAATCAGAAATCAAAACAGAGACATTACAATTGATATTATAAAAATAAAAATGTTTATATGAGATTACTATGAGCTATTATATACCAACAGATTGTATAGTTTGAATGAAATAGATAAATTACTAAAAACATACACTCTGCAAAGACTAAATCATGAAGAAATAGAAAATATAAACTGTAACTCTTAGGAGAGTGAATCAGTAAACAATAATCTCCCAAAAAGTAAAGCCAGATGACTTTATTGGTGAATTCTGCCAAGCATTTAATGAAAAGTTAACACCATCCTTCTCAATCTCTTCTGAGGAATTGAGGAGGAGGAAACACTTCCAAACTCAATTTATGAGGCCTGCTGCTGCTGCTAAGTCACTTCAGTCGTGTCCGACTCTGTGCAACCCCATAGGCGGCAGCCCACCAGGCTCCCCCATCCCTGGGATTCTCCAGGCAAGAACACTGGAGTGAGTTGCCATTTCCTTCTCCAGTGCATGAAAGGGAAAAGGGAAAGTGAAGTTGCTCAGTTGTGTCTGACTCTTAGCGACCCCATGGACTGCAGCCTACCAGGCTCCTCCGTCCATGGCATTTTTCAGGCAAGAGTACTGGAGTGGGTTGCCATTGCCTTCCCCTTTATGAGGCCAGCATTACCCTAATAATAGTGTCAAATAAAGAGACTACAAGAAAATATAAGCCAATATCCCTGTGAACATAGATGCAATAAACTCTTAACAAAATATTAACAAACTGAATTCAACCTTACATTCAAAGGATCATACCATAATCAATTGGAATTTATCCATGGAATTCAAAGATAGTTCAACATATGAAAATGAATTACGTGAAACACCACATTAACATAGTAAAAAATAAAATCACACGATAATCTCAATAGATGCTGAAAAAGCATTTTACAAAATCCAACACCCTTTCATGATAAAAGCTCTCACCAAACTAGAAATATAAGGCTAGCTCAACATAAGGCCATATATGAAAATCCGCTGCTAGTATCATGCAAAATAGTGAGAAACTAAAAGCTATTCCTATCAGATCAGGAAGAAAGCAAGAATGTCCATTCTTGCCCTGTCTGTTCCAAATAGTATTGGAAACTCTAGTCAGAGCAAATGGGCAATAAAGAGAAATGCTGCTGCTGCTGCTAAGTCACTCAGTCGTGTCTAACTCTTTGCGACCCCTTGGACTGCAGCCTACCAGGTTCCTCCGTCCACGGGATTTTCCAGGCAAGAGTACTGGAGTGGGGTGCGATTGCCTTTTCCGAATAGAGAGGAATAAAGGCATCTAAATTGAAAAGGAAGAAGTAAAATTACTTCTGTTTGCAGTTGACATGATCTTATATGTAGATAATCCTAAGGGTTTCACTAAGCAACTATTTAAGCTAATAAATTAATGTAAAGTTGCATTAAGTTATTAGTAAAGTTTTAGGATGCAATATGGATATATGCAGCATACTGGGTGTTTTATGTCCCTCCAAAATTTATATGTTGAATTTCTCACCTTCAAGATGATACTAAAAGGGAGTAGGGCTTTTAAGAGATGATTAGGCCAAGAGGGTGGAGTTCTCATGAATGAGATTAATGCCTTTACATGGTATTTTGTTACAGCACCCCCAATGAACTAAGACAACATACAAAACCAGTTGCATGCCTATCCACTAACAAGACTATTTAAAAAGGAAAGTAAGAAAATAATACAATAACATCAAAAAGAATAAATACTGAGGAATAAATTTAACTAAGGAGATAAAAGACTTATACTGTACACTGAAAACTATAAAACATTGATGGAGGAAATTAAAGAAGACACAAATAAACAGAAAGACATCTTGTGTTCATGGATTAGAAGAATTAATATTATTAAAATTTCCATCCTACCCAAAGTGATCTATAGATTCAAACTAATCTCTATCAAAATCCCAATGACTTTTTTTTTAATAGAAATAAAACAATCCTAAAATTATGTAACCACAGAGGACATCAAGTAGCCAAAACAATCTTGAGAAAGAATAAAGCTGAAGATATCACACTTTTGATCTAAAAATATATTAAAAAGTTATAGTAATTAAAGCATATGGTGCTGGCAAAAGACAGACATATAAACCAATGGAAAAGGAATGGAAAGCCAACAAATAAACTCATGCAAATATGCTCAACTGAACTTCAACAAGGGTTCCATGAATACAAAATAGAGAAAAGATAATATCTTCAACAAATCATGAATATCTACATGCAAAAGAATGATATTAGATCCTTATACCGTACACAAAAATCAACACAAATTTGATTAAAGACTTAAATTTTAGACCTGAAACATAAGGGAAAAGTTTCATGACATTGATCTTGGCAGTGATTTCAGGGCTCTAACATCAAAAACAGACAGCAAAAGCAAAAATAGACAAGTAGGGCTATATAAAATTAAAACATTTCTGTATTATAAAGGAAACAACAGAACTAAAATACAACCTGTAGAATGGGGAAAAATAATTGTAATCCATGTATCTGATAAGGGGTTGGTATAGAAAACATATAAGGAATTCTTTCAACTCAATAGGAAAAAGCAAATGACTGGATTTTAAAATGGGTAAATGACATCAGTAGACATTTCTCTAAAGAAGACATACAAATGGCCAATAGGTGTGTGCTAAGATGTTCAACATCACCAAGCATCAAGGAAATACAAATAAAAATCATGATGAGATATCACAGGCACTTATTAGGATGGCTATTATTAAAAAAAAAAAATAACAAGTGTAATTGAGCATGTAGAGAAACTGGAATCCTTGTATCCTGTTGGTGGGAATGTTGAATGGTGCAGCCACTATGAGCCAGACACTACTGAGTGACTGAACAACATTTTTAATGGCGACTGGAAAATGTTTCTTTTATCTCATATAACATTTTAAATAATACTTTGTAAAATTTTTCTAAAATGTCTTTTTGGTGGTCCTGAGTCATGGTCATACATCAAAATTGCCCTTGGAGACTTTGGAAATACACATTTCTGGCCCCTGGTGATTATAAGGCAGTGAGTTCTGGGTCAGTCCTACATTTAAAAAAAAATTTCTCTGATATTTCTAATATCCTTCCAAATTTAAGAATCACTATTCTAATATTTGACAGAGGCAATTTTTATATCCCTTCATCCCAAGTATTAGTGAAATAGAAAGTTTGTTTAGCTGGTCAACAGAGATGTTAAAGCAGAAACCCAATGACTGTCTCTTGCCTTGTTCCTGCCCAGACTATATAGAATGTATATTTTCTGCATTATTTTAGCCAAAACATTTCGAAATGAATTTTATTTCCAAAATCTCTTGCCAGAGGGGTTCTAATTTTAAATATTTTTCCTTTATTTTATCAGTTTGATATAATATTAGGCTGTCAGTCTAATCATCTGAATCTATACCTCAGTTCTTCTAATGATGTCCCCTGCTTAACCCCTTGGACCATATTGCAATTTTTACTGAGAGATTATAGCTTTATGGTATCAGTAAATCAATAATTTTCATGTTCAAACATAGGGGACTTCTAAAAAGTTAACTCTTTTTGAAGTGTTGCTTTTGGTCAGAGGATGTGGTTTATATGACAGAATTTGGAATGTATTGAGACCAAGACTTCACTTATGACCTAGTAAACTTTTTCCTGTCCTTGAAAGAACTGTTTTCCATAAATGCTGTGTGCTACATTCTCTATATGACCATGAGATCAAGTTTTCTTGTTTGCTAGTTATTCATATTTCTCATATACTTATTACTTTTGTTAGTTTGATCTGTTACTATCACAGTTATTATTAGGAAGGTAACACCTTGTCTTTACAGTTTTGTCAATATTATTCTGAGGCTTTAATTTTTAGGTGTAGATAGATTTTAAATTGTTAAAGCTTCCCATCTAATTATTGTTAATCATATATATTTACCATCTATATATATAAGAATTCTTTTCTGTCTTGGGCTTTCCCAGTGGCTCAGATGGTGAAAAGTCTGCCTGCAATGCAGAAGACCCGGGTTCAATCCTTGGGTCAGGAAGATCCCCTGGAGAAGGAAATGGCAACCCACTCTAATATTTTTCCTGAAAAAAATCCCACAGATGGAGGAGCCTGGTGAGCTATAGTTCACGGGGTCACAAAGAGTCAGACACAACTGCGTGACTAACACTTTCACTTTCACATTTCTGTCTTAATGCCTGTTGGTAGTTTTCCTCTACAACGTCTTTTTTATATTTTTACTTTTAATATCTTTGTTTCATGCTTGACTCTTTTAAGTAGCATATAGGTGTATACTGTCTTATATCCAGTCTACTAATGTCTCTTTTTTAATTAGAGAGTTTAGTCCATGTACAGCTGTTGTGATTATTGATATATTTAATGCTGATCTTATTTTGTGCTTTCCATGCATTCTGCTTTTAAATAACATTTTCATGACTTTATTTTTACCCTTTTCACTTATTTCCAAATCTTTAAGTTGATTATACTTTCTTTAAACCCTTGTATTCCCAGGTAGTCTTAGTGGTAAAGAATCTACCTGCCAAGGCAGGAGATGCAGGAGACATGGGTTTGATCCCAGGGTCGGGAAGATACCCTGCAATAGGAAATGGCAACCCACTCCAGTATTCTTGCCTAGAAAACTTTATGGACAAGAGGAGCTGGCAGGCTACAGTCCATGGGGTTGCAGAGTCAGACACGACTGAGCATGTTTGCACATCTAATCCCTTATAATTGTTTCCTCTAATTTGAAAGGCATATATAAGGTACTCACTCTAAAAAATATCTTCTACTGAAATATATTCAAAAGGTCCACATACCATAAGCTCAGTAAATTTTCACATTTAACTACCAGTCTCCCTCCACTTTTCCTTTTCCAAGAGTAACCATTATCCTAATGCCATAGATTTTATATTTACAACACATAAGTATATTATGTATAAAATATATACATACATAAATGGCTCTTAAGCGTAAGAAATGGGATTCCCAGATGACTAGTGGGTTACAAATCCACCTGCAATGCAGGAGACACGGGAGATGTGGGTTCAGTTCCTCGGTTGGGAAGATCCCCTGGAGGGGGGCATGGAAACCCATTCCAGAATTCTTGCCTGGAGGGTCCCATGGTCAGAGGAGCCTAGCGGGCTGCAGTCCATAGGGTTACAAAGAGTCGGACATGACTGAAGCGACTTAGCACATATGCACTCAAGCATAAGAAAATACGTTCAACTTTATGCATAATATGAGAAATAATAAATATGAAAAATTAAAATTCCACTAAGATACCATTTCTCACTTAACAGATAAGGAAAAGTTTTAAAGCTCGGCAACATTTTTTTTTGTTGGCAAGATGTGAGTGCAAGCTCTTTTATACGTTGTGCTCTGCTTAGTCGCTCAGTCACGTCTGGCTCTTTGCAACACTATGGACTGTAGCCCGATAGCTCCTCTGTCCATGGGGATTCTCCAGGCAAGAATATTGGAATGGGCTGACACACCTTTCTCCAGGGCATCTTCCCAACCCAGGGATCGAACCTAGGTCTCCCACATTGCAGGTGGATTCTCTACCATCTTAGCCACCAGGGAAGCCCTGGAATGTAAACTGGTACAAAAGTTACAGAGGGATATTTGATAATACCTAATAAAACGTCATATGCTCTTACCTTTTGACTTAGTAATTCCATTTCTAGGCATTTATTCTGAAAATTTACCTCCAGCTATAAGAAAATTAATATGAACAAAATTATTCAACATTATTCATTGCACAATATTGGAAACAAAATAAGTGTTCATTTGTAGGAGATTGTTTAAATAAACAGTACATCCATACCATGAAGTACTTTGGAAGTTTAAAACAGAAAGATCTCTGAGGTTGATATGGAGTGATTTTCAGGATATATTACTTAGAGAAGCAGAATAAAAATTATAAACAATCCATAATATGCTATCTTTTGTGTAAGAAAGGAGATATAAATAGACATGCATCTATTTATTTTTCCAAAAAAGAAACACAAGAAGGAAAAGCCAAGAAGCCAATAAAGTTGGATATCTACTGGACTGAGCAGGAAAGAAGGATTGGGTATGAGAGTGACACCTCTCCAAGTATAAATTTTCATACAGTTTTGACTCTCATAATCACACTAATATTTTACATACTCAAATGAAAACCACAAAGAAAAGTAAAACCAATAAGAATGAGGGGAATCTAAAATGAAATACAAACAGAAAAAAGGTGAAATTAAGTTGTTTCAGATGAAAAAATTGAACCATATTGAAGGTGAGTGGCAACGAGGCCAAGTAACTTTTTGATACAGTATTTTGAAAACTTAACCTTAGAATAAATGCCAGAAGAACTGGACACAAATATTGAACTCTATTCAGTAAGATTGTTATTTTGCAGTGTTGTTGGTTATCAATTTGTTACTATGTTATACTAACAGAATAAAAGAAGTCTGACTTCTCACAACTGTTGACAGGAGTACAACTATGTAGTGGGGGAAGTGATTTTGGATTGGGATTTGAGGTATCGGTATGAATCCATGGCTTGTTGTATATCTGTCTATCTGTCTATTAAATTATGTATCATCTATCTATAATCCATCTATTTTTCTACCTTTCTACCTACCTAGCAGTGTGCTTGTATATATACACACATATATACATTTTCTAGCTCTGTTATATTAAATTATCTATCATCTATCTATAATCTGTCTATCTCTCTTTCATCTTTCTACCTACCTAGCAGTGTGCTTGTATATATACAAACACACATATATACATTTTCTAGCTCTGTTATATTAAATTATCTATCATCTATTTATAATCTGTCTATCTCTCTTTCATCTTTCTACCTACCTAGTAGTGTGCATGTGTATATACAAGTACACACATATATATTTTCTAGCTCTGTGTACTGAGGGCATGGAATCAACACTCCTGTATCTGTGAGGACTATGCAAATCTAGGTTTCTAAATAACATGGTGACTAAAAGGAACCAGGGCTCCTTGGGAAAGAAATAAAAGCTGGATCAGAGAAACCCACAGAGTAAGCCTGGGACATCACCTCATGCCAATAATTAATTAATGTTCAAAACCCAGGGAAAAAATGTACAACATGAGAGTTGCAAGTTAAGTTTTATTGGGGGCGAAATGAGAACTGCAGCCCAGGAAACAGCACCTCAGATAGCTCTGAGAAACTGCTCCAAAGTGGCAGGTGGGAAGGTCAGTATATATGTGATTTTGGTGAAGGCAGAATATGTGCAATCAAGCACATAGTTTTCCAGAAGGTTTCTGCTATTCAGGTGAAGATTTCTACTAGTCATGAGGAGCAGTTGTCACCATGAAGGATTTTAGTGCTTTTCTAGATAGTAGTACATACAAGAATTGAGCTCATAAAATTGGCTCTTGAAAATATCTGAAGACCTATCCCGCCAGTTTTCCCCTGAGCACAGAGTGCCTAGTTTCCACTCTCCACCCTGAACTCCTTTCAGGGGGTGTTACAGGTCAGCAGCTGCAATAGCGCATGTTTTAATCCTTGAAGAGACAGATAGCAAGTGCCCATGGCAAGTGCCAGCTTCTAGTTGGCAGAATTTAACTTCAGGAGATGCTAGAAGTTAAAAATAATTTTTAAAGAGTTTCAAATAAAATTACCTTTATTTGGAAAAATCATAATAAATTTGGATTAGAGGTGTTTCAAATAATAATTTTGTCTTCTGTGAGCCTAAATAATGATAATTCTTTGAACTGGTACCTCAACAAATAGCCAACTTACAAGGCTGCTGCTGCTGCTGCTGCTAAGTTGCTTCAGTCGTGTCCGACTCTGTGCAACCCCATAGACGGCAGCCCACCAGGCTCCTCTGTCCATGGGATTCTCTAGGCAAGAATACTGGAGTGGGTTGCCATTTCCTTCTCTTACAAGGCTAGAGTTTACATATCTTAGGAAGGAAAACAATGCAATTCCTTTTTAGAAGTCACTGAGGATAGCCTAGTGCTCAGGGGTGTAGACTCTGGAGCAACGCTGCCTTGGTTCACCTCTTGTGTGGCCTTAGTCACATTACCATAGTTGTGTTAATCCACTTAACGGAGTAAATCCATGTAAACGCATTTACATTTGGTGAGTGGGCAATAAACCTTCAGTTCAGTTCAGTCGCTCAGTCGTGTCCGACTATGCAACCCCATGAATCGCAGCACGCCAGGCCTCCCTGTCCATCACCAACTCCCGGAGTTTACTCAAACTCATGCCCATCGAGTCGGTGATGCCATCCAGCCATCTCATCCTCTGTCGTCCCCTTCTCCTCCTGCCCCCCAACCCCTCCCAATATCAGGGTCTTTTTCAATGAGTCAACTCTTCGCATGAGGTGGCCAAAGTATTGGAGTTTCAGCTTCAGCATGTCCTTCCAATGAACACCCAGGACTGATCTCCTTTAGGATGGACTGGTTGGATCTCCTTGCAGTCCAAGGGACTCTCTAGAGTCTTCTCCAATACCACAGTTCAAAAGCATCAATTTTTCAGTGCTCAGCTTTCTTCACAGTCCAACTCTCAGATCTATACATGACCACGGGAAAAACCATAGCCTTGACTAGATGGACCTTTGTTGGCAAAGTAATGTCTCTGCTTTTGAATATACCATCTAGGTTGGTCATAACTTTCCTTCCAAGGAGTAAGCGTCTTTTAATTTCATGGTTGCAATCACCATCTGCAGTGATTTTGGAGCCCCCAAAAATAAAGTCTGACACGGTTTCCACTGTCTCCCCATCTATTTTCCATGAGGTGATGGGACCAGATGCCATGATCTTAGTTTTCTGAATGTTGAGCTTTAAGCCAACTTTTTCACTCTCCTCTTTCACCTTCATCAAGAGGCTTTTTAGCTCATCTTCACTTTCTGCCATAAGGGTGATGTCATCTGCATATCTGAGGTTATTGATATTTCTCCCTGCAATCTTGATTCCAGCTTGTGCTTCTTCCAGCCCAGCATTTCTCATGATGTACTCTGCATATAAGTTAAATAAGCAGGGTGACAATATACAGCCTTGACGTACTCCTTTCCCAATTTGGAACCAGTCTGCTGTTCCATGTCCAGTTCTAACTGTTGCTTCCTGACCTGCATACAGGTTTCTCAACAATAAACCTTAGGCATTGCTATTTCCTCTTAGATTTATGCATTGTACTATTTAAGGGAACTACCTTTTCTGTGAAGGTGTAGACTCTTTTCCACCATGAGCATCTCTTATTATTACCCTTTGAGTTATAGTTGCCAGTTTAGCACCTGTAGTTGCCATTTAAGCACAGGTGCTTAGAATTTTGTGATGTCTAATTCAAGAAATGGTCTTAAAGATTGAAATATAAATGGTTCATGATTCTTAAGAATTCTTTTCTCATATTTTGTTTATATTTGATTTCATTCATATAGTTTTATTTAAAAATATATTTACCTTTATATCTGTTATAGAGTAGTTATTGTTTTAATTTTATTGAGTGTTTTGGCTTCATTTCTTCTCTCAACAATTTAAATACTTCACTCCACTTCTTGTTTGCATGGTTTTTGAGAAGTTAGATATAAATCTTACCTTTGCTCCTTCATATGTAAATTCTTTCTCCTCTGGCTTCTTTCAGGATTTTTACTTCAGCTTTGATTTTGTACAGTTTCTATACGATATGACCTGGGGTAGCTTTTGGGGCACTTATCCTGCATTTGTCCCAGTGTTTGGGATTAATCTGTTCTGTTTTGTCTTTTCTGCTTTCTCTCTCACTCTTTTTTCTCTTTGCTTTTCAGTTTTGAAAGTTTCTTTTGACATAGTCTCAATATCTTGAGGATGTTGAATATCCTCAGATTCTTTTCTCAGCATGTCAAGTCTACTAATGAGACTATCAAAGGCATTGTTCATTTCTGTTACAGTGTTTTTGATCTCTAGCATATCTTTTTGATTCTTTCTTAGGACTTCCCTCTCTCTACAGACACTATCCATTTATTCTTTTTTCATATATATATATTATTTAATGTTTTATTTACCACAAATATTTTTTCTGATATATATGAAAATAAATATATAGCTATGAAAAAAAGTCTCCACCCATATATTATCTGATAGCTATAGCACACTTTGGGGAACACTGATCTGACTTCATCCTTTTATAGTTGAAGAAACTGGATCCAGCAAGGCAAGAAAATTGCATAAGGGCTAATCAAAAGTGACAGAAATGGGATGAGAAGTCTGGTTCCAGCTTTTCACCTGCTTTTTTAAATTCCCCAAACAACATGGTATAGTGGCAGTGTCCCCGACCATCTGTGTATCCTTGGACAAGCTACTTAATATCGCTGTGCCTCTGTGTTCCCATCTGTAAAATGGGGATAGTGATTGTATTCATTCATAGAATTGTTTTGAATATTAAATGAATTAATCTTTATGAACAATTAGGGCACTGCCTGGTACATAGTAAGCATTATATATATTTGATAATACACAAGATAGGACTTGTAGTCATCTATCCATTCATTCTTGCAAATTATCTGCTTTTTTATTAGAGGCTTTAGTGTAATAATCACAGTTGTTTAAAATTTACGTTTTGAATCTGGTTCCGATGCTTGCTCTCTTTAAACTGTGTTTTTTGCCCTTTATTATTACTTATAATTTTTTGCTGAAAGCCAGACACGATGTACTGGGTGAAAGGAACTCCCAGAAATAGGCCTATAATAATGTGCTGATAAGGAATGGGGAAGCAGAAGTGTTCTATAGTCCTATGATAGGGTATTAGCCTTTTAGTGAGCCTGTGTCTGAACTGTGAACTTCACAGGTTCTTCTCAGTCCTCCCCTCCCACATTTTAGGTGGGGCAGATGACTGGAGGGGCTGGAATTGAATACTTTCCTTGTTTCTCATGGAAAGCTACGGGGGGTCAGTTCAGTCCAGTTCATTCCAATCACTTAGTTGTGTCTGACTCTTGGCGACCCCATGGACTGTAGCACACCCTGTTTCCCTGTCCATCACCAACTCCTGGAGCTTGCTCAGACTCATGTCCATCTAGTCGGTGATGCCATCCAACCATCTCATCCTCTGATGTCCCCTTCTCCTCCTGCCTTCAATCTTTCCCAGCATCAGGGTCTTTTCAAATGAGTCAGTTCTTTGCATCAAGTGGCCAAAGTATTGAAGTTTCAGCTTCAGCATCAGTCCTTCCAATGAATATTCAGGACTGATTTCCTTTAGGATTGACTGGTTTTATCTCCTTGCAGTTTCAGGGACTCTCAAGAGTCTTCTCCAACACCTCAGTTCAAAAGCATCAATTCTTTGGCACTAAGCTTTCTTTATAGTCCAACTCTCACATCCATACATGAGTAGTGGAAAAACCATAACTTTGACCAGGCGGACCATGGTTGGCAATGTCTCTGCTTTTTAATATGCTATCTAGGTTGGTCATAAATTTCCTTCCAAGGAGTAAGCGTCTTTTAATTTCATGGCTGCAGTCACCATCTGCAGTGATTTTGGAGCCCAAAAAATAAAGTCTGACACTGTTTCCACTGTCTCCCCATCTATTTTCCATGAGGTGATGGGACCAGATGCCATGATCTTAGTTTTCTGAATGTTAAGCTTTAAGCCAACTTTTTCACTCTCCTCTTTCACTTTCATCAAGAGGCTTTTTAGTTCCTCTTCACTCTCTGCCATAAGGGTGGTGACATCTGCATATCTGAGGTTATTGATATTTCTCCCTGCAATCTTGATTCCAGCTTGTGCTTCTTCCAGCCCAGTGTTTCTCATGATGTACACATGAGCACAGCCCTCGTTAAAAGAACAAAATGTTCTGCATATCCCCAAATAGTTAGTTTTTCCCTTTCCTTGTCAAAAGCCCAAGGAGATTTTTCTTTGATATTTACTGTGAGAACTTGGTTGAGCTCCAGAGGTAAAACTCCCCAAAGTTTTCTTTCTTTTTTTTCTTTTAGGGTGGGTCTTTCAACGCAGTGATTCAAAATTCATGATACAATAATTGAGAATTTGTAGACAGAGAATGATGTGGGTTTTGAAGGTACCTTGATGAATCACTGTTTGATAAGAGAATAATTTCCCTGGTTCAGTGATCCAATGGCCTAAAGTTTTTAACTCTCAGACTTGCCTACATTGTTATTGTTGTTTAGCCTGCTAAGTCGTGTCAGACTCTTTGCAGCCCCTTGGACTGTAGCCCTCCGGACTCCTCTGTCCATGGGATTTCCCAGGCAGGAGTGCTGGAGTAGGCTGCCATTTTCTTCTTTATGTCTACATTGAGCCTTCAGCAGCTTATCTATTGCAGTTCAGATTTTTCTACCCTGCTACTAGTTCTGAAGGTTTCTGCTGTTGGGTTTCTGCTCTGATAAGTTGTGATTCTTTCTGCCTGTTTCTCCAGGGTAGGGGAAAATGGTTTGTCTGAGACCTCGCTTCTCTGACAGATCTAAGAAGAGTTGTTGATATTTTAGTTTGTTCAGATCTTTACTTGTTGGGACAGAGTGGCAACCTTCAAGCTTCTTACAAACTGGACCAGAAACCCCAAGTTCCGTTGATTTATTTCTTATCTTTGAGAATATTAGTTTTGAAAGGTTAGTGATTTAACTTGAACATATTTAGCCGTAATTTTTCTGTTCATAAAATACTGTCATGTCTGTGGAATGTTGTTTTGTTTCCTATTGCTGCTGTAATAGATTACTTCAAACTTCCTGAGGTAAACTAATCAAAATTTGTTCTCTTACGGATGTGGAGACCAGAAGTATGAAATGAGACTTATGGGGCTAAAATCAAGGTGTCAGCAGAGTTGGTTTCTTCAGAAGGCCAGGGAAGAGCACATTCTTTGCCTCTTCCAGTTTCTAGAGGCTGCGGATGTTCATTCTGGCCTCATCACTCCAATCTCTGCTGCAGTAATCACATGGCCTTCTTCCTTTCTGTAGTCAAGTCTTCCTCTACCTTTCTCTTAAAAGGATACTTGCAACTGTACATAAGGCCTGCCTGGATAATTTAGGAAAATCTCTCCATCTCAGAATTCTTAATCATGTCTGCAAAATTCTTTTTGCCACACAAGGTAACATTCACAGGTTACAGGGTTTAGAACCTGGATATCTTTGGGGGTCATTATTCATTCTACCACTGATGTATTTAGAAAAGTACCATTTCCACTTCTGATTGTTAAATGTACCTTGAGAACTTTTTATGAATTGATGGCACTAGGTTTCATTGCAGGACAGAATAAACAATAATCAGTGCTGCATAGGTAGCAGAAGGAAATGCTTTGTCATTTTTCGACTGATCAAGACAGTGATTTAAGATTTCAATTTTAATAACAACAGCAAAATAAATGGATATGCACAAATTTTTATAGATGTTTGGTTAAGATGAATTTGTATTTCCCTAACTGATTAAAAAAAAAATGGTGGAGAGCTCCTATACATACAACCAGAATGTAATGTGTTGACTGAAAAAAATGCATGACCTAAAAGTTGAGAGTTATGTTTCATTTGGAGGACATTCTTAGGACTTCAAGGCCAGGAAACAACTTCTCAGATAACACTGAGAAAACTCTTCTGAAGAGGAAGAGGGGAAGCCCTAATATATAGGAGTTTCTGCAATAGCACCAGGTAGTTGGAACAAAAGGTTACTGTTAACAAAAGAAAACTAGATATCTCAAGTTAAGGAATTTAGTGCTTTTCTATGTAGGGGGAGATGCAAGATTCTGGGCTCACTGAAATCATTCCTTTGATATTCATCTTCGCTATCTGGGACCAGTATCCTGTTTTCTCATCCTGAGTTTCCTCTGACTGCACCACTGTGGGTAACTACACTCTGATGACTAGATGGCAGGCATTCCTTCTTTCCATTCTGAGTTCCCTCAAGGTTCACCATCAGGTTGGCCAAAATCATTGATGACAGCCACATCCTTTTTTTTTTTTTTTTTTTTTTACTGATGTGGCAGGAATTATTTTATTTCCATGTGTGCTGTTTTCAACAAGAGCACTGCCCCTCTTCCCTTCCATATATGCCCCTCAGGACTGTGTTGCCATTTAAATTTTGATTTAAATATTTCATCCAAAAAAAATATTTTAGGACAGAATATGTGAAAAGAGCATGCAACATAATTTTCCCAGGATCTTAATTCCCTTCGGAATAACTTTGTAGCTTTAGATCTTAATGACTCTAGGTCTGGTCAAAGAATCAGAAATACAAAGCTGGAAATGATGAGAGGGTAGTGGCACAAAAGCATAACACTTCAAAATATTTAAGGAAAAAATATCTTTTAGTGGGTATTTGTGGAGTTTCAGGATAATCACTGAGAAGCAACATTTGAGATGTCTGACAAAACGATGAAAATAACTTCAAACTTTATGAATAGTTGAAAGTTAGGTTTAAATGAAAGCTTGTCTGAACTTCAAAATAGTGAATTTGGCGTGAGAAGTCTATAATTATTGTCATCAGATGCGAGGTCCCCCAACCACCGTCATATTAAATTAAACCCTCTGAATGCTGTGTTTATCTTTCTGGTTCTTTATGTGGTGGAGAAAGGAGAGTTCAGAGATAGTTATGGTAGAGCCTGAGTGCTTCCCCTTCATTGTACACATTTTTGTTTTAGTGAGCAGGACCAATATAAACATTCAAAATGTAAATTCTCCTATAGGGGAAGTAATTTTCAAGTGAATCAGTATATTCAAAGGGCATTTTTTAAAGTGAGAGTCCAGACTTAAAGAAAACAGTGGTAGGTATCAAGTTGGAAACAAAAATCACCATGAAAATAACAATGCAAATATATAGATATAAACACTGGGCAACATTACTGACTTGGGAAAAGCTGCAGTTTTAAAAATACCTTGCTTGATATATTACCCATATGACGATTTTAAAAAGCAAGATAAAAACATACCCAGAATACATCACCATACAGTCATATGGTATGAAGTTAGTCTGCCCCCAGTGATGTCATTGCTGGTTTCAGACCATTCTAGGAAAAGACTCTGTGGATAGATAGAGATACATTGTGCCTTCTGGTTTTATGGTGTTGGAATTCAGACTACATAAATTATAATTTGTTTATGTCTGCTCTTTGTGTTAAATTAAAAGAAGTTGGATTGCCTAGACAATGAGTGTTTTGCTTGAATGAGTCTGCTAAAAGAAGCTAGTATTTATAATGTCATGAATCACACTAAAAACTTCCCTTTATAAAAGAAAAAATGCAAAGCAACGGTAGATTACAGATTGAGTGAAAATAGAGTGATTAAGAGGTTGGGCTTCAGAGGCAGACAGGACACATGCTTACATCCTGGCTGTGTCGCTTACTCTAGTGTAATTTTAGGCAAAATGCTTAGATTCCTCACACCCTGAATTTCCTCATTTGAGTAATAATAACAGCAACAGCAGTAACAATATATAGCAGCACCCACTTCAACAGTGTTTTGCAAAAAGTAAAAGTATTGATACACATGAACCCCGTGATTGCTCAATGAATAGCCTTTGGTACGATTATTGTTGCTGAGTAAACTTCAGGGTCCAGACTCCACAGACTCCAGTCAGTAGTCAGTACTCTGTTCCCAGCAAAGGGGGAAAGGAATGTCAGGATGTGGAGGATGCCATCAGCCTCAAAAGCTTAGTAAATCTCTTTGTGGTCTTATCTTTGAGAACATCTTTCATAACTTTTTCCAAATGTTAGTTAATACATTTGCATTTCCTGTATACTGGGAAATGCTTTATAAATTTATGTTTTAATTTAAGACATTTCCTTTTATCTGACATTCCGGCCACTATAAATTTAAAGCATATCTACTTGCCCTAGGATTTTATGATTTAGGAAGTATGAATGTCATTTCCATTAACTATTCACAACTGAAACAATACAAGCTTGTTTGAACTTTTACTGTGTTCCAGGTACTGTGATAAGCATTTTACGTTCTTTTTGTCATTTAGTCTTCAAAATAGTCTTAATGAGGTAGGCAATATTATTCTTTAAAGAAAGAGTTTAAATCTATGGTGCTTCTAGGCACCAGTGTTCTTGATACTTTTTAGTTAGTATTCCGATGGTAGCCTTTTATCTACTATAGTTATTTCATAGTTAAGCATTTAGAGCTATAATTAAAAGCTGTGCATTGAATTGGTTGTGGACACAAGCTATGAATTATGAAAGACCTTGGTTCCAGTCCTGACTCTAAACTAGTGTTCACCTTGGATAAACTGCTTAACTTTGTTGTTCAGTTGCTGAGTCGTGTCTGACTGTTCGTGATGCCAGGCTCCTCTGTCCTCCACTCTCTCCTGGAATTTGCTCAAATGCGTGTCCGTTGAATTAGTGATGCTATCTAACCATCTCATCCTCTGCTGTCCCTTCATTGTTGCCTTCAGTCTTTCCCAGCGTCAGGGTCTTTTCCAGTGAGTTGGGTCTTCGCATCAGGTGGCCAAAGTATTGGAGCTTCAGCTTCAGCCACAGTCCTTCCAATGAATATTCTTGGTTGATTTCTTTTAGAATTGATGGCTTACCTTTGGGGAGCAGTTATTCACTTATTGAATGGGGCTAATATTAACTACTTCAAAGATTTATTTCAAGGGTTAGGTGACTCAATTAATATAGTGAGTGTAAGATGTTGGTGGTACCAGCCCAGGTTGGATGCATGAGACAAGTGCTCGGGCCTGGTGCACTGGGAAGACCCAGAAGGATCGGGTAGAGAGGGAGGTGGGAGGCGGGATCCGGATGGGAAATACAAAGAAAAGAAAAAAAAAGACGTTGGTGATAGAACCTGGCACATAATAAGCACTCATCTAATGGTGGTCATTATTTTTGATAAATATTCAGTGAGTTAATGATAGATAAAACATACACACACAGCTAGAGACCATAGGAAATGCTAAGCTAAAAATAATATGCTGTACAGTATTTGGATTTATAATTTAGTGAGAAAGCAGCATCTATGTATTAAAGAAGTACTTTAAAAAAAATACAAGCAAGGGCTTTATAAGGTTGTAGGAGATAGTGATAAATTCTGAGTGTTGGGGTATAGCTCAAATGAGAGGAGACAGAGAAAACAACACTTGAACTGGGTTTTGAAAAATAAAATTATATTACTATTTGGAGAAGGGAGAAAAGAGCTTTCCTGATGCAGGGAATAGCATGAGTAAAAGCCCTGAACTATTATTGAGTACAGTACTCAAGGAATAGTAGCTGTTATGGTGTGAGATGTGATTGGAGAATGGAGTTTGTGGAGACATAAATTTAGAAATAAGACTGAAAGACAGGTATAGCCCAGATTGTTAAATGCCTTGCTAAGAGCTTTTAATCTTATTGTTTAGAAGACTCTTTGATTAGAAATGTGGAAAATACATTTGGAAAGGTATATAGAATATACCTCGAGGATATAATTTTTTGGATTAAGAATAGGGTGTGGGAGGGTCAGTGATTCTGGAATACACTTCTACAAGTGCTTTGACAGAACCTGTTTTATTAACTCACATAAACCCCACCTGCTGGGGCTTTTGCTTGATTGGCAGTCTGGTAATCCTCTTGTGAGAATTAACTGACAGCTTTATCTATAAATAACATTCATTTTCAAGTGTGAGCTACAAAGGTGCAGTTTCGGTGATGAGAGATTGTCTAGCCTACCACCTTTTTAAATCCAGAGGTAGTCCCTAAATCCAGAGTGTTTTTTTTTTAAGTCCAGTTTGTCAACCTTTTGCATTCTTGTCACATTTCTAAGATCTTAAGGCATAGTTCGTGAAGAAAATGACTTTTCTTGGAGGAAATATGAACCTGTTTTAGGATTCAGGCTATTACTAGTATTATTATTATTCTAATGCTTACTAGTGATTCAATAGGTAACATTGAATCACTTTTTTCTTCCAGTTTTATTGAGATATAATTGACATACAGCACTGTATAAGTTTAAGTTGTACAGCATAATGATCTGACTTACATACATCATGAAATTATTGCCACAGTAAGTTTGGTGAGCATCCATCATCTCAGATAGATAAAAAATAAAGGAAAAGAAAAATAATTTTGTGATGTGAACTCTTAGGATTTACTCTTGTAACAGCTTTCATATACAACATTCAGTAGTGTTAATTATATTAATCATATTGTGCATTATATTCCTAGTATTTATCTTATAACTGGAAGTCTGTACCTTTTGATCACCTTCATCCAATCTACCCCTCCACTCCCCACCTGTACTATAAATCCAATCTCGTTTTTCTTGAGTTTGTTTATTTTTGAAGTATAATTAACCCAACTGTGTTACCAACATAGTTGAAGAAGGAAATGGCAACCCACTCCAGCATTCTTGTCTGGAAAATCCCATGGACAGAAGACCCTGGTGGGTTACAGTTCATGGGATCACAGAATCAGACATGACTGAGTGACTGTGCACACATGTTACCAACATAGTGATTTGATATTTCTATACATTTCAAAATGATCACTGCAATAAGTATAGTTATGTATGTCACCATACTAAGATATTACATTATTATTACATGGAATAAATTTTAATAATTTATAAAACATTTTCACTGACATGGTTTCATTTTGATCTTCACAATTACTCAAGCGGAGGCAAAGTTGTTACATTTAATAGGTGAGGAAACAGACTGAGAGAGGTTGAGTAACTTGCTCAAGATCCCAGAGCCAGTAAGAGTTGGAACCAGGGCTTGGACTTAAACTTGACTCCAGATGGGCCTTTTTATTCCTATTACACATCTCTACTTTCTCTAGTCATATTTCTACCTCTGATACTTACTATTCATCCCTGTGTAGTCTCCAATAAGTAAACTATAAATATTCTCACTTTTCACCTTAAAAATTCTTGATGTATCTTTCAGTATAGTAAATGTGCTATTAAAATGTGATCCACACCTTAGAAAGAAATCTGTGTGTTAATTCATCATGTTGATGGCGTTAAGGTTGTTGATTCCTTTTTTTAAAAAAAACTTTTTGTTTTGTATTGGGGTAAAGCCGATGAACAAACAATGTTGTGATAGTTTCAGGTGAATAGTGAAGGGACTCAGCCATACATATACATGTATCCATTCTCCCCCAAACTCCCTTCCCATCCAGGCTACCACATAACATTGAGCAGGGTTCCATGTCGGTCCTTGTTGGTTATCCATGACCTTCCCAAACTCCTTAACTATCTCTTCAGCCCATCCTTCCTCCTGGTGAGGGTTGTTGATTCTTGTTTGATTTCTTCCGTTCTTGTTTTCTTTTTGTCTTTTCATGTAGCTGCGTGACTATGTTAAGCTTAACTGAGTTATGGTAGGTTTTGGCTGTAATTTTAAACAACACTTATTCTGGCTTTATTTTCAACACTGATGCATTTTATCAGGGCAACTGCGTCTTATCAACATTGAAAGCTAACACAAATGAAATACGGAACTGGTTGAGCAGGAGGTGCAGGAACCAATGAGGCAGCCAAATACCTGTTTCCATCCAGAATCTGTTCTGCCTTTCCTTTTTTTAAGACAAATGTTTTGAATATCATCCTTTGGGATTGTAGATTAAAAAAATTGATTCTTTACCTAAAGTATAATGTCTTTTAAATGGGGAAAATGGCAGAGACTAAAAGAGAACCCTGCCTAGGACATAGCAACTGCCCCTTATTGGAAGGAGCGGCACAGCCTGCTCGTGGCTGTCGTCTTTCTCCTAGTTCAGCTGCTAGTTGTTCAAGGAATCTGGTGCTATTTCCCCTTGTTTAAGTTTGTATTACTACTGCTTCTTGGGGTCTCTCCTGGAAGAGTCACGAAGAAGGGTCATGAAAGAGAAGAATTTAGGCAGAAGGGATCTCAGAATGTTGTCTTTGTCTGTTAAAGTCATATGTATGTATGTATCATAATCACTGAGAGAAACGCAAGGTTCACTGGGTGAGGAGGAGATTGGTATCAATATTGATTGGTATCAACATTTCCTTGGAAAGATCTAGTATGATGCAAATAAGCGTATAACCTGAAAAAGGATGTCACCAGAAAAGGACCAACTGATAACTGCTTTATCAGATATACAGGGGAAAAAAATAACATTATCACTTAAATGTCTCACTCTGTAGCGCTCATTTTTCACAGTTTGGGAGGGTTTGAGTTAGAGTTTAAAAGAGTAGATATTCCTTATTTGGCAGTATGTTACTTTAGTTAATATTTCCTTTCTTCTTCCCCCTGCCCCACCCTTTTACATTTATTTAGTTTTTTAGAAACATAAAGTGAATAAAATATTTAGCAACACAATAAGGGCCTTTCCTAATTCTGGCTGAGAAGAGGTGAAACAACCTGTCCGCTATTTAGCAGAGAAGTTAGCATTTCAATATCTTCAGGTGCGGAACGTTTTATCTCAAAAAAAAAAAAAAAAAAAAAAGGTGAGAATTTATTTGTAGTAAAGCTGTCAATCTTAAAAGTCTTTAAAATAAATTCAGTCTTATACTACCCTTTATTTGCCTCAATTAATTGGTAAACTCCGATGAAAATTTCCCTCCTTCGCGGATACTCTCTATATTTTCGCTTTGGTCACCAAAGCCAAGTCCCACGTGAAACCCCCCCGTTGCCCGGAGTGTCGCGTTCGGCCTCGGCTCGCTTCCCCTGCCACGCCTGGCTTCTCGGCTGTAACCCATCTCGCCTTGTGCCCGCTTGCAGAGCGCTCACTGGCCGCTCTCGCCGCGCTGTCTGCCCTGCGCCATGCCCCCGCCTCTGGGCACGCAGCGTTCCCTGCACTTCTCCTCCGCTCCTTACTTACTGCTTCCCCTTGACAGGAAGTATTCTGCTGGATTAGTCTAGTCTAAAGAGTTTGTGATTTACAGTGTCATATTTCTCCAGATAATGCTGTATTTTGATGTTTCAAAATGAAGCTACCAGAGAAACTCCCAGAAACATCATATTGTAAGAAGGAAAAAATGTATTAGTGGCAGGAATCCTTTGCTAAGGGCCGGCCACTTCGAGGGCAGAATTCGGAGGCCTTTGGTCAGCCTGCATCATCCGGGGTGGAATTTTGGTGCTCTGTTTCCGGTTTTTAACTCCACACTCAATGAGACTATCATGTGAAATTATGACCAAAGGGAAATTCTAGCCACTGCCTTTGCAAGCCAACAGACTGTTTATCAAGGAGTAAAGAGGATCTTTTTCAGATCTGCCTTGAGTTTTGTTACAGGGCAAAGTCTCTGCTGTTTTAGTTAATAGCACAGGCTATTTCCATACTTATAAATATGGATAGAGTATTTAAGGTTTTAAATTTCATGTTTCCAAGATTAATATTGGAAAGATTTAAAAATGGCAAGTCTTTTCAGGATGTACAGTCAAATAAGTAAATTATACACACCTCCCGGGAGAAACTTCAAAAATTTCCCAGTTTTTAAAAATATAATTTTCAATATTATATATATATATATACTTTCTCTATTAGCATATTGCATTCCCAGGGAGGGTATGTCTGATATTTCCTATTATCGAATTGAAAATGCTTATGAAACCTGTATGCACACAGTACTGTAAATATCTGCGTTATTTGAATAGTCTCCCACTTGTTTTCTTCTGCCACTCATGAAAACTACATTGGCTTTACGAAGTCACAGGTAAAAGTGGGTTTGAAAGTGGTCAGTGAACAGTTGAGGGGTAGCTCCTCTGAGTTGAGCTTCATAGTCTCAGCTTAAAAAAAAAAAAAAAAAAAAAAAATTTCACCCTTCTTGCAGTTCACAATGTCTGTCACGTGAGGGCAGCATAATCACATATGTGCGGGCCGGCTGTCAGGGAACTATTACAAAGCAAACCATACCGCCCAAGAGCATGAAGATGAGGTCAATTATGTATACACCTATGTATATATATATATACACACACATACACATACACATACACACACACTGTTTCAGCTGGTAAAGAATCAGTCTACAATGTGAGAGACCTGGGTTTGATCCCTGGGTTGGGAAGATCCCCTGGAGATGGGAAAGGCTACCCACTTCAGTGTTCTGGCCTGGAGAATTCCATGGGCTGTACAGTTAGTCCGTGGGGTCGCAAAGAGTTGAACAGGACTGAGCGACTTTCACTTTCATACACTATTCAACTGACTGAAATACAAAGTGAAAATATTAGTGAGAACAGTTATTTTTCTATAATTGAAAATCTTTATCTAAAGAATCTATGCTTTGCATTAGAAAATTATTTGTAACTATGAATTTTAAATTTAGGGTTAAAGTGGAGTGGGGATGCGGGAGAATGAATGATGTCTTTCCTGTTTGTGAATGGAATTTTACATAGTAGTTAAGTCATTTAGCACTAGTGTCAAAGTACTTTGTCTTAATCTACCAGGATATTTTGGGCAAGTTTTTGATATTTAACATTTCTATGCCTAATTTCCTCAAGTACAAAATAGGGGGAATCATAGTGTGCATTCATAGTTTTATAAAGGATTAAATGACCAATTTTAATACACATTAGAGTACATATAAGTGCACTCTAAATGTTAGTTTGGATTATATTCTTAAGGTAAATGCTGATCTTTTCAAGTTAAAAGATCTCAACTAAGTATCAGAGCACAAGAAAGAATTTGAGTGAGCTGCTTACACTGTATTTTATGATATTTGATGATAATGATCCTGGGAAAATATGTTTGAAGAAGCTGTTTAAGAGGAGAAGGAAAATATTAAAAGGAAGAAGTTTAAGGTTTAGTGTCAATTAGGGAAGAGATCTCACATATGCTTATATGGAAGGAAAATTTTTCTTTTTGTCAAAGTCTTGAACCATTATTTTTTAATCAGTAACAGAGCAGTGACTCTTTCCTACTTAGGAACTTATCTGTTACCATGAAAGCAATAGCACAGTAAATAAGACCTTGAAAAGTTGTGGGGGGAAAAAAAGAAGACAATTCAAATTGAGGAAACTCATTCTTGTTGAGTCCCAAATCCAAATTCAGTAAGTACTTACCAAGAACTTAGAGAGCTTAAATGAGCTTAAACTTTTTGGAGACAGAAGACAGGTACCCTAGAAGGTGAAGTGTCAGAAGGTGAAGGTACCCTAGAAGTACAAGTGTCAGAGTGAATGAGCTCAGAGCAAAAGGAAATTTGAGTTAGAGTGATTAGGTAGTAAAGAACTAAAAGTGGGATTTGAATGTGGCCTTAAATATTGGTTTGGATTTGGAAAGGAGAAGGAGGAAGAAGAAAGCTTAGGTGGCTGTTATGGACTGAACTGTGTCCCACTTAAATTCATATGTTAAAGTCCTAATCCCCTGAACTTCAGAGGTGTGACTGTATTTGGAGATGGGAATTTTAAAGAGGTAAAGTTAAAGCGAGGTCTTTAGGGTGGGCCTTAATTCAACAAGACTGCTATCCTTATAAGAAAAGAAGACTCTAACCTCTAGAATTACGAGAAAATACTTCTCTGTTGTTTAGTCACCCATTTCATGGTTCTTTGTTGTGGTGGTGCTAGTAAACACACAGCAGGGGAAAGTACGAACCCAGCATGGAAGCAGGAGTATGTGTTTTCTTGGAAGAAAATTATTAATAATAAGAAAACACTGGTTTGGTACTGGGAAGTGTTTCATTGGCTTCTTGGAAAAGCAAGCTGATAAGATGCTGTCCTGAAAAAGGTGGGACTTAAACCAGCAGGATCTGGTCAGAAGTTTAGAATAGGGGTGGACCTTGAATGCCCTAGCTTTCAAAGCTGAATCCAGCAGTGGTATGAGGGTTTCCATCAGACAAAGACTGAAAGCAGAAGCCACATATGTGGTGAAAGAGAACCAGCCTTTTCGAATGAAGCCATCAGGTTATACATAAGCTCTAATTTAAAGTAAGATTGGGCAGACAAGGAAAGGAACACCTGAATGCACTAATATGCTTTTGAGCCAAACTAAAGAGTGTGATAAAGGTACCAGTATTAATGCAAATGTGCTGAAACCAACCCTGTTCCATAGGAGGTAATAATATAGGTTGAAATTCAAGGCTAAAAAATGTCATGTGGCAATGCTGAAGCCAAAAGAATAGGTGGAATCTGTGGGAGAGTACTTAAAAGGGCAGAGAATCAAACAGGAGGGTGAAAGGACTTTTAAGAACAAGAATGTCTTCTATTTAATTTTAGAACTAGTGCTAAAGACAGAGGAGAAAGAGAACATCCACAAAATGTTGTAATCAAGGAAAACTGAATAACTCACTGAAAACACAAGCTCTGAGCCAGGGGTAACCAGGAAAATAATGAATCTTCAATTCCGCCCCCCCCCCCCCGCCCCCCACCTAAGAATCCCTGAAGACAGCTGTAGGTGGCACCCTCCAACACATGGGGACTGGAGTTCAAGTCAGATTGCATTTAAATCTCGAAAGACAGGCTATAACTTCTTGGTTACGCTCAGGTGTCGGAACCATAGAGCACTGGCTCCCTGAATTTGTTCTCTCTTTCATTAGGACAGACATTTGCATAAAAATGAGTCCTTAGAGCGGAGAAGGCAATGGCAACCCACTCCAGTGTTCTTGCCTGGAGAATCCCAGGGACGGGGCAGCCTGGTGGGCTGCCGTCTATGGGGTCGCACAGAGTCGGACACGACTGAAGCGACTTAGCAGCAGCAGCAGAATTCAAAGAGAAGACTTGAGATGAATATGGCAGCTGTCTTTAAGTATCTGAAGGAACTTTCTGTGGAAGATAGATTGGTCTGGGTTTCTTCAGGAGAGCAATATGGCAATAACAGGAAGGTAGGTTTCAGTTTAGTTTGAAAACTAAAATCTTCTAACTGACTTCTGCTGGTGACATCATCACATCATCATCCCCTTCAGTCTTAAGCAAAATTGAGATCTTTCCATCCTGGCCTTTCTTTTCTTAGAAACATACAACCAAGTAACCTACCTATCTAACTAGCTTAAAAAAAATGGGTAAGTCAATTGAGGATAATTATGATAAGTCTTACTATCACTTTGTATAATAATCTATATCCTTGACGAACTTCCATGTGTACTTATAGGTTCTGTGTTTGTACACAACCAACATATTAAAGGACCCTCAAGATTCAGGGGGAGAAGGAGCAGCATGGCAGTTACTTATTAAAATAGCTTTCTTTTTCAAGAAAATCACATGTTTCTTAAGAGTATTGTTCATGAATTCTATTCAACTGATAACTTTAATTCAGAACTTTTTTTTTTTTTTTTTATGTCTCCCATTCCTACCTCTACTGGCTCAGAGGGGGTGTGAATTCCTGGTATTTGAAATAACACACCAAATCTTCAAGCTTTAAATTGGAAGAGAATTACATGATTGATCAGAAGCCAAAAATCATAGCCCTCTTCTTTGTTTTTATTCTTATTAGAATCACCAAATAATAGACATTAACAATATGAGTTACTAGAAATATTACCCAAACATTTTCGCTAGAAAAACAATGGGATAATTAGTTATTCTTTCCCAGTTTAAAACCTATTATCTCTGAAACCAGTGTTACAGTAAAGATAAATAAACAAAACAGACAATTGGGAAAGAGAAAGTAACATGAAAGCGAGTCTTTTGGTTTATAAACCGCTCTAGTACTATTGTCATTGAACACAGGCAAATTACCAAAAGGAGAGTAAGAAGTATCAGCAGTGAATGTGAACATTTGATTCCTCAAAAACTCTTTGAGGTGGATTTATCATCAAATGAAACCTAAATGATGGAAAGCCTAACCTATGAAGGTGTCATTGCGGGTTGATCTGAGAAAGCCTCATGACGGGACTGGTAGCTTAGCTGAGTCTCAAAAGATGGATACGGTTCTCTGAAAGTTATATGTGTTCTGTTATTTAGCACAAGGTGTTTTAATCTTAGCACTGTTGTGACATTTTGGAATGGATAATTCTTTGTTGGGGTGAGGCACCCTGTATATTGCAGGATGTTTAGAAAACATCCCTGGCCCTTATCAACTAGATGCTGGTAGCAGTCCTTTTCACCACCAGAAAGGTTTGATTATCACAAATGTAAATAATGTCTCCAGACATTGCCAAAAATTAACCTGGTTGAGTACCACTTATTTAGCACATGAAGGGTAGAAGTGCATAATTAGAGAAATTGTCTAATACTTCACTGTGAAATACTTCATTTCAATATTTTTAGAAGCAAGCAAAAGAATAATGCTGCAATTTTGGCATATTTGAAGAAAATTGTCCACTTTTTTTGAAGGAGCTGGCTTGGTTTACTCTTCAGATGTGTTCAGTCCTGGAAGAATAACACCATATAATGCTGACACTGGGGGTACTTTGGGTCTCGTGAAAGAAGTGTCACAAAATTTTATACCTGCTTTCCTGACGGCCCAATGATTACTGTGCTTTTCCTGAGGTTCCCTGAATAGTACACACAGACACAATAATTTCTGATGATTCATTAAAATTACAGTTTAGGAAATATGAAGCACATTAAAAACACACTTTAAAGCCTACTCATGTTTTACTTTCCCACTTCAAATACCAACTGAATTTACACTTTTTCCACTCTCACCAGTTTCAATAAACTTTGAGCCATAGTTTTAGTCATGTCCAGCTTAACAGTAGAGGGTATGACTGTCTTAAATTGACTTGGCAGCTTTGGATAGCTTTTTAAAATGTATATTCAAAGAATGATGAAGTGATAAATAAAGACTTGAAAAAAAGAAAAATACCCTGAGAGAACTAAAAATAACAAAATAGGAGGAAAGTCTGGACAGTTGAAATATTTGTGGATATGCATGATATGTATAATATATATATATATCCACCTTTATATCTGATCACACAGCTATTATCAGAATTTCAGAAAGGAAATCATTTCTTCATGCTTAGTTTCTTCATATTATAATATTCAAACGGGGTAGATTTTGTCAGTTTTCGCTAGAATAACATGTATACAAATAGGAAGTCTTGACAAATTCATTTAACAAGCATCTCTTAAGTACTTACCATGAGTCAGGCCCTGGATGGAAGCTAGACACTAAGGAGACTAGAGATTAGTCAAACTGGGTCCCTATGCTCAGATACTTTATAAGCCAAGTAGAGGGTGAGTTATACATGAAGAGAATAAAGTGCAACTAAATGTTATTGGATGTGTACGATGGGGCTGCAAAGGAAGGAAAGATCTGTTATGCCAGGCAGATAGGAAAAAGTGAGAGTTATGCCGTATTTCTATCAGCACTGTGTGCTCCCTCAGTGTATCATTGCCAGCATGGAGTGTTATTTTTTAGAATATTTTGTTGATTGGTAAGCAAAATGGATAGCTTGTTTTTAGCTTGCGTTTATATTTGGAGAGGTCAGATTTTAAAATATTTGTTTTCATGTTGTGAATAGTATGTTATGCCCTTTATCCTCGTTCATCTTTAAATGTAGTGCCCCCAGCCTCTACATTTCCACTCACACACACAAGTACACACACGCACACACTCACAGATATGCACTGAAACTGCTTTGGCAAATGTCACTCCAAACAACTGCACTTCTAAATCCCATGAATTAGTTGCATGGCTTCTCTGGTAGCTCAGCTGGTAAAGAATCCAGCTGCAATGCAGGAGACCCTGGTTTGATTCCTGGGTCAAAAGAAGGGCATGGCAACCCACTTCCAGTATTCTTGCCTGGAGAATTCCATGGACAGAGGAGCCTGGTGGGCTACATGGGGTCGCAAAGAGTCGGACCCAACTGAGTGACTAAGCACACGCTCACCTTACTTACTGTTGACCCCCTTCCTTCTTTAAAAACTCCATCCAGGGCTTTCTCACCAGTTCTGTTTTGTTTTTTATTTTACATCTCGACCATTTATTTCAGGCTTTATTTGTGCGCCCCTCTTACTTTTTACCCCAAGTCATCATTTTGAGGGCCTAGTCCTTTGTCTGTTAGTGGGTCATAGTCTTGCTTCTTTCTTCATACTCACTTTTACCAACTTGGTGTGCTTTCCTGGTTTCAACCTGTGTGTTGGCGGCTCTCAAATTCTCATCTCTATTCCAGACCTTTTTGTGATTTCTACTCTCATGTATCCCATTGATAATGGGATAATTCCATAAGGATATATCACATGCATTCGTAACTTGTTGTTTAGTTGCTAAGTTGTGTCTGGCTTTTCTGCGATCCCATGGACTTGTAGCCCACCAGGCTCCTCATCCATAGGATTTCCCAGGCAAGAATTCTGGAGTAGGTAGCCATTTCCTTCTCCAGGGGATCTTCCTGATCCAGGGATCGAACTCCCATATCCTGCATTAGCAGATGGATTCTTTACTACTGAGCCATCAGGGAAGCCCCAGTCTTAGCTTAGCAGGTGTGACATCAAAGCCATTCTTACCCATATGTCAAAACTCAGGTGATTCACCCCAAATCAAAGAAAAAAAATCAATTGCTGTCATCTGTGCCTCCACAGCAGCTTGTATACTCTTTATCAGAATATTCACCATACTTTTTCTTTTGTTCACCTTCCTCCATCCTTTACTAAAATAATACTGTATGTTGGATATACTTTTATGTTTCTTTTTCTTTGTAAGTTTTTTAAGGAAGAATCTATATCTCATCTTTGTGTACCCAGGGCTGGGCACAGAGTATGTGCTTGATAAATGTACAATAAATGTATGTATCTTTGTCTGTCTAAAGAGTGTGTAGATTACAGTAAGTGATCATCCTATTGTATTAAAGCACATGGGGAATATTATGATCAATTCGGGGCTTCAAAAGTCAATACATAAGATAGTGACCATGATGATAGAATTCCAACCGTGTGTAATACTGTCTGTAATGCCCCAAACAGAGAGTACCACTGATATTTTGAGGAATTTCCTTATAATATTTTTTCTATGCATATGTTTTTTTCACACAATCTATGGTTTTATATATTGCTTTTCAACTTAACATTATAGCTTCACCATTTCTCTATTTTATTTATTATTTTTTGAAAATATAATGTTTAATGACCCCATAATGTCCATAATGTTCCATTATATGGATTTATTTAGAATCCATTTTTTGTCTCTCAGAACTTAGTAACAATTTATGGTTTATCCCTTTATATTTTTTTCTGGAGTTTTCACACCCAGGAATAAATGTGCATGTATAAGTATATACAGATATACATATATAATTATTAATATATATTAAAAGTTTCATATATAATAATTCTGGTCCTAAGTGCTGCAGCCCAGCTATTATTTTAAAAACCCTAGAAAGCAGATATTGTTTGTCTCAATTCACAAAGGAGAAAGCCAAGACTCAGAGAGATTATGTAACTTGTCCAAAGTGATAAGCTGTCATGTGACTGAGAAGGGTTATGAACAAGGGCTTTCTGCCTCCATGGTTTGTGTGAATTTTGTCATTCATATTGTAGGCATTTCTTAATAAGTCTCCACCCCATTTTGGTTCTGTGATTATCTGAGTGGTTAAATCATGTTATATAACCAAAGAAAGCTAGTTATTAGGACCTATTTTACACATTTCTAATAAAATATATGTATTTTAAAGAGTATTTTACTTCACTGGTCCCTCTAAAATGAGGTTTTTTTTTCTGATCTTGTCTGAGCTGGTGGCTCAGATGGTAAAGAATCTGCCTGTAATGCAGGAGGCCTGGGTTCTATCCCTGGGTTGGGAAGATCCCCTGGAGAAGAGAATGGCTACCCACTCCAGTATTCTTGCCTGGAGAGTTCCACGGACAGAGGAACCTGACAGCCTCAAACCAAAAACTACTCCTTTTCTAGAGTACATGAAGTTTAGCTTTTAGCAGCCAGTTAAAATGTATAATTTGTAAGTTATAAGATGTTTCTAACTTTGGTAAAATGTATTCTTGTAAATTGAAGTGATCTTTGCAAATATTTCCCATGGGAAAATTTTGTAAAACTTTAAATGTTAACATTATCTTTAGGTTAATTTGTACCTAAGGGATATTACAGGAATTACTTTTAGAATAAAAATGTATTTTCTATCTATTTTCTATTTTTACCTCTCAGTCTAATAAAAAATCTATGTCCTTAGAAGATAAATGGAAGCATGAAAGGAAACTAACAATAATTTGACTATTAATATCCAAAAAACAGATTCATAGTATAAATTCAAAACCTTTTATTTGGAATTCATGATAATTTAGGCCATGTATTTGACCAATTCATGTATAGACCAGTTCATGATAATTGGACCTGGTATATTTGTATAAAACTTTTGCAAAAATTTAACTAATATTATTTATTATTTTTCTTTACTTTCATGTACTTAAAAAGGTTATATATGCTCACTATTAGCATTTCACACTTGAAATTTGACATCCTATGTATTATTGAAAATATTTTGTAAAAGCTTTAATGATCAATTTTTAAATTAATTTGACTAACTCTCAATTAGCCCCACAAAGCCATATTTTTTACTACTAATTCCTTGTAAAAAAAAATAGTTAAATCTTTGGCATACAGTTTTAAAAATAGTAATGGAAAAATAGTAGGTAAGATTCTAGGATCTTCAATTCTGCTAATGCCATTATAATCTATAGAACAGATGATAAAGCACTTATGGTTTGGTAATATAACCAAATAGCAAATTATGTTTACAGTAAAATGGAGACAAGTGAGATAATTCCCTTGGATTCCTTTAACTCATGTTCTGTGGTTTCAGTTGCAAATGTAATCTGAATACTGTGTTCTTTTCCGATATCAAATAGAAAAGAAAAAGGCTAAAATAGATTCGAATCTTGACCAGGCACTGCTGATAACTGAGGCCTTATTCACTCAGTGTTCTTTGGTGAGACAAAGAATTTGGAGAAAGATTACTGTTAGTAATTGTAATGTCCACAAAAATAGAAAATTGTCTCTTGTAAGGAAAAGGTCATGGAAGATTTTATATGCTGTAAGTTTAGTCTCCAAAGGTGGTTGAATGCTTAAATAGTATTTGAGATGTTTGAAAGCTTAACTCACTCCTTAAGGAACAGATGACTATATAACTGCAGTCATAACTGCAAATAGTCTTCTCTGGTCTCCCCTTCCAGCAGGAATGTCAAGGATTAGAGCAGTGGTTCACAAATTATAGTGTTGTATAGTCACTTGGAAAGCTTGTTAATTATGTAGATTTCTGGGATTCACCCATAAAGGTTCTTCTTTTGTAGGTCTGAGGTGCAGCCTAGAAATCTAAAAGTTTAGTAATCATTCCAGCAATGGTGACATAGATGCTTCTAGAGCCAGATTTTGTGAAATGCTAGGAAACGCCATGGATCCCTGGTGATGGTCTTGGGAAGGGCATAGTTATGTAGCTCATTGCTAGAATTAAGTGAAATTTTTACCTCTACTGAAGACGCTGCATGGATAAATTTGATTGCTCATATGGAAATCTCCCAGCTAGAGCCAGGAAATCATGGAATCAAAGTTAGAAAGGCTCTTAAAAATTTGTCTGACTCTTCTAAATGTCTGGCTAGTTCATTTTGGAGCATTTCCAGTCATGGAAATGCATTCAGTCCTGTGACTTGCAACCTTACTTTGGGCTGTTCCAAGCATTACAGTGTTCATCCATATAATGAGACAAAATTTGTGCTCCTCACATAACCGCCTATTTTTTCCTAAAACATATAACACAAGTATTTTTTACAGTTTTAAAGTACTATTAAAAATGAAGGGAGAAGAGTAAAAGAATCCAAGAATTTTTTCCAAATTAAGGTTGTGCCTATGCTATAAGGTTAGTGACATTTATGAGTTTAGACTTAGTAAGTGCCAATACTGATGATTTCATTTAAAATCTAGAATTCATAACCTACTACTCAAAATAAAAATATCTCTTCTATAGCTGTATTATTCCTGTTTTCCTTCTCCATTAAATCAAAGAGAATAAATAAACATCCTTCTCCAGAATTTGTTTTATTCTAGAACTGCTATATGCTTTTTAAAACTATAGAAATTATGATTGCCTAAACCTTAATGAAATATTTTCCCATGCTTTCTTGCCCTTCCCATTTCCTTTATCTTGAATGCACTTCTCTTCCTTCAGGAAGCCTTCTCATATTTACTTCACATCATTGTCATCATTCTTTTACCCCCTTTTCCATGACACTTTTTATTCTGCACAGTGTTATTTCTTATTCCTCTAATTATCCTTGAGTTCTCTTATATTTACATATAATATAAAGGAATGTCTGTATATGTATTTTTACCCTCTACAGGTAGACTCAAGGATGAAAATTAAATCTTTAGTTTCTTTTGTTCTTTTTATTCAGGGACAGCAGTATAGTTTTGTTGACAAGGCATCAGGCCATCTCTGTTTCTTTGCCTCCAGTGTCAAATTTCTAACAATGCATGCTCATTCAAGTAGAATCAGATGCTGTGATGCGAATTTGTGAAATCAAAAGGGAGAGGAAACCTGTAGTAACACAATCAAGTCCTGTTAGCCTATTATGCTGAAGAGGACTGATTTCCGGGGAGGCAGTGTTAGCTGAGTGATCTAGGATCCAGGATTATGATGACCGCAGGAAGGAAAGTTGCAGGAGCAGGTTGGGGTTGGAACACCTACATGTTGGGACAGAGTGGTTCCGAGAACACTCATTTTCTCCCCCCCTGAACTCAAGGTGGTTGTTTTCTCAATATTTGCAGTCCCCAAGCAGGGGTCCACAAGGTTTCTTTGATGGCTGCTTCCCTTGTTTCTTTCATAGGTGTGTTCATGTTCCTGGCACAGGTGTCTTTAAAGTAGTCTCAAAAGCCATGAGTTAAGTATGGTGGAATGTCTAGCTTTGTTGGAACTTCTTGAACCAAGCCTTCATAGGGATGCTACTAAATGTGGAATTTTCACTTCCCAGAGAACATTCTGAACTCCTTAAAGCTTTTCTCTCTTATATTAATTTCATTTCTCCAGCATTAGTTGGCATATGTGTGTGCATGCTCAGTTCTGTCTGACTCTTTGTGACCTTTGGGACTGTAGCCTGCTGGGCTCCTCTGTTCATGGGATTTTTCAGGCAAGGATACTGGAGTGGGCTGCCATTTTCCTCCTCCAGGGGACCTTCCCCACCCAGGGGACCTTCCCCACCCAGGTATCTCCTGTGTCTCCTGCATTGCAGGCAGATTCTTTACTGGCTGAGCCACTGGGGAAGTCCCAGTTGGTGTGTATTAGATGCTAAATACTTGTTAATTAAGAGGGAAGTTTCCTCTTTTGAGTTTTTTATACCTTGTATTAATTCCAATTCATTTTTGTCAAATATCTCCTAATAGTATGATTGAACTTGGGGTGATTAAGGCAGTAATCAGGCTTATAATGTGGACATTGTAGTTCAATACTAGTATTATGCATTTTTCTTTGTACTGTTTCCAAAACATTATAGAGTTATCCAGATCAAGGATAGTTAATTGGACTTGGGCCATCCTTTACTTCCTAGAACCTAATCTTTCAGTTGCTGAATGATATTGGCAAAGCTGCAAAGATCTTTGTAAAGTAATAAGCATGGATAATAAGTGCTTTGAGGAAACATGTAATACAATTCTTAAGAATTCCTTAGATTCAAACCTTTAGGCTTTATAGAATTAATTATTCTTTTCCAGTTGATTCATCTAATAATTTACATATTACATTTTATTTAAAAGACATATACCCAACTGAGGAAAATTGAAAGCTGTGTGGCAAACACACACACACAAGTCTGATAAAGCAAGTAAACTAGTAAATCTCATCAGGTTTCATAATCAGGAGGAACCATGGCATCTGTTTCCAGATGTCATTGGCCAAGGAAGCAGATGCAAAACTTGCAAATTAACTGGAACAGGAGCAGCTTCTCCTCTTGGGCAACCAGCATTTGCCCTATGAAAGGTTTTCCCTTCTCTCATACTTCTGGAAAGGAGAGGAAGAAAAGAGAGTGAGGAAATGGCAAGGGGAAGGTGAAAGATTGGAGATGGACTTATTTCAGATGTCAGTCTACTTTCCATGTTTCTCATTTCTGCAACTGTCTTGAACGTCCAGAGGAGACCTTAGGATGGCACCTAGATCTACAGAAATGAGGTGATGAGCCGTAACCTTTGTCTTTGGAATCTCGTTTATATCCTGACTGGAAATGCTTATCTCACATATACCTAGTCAGTACGGTACCTGTTGCTGTTTGTTGTTTAGTCACTCAGTCATGTCCAACTCTTTTGTGACCCCATGGACGATAGCCTGCCAGTCTCCTCTGCCCACGGGAATTCCCAAGCAAGAATACTGGAGTGGGTTGCCGTTTCCTTCTCCAGGGAATCTTCCCAACTCAGAGATCAAATGCAGGCAGATTCTTTACCACTGAGCCACCAGGGAAGCCTAGTACAGCACCTAGACTTATAAGAAGATTAGGCCTAGGTTTTCTCTTCTTTGTAATATTGCTAATATCATGACCAAAAAGTTTTACTTCACGTATACCTATACCTACACCTACAGTTACACACATATATATAGCTACCCATATACATAAGTACTCATATACATAATATGCTTACACACATAAAAACACACACTCCGGTATTGACTCACACACAAACATCTGTACAGCTACATATATATGCATAAATATTTTTCTCTCCCAATCCCCAACCCTTGCCCTCAAAGAATCTTGTCTTTGTTAGCCAAACCTTTTGTCCTATTTGCAAGAGAGAAAAGATTTTTCTGTTGTGTAATTATGCATGATACATATTATTCTTTGCACCAGCATCATCTTTAATAACGTTCTACTGTTCTCAAGGCCTTGATTTTATAATGGTGAATTGTTGGTATTAAAATTTATAGGGAATTCCCTGGTGGTCTGGTGATTAGGACTCCATGCTTCCATTTCGGGGGCCATGGGTTTGATCCCTGGTTTGGGAACTAAGATCCCACAAGCTGTGTGGCATGGCCAAAACAAAGCAAATCACGTTCTTCTATCCTTTTCTCAATTCCTTATTTTGGTGGTGGTGTTGACTAGCATCCATTCTTCTCCCTGGTAGAATGTGATTTCTTTGAGGATTTACCTCTCCTCCACTGTATTTAATCATGTGGAAGGGAATTTCAAACCCCTGCCTCTAACAATGAAACTTTGAAAGGTCAGACCATTCCTCTCCCACTGCCTAGAACTGCTAATGAATGTGATTGTGATCTAGGAGCTTCTAACTGGAAGGTTTTGAAATCTGAGTGGCTCATGGTCAGAAAGGACAGCCAGAGATCTTTTATGGCAGCAATGACTATTCTAACGTGAGGGTAGTTATTTCCTCCTGATTCTTCATTCCATGCTTTCTAGAGCTGCCTCAATTTCTTTCCCTTGCCAAGTCTGGTTCTCCAATTTCCTGTCTTCAAAACCCAAATATCCTTCCCATAAACTGCCTGTTTAAAAGTTAGACAGAATGAATATCTGCTACTTTCAACCAAAGAATATACGTGATGATGAATCTCAGGATATAGATCCTCAGAGAAGGGTGAAATATCAAGTATGGTGACCTTTGATGAAGCAGCTAAGAGAGTTATCACCTGTGTCATCTGGAAAAATAAATCTCAATAAAAGATAAAGTTTAGGGACTTAGAATAGTTTCCATCATGGAACAATATAAAGAGTGTGCAGAATTCAAGGATGACAGGGAAAGGAGGCTCCTGATGGCACTGGATGCATGATAACAAAGAAATTACAGACTTAAAATTAAGTATCAGTTTTTAAAAAAAGTGGACATAAATGCAGGGACTTTATATATTGAAAGAGTCTTCTGTATCTTGTACATATTGGATTGAGATAGACAAGATTTAAATTCAGTGTTTAGCCACTAATTGAATTCAGAGTTGTATCAGTCAGAGTAGGCTGCTTGGGTTATGCTGTGGTAACAAAACAAGCCTAAGGGTTTGTTTCTTACTCTTACTGCATAGTCACTGCAGGTTGATTGGCAGTTCTGCTTTGCATAGCCTTCACTCCACAACTCAGGCTGATATAGCCTCTGCTATCTGGACCATTGCTGGTGATTGTGGCATAAGGGAAAGAAGAAAATGTAATGCATTGTGAACTAACTCTTAAAGTCTTTGAAGGGAAATGAAAAACATCACTTCTCATATATATCTGGCCAAAGTAAGTCGTATGGCCTTTCATAACTTCAAAGGGATGAGGAGGTACCATTTTGCCCAGCATAAGAACTGGAAATACTTTTTGGACAGTACTAACGGAAACAGTGTCAGACTTTATTTTTTGGGGCTCCAAAATCACTGCAGATGGTGATTGCAGCCATGAAATTAAAAGACGCTTACTCTTGGAAGGAAAGTTATGACCAACCTAGATAGTATATTAAAAAGCAGAGACATTCCTTTGCCAACAAATGTCCGTCTGGTCAAGGCTGTGGTTTTTTTCAGTGGTCATGTATGGATGTGAGAGTTGGACTGTGAAGAAAGCTGAGTGCCGAAATATTGATGCTTTTGAACTGTGGTGTTGGAGAAGACTGTTGAGAGTCCCTTGGACTGCAAGGAGATCCAACCAGTCCATCCTGAAGGAAATAAGTCCTGGGTGTTCACTGGAAGGACTCATGCTGAAGCTGAAACTCCAATACTTTGGCTACCTCATGCGGAGTTGACTCATTGGAAAAGACCCTGATGCTGGGAGGGGTTGGGGGCAGGAGGAGAAGGGGACGACAGAGGATGAAATGGCTGGATGGCATCACCGACTCTATGGGCATGAGTTTGAGTAAACTCTGGGAGTTGGTGATGGACAGGGAGGCCTGGCGTGCTGCGATTCATGGGGTTGCAAGGAGTCGGACACAACTGAGCGATTGAATTTAACTGAACGACCACTATCAAAACTTTGCTAGAGTTTGTATGTGAAAGTTCGAATATTCATTTGGAAAATATGAACTGGAGGCATCAGAGCAATTTGAACCTCCAGTCCCCTCTAAATATCCCCTGAAACTGTCTTGAGAGAAGGGCAACTCTTCTCTGTCTGTCTGAAAAGCTATTTCCTTTCATGCTTGTAGATGCCTGTATACCTTCATCTGAGGGAATTCACATGAAGAAAGTATTTGACTGCCTTCCTTATGTCCGTATCTTTTCATCTACAGACCATTAATTAGAATTATACCCTGGCATGCCTCAGATCAGTCTTAGAAAGTTAAAATTTTACATAACAAAAGAATAGCAGGCCAGAACATGCCAATGTATATTAACCCTAAAGCAGGAAATATATGTGGGAAATTGATTTTGTGAACGCTTGACTCAACAGAATACAGCCGGATTTTAGTTTTACGAAATTTGTCAGTGTGGTTCACATATCAGAGATTCTATATGAACTAGATTAGCTGGGTTGAAAAAACTAACAGTTTTTATTATTATTATTATTTTTTTGGTTAGCACACGTACAACAAACACACACTTAAAAATGCATTCAGAAAAAAAATGCATTCAGTAGTCAAAGAAAGTTGGATACTAGAATTTTAGAAATATCTTATTTTAGAAAGCATAAAGATAGCCAAATCTAGGGAGACTTAGATAATAGTCTTTTCAACAAACACCTGAAGTATATATTGAAAGAATCACCAGTGTCTTTGTTTTTAAATATTTATTTATTTACTTGACTGCATCAGGTCTTAGTTGCGGCACACAGGATCTTTACTGTGTCATGTCGGATCTTTTGTTGCTGTTCATGGGCCCTATGGTTGCTCCAAGGCATGTGGGATCTTAGTTCCCATATCAGGGATTGAACCCGAGTCCCCTGCATTGCAGGTAGATACTTAACCTCTGGACCACCAGGAAAGTTTTTCCAGTATCTTTATTTTATTTTTTTCCCCAGTATCTTTAAAACACCTGTTTTGAAACATCTATTTAAAACATCCGTTCGATCACCAGCCCAGGTTGGGTGCATGAGACAAGTGCTCGGGCCTGGTGCACTGGGAAGACCCAGAGGGATCGGGTGGAGAGGGAGGTGGGAGGGGGGGCCGGGATGGGGAATACATGTAAATCCATGGCTAATTCATTTCAATGTATGACAAAAACTACTGTAATGATGTAAAGTAATTAGCCTCCAACTAATAAAAAAAAATGGAAAAAAAAATAAAACATCTGTTCTCTCCAGCCCAGAAATGCTGGTATGAAATACTTCCCTGGAAATGAGGAGCAGCACGGGGGTGGCAGAGATGAGGCAAGACCATCACAGGCACTGAGACTGGGACAGTCAGACGGGCCCATCTGGAAGAGCTCTCTGGCTGTGCCCGCCCGACTATGAATGAGTTCCTGGGGAAAAAAAGTAGGAGCGGAGCAACCACATAATACAAAACAGAGTGAAAACTCCAAGTCAAGTAAGCAGAAGTATGACTTAAGCCGTGAAAAGAAATCATGATGAAATCTTTTAGCCAATTACTTAACCTAATTGTTTACAATGTCAGATCCTCTTGAATGAAGGAAAGAGCAGACAACCTTGATGTCAGATCCTGAGGTAACACTAAAAGTGCCTTTGGGAAATGTCAGGATATCCATGCCAGAGGGGAAGACGACTTGCTGGCTTTTTGGCCCTGCACCACCAAGAGAGAGGCCCAGTGCTTGGCACGCCTTGGAAGGAACGTATACCCACTTTAGGTATCCTGCTTTGGCCATTCACCAGGTAACCTGAAAAGCTGCCAACTTTGATTGAGGCCCACAGCAAGAAAAAATGCCCTAGGCAAAAAGTGTAAAATGCTTTGAGCTATTACTAATGCTCATGGCTGGAAGAGAGCTGTGAGTGAAAGGGGGGGATGAATAGGTTGTAAACTGTGAGACAGTATTAGCAATTACATGTGCATATAATTCTTCTGGGAACATTGGCAGAAGTTCCTTATATTAGAAGCACATGCTCTCTAATTTGGGAATTTATAGTGACTTTCATTTCTGAAATTTCCCTGATGAATGGAGATTTAGAACCATTTGTCTATTTTACAAAATACAAATATCCATTAAAAGCACAGACTGAATATCCTGCTTTGAACTCTGGTAGACCCATAGTTACATGTAACTTTCACATAGAAACTGAGAACACAGAATTGTTTTAGCTTGCCATCTAGTCTTTTTCCAGCTACAAAATTTTATTACTAAATGTGAAGTTTCAGGAACAGAAATTCCTCTGCCTTGGGGTGTTATAGTCCTTACATCAGGTTAGATCTTCAGTATGGGTACATATAAATGCCTTTAGCTTAATGTTTCACTATTTTTGACTGTCAATTTTAGTTATCCTTTTAGGTATATTTGATTTTTCTTAGGTTTATTTGTATTTTTTCTGATATGTCATTATTAATTCAGGATTTTTAAAAGTATTGTTTATTGAGTTATAGAATATAGCTTTGGCATATTAGGCATCTACTTTCATACCTCTTTTTTGCTTTAAATGCTTTTTAATTCGATTATTCTTTTTACATTTCAAAAAGTTATTTATGATATCCTATCACTGGGATAATTTGAAATATTTTTCTTGCTAAATATTCACTATGCTTACATTAAAAGAGAAATAATAAAGTTTTTTGTTTCAATGCATAATGATGCTATTTTCTTTTTACCGTATTTTAATAGAAGATAACATGGAATTTTATCAGGCTCTGTAACAGATATACATCTGGGGAAGAAGTGATAGGATTTCTAAGACATTACTTCAAGGGAAGTTAATCTCAGTTTTTTTGTTTTGCTTTTGAGATAATTATTATATATATCTGAGGGAATAATTGTTGGTGTGTGAGTGTTTCGTGAACATGCTTCACTTGGATTCTCTCCTCTGTTTCACTTCACTTCTTGGAATTCTTCTGTTCACTTATGAGAAGAATGAATTTCTGAGAGCTATTTTGAGAAGAGCTATGAATGAGTGAGATGCATGACATGCTTGACATATAAGTTTATGAAGATAAGACTTTTCATTCTAGACACATGACCAGGTTTGTCATGTGAAATGGGCAGCAGGTAGTATACTGTTATTGGGCTTTCCAGGTGGCTCAGTGGTGAAGAATCTGCCTGCCAATTCAGGAGACACAGGAGACACAAGTTCAATTCTTAGATCAGTAGGATCCCCTGGAGGAGAAAATGGCAACCCACTCCAGTATTCTTGCCTGGAGAATCCCATGGACAGGGTTACAGTCCTTGGGGTCCAATAGAGTTGGATGTGACTGAGCAGGCATAGAGTATACTGTTATCAAATGTTTGTCTGCAATATATAAAATGCTGTGGGTGACACAAGGAGGAACGATTTATGGAATTAAAGTAAGAATATATCTAGGTGGAAAATGAGAAAATTGCTATAAGGGGGGTATAGGGCTTTGAATTCTGAAAGTAGGTGAGGGACAGACATCTTCAGTATGGATTGGCCTTGGGTCAAAACATCTAAGACAATCAGTTTTATGTGACTGACTTCTTGTCAGTATTTCTTAAGTGTCTTTTTTTTTTTTTTTTTTTGCAGAGAGTGTATCTCCTCCAGTCTGAGTGACATTTTAAGTTCTTTACCTTTTATTACCTTAGATTCAGTATTTGTAAGATCTGGGAATGGAGAAGGGGGGTTGAGTGGATGGAGGGAGAATCATTACATATCATGTATTTATTCATTCAATCAGTATTTATGGAGCATTGTAGACAGTAGTGAACAAGTCACACTCATCCCTGCCTTCCTGGAACTTAGAGTTTGGGAGGGAAGAGAGACAAATAGTGCTTTACAATAATTTAAGCAATGTCAAATTAATGTAGCAAAGAGTCAGACATGACATAGAGACCTAACAACAAGTTAATGTCCTAAAATACAGATACTGAGTTGCTTCATAACAGTCAAATTTATCGTAGGGGTTCACAGGCATCAAGACAAAATGAAATATATATTAAGACCTGATGAGGCAATTAGAGTTATGTAGGTAGAAAGTGAGGGGCAGTTCAAGGGAATGGAGAGATGAGAGCCGATGGGAATGTATTAAGGAGAGGAAATAACACATGTAAGACAGGAGACTAGAAAGTGCAAATGTAAAGACAGAAAGATCAGTATTACTGGCTCATAACATTTAAATGAACAAGTAGCAGAAGCTAAGGATGGATAGGAATGCAGGGCCCCTGTCAAGAAGGGCCTTGAAAGACAGTCCAAATGTTTACATCTTATTGATATTTAAAGGCTGTGGGAGACCACCAAAGGGTTCAAGTGGGATTGTGGGAAGAAGCAAGACTGGATTGAGGTCACAAAGAATGCTCTGGCTGAGACGTGTAGAATAAGACTGAAGAAAATTAGACCAGCTCCCAATTCACTTAATTTAAAGGCAGAACAAGGTACGTCCAAGGTAAGAGAAACCCAAGTGAGATGGTAGGTGTTGCGAGAGGGCATCAGAGGGCAGACACACTGAGACCATAATCACAGAAAACTAGCCAGTCTGATCACAGGACCACAGTCGTGTCTAACTCAATGAAACTAGGCCATGCCGTGTGGGGCCACCCAAGAAGGATGGATCATGGTGGAGAGGTCTGACAGAATGTGGTCCACGGGAGAAGGGAATGGCAAACCACTTCAGTATTCTTGCCTTGAGAACCCCACAAACAGTATGAAAAGGCAAAATGATAGGATACTGAAAGAGGAACTCCCCAGGTTGCTAGGTGCCCAATATGCTACTGGAGATCAGTGGAGAAATAACTCCAGAAAGAATGAAGGGATGGAGCCAAAGCAAAAACAAGACCCAGTTGTGGATGTGACTGATGATAGAAGCAAGGTCCAATGCTGTAAAGAGCAATATATTGCATAGGAACCTGGAGTGTTAGGTCCATGAATCAAGGCAAATTGGAAGTGGTCAAACAGAAGATGGCAAGAGTGAACGCCGACATTCTAGGAATCAGCAAACTAAAATGGACTGGAATGGGTGAATTTAACTCAGATGACCATTATATCTACTACTGTGGGCAGGAATCCCTTAGAAGAAATGGAGTAGCCATCATGGTCAACAAAAGAGTCTGAAAGGCAGTACTTGGATGCAATCTCAAAAATGACAGAATGATCTCTGTTTGTTTCCAAGGCAAACCATTCAATATCACAGTAATCCAAGCCTATGCCCCAACCAGTAATGCTGAAGAAGCTGAAGTTGAATGGTTCTATGAAGACCTACAAGACCTTTTAGAACTAACACCCAAAAAAGATGTCCTTTTCATTATAGGGGACTGGAATGCAAATGTAGGAAGTCAAGAAACACCTAGAGTAACAGGCAAATTTGGCCTTGGAGTATGGAATGAAGCAGGGCAAATGCTAATAGAGTTTTGCCAAGAGAATGCACTGGTCATAGCAAACACCCTCTTCCAACAACACAAGAGAAGACTTTACACATGGACATCACCAGATGGTCAACACCAAAATCAGATTGATTATATTCTTTGCAGCCAAAGATGGAGAAGCTCTATACAGTCAGCCAAAACAAGACCGGGAGCTGACTGTGGCTCAGATCATGAACTCCTTATTGCCAAATTCAGACTTAAATTGAAGAAAGTAGGGAAAACCACGAGACCATTCAGGTATGACCTAAATCAAATCCCTTATGACTATACAGTGGAGGTTAGAAATAGATTTAAGGGACCAGATCTGATAGAGTGCCTGATGAACTATGGATGGAGGTTCGTAACATTGTACAGGAGATAGGGATCAAGACCATCCCCATGGAAAAGAAATGCAGAAAAGCAAAATAGCTGTCTGAGGAGGCCTTACAAATAGCTGTGAAAAGAAGAAAAGCAAAAAGCAAAGAAGAAAGGGAAAGATATTCCCATTTGAATGCAGAGTTCCAAAGAATAGCAAAGAGAGATAAGAAAGCTTTCCTCAGCAATCAGTGCAAAGAAACAGAGGAAAACAACAGAATGGGAAAGACTAGAGAACTCTTCAAGAAAATTAGAGATACCAAGGGAACATTTCATGCAAAGATGGGCTCAATAAAGGACAGAAATGGTATGGACCTAACAGAAGTAGAAGATATTAAGAAGAGGTGGCAAGAATACACAGAATTGTACAAAAAAGATCTTTACAACCCAGATAATCACGATGGTGTGATCACTCACCTAGAGTCACACATCCTGGAATGTGAAGTCAAGTGGGCCTTAGGAAGCATCACTATGAACAAAGCTAGTGGATGTGATGTAATTCCAGTTGAGCTATTTCAAATCCTGAAAGATGATGCTGTGAAAGTGCTGTACTCAATATGCCAGCAAATTTGGAAAACTCAGCAGTGGCCACAGGACTGGAAAAGGTCAGTTTTAATTCCAATCTCAAAAAAAAAAAGAAAGGCAATCCCAAAGAATGCTCAGACTACCACACAATTGCACTCATCTCACACGCTAGTAAAGTAATGCTCAAAATTCTCCAAGCCGGGCTTCAGCAATACGTGAACCGTGAACTTCCAGATGTTTAAGCTGGTTTTAGAAAAGGTAGAGGAACCAGAGATCAAATTGCCAACATCCTCTGGATCATTGAAAAAGCAAGAGAGTTCCAGAAAAACATCTATTTCTGCTTTATTGACTATGCCAAAGCCTTTGACTGTGTGGATCACAATAAACTGGAAAATTCTGAAAGAGATGGGAATACCAGACCACCTGACCTGCCTCTTGAGAAACCTGTATGCAGGTCAGGAAGCAACAGTTAGAACTGGACATGGAACAACAGACTGGTTCCAAATCAGGAAAGGAGTACATCAAGGCTGTATATTGTCACCCTGCTTATTTAACTTATATGCATAGTACATCATGAGAAACGCTGGGCTGGAAGAAGCACAAGCTGGAATCAAGATTGCTGGGAGAAATATCAATAACCTCAGATATGCAGATGATACCACCTTTATGGCAGAAAGTGAAGAACTAAAGAGCCTCTTGATGAAAGTGAAAGAGGAGAGTGAAGAAGTTGGCTTAAAGCTCAACATTCAGAAAACTGAGATCATGGCATCTGGTCCCATCACTTCATGGGAAATAGATGGGGAAACAGTGGAAACAGTTGCTGACTTTATTTTTCTGGGCTCCAAAATCACTGCAGATGGTGATTGCAGCCATGAAAGTAAAAGACGCTTACTCCTTGGAAGGAAAGTTATGACCAACCTAGATAGCATATTAAAAAGCAGAGACATTCCTTTGCCAACAAAGGTCCGTGTAGTCAAGGCTGTGGTTTTTTTCAGTGGTCATGTATGGATGTGAGAGTTGGACTGTGAAGAAAGCTGAGCACCAAAAAATTGATGCTTTTGAACTGTGGTGTTGGAAAAGACACTTGAGAATCCCTTGGACTAAAAGGAGATGGACTGCAACCAGTCCACCCTAAAGGAAATAAGTCCTGGGTGTTCATTGGAAGGACTCATGCTGAAGCTGAAACTCCAGTACTTTGGCCACCTCGTGTGAAGAGTTGACTCATTGGATAAGACCCTGATGCTGGGAGGGATTGGGGACAGGAGGAGAAGGGGATGACAGAAGATGAGATGGCTGGATGGCATCACTGACTCGATAGACATGAGTTTGAGTAAACTCCGGGAGATGGTGATGGACAGGGAGGCCTGGCATGCTGCGATTCACGGGGTCGCAAAGAGTCAGACATGACTGAGAGACTGAACTGAACTGAACTGAAAGGCAGAACTCACCTGGGAAAGATTGAAATCCCATACAGAACCCCATAAATTTCCCCAAGTTTATGGTGGCGGAGTTGAGTGTAGGTTATGAGAAATTTGGAGGCAGGAAAACTCAGTGACTCAAAGGGCTTCAGGAAGTATAGTGCTCAAGGCTCAGAGGAGCAGAAGATTCCAGTGCTTCCTCCTCAGGTTCTTCTCAATTTTGCAGTCAGGTTAGAATTCCCCGGGGACCCATATGAAAATACTGATGACTATGTCCTATCCCAGGAACCAATGAATCATAATACTGAAACTTGATGAAAGCTCTCCTTGAGATTCTAATTCAAGAAGGATTGAGAACTACTATACTAGGCTAGTCAACAGAGGGAGCAAGCAAAGTGGGAAGGGAGGAGATATAATCTGCAGAAACAGAAAGTTGGCCCAGCATGAAGTTCCGTTGCTGCTCTGATTGTCCCTGATAGCATTTCTTGTTTTACAGCCTATTTTATTTATTTTTTATTAATGTGGTTTTATCAGTTTTCTTGTGATTAGCATTTGCCTGCATGCATATGTGCTAAGTTGCTTCAGTCATGTCTGACTCTTTGCGACCCTATGGACTGTGGCCCACCAGGCTCCTCTGTCCATAGATTCTCCAGGCAAGAATACTAGAGTGGGTTGTCCTTTCCTCCTTCAGGGGATCTTCCCAACCCAAGGATCGAACCCAGATTTCTTATGTCTCCTGCATTGGCAGCTGGGTTCTTTACCACTTGCACCACCTGGGAAGCCCTAGTATTTGCCTACTATAACCTTTTCTATCCTTCTACTTTCACCTTCTTTGTTATATACGCATACAGCAACATTTGGTTTTTGTTTTTCTTATTAATCCATTCCTACCATGTCCATCTTTTAACTGATGATTTCTGTATGAGTTCCTTTATGTTTATTTGATTGCTATATATTTGGACCTAATTCTACCATCTTACTTATTTTTTAAAATTCTATTTGTCCTCTTTTCTCTATACTCATTTTCTTCAGCATTCTTATCTTTCTGTTTTTGTCTGATTACTTTTTGTTTGTTTTTTTCTTAGGACCATTTTTTCCTCTCTCAACTGACTTGGTATTTTTGCATTTTATTTCTATTCTGTTATTGATTGTATTCAAAATTTACTATCAACACTTAACAAATTCTAAATTCTACAATATTTTCTTAAAATCAACTTTGAAGTTATGAAGTATAACACATGGGAAAGTATGAAAACTATAGGTACAGTTTAATATATAGTTACAAAGCAAATACCTGTGCACCATTTAGATTAAGAACCATAAGCAGCACCCCCTAGAAACCTCTTGTGTGTTTTATCCCAATCATAATTTCTTTTCTTTTATTTAGAAGTAAACCTATTCTTAACTTATAATAATAGTTTCATTGTTTTATTAGTTGCATATATATCAAAAACAAGTAAAGTTTAGTTTTACTCTTTTTGAATTTTGTATAAGTGCAGCCATACTGCATGATTTTCTTATATACCTCGCTTCTTTCCCTCAACTTTATTTCTAAAATCCATGCATATTTTTGTATGTAGCTTTACTACATACGAAACTGCATGGTTAGTTGGCTCATTTTCATTCCTTTTATAGTACTCCATGTATGATTACATGACAGTTTATTCACTCAACTATTGATGGCCATTTGTGATAGTTCCAGTGTCTGATAACTCTGAATAATACGACTGAGATCATTATTGCACATCTATCCTGAAACTCCAATACTTTGGCCACCTCATGCGGAGAGTTGACTTATTGGAAAAGACCCTGATCCTGGGAGGGATTGGGGGCAGGAGGAGAAAGGGATGACAGAGGATGAGATGGCTGGATGGCATCACTGATTCAATGGGCATGAGTTTGGGTGAACTCTGGGAGTTGGTGATGGACAGGGAGGCCTGGAGTGCTGCAATTCACAGGGTCGCAAAGAGTCAAACACGACTGAGTGACTGAACTGAACTGAACTGAACTGATCCTCTCATACACCATACACTTGAATTTCTGAGATTGCATTTTAACTGTCCAAGGCAGTTAAAATGCCAGCTGTAGTGGATAATGCCAACAGTTTCCAAACTGTTGAGTTGATCCAATTTATACTCCTATCCACTGTGTGTTAAGAGTTCCTGTGGCTCCGTGTCTTCATCATGACATTGTTAGTGCTGTAAACTTTTTGCCCATCTGGAGACTGGGTAGAAGTGTCTCACTGTGATTTTAAAATGCCAATAAAGATTAGGCATGTTTTCATTTGCTTGCTAGCCATTTAAATTTACTCTTTAGATAAGTACTTATTCTATTCTTTTCCCTATTTTATTGTCGGGTTGCCTACCTTGTTCTCATTGGTTTATAGGAGCAGTTTTTATACATCCTGCTATTAAGGTTTCTGATATTTTAAAGTGTTTTAATGCTGTTGAAAGTTGTATCTTTTAAAAATTTAGTTTTATAATAGTTGCTTCCTGTTACATGAAAGCTGGAATGATTTTGTGTATAGATTTGTATCCAATTGCCTTGCTAGTTTCTCTTATTACTTCTCATGGTTTTTCTGTAAGTTCTTGTAGATTTTCTACATGAGCAGCAGTAATATCTGTGAATAGTGTTTTTTTTTTCCCTTTCCAATCCTTATAACTTTACTGCTTTTTCATTTCTGTTGCCCTGATTATCACTTGCCCTATAATGTTGAATAGAAGTAGTAGTGATGGTTATATTTGTCTTGTTCAACATACAAGAATTACCCTTTAAAGTTTAAAAATTTGTTATATTCTCTATTTACCAGTCATTGAACCAAGAATGCTAACACTTAGAAAAGAATAGCTAATTAAACTCTAACATGGTAAAAGTAGGGAAAAATAAATGTCAGAAAAAACTAGTAGAAAACAAATATACAATTATGATTTGTTGTTGTTCAGTCACTAAGTTGTGTCCAAGTCTTTGTGACCGCATGGACTGCAGCACACTAGACTTCCCTGTCCTCCGCTATCTCCCAAAATCTGCTCAAGTTCATATCCATTGAGTCAGTGACATTATCTAACCATCTCATCCTCTCCCACCTTCTTCTTTTGCCTTCAATCTCCCAGCATCAGGGTTTTTCCAATGAGTTGACTCTTTGCATTTGTGATTTAACTGCAGCAGTCATTCTTTGAAAACACTGATAAAATTGGCAAACATCTCTCAGAATTGCTTTTGTTTATTTATTAAGGCCACATTAAGCAACATGTGGGATCTTAGTTTGCTGATCAGGGATTGAACCCATGCCCTCTGCAGTGGAAGTGTGGAATCTTAACCTCTGGACTTCCAGGGAAGTCATGGAATTGATTTTATAAAAAAATAATAGCACAAAAAGAAAGTTGTTAAAAACTAGAAAGAGGTCATCACTATAAATGTTGCAGGTATCAACAGATAATAAAATTATATTATGAAGAAATCATATCATTAGTTAAAACACTTGGCACAAAGGAAATTCTACTTCCAGATTTTTTTTTTTTTTTGCTTTGAGTTCTTCTACTAAACATTCAAGGAAGAAATAGGGCCAATCTTACACAAACTCTTCCAGAAAATACAAAAAGTGGGTCTATTTTCCAATTCATGTAAGGAGATGTAACAGAAAAATCACACCAAAGCAGTTAAAGAGGCCAAGAAGACTTTATTCAAGACTACTGCAATAGAGTAGAGTGATTCAAAATGACAGGTGGGAGGATTTTTAATGTCTGGGGTGAGATAATGGGAAAGTACTGGAGGATATTGCTGGAGAGGAAGGTCAATGTGACTAGGCCATGTGTTTGCTAATTTCTCACAAAGCCTGGAGGACAAGGGCCCCATCTTTCTTGATGATTGCATTTCAAAAGGACAACTCCCTTGTTCTAGAGAAAGACATTTCTGGGTTGTAGTAGATTTACATCTCTAAATGGCAAAGTAAACGTTCACAATTGCAGATTTTCTAAAATAAATGCTTTAAGAAAAGAGAGGTCAGAAAATGGACACATAGATCAGTGGAACAGGATGATAGCCCAGAGATAAACCCATACACTTATGGTCAATTAATCTACAACAAAGGAGGTAAAAATATACAATGGAGAAAAAACAGCCTCTTAAGTGGTTGGACAGCTACAGATTAAAGAATGAAATTAGAACATTCTCCAACACCATGTTCAAAAATAAATTCAAAATACATTATAGACATAAATGTAAGATCAGATAATGTAAAACTAGTAGAGGAAAACATAGGCAGGTGCTCACCTTAGCAGCACATATACTAAAATTGGAAAACATAGGCAGAACACTCTGACATAAATTGCAGCAATAGTATTTTAAATCCATCCTCTAAAGTAAATAAAATAAAGAAACAAATGGTACCTAATTAAAAGAAAAGAAAGTTGTATACAAAACAAAAATCCTATTGAATGGGAGAAAATATTTGCAAAAGATATGACTGATAAGGGATGAATAGCCAACATATATAAATAGTGCACATAGCTTAACATCAAAAAACCGAACAACCAGATTAAAAAATAAGGAAAAGAACTAAATAAACATTTTTCCAAAGAGGAAATGCAGGTGGCCAATAGGCACAAGAAAAGGTGCTTAACATTGCTATTCATCAGGGAAATGCAAGTCAAAATCATTATTAAATATTACTTGATACCTGCCAGAATGATTGTTAACAAAAAGATCAAAATAGCAATTGTTGATGTGGAGAAAAAGGGAACCTTCATACACTATTGATGGGAATGTAAGTTGGTGCAGCCACTGTGAAAAACAATATCGAGGTTTCTCAAGAAACTAAAACCAGAACGACCATATGATTCAGCATTTCCATTTTGGATATTTATCTGGAAAAAACAAAAACACTAATTTAAAAAAAATATGTTCATCCAGTGTTCCTAGCAGCATTATTTACAATTGCCAAGATATGGAAGCAGCCTAAGTGTCTATCAACAAATGAATGGATAGAGAAGATGTGGTATATATATATATAAATAGCACACAATTGCATTCATCTCACATGCTAGAAAAGTAATGCTCAAAATTCTCCAAGCCAGGCTTCAACAGCATATGAACCATGAACTTGCAGATGTTCAAGCTGGATTTAGAAAAGGCAGAGTTAAGAGAGTCAAATTGCCAGCATCCACTGGATCATCAAAAAAGCACAAGAGTTCCAGAAAAACATCTAATTCTGCTTTATTGACTACACCAAAGGCTTTGACTGTGCAGATCACAACAAACTGCAGAAAATTCTTCAAGAAATGGGAATACCAGACCACCTGACCTCCCTCCTGAGAAATCTATATGCAGGTCAAGAAGCAACAATTAGAACCAAACATGGAACAACAGACTGGTTCCGAATCAGGAAAGGAGTACATCAAGGCTGCATATTGTCACTCTGCTTATTTAACTTATATGCAAAGTATGTCATGCGGAAGGCCAGGTTGGATGAAGCACAGGCTGGAATTAAAATTGCCAGGAGAAATATCAATAACCTCAGATATGCAGATGGCACCACCCTTATGGCAGAAAGTGAAGAAGAACTGAAGAGCCTCTTGATGAAAGTGAAAGAGGAGAGTGAAAAAGCTGGCTTAAAACTCAACATGCAGACAACGAAGATCGTGGCATCTGGTCCAATCACTTCAAGGTAAATAGATGGGGAAACAATGGAAACAGTGAGAGACTTTATTTTTTGGGCTCCAAAATCACTGCAGATGGTGACTGTAGCCATGAAATTAAGAGACGCTTGCTTCTTGGAAGAAAAGCTATGACCAACCTAGATAGCATATTAAAAAGCAGAGACATTACTTTGCCAACAAAGGTCCGTCTAGTCAAGGCTATGGTTTTTCCAGTAGTCATGTATGGATATGAGAGTTGGACTATAAAGAAAGCTGAATGCTGAAGAATTGATAGTTTTTGAACTGTGGTTTTGGAGAAGATTCTTGAGAGTCCCTTGGACTGTAAAGAGATCCAACCAGTCAATCCTAAAGAAAATCAGTCCTGAATATTCATTGCAAGGACTGATGTGGAAGCTGAAGCTCCAATACTTTGGCCACCTGATGCAAAGAACTGACTCATTAGAAAAGACCCTGATGCTGGGAAAGATTGAAGGCAGGAGGAGAAGGGGATGACAGAGGATGAGGTGGTTGGATGGCATCACTGCCTGGATGGACATGAGTTTGAGCAAGCTCTGGGAGTTGGTGATAGACAGGGAGACCTGGTGTGCTGCAGTCCATGGGGTCACAAAGAGTCACACACGACTGAGTGACTGAACTGAACTGACTGACCACTCAGCCACAAAAAAATGAAAATTTGCTATTTGCAGCAACATGGATGGACTTGGAGGGCTTTTTAGTGAAATAAGTCAGACAGAGAAAGACAAATACTATATGATATCACTTATAGGTGGAATATAAAAATACAAGCTAGTGAATATAGCCAAAAAAGAAGCAGGCTTACAGATGTAGAGAACAAATTAGTAGTTAACAGAGGGGAGGGTAGGAAGGGCAATATAGGGGTTAGGGGGTGGGAAGCAAAAGCTATTGTGTGTAAGGTATGGGATATATTGTACAGCACAGGGAATATAGCCAATATTTTTTAATAACTAAATGGAGTGTAATCTTTTAAAATTGTATTAAAGATAAGAAATAATAAGTTAGTAAAAGAAAAATGAAAACAAAAAAAGAAAAAAGGAAAAGAAGGTCAGAGGTATTTACTTAGGAAGAATCCTGTCTAAAGTTTTGTCAAGCTGAGGGGAACATTAAGACCGTTTTAGTTAACGGTTAATGTAACATGGTTTCTAAAATTTGACAGAAACAGTATTAGAAAGGCAAGGAAGATTGTGGACTAAATACACTCATATACATAAAGACAAGAATTCAGAACAAAAATTTTAACAAAGCATATTCAGTGGTTTATAGAAGAAATCAAGAATCATGGCCAATTGGTTATATTCCAGGAACACAATATCGGAAAGTGAGTTGCTATAATTCACCACATTGACAGGTTAACAGTAACATATCATGAACTTCACAATATAAGCGGATGAAAAGTTTGTTAAAATTCAACATCAAGTCATGATTAAAATCCAACTAAACTATAAAGAGGGAAACTTTCTTAATTAAATAAAGGGTATTTATGGAAACATATGGTAAATCTCATAGCTGATAGAGACATTTTTAAAGACCTGTTTTTGACCCAGGATCAGAAAAGGATATTTTTTTTCACTCTTTGTATTAAACTTTCTAGTAGATATTTTAGTTAGTGTAAATAGACATGAAAACAAACAAAAGGCATACGGATTTGGAAGGATAAATAAAAGTGGTATTATTCATAGAAGATGTATTTTGAGACCATAGCATTTAAGCATACAAAATTAGAATTGTTGCATCTTACTTATGAGTTAAACTTTTTTTAAAAAAAATCATTTGGACTTTCTTTTTTTGTACTAATATTTTGACTTAAAGTTATTTCATTTCATATTTATATAGTAGCTAGACTAGCTTTCTTTTAGTTAGAATTTGCATGGTGTATCTCCTTCATTCCTCAACTTTCAATCTTTCTATGTATGTTTGTCGCTTAGTTGTGTCCAACTCTGTGACCCTATGGACTATAGCCTGCCAGGCAACTCTGTCCATGGAATTCTCCAAGCAAGAATTCTGGAGTGGGTAGCCATTTCCTTCTCCAGAGAATCTTCCCAACCCGGGGATCAAACCCGGGTCTCCCTAATTGCAGGTGGATTCTTTACAGTCTGAGCCACCAAGGAAGCCCTCAATCTTTTTATAAAGGCATATAATTAGATTTTTTATTATCCAATTTTCAAACTTTAACTAAGGCATTTAGCTTATGTATATTGAATGTAATATTTATATAATTTAATTTTTGCCATTATATGTTCTTTTTATTTTTCTCATTTATATATATATTTTTAATTTGTCAAATTGATTTTTATACTTTTATTATTTTTATTTCCACTAGTATAGAAATGGTTAACATAGAAGTCAAGCTCCTTAATTAATGTTTTAATGCCATTTAGGACCCCTACCTTCCACTTAATACATTATTGTTTGATATTCTAATATTTTTTCAAAAGTTACAATATATTATTATTACCTTTTTTTTTTTCATTTACTTTTATTAGTTGGAGGCTAATTACTTTACAATATTGTAGTGGTTTTTGTCATACATTGACATGAGTCAGCCATGGATTTACATGTATTCCCCATCCCAAACCCCGCTCCCACCTCCCTCTCTACCCGATCCCTCTGGGTCTTCCCAGTGCACCAGGCCTGAGACTTGTCTCATGCATCCAACCTGGGCTGGTGATCTGTTTCACTATAGATAATATACATGTTTCGATGCTGTTCTCTCAAAACATCCCACCCTCGCCTTCTCCCACAGAGTCCAAAAGTCTGTTCTATACATCTGTGTCTCTTTTTCTGTTTTGCCTATAGGGTTATCATTACCATCTTTCTAAATTTCATATATATGTGTTAGTATACTGTAATGGTCTTTATCTTTCTGGCTTACTTCACTCTGTATAATGGGCTCCAGTTTCATCCATCTCATTAGAACTGATTCAAATGAATTCTTTTTAATGGCTGAGTAATATTCCATGGTGTATATGTACCACCGCTTCCTTATCCATTTGTCTGCTGATGGGCATCTAGGTTGCTTCCATGTCCTGGCTATTATAAACAGTGCTGCGATGAACATTGGGGTGCATGCGTCTCTTTCAGATCTGGTTTCCTCAGTGTGTATGCCCAGAAGTGGTATGCTGGGTCATATGGCAGTTCTATTTCCAGTTTTTTAAGAACTCTCCACACTGTTCTCCATAGTGGCTGTACTAGTTTGCATTCCCACCAACAGTGTAAGAGGGTTCCCTTTTCTCCACACCCTCTCCAGCATTTATTGCTTGTAGACTTTTGGATAGCAGCCATCCTGATTGGCGTGTAATGGTACCTCATTGTGGTTTTGATTTGCATTTCTCTGATAATGACTGATGTTGAGCATCTTTTCATGTGTATGTCTTCCTTGGAGAAATGTCTGTTTAGTTCTTTGGCCCATTTTTTGATTGGGTCATTTATTTTTCCGGAATTGAGCTTCAGGAGTTGCTTGTATATTTTTGAGATTAATCCTTTGTTGCTTCGTTTGCTATTATTTTCTCCCAATCTGAGGGCTGTCTTTTCACCTTGCTTATAGTTTCCTTTGTTGTGCAAAAGCTTTTAAGTTTTATTAGGTCCCATTTGTTTATTTTTGCTTTTATTTCCAATATTCTGGGAGGTGGGTCATAGAGGATCCTGCTGTGATTTATGTCAGAGAGTGTTTTGCCTATGTTCTCCTCTAGGAGTTTTATAGTTTCTGGTCTTACATTTAGATCTTTAATACATTTTGAGTTTCTTTTTGTGTATGGTGTTAGAAAGTGTTCTAGTTTCATTCTTTTACAGGTGGTTGACCAGTTTTCCCAGCACCACTTGTTAAAGAGGTTGTCTTTTTTCCATTGTATATCCTTGCCTCCTTTGTTGAAGATAAGGTGTCCATAGGTTCGTGGATTTATCTCTGGGCTTTCTATTCTGTTCCATTGATCTATATTTCTGTCTTTGTGCCAGTACCATACTGTCTTGATGACTGTGGCTTTGTAGTGTAGTCTGAAGTCAGGCAGGTTGATTCCTCCAGTTCCATTCTTCTTTCTCAAGATTACTTTGGCTATTCGAGGTTTTTTGAATTTCCATACAAATTGTGAAGTTATTTGTTCTAGTTCTGTGAAAAATACCATTGGTAGGTTGATAGGGATTGCATTGAATCTATAGATTACTTTGGGTAGTATAGCCATTTTGACAATATTGATTCTTCCAATCCATGAACACGGTATGTTTCTCCATCTGTTTTTGTCCTCTTTGATTTCTTTCAGCAGTGATTTATAGTTTTCTATATATAGATCTTTTGTTTCTTTCGGTAGATATACTCCTAAGTATTTTATTCTTTTTGTTGCAATGGTGAATGGTATTGTCTCCTTACTTTCTCTGTCTGTTTTTTCATTGTTAGTGTATAGGAATGCAAGGGATTTCTGTGTGTTAATTTTATATCCTGCCACTTTACTATATTCATTGATTAGCTCTAGTAATTTTCTGGTAGAGTTTTTAGGGTTTTCTATGTAGAGGATCATGTCATCTGCAAACAGAGAGAATTTCACTTCTTCTTTTCCTATCTGGATTCCTTTTACTTCTTTTTCTGCTCTGACTGCTGTGGCCAAAACTTCCAAAACTATGTTGAATAGGAGTGGTGAGAGTGGGCACCCTTGTCTTGTTCCTGATTTTAGGGGAAATGCTTTCAATTTTTCTCCATTGAGGGTAATGCTTGCTGTGGGTTTGTCATATATAGCTTTTATTATGTTGAGGTATGTTCCTTCCATTCCTGCTTTCTGGAGGGTTTTAATCATAAATGGATGTTGAATTTTGTCAAAGGCTTTCTCTGCATCTATTGAGATAATCATATGGTTTTTATCTTTCAATTTGTTAATTTGGTGTATTACCTTGATTGATTTGCAGATATTAAAGAATCCTTGCGTTCCTGGGATAAAGCCCACTTGGTCATGGTGTATGATTTTTTTAATATGTTGTTGGATTCTGTTTGCTAGAATTTTGTAAAGGATTTTTGCATCTATGTTCATCAGTGATATTGGCCTGTAGTTTTCTTTTTTTGTGGCATCTTTGTCTGGTTTTGGAATTAGGGTGATGGTGGCCTCATAGAATGAGTTTGGAAGTTTACCTTCTTCTGCGATTTTCTGGAAGATATTGATATTTTAATATTTTTTCAAAAGTTACAATATATTATTATTACCTTTTAAAATACAATAGATGTTCTTTCCAATTTGCTCATATATTTACCAATTTCTTTGCTCTCCATTACTTCCTGCTTCTCAGACTTTCCATCTGGGATCACTTTCTTTGTGTCTGAATTTCATCTTTTATAATTTCATGTGGTGAAAGCCTGCTGGCAACAACTCTATCACTTGTATTTTTCCTTTGTAATACCTGATTGATAATCTTTTCCTCATTACATTGGAGATAAATGATACTATCTTCTTCCTTTCATTACTGTTGGTGATAAGTCAGAATCAGGGGCCCTGTGGCTTGTTGAAGTTAACTGTTTATTTTTTCCTACTGGTTTATAAGTCTTTTTATGGTTTCTGAGTTTTTATATTTTGTTATGATGCATTTAATTGATGGACATGAGTTTGAACAAGCTCTGGGAGTTGGTGATATACAAGGAAGCCTGGCATGTCCATGGGGTCGCAAAGAATCACACATGACTGAGTGACTAAACTAAACTGAATGATGATGCATTTATGTGTGGGTCTTAAAATAATTATCTTCTGGGATTTATTGGGCTTCTTGAATTTGAGGTATGTTATCATTCTTTAGAGCAGTAAAGTTCTCATTCCTCATCTTTTCAAGCCCTTAATCTGCTGCATTTTTGCTTTCCTCTTCTAGTGATTCTTCAATCAAACATAGGATAGACATCTTCATTGTTTGTTTCACACCTACTACAATATCTTTACTTTTGTTTTATTATATGTTTCTGTCTCTTCATCCTGTGTGCTTGATCTCTTCAAATTTCTCTTTTACTTCACTAGTTGTTTCTATTGTATCCAATCATTGTTAGCTGTGCTTTTTTTCTATATAAAGAAAAGTTTATTCTCTTCTCATCCCTCTCCTTTCTCTAAACCCATGCTCAGGTAACCAACATGAGAGTTTGGTGTGTATTTTTCATCACTTTTTCTGTGCCAAGCAAATCTCTATAGATGCATAGGGTCTGCTTTCACAGTCACCCAAAGTCTATAGTTTATCTTTGGGTTCACTTTTAGTGTTGTGCAACCTATGGTTTTGGACAAATGTGTAATGGCTTATATTCATCATTATAATTTTATGCAGAATATTTTCACTACCCTAAAAATCCTTTGTGCTCTGCTTATTCAGCTCTTCCTCCTCATCTCCTTGGCCACCATTGACCTTAATAATTTTCCGTAATTCCATTGTCCATAATTTTCCCCTTTCCAAAATGTCATATAGTTGGATTCATACAATATATAATCAGATTGACTTCTTTCACCTAGTACTTCTTTTACCTAGTGTTTAAGTTTCCTCCGTGTCTTTTCACAGTGTAATAGCTCATTTCTTTTTAATGCTGAGTAACATTCTATTGTCTGAACGTACCACAGTTTAGTTATCCATTCGATACTAAAGGACATCTTGATTGCTTCCAAGTTACAGCAATTATGAAAAAAGCTGCTATAAATACCCATGTGCAGGTTTTCATGTGGGCATAAGTTTTCAGTTCCTTTGGGTGAGTACCAAGGAATATGTTTTGCTGACTCATGTGGTTAAAATATGTTTAGTTTCATAAGAAACTGACAAACTATCTTTGAAAGTGGCTGTGACATTTTGCATTCCCACTAGCATGAGAGTTCTTGCTGTGTTACATCCTCACCAGTATTTGGTATTGTCAGTGTTTCAGATTTTGGCCATTCTCTTAGGTAGTACTATCTCATTGTTTTAATTTATGCTTCCCTGAAGACATATGGTGTGGAAAAGCTTTTCATATTTTTATTAGCCATCTCCATTGCTTTTAAAAGTTTCTCTTATTTTTCACCCCTAGACACCCTATTTTGTTTTTTCTCACATCTGATATATCACTTTTCATGATTTCCTGATTCCTATAGATAATTTGTAACTTTGTGAGTTATTTCCTTAAATATGTCAAATGTAATTATTTAAAAATCTGATTATTTCAACATCTGAAGGTTTTGCATGTTTGTTGTCTTGTTTCTGCTCATCTAATTTTTGTTTTTTAAACTTCTCTGATTAGATAATTTCTTCCAGAAATTAGTCACTGTCTTGAAGAAATTCAATGCTTAAAATATGTTGTTTTATTTATAATTTATTGAACAATTTCCATTATTTTTAGCAGGAATTTTATAGGAGTAACCTAGCAAATCGTTATCAGAAATCAGATTTAATCAATATCTTAACCCCTAAAATATAAAAACCCTAGAACACTTTAACTCTATTTCTCCCTGCACTTATATGCTGATTTTGTCCAGGATTTTAATCCTATCCTTTCTTTTGTTTTTGTTGTTATTTAGTCACTAAACAGTGTCCAACTCTTTTGCAGTCCCATGGACATGAGCCCACCCACCTTCTCCATCAATGGGACTTCCCAGGCAAGAATATTGGAGTGGGTTGCCATTTTCTTCTCCAAGGGATCTTCCTGACCCAGGATGCTCTCCTGCATTAGGAGTTGGATTCTTTACCACTGAGTCACCAGGAAAGCACAATCTTTCTTTAGCCCTGTAAATTCAACATTGCTATTTCTATCTTAACATTGCTATTTCTAAATTATATAGTCAATATTTGCTTTGTTTTATACACACACACATACACACAAACAAATTTACCACTTATTTGCTCATCATTTCTTTTTGCACTTTAGACCATGCTTCTGGGTTAATTTTTCTTATTTTTAAAAGTTTGTATAATGTAGATTTCTTAATAATAAAGCTTCTCAGTTTGAGTTAATCTAAACATGTCTTTATTTTAGACATTCTTGAAAGATAGTTCTGCTGGATATATAATTCTAGATTGATAGTTTTTTCTCTCAACAATTTAAAGACATTATACCACTCTCCATTAATGCTGTTGTTGGCATTCTAACTGCATTTCTCTCTATGTTATTTCATGTTTCCAGGATTTAAAAAACAATTTAGCCTGCTTGGAACATATTGTCATTCCTGAATCAGTAGAGATTTGTGCTTTTATTAAAATCTCAATAAGTGCCAAAATGTGTCTGAAATTTGTCTTTCCTCCTTTTCTATCTATTCTCTTTTTCTGGAATTCTGTCTAGGTCTATGTTAACCTTTTAAATCCTCCATATCTCTCTCATATTTCTCATATCCTTGTCTCTTTGTGATGCATTCTGTATAATTTCTCAAGAAATACAATCATTAATTCTATCTTTAGATATGTTTACTGCCCAACCATTGATTGACTTTTTTTATTTCAACAGTTATATTTTCATTTTTAGATGTCTCACTCTCCCTTCAAATATATGGATTCATAACCTTTAACTGGTTATCTTTGTAACAGAATCTCTTATTTCTTAAACATTTCATACATATTTTCCCAAAGTTCTGTATTTTATGAATCTACACAAAAATCTTTGGGAGTGTAAATCTGTTGTTTATTGTTTTTACTGAGTAACTAATGTTAACTGATGTTTTCTTTGTAGTCTTTGATTCTGATTAAATCACCTTATCTTAACTATGTGACATTCTAGTGAGTCTAAATTAGACAACTATTTTAATGGAGAGGATTTTCTTCTGCTTCTGCTGATACCCAAGGAGTTGCGACAGCTAAGGACCATTTTAATTCCCTTTAACAATCCTGTTATCACTGAGAGTTTAGGCTCAACTTGATATTTCAGTGGTGCCCTAAGGCCTAGTGTTCCAACAGCAGTGCTCCTACCAGCTTCTGCCCTCATATTCTCAGGGGAGTCCAATCCTTCTTAGCTGTCTACTACTCCTAGCTCCCAGCTCTGACCACAGGTAACTATCCACAACCACTCCTCCTCCAAGAAAGAAAGAAAATTCTTAAAAGTCAATGCTTAGGCTTGATTTGTAAGCAGAGAGGTATCTGCATTACTGACTATCAACATCTTTCTCTACCAAGAACATTTGAATAAAACTCTGAAAATTTGCTTCATTCATTAAGAAAATCAACACATATTTTTGTAGTGCCTACTAAGTGCCAGGCACTGTACTTGTTAAATAATCAATACTTGTTAATTTGACATGACTATAAACAACCTTTAATTTATTTTCCAATCTTTCTAGTTCCCTCATTGCCATTTCTAACTTCTCTCCTTCAGATCATGGTTTTACTCGGTATTCTTGTTTGATTGAATAACAAATATGGGGAACTTAGAAGCAGTCATCAGAGAGGAAGAGGAGAAATGATTGTGTAAAAACAAATGGACAAAATAGAGCTAAATCCCAAATTATTAACAAATTGTTCCAGAAGTTAATTTGAAAGCTTAACTTTCAAATTGACTGATGGGAACATGGGAACCTATTTAACTCATAATGTAGCAGATTACTCTTATGCTCATTTATTCAATAAATGATTACCAAGTACCTATTATTTCCCAGGCACTGTAAAAGGTTGCTGGGGACACAGTAATAATCAAAATAAAGTAGTTCCTGTTCTTACATAGCTTACTGTTTAGCCAGATATGCAAACTATCCAAGCTGTAGCAATGAAAATTCAACCAGCCATGAAAACAATGAAGAAATACAGGGAGATGTGGAAGCATGCAAAATGTGAAGAGGTTAGCCTAACTAAGGAGAAGGAACAGTGAGAGGTGTTGGAGAAAATGTGTGTAAATTACAGTAGGCAGGGAAATCTATCACCTTAGTGAGAGAAAGAGAAGTTATGACTGATGGAATTGAAGAGAATCCAGGGCCACTTTTGGGAAAGATAATGAAAGATGAATCTGGAATGGTACTAAGGCCTGGTAACTGAAAGCAATACTGAAACTTTTAAATTTATCCTAAGAGCAATGAGGATAGTGAGAAAGCTGGCTTGAAACTCAACATTCAAAAAACTAAGATCATGGCATCTAGTCCCATCACTTCATGACAAATAGATGGGGGAAAAGTGTAAAACAGTGCCAGATTTTATTTTCTTGGGGTCCAAAATCACTCTGGACAGTGACTACAGCCACAAAATTAAAAGACACTTGCTCCTTGGAAGGAAAGTGATGACAATGCTAGAGAGCATGTTAAAAAGCAGAGACATCACTTTGCTGATGAAGTTCCATATAGTCAAAGCTATGGTTTTTCTAATAGTCATGTACAGATGTGAGAGTTGGACCATAAAGAAGGCTGAGCACTAAAGAACTGATGCTTTTGAACTGTGGTGCTGGAGAAGACTCCTGAGAGTCCCTTTTACAGCAAGGAAATCAAACCAGTCAACCCTAAAGGAAATCAACCCTGACTATTCATTGGAAGGACTGACGCTGAAGCTCCAATACTGTGGCCACCTGATGCAAACAGCCTACCATTGGAAAAGACCCTGATGCTGGGGAAGATTGAGGATAGGAGGTGAAGAGGGTGACAGAGGATGAGATGGTTGGATGGCATCACCGACTCAATGGACACAAGTTTGAACGAACTCTGGGAGATAGTAAAGGACAGGGAAGCCTGGTGCATGGTAGTCCATGGGGTTGCAAAGAGTTGGACACAACTTAGTGGCTCAACAACAATAACAAAGAGCAATGAAGAGTCACTGAAGGACTTTATACATGAAAGTAATTTGACTAGGTTTACAATTTGCAAATACTTTTTGGCTAGAATGTGAAAATTGAAAGAGAATGGCAGAGATAGGGGAATCTGGGAAACTAGGTAATGTATTTTCAGCAATTCAGGTGAGAGAGCATTGAGGAAAATGGATGAATTCAACAGTTTAAAAGTAATTCTTATAAGGAAGTGAGAAGGTTTAGGAAAATAATGAATCAAGAGATGACTTTGGATTTAGGTTAGTCATTTCTTTCTAGAGGGAAATAAATACTGCTGGAAATTTGATCTTAGGAACACTTGGTCCTAGCTGCCAACCAAACTTCCATAAGATACTTGAATGATTAATAGGATTTCCTTTTGTTTCTCCTTTGACTCAGGAAAGAAAGAGGATTCTTTATTTGCTCATCCCTAGTTGAAAAAGGAATGCTATCTCCAATATAGGCATTGTGCTGTGTGGGCTAAGTCGCTTCAGTTGTGTCTGACTCTGCGACGCTATGGACTATAGCCCTCCAGGCTCCTCTGTCCATGGGATTCTCCAGGCAAGAATACTGGAGTGGGTTGCCATTTCCTTCTCCAGGGGAACCTTCCCCACCGAGGGATGGAACCTTCATCTCTTATGTATCCTATATTGGCAGGCAGATTCTTTACCACTAGCACCACCTGGGAAGCCCAAAATGGGCATTAAGTAGAAGGGAAAAAATCAAGCTGTCAATCTGCCTTGATGGAGATGAACAGATGACAAAGGTAGATCTGTGGGTTGGTCTTATCCAGGAGGTGGGGAGAGTAGGGATCCCAACTTGAGCATAGATGGGGGCTACTGCTATCCAGCTATATCTGGTAGGACTTGTGGATTGATAAGATGTGTCCACCAGGAGCATAAAAGCCTCTTATAAAACAGTACATTTAATATAGTATTAAATATTACAGAAGACAGGTTAATCTAAGTATAATAAAATGTTAATCATGTAGAAGTTAAAAATATGGTTTCTGTGATGGAAATTCAGGTGAGCTGTTTCAAATCCTAAAAGATGATGCTGTAAAAGTGCTGCACTCAATATGTCAGCAAATTTGGAAAATGCAGCAGCAGTGGCCACAGGACTGGAAAAGGTCAGTTTTCATTTCAGTCCCAAAGAAGGGCAATACCAAAGAGTGTTCAAACTACCACACAGTTGCACTCATTTCACATGCTAGCAAAGTAATGTTCAAAATTCTCCAAGCTAGGCTTCAACACTATGTGAATTGAGAACTCCCAGGTGTTCAAGCTGGATTTAGAAAAGGCAGAGGAACCAGAGATCAAATTGCCAACATCCGTTGGATCAAGAGAATTTGAGAAAAACATCTATTTCTGCTTTAATGACCACATTAAAGCCTTTGACTGTGTGGATCACAACAAACTGTGGAAAATTCTTAAAGTGTTGGGAATACCAGACCACCTGACCTGCCTCCTGAGAAATGTGTATGCAGGTTAAGAAGCAAGAGTTAGAACCGGACTTGGAACAATGGACTGGTTCCAAATTGGGAAAGGAGTACATCAAGGCTGTCTATTGTCACCCTGCTTATTTAACTTATATGCAGAATATATATGTGAAATGCTGGGCTGGATGAAGCACAAGCTGGACTCAAGATTGCTGGGAGAAATATCAATAATCTCAGATATGCAGATGACACCACACTTATGGCAGAAAGTGAAGAAGAACTAAAGAGCCTCACGATGAAAGTGAAAGAGGAGAGTGAAAAAACTGGCTTAAAACTCAACATTCCAAAAATGAAGATCATGGCATCTGGTTCCATCATTTCATAGCAAATAGATGAGCAAACAGTGGAAACAGTGGCAGGCTTTATTTTCTTGGACTCCAAAATCACTGCAGATGGTGACTGCAGCCATGAAATTAAAAGACACTTGCTCCTTGGAAGAAAACCTATGACCAACCTAGACAACATATTAAAAAACAGAGACTTTACTTTGCTTACGAAGGTCCGTCTAGTTAAAGCTATGTTTTTTCCAGTGGTCATGTATGGATGTGAGAGTTGAACCCTGAAGAAGGCTGAGCACCAAAGAATTGATGCTTTTGAGCATCAATTTTGAGTCAGAGAAGACTCTTTTGAGAGTTCCTTGGACTGCAAGGAGATCAAATCAGTCAACCCTAAAGGAAATCAGTCCTGAATGTTCATTGGAAGGACTGATGCTGAAGCTGAACCTCCAATATTTTGGCCACCTGATGCTAAAAGCTGACTCAGTAGGAAAGACCCTGATGGGCTTGTGTACTGGGATGACCCTGAGGGATGGGATGGGGAGGGAGGTGGGAAAGGGGTTCAGGATGGGGAACACATGTACACCCATGACTGATTCGTGTCAATGTATGGCAAAAACCACTACAATATTGTAAAGTAGTTAACCTCCAATTAAAATAAATTAAAATAAAAGAAAGAAAAGACCCTGATGCTGGTAAAGATGAAGATAGGGGGATAAGGGGATGACAAAGGATGAGATTGCTGGATGGCATCACTTACTTGATGGACGTGAGTTTGAGCAAGCTCCGGAAAATGGTGAAGGACAGGGAAGCCTGGTGTGCTGCAGCCCATGGGGTTGCAGAGTGGGACACAACTGAGTAACTGAACAACAAAGAGTTATAGCATGAGAGTTAATAACAAGAGTTCAAATTCCAGCTTCACCACTGTATGGGTCCAATTTCCTTATCTGTAAAAAGAATAACTTTCCTACTTGTCTGATTCAGTGGTTGTGAGGATAGAATGAAGTAATCTGTACAAAACACTTTAAATAATCTCTGACACATGACTCAAGAAATATTAGCTAATATTGTTAGCTCAGCTCTTCATGGACTTCAGACTTGTGCTTTGAGGAGGAGATAGGGGTGGCAAGGAGTAGGTGAGAAAAAAATAATGAAATAAAGGATTTGATTAGAATTTCATAAATATATTAGGGCAAGACCAAATGCAGGTCAAAGTCATTTCTAGAGAAATGTTCCTTTGGTGTTTTAAACAACGTGCTCTGTTTTTCATATGATGTGTAGTCTTAGAGAGGCATATTACCAATATGAAAAAAAAAATCTGACACTTTTAAGAAGCAAATAAGGTAATCCCCGGGCAAAACTTCTCAATTGTGTCTCTGCTAAAGTACGTGAAGTACATGCTACTTGCTCAGTAAGAAAGACTACTGGCAGGCTGACAAAATGAATCATTGCTGAAATGTATTCAAAGAGAATTAGAGAGCAGAACCAGGGACAGAATCTAACAGGAAATAAGCCCCATGGGTCATTCTGAGTTATAACTTCTTCAGTGTGTCTGTATGAGTTTGTGTTTGTTTGTATAATACTAGGATGTACTGTATTGAGCAAGGGGAATACTTTTCTGTAACATACGGGAAAGTTTTCTTTTATCATTCAAGTTTTATCATCTGGTTTTTCACTTTTTATGCAAGTTTTTCCCCCCTTTCACATTAGAATAATTTTGGTCAATGTTTTTATTTTTATTTTTTCAAAGTATGACTAATGTTTATTTTTTGTCCTTAGAGAAAGTTAAAAGAGTCATACTGGCTTTCTTTTATCAGAATGGAGCCTCTTCTACACAAAACTTAAAATTCATTCTAGGTTTTCATCTGAAACTTAACAAGATAAGCCACATTGATACTTTCTAGTCTTCAGCTTTCAAAGTATTTTTTGCAGTCTCCTTTTCAATTTGCATCTAGAAAAATATTTTTAAAGCTCAAGTATGAGCGTGTAATTTCCCAGTTTAAGACTTTTCAGTGATTCTTCCATTGATCTAAAAACCTACCAGACTTGCCCCAATTTGGCAAATAATTCCCACTCCAGCTGGGATTCCCAATCTGATTCTTTTTTATCTCTGTGTAGCAGCCACACAGGACTTACTTCTGTTCTTCAGTGTATTTCTTTCTAGGTCAGATATTTAAATCCCAAATACAGACCTAAGCAGAATAATGTAAAGTGAAACAAGTCAAGTGTAAAGTGGTGGTATCTGGTGCAAATTTAATCACACATTCACTCATAGAAGCAGCTGCTTCTTGGTTCAGCTGCAAGTTGCCATGTGTTAGATGTAATTTTTCAAGAAATCTGTTTTGTGTGTGTGTGTGTGTGTGTATGTGTGTAATCTCCAAGTTCTTAAATGTTGGCAACTGTTTTTCTAAGCACTCCAAAAGTCAATAAATCATGTTCTGCTTACTGTTATTATTCCTGTAGGGAGCCAGATTGCTCATTCTTCAATACTGTAGTTCTTCTTTTCATTACCCCATCTCCCTCCACTTTAGCCTCTCATTTCTTCAGGAGAGTACCTATATAGTTAAATTTCATTGCTTTATGGCTCTTAGAGCAGCTCTCACTGTTCCTTTTGTAACATTCATCATGCCTTTTTTGACTCATCATGCCCATCAGACTCTTATGAATTCCATGAGGTTAGAGACTATGCACATCTTTTCCATTGTATCTGAAACAATGGTGGGGATATAAAAGACCACTCAAAAACATTTGTGAATCTAGTTGAAGTGGATTACAACATTATTCTCATTACATTGTGCTCATTCACTCAGTCATGTCCAACTCTTTGCCGGCCTGTGAATGGTGACCTACTAGTCTCCTCTGTCCATGGAATTTTCCAGGCAAGAATATTAGAGTGGGGTACCATTTCCTCCTCCAAGCGATCTTCTCAATCCAGAGATTGAACCCACATCTGTTGTGTCTCCTGCATTATGTCTCCTCCTCATATTAATGTTAGATACATGTGTATATATATATATATCTACTATATTAACCTCGTTTTATAAAGTGAACACTGTGGACTTAAAATGACCTTTCTGTGATCATATAGTTCTTAGTAATCCAGCTTCTGAGTCAGAGGTCATAGCTCTTATAACTGGACCATGTTGCTTTTCTTAGTAATCTTAGATCTTCATAATATTGCAAATCTGAAAGCTTTAACCACTATGAATTGTTTAAAACTAATTCTGAATATATGATTTAGTATTATATCGATGGAGAGAGTGAGATCAAAAGGAAATCTAGGAAAGCAAAACCAAATAATGTCATTAAAAGAGATAGATAATGGATTTAATTTGAAACGGTTTTACTTTTTTCTGGATTCAATACTTTCACTTACAGTTAACATTTGATTAGGTTATAGTAACAATTAATTGTCTGATTCATACAATCATTACAGTATTCTGAATTTCCATTACAAGAGATAAGAGTAAATCTTGATCACCTAAAAAGTCTATTTTTTAATCCTCATACTGGTTATGTTGGCACCTATGAAATATGCTAGGGAGATAGAAGAAGGGAAGAAATATAAAAGAAAATGCAGGAAGTAGCTCAGGCTGCCATAATGAAATACCATAGACTTGATGACTTAATATGTAGTAGTTTTCTCACAGTTCACAGGACTGCAAAGTCTAAAAAGAGGTGCTGGAAAGACAAATTTCATTCAGGGGCCTCTTCTCTTGGCTTGTAGGCAGCCACCATCTCACTGTGTGCCCACAGAACCTGCTGTTTGTGGGCACAAAGAGAGGGAGAACAAGTTCTCTGGTGTCTCTTATTAAAAGGGCACTAATCCCACCATGAGGGCCTCACCTTCATGACCTCATTCAACCCAAGTTACCTGCCAAAATCTCTATCTCCAGATATCATAACATTGGGAATTATGGCTTCAACATATGAAATTTAGTGAACACAGCCCAGTCCATAGCAATTAAATTCAGTGGCTTTGTTTATTGGCAGCAGCATTGCACAGGGTGAAACTATTGTCCTTCACATTTTATCACACCAAGAAAATATGTCTGGGTTTGTTTTTAGTGAGGCTAAGATCAGATAATGTCCACTTGATCTGTCCAGTTTCCCATTTTATGCATTGATACCATCTATTGTTTTATTAGGAGATATTTAATTTGAATAAGTTAAGGATGCAACAATAAAAAAATAAAAACACAAAAGCATAATTTTCAAACCAACAGGGGGGAAAAAATAGAATAATACAAAATGCACCCAGTAACTCCCCTGACCCAACAAGAAAGGCAAGAAAGAGAATGAAAGAAAAAGAATAGATCAGGTGGTACAAATGAAAGTCACAAAATACTGAGGTAAATTTAAATCTATTATTTATTAGTGGTAAAGAACCTGCCTGCCAATGCAGGAGATGTAAGAGATATAGGTTTGATCCCTGGGTTGGGAAGATCCAAAGAGGAGGAAATGGCAACCCACTCCAGTATTCTTGCCTGGAGAATCCCATGGGCAGAGGAGCCTGGTAAGCTACATGGGATTACAAAGAGTTGGACACGACTGAAGTGACTTAGCACCCACAGTACACACAAATGAACTGAATGTGTCAGTTAACAGAATGATTATCAGACTGTTTGAAACTCCTACCTATAGGTAGTTGAAAAGAGACCTTTATAAACATAAGAATACACAATTTTAAAAGGGTGGGAAAATGAAGTAGCACATAAAAACCAACCAAAAGAAAACTAATATATTGTATAAAATGCTTATCATTTTTCAGTTGCTGAGTCCGATTCTTTTGCAACCCGTATGGACTATAGCCCACCAGGTTCCTCTGACCATGGGATTTCTAAGACAAGTACACTGGAGTGAGTTGCCATTTCCTTCTCCAGGGGCTTCCTGACCCAGAGCCTGCATCTTCTCCATGTCTCCTGCATTGGCAGGTGGATTCTTCACCACTGAGCCACCAGAGAAGCCCAAGAGATAAAATAAGCATTAATAAAAAATATATATACAGCAATTACAATTACTGAAATTATATACAACACCATGTATGAATCATATAGAAATGTTAAACTAAAGGAGCAAAACAGGAAAGAATGCATATAGTGTGATCTCATCTTTGGTATGCTAAAAACACAGGCAAAAATACAGTTTTATGTTTTGATTTGGATGATGGTTACATGCTTTTTAACTTTTGATTATTTTTATTGTGCTGTGCTTATTTCTTAATGATTCTTTAACAAATTATTGGAAATACAGTCACTTGAAGTAACACAAATTAATTTTCTTACAGTTCTGTGAATTAGAAATCCAACATAGGTCTCACTGAGCATAAATCAATGAATCAAGAGGGCTTTGTGACTTTTTGGAGACTCTTGGGAAGGATTTCCTCCCATTTTCCAGTTTCTATAGATTACTGGCATTCCTTGACTCCTGGTTACCTTACTCCATCTTCAGTGTTAGGAACAGCTTCTCACATAACACTATTTTTTTTTTTAGATGTTTATTTATTTGGTTGTGCTACATCTTAGTTGCAGCACCTGGAATCTTCAGTCTTCACTGTGGCATGTGAATTCTTAGTTGTGTCATGTGGGATCTAGTTCCCTGACCAGGGATCAAACCTGGGCCCCCTGCATTGGGAGTGTGGAGTCTTAGCCTTTGGACCAACAGGAAAGCCCCATCACATAATATCATTCTTACCGCCTGTTCTTCTTCTCTCTTTCACTTTAATCACTCATGATTATAATTGGGCCAATATTAGATAATCCAATATAACCTTCCCATATCAAGGTTTTGTGTTTTTTTTGTTTTGTTTTGTTTTTCTTTTTTTGGCTGTGTCATGTAGCTTGCAGGATCTTAGTTTCCCAGCTGGGGACTGAACCCAGGCCCTTGGCAGTGAAAGCACAGAATCCTAAACACTGAACTTCCAGGGAATTCCTCCCATATCAAGATTCTTAAATCACATCTACAAAGTCCTTTTTTGCATAGAAAGTAACATATTCACAGTTCTTGGTGATTAGGATATGGATGTCTTGGGGTCATCATCTTGCCTACTACAGATATTGTTTACTTAGGTGTGCATATTATATTTCACAACAAGATATTTTGGGGGAATGAAGAGAGGGAGTGGGAAAGAAGAAGCAGGAGAAGGTGGTGGAGGAGTGGAATATTTTAAAAGATGAATTAATGAAATATGAATGGTAACTAGTTTAGTAGACCCAAAAAACCTGAGTCTTAACTAGCAGTGAGAAAATCCAAGAAGAATTTAAAAAAAACAAACATTGTAAATCCCCAAAGGCTCAGAAATTATTGATATCAGGTACCTGTGAAAGTGGGGGTGAAGATAAAGAGCTGAAAACAGGATGACTGGTTGACACTCTGTCTAAGAAGCATCAGACTTCAGACTGCCTTCCTTTCTTTTTGCATCTGAGCCTTGGAAGAAGGGCAGAGACACAGACAGCATAGAATGAGGGCCTGTGGACTAGTGGACAATAGCTACAGCTGACGGCCTGAGGCCCTTACCAAAGTCAGGTTTACATGAATGTTACATACTCAGTGCTGTGACACTCAGCTTTCTCATACCTAAAATAGGGACAATGAAACTCGTTTCATAGCTCTCCTTGGAGGGTAATGAATTTAAATATTTGGCACTATGCCTGAAACACATGAGGGCCCCATTAGGTGATTTTAAAAAATAATCAGTATAGCCATGCATTGAGAGAAAATTATTTATTTATGTATTGGTTGTGTCGGGTCTTCATCACTGTACTTGGGCTTTCTCTAGTTGCTGCAAAGGGGGGCTACTCTCTAGTTGCAGTGCATGGGTTTCCCATTGCAGTGGTTCCTCTGTTTGCAGAGCATGGACTTTAGGTGCTTGGACTTCAGTAGTTGTGGTGTGTAGGCTAAGTAGTGTGTTGCATGGGCTGAGTTGCCCAGATCAGGCAGTGAACTCGTGTTCCCTCTGTTGGCGGGCTTCTGTAGTGCCTCAGATGGTAAAGTGGTCCAGTGGTAAAGAATCTGCCTACAATGCAGGAGACCCAGGTTCAATCTCTGCATCTGGAAGATCCCTTGAAGGAGGGTATGGCAACCCACTCCAGTATCCTCGCCTGGAGAATTCCATGGGCAGAGGAGCCTGGTGGGCTAGAGTCCATGGGGTTGAAAAGAGTCGGACATGACTGAAGTGACTGAGCATGCACACATGTCCCTGCATTGGTAGGCAGATTCTTTTGCCACTGGACCACTAGGAAAGTCCAAGAGAGAATCTTGAGCTAGGCTGGATCCTCTCCATTGGCCAGGCCTTGACCCACCCATGTCCACAGTGAGTGGAAGGTGTACCTAAGGAAGTACACTGAAATTGGAGAAAAAGTAGAATAGGAAGTGTGAGAACAAGCAGAATAGACTTGGTGGTGGTGTACTCTTTTGCAAATAAAATAAGGACATGTATGAGTTTACAGTATCTGTACCTAGTAAATACTGTGTAGATAATATAATTTTATGTTAGCTTAAGCACCTAAAAGTAATCAACTAATTGGTAAATTCAGGTTCCAAATAAATTTCTTGCTAAAATGGTTTGCTGATAATGTAATATTTCAAATAGTATTATAAATACAAATTTTTAAAAATAATGAAACTACATAAGAGAGAGTTTGGGAAATAAGGGCAGAGAAATCATCTCCATCAAATCATAAACTGAGCGAACGTTACTGACATTTTGCAGTCTCTTTCTCAAAGTTCACCAACCAGTCATTACAGATGTTTAATTTTTTACCTGTTTGTAATCATAATAAACATACAATTTTATATTTTGCTTTAAAATTTAATTCACACAAGCATTTTTGCATTGCTACAGTCTTTTAAACTCTGTAACGTTATATCCAGTCTAACGTTTATAAAATGTACTTTATTTTTAGAAATTGAAGTTGTATTGACTTTGTAGCATACACCATGATGTGATAAACAACTTTGTGTATTTTTTAATAATTTGGAATTGTTTCCTTACGATAGATAGCAGTCTTTATTTTTTAGATATTAGATATATAATCAGATACTTTGGATTGCAAATGACTGTTTAAAGTTGTTAGGTGTCAAGTTATTCTTTCAATTCAGTTCACTTGAGTTGCTCAGTTGTGTCTGACTCTTTGCGACCCCGAGGACTACAGCACACAAGGCCTCCCTGTCCATCACCAACTCCTGGAGTTTCTTCAAACTCATGTCCATAGAGTCAGTGATGCCATCCAACCATCTCATCCTCTGTCTTCCCCTTTTCTTCCTGCCTTCAATCTTTACCAGGATCAGGGTCTTTTCAAATCAGTCAGTTCTTTGAATCAGGTGGCCAAAGTATTGGAGTTTCAGCTTCAACATCAGTCCTTCCAATGAATATTCAGGACTAAGATTTCCTTTAGGATGGGCTGGTTGGATCTCCTTGCAGTCCAAGGGACTCTCAAGAGTCTTCTCCAACACCACAGGTCAAAAGCATCAATTCTTCATCGCTCAGCTCTCTTTAGGGTCCAACTATCATATCCATACATGACTACTGGAAAAACCATAGCTTTGACTAGACAGACCTTTGTCAGCAAAGTAATGTCTCTGCTTTTTAATATGCTATCTAGGTTGGTCATAGGTTTTCTTCCAAGGAGTAACCGTCTTTTTATTTTATGGCTGCAGTCACCATCTGCAGTGATTTTGGAGCCCCCCAAAATAAAGTCTTCCACTGTTTCCACTGTTTCCCCATCTATTTGCCATGAAGTGATGGGACCAAATGCCATGATCTTAATTTTCTGAATGTTGAGCTTTAAGCCAACTTTTTCACTCTCCTCTTTCACTTTCATCAAGAGGCTCTTTGGTTCTTCTTTGCTTTCTGCCATAAGGGTGGTGTCATCTGCATATCTGAGGTTATTGATATTTCTTCCAGCAACCTTGAGTCCAGCTTGTGCTTCATCCAGCCCAGCGTTTCTCATGATGTACTCTGCATATAAGTTAAATAAGCAGGGTGACAATATGCAGCCTTGACATGCTCCTTTCCCGATTTGGAACCAGTCTGTTGTTCCATGTCCAGTTCTAACTGTTGCTTCTGACCTGCATACAGATTTCTCAGGAGGCAGGTAAGGAGGTCTGGTGTTCCTATCTCTTGAAGAATTTTCCACAATTTGTTGGGATCCACACAGTCAAAGACTTTGGCATCGTCTATAAAGCAGAATTAGATGTTTTTCTGGAACTCTCTTGCTCTTTTGATGATCCAGCGAATGTTGGCAATTTGATCTCTGGTTCCTCTGCCTTTGCTAAATCCATCTTGAATATCTGGAAGTTCATGGTTCATGTACTGTTGAAACCTGGCTTGGAGGATTTTGAGCATTACTTTACTAGCATGTGAGATGAGTGCAATTGCGCGGTAGTGTGAGCATTCTTTGGCATTGCCTTTCTTTGAGATTGGAATGAAAACTGACCTGTTCCAGACCCGTGGCCACTGCTGAGTTTTCCAAATTTGCTGGCATATTGAGTGCAGCACTTTCACAGCATCATCTTTCAGGATTTGAAATAGCTCAACTGGAATTCCATCACATCCACTAGTTTTGTTCACAGTGATGCTTCCTAAGGCCCACTGGACTTCACATTCCAAGATGTCTGGATCTAGCTGAGTAAACAAACCATTGTGAGTATATGAGTTGTGAAGATCTTTTTTGTATAGTTCTTGTGTGTATTCTTGCCACCTCTTTTTAATATCTTCTGCTTCTGTTAGGTGCATACTATTTCTGTCCTTTATTGAGCCCATCTTTGCATGAAATGTTCCCTTGGTATCTCTAATTATCTTGAAGAGATCTGTAGTCTTTCCCATTCTGTTGTTTTCCTCCATTTCTTTGCATTGACCACAGCAGAAGGCTTTCTTGTCTCTCCTGGCTATTCTTTGGAACTCTGCATTCAAATGGGTATATCGTTCCTTTTCTCCTTAGCCTTTCACTTCTCTTCTTTTCACAGCTATTTGTAAGCCTCCTCAGAGAACCATTTTGCCTTTTTGCATTTCTTGTTCTTGGAGATGGTGTTAATCACTGCCCCCTGTACAATGTCCTGAACCTCCATCCATAATTCTTCAGCCAAAGTTATTCTTTAGCCAAATTTAAGCAATCAAAAACTCTAGATTATTGAAAATAACATTTCTCATAGATTTGTATCAAAGAAGTTAAAAAATGCTCAAGCCCCATTGGGAGTCATTTTACTTCCAGTGATTATTTTTAAAACAGATTAAAATCTATTAACTTGAGGTAAAGTTCATAGGAGAATAGAATTTATCTGATTTTATATTGTTTAAGAACCAACCGAAAGCATACACAGAGTATTAGTATTTTATTCATGTTTTTAAAATTAGTATAAGTAATGGTAGGCTTCCCTGGCGGCTCACATGGTAAAGAATCCACCTGCAGTGTGGGAAACCCTGGTTCGATTACTGGACTAGAAAGGGCATGCAACCCACTCCAATATTCTTGCCTGGAGAATCCCCATGGACAGAGGAACCTGGCAGGCTACAGTCCATGAGGTCACAAAGAGTCGGACACAACTGAGCAGCTAACCACAGCACAGCATAAATAATGGTAACACTGGAAACTCTAAAATGGTGAGGTTTATTGGCTACTTTTACTGCTTTATTCCTGATTATCATATCGGTAATGAGATTAAAATAACTAATGATATTTCCACTGTACCTTTAAATGAGTGAGTTCGATTTGTTGTGTCAACACTGTGATACTCATCCACCACATGTATCATCTTTGTGGAAAAAATTCCCCAAATTATTAACATATTCAAATCACATTCCAAGTAGCCTGAGTAGTGACCACACAACAGATGATGCAAAGTTTTGGTATTTTGGTATTTTTATATGGAAATGATAGAAACTGTAATTCAGGAAGTTAAGTCTGTCATAAAGATAGTTTATTATGATTACCATTTAATTTAGTATGAGTCTTTTGGATGCCTCACTTCTAGGACCTTACTGGCTTCCTATTGGGTAAACTAATATTGCACACCTTGAACAGTTTGAAAAAAAAAAATGTGAGTATATGACTCCTAATGTTAAAGCAATGGTTAAGATTAGTAATTAGCTCTTTTTTGAAGGAGACTATTTATTTAAGAAAAATGTGTTGAACACTCACCGTGAGTCAATATAAAAGTCCAACTGAATGGATAATGAATAAATCCAAGCTGCTGTCTTCAGTGAACTCACCATCGTTCATAGGACTTAGGATATCAGGCACTAAGTTTTCCTTTCCCATTTCCACCCTGTATGACTTGTCTGTCTCTCTCAGAGTGCTTTTCTTATCATTTTGAAATTAATATTACACAAGTGCTGTGAATAAAGTGCTATGGCTAAGATGAGAGTATGGTTAATTTTTACTGAGGAAGAAAAGTCAAATCACTATAGGAAGGGACATTTATGGTGAGATGGAAGAGTCAGATCCATGTAGAAAAGAGAAGGAGAACAAGTTTCTAGCTGTGAAGGAGCGCGGCATGTTCAGGGGAGGCTGCGTCACAGCTGCTGAGACTGTGATCTGCTTCTTATCCAGGGCTAGGGGTGGAGTCATAGGAAGGTCAAGCTCCTGATGGAAGCCAGTTATGAATTCCAACACCAGTTTATTCTGAAGGCAATAGAGAGCCAATGGAGGATTAAAATAAGCAAGTTATCAGGTATGACAGTGTAGATGTGGGACAGCAATGGGCACATATTGTTAAGCAGGAGGCTAACTAAAGACCGTTTCTGTTATCCTGGTGAGAGATTTTGAGAGGGCTAACACAAGGCAGTGGGAAAGAGGTTCTGACAGAGGAAATCTTTCCACAATAAAAACAACAGGATAGTCTTTCTTGTTTCTTGCTTGTTGGAAGAATGGAGTGAGAAAGAGGCATTGTTCTAACGTGAGATGTGGTTTGGGGCAGGAAAAACTTAGTAAATTAAGGGGGACACACAGGAAAAGAAGAAACACCACTGTTTGTTTTTGTTTTTTCCCTAAACACTGGCTTCAAATTATATTTCAGATTTTATTCAACATTGACAGTATTTTTAAATGGCCAGCTATTCTCATGTTCATATGCTAAATATTAGCCAGTCTCAAATGTTGTGTTAAATCAATATTGCTCTAGAACAGATGTTTTAAAATAATCTTGTGACAAAGATGGGAAAATTCTTCCTTAAAAGCATAAGCAAAAACATTTTAACAAGATACATTTTAAGGGAAAATTTGTACTGACTAACTAATCACAAATGTTTTCTTAGGAAATGGCCTGTTTAACTTTCCTGACTATTAGCACCAGCATTTCTTGGCTGTGTCTGGGTTTTGGAAGTAAAAACATGCTTTGAGTGAGCTGACTATTTTTAAGATGACTTTGAAACAGAAGCTCTGCATTGAGGTACTCTAACTGCTACACTATTTTATATAAACAAGAAATAGTGTTTATGGGCAATGTTCACAAAATTGGATATCCAATGTCATGATTAAGATCCAACGTGGTGCACAGTGAGGCAAAAATAAATAATTTTTAAAACTTGGGGGAAAAAAAAATAGAGTTAAAGTAGTTTATAAAAATTCTTGACTTTTTTTTTTGATGTGATATCTTACCTGGAAGTGATAAGAGAAACTCTCTGGGTTTAATAATGGTGAGGAACAACTGGTTGAGAAATATATTAATAACATGTAAGTTGAGAGAATATGTCTATGATAGTGGAGAACTGTGAAGTGATGATGAACAAAAATTTCTGTTTCTTCTCTCTCTTTCTCTTTGCCCTTTTCTCTCTCTCTCTCTCCCCCTGTCTTTTCCCTCCTCTCTTCCTCCCTCCTTCCCTCCTACCTCTTTCTTTATGTTCAGAGTAAGAAGAATAAGGCAGAGATAGATGTACTATTTTGGGATGGGGATTAAATTTAACAGCTCACAGAAAGAAAACAGAAGTACTCTATTACTATTTTGCATTCATCTTCTTCTAGGAAAATGATATTTAAACTGACATGCTGGCATATATTAACTAGTGTTTATAAAGAGAAAATTAAAATTTGATGAAGGGGACAAAGAGGGACAATGCCAGCATGTAATAATGGCAAAATATAGGGTCTGATGTTAAAGCAAAGTTTGAATTTATGTCTTACTAGGTACATGACTAGGCAAGCTAGTTGATCTGTTCAAGCTGAGTGGTATCTAAAATTTCATTTTCTTCATTTTTAATGTGAAAATAATACCTACTAGAAAATTAGTAAGGTAGGATCAAATGAAATAATACGTGAAGCTTACTGGATGCTTAAATTTTCTCCATTTCCTAACCTAGTAACTAATAACTAACTTTATTTATTTATTTTTTGATAACTAACTTTATACTGTGTTCAAAGTACAGGACGAAGTGAATAATATCCTGGTTTATGAAAGTACTTGAGATGTGACCACAAAGCTCTCTATTGATTGTCTTCAAGAAAATTGTGTAGGAATAGCCAAAATCTAAATTTTTTAGGAGGAAGATGATAGAGTTTGGGAATTTCTGACTAGTCAACTTCACATCAATCCTTGGGAAGAGTTTGTAGAATATATTGTTAAATAGATAGAGTAGGAAAACTTAAGTAATATAGTTTCCAGTGAGAATTCAGAGTGAGTTCTGAAAGAACAAGTCTTGCTAAACAAATCAATTTTATTTCTGCTAGGGTTTCTAGGTTGAAAGGAGAGGGAATTGCTGTAGATACCATGTGATCCCTGTGGCCCAAGGCACTTGACAAAGTGATAGTGGTAAGCTGCCCATAACCAATGAGTGTTAAAAGATGGGCCCTCACCCCAAATCAATCACTTTTTCCTCACTGCTCAATGGATGTCTTCTAGAGGTAACTCTAAACCACTACTTCCATCCTTATACTGGTTTCATCTTGCTGATTTTGGATCTGTTTCTTTAGCTTGCTAAGGTCATTTTAAATTTTATTAGCTTTCACATCCAATTTTATGTCACCTACAGATTGAGTTGGCTAAAACGTTCCTTTAGTTTTAAAGTAAAAATTAAAAGGTACATTTTTCATTTTCACCAAGAATTTTATTAAACAACTTATTCACTGTTTTGTTCCAGTACCTTCTGCCATCTTTCAGGCAACTTCATTATTCTGTCTTCACAAAGCTTTGTATCTTTTTGAGCAAAGAAACTGTTCCAGATGCTTTTTACAGTTTTCCAGAGAACTGAATTTTTTTTCATTAAGAGAATTTTGTAAAGACCAAAATAGATGGAAATCCGAAGGTACGATGTCTGGTGAATTTGGCAGATGAATCAGAACTTCTCAGCCAGGCTGTAACAGTTTTTGCCTGGTCATCAAAGAAACATGCGGTCTTGCATTATCCTGATGGAAGATGATGCATTTTCTGTTAACTAATTCTGGACGCTTTTCCATTGTGTGCTGCTTTCAGTTGGCCTAACTGGGAGTAAGCACTTGTTAATAATTAATTGTTTAGTTTTCCAGAAGGAGCTCGTAATAGAGGACTCCCTTCTAACCCCGCTGTATATACATCACTTTCTTTTAAGACTGGCCTTTGCTGGGTTGGTGGTGGTTCATTTTACTTGCCCCACAGTCTGTTCCATTCTGCATAATTGTACAGTATCCGCTTGTCATTACCCATCAACCCAGGCCCAGCAGCTGTAGGCCCAGGGGGTGTGGCTAGGGGGAGGGGCTGCTACGTCCTGTTCCTAGGCCTGAAGCTGCGAGGGATAATGGGGTTCAGAGCATTTATCAGTCTCAGGGGCCCCAGTTGGCCCCAGACCCAAGAGCAACTCTTTTACCTCCTTCCCTTGAGAACAATCTCAAGAAGACAGGGGAGGCAAGCTCAGATACCAAGCAGTATTTAAACATTTACTTATATATATACATTTACTTCAGAAAAGAACAGTTCAAGGGTCAGGGAGGGAGCAGACCTCAGGCTGCTTCCCTCTGCCTGCTCCACAGAATATTTTCTTACATTTCAGTAGAGAATCACTTGCAGAAATACAGTCAAAGTTTTTTTTCTATTTACTTATGTGAAACCCAAACATCAGAGTGATGAACATAACCAAGCTGGTGCACATGATTTTCAATGCTTGATTTGGATATTTTGAGTATGTTGGCTATCACCCATGTGGTATATCATTGATTTCTCTCAATTAATGTCTCAATTTACTTGCTATCAACTTCAACTGATCTACCCAACCAAGGAGCACCATCCAGCAAGAAATCTCTAGCACTAAACTTCACAAACTACTTTTGATACAATCAGTCACAGCACTTTCTCCATGTATTGCAAAATCATTTGTGCCTTTTAGTTGCATTTTTACCTTTTTTGAAATAATAAAGCATAATATGCCAAAATGTTTCTTTTTTTCTTTCATCTTCAGTATTAAAATGGCTACACACACACAAAAAATGGCTACACAAAAATACAATTTAGTTAAGTTTTTTTAAAATGCCTGCTGATACAACAGCTGTCACAATACAATATAGCAAAATTGTTTCTGATGAAGTTAAAGATAACTAAGAACTACTAGGGGCTTCCCTGATGGCTCAGTGGGTAAAAAATTTGCTTGCAATGCAGGAGACCAACCACTAACTAGAGCCATTTGATGGAAAAAACCAGATGAAGTTCTGAGCCAACCCAATATTTGATAAGTAAGTCCTCTTTTAGTGGAACACAAGGATTCAGATGATCCCTTTTGGTTTATGACCTATCTGATGGACAAAATATTCCTTGCCTTTCTTTTTTGTTTCTTGTAGGCTCTATGGCTTTGGGCAAGTTATGGACTTCTCCAAACTCAGTTTTCTCATCTGTAAAATAGAAGTAATAGTATAACCTCAGAATTACTTTGTGAAAAAGTGATTGATTGACTTAATATATGTCAACCATTTGGCATATATTATGCATCAATCATTTGACATGTATTATGGTTATCATATGACATAATATATGCTTGGTATATTATAGGTATTTAATAGATGGTTATTTTTAGACAGGATATAAAGCTAGAAAACAGTAACTCCACATGAATCATGATACAAAAGTGTAATAAAATAGTGAGAAGTTGTTATATTAGTTTATATTTTGGCTCTGTTAACTATTCACATATTGATATGTTTCTAGGGCAATAAAAAAATCTAGATTATACATCTATCCCCAACTAATTCTAAGGAATTTTGTCTTCTACAAAGCAAACCATAAAATACCACAGTCTTCCATTTCAAGTTCCAGGGAAATTACTTTATGGTTGTGACCTAATTTTTTCCAATGCAAAATCTCTGTTTTACAGAGAGAATTTAGAAGCTCCATCCATGTCTAGATCAATTGCCAAAATTATATTGTTTTCTGGAGTATATGGGGAATGAAGCATACCATACATATATATCATTAATTATATCAATGACCTTGTTATTAATATTATATATAATTTTTTGGTTTTCATTAGTGTCTTTGTGTTTGGAATCAAAACTTTCAATTGAATTCTTATAAACTTTTAAATAAACCTATTAAATAAATCTATTTATGAAAATCAGTATTCTCTACATCTTCAAATCTACATCTAGGTTCAAAGGCAAATATTTTGTTTGCATCAACCTAAGGGGTAAGGGAAAAGAGAAATCAAAATGTATGTTTATAAATTATACATTTCACCGGCAATAATTAATTTTCACATTTATCAAAATGATGTATTCAAGTAGAAAATAAATAAATTTGGTAGAAATAAAACTTGCTTTGGACATAAAGATAAGAACTACAGATTACTGTGTCAGATCAGAGTGAGGTACATTCACTCTGCCCCATCTCTGAATTCTTTATATGTTAGAGAACACTTAATCACTCACATGAGGCTTTTGACTTGGTTCACTCAGTTCTGCAGCTTCCGTTTTCCTCATCCTATTTCAAGGCAGAAGTGTTTGCCCTCAGGCCAAGGAGGTGGCGTGGGCTCAAGTACCTGCATGTTCACTCTCAGAGAAAACACCTCAGCTCTGAAGGAGTTTATAATTAGTAACAGTGTGAAAGAGCTCACTGTATGTGGGGAGAAACCATTTAGGGATTAGGCTAGGTATGCGTAAGATATGAGGAGGTGATGAAAGAAGTTTGGTGCCAAGTTCTGTTATAGGTGCCTAGTATAATATTTCTTATGTTTAAGAAATTTCCTCCTCTTTTCGGTCCTTCCTTTTCCTATGATGAAAGTGACCCATCCTTTTGGAATGAGAAGTTTCTGGAAAGGGATTGGCTTATGAGAAAAGCAGGTTTGGTGTGTGAGATCACATCCTGGCCCAGTAAAGGTGGAGTTTACCCTAGCACTCCTTTGTTACATACCAGACCAATAGCTTCACGTGGAACCAATATACTTTGCCATGTGTGGGACCCTTCATCCTTCCTTATATTCAATGGTGGATTTAATATGATCCTTTAAGGATTAACTTCTATAAATTGCCATCGACTTAAAAATCCAAGAGAGGACATTCCCAGCAGTCCACTGGTTAATACTCTACCTTCCAATGCAGGGGGCACAGGTTCAGTCCCTGGTCAGGGAACTAAGATCCCACATACTGTGTGGCACAGCAAAAATGAAAAAGAAAAAATAAGAAAAAAATAGCAAAACAAACAAGCAAAACAAAAAGAATGATTGTAATAATATCTAAACTGTTGGTCATTATGTTAAGCCAGCTGTTGCCAACTAGACACAGTTTTATGTCCCAGGGGATGACATTTTTTATTGTCACAAATTGAGAGCAGGGGTAATGTTACTGGTCTCTAATGAGTAGAGTCCAGGGATGCTGCTAAATATTATATATTGCACAGGATAGCCCTTTACAACCAAGGCATATTTGGCCCAAAATAACAATAGTGCTGAGGTTGATAACCTTGCATTAAAAAAGAGTGTCTGGGGGAGGAATGGTTTCTGTTTCTGAGCACATTGTCTTATAATAAACTGATAGAGCAGCATATAGTATTAGTCACTCAGTCGTGTCCAACTCTACGACCCCATGGACTGTAGCCCACCAGACTCTCTCTGGTCCAAGGAATTCTCCAGGCAAGAAGACTAGAGTGGATAAGCCATTCCCTTCTACAGGGGATCTTCCCAATCCAGGGATTGAACCTGGGTCTCCTGCATTGCAGGCAGATTTTTTACTGTGTCAGTCACCAGAGCAGCATATAACGCAGACTCTTTTACTGAAGGTGTTCCATATCTTGTGGAAGCAGACTAATAATTAAAGTGATGTAGTACAGGCTTTGGTAGAGGCATGCAGAAGGAACTTTCACTGAGGGAAAAATACCTGACTTCACTGAGAAACTACAGATGGCCTATATGATAAAATGTGGTGTAACATTTAGCTGTTTTCAGTTGCAAGTAGCTGAAAAATCTGTCGATAAAATGATCCACATAACTGAAAAGTCAAGAGTCAAAATGAGCTTCAGTGTTGGTTTTTTTCAGCAGCCCAGTGACATCACTAAGGAAGGACCTGATGTAATCCTTCCACTCCTCTGCCTTCCGAAGTGGCAGGCTTCAGCTTAAGACTCATTCACCCTCAGGCTCATCAGACAGCAGCTACCAACCACACATCAGTTGCAAGAGTCGGGGGTGGTGGTGGTGGTGTGGGAATGGCAGTTCCAAGACCCCCCCCCCCCACCGGGGAGTCGGGAAATATTTTTCACATAAGTCTCATTTTATCTCTCACTGTCTGTATCTGGTTCATCTGAATGAAGAACTGTAACCAGAATATAAATTCATGTTTGTTAACTAGCGCTGAACCAAGTTTGAACCATATCACAAGGGAAGTGTGGCTATTTAAACAGAAATAGGAGTACTCATAGAAAGAAACGAAACAGATGGTAGCCAGGCAAATGCAATGGCCATTATATGTAGGTAGAAGATTCAAGCAGAAGAAACAGCTCAGATAAAGACATAAAGAAAGAACACAGCATGTTCAAACTGGATCGCTAAGGTAGTTGATATGGCTGGAATCCAGGTGATGATGTGGTAAGGAATAGTATCAAATGGAATTCTAAAGAAAGGCAGGGGCCAGATCATTAAAGCACCGAAATGTCCTGAGAAGGATATAAGTCTGTAGCCAATTCTGAACCATTAAAGATTTTTGACAAATGTCTATGAGAATATTGAGAAAAAATGGAAAGGAGGAAGTTGGAACTGGAAGCAGAGAACTCTAATTTTGGGCAACTGATGTAATACCCTTGAATTTGATTTAAGAAAGGACAGCAATTATATCTTCTTCTTATAACACTAAGAGACAAAACAGGGAAAAGGCTTAACACACAGCAGCTAATCAAATATCAGTTATCATTTGTTCACATACTTATAAACACTAGTTTAGTGTTTCATCTGTACCACTGAGTGTGGAAACTTGGTCAAGTTAATTACCTTGAATAAGAGTCCATTTTCTCTATACATCAGTTAGTTATTTTGAGGATCATGTTAAATTATATTTATAAAAATTACAGTGTAACTGAATGAGACTATAATACCATAAGTCACTACAGAAGAGATTAGGAGAGGTTGGGAGGGTGAATATACATCTTAGAGAAAGAATAGGTTGGATATAGAGAATATAGATAAGGGAGAAATCACACTTCCTAGAGTTTTTGGTATAAGCAACTAGGTAGATTGCTATTTCTGAGATGGGGAAGCTTTGGGCTGTAGGTGAGAACCAGGTTTCACTTCATATTCTGAACATTTTAAATTTGTAAGGTTGATAAGTAGCTTCAATGAACGTCTGGAAGTGGAATCCAGATAGAAGAGGGTTAATAAGTGAATGTAAATGAAAACTGGAGGCAAAACAGTTCTTTTTGTTTAATATACAGTAATGAGGGAAGAAATTATCTCTTACTTTTTAAAAAATACAGCAATTATTTTCATAATCACTCCAATCTGGAAATAATCCAGATGTCCATAACAATGAGAACTGATTAACAAATTGTGATATTAAGTAACACAGTCAGTCAGTTCAGTTGCTCAGTCATGTCTGACTCTTTGCGACACCATGACTACAGCAAGCCAGGCTTCCCTGTCCATCACCAACTTCTGAAGTTTGCTCAAACTCATGTCTATTGCATTGATGACACCATCCAACCATCTCATCCTTTGTTGTCCCCTTCTCCTCCTGCCTTCAAACTTTCCCAGCATCAGGGTCTTTTCCAATGAGTCAGTTCTTCACAGCAGGTGACCAAAGTATTAGAGCTTCAGCTTCAACATCAGTCCCTCCAATGAATATTCAGGGCTGATTTCCTTTAGGATGGACTGGTTGGATCTCCTTGCAGTCCAAGGGACTCTCAAGAGTCTTCTCCAACACCACAGTTCAAAAGCATCAATTCTTTGGTGCTTATGGTCCAACTCTAACATCCATACATGACTACTGGAAAAACCATAGCTTTGACTAGATACACCTTTGTCAGAAAAGTAATGTCTCTGCTTTTTAATATGCTGTCTAGGTTGGTCATAGCTTTTCTTCCAAGGAGTAAGCATCTTTTAATTTTATGGCTGTAGTCACCATCTGCATTTTCTTGGGAGCCCAAGAATATGAAGTCTGTCACAGTTCCCACTGTTTCCCCAGCTACTTACCATGAAGTGATGGGACCAGATGCCATGATCTTAGTTTTCTGAATGTTGAGTTTCAAGCCAGCTTTTTCACTCTCCTCTTTCACTTTCATCAAGAGGCTCTTTTGTTCTTCCTCGCTTTCTGCTGTAAGGGTGGTGTCATTTGCATATCTGAGGTTATTTCTCCTGGCAATCTTAATTCTAGCTTGTGCTTCATCCAGCCCAGCATTTTGTATGATGTACTCTGCATATAAGTTAAATAAACAGGGTGACAGCATGCAGCCTTGACGTACTCCTGTCCCGATTTGGAACCAGTCTGTTGTTCAATATCCAGTTCTAACTGTTGCTTCTTGACCTGCATACAGGTTTCTCAGGAGTAAGGTAAGATGGTCTGGTGTTCCCATCTCTTGAAGAATTTTCCACAATTTGTTGTGATCCACACAGTCAAAGACTTTCACATAATCAATAAAACAGATGTTTTTCTGGAACTCCCTTGCTCTCTCAGTAATCCAGTGGATGTTGGCAATTTGATCTCTGGTTCCTCTGCGTTTTCTAAATCCAGCTTGAATATCTGGAATTTCACAGTTCATGTACTGTTGAAGCCTGGCTTGGAGAATTTTGAGCATTATTTGCTAGCATGTGAGATGAGTGCAATTGTGCGGTAGTTTGAGCATTCCTTGGCATTGCCTTTCTTTGGGATTGGAACAAAAACTGATTGTTTCCAGTCCTGTGGCCACTGCTGAGTTTTCCAAATTTGCTGACATATTGAGTGCAGCACCTTAACAGCATCATCTTTTAGGATTTGAAATAGCTCATTTCTGTCCTTTATTGTGCCCATCTTTGCATGAAATGTTCCCTTATTATCTCTATTTTCTTGAAGAGATCTCTAGTCTTTCCATTCTATTGTTTTCTTCTACTTCATTGCATTGATCACTGAGGAAGACTTTCTTATCTCTCCTTGCCATTCTTTGGAACTCTGCATTCAGATGGCTATATCTTTCCTATTCTCCTTTGCCTTTTGCTTCTTTTCTTTTCTCACACTACTCAGCAATAAAACAGAATGAAGTTATACATGTAACAACATGGATAAACCTACAAAACAAGGTAAATGGGGGCAAAAGCCTTATACATTTCTACAGCAAAGGAAAGCTCTCAAGGAGAGCTGAAACATGAAGTAGGATATAAAACAGAATGAAATAAGGATTTTGGTTTTTGCTTTATGATAAGAATTCTGAAACATATTTTCCTATTTGTGGAAATAATGTTGCTGGAGGGAGAGGGGCTAGTGAGGGGGTGAACCTTGAACAAGTGGGAATTCTCTGACCCAAGCGGAAGAGGTTAGGTCTTGAGATGGGGCTGGGTGCATCCTCTTTTCTCACAGGAGGGAAGAAGAGAAAGATGGTGCAGAGGCCGGAGGGTTTACACCATCAGAAGGGAGTACAGGTCTGATCACCTCAGTATGGCTTTTTCTTCATTCACCTTACTTGGTGCATTGGACCTTTTCAAACTGAATCATTATAGGTTTGTTTGTTCATTTCAGAGCAGTTTAGGTTTACAATAGAATTGAGGAATGTACAGAGATTTCTCATATATTCATTGCCCACACATGTGTATATCCTCCTCCATTATCAACACCATTCACCAGAACAGTATATGTTTTTATCAAGAATCATCTACACTGACACATCATAATCACCCAATGCCTACAGTTTCCCTTAGGATTCACTATTGGTGCTGTATATTCTGTGGGTTTGGACAAATGTGTATCTATCCATATATCCATCATTTAATATATGTAGAATATTCCCGCTACTCCAAAAATCCTCTGTTCTCTGCCCGTTCATCTCCCCCCTGACTGACTGCCCTACTGCTACCCCCAGCAACCACTGATATTTTTATTGTGTCTACAGATTTGCCTTTCCCACAATATCATATAGTGGGAATCAAGCAGTATGCAGCCTTTTCAGATTGGCTTCTTTCATTTAATAATATGATTTAAGGTTTCTCCCTGTCCTTTCATGTTTTGATAGATCGTTTATTTTCAGCACTGAAGAATTTTTCATTGTCTGGATGTATCACAGTTTATTTATCCATTCACCTACTGAAAGGACATACTGCTTGCTGGCAAGTTTTGGCAGCTATAAATAAAGCTGCTATAAACATCCCTTTGTAGTATTTTTGTAGACCTAAATTCTCTGCTCCTTTGGGTAAATACCAAGGAATATGATTGCTAAATCATGTGGTAAAAGTATGGTTTAGCTTTGTAAGAATCTGCTGAACTGTCTTTGAAAGTGACTGTACCGTTTTGCATTCCCAGCAGCAATGAATAAGTTCCTGTTGGTTCATATCCTCACCAGCACTGGGTATTGTCAGTCTTCTAGATTTTGGACATTCTAATTCTCTAGTTGCTCCTTTACTATAATATTATTTTTGTTTCATGAATGCAATACTCTCTAATTTCTTTGATTACAATAAACATTCAACAGCTTCCTTCTATTTCTTGCATGATCTTTTCTTTTTGATCCACTATTCTATTAGTTTATAGTGATCTTTCTCTTCACTTTGTTTTCTTCAAATGTCTGATGATCAAATTTATGAATAAAAATCTATGTTGAGTAGAATTGCTGGATCACATGATAGTGATCACATTCTGTTTTTAATTTTTTGAGGAACATTCATACTATTATATTTTCTATAGTGTCTCTGCCAATTTACATTTCAAACAACAGTGTACAAGAGTTCCTTTTTCTCTGGACTTCCCTGGTGGTCCAGTGGTTAAGAATCCACTGTCCATTGCAGGGGTTTGATCCCTGGTCCAGGAAGATCCCACATGCCTTGGAGCAACTAAGTCCATGTGCCATAACTGCTGACCTCAAGCACCTAGAGCCTGTACTCCACAACAAGAGAAGCCACTGCAAAGAGAAGTCCATGCACTGCAATGAAGAGTAGCTTCCACAGTCAGCTGGAGAAAGCCAGACCACAGGAATGAAGACCCAGAGCAAAGGAACAAACAAACAAAAAGAATTTCCTTTTCTTCAGATACTCGCCAACACTTGTTATTTCTTGTCTTTTCGACAGTAGCCATTCTGACTATGTGAGATGATATCTCATGGTTTTGATTTGCATTTCCTTGGTGATTAGTATCTTGAGCATCTTTTCATGTGCCTATTGGTCAACTCTATGTGTTCTTTGGAAAAATGCCTATTCAGGTGCTCTACGCATTTTGTAACTGGGTTGTTTGCTTTTTTCATATTGAGTTGTATGAGTTCTTTATATATTTTGGATATTAAACCCCTTGTTGGGCATGTCATTTGCAAATATTTTCTCCCATTCAGTAGATTGCCTTTTCATCACATTGATGGTTTCCTTTGCTCTGGAGAAGCTTGTAAGTTTGATTAGATCCCACTTAGGGTTTGATTAAGTTTAATTAGTTTTAAGTTTGATGAGGTTCCACTGGACATGAAACAACAGACTTGTTCCAAACTAGGAAAGGAGTATGTCAAGGCTGTATGTTGTCACTCTGCTTACTTAACTTATATGCAGAGTACATCATGTGAAATGCTGGGCTGGATGAAGCACAAGCTGGAAGTAAGATTGCTGGGAGAAATATCAATAACCTCAGATATCCAGATGATACCACCGTTATGGCAGAAAGCAAAGAGCTAAAGAGCCTCTTGATGAAAGTGAAAGAGTAGAGTAAAAAAGTTGGCTTAAAACTCAACATTCAGAAAACTAAAATCATGGTATCCGGTCCCATCACTTCATGGCAGTTAGATGGGGAAACAGTGGCAGACTTTATTTTCTTGGGCTCCCAAATCACTGCAGATGGAGACTGCAGCCTTGAAATTAAAAGATGCTTGCTCCTTGGAAGAAAAGCTATGACCAACCTAGACAGCACATTAAAAAGCAGAGAGATTACTTTGCCAACAAACATCTCTCTAATCAAAGCTATGGTTTTTCCAGTAGTCATGTATGGATGTGAGAGTTGGACTATAAAGAAAGCTGAGTGCCGAAGAATTGGTGCTTTTGAACTGTGGTGTTGGAGAAGACTCTAGAGAGCCCCTTGGACTGCAAGGAGATCCAACCAGTCCATCCTAAAGGAAATCAATCCTGAACATTCATTGGAAGGACTGATGGTGAAGCTGAAACTCCAGTACTTTGGCCACCTGATGAGAAGAACTGACTCATTAGAAAAGACCCTGATGCTGAGAAGGCAGGAAGAGAAGGGGACAACAGAGGATGAGATAATTGGATGGCATCACCAACTCAATGAACATGAGTTGGGGAACATGAGCAAGCTCCGGGAATTGGTTATGGACAGGGTATCATGGCGTGCTGCAGTCCATGGGGTTGCAAAGAGTCAGACACAACTGAGTGACTGAACTGAACTGAACTGAGGTCCCAGTTGTTTATTTTTGTTTTTTTTTCCTTGTCTGAGGATACAGATACAAAAAAATAAATATTGCTAAGATCAATGTCCAAGAGCATACTGCTTATGTTTTCCTCTAGGAGTTTTATAGTTTCAGGTCTTTATTTAGGTCTTTAAACTATTTTGAATTTATTTTTGTATGTGGTATGAGGGAATGTTCCAGTTTTATTCTTTTTCATGTATTTTTCTGGTTTTGCCAAAACCACTTATTGAAGAGACTGTCTTCTCCCCACTGTATATTCTTGACTCCTCCACTTATATGTGGAATCTGAAAAATAAAGTAAATGAACAAATACAACAAATCAGAAACAGACTCAGAGATACAGAGATCAAATTAATGGCTACCAGAGGAAAGGGAGAAGGGAGAGGGGCAAAATAGATGAAGGAGATTAAGAGGTACAAACTACTAGGCATAAAATAACTTGTGAAGATGTAGTGCATAATAAATAAGTTATGAGGGGATATAGGCAATAATCTCTAATAAATTTGTACCGAGTATAAGCTATAAAGATATCAAATTACTATATTGGACCTGAAAATAATACAATAAGTAAATGATACTTCAAGGCTTACCTGGTGTTTCAGTGGTTAAGAATCCACTTGCCAATGCAGTTCAATGCCAATGCCAATGCATTCAATGTGGGTCAATGCAGTTAAATGCCAATGGGTCCAATCCCTGGTCCAGGAAGATTCCACATGCCTTGGAACACCTAGGCCCAGGCACCAGAACTACTGAACCCGCACCCTAGAGCCTATACTCTGCAACAAGAGATAGCCCCCACTTGCCACAACTAGAGAAAACCCACATACGCAGCAATGAAGACCTAGTGCAACAACAAACAATAAAGAAAGAAGTAAGTCACTTCAATTTTTAAAATGGTCTGTATTGATTGATACAAGTAACTGGCTTGGCTAAGTTTCTTTTGCAGTTGTGTAGCACTGTTAGAATTTTAAAAATCTCTTTTCAAACATAAGTCAGACTGTGAACCTGGTAAGTAGTCAGGTCCTATAGACAGGAAGGTTTCTCCTTATGCAGTGTATCTATCTTGACAGCCTAATCCTGACAAGTTCTTACTAGGATATACTCAGTCTTATTTGCTCTTTCTCTCTCTCTGTCTCACATAGACACACACACACACACACACACACACACACACACACACACACACACACATGCAGGAATTCAGAAGAATGTGCAGGTCTTTATTTCAGACTTAATTTGTTTATTTAAATCTATATGTGGTGCACCTTGTATGGGAAACTGCAAGTGTCTCCTCTGTTCTGTTCAACTTGATCCATCTGTGCTTCCAGGGGCAGGGCAGCCTTTAATTCTTAAAGCTTGAGCACACATATCTCATTCCCCTGCTTTTGTGCAGCCTATGGAGTTCTCTTTCTTATTCTCATCCTGCCACATGAGCCTTTCAGATTTTTAAACCTTCTCCCCACACACTAACCCTATCAAATTAGATTTAAATCTTCTGGGATGACCAATCATTCTGTTTCTTTTTTTTAAAAAAATTTGAAGTGCTGCTATTTAGGGCTTTGATCCTTGAAGCCCCTCCCCTGTCTCTCAATCTAATTATTACAGGCAGAACTGTTGCATAATATGAAGGAGAGGGAATTACCAGAGCAAACTCAGATTCCGGCATGAGCAATGGTCTCATTTATTCAACAAACAGTATGAAAATGAGACCAGCTTCTTCCTTCACTGATTTTCAAGAAACGATGGTAAAACTTCTTAATATTGTTATTATGATTATAATTGTATCTTGTTATAACCTTTTTTTGTTTATATTCCATTTTACCTAGAGGAGAATAGAATTTTGTTAATGCTAATTTTTTCATCTTTCCTTAAGTATAACTATATTTTCAACTATTGCCCTTACCCAGACTAAACCAGCAGACATTTTAAAGTTTGTATATGTGTGAGGGATTTGGTTCATCTATTTACAATAAAATCTACACTTCATTTAGTCTAGAATCTACTACAGGCATGGCCCAGTTCAGTTCAGTTCAGTCACTCAGTTGTGTCTGACTCTTTGCGACCCCATGGTCTGTAGTGTGCCAGGCTTCCCTGTCCATCACCAACTCCTGGAGCTTGCTCAAACCCATGTCCATCAAGTCAGTGATGCCATCCAACCATCTCATCCTCTGTCATCCCTTTCTCCTCCTGCCTGCAATCTTTCCCAGCATCAGGGTCTTTTCCAATGAAATCAATTCTTCACAGTTCAGTTCAGTTCAATTCAGTTGCTCAGTCGTGTCCAACTCTTTGTGACCCCATGAACCACAGCATGCCAGGCCTCCCTGTCCATCACCAACTCCTGGAATCCACCCAAACCCTTGTCCATCAAGTCGATGGTGCCATCCAACTATCTCATCCTCTGTCGTCCCCTTCTCCTCCTGCCCTCAATCTTTCCCATCATCAGGGTCTTTTCCAATGAGTCAGCTCTTCGCATCAGGTGGCCAAAGTTTTGGAGTTTCAGCTCCAGCATCACTCCTTCCAACAAACACCCAGGACTGATCTCCTTTAGGATGGACTGGTTGGATGTCTTTGCAGTCCAAGGAACTCTCAAGAGTCTTCTCCAACACCACAGTTCAAAAGCATCAATTCTTTTGTGCTCAGCTTTCTTTATAGTCCAACTCTCACATCCATACATGACCACTGGAAAAACCATAGCCTTGACTAGACAGACCTTTGTTGGCAAAGTCATGTCTCTGCTTTTTAATATGCTGTCTAGGTTGGTCATAACTTTCCTTCCAAGGAGCAAGCATCTTTTAGTTTCATTGCTGCAATCACCATCTTCAGTGATTTTGGAGCCCAGAAAAATAAAGTCAGGCACTGTTTCCAGTGTTTCCCCATCTATCTACCTTGAAGTGATGGGACTGGATACCATGATCTTAGTTTTCTGAATGTTGAGTTTTAAGCTAACTTTTTCACTCTCCTCTTTCACTTTCATCAAGAGGCTCTTTAGTTCTTCTTCACTTTCTGCCATAAGGGTGGTGTCATCTGCATATCTGAGGTTATTGATATTTCTCCTGGCAATCTTGATTCCAGCTTGTGCTTCCTCTAGCCCAGCATTTCTCATGATACTCTGCATATAAGTTAAATAAGCAGGGTGACAATATGCAGCCTTGACGTACTCCTTTTCCTATTTGGAGCCAGTCTGTTGTTCCATGTCCAGTTCTAACTGTTGCTTCACATCAGGTGGCCAAAGTTTTGGAGCTTCAGCTTCAGCATCAGTCCTTCCAATGACTATTCAGGACTGATTTCCTTTAGGATTTGATTTCCCTCAGGATTGGATGAGAACAGCAAACCCAAATTAGATACATGAGTTTAATTATTGATTCTGCCATTACCCAGCTGAAAGGATATAACATTGTACTTTTTTTTAACATTGTACTTTTTTATAGAAAATGTCTTTTGTTTTGAATTGAATATGACATTTACTGCTAATAAATCTTGCTTTACATTTTAAGTTGTGCTGCCTTCCATTTCTAGTTCTCTCTTTTCTGACTGAATGACTTATCTCATTGACAATAAGAACTAATATCTCTTTTAACTGTTGCTTCTGTTTAGAAAATGTTCCTCTTTATCTGGGGATTATTGAAACTAGGTGAGATTTCAAAACTTAAGGAAATGATCATCAAAAGAATTACTGTGCTGGTACTTCTTGCAAATATTGTTAGTTATATTTTACACAACATCCCCTTTGTAAAACATTTTGTCTTCCCAGAAACATCTATATATCTTTACTAAGAATTCTATTAATTAATAAGCATGTTCTTGAGCATCAGTCTAGCCCCTTGGAAGAAATTTTCTATAATTTTTAAGTGAATTTTCTGCTTTACTCTAACCTGAAATATATGGAATGTAAATGGAACATCACTATTTTACAGCTATGAAAACACAGTTACCCTGAAAGAAATTAACATTATTAAAACAGAATCAGATAAGTCCTGTAAATGTAAGCAGTATTCATCTGTAAGAGAGAGCCAGAGAGACCAGGGCTGAGTCCTCACTCCACTGCTCACTGTGTGATCTTGCACAGTTCATTTAACCTCTGTGACCCTAAAGTATATTGTCTATAAAGCAAAAATCATAACACATGTCTTGGACAGTAATTTTAAGTATTTGCAATAAATTGGTAAATTCATGATGGACTCAGAATAAATATTATAGTAATTACTACAATAACTACTATAGTAACTATTACAATAGCATTATAGTAATTATTACTGATATTACTACCACTATGACTACTGCCGCCGCCACCACCACTGTTATTACTACTAAACTACTGCAGGTATTACTGCTACTGATACTACTAACAATTAATATTACTACTACTAGTCCTAATACTGCTTCTATTAATTGGCAATTTTGCATAATTTGATTAAAATGTGTACCAAAGCACTTTTAATGTTTGTGATGATCGTAAGCATATTTCTGGATGCATTTATCCATCATAAAGACTTGTAATTTGGCTTCTCTCTTTCCATTGAGGTACAGTTGATTTATAATGATGTGTTAGTTTTCAGTGTACATCAAGTGCTTCCATTATATATATATATATATATATATATATATATATATATATATATATTCTTCTTTCAATTATAGTCAAAGACATGGTTTTTCCAGTAGTCATATATGGATGTGAGAGTTGGACCATAAAGTAGGCTGAGCGCCAAAGAATTGATGCTTTTGAATTGTGGTCTTGGAGAAGAATCTTGAGTCCCTTGGACTGCAAGGAGAACAAACTAGTAAATCCTAAAGGAAGTCAATTTGAATATTCATTGGAAGGACTAATGTTGAAGCTGAAACTCCAATACTTTGGCCACCTGAAGCGAAGAGCCGACTCATTAGAAAAGAGCCTGATGCTGGAAAAGATTTAAGACAAGAGGAGAAGGGGATGACAAAGAATGAGATGACTGGATGGCATCACTGACTCAATGGACACAATTTTGAGCAAGCTCTGGGAGATGGTGAAGGACAGGGAAGCCATTGGTTGCAAACAGTTGGGCACAACTGAATGAATGAACAATGACAACATCTTCTTTGGGCTTTCCCGATAGCTCAGGGGTAAAGAATCCACCTGCAATGTAGGAGATGTGGGCACCATCCCTGGATGGGGAAGATCCCCTGGAGAAGGAAATGGCAGCCCATTCCAGTATTCTTGCCTGGGAAATCCCATGGATAGAAGAGCCTAGCAGGCTACAGCCCATAGGGTCGCAAAGAGTCAGAGATGACTGAGCATGCATTACACATCTTCTTTACTTACTCATCTGTCAGTGAACATTTAGGTTGCTTCCATGTCTTGGTTATTGTGAATATATCTGCCATGAACTTTGGGGATGCATGTATCTTTCAAAGTAGAGTTCTCTCCAGATATGTCTAGGAGTGGGCTTGTTGAATCATATGGTAACTCTATTTTCATTTTTTTAAGGAACCTCCATACTGTTTTCCATAGTGGCTGTGCCAATTTACATTCCCATCAACAGTGGAGGAGAGTTTCCTTTTCTCCACACCCTCTTTCACATTCATTCTTTGTAGACTTTAATGTTAGCCATTCTGACCACTGTGAAATGTTACCTTATTGTAGTTTTGATATTTATTTCTCTGATAATTAGCAATGTCGAGCATATTTTCATATACCTATTGGCCATTTGTCTATCTTCTTTGGAGAAATGTCTATTTAGGTCCTCTCCTTATTTTTTGATTGGGTTGTTTGGTTTTTGGCTATTGAGTTGTATGAACTGTTTATATATTTTGGAAATTAAACCCCTGTAGGTCACATCATTTGCAAATATTTTCTCCCAGTCTGCAGATTGCCTTTTTGTTTTGTTTATGGTTTCCTTTGCTATGTAAAATCTTATAAGTTTGATAGGTTTAATTTGTTTATTTTTGTTTGTATTTCTTTTATTGCCTTGGGAGACTGATCTCAGAAATCATTGCTATGATTTATATCAGAGTATATTTGCCTATATTCTCTTCAAGAAGTTTTATGTTTTCCTGTCTTAATATGTAAGTCTAAATAATTGGCTTCTTTCTAGTTGATAAGCTGTTGGAAAAAAGCTAAAATAACCTATTTTTACTGCTAAAATAATTTTCAAAGCAGTAGGTAAATTGTATTTGCACTTCCTCATTCCTCACAATTGTTGCCTTATACCCTTAATGACATATAATACAGTAAGAAGCATGGATCTTTATTCTTTTAGGTGAGGCTCTGGTTCAAATACTTAAAGTAAGAGACCACTGAAAAACCAGTGCTATTTCTTATTTTCTTTTAGTGTTTATATGTCACTGTTTGGAGTCATTACTGGTTGCCTAGTAAACGACATCACCCTATAATGTACAAACATCAGTTCAGTTCAGTTCAGTCGCTCAGTCGTGTCCGACTCTTTGCGACCCCATGAACCGCAGCATGCCAGGCCTCCCTGTCCATCACCACCTCCCGGAGTCCACCCAAACCCATGTCCATCGAGTCGGTGATGCCATCCAACCATCTCATCCTCTGTCGTCCCCTTCTCTTCCTGCCCTCAATCTTTCCCAGCTTCAGGGTCTTTTCAAATGAGTCAGCTCTTCTCATCAGGTGGCCAAAGTACTGGAGTTTCAGCTTCAACATCAGTCCCTCCAATGAACACCCAGGACATACATAAAACATGTCTAATAAACTGACTAGGCTCTAGTGAAATCTTAAGTAGTACTTTGAACTAGTTAAAAATCTTCCCTTCCCAAGGTTTGTAATAGTAATGAGTATTCATTTATTGTCTTTCCTATCTGGAAGGTTTTCATCTGTCCCTGGGTAGCCTCTGTTTCTCTTTCGGATCTCAGCTCAGATATCACTTCTTTGGGGAAAGCTCTCCTGATCCTCCCCAGGCTAGGACAGTTCTCTTGTCAGGCTTGTCATTCAACTGCCAGTGCTGAGTGTCTTTGCTAAGACACTCTGGAACTCTTTATTAGTATGATTACTTGATTGATACCTGCCTCACCTCTAGAATGAAGTCTCCATCAGGGCAGAGATTACTTTTCTTGGCAAATAGTGGATGATGAATAATATTTATTAAATATATAAATGGCATTTGACCTTTAGACTAAAGGCAGACAACTGATGAAAACTCCAGCATTATTTTTTCCCTCCGGAAGTATCTTTTTACTCATGGCAATTATTTATTTTCAAAATGTGTCCCATTACATTAGGGTACATGGGTCTTCCCTAGAAACATAGAACTTCTCTGGTAACTGGGAATTACACTTTGAATTCAGTCAGTGAATATATAAAGCCCACTTCATTCCACACTAAGCTTCTAAAACCACTCTAGGGATGAAATAAGGTGAGAGAACACCCCCAGAAAAAATAGTCTTCTGATATAAACAAATGAAATACATCCCAGTGTTTCAGCCATTAGTATCTTTTTGTTATCGTTGTGAGATTAGGTTATTAGCCACTGTGATGCTTAGTGGTGGTGGTCTGGTCACTTAGTCGTGTTCAACTCTTGCGAACCCATGGATTCTAGCTCACCAGGCTCCTCTGTTCATGGAATTTTCCAGGCAAGAATACTGGAGTGGGCTGCCATTTCCTTCTCCAGGGATCTTCCTGACCCAGGGACTGAACCTCGGGCTCCTGCATTCCAGGCAGATTCTTTTACTACTGAGCCACCAAGGAAGCCCATGAGATGCTTAGTAACATTAACTAAAAGAAATGTATTCCACCACCAAAAAATTCCTATATTTCTGCTTGCCAAGGACTTGGTGCTGTGTCTTCTAATGTAGTAGACAAATTTTAGAATAAAAAAGTGCCACGAGTAATAGTTTCTCAGAAACTCTTGCTAAGAGGATATAAGAAACCAGAACAGATAGATGAGTAAATTAATCATTTTATAGCCACAAGAAGAATTGTTATGTAAATATTAAGATGGCATTGTCAAAGAATATACATTGACATGAGAGTTACCAAAAACATAATATTAGGTGAAACTAATTGGGTTGAAAAACTTCATATCCTATAAAATTTCAGTTTTGTCAAATATATGTCACAATGATTAAGAAAGACTGGGAAGTAATTTCATTATGGGTGATTACTATTTTCTTCTTTGTACTTTTAGGTAATAGCCAAGTTCACTGAAAATAGCAACTGCTACATTTTTAATCACATATAAAATAATAAGTATTATTACCTTCTATTTCAGAAAGCCTTCCTTAGTTCATCTCAAAACAATAGAAATGAGTTAACTTCTTAAACCTTTTTACCTCTTTACTCCATGACCACTTCCTCCAGATAGACTGCTCTTTATTCATGATCTATAATATTAATCATTTCAAAATGTAAACCCTTAATTTTCCAAATGATATCTTTTAAAATAATTGCTATACTTAACTTCATGACTAAGGTCTACTCACATCTTCATCAATGAGGTAAAGTATAGAAGACGAGTGTTACGTTTCATGATGAAAATAAATCTTTCACAGAGTAATTCACTATCTCATAATTTAAGTGTAAATTTATGTCTTGAAGTATTAATACTTATGATTTTGTTTTATGATGCTAACCACTGAGCCTAGCCAAGAAGCTCAGTGGTTTACCCCTGCGTTTACGGTAAAATACAAACATACAATAACCTGGACTCTTCTTTCCTCATCAGGCTCATTTCACACTGGTCTCCATACCCCCGATGCTAAAGTTACCCTGAACGCTCTTCTTTTCTTCAAATAAACTCAAACTCTTGCTTCCTGAGGTCTTAGCATTTGTTGTTTTCTGTAAATGAAACCCTTTCACCGAGACTTTCAAGTGGCTGAAATTGTATTTCAATTCACACATTACCTCTCAGGGGCATTGTGTACTATTATATTATCCTATTTGTCTCTTTTTTAGGTCTTATCACGGTTTGGTTAACTTGTCCAACTTTGTTACTGGTTTATTTGTTTAACTGCTTGGTCTCCTTAATAGAAAGGGAGCTCTATGGAAAAAGGGACTCGTCCCTATTGTTCACTTCTATTTCCACAGTGCCAAGAATGCTGTCTGATAAAGAGTAATTGACTGGTAGAGACCCAACAAGTATTGGTTTATTCGAATGTAGAAATAAACAGAAATTGCTTCCCCATCCATTTTCCTACCCTCCAACACCCAGATTATAAAGAATATGAATACAAAAGTTGCTAGATTCAGATGCAGATGAAGTTTAAATGATTTCTTAAGTTTAGCCAAATTTTCACTTTCAAAAAGAATGCAGCTGGGTTAAAGTTCTCATAAAATAAGTATATTTCAATGTATTTCCAAATGCATTAAGAAGGAAGTCCTAGGATCCCATCGGAATCTTAATAACTTATTCTGAAATACTTTTCACAATCAATTCTATGCTTTCTTATTCTAGACTCACATGTATAGATTGCAGCAAAAGAAAAATGCCTTTTTTCTTCATTGATTGCAAATACATTAGTATTTAGAAAGACTTACCTGCCTCCTACCCTTGGATTTCTCTGTCTTACAATGTTTACATGGCTAGGATTTACACCAATGCTGATGATTTACTTGTGACTTCTGTTTGGATATATCCTTCATTTATTTGTTCATGGGATTTTTCCATCACAATGGAAGGTTTTGGGATTTTCCGATTTTTAATCTTCAAATATTTCCTTTAAAATTTCTCATAATTGCATAATTACATTGCGGGATGGCCCCATGACCTTTTTTTAAATGACACATTAGAAAACACCTGGCAGGGAGTGTTTTCAGGGTCACTAAGATCCTCCTCTGTGCGTGGTGACTCACATCTAACATTTTAGACCCAGACACCAATAAAGGAAAAACTACTCAACCTAACTATAAGATTGTCTTGCAGCTGTAGCTGCCTTGGCAAAGTTCCATCTTCCTTTTTATGAAAAAATACATTAATTCTTAATTTCCTGTGACACTACAGGTTTTGTGTCAACATGCTTTATAATACAATGACTTAATATATGTTGAAATACAATGTATCTCTAACTGTTTAACAGATGTCACCTTCTGGGGTAACTAATAAAAACAAATTTTTTTAAATAAAGCTATATTGAGAGGGTGAAAAGTTAGAAATTCCAATCAAAATTAGGAGTTTAATGAGAAATTCAAAATTTAGGGGATGATTCTGTTGCCTCTGACTTGACCTATAAAAATAATTTATGCCTTGTTTTTTTCTATATCTTAGAGGAAATGCACATAATGATGATTTAATGAACTTTTAATGTTTGGATAATAAAGGCTTCCCAAAACAAAAGTAAATTTAACAGTCTTACAAACAAATCTGCCTAGATAGATGTTTAACACTTAAGCCTAAAAACTGACTTAAAATTCTTTTGCTAAATCTCACAAAATTTCTCCAAAATCCTAGTTGCTTCATAAATAAAACAAAGATGATAAAGTATCCAGAACTTTAAGTTAGGCAGAATTTGTTAAAGTTTGACAATCAGTTTATTAAAAGTGATGATAGTGACCTTGCCCCATACTCAACTTCTATTAGCTTCCCCAGCTTGCTCTAGACTCTTGGAAATTGTCTAAGGAAACCAAGCCCTTACCCATCCTAAATTTGGGTAATATTCAGGGATTTAAGAGCATAAAAGAAGCATTCATAATAATAGCATAAAATGGTAGCTAGAAAAACAGCAATTTCAAAAATCATTAAAAAGGAATAAGTTTAGAATGTGAACAATTTCCTTGTTTTTATAGAGAGTTATTTATGTTTTGGAACATAAATATGTATTGTGACTGTCCAGGAGAGGGCTGTAGTAATCCTACTTTTCAAAGTGTAATTGATGATGAAACAGTTTCATCCTGGACATTTGATTGAATTAGTGTCTCAAAGAATGTCCTGAGTCATGTCCAGCTATTTATGACCCTATGGACTGTAGCCCCTCTATCCATGGGATTCTTCAGGCAAAAATACTGGAGTGGATTGTTGTGCCCTCCAGGGGATCTTCCCGACCCAGTGATCAAGCCCATGTCTTTTGCATCGGCAGGCAGGGTTTTTACCACTAGCGCGACCTGGGAAGCCCGTCTCAAAGAATACCTTTAGTAAATTTATACTTCTTCTACTGTCAATTTTTACTTCTTCAGATATTGATTGACCAACTTTTAAGATATCCTATCTCTTTAATCATCATCTATTTTATAATTATGACAAGTCATTTCAACTAAATCATAGGTAAAGAAATAAAATCTAAAGTAGTTTATTTTGCTAATTCTTTGTAGTTCTAGCTTTTGATTTGTTTGATTTTCTTTTGGTTTTTGCCAGGTTGTTAAATTTTAGGTAGTCACCTGACCCAAGTTGGGTCAAAAAAGAATGTGGTATTAGACTGTCAGGAAAAGAGAAAACCATTTCTCAATGAATGACTAAACTTCAACCTTAGGCTTCATTGGAAGTTTGGTTTTCTGTCACTTGGGCTTGGAAACAAGCAAAGTTAAGGGGGAGAACAGGGAGGAAATGTGTGAGAGAGAGAAAGCAAGGCCGAAATGGGGGAGAAGCGGGGAGGAACACAGCAGGGCAGGGAGGGGAGAGGAGGAGACCAGTGATGCAGGGTCACAGACAAAGGCAGAGATGAAAGTTGAGCGAGACCCTGGCCGAGTTAAATTCCCACTTCAGCTTTGCTTGAAGCAGCAAGGGCAGGTAGCCTGTCCCTGTGTTCAGTCAGAAAACTGATTCTTTATAATAAAATCCCCCTGTTGCCTAAAAAGTCAGAGTCAGTTTCAGTTATTATAACCAAAGTGAATCAGGCAAGAAGGGCTCTTCAGTATGATCTGCAAGAGCGTAATCAGAAGCTAGACACCCTACACTAGCATTTGGGCATCCTGTAGAGAATTTTCCCTTTTCTGTGAAGCAAAAATATCTTTGTTTGTGGAACATTTCTTCTGGGTTCCTCAGAGGTTTCAGATATATTTGGGTTGTCTCTAAGACTGGGTTGGAAAAACTTACAAGGGTCTGTTTGCACAAGAGACCGAAGGACCCCCGGGAACAGAACACATTTACAGAGAAGTTGAGTCAGTCCCTGGTGATTCAGATGCTGAAGTATCTGCCTGCAATGCAGGAGACCCTGGTTCAATTCCTTGTGACAGGAAGATCCCCTGGAGAAGGGCCTGGCAACCCACTCCAGTATTCTTGCCTGGAGAATCCCATGGACAGAGGAGCCTGGCGGGCTACCATCCATGGTGTCACAAAGAGTCAGACGCAACTGAGCCACTAACACACTTTCTTCCTTGAGTCAGTCCCAAGGCAGAGGAGCAGCATCATCACAGAAGGGTAGTTCTAGGTACAGCTGGACATGTGCTGCTGAGCTTGGCCCTTTATTTTACTCTGGTCCCCTGACGCTTGTGCCAGAGCCATACAAGAGGAGATGATGAAAAGAGGTATACCTAATAACTTGAGGGGACAGAGAAACACTTACTTGTATCCTCCGCAACAGAATGTAGCAAAGCTGTTGAATAAGGGGCACTTCTCAACTTGTGGTTGCTTTTGATGCTCATTGAGTTATGACTAGAAAACAATACCTGAAAAAGAAGCAGGAAAATGTGTCATACTCTGAGACAACACTGCAGAAACCAAGGACTAGACGAGAGAGGAGTCTTGTTTCGTGTGTGTGCTATTTGTGAAGTGCAAATATGATGAACTCAGATGCTTCCAAGCACAAATCGGCAGAAAATAGAGCCCCTCCACTTGTGTCTGAGAGCCAGAGAAGTGCTATCTCATTACTATTTTTATGGCCTTTTATCTTCTCTGGTGGCTCAGATAGTAAAGCATCTCCCTGCAACGCAGGAGACCCCAGTTCAATTCCTGGGTCAGGAAGACCCCCTGGAGAAGGAAATGGCAACCTGCTACAGTACTCTTGTCTGTAGAATTCCATGGACAGAGGAGCCTGGTGGGCTACATGGGGTCAGAGTCAGACATGACTGAGTGACTAACACACACACACACACACACACACACACACACACACACACACATTTTCCTTTAATCTGGAGAAATCCTCCATTTGCTCTGTTTTAAAAATCAAGATATATAATTATCTTCATAGAATCGAGTTAAATAAGAAGATAAAGAGAACCATGCCACTTCCCCTTCATCTAAATCAAGACTTATAATAGTTGATGTATTCTCTAGAAGTTCTAAAGAAATTACATTCTGGTTTTAAAAAAATTATTTTCTCATTGAAGTACTTTATTTCAGTGTTTCATGGCTGGACGTTTTATCTTCTCATTTAGGAAGTTCTTCAGTTTTTAGTGTTAAATCATGTTGTTTATTGGGCATCTCTGTGGCCTGGAAAATCCCATGGATGGAGGAGCCTGGTAGGCTGCAGTCCATGGGGTCGCTGAGTTGAACATGACTGAGGGACTTCCCTTTCACTTTTCGCTTTCATGCATTGGAGAGGAAAATGGCAACCCACTCCAGTGTTTTGCCTGGAGAGTCCCAGGGACAGAGGAGCCTGTTGGGCTTCCGTCTATGGGGTCACACAGAGTCGGACACGACTGAAGCGACTTAGCAGCAGCAGTGGATAGTATGGATTGTGGATAGTGGATTTGAAAACAACCATTCAGTTCACGTTATTACAAAGTTCTTATGTGTTAGTAACATGTACTGTCTTACTAATTCCTTCAACAACTCTGAAGAGAGAGCATTTTTACCTCCATGTTAGACAGTGAGGATTAAAAAGTGAAACCTTACCCAGAGCCATGCAGTTAATAAATAGTAGAGAAAGAATTATATGCAGAGTACATCTTGAGAAACGCTGGGCTGGAAGAAGCACAAGCTGGAATCAAGATTGCTGGGAGAAATATCAATAACCTAAGATATGCAGATGACACCACCCTTATGGCAGAAAGTGAAGAGGAACTAAAAAGCCTCTTGATGAAGGTGAAAGAGGAGAGTGAAAAAGTTGGCTTAAAGCTCAAGATTCAGAAAACTAAGATCATGGCATCTGGTTCCATCACTTCATGGCAAATAGATGGGGAAACAATGGAAACAGTGTCAGACTTTATTTTTTGGGGTTCCAAAATCATGGCAGATGGTGATTGCAGCCATGAAATTAAAAGACACCTACTCCTTGGAAGGAAAGTTATGACCAACCTAGATAGCATATTCAAAAGCAGAGACATTCCTTTGCCAACAAAGGTCTGTCTAGTCAAGACTATGGTTTTTCCAGTGGTTGTGTATGGATGTGAGAGTTGGACTGTGAAGAAAGCTGAGCACCAAAGAATTGATGCTTTTGAACTGTGGTATTGGAGAAGACCCTTGAGAGTCCCTTGGACTACAATGAGATCCAACCAGTCCATCCTAAAGGAGATCAGTCCTGGGTGTTCATTGGAAGGACTGATGTTGAAGCTGAAACTCCAATACTTTGGCCACCTCATGCGAAGAGTTGACTCATTGGGAAAGACCTTGATGCTGGGAGGGATTGGGGGGTAGGAGGAGAAGGGGATGACAGAGGATGAGATGGCTGGATGGCATCACTGACTCGATGAACATGAGTTTGAGTAAATTCTGGGAGTTGGTGATGGACAGGGAGGCCTGGCGTGCTGCGATTCATGGGGTCGCAAGGAGTTGGACACAACTGAGCGACTGAACTGAACTGAACTGAACTGAGAGAAAGAATTTAACTCAAGTTTGTATTGTTGTTTGGTCACTAAGTTGTGTCCAACTCTTTTGCATCCCTGTGGACTGTAGCCCACAGGCTCTTCTGTCCAAATTTGTATAACCATTGCCATATAGTCAGACAAAAAGGAGATTGCTCCTGAGTGCTCATTGGAAGGACTGATCCTGAAGCTGAAACTCCAATACTTTGGCCACTTGATGCGAAGAGCTGACTCATTTGAAAAGACCCTGATGCTGGGAAAGATTGAAGGCAGGAGGAGAAGGGGACGACAGAGGATGAGATGGTTGGATGGCATCACTGACTCGATGGACATGGGTTTGGGTAAACTCTGGGAGTTGGTGCTGTAGTCCATGGGGTTGCAGAGTTGGACACAACTGAGCAACTGAACTGAACTGAACTGATAGTCAGACAAGTCGTTAATAATTTATCAGGTATGTGGGAATGTCAATATTGCTACATTTTTCTTTTCCACTGTCTGAGATAAGATACTTGATCATTCTGTTTCATTCAAAGTATCAAATTCTCCACATCGTTCAAGGACACAACTTGGAAGGCACTTCTGCCATTAAACTCTGTGTCTCTTTCACTCAGCCCTATGGCTTTACGCCTGAAAGTCAACCTGTAATATCTCTTTCTAAGAATTATTCACTAATAATTGGGAGCTTTTTTCTGAAAAAGTCCTGCACTATGAATATTATATGAGTTTTCTCATTTCCTCTCATGTTGCTTTTCAGCAAGTTAGAGATGACATTATACTAATCAGTAACTGCAGGGTTTTGGATAAATCTCATGGCTATCATACCAATACCACACAAATGATACACTAAAATAATACCTTTTTATTTCTGTAAAAAGAGAAATTTACTCTTCATAATATTCTCTAACATCCCATTTAATGTGGGTCTAGCAAGAGTTTCAAAATAGCAAATTGTTAAACTTGATAGTAAAAACCACTCTTCTTTACGTGACTCAATTAAGGAAATGTTTAGTATTACACCATACCCTGAAGGTTAATAAACTGAGGCTGGGGAGGAGATAAATTCCAGAGTGAAGCAAGGAAATAGAGAAAGAAAGAATGACATGACAAATCTTACCATCAGGTTACAAAATAATCTCTTCCCTTGCTTTCCAAGGAGGAAAGTGATGAATAGGGAATCAAAAGAGTGTATGAACAGCTGCAAAACTAGTAGTAACAAAGTTAGGCATGTAGGTAGGTAGTATCTCAGAAGTCACAATGCCTCAATTTTGTACCAAGTAGCAAAGGAAATCAAGAACTAAGGAAACAGAGAAATCTGGGGGGATCCTGGTTTTGTATCTCTACTTTATTGACAAAGGTAATTTAATCTCACCAATTTCTTTTTTGTTTTTTTTTTAATGCTACTGGATTTCCTATCATTAGTTACAGGATTTCCTGACTACTCTGAATATAATGAAAACTATGTATTCTTAGCATTTTTTTAGATACGGCAAATATCTTGTTCTACTTCTAACAAGAGACTTACTTTTAGGGAGTTAACCTTTTCACCCTTGGATGTAATCTGACTGGACAGTAATCAGCTTTGCCCTCCCTAACCAAAAGTTTAGCACTTTTTGAACATTGAACAGCTGCTTGTTGAGACTTCACTCTGTCTGGGCTGTGTTCTAGGTGCTTAGATTTTTAGCTTAATTATGGTTAGGGGTTTCACATAAATTGTGCCATTTAGATGCTATTACATTGTGATTTGATTTGAACAAGATGACAAAGAGTTGATTTGAACTTTGTTCATTCCATTAGTGATGCTTTAATGCTCTAACCCAGAAAGTTTGTGGATTTCTTATATTTTAACCCTCAAAGATTTGCTTAGGTTCCTGAGTTTTCCTTAGGCTTTCTTTAGGTTTTGTTATCTCTCAGTGGCCTTCCAGTATTTTCCTATTGCTTAAAGACCTGCTAATCAAGCAAGAAATTTTACCTTCTTCCTTATAATTATCCCACACCCTTGCTTCCTCACTGTCCCTTCAGAGATAGTTTCTATACTGAGCAATGAAGAACTTCAGCTGATGCATACAGTAGATTTTCCAGATATGATCAAAGGGAAGCCATCTATTTATTCGTTCAACAAAAATGAAATGAGTACTTTCTATGTATTACAGACTATTAGACACTTGGATGGTAAAATAAGCAAAGCCTGGCTCTTTTCCTCAAATAACTTTCTTCCTGTATCATGGTAGCTAAACAGTGTGTTAACATTCTGGGAAGAATTAGAAACAAGGAGTGTCAAAAAAGAGTGGTTGGGGGCTGGCAGAGAGGAATCAAGCCTCTGGGGGTATAATAAGAAAAGAGGATAAAGGTTGTATGGCCAATTAGCAGGGATTTTTGTTTTTTGTTTTTGTTTTTTTTTAGTAAAAGAAACTATGTATGTAGATTCTAATAAAAATAATTATGTATTTATATATCTAAGTATTTCCCAGATATGTTCCAACATTGTTTCTGATATCAGTTCCTTAATTTAGGTTTTCATTGCTAAAGTGTTAGTTGCTCAGTCATGTCTGACTCTATGTGACCCCATGTACTATAGCCTGCCAGGCTTCTCTGTCCATGAGATTCTCCAGGCAAGAATACTGGAGTGGGATGCCATTCCCTTCTCCAGGGCATCTTCCTAACCCAGGGATCAAACCCAAGTCTCCTGCATTGGCTGGGGGACTCTCTACCATCTGAGCCACAAGGGAAGCCTGTTTCATTGCTAAATGCATTATGTATTAGCTTCCTCTAGTCTAGTGATATCATTAATCTAGAACCACCCTTATCATCACTATTATGACTCAACTCTCACACCACACTGCTTTCAGCATTGTCTTTCTACCTTTTCTACTTTGCAAACTGTTATCAGTCCCCTGCTCACGATTTTTCAGTAATTCTTCATCACTTTTCTAATATATATCTGGCATGCAAAGAACTTGAATAATATGACATCCATCTGCTTATTTAAATTTCCTACTTTGACACTTTCCCCAACACACTGGCATTTTAACCCTTAGAAATTAATTGAAGTCACCTAGTTTTATCTTGCTTTTAGTAGCCTCCTTACCCCTCTTAACTTTCAATCTATAGGTTGAAAGTGAGATTCAGTTAATCTTGTTATTACTATATTTAGTAACCAAATCACAGACTGTGTGTGTGTATATATATATATATATATATATAGCCACACCATCTGGTTTATGGGATCTTAGTTCCCTGACCAGGGAGTGAACCTGTGCCCCTCGCATTAGGATTGCAAAGTCTTAAACACTGGACTGTCAGAGAAATTCCTGTATTTTTTACTTAAGGATATAGATTCTATTACATTCAAGAGGTAGCACTCCAAAACAATGTATGTAGACATTGATTTTTCCCTTAATCTATATTCAACATTCAATTCTAAAACCAACCATTGTTATATTTATTACATGGGGTTATGTTATTAGGTAGGAGAGGGGCAAAGAGGACCCTTCCCTTGGGCCTCGGTTCTTGGCAAGAACACAGAGAAGAATCTGAGGTTTTGCCAGTGGCAAAAACAAGTTTATTAAGGGAGGAACAGAAAGAACACCTCAAGGGAGAGATGGGCCAAGCCAAGAGGGCACTGGAGCCAGAATGATGAGGTATGGGATTCTTCAAGGCTGGGCTTTTACATATTCATTTAGGCAGCCGGGGACTGACAGCTTTGATTGACAGTTGCAAGTTACATAACAACAGGCTCTATTGTGCATGTCTTTCCTATAATTCAGCCTGTTATAATCAGATGTATATATGTATAGAATACTTAAGAACCCTCAGTGGACTCCTGGCTGCCTAGGGTCACTTGAAGACACAGCTGTGCATCAAGGGCACCTGTGCCTGAATTGGAGCATCCACTGTGCTCCTAGGGTACATGCACCAGAGTTGGGAAAGTCTCTGTGGTTATTTTGTAGCATATCTATGAGCTCACCTGGGCCACACCAGGGGCCTGTTTAGAGATCAGTTTGCATCTTAATTCAGCTGTTTATGGGCATTTGGGTTACTTCTATGTTTTGGCTATTGTAATAGCACTGTCATGAACATTGGGTTGCCTGTATCTTTTCAAATTAATATTTTCCTTTTTTTTCCCTGTTTTTTTCCTTAGTGACTGCACCAGTTTACATTCCCACTAATACTGTACAAATGTTCCATCTCTTCTACATCCTCTCCAACATTTGTTATTTGTAGACTTAATGATAGCCATTCTGACATGTGTGAAATAATATCTCATTGTGGTTTTGATTTGCACTTCTCTAATAATCTGTGATGTTGTGAAACTTTTCATGTGCCTGTTGGTCATCTGTGTGTCTTCCTTTGGAAAATGTCTATTCATGTTCTGATCATTTTTTGTTTGGGTTGTTTGGTTTTTGTTTTTGTTTTGTTTTTATATTGAGTTGTATGAGCTGTTTGTATACTTTGGAAGACTTGGAAGACTTACATTCTGAAACCTACAAAGCATTGATGGAAGAAATTGAAGATGATTCAAGAAATGGAAAAATATCTGATGCTGTTGGTTTGGAAGAATTAATATTAATAAAATGGCCATACAACTGAAAGCAATGTACAGATTCAGTGCAATCATGATCAAAATACCCATTGCATTTTTCAGAGAACTAGAAAAAAAAATCATAAAATTTATGTTGAATCACAAAAGACCTTGAATTGCCAGAGCAATCCTGTGAAAAAAGAATAAAGCTGGAAGTATCACCCTACCTGGCTTGACTATACTGCAAAGCTACAGTAGTCCAAACAATATGGAATTGGCACAAAATAGATGCATAGATCAATGGAGCAGAATAGAGAACCCAGAAATAAACCCATGCACCTATGGTCAATTAATCTACAACAAAAGAGGCAAGAATACTCAGTGGAGAAAAGATAGTCTCTTCAACAAGTAATATTGGGAAAAACTTGGCCGCCACATGAAAAACAATGACATTAGAACATTCTCTCACATGATATACAAAAATAAACTCAAAACGGCTTAAAGACTTAAAAGTAAGACCTGAAATCATAAAATAAAAAGAAGAGAACATTAGTGGAACATAACTCTTAGCAATGTATTCTTGGGTCTGTTTCTTAAGGCAAAAGAAGTATAAGTAAAAACAAAGAGAACCTAATTAAACTTGAAAGCTTTTGCACAGTAAAGGAAAAAAAAACAACCTATAGAATGGGAGAAAATATATGCAAATGATATGACTGACAAGGGCAATCATCTTAAATGACACATTTTAAAAAAACATTGTAATCCTTCTCATTTTCAGCTCATTTCCAGCTTGACTGCATACAAACAAATTCTCTTGTTTAATCTAGCTGGGACTATAAATCAAAAATGTTCCAAACTGCCTTTCTTTTTCTTACAGTAGGTCCATTTTATTTATTTATTCTTTTTTTTTTTTTTTTGACCATTCTAATGGGCTTGTGAGATTTTAATTCCCTGACCAGGGATCAAACCCAGGCCCTCAGCAGTGAGAGCATGGTGTCCTAACCATTGGACCACCAGGATATTCCCCAATAGGTCCATTTTAAAAGGTCGCACTTAAGCAACTCCTCCAGCTCAACTCCAGAAAAATAAATGACCCAATCAAAAAATGGGCCAAAGAACTCAACAGACATTTCTCCAAGGAAGACATACAGATGGCTAACAAACACATGAAAAGATGCTCAACATCACTCATTATCAGAGAAATGCAAATCAAAACCACAATGAGGTACCATTATACGCCAGTCAGGATGGCTGCTATCCAAAAGTCTACAAGCAATAAATGCTGGAGAGGGTGTGGAGAAAAGGGAACCCTCTTACACTGTTGGTGGGAATGCAAATTAGTACAGCCACTATGGAAAACAGTGTGGAGATTTCTTAAAAAGCTGGAAATAGAACTGCCATATGACCCAGCAATCCCACTTCTGGGCATACACACCGAGGAAACCAGATCTGAAAGAGACACGTGCACCCCAATGTTCATCGCAGCACTGTTTATAATAGCCAGGACATGGAAGCAACCCAGATGCCCATCAGCAGACGAATGGATGAGGAAGCTGTGGTACATATACACCATGGAATATTACTCAGCCATTAAAAAGAATTCATTTGAATCAATTCTAATGAGATGGATGAAACTGGAGCCCATTATACAGAGCGAAGTAAGCCAGAAAGATAAAGACCATTACAGTATACTAACACATATATATGGACTTTAGAAAGATGGTAACGATAACCCTATATGCAAAACAGAAAAAGAGACTCAGATATATAGAACAGACTTGTGGACTCTGGGAGAAGGCGAGGGTGGGATGTTTCAAGAGAACAGCATGTATATTATCTAGGGTGAAACAGATCACCAGCCTAGGTTGGGTGCATGAGACAAGTGCTCGGGCCTGGTGCACTGGGAAGACCCAGAGGGATCGGGTGGAGAGGGAGGTGGGAGGGGGGACTGGGATGGGGAATACATGTAAATCCATGGCTAATTCATTTCAATGTATGACAAAAACTACTGTAATGATGTAAAGTAATTAGCCTCCAACTAATAAAAATAAATGGGAAAAAAAAATTTTTAAATAAAAGTAAAGTTGACTCAAAAAAAAAATAAAAGGTCGCAGTTATTTTGTTCTGCCGAGTGGTCTCTTTCTGAACTGTGGCTTTCACTAGCTCTGTAGTAGCAGTCAGGATATGGGAGAAAAGTAGCCCTGGGACATGCCCCAGTTTTCCTTTTCTTAGCCTTTTCTGACAAACTGAGTGATTTAACACTTATAAATTCAGAATTTAATAAATGCTAAGTGTTATGTTGGAAAGAAAGCCAAGATTCTTTACTATGTTTTGAGGGTATTTCTGTCATAAGCATTATGCATTTTTACTTATACATTAATTGAGATAAAGAGAAAAACAGATAATTTTGCTAAACTGCAAAAGAACATTAACATATTTTATGCTTTTCAAGTTAATTATAGTAAAATCAGAGAAATCATAGTTGGGAAGGTAAGTATCAGAAAGCTCAATATCATGAGTAAATATAATTTTCTTTAAGAAATTAAACAAGTATTTACAGTCTTAGTATGAGTAACTAGTACCATCAAAAGAATTTCATATGAATGAACTACTCATTTTTATGATGATAAAGATAAGTTTAATCTTGCAAGAAAGGACTTTGCTATACTAACTAAAATGTTTATATTCTTAGACTTTCAAACTATCAATAACATAAATATCCTCTAGCTTTTACTCCTATTTAGAGATGGGAATACCAGACCACCTGACCTGCCTATTGAGAAACCTGTCTGCAGGTCAGGAAGCAAGAGTTAGAACTGGACATGGAACAACAGACTGGTTCCAAATAGGAAAAGGAGTACGTCAAGGCTGCATATTGTCACCCTGCTTATTTAACTTATATGCAGAGTACATCATGAGAAACGCTGGGCTGGAGGAAGCACAAGCTGGAATCAAGATTGCCGGGAGAAATATCAGTAACCTCAGACATGCAGATGACACCACCCTTGTGGCAGAAAGTGAAGAAGAACTAAAGAGCCTCTTGATGAAAGTGAAAGAGGAGAGTGAAAAAGTTGACTTAAAGCTCAACATTCAGAAAACTAAGATCATGGCATCTGGTCCCATCACTTCATGGCAAATAGATAGGGAAACAGTGGAAACAGTGGCTGACTTTATTTTTTTGGGCTCCAAAATCACTGCAGATGGTGATTGCAGCCATGAAATTAAAAGACGCTTACTCCTTGGGAGGAAATGGCAAATGCTCAAAATTCTCCAAGCAAGGCTTCAACACTATCTGAACCAAGAACTTCCAAATGTTCAAGCAGAATTTAGAAAAGGCAGAGGAACCAGAAATCAAATTGTCAACATATGTTGGACCATAGAAAAAGCAAGAAAGTTCCAGAAAAACATCTTCTTCTGCTTCATTGACTGTGCCAAAGCCTTTGACTGTGTGGATCATAACAAACTGGAAAATTCTTAAAGAGATGGGAATACCAGACCATTTTACCTGCCTCCTGAGGAATCTGTATGCAGGTCAGGAGGCAACAGTTAGAACCAGACACAGAACAACAGACTGGTTCCAAATTGGGGAAGGAGTACATTAAGTCTGTATATTGTCACCCTGCTTATTTAACTTATGTGCACATTACATCATGCAAAATGTCAGGCTGGATGAAGCACAAGCTGGACTCAAGATTGCTGGGAGAAATATCAATAACCACAGACATGCAGATGAAACCACCCTTATGGCAGAAAGTGAAGAGAAACTGAAGAGTCTCTTGATGAAAGTGAAAGAGGAGAGTGAAAAAGCTGGGTTAAAACTCAACATTCAAAAAACAAAGATCATGGCATCCGGTCCTATTACTTCATGGCAAACAGATGTGGAAACAGTGGAAACAGTGACAGACTTTATTTTCTTGGGTTCCAAAATCACTACAGATGGTGAGTGCAGCCATGAAATTAAAAGATGCTCACTCCTTGGAAGAAAAGCTATGACCAACCTAGACAGCATATTCAAAAGCAGAGACATTGCTTTGCCAACAAAAGTCTGTCTAGTCAAGGCTATGGTTTTTCCAGTGGTCATGTATGGATGTGAGAGTTGGACTAGAGGGCTGAGCACAGAAGAATTACTGCTTTCGAACTGTGGTGTTGGATAAGACTCTTGAGGGTCCCTTGGACTGCAAGGAGATCCAACCAGTCCATCCTAAAGGAGATCAGTCATGGGTGTTCATTGGAAGGACTGATGTTGAAGCTGAAACTCCAGTACTTTGGCCACCTGATGCAAAGAGCTGACTCATTTGAAAAGACCCTGATGCTGGGAAAGATTAAGGGCCAGAGGAGAATGGGACAACAGAGGATGAGATGGTTGGATGGCATCACTGACTCGATGGACATGGGTTTGGGTAGACTCCAGGAGTTGGTGATGGACAGGGAGGCCTGGTGTGCTGCGGTTCATGGGGTCAGAAAGAGTCAGACACGACTGAGTGACTGAACTGAACTGATACAGAAAATTGGAGGAAATGGCAACCCACTCCAGTGTTCTTGCCTGGAAAATCTCATGGAAAGAGGAGCCTGGAGGGCTCCACTCTGTGTGGTTGCAAAGAGTCAGACATGACTTAGTGACTAACCAATAACAGCAACAATACAGAAGATAATCACAGTTAGTTCAGTGCATTATAATTTTTATTTTTAAGTTTCATAGTCCAGTTTCTCAATCTGACAAAACTCATATTATTAAAATTTGTGTTCTTCTTTTTTTAGACCAAATAAAAAGTTATGGATTTATCATAATTTTTCCCATTTTAAAGAATTTCTGTGATAAGTCAATAATAATAATATGAGGCTTGGCACAAATGCCGATTCATGATAAGTGTTCAATAAATATTAGTTAATATTATTTTAATTATTCTTATTTTCTTAACTGCAGAGGATAGCCTTGGTATAAACTAAATGGTTTCTCCTTCCCTGTCAATATGCTTCTGGTTTAGACTAAAAGAGAAGGGAAATGGTACACTCACAATAAAGAGACATAATTTTAGATGCAAAGCTTTTTAACTTTGTGTGATTATTTGCATTAAGAATAAGCCTTGGTGTCAGCTAGTTTTCTGTTTGTCCCATCCACTCATGGTGTCAGACACATATCTTAATTTCTGATACCTGCTAATGTATCCAAAGGCTGATTTAAGGAAGCAAACAAATACAAGAACTAATAGTCTTTCCTTATCTTTGACAAGTTTGGCAACACAAAAAGTATTCTGTGTACGTGATGAAGTTATAAAACTCTGTCCTTCATATTTGCCATAGGGCTTAAATGATGAATCAGCCTTGATGTGTTATACAACAAATAATGCTCTTAGCTAAATGCATTTGTTAAAACGGAGCCTTTCTCACATTTCAAAAATTTATATTGATTTTGATTAACTATTTATACACAGATTCATATCAGAATTGAATAGAATTTTCAGGAACAGGGTGGATTGTTACATGTGAAAATCTCCCTTTGGGGACATCAAGAAGTAGATGTGTTTTCGAACATTACTTCCTCGGAAGTTTTAGAGAAAGGAACACGTTCCTGTTTGCCCGGGGTTTCCTTTGTGTACTTAATTCTTGAGACTCACATAGACACGGTATAGTAATGTGTGTGTTTAGCCTTCACTTTTGTTTTAAGAGCAACCCTATAAAAGCTGACTGTTGCCTCTCAGGTTCTACACAAACAGCTTAGGGAGATATCAGCTTACTGTCGACTACCTTGGGCCAAAGAGTTCATCCTTTTCCCGAGATAGATATTTAGGAAATTGCGTCAACTAGGTGTTTAGCTTTTTTTAAATTAGTGGTCAAATGGCCGTATCTTCTTTTACTACCCACTTCATTAGAGGGTATGAGCCTTTCAAAGTAACATAAAGGATTTATATCTTCCTCTGAATGTTTAACGAGTTACTTATACCTTTTCTTCCATTGATCTCAGTTTTTCATACCAGTGCTAAGTTACAAACTTTTCAGTCATTCTGAATCTCTATGTTCTAACCTCAACTTCAGCACTTAAGCAAGTTTCTTATGGCTTTTCAAATTGAAGACATCTATTACCTTCTTATATTTCTATATAATCGTCCTTTTACTCCTCTTTTCACATACAGAGAAACTTCTTTCTTTTGTCATTGGTATGAAACATGAGGTTAACCTCCATATTATAAACTCACATAGCATCCTTAACTTTTTCAAAGTGATTATTAAATTGTAATTCATGCATTTCTTTCAACAAATATTCATTGAGTGTCCATTGTGTGTCAAGTACTAACCTTGATGTACACAGCACGGAATAAAACAGACCTTCTAGTGATGAAGGCAGACAATAAACTAGCTAAATAGGCCAAGTATAATGTATGTTACTCAGTGAGAAGAAGTAAAGAGAAAATATAAGAAATAGAGATAATTGTAATTAATTATTTGCATAATTATTTGGTGGATTCTTGTCTTCCCCGTGAGGCTCAGAGGTTCTGTGGACACATTTAGAGCCATCTCTCCAGGATCTGGTAGGACCTGGCGTGTAGTAGATGCCCAATAAATACAAACTGGACAAAGAGATGATACTACAAAACTCTTACTTTTAAAAACATAGAGAAAAAATTTTTGAAAATGGTTAGACTCATTAATAACATGATTATGTTTAATATTTTGTCCTAGTCAATCATGAAGACTGTATTTTGGACTTCCCTGGAGGACCAGTGGTTAAAACTCTGTGTTTCCACTTCAGGGGGCACAGTTTCAACCCTGCATGCCACGCAGCATAGGAGGGACAAAAAGTGTCCTCCAAGCATCCTTATGGAGGAGGTTCACAAAGAAGGAAAGAAAGGAATTAACCTCAGAGGAGCCAGAACTGCACTAGGTGCTTTATATCCACTACCTCCTTTAGTCCTTCAATAGCTAGAGCTGGAAGGTATTGCTTCTCTCATTTTAAAGAGGAGGAACTGAAATTATTTTTCAAAGGTTTATTAAAGATTATCCTTTAAGGAGATGAACAATATCATGTCATTTCCATTTTTAGTGTAGTTTCTTGCCAGATAAGTTTTTATCTCTGAACTTTTCAATTAAAGCTCTGAAACTGTTTCCTTATATTTGGATTCCTCTCATCTTCAACTTTACAAATGTTCCTGTAGCATCCGCTTTAATTAAAGTAGAAAAGGTAGTAGTTGCAAGTAATAACACAAAGATAATCCTTGCTCTCCAGTATCAGGCAGTTTCTCTTCTGAATAGTAATATTTGATCCATATTTTTGTGACTAAATTTTAAGAATTATAGCCTGAAAACAACTTTTCTGTTTTTCTGATTAAGCTTACCCATCTTCATAGCCAGATTAGGAAGCTGTACTATAGTTGAGCATTATATCATACATTGACTAAAGTAAGAAAAAAAAATTGGCACTATTAAAGTCATCAACCACAGAAAGAATATGGGATTTCCCCCAGTCTCACATCATCTGGCTTCATTACTCTAAACAGAGTTCAAGGAGTTGATGTGTGAGGTCACTTTATGAAGTAATAATTTTTTGTGAATTTGATTCTGGAGGAATGAAGAACGTTCAAGGTGATACAGAAGATTCTGCAGTTTTTTGAAAACAAAATGTTGACATCTGACTTTAATGTGTGAAGAGATTAGAGTTAGTAATCTATATGGGTGGTTTATCATGATGGTGGAAGTGATAAAGCAATACAGGAAGTATGTGTATAAACATGTTTAACTACCTTACATTTACCTGCATACCTGAGAAAGTGCCAGGGTTTTTGTTGGGGTGTTTTGTTTTGTTTTTAATTTTTTTTTTTTTATTGTTGAGTAAGTACTCCCTAAATGGTTTGGAGTTGAAACTTTTTGGCTTACAAAATACTGTTTGGGAAAGAAACTGTCCCTCAAGTGGTACTGTCATAGGGCATAGAGCCCTAAAAGGTAGTGTGCTCAGACTTATGTAACAAAGAAAGGGTCACGTTAAATCATTTCTTTGTATCGCTGGCTTACAGAACAAGGGCTGACCTATGGTAACAACTCAATATGTATTTTTTAAATTAGTGAATAATGTTATGTGACCCAGTTAATTCACAAAATGTGTTCTGGGGATCTTTGGGCATTCATGCAGTCAAACTACTGTGGATAAAAAATTGATTCAAAGTACAAACAGACCAATAGATTTTATTTTATTTTTTCATTTATTTTTATTAGTTGGAGGCTATTTACTTTACCATATTGTAGTGGGTTTTGTCATACATTGACATGAATTAGCCATGGATTTACATGTATTCCCCATCCCGATCCCCCCTCCCACCTCCCTCTCCACCCGATCCCTCTGGGTCTTCCCAGTGCACCAGGTCTGAGCACTTGTCTCTTACACCCAACCTGGGCTGGTGATCTGTTTCACCCTAGATAATATACATGTTTCAATGCTGTTCTCTTGAAACATCCCACCCTCGCCTTCTCCCAGAGTCCACAAGTCTGTTCTATATATCTGAGTCTCTTTTTCTGTTTTGCATATAGGTTATCATTACCATCTTTCTAAATTCCATATATATGTGTTAGTATGCTGTAATGGTCTTTATCTTTCTGGCTTACTTCACTCTGTATGATGGGCTCCAGTTTCATCCATCTCATTAGAACTGATTCAAATGAATTCTTTTTAATGACTGAGTAATATTCCATGGTGTATATGTACCACAGCTTCCTTATCCATTCATCTGCTGATGGGCATCTAGGTTGCTTCCATGTCCTGGCTATTATAAACAGTGCTGTGATGAACACTGGGGTGCATGTGTCTCTTTAAGATCTGGTTTCCTCGGTGTGTATGCCCAGAAGTGGTATTGCTGGGTCATATGACAGTTCTACTTCCAGTTTTTTAAGAAATCTCCACACTGTTTTCCATAGTGGCTGTACTAATTTGCATTCCCACCAACAGTGTAAGAGGGTTCCCTTTTCTCCACACCCTCTCGAGCATTTATTGCTTGTAGACTTTTGGATAGCAGCCATCCTGACTGGCATGTAATGGTACCTTATTGTGGTTTTGATTTGCATTTCTCTGATAATGAGTGATGTTGAACATCTTTTCAAGTGTATGTCTTCCTTGGAGAAATGTCTGTTGAGTTCTTTGGCCCATTTTTTGATTGGGTCATTTATTTTTCTGGAATTGAGCTGCAGGAGTTGCTTGTATATTTTTGTGATTAATCCTTTGTCTGTTGCTTCGTTTGCTATTATTTTCTCCCAATCTGAGGGCTGTCTTTTCACCTTGCTTACAGTTTCCTTTGTTGTTGAAAAGCTTTTAAGTTTCATTAGGTCCCATTTGTTTGTTTTTGCTTTTGTTTCTAATATTCTGGGATGTGGGTCATGGAGGATCCTGCTGTGATTTATGTCCGAAAGTGTTTTGCCTATGTTCTCCTCTAGAAGGTTTATAGTTTTTGGTCTTACATTTAGATCTTAATCCATTTTGAGTTTATTTTTGTGTATGGTGTTAGAAAGTGTTCTAGTTTCATTCTTTTACAGGTGGTTGACCAGTTTTCCCAGCACCACATGTTAAAGAGGTTGTCTTTTTTCCATTCTATATCCTTGCCTCCTTTGTAGAAGATAAGGTGACCATAGGTTTGTGGATTTATCTCTGGGCTTTCTATTCTGTTCCATTGATCTATATTTCTGTCTTTGTGCCAGTACCATACTGTCTTCATGACTGTGGCTTTGTAGTATAGTCTGAAGTCAGGCAGCTTGATTCCTCCAGTTCCATTCTTCTTTCTCAAGATTACTTTGGCTATTCGAGGTTTTTTGAATTTCCATACAAATTGTGAAATTATTTGTTCTAGTTCTGTGAAAAACACCGTTGGTAGCTTGATAGGGATTGCATTGAATCTATAGATTGCTTTGGGTAGTATAGCTATTTTGACAATATTGATTCTTCCAATCCATGAACACGGTATATTTCTCCATCTGTTCGTGTCCTCTTTGATTTCTTTCATCAGTGATTTATAGTTTTCTATGTATAGGTCTTTTGTTTCTTTAGGTAGATATACTCCTAAGTATTTTATTCTTTTTGTTGCAATGGTGAATGGTATTGTTTCCTTAATTTCTCTTTCTGTTTTCTCATTGTTAGTGTATAGGAATGCAAGGGATTTCTGTGAGTTAATTTTATATCCTGCCACTTTACTATATTCATTGATTAGCTCTAGTAATTTTCTGATAGAGTCTTTAAGGTTTTCTATGTAGAGGATCATGTCATCTGCAAACAGAGAGAGTTTCACTTCTTCTTTTCCTATCTAGATTCCTTCTACTTCTTTTTCTGCCCTGATTGCTGTGGCCAACACTTCCAAAACTATGTTGAATAGGAGTGGTGAGAGTGGGCACCCTTGTGTTGTTCCTGATTTTAGGGGAAATGCTTTCAATTTTTCACCATTGAGGGTAATGCTTGCTGTAGGTTTGTCATATATAGCTTTTATTATGTTGAGGTATGTTCCTTCTATTCCTGCTTTCTGGAGAGTTTTAATCATAAATGGATGTTGAATTTTGTCAAAGGCTTTCTCTGCATCTATTGAGATAATCATATGGTTTTTATCTTTCAATTTGTTAATGTGGTGTATTACCTTGATTGATTTGTGGATATTAAAGAATCCTTGCATTCCTGGGATAAAGCCCACTTGGTCATGGTGTATGATTTTTTTAATGTATTGTTGGATTCTGTTTGCTAGAATTTTGTTAAGGATTTTTGCATCTATGTTTATCAGTGATATTGGCCTATAGTTTTCTTTTTTTGTGGCATCTTTGTCTGGTTTTGGAATTAGGGTGATGGTGGCCTCAGAGAATGAGTTTGGAAGTTTACCTTCTTCTGCAATTTTCTGGAAGAGTTTGAGTAACATAGGTGTTAGCTCTTCTCTAAATTTTTGGTAGAATTCAGCTGTGAAGCCATCTGGTCCTGGGCTTTTGTTTGCTGGTAGATTTCTGATTATAGTTTCGATTTCTTTGCTTGTGATGGGTTTGTTAAGATCTTCTATTTCTTCCTGGTCCAGTTTTGGAAAGTTATACTTCTCTAAGAATGTGTCCATTTCTTCCAAGTTGTCCATTTTATTGGCATAGAGATGCTGGTAATAGTCTCTTATGATCCTTTGTATTTCAGTGTTGTCTGCTGTGATCTCTCCATTCTTGTTTCTAATTTTGTTAATTTGGTTCTTCTCCCTTTGTTTCTTAATGAGTCTTGCTAATGGTTTGTCAATTTTGTTTATTTTTTCAAAAAACCAGCTTTTAGCTTTGTTGATTTTTGCTATGGTCTCTCTAGTTTCTTTTGCATTTATTTCTGCCCTAATTTTTAAGATTTCTTTCCTTCTACTAAACCTGGGGTTCTTCATTTCTTCCTTCTCTAGTTGCTTTAGGTGTAGAGTTAGGTTATTTATTTGACTTTTTTCTTGTTTCTTGAGGTAGGCCTGTAATGCTATGAATCTTCCCCTTAGCACTGCTTTTACAGTGTCCCATAGATTTGGGGTTGTTGTGTTTTCATTTTCATTCATTTTTATGCATATTTTGATTTCTTTTTTGATTTCTTCTATGATTTGTTGGTTTTTCAGAAGCGTGTTGTTTAGCCTCCATATGTTTGAATTTTTAATAATTTTTTTCCTGTAATTGAGATCTAATCTTACTGCACTGTGGTCAGAAAAGATGACTGGAATGATTTCAATTGTTTTGAATTTACCAAGACTAGATTTATGGCCCAGGATGTGATCTATTCTGGAGAAGCTTCCATGTGCACTTGAGAAAAAGGTGAAGTTGATTGTTTTGGGGTGAAACGTCCTATAGATGTCAATTAGGTCTAGCTGGTCCATTGTGTCCTTTAAAGTTTGTGTTTCCTTGTTAATTTTCTGTTTAGTTGATCTATCCATAGTTGTGAGTGGGGTATTAAAGTCTCCCACTATTATTGTGTTACTATTAGTTTCTTCTTTCATACTCGTTAGCATTTGCCTTACATATTGCGGTGCTCCTATGTTGGGTGCATATATATTTATAATTGTTATATCTTCTTCTTGGATTGATCCTTTGACCATTATGTAGTGTCCTTCTTTGTCTCTTTTCACAGCCTTTATTTGAAAGTCTATTTTATCTGATATGAGTATTGTGACCCTTGCTTTCTTTTGGTCTCTGTTTGTGTGAAATATTTTTTTCCAGCCCTTCACTTTTAGTCTGTATGTGTCCCTTGTTTTGAGATGGGTCTCTTGTAGACAGTATATATAGGGGTCTTGTTTTTGTATCCATTCAGCCAGCCTTTGTCTTTTGGTTGGGGCATTCAACCCATTTACATTTAAGGTAATTATTGATAGGTGTGGTCCCGTTGCCATTTACTTTGTTGTTTTGAGTTCACGTTTATACAACCTTTCTGCATTTCCTGTCTAGAGAAGATCCTTTAGCATTTGTTGAAGAGCTGGTTTGGTGGTGCTGAATTCTCTCAGCTTTTGCTTGTCTGTAAAGCTTTTGAGTTCTCCTTCATATCTGAATGAGATCCTTGCTAGGTACAGTAATCTAGGTTGTAGGTTATTCTCTTTCACTACTCTAAGTATGTCCTGCCATTCCCTTCTGGCCTGAAGGGTTTCTATTGATAGATCAGCTGTTATCCTTATGGGAATCCCATTGTGTGTTATTTGTTGTTTCCCCCTTGCTGCTTTTAATATTTGTTCTTTGTGTTTGATCTTTGTTAATTTGATTAATATGTGTCTTGGGGTGTTTCTCCTTGGGTTGATCCTGTTTGGGACTCTCTGGGTTTCTTGGACTTGGGTGGCTATTTCCTTCCCCATTTTAGGGAAGTTTTCAGCTATTATCTCCTCGAGTAACTTCTCATGGCCTTTCTTTTTGTCTTCTTCTTCTGGGACTCCTATGATTCGAATGTTGGGGTGTTTCACATTGTCCCAGAGGTCCCTGAGGTTGTCCTCATTTCTTTTGATTCTTTTTTCTTTTTTCCTCTCTGCTTCATTTATTTCCACCATTTTATCTTCTACCTCACTTATCCTATCTTCTGTCTCTGTTATTCTACTCATGGTCCCCTCCAGAGTGTTTTTGATCTCATTTATTGCATTATTCATTTTTAATTGACTCTTTTTTATTTCTTCTAGGTCTTTGTTAAACATTTCTTGCATCTTCTCAGTCTTTGTCTCCAGGCTATTTATTTGTAACTCCATTTTGTTTTCAAGGTTTTGGATCATTTTTATTATCATTATTCTAAATTCTTTTTCAGGTAGATTCCCTATCTCCTCCTCTTTTGTTTGACTTGGTGGGCATTTTTCATGTTCCTTTACCTGTTGGGTATTTCTCTGCCTTTTCATCTTGTTTAGATTGCTGTGTCTGGAGTGGGCTTTCTGTATTCTGGTGGTCTGTGGTTCCTTTTTATTGTGGAGGTTTCACCCAGTGGGTGGGGTTGGGCGATTGGTTTGTCAAGGTTTCCTGGTTAGGGAAGCTTGTGTCAGTGTTCTGGTGTGTGGAATTGGATTTCTTCTCTCTGGAGTGCAATGGAGTGTCCAGTAATGAGTTTTGCGCTGGGTCTGTGTGTTAGGTGTGACTTTGGGCAGGCTGTATGTTGACACTCAGGTCTATGTTCCTGCGTTGCTGAAGAATTTGCGTGGTATGTCTTGTTCTGGAGCTTATTGGCTCTTGGGTGGTGGTTGGTTTTGGTGTAGGTATGGAGGCTTTTGGATGGTCTCTTATTACTTAATGTTCCGTGTAGTCAGGAGTTTTTCAGTGTTCTCAGGTTTTGGGCTTAAGTCTCCTGCCTCTGGATTTCAGTTTTATTCTTCCAGTAGTCTCAAGACTTCTCCAACTATACAGCACTGATAATAAAACTTCTAGGTTAATGGTGAAAAGATTCTCCACCGTGAGCTACAACCAGAGAGGTTCACAGAGTTCCATGAAGAATAGGAGAGGGAGGAAGGAGAAAGAGGTGAGCAGGAGGAGAAAAAGGGGGACTCAAGAGGAGAGAGACAGATCTACGCAGTTATCTGTTCCCAAAGTGTTCTCCGTAGCCCAGACACCCACAGAGATTCACAGAATTGGATTGGGAAGAGAAGGGGAAAGGAGGAAATAGAGGTGTTCTGAGGTAGAAAACAGAGAGTCAAAAGTGGGAGAGAGTAATCAACACACTCCTGAATAGAAATGGAAACTGAATATTGGATTCTTAAATGTCCAATATTTATATCACATACAGAAAAACAAGGATTAAAAATCTAGCGTAGAAGTTAGACTCTTTGAAATACAATATTTAAAAACAAAAGCAAAAACACACAAAAAATTTAGAAATCTATATGAAGTTCGGTTTAAAAATAGGGCTTTTCTCTCTTTTTTTTTTGCAAGGTTATAGTGAAATGAAAATGAAAATTAAGGAATAATAGAGGAGTATTAGAGGACTTTAAAAGGAAATAGGAGAGAAAAACAAGAAAAAGAAAAAACAAGAAAAAAATTTTTTTTCCCCTAATTAAAAAAATCATAAACATATATAATCATGAAAGTTGAGGCATAATGGGGGAGTAATAGGGAATTTTAAAAGAAAATAAAAGAGAAAAAATTTTTAAAAGGAAAGAAAAAAATTGTTTTTAATTAAAAAAAAAAATATATATATATATCTAGGAATTTCTCTGGTTCAATTCAATTTCAGATCGCTCCTCTTTCCAGCTTACACTTCTCGATATCTATAGGTGTAGTCGGTGTTACCTTCAGGGATTTTAATCTGTTGCACCGGTCCTTTCTGAAGCGGTTCCCTTTGTTTATTTGGCTTCTGTTTGCCGTCTCTTCGGTGTCTAATTTCCGCCCTGACACAGGCGGGCGGAGGTGATCTCTTATTTAGGTTCTCTAGTTCAGTTCAGTCCTGCTACGGGGAGGGCGGGTCGCTGCAGACAGATACCGCTCTGTGTGGATAGCACTCACCGTGTTCCGGCCACACTGGGTTTGCCCCACTCACGGGTTTCTGTGCTTTCCCCGTCTACACTGCTCAGGCTCCCGGCTGCTCTATATGGAGCGGGCCCTGCATTGAGTGCGGTTCCAGTTTTCGGGTACTCCACAAAGGCGCGGATTCGGTTGCGCCTGCGTTTTGTGGCTTCCCCAGCCTGAGCGGCTCAGGCAGCCAGGGGCTTGACGGGCGCACTCTCCCTGGGTGCGGTGCTCCCTTTCCCCTCCGCGGCCCCAGCCTCAATTTCCGCGGTGCACTGGTCTGGTGCCTGCGGCTTGTGTTTGTTCTCAGGAGCTGGCCTCTAGCCGCGACCCTCCCGGCGGCGGATGTCCACCATCCAGAATCTCAGGAGGTCTTTAGATAGAAACTGGAGGCGTGTTTGCAGTGTGGGAGGGGGTGCCTTCTCTGGGGCTGAGTTTGCCCCTTTCCCCTGCCCCCTGCCTCCGACCTCCAGTGGGGATGGGCCGGTCAGCCACAGGCTAGCTCTTCTCTGGAGTTTCTCAGTCCCTTTGTTTTGCGAATGGCCGGCAGTGTGTTCGGGCCGGTTAATTTTCTCCCTTGCTATCCCACAGTTTAAAAGAGCTCCCTCCGATTGCTCTCAGGGCCTTCGGCCCGGTCCTTACCCTAAGCGATGCCGCCCGCTCCTCTCCGTTGCGCCCCTACTTGTTGGTGGCAGGTGCCGGCGTCTGGGGTACTTTTCTGCTGGGAGTTGCTTTTAGGCACGTGATCTGTGGGCCTTATTTAATTTTTCCTCCCAGTTAGGTTGCCTTCTGAGATTCGAAAACTTCCCCCAGACCCGCCAGTGCGAGGGTTTCCTGGTGATTGGAAACTTCCTCTATTAAGACTCCCTTCCTGGGAAGGGTCTCCATCCCTAGCTCTTTTGACTCCCTTTTTATCTTTTATATTTTGTCCTACCTCCCTTCGAAGACAATGGGCTGCTTTTCTGGGCGCCTGATGTCCTCTGCTAGCGATCAGAAGTTGTTTTGTGAAATTTGCTCAGCGTTCAGTTGTTCTTTCAATGAACTTGTAGGGGAGAGAGTGGTCTCCCCGTCATAGTCCTCCGCCATCTTGGCTCCTCCCTAATAGATTTTACTATAACAGCATGAGAAGCTCATTGAGATGGTTTCAGATTACCTTTAAGAAATATTTCTGAAGTGTTAGTGTAATGTCAAAGAAGATATCTGCAATGATCTGAAAAGGCTATTAAGACAACCCTTCCGTTTCTCACTACATATCTATGTGAGGTGGTTTTTCTTCCTGTGGTGTAACCAAAACAATGTATCGCAACAGATGGAATGTGTGTGTGTGCGCTCAGTCATGTCTAACTCTTTGCAAGCCCACGGACTGTGGCCTGTGAGGCTCCTCTGTCCTTGGAATTTCCCAGGCAAGAATACTGGAGGAAGGAAGAAGATTTAAGAATACTGTACAATTGTCTTTTATTAAGCCAGACATTAATGAGATTTGGAAAATATAAAACTATGCCTCTCTTCTCACAAAACAGTTTTTGTTCCATAGAATAATTGTCATAGAATATGGTATTTTTCATAAAGAATGCCATTTATGTCCATATGCTATGGATTTATTGTTTTTATTTTAAGTGAATTAATAAATACATATTTAAATATTTTCTGTTTTACTTTTAATACAATAAATATTTATGTATTCCATATAAATGAAAACATTTAAAAAATTCTGTGTGCTCAGTTAGTTGCTCAGTTTGTCTGACTCTTTGTGACCCTATGGACTGTAGCCTGACAGGCTCCTCTGGGCATAGAATTTTCTAGGCAAGAATACTGGAGTGGGTTGTCATTTCTTCCTCCAGGAAATCTTTCTGACCCAGTATCGAACATCTCCTACATCTACTGCATTGGCAGGCAGATTCTTTACCACTGAGCCACCTGGGAGGCCCAATTTTTTAAATTACTCAATTTTTAAAAGTGAAAAAGGATCCTGGGACTTCCCTGGTGGTCCAGTGATTAAGAATCTGCCTTCCAACTAGAGAGCCTGCATGCTGCGGCTACTGAAAACTGCACTATCTGGTGTCCACACATCACAACTAGAGAGTCTGTGCACCGCAATGAGAGATCCCACATGATGCAACAAAGATCCCATGTGCTGCAACTAAGACCCAATGCAGCCAAATTAATAAGTAATTTTTTTGTTTTTTTTTTTTTTTTTTTACAAAAGGGTCCTGAGACCAAAATGTTTGAGAACTGCCGATGTAAAGCCCAATAAATTTCCATATGTTAACCATTTACTCAGGCCCCAACGTGGGAGAAGGAAATGGCAACCTACTCCAATATTCTTGCCTGGAGAATCCCGTGGACAGTGGAGCCTGGAGGGCTGCTGTCCATAGGGTCGCACAGTCGGACACGACTGAAGCAACTTAGCAGGCATAAATGTATTGGAGAAGGAAATGGCAACCCACTCCAGTATTCTTGCCTGGAGAATCCAGGAACAGAGGAGTCTGGTGGGCTGCCGTCTATGGGGTCTCATAGAGTCGTACATGACTGAAGTGACTTAGCAGCAGCAAGGTGGGAGTTATCTCTGATCCCTCACTTCTTCTCATTCTCTACTAATAATCAACCAGTAACATCTGTGGGCTCTGTCTTACACTTATTCCCCTCCATTGTTTACTGCTACCATTGCTACCATTTCAGTCCATGTCAACAATATCTCTGTGGATGACTATTATAGCCTCCTAACTTGTATCAATTCAGTTTATTTGCTCAGTGTGCTGACTCTTCACGACCCCATAGACTAAAGCACGCCAGGCTTCCCTGTACATCACCAACTCCCAGAGATTACTCAAACTCATGTCCATAGAGTCAGTGATGCCATCCAACCATCTCATCCTCTGTCATCCCCTTCTCCTCCTACCTTCAATCTTTCCCAGCATCAGGGTCTTTTCAAATGAGTCAGTTCTTCACATCAAGTGGCAAAGTATTGGAGTTTCAGCTTCAGCATCAGTCCTTCTAATGACTATTTAGGACTGATCTCTTTTAGGATGGACTGGTCGGATCTCCTTGCAATCCAAGGCACTCTCAAGTGTCTTCTCCAACACCACAGTTCAAAAACATCAATTCTTTGGTGCTCAGCTTTCTTTATAGTCCAACTCTCACATCCATACATGACTACTGGAAAAACCATAGCTTTGACTAGATAGACTTTTGTTGGCAAAGTAATGTCTTTGCTTTTTAATATGCTGTCTAGGTTGGTCAGAGCTTTTCTTCCAAGGAGTAAGCATCTTTTAATTTTATGGCTGCAGTCACCATTTGCAATGAAGTGATTGGACCAGATGCCATGATCTTAGTTTTCTGAATGTTGAGTTTTAAGCCAACTTTTTCACTCTCGTCTTTCACTTCCATCAAGAGGCTCTTTAGTTCTTCTTCGCTTTCTGCCATAAGAGTGGTGTCATCTGCATATCTGAGGTTATTGATATTTCTCCTGGCAATTTTGATTCCAACTTGTGCTTCATCCAGCCCAGTATTTCTCATGAAATACTCTCTATTTGTTAAATAAGCACAGTGACAATAGACAGCCTTGATGTACTCCTTTCCCAATTTGGAACCAGTCTGTTGTTCCATGTCCAGTTCTAACTGCTGCTTCTGACCTGCATACAGACTTCTCAGGAAGCAGATCAGGTGGTCTGATATTTCCATCTCTTAAGGAATTTTCCACAGTTTATTATGATCCACACAGTCAAAGGCTTTGGCATAGTCAATAAAGCAGAAGTAGATGTTTTTCTGGAACTCTTGTGCTTTTTCAGTGATCCAGTGGATGTTGGCAATTTGATATCTGGTTCCTCTACCTTTTCTAAATCCAACTTGAATATCTGGAAGTTCACAGTTCACATGCTGTTGAAGCCTGACTTGGAGAATTTTGAACATTACTTCGCTAGCATATGAAATGAGTGCAATTGTGCAGTAGTTTGAGCATTCTTTGGCATTGCCTTTCTTTGGGATTGGAATGAAAACTGACCTTTTTCAGTCCTGTGGCCACTGCTGAGTTTTCCAAATTTGCTGGCATAATGAGTGCAGCACCTTAATAGCATCATCTTTTAGGGTTTGAAATAGCTCAACTGGAATTCCATCACCTCCACTAACTTTGTTTGTAGTGATGCTTCCTAAGGTCCACTTGATTCAGAATTCCAGGCTGTCTGGCTCTAAGTGAGTGATCACACCATCATGGTTATCTGGGTCATGAAGATCTGTTTTGTATAGTTCTTCTGTTGTGTACTTATTTCTATTCTTGACTTCAGAGAGTTTATGCTTTATATACAGTCAAAGGGGTCTTCTAAAACATAAAGTAGATTGTTTTATTCCTGTTTAAAACATTCCAATGGCTTCCCATCATCTTTAGAATAACATCTAAACTGTTCATTGCCTACCTAGTTCCACATTATCTGCTGACTTCTGGCCCCACTTTCTACCTGTCTATTCTTTTTAGACCCTGCTCCAGCCACAACAGATGTTTGCTGTTTTGCAAATTGTTCACTCCTTTCCATGATTCAGATCTCTGCTCAAATGTTACCTCCTCAGAGAATTCCTTCTTGATTATGCTACCCCCATCTGCTTGCAATGCGGGAGACCTAGGTTCAATCCCTAGGTTGAGAAGATCTCCTGGAGGAAGGCATGGCAACCTGCTCCAGTATTCTTGCCTGGAGAATCCCCATGGATAGAGGAACCTGGTGGATTATGATCCATGGGGTCACAAAGAGTCAGATATGACTGAGTGACTAAGCGCAGCACACAGCACATGGTCTCCTATCCTTTGATTTATTTTTACTCTCTAGTCTCTTAAACACTCGTATTTCCTTTATAGCACTGATTACTATCTTGAGTTTTTTATTTATTTAATTTTATCACCTGAATCTTTGCCAGAATCTCTCCTAGAATCTCTGCTGAATCTCTACTAGACTGTAAACTTCATGAATTAAGGACTTTGTACATTATTCCTAATATTTAAACTAATATGTTTAATAATAAACTAATATGCAAATAGTACAATAGTTTCTCAATAAATATTTATTTAAATTGAATTTTAAACTCAGACACTTAAGGGCCTTCCCTGATGGTTCAATGGTAAGACTCCACACTTCCAGTGCAAGGGATGACGGTTTGATTCCTGGTTGGGGAACTAAGATCCCACATGTTGCATGGAGCAGCCAAGAAAAAAAAAAGACACTCAAAACCATAAATTTTGAAGGAATTGGGATGGAATCCAGTCAAAAGAAACCACAAAGATAATGTAAACAGAGACAATTTGATATGAAAAATTGTCAACCCATAAAATGTGGTTATCTACTAAAAGGGGGAAATAAAGGTCTAAGAAGTACAGAGGTAGTAAATACAGAAAGAATTGACTAATCCTTGGGCTGAAGAACTTGAAGGAAGGAAGGAAGAATCTAGAAGAGCTCTCCCTTTGCCCAAGACAGATTCAGACCTCTGGAGAGGGTGTGGCTGCCACAGGAACATGCAGTGGGCTAGTGGAAAGAAACTTGCTGAGGGTGTAGCCATAGCTGAACCATGGGACCGACCTGCAGGGTGGGCCAGAAAAACTTGTCAGAGTGTCCATGAGCAGAGCTGATAATGTGAGCCCATCAACAGGCTGCCAGGCCAGAAACACCCCTCTGGAAGCAGGAAGGGAAGACTTCTCCTCCTGCTCTGGCCTCTTGGTGTCCCTCTAGCACCCTGTGTTGACAAAGTCTAAAACTGAGCCAGGAGAAATCAAAGTGAAAGTGAAGTCGTGTCCGACTCTTTGTGACCCCGTGGACTGTAGCCCACCAGGCTCCTCCGTCCATGGGATTCTCCAGGCAAGAATGCTGGAGTAGGTTGCCATTTCCTTCTCCAGGGGATCTTCCCGACCCAGGGATCGAACCCAGGTCTCCTGCATTGCAGGCAGATGCAAATCAAAGGAGAAATGTTTAAAAAGGCAGCTCCAGAATCACAAAACAGGGCAAAGAAGGGTGGAAATAAAAGAAATTTGGAAATAAAAGGCAATAAACCAATAGCTGACACATTCTGCCATGCAAATAATGTGCATCAATTTGAAAATGTAGAACATATATAGCATGTTTCCATTTGGGGGAGCCAACTCACCAATATGCTTCCATTTTTGTAGGAGCAAATGAAAATAAGAAGCATACCCAGTTCCCCCAGCAGTTAACTGTGTGTATACCAAGGGATAAAATCAGGGGACAGTAGGGGAAAGTAGTAATTTTATTGTAGACACTATGGATGTATTGAATGCAACAGTGAATACATATTTGGAAGTGCCTACAAAATGTGGCTAACTTCATTTTTTGCTAACACTATAGGTATATCCCAAGCCCCTCCATATTGGCAGGGTCACCAATGTTAGAAAGCACATGTTCCTTTTGAAAACGTCTTGCTTGATCTATGAGATCACTTTGATCTCACTCTGGCCCAATTCTGACCAAAGATATGTAGTAGTAATTGGCTGGGGACAGGGACAATTCTGAGAAAACTCTTTGTCCTTAAAAAGAGAACCATGGAAAAAGGTATCCCTTTTTTCTGCATTTAGGCTGTGTGGTATGCGAGAACATACTGCTAGGAGCTTCAACAGTCTCTTGTGACCACTAAGAGAACTGACTTACCCTCTGAGCATGGCAAAACTGAAAGATGTAAGTACTCTGGATCTTTGATTATTTCTTTTAGCCACTGGTATAACCATCTCTTTATCACCATGTGGCTTCTAGGCTCCTTGCTATGTGAGATAACAAATCTCAAGTTTAATTCACTTGTAGATGGTTATTCCGTCACTTGAAGGTGAAACTATTTTCTCTAATGGTAGTAATGCATTGGCTCAGTGGTAAAGAATCTGCTTGTCAACCAGGAGACCTGGGTTCCATCTCTGGGTCAGGAAGATCCCCAGGAGAAGGATAAGGCAACCCTCTCCAGTAGTCTTGCCTGGGAAATTCCATGGCCAGAGGAGCCTGGTGGACTACAGCCCACGGGGTTGCAAGGAGTTGGACACAATTTATCAACTAACCAACAAAATCACGCATATGATGGGAATTTGCTGAGAGTTCCGTGTACTCCACACTTTCACTGACACAGGCCCAGGTTTAATCCCTGGTTGGGGAACTAAACACAGCCAAAAAGGAAAAAAAAAAACAAAAAACGTGCATATGAATTTTTTCAGTACTTTGGCTATACAAATGAAGCTTATTTCATACTACCTTTTTCACTCTATATATGAAACATTAATACCAATAATATTGTTTATTATATATCTGACTTTGTAATCAATGCTTTATTTTTTGAGGTATAATTGACATACAACAATGTATATGATTCAAGCATACAGAATAATGATTAGGTATATATATATACTGCGAAATGATCACCACGGTAAGTCTGATCAACATTTGTCACCATACATAGTTACAAACCATTCTTTTTCTTGTGATGAGGTCTTAATATTTATTCTCTTAGCAACTTTCAAATATATAAAATACAGTATTGCTGACTTTATTCACTGTGCTGTATAGCACATCCCTGTGACTTATTTTACAGCTGGAAGTTTTGACCTTTTGACCCTTTCACCCATTTTTGTCCACCCCCCCCACCTCTGGCATCTACCAGTTTGTTCTCTGTATGTATATATGAGCTTGGCTTTTATTTTGTTTTGTTTTATTATTTTTTGTTGTCTATTTTGTTTTATTTTTTATGTTCTACATATAAGGGAAATCTGTAGTGTTTATCTTACCTGTTTCACTTGGCATAATGCCCTAAAAGTCCATCCATATTGTTGCAAATGGCAAGATTTCTTTTTGTGTGTGTGGCTAAATGCTTGAAAGACTTTAAATACATTATTTTATAAAGTTCTCACAAGAATACTAACATGTGGTATACTTTATGCTTGGGTTACATATGTGAAAATATAATCTATATCTCCCCTGAAAGAACTCAAAAATCAGTGAGTAAGCAGGCAAACACACTGTATAAAAATAGTGAGAAGGGTTACCATTCCTAGGATTTTTCATTCTCAATTGAAAATGGGGTACATATGTACCCTTCTCTGTCCACCATGTTTTGGATGGAATCATTTCTCCCATTTTCAATTTATGACCCCACCCACTACCCCAACACCTATGCTGAGATATGGCCTGGGCCTGGCAAGTCAAGATATCTCTTTGTCCTAACCAAAGTGATTATTCAGGAAAACAGACATGTGGCCACAGTTAGGTCAATGAGAAACCATCCTAGGATTTTTTTTCTTTTTTTCTATTCATCCTATAATTTTTGATGGAAGTTTCAAGAAAGCAGCTGAGAACCTTCTTTGCCATCAAGTAGTGACAGCTTCAGAGAAAGCAATGGCACCCCACTCCAGTACTCTTGCCTGGAAAATCCCATGGATAGAGGAGCCTGGCAGGCTGCAGTCCATGGGGTCACTAAGAGTCGGACATGACTGAGCAACTTCACTTTCATTTTTCACTTTCATGCATTGGAGAAGGAAATGGCAACCCACTCCAGTATTCTTGCCTGGAGAATCCCAGGGATGGGGGGGCCTGGTGGGCTGCCATCTATGGGGTTGAACAGAGTCAGACACGACTGAAGTACTTAGCAGTAGCAGTTAGCAGTGACAGCTTGTCTGAAAATAAGGCCAACATAGAGAAAAACAAAGATGGAGAAAAGGCTCCTGAGGAGAAAATTTTCCTGAGGAAATTGGTTAGGCGACTCTATTCAGCTATGCTTTAAAATTCACATCATAGGCTTTCCACTAGTTTTTACATACTGCATTCTTTTTGGTCCTCCTTTACCCTATTTTTAAGTCTGATTTGGGTTTAATTTCAGAACTTGCAAATAAGAGACCTGGTATTATACATGTAATAAGAGAGACAGAGATCTAAGGATTCCTAAAGGAAAGTCACTTTTTTCAATTCTAAGCAATTTCATTAAAAGTTCAGATAAGATAAATCATTTTTTTTTTTTTTTTTGACTCCACTCTACATCATGTGCGATCTCAGTTCCCCAAGCAGGCATCCAACTCACAGCCCTGCCGTGGAAGAGCAGTGTTTTAACTGCTGGACTGCCAGGGAAGGCCCGATAAATCTTGATAGAAGTGAAACTATTTCCCAAGAAGTAATAATTAGCAATGCTGAGAAGAAAAGAGGAAGACGGAACACAATGGGAAAGTGTGGGAAGAGAGTGTGATACGTTTACAAAATTTCAGTTGTTGTATGTGGCCAGATCTCAGGATGCCTGTGGAGTTCAGAGAAGATAAAACTGGGAAGGCAGGCAGGGGCCAGATTATGTAAAGTCTTAGGTTTAGGTTTTCACTGGAAATTGATGAGGAGTTACTGATCTGTGTATTAGAACGTTTCTTGTGATGATGTTGGGGAGGTTATACCGGAAGAGACAAAACTAAAATCAGAGGTGTAGTGAGGCTATGACAGGAATCTTGATAAGAAGTGGGAAAGCGCTAAATGAATACTTGAAGATGCATTTAATAAATAGAATTGGAAAGGCTTGAAGATCAATGGATATGGGAAAGGAGGAAGAGAGACAAATCCTAGGAGGACTCCATGTATTTTTGTGAAACTGGGTGGTACTGTTTGCCAAAAAGGGACAGGAAGGATAAGAGAGTTTGTGGGGCCACATGATGAGTTTAGAATGGCCCTCAAGGGACAAAGGTCAGCTTAGGCTCGAAGGTTAGGATGCCAGCAGGTAGAAGTAGCATTTGAGGCCTTGAACAAAGAAGAGATTATAAAGCTAAGTGTATAGATGGAGAAGAGAGAGGGGCCCATGATGGAATTCTGGGGGGCATCAAGTTTTAGATGATGAATCTGCAAAATACACAAAAAAGGGAACAGGAGGTAGAAGAATAGAAAGAGTGTGATTTCACAGAAGCCAGTCTAAACGCTTCAAGGAAGAAGTGGTGAACAGTGTGAAATGTGCAATGCCAAGGAATTCAAGTAAGATGCCTGAAAATTATCCCTGGGGTTTAGACAATGGATGGTCATTAGTGAACACCGCTGATGCTTTTATTGGAGTGATTGAGGCATAACCCTAACCCTATGGCTTTCGAAGAATGTGAGAGTAATTTAAGAGAGCACTGACTTGTTTTAAAGAAGGAGTCCTGGGATGGTTCAGACACTAGAAGGAGACCCAGGATCAAGGTTCTCTCTCTCGCCATGATTGTCTCTTCCTCTTTCTGCCCCTTTCTCTCAGGTCTCTGTGGGAGAGACCTGATTTGTTTAAATACGAAAAAGCAAAAACTGAGTGAAAAAAAGAGCTGATGATAAAGATGAATTGATCTATATGGTGGAGCAAGTCTCTGAGAGTGGGCTGAGAGAGTAATCTCAGACAGAAGTTCCCTTCTTTTACTTAATAAAAGATATATAGACAAGCCACAGTGCAGTGCTAGATACTTGTTGGAGATGGGCCAGGAAGTTGCTGTATTGGATTTCAGCTTGAAGGAACAGCATTTTTAAGGTAGGCTACTTGTGATGGTAGTAGTTACAGGTAAAACTAAAATAATTTTTTTTTTCATTTAAAAACAAGAATAAGTTATGTCATATAGTATTAAGTGAAATGTATTATATATAAAAGTTACCTATAAAGTAATGGCAAGAGTGTTTTATAAAAAGAAGATTAAAAAAATTCAAACTGATAAATATGAAGCCCCTTCACCACCACAAGGCTGTGATCCATGGAGTACACACCTGATGGTCACCTGATGAGGAGAGCTGATTCATCGGAAAAGACTCTGATGCTGGTAAAGATTGAGGGCAGGAGGAGAAGGGAGTGGCAGAGAATGTGATGGTTGATTAGCATTACCAACTCAACGAGCATGAATTTGAGCAAACTTGGCAGATGGTGAGGGACAGAGAACCTGGTGTGCTGCAGTCCATGGAGTCACAAAGAGTCAGACACAACTTAGCGACTGAACTGTAAAACATGATAAATAAGGCATTTAGCTAGCAACTTCTAGGCCTGATGAAATTATTGAAAAGTTTTAGAGATTGGCTCCAATTGGCAGCTAACTAGAAGAATGGGATCTAAGCATCATAATTTCAATAAGGGTGCAGATTTCTTCCTGCAAAGCAGAATTAAGCTTATTATTTTGAAACAGATGTTGGAAACATTTTGGAAGCTCTATATCCTGTGAAAGGACTGAACTGTTGCCCCTACAACATTTTTTAAAAATTGCAGGGTTTTGGGGACTTCCCTGGTGGTCCTGTGGTTAAGAACTTGCCGCCCAATGCAGGGGATGTGGGTACGATCCTTGGTTGGGGAAATAAGATCCCACAGGCAACTAAGCCCATGGGAGGCAACTACTAAGCCCTCAAACTCCAAAGGCCGAGTGCCACAACTTGAGAGTCCAGGAGCCACAGTGCCAGAGCTGTGTGACACACCAGAGATCCTGCTTGCAGTCAAATAAATAAATAATTTTTTAAATGTACATATCTTAATTTAAAACAATCTTTTAAAAACTAAAATTTAAAGGGCCTTGAATGAGAGAAGTCTGTGATAGTTTTAATTAGAATCAGCATTACCCACCTGATAAGCAATTTCAGTCATGGTAACAAATAATCTTTTCTGTTAAAAAATATCAACCATTCCCAAAGTAGAAGTCTATCTCACTGAGGATAATCAGAAAAATGCAAGCCTGGTTTAGCTGGGCAGTTCTTAAAGGTATATATCAAAATATTTTAAAAATTGTGATTGGGATAGGGATAATACAATAGCAGTTTCTAGTTTCACGAGCAGTAACATTAATTCACTCAAGCCACCAGTTCTGGTATGTTGGTTAAAATTATAATTTATTTTTAGTCAACTTATCTATTTATTTTGTTTTCAAAATGTTCATTGAAAAATTTAAACTATATAGATGTATAAACACATGCTTTGTAAAAATTCAAACCATATATGCATGTCTCTGTGAATATATTTTTAAAGAGTCAGAAAGAGACATACTTAATATTATATCAGCGATGTAGCTTAATGTTATTATACCTCATTATTTTTAATGGCTACATAATACCCTATGGTATGGATTTGCTAAAAAATTATTTAATCATGCTTCTGCATTATTAAAAGATTAACATATGTTCACTCAGAGTTCCTGGCACATAGAAAGCACTATATGTGCTAGATCTTATTAAAACTATTGTTATATTTTATCATGATTATTACTAACACATTGCAAATAGGAAAACTTGAGTACCAGATAGATCAGTTGACTTGAACAACATCACATGGCTCGTGGGGAGGCAGAATTGGAATCTAGGGCTTTGATCTTTTACAAGAGGCCATAGTAGTACTTTGTGTCAATTAAAAAAAAAGAAATAAAAGAAGAACATGAAAGAAAAAGAAGTCTAAACCACTTTGTGGAAGTACTAAGGGAAAAATAATGAACTGCCTGGTGGCGTCAGGAAAGGATTGCATCTGAGCTGCTCACTAGTACCTTGAAACTAAAATAAAGGCTGAAAAAGCACGGGTACATCCCAAGTGTTTGAAACCAGATAGAGGACAGTAGTCGGGACTTGTCAGATAAGTCTGTGAGAAGGAGAGACAGTTGATTTGATTTAGAGGAATTTAAAAGGTGTGGGAAAGTTTCGTGGGGAATCAGCAGGGACTCAAAAGACTCAGGAGAAGAGGAGAGGAGATTCCTGGACTTGGCACCCATGGCCAGTGGAATCCACTGCTGACCGGGAGAAGGTCTGGGGCTGGGGCCAGCGGGTGATCTGCAGACAGGGCTTTTAATGAATCATTCTGGGGGAAATGCACTTTATGTGGAGTATTTGTAGAGAGCTGTAGTTTCAGGATTTCCCACAAATTAGCTTTTCAGGATAGAGCCGCTGAACACCTGTGAGGAGTGGGCTAGGTCGGTGCCAAGTGTGATTCTACAGCGTCTGGCAGGTGAGACACATTAGACCCAAAGTGCCTCTCCAGGGCATCAAGTGCCCTGAAGGAAATGCCCGCCATCCATGCAAGGGCGAAGTGGTTGAGTGATTGAGAGCAGTTCGGGACTTGTGCAATACAAAGCCATTGTCACAGGAAACGCCAAATGCGTTCTAACCTTCAAATGCTGAGACACACAGAATTGTGCAAGCCTTCCAGCCAGACAGCCATAATCAGACTGACGGACCTTGATTCCCACTGCCTTTCCCTCCAAGAGCATAAGTGGGATGTTTAAAAAAATCTGCCCGCAGGGACAAAGAGGAAGCATTTTGCTGTGAAATTTTGACATTTTGTGAATGGACGAGGAAAACTGCATGCACATTTAGTTCAAGCACTTAATATCATCTGGCAAAAGCATCTCTCATTTAGTAGGGATTTGCAATTTTAAAAAAAATTCTCCATAGCCTTAGCTAATGCTTCATTCTTTATAATTAATTCACTTGTTTATTCTTTTTAAAAATACATATGTATATATGTATGCATGTAGCTGTGCTGGGTCTTAGTTATGGCATGTGGGATCTAGTTCCCTGACCAGGGATCAAACACAGGCTCCTTGCATTGGGAGGATGGAGTCTTAGCCACTGGACCAGCTGGAAAGTCCCACTTGTTCACTGTTTATTAGTGATGTTCTCAGAAGTGTTGGCTCCTCCTACATCCTCTTTCTCTATCAGAAATAGTTCAGCTGGTCCCCATTAAGTTAAGCTGTTCACTATTTAAGAGCTGTCCTGCTTGCTATTAATTATTTTCAGCCAAAAAACTGCACATGAAAAGAGAAATCTATAAAGCAAATTCATGAAAAATTTAAATCATTCATTTAATCAGGTGAAGAGTGTTATGCTGCTTACAATGCGAAATCCCTGCTGACTGTGTGGCTTGGGTCCCTTTGCTCTTGTCAGGTTGAGATTACATTGTGTCCTCTTTTGACTCAATTCTGCCAGAGCCTTCCTCACGTTGTCTCTCTGGCTGCTATAGTGAGGTAGTGGGTAAGGGCAGAGGCTCTACAGCTAGACTGCCTGAATAGTTTAAATTCTGTTGTTGTTAATACTCATTGGCTCTCTGGCCTTACATAAGTTACTTAACTTTTTTTTTTTACTTAATTATTTTTTATTCAGTTTCCACATCTGGAAAATGGGAACAAAAATAGTTCTTCAGTGTTGAGTTATGATAATTCAATGACTTAATGCCCAAAGAATAGAACACAGAAAGTATTCAATAAGTTGTATTATTATTTATACACCAGACTGTGATGTCATTTGGCATACACACCTAATTTGCATAGGCTACTTATACACATAATTTGCATAGACTTTGTATTGTGTCGAGTTGGCTAGCCTGAAATCTGTTTCTCAGAGTGAATTTTCTTGTATGTTTCTGGTTAGGGTAAGTCACAAGAGATATTCTTGTGCAAGATCTTGAGGGCAGAAGTGAGGCAGCACTTTGTAGCCCACACATTTTGTCATTTGTCTGCTGGCTGACCCAATTTGTGTAAACCAGTGGCTGGGCCTGCAACTCCTCCAACTTTCCCTGGATCCAGGGGCTTAAATGCTGCAAAGGAGCTCAAGAAAGTGCTTCAGGCTAATCTTTGCCATTGAGACAGGACTAGGAGTCTTTTACAAGTGGTTTATTGTCTTTCCTATTGTTACTTCTCTTGCCCAATAATGGTCCTTTGTTCCTGCATTCTTTTGTTCCCTTAAGACCATTAATTACTGAGACCTGGTTCAAGGGCAAGCATTGTGGTCCGGCTGAGATCACAAAATGGCTTAGGCCAAAAATGGCTTCTCTAATGTCAAGATAGCCACCTCTGGTTCTTTTTCTCTGGGGCTCCCTCTACCCTATCTGCTTAGAAAATTTTGAGCAACAAAGTTCAAGGAATAGTCCAAGAAAATTCTATTAGGTTTTTTTTTTTTTCTGTATCACACCATTTAAGAGTCACAGGTTCAGAAAGGTCTTTAGTTACCATTCTTGCTTGGAACAGCCTGAAGCCCCAATCTCTCAGAGCCTGTTCCATCAAAACCCCAGCCTTCTTTCCTTCCTTTCCTCTGTTGTCATTCTACGAATAAAACTCTAAGCAAACTTCTTTTCAGTCAGTGTCTTTTTTCCAACCAAGCTTCTATAGTTCTCTTATCTGCTTGCCCAGCTTGCTCTTATGGTTCAGCAAAGCTTTGTTCCTTAGTTTGTCTGTTTCATAGCAACATAGAGATATTAAAATGGGAGCACAAACTCTAGGCATAGTCTAGGTCAGTGAACAATAGTCATACCTACTACACCATGGAGCTGTGATCCCAGGTCTCTGAACTTGGCTGCAGTTATTTTCAATAATTTTTCTGATTGTGAACTCATTAAAGCAGGAGGAAAATGGGCAGGACACAACCTCTAAGATAATGACATAGCCATTGAGGACATGACAAAAACTGGTTAGAACCAACCAGGATAGCAGAAGATTCAACTTGCAGTAGATCTTGAGCCTCATTATACACTCATTGTGTAATAAAGGGCAGAAACGGTATGGACCTGACAGAAGCATAAGAAGAGACGGCAAGAATACACAGAAGAACTATACAAAAAAGGTCTTAATGATACAGATAACCACAATGGTGTGATCTAGACCAGACATCCTGGAATGCAAAGTCAAGTGGGTTTTAGAAAGTATCACTATGAACAAAGCTAGTGGAGGTGATGGAATACCTGATGAAAGTTAAAGAGGAGAGTGAAAATTTTGGTTTAAAGCTCAACATTCAGAAAACTAAGATCATGGCATCTGGTTCCATCACTTCATGGCAAATAGATGGGGAAACAGTGGAAACAGTGAGAGACTTTATTTGTTGGGGCTCCAAAATCACTGCAGATGGCGACTGCAGCCATGAAATTAAAAGACGCTTGCTCCTTGGAAGAAAAGTTATGACCAACCTAGACCACATATTAAAAAGCAGATATGTTACTTTGCCAACAAAGGTCCATCTAATCAAAAACATGGTTTTTCCAGTAGTCATATATGGATGTGAGAGTTGGCCTATAAAGAAAGCTGAGCGCCGAAGAATTGATGTTTTTGAACTGTGGTGTTGGAGAAGACACTTGAGAGTCCTTTGGACAGCCAAGAGATCCAACTAGTCCATCCTAAAGGAAATCAGTTCTGAATATTCATTGGAAGGACTGATGTTGAAGCTGAAACTCCAATACTTTGCCCACCTGATATGAAGACTGACTAGTTTGAAAAGACCCTGATGCTGGGAAAGATTGAAGGCAGGAGAAGAAGGGGACAACAGAGGTCAAGATGGCTGGATGGCATCACTGACTCAGTGGACATGAGTTTGAGTAAACTCCAGGAGTTGGTGATGGACAGGGAAGCCCAGCATGCCACAGTCCATGGGGTCACAAAAAGTCAGACATGGCTGAGCAACTGAACTGAACTGAACTGATATGCTCATTGTAATGCATTAGCATGCTAAATGACACACTCATCAATGTCATCACTGTTCTGAGCTGGTGGCCCAATTCCTGGAAATGTCTGCCTCCTCTCCACAATAGTTGGAGTAATCCTCTCCCACTCATTAGCCCATAAAAACTAATCATGCCATATTTTAAGGCCTCTTGCTTTCTGAGATGGCCTACACTCTGTGGAGTGTTTTTCTCCCACAGCTGTTCTCATCATTTGAGATGGACTGAATTCTGTCTCTTGAATGTGTTTCTCTCTAAATAAATCCACTTCTTACCTATCACTTTGTCTCTCACTGAATTCTTTTTATAATGAGACATTATGAACCCCAGGTTCATTAAGTCCTGAGACCAGGTATGATCTCAGTTAAAAGACAGTGGGTTCAAGTCCCAGTCTGGGTTGCATGGTTTCAATATTTTACTACCTTTCTGCCACTGTTTATCAAATCATTTTGGAATCACTTTACAGATGCCTAGTTTGAGTGGTATGTGCTAAGTCCCTTCAGACGTGCCTGATTCTGTGCGACCTGCTAGGCTCCTCTGTCCTTGGGATTCTCTAGGCAATAATACTGGAATGGGCTGTGGTGCCCTCCTCCAGGGGATCTTCCCAGTGCAGAGGCTGAAGCTAGGTCTTTTATATCTAACCTGCATTGACGGGCGGGTTCTTTACCACTGGCGCCACCTGGAAAGTTTCAGTGCTACCTCTTGGAATAAAATTGCTGTTTTCTAATTGTAGTACTATTTTTAGCACTCACTAATTAGTGGTATTAGTCTGTCCTTTTTGGGATATTCAGTAAAACTGGTATGCTATTTCTATTTTAGGGCAACCTACTTTCCATTGCTCGGCATGTTTATACAACATACTCTATTTGTGTCCTCATTAACAGAAGCCAGAGCTGCTCATGTGTTCCCACAGCAGATGCCAGGGCCCTTCTAGCTCTGGTCCTAAATTTACACTCAAACAAACCTGGAATTTTAAGAGTAGACCTTAATGACTTTCAGATTTTAAATCCTTTCCTGAAATTCCTTATCTACATGACACCAAAACAAACACTAATATAGTGAATCAGCTGGCTTAATCTGGGAAATCCACTTGATGGCAGCTTTTACTCTCAAAATATTGGAAACATTTCAACACATGAAGGCTCATCTTCTGTACTTTGAACAGTTTTGGATCAAAATGGCCAAAAAAACCTTCTGCCTAATCTGCATTTTATATACATTCACTGTAATTGTGGAAACAGAAATTTCTCACTTTGATGAAATATGACTCTTCAAGAACATATTAGCTTTTCTTTCAAACCATTTATTCAATTTTTCCTCCTAGAAAGACTTTCTTTTCTTTTTCTTCATTATGATTTTCTAGGCAAACTTTTTCTTTCTAATATAAAAGTAGGGTATCTATTTAAATGACATTTTTTTATAGAAGCAAGTAAGAAAATATATAGACCTTGAAGTAGTTTTAGTTTAGAGTAGACCTTTTCATTAGTTTTAATGTAGTGACTGAATAGCATAAATTCAGTGTGAATCTGAGAATGAAACTGAGAAACAATTTTGTTTTTTTTTTTCCCATCAATCTAAAGGAAATATATGACTGTGTCCATAATACAATTTAATAGTTTAGTAGATCTCCATTTCTCCCTTCAGATTTTTTTTATCATTATATTATTCCTTTAAAAAAGTTATTTATTTATTTATCTTTGGCTCTTCTGGGTCTTCACTGCTGCATGAGATTTTCTCTAGTTTCGGTGAGGAGGAGCTATTCTTTCTTTTGGTGCGTGGGCTTCCTATTGCATCACTTCGCTTGTGGTGGAGCACAGGCTCTAGGGTGTGTGGGCTTAGTAGTCACAGCACCCAGGTTCCAGAGTATGGGTTCAGTAGTTGTGGTGTGCAAGCTTAGTTTAACACCCCAAAAAGATGTCCTCTTCATTATAGGGGACTGGCATGCAAAAGTAGGAAGTCAAGAACACCTGGAGTAACAGGCAAATACAGAATATAGGAATACAGGATACAGGAATACAGAATGAAGCAGGGCAAAGGCTAACAAGAGTTTTGCCAAGAGAATGCACTGGTCATAGCAAACACCCTCTTCCAACAACACAAGAGAAGACTACACATGGACATCACCAGATGGTCGACACCAAAATCAGACTGATTATATTCTTTGCAGCCAAAGGTGGAGAAGCTCTAAACAGTCAGCAAAAACAAGACCAGGAGCTGACTGTGGCTGGGATCATGAACTCCTTATTGCCAAATTCAGACTTAAAGAAAGTAGGGAAAACCACTAGACCATTCAGTTATGACCTAAATCAAATCCCTTACAATTATACAGTGGAAGTGAGAAATAGATTCAATAGAATTAGATCTGATAGACAGAGTGTCTGATGAACTATGGGTGGAGGTTTGTGATATTGTACAGGAGATAGGGATCAAGACCATCCCCATGGAAAAGAAATGCAAAAAAGCAAAATAGCTGTCTGAGGAGGCCTTACAAATAACTGTGAAAGAAGAGAGGCAAAAGGAAAAGGAGAAAAGGAAAGATAAACCCATTTGAATGCAGAGTTCCAAAGAATAGCAAGGAGAGATAAGAAAGCCCTCCTCAATGATCAGTGAAAAAGAAATAGAGGATAACAATAGAATGGGAAAGACTAGAGATCTCTTCAAGAAAATTAGAGATACCAAGGTAGCATTTCATACAAAGATGAACTCAATAAAGGACAGAAATAGTATGGACCTAACAGAAGCAAAGGATGTTAAAGAGAGGTGGCAAGAATACACAGAACTATACAAAAAAAATCTTCATTATCCAGATAATCACAATGGTGTGATCTCTCACCTAGAGTCAGACATCCTGGAATGCAAAGTCAAATGGGCCTTAGGGAGCATCACTATGAACATAGCTAACGGAGGTGATGGGATTCCAGTTGAACTATTTCAAATCCTAAAAGATGATGCTGTGAAAGTGCTGCACTCAATATGCCAGAAAATTTGGAAAACTAAACAGTGGCCACAGGTCTGGAACAGATCAGCTTTCATTCCAGTCCCAAAGAAAGGCAATGCCAAAGAATGTTCAAACTACTGCACAATTGCACTCATCTCACACGCTAGTAAAGTAATGCTCAAAATTTTCCAAGCCAGGCTTCAGCAGTATGTGAACCATGAACTTCCAGATGTTCAAGCTGGTTTTTGAAAAGGCAAAGGAACCAGACCTCAATTTGCCAACATCTGTTGGATTATTGAAAAAGCAAGAGAGTTCTAGAAAAACATCTACTTCTGCTTTATTGACTATGCCAAACCTTTGACTGTGTGGATCACAATAAACTGGAAAATTGTTCAAGAGATGGGAATACCAGACCACCTGACCTGCCTTTTGAGAAACCTGTATGCAGGTCAGGAAGCAACAGTTAGAACTGGACATGGGACAACCGACTGGTTCCAAATAGGAAAGGAGTACATCAAGGCTGTATATTGTCACCCTGCTTATTTAACTTATATGCAGAGTATCTCATGAGACATGCTGGGCTGGATGAAGCACCAGCTGGAATCAAGATTGCCGGGAGAAATATCAATAACCTCAGATATGCAGATGACACCACCCTTATGGCAGAAAGTGAAGAGGAACTAAAAAGCCTCTTGATGAAAGTGAAAGAGGAGAGTGAAAAAGTTGGCTTAAAACTCAACATTCAGAAAACTGAGATCATGGCATCTGGTGCCATCACTTCATGGTAAATAGATGAGAAACAGTGGAAACTGAGAGACTTTATTTGTCAGGGCTCCAAAATCAGTGCAGATGGTGACTGCAGCCATGAAATTAAAAGACTCTTGCTTCTTGTAAGAAAAGTTGTGACCAACCTAGACAGCATATTAAAAAGCAGATACATGACTTTGCCAACAAAGGTCTGTTTCATCAAGGCTACGGTTTTTCGAGTGGTCATGTATGAATGTGAGAGTTGGACTGTAAAGAAAACTGAGCACCAAAGAATTGATGCTTTTGAACTGTGGTGTTGGAGAAGACTCTTGAGAGTGCCTTGGACTGCAAGGAGATCCAACCAGTCCATCCTAAAAGAAATCAGTTCTGAATATTCATGGGATGGACTGATGATGAAGCTGAAACTCCAGTACTTTGGCCACCTGATGTGAAGAACTGACTGATTTGAAAAGACCCTGATGCTGGGAAGATTGAAGGTGGGAGGAGAAGGGGATGACAGAGGATGAAGTGGTTGGATGGCATCACTGACTCAATGGACATGAGTTTGAGTAAACTCTGGCAGTTGGTGATGGACAGGGAGGCCTGGCATGCTGCAGTCTATGGGGTTGCAAAGAGTCAGACATGACTGAGCAACTGAACTGAACTGAATAAGCTTAGTTGCTCTGTAGCAAGTGAGATTTTCCTGGATCAGGGATCAAACCCATTTCCCCCACATTAGCAGGTAGATTCTTTACCCCTGAGCCACCAGGGAAGCCCTATCATTATGTTATTTCTAAAGCAAATATGTTAGAATGATAAAGAGAATATGAAACAAAAACCAAGTGCTGGACAGTTTTTCTAATTTTCTTCCACATTAAAAAAAAAAAAGAAAACTTCCTGAAAGTGTGACATTTTTCAGATCTACTCTTCATCTTGCCGGCCTCAGAGAGAAACTCTGTGATACAGATCAGAGAGAACACTCGTTTCTATCAGGCAATGATGCTATAATCATATATGATTTACACAATACTAGTAGCTTCTATCACTTGGACTACCCTGTGGCTCAGACAGTAAAGAATCTGCCTGCAATGCAGGAGACCTGTGTTCAATTCCTGGGTCAGGAAGATCCTCTGGAGCAGGGAATGGCAACCCACTCCACTATTCTTACCTGGTGGGCCACAGTCCACAGGGTCACAAAGAGTCGTACATGACTGAGTGACTAACGCTGCTAATAATGATAGCACTGAAATGCACACCCAGGTCTTCTGAAGTTCCTCAGGCTTTTACATCAACACTTTGTTCTTATTTCTGCATTCATTGCATTGTTTCCTTTTTGTGAAACAAGTGATCATCATGGCCTGCATACAAAAGTAAGGGTCAGTCTTATACCCTATATACCTTTTAATCTTGTTATACTGCAGTCTTTAGTCAATGCAGTAGAAATATGTTGTAATGTCTAAGGAACGTCATCTGAGAAAGGTAGATTGGGTCCAAAAATGAACCTTTTCTTCCTTTTAACATCTGTTTATTCAGTGCTCATTAAATATATCCCTGTGAAACTGTATAACTCACATTGGGACTTGAACCCCATGGTCTTTTCACTAAGATTACACACATGCTCTCAGGACTTAATGAAGTTTGGGTTCATGATATCTCATTGCAGAAAGAATTCAGTGAGAGTCAAAGTGATAGGTAAGAAATCGATTTATTTAGAGAGAGGCACACTCCATAGACAGAGTGTAGGCCATCTCTGAAGGCAAGAGCAGCCCCAGGGTCTGGGGTTGATAGTTTTATAGGAGTGGTTAATTTCATAGGCTAATGAGTGGGAAGAGTATTCCAGCTATTTTGAGGAAATGGTGGGAATTTCCAGAAATTGGGTCACTGCCCACTTCTTGATCTTTACGGTCAGTCTTGGAACTGTTATGGAGCCTATAGATATGTCATTTAATTGTTACTCTTAAAAATAAGCATATCATGAGACTCACGGTCTAGTAGAACTTGACTCATCTGCCATCTTGGACCTAACTGGTTCTAATCAGTTTATGTTGTATCCAAGGGCTGTCCTTCTTTTAAAGCCTATGCCCTGCATTCTTCCCTCCTGTTTCACCTGACAGTAGTCACTAGTAAGCCCTCAATGAACAAGAAATAGTCCCTACTTGCCTTAAGTGAGAAAGGTACTCTAGTGAGGGAGATAGCTAAGAAAGAAAAAGAAAAGAAAAGAAATGTGATACAGTGAATTAAATATTATTATACAGACTTACACAAGAGGAGTAGCAGAATGAAGCCTTGGTGGTGGATATTGATGGAAAGGAGCCACATCTAAATCAGTATGAAAGGAAGGGGAATTTTAAAGATAATGTTAGCAGGATCCATGAATAGGATGGATGGTGTGGTGGGGAAGAAAAGTTACTAGGAGTGGGTACTGGGTAATAGAAGACTGTTTTTAATACTGTAACATTCAGTTCAGTTCAGTTCAGTTCAGTTCAGTCACTCAGTCGTGTCTGACTCTTTGCGATCCCATGAATCACAGCACGCCAGGCCTCCCTGTCCATCACCAACTCCCGGAGTTTACTCAAACTCATGTTTATCGAGTCAGTGATGTAACATTAAGTTAAGGTAAAAGCGACCTTATCAGGTTCAATTCATTTCCTGGAGGAAGAGAAACAGGCATGGCTTTCTTGACATAAGAGAAGCCATTTTTGACTTAAATCATTTTGTGGTCTAAGATTGACTAGAATGCTTGCCTTTGAACAGGTCTCAGTAATTAATCATCTTCAGAGAACAGAAGAATTCAGGGGACTTCCCTGGTGGTCCAGTGGCTAGGACTCTGCTCCCAATTCAGGGGGACTGAGTTCAGTCCCTGGGGGGGGGGGGGGGGGTGGGGACTAGATACCGCATGCTGCAACTAATACCCAATGCAGCCAAATAGATGAATAAATAAATAAAAATTTCCTTAAAAAGTAAAAAAAGAATTCAGGAACAAAAGACTGTTATCAGGCAAGAGAAGTAAAAATAGCAAAGATAATGACCACTTGCAAAAACTCTCGTTCTGTACCAATGGCAAAGATTAGCCTGAAGTACTTTCTTGAGCTGTTTTGCAGAATTTAAGCCTCCCTTGAGTGCTCAACCATCAGATCAAGTGGAACCTAATGGATGATGATGTTGGCCCTTTTTGAATTTCATGACTTCAATCAACTAAAGGATGGATTCTGTTGACCTTTGCTGAAATTCTACACTAAATTTTCCTCTGCTCAAGCCCCTTCATGAAGATGCATGTACCTTTAGCTTAAAACTTCCCTGATTTTGCTGTTTGGGATGACAGTCCTTTGGGAAACAGCCTTGCTGCTCTCCTTACTTCCTGCAGGTAATAAACCCTTCCTTCTCCAACTCTTGGAATAGGTTGTGTCTTTTGGCTCAACGCCCACCAAGAGGGGAATCCAATTTTCAGGTAACAATTTCTGTCTCATCTAAAGTTCTTAAATAGGTGGTTCATGGCAAATAGTGCAGCTTGCACATGAAATTCACCGAAGGACCCAGTTTCCTCTGGTGTGACTATTCCTAAATGACAGTTTCACATTTGACCAGCAGGAAATGGAGAAGAAAGTTGGATATACTCTGTTTCTAAAACCACGAAGAACAGTGGCACACGTTAATTCTACTCACATCCCTTAGCCAGAACCTAGTTACATAGTTATGCCTAGCTACAAAGGAAGCTTAAAAAGAGAATCTTAATAAAAGTTTCTTACTGAGCTTTTATTACTGGAGACAAAGTGGAAAACAGACATCGAGGGAACAGCTAGCAACCTCTGCCAAAACCACTTTGGTGACCCAGATATCTGAGTGCACCACTTTTTCACAAAGAGACCACCTTTGCCCCTATGAAAGTGAGATAGTTGCAGAATAGTATCTGTTTGCTGTGCTTGCTTACAGTCCAAGTTTGTTGGGTGTTATCCAGTATCTCTGAGTGATGTATGTTCTTTTAATTAGGACGGGATGTGGGTCTTGTGATCCAACAACCTGTAAACTGAAAGAAACACTTTCTCCACGAACCTTAGCCCCAACAAGTATACAAAGAAGGGATGGGAACCAAGTAAGTGCAATACAAACTCCCATTCAGCAAGTGAAAAAATTGGAAATTCATAAAAAGACCGATATCTAGCAATCTTTAAATCCTACTAACAGAAATGATAAAAACTCCCTACCCTGAGCTATAGTAAATATTTCATTGTGTATGTTTACCAAATCTTTATCCATTTATCTGCTGATGGCCATATCGGGTGCTTCCATACCTTGGCTGTTGAAAATAATGCTTCTATGAACAGTGGGTACATATATCTTTTTGAATCGTGTTCTTTGGATAAGCACTCTAGAAGCAGAATTGCTGGATAATATGGTGATTCCATTTTTAGTGTTTTTAAGAAACTTCCATACAGTTTTCCTTACTGGCTACACCAGTTTACATTCCCACCAACAGTGTGCAAGGGTTTCCTTTTCTCCACATGTTCACCAACACTTGTTATTTCTAGTCTTTTTGACAATAGCCATTCTGACCGCTATGAGGTGTTATCTTATTGTGTGTACTTTTTATTTTTTTCATTTATTTTTATTAGTTGAAGGCTAATTACTTTACAATATTGTAGTGGGTTTTGTCATACATTCACATGAATCAGCCATGGATTTACATGTGTTCCCCATCCCGATCCCCCCTCCCACCTCCCTCTCCACCCAATCCCTCTGGGTCTTCCCAGTGCACCAGGCCCAAGCACTTGTCTCATGCATCCAACCTGGGCTGGTGATCTGTTTCACCCTAGATATATACATGTTTCGATGCTGTTCTCTTGAAACATCCCAACCTCACCTTCTTCCACAGAGTCCAAAAGTCTGTTCTATACATCTGTGTCTCTTTTTCTGTTTTGCATATAGGATTATCATTACCATCTTTCTAAATTCCATATATATGTGTTAGTATACTGTAATGGTCTTTATCTTTCTGGCTTACTTCACTCTGTATAATGGGCTCCAGTTTCATCCATCTCATTAGAACTGATTCAAATGAATTCTTTTTAATGGCTGAGTAATATTCCATGGTGTATATGTACCACAGCTTCCTTATCCATTGGTCTGCTGATGGGCATCTAGGTTGCTTCATGTCCTGGCTATTATAAACAGTGCTGCAATGAACATTGGGGTGCACGTGTCTCTTTCAGATCTGGTTTCCTCAGTGTGTGTGCCCAGAAGTGGGATTGCTGGGTCATATGGCAGTTCTATTTCCAGTTTTTAAGAAATCTCCACACTGTTCTCCATAGCGGCTGTACTAGTTTGCATTCCCACCAACAGTATAAGAGGGTTCCCTTTACTCCAAAACCTCTCCAGCATTTATTGCTTGTAGACTTTTGGATAGCAGCCATGCTGAGTGGCGTGTAATGGTACCTTATTGTGGTTTTGATTTTCATTTCTCTGATAATGAGTGATATTGAGCATCTTTTCGTGTGGTTTTTAGCCATCTGTATGTCTTCCTTGGAGAAATGTCTGTTTAGTTCTTTGGCCCATTTTTTGATTGGGTCATTTATTTTTCTGGAATTGAGCTGGAGGAGTTGCTTGTATATTTTTGAGATTAATCCTTTGTCTGGTGCTTCGTTTGCTATTATTTTCTCCCAATCTGAGGGCTGTCTTTTCACCTTGCTTATAGTTTCCTTTGTTGTGCAAAAGCTTTTAAGTTTCATTAGGTCCCATTTGTTTATTTTTGCTTTTGTTTCTAAAATTCTGGGATGTGGGTCATAGAGGATCCTGCTGTGATTTATATCAGAAAGGGTTTGCCTATGTTCTCCTCTAGGAGTTTTATAGTTTCTGGTCTTACATTTAGATCTTTAATCCATTTTGAGTTTATTTTTGTGTATGGTGTTAGAAAGTGTTCTAGTTTCATTCTTTTACAGGTGGTAGACCAGTTTTCCCAGCACCACTTGTTAAAGAGGTTGTCTTTTTTCCATTGTATATCCTTGCCTCCTTTGTCAAAGGTAAGGTGACCATAGGTTTGTGGATTTATCTCTGGGCTTTCTATTCTGTTCCATTGATCTATATTTCTGTCTTTGTGCCAGTACCATACTGTCTTGATGACTGTGGCTTTGTAGTAGAGCCTGAAGTCAGGCAGGTTGATTCCTCCAGTTCCATTCTTCTTTCTCAAGATTACTTTAGCTATTCAAGGTTTTTTGTATTTCCATACAAATTGCGAAATTATTTGTTCTAGTTCTGTGAAAAATACCGTTGGTAGCGTGATAGGGATTGCATTGAATCTATAGATTGCTTTGGGTAGTATAGCCATTTTGACAATATTGATTCTTCCAATCTATGAACACGGTATATTTCTCCATCTGTTTGTGTCCTCTTTGATTTCTTTCAGCAGTGATTTATAGTTTTCTATATATAGGTCTTTTGTTTCTTTAGGTAGATATACTCCTAAGTATTTTTATTCTTTTTGTTGCAATGGTGAATGGTATTGTTTCCTTAATTTCTCTTTCTGTTTTCTCACTGTTAGTGTATACGAATGCAAGGGATTTCTGTGTGTTAATTTTACATCCTGCAACTTTACTATATTCGTTGATTAGCTCTAGTAATTTTCTGGTAGAGTCTTTAGGGTTTTCTATGTAGAGGATCATGTCATCTACAAACAGAGAGAGTTTCACTTCTTCTTTTCCTATCTGGATTCCTTTTACTTCTTTTTCTGCCCTGATTGCTGTGGCCAACACTTCCAAAACTATGTTGAATAGGAGTGGTAAGAGTGGGAACCCTTGTCTTGTTCCTGATTTTAGGGGAAATGCTTTCAATTTTTCACCATTGAGGGTAATGCTTGCTGTAGGTTTGTCATATATAGCTTTTATTATGTTGAGGTATGTTCCTTCTATTCCTGCTTTCTGGAGAGTTTTAATCATAAATGGATGTTGAATTTTGTCAAAGGCTTTCTCTGCATCTATTGAGATAATCATATGGTTTTTATCTTTCAATTTGTTAATGTGGTGTATTACATTGATTGATTTGCAGATATTAAAGAATCCTTGCATTCCTGGGATAAAGCCCACTTGGTCATGGTGTATGATTTTTTTAATATGTTGTTGGATTCTGTTTGCTAGAATTTTGTTAAGGATTTCTGCATCTATGTTCATCAGTGATATTGGCCTGTAGTTTTCTTTTTTTGTGGCATCTTTGTCTGCTTTTAGAATTAGGGTGATGGTGGCCTCATAGAATGAGTTTGGAAGTTTACCTTCTTCTGCAATTTTCTGGAAGAGTTTGAGTAAGATAGATGTTAGCTCTTCTCTAAATTTTTGGTAGAATTCAGCTGTGAAGCAATCTGGTCCTGGGCTTTTGTTTGCTGGTAGATTTCTGATTACAGTTTCAATTTCCTTGCTTGTGATGAGTTTGTTAAGATCTTCTATTTCTTCCTGGTCCAGTTTTGGAAAGTTATACTTCTCTAAGAACTTGTCCATTTCTTCCAAGTTGTCCATTTTATTGGCATAGAGATGCTGGTAGTAGTCTCTTATGATCCTTTGTATTTCAGTGTTGTTTGCTGTGATCTCTCCATTTTCGTTTCTAATTTTGTTAATTTGGTTCTTCTCCCTTTGTTTCTTAATGAGTCATGCTAATGGTTTGTCAATTTTGTTTATTTTTTCGAAAAACCAGCTTTTAGCTTTGTTGATTTTTGCTATGGTCTCTTTAGTTTCTTTTGCATTTATTTCTGCCCTAATTTTTAAGATTTCTTTCCTTCTACTAACCCTGGGGATTTTCATTTCTTCCTTCTCTAGTTGCTTTAGGTGTAGAGTTACGTTATTTATTTGACTTTTTTCTTGTTTCTTGAGGTAGGCCTGTAATGCTATGAATCTTCCCCTTAGCACTGCTTTTACAGTGTCCCATAGGTTTGGGTTGCTGTGTTTTCATTTTCATTCATTTCTATGCATATTTTGATTTTTTTTTTAATTTCTTCTATGATTTGTTGGTTATTCAGAAGCGTGTTGTTTAGTCTCCATATTTTTGAATTTTTAATAATTTTTTTCCTGTAATTGAGATCTAATCTTACTGCACTGTGGTCAGAAAAGATGACTGGAATGATTTCAATTGTTTTGAATTTACCAAGACTAGATTTATGGCCCAGGATGTGATCTATTCTGGAGAAGGTTCCGTGTGCACTTGAGAAAAAGGTGAAGTTGATTGTTTTGGGGTGAAATGTCTTAAAGATGTCAATTAGGTCTAGCTGTTCCATTGTGTCCTTTAAAGTTTGTGTTTCCTTGTTAATTTTCTGTTTAGTTGATCTATCCATAGTTGTGAGTGGGGTATTAAAGTCTCCCACTATTATTGTGTTACTATTAATTTCTTCTTTCATACTCATTAGCATTTGCCTTACATATTGCGGTGCTCCTATGTTGGGTGCATATATATTTATAATTGTTATATCTTCTTCTTGGATTGATCCTTTGATCATTATGTAGTGTCCTTCTTTGTCTCTTTTCACAGCCTTTATTTGAAAGTCTATTTTATCTGATATGAGTATTGTGACTCCTGCTTTCTTTTGGTCTCTGTTTGCGTGAAATATTTTTTTCCAGCCCTTCACTTTTAGTCTGTATGTGTCCCTTGTTTTGAGGTGGGTCTCTTGTAGACAGTATATATAGGGGTCTTGTTTTTGTATCCATTTAGCCAGCCTTTGTCTTTTGGTTGGGGCATTCAACCCATTTACATTTAAGGTAATTATTGATAGGTGTGGTCCCGTTGCCATTTACTTTGTTGTTTTGAGTTCACGTTTATACAGCCTTTCTGTGTTTCCTGTCTAGAGAAGATCCTTTAGCATTTGTTGAAGAGCTGGTTTGGTGGTGCTGAATTCTCTCAGCTTTTGCTTGTCTGTAGAGCTTTTGAGTTCTCCTTCATATCTGAATGAGATCCTTGCTGGGTACAGTAATCTAGGTTGTAGGTTATTCTCTTTCATTACTCTAAGTATGTCCTGCCATTCCCTTCTGGCCTGAAGGGTTTCTATTGATAGATCAGCTATCATCCTTATGGGAATCCCTTTGTGTGTTATTTGTTGTTTCCCCCTTGCTGCTTTTAATATTTGTTCTTTGTGTTTGATCTTTGTTAATTTGATTAATATGTGTCTTGGGGTGTTTCGCCTTGGGTTGATCCTGTTTGGGACTCTCTGGGTTTCTTGGACTTGGGTGGCTATTTCCTTCCCCATTTTAGGGAAGTTTTCAGCTATTATCTCCTCGAGTAACTTCTCATGGCCTTTCTTTTTGTCTTCTTCTTCTGGGACTCCTATGATTCGAATGTTGGGGCGTTTCGCATTGTCCCAGAGGTCCCTGAGGTTGTCCTCATTTCTTTTGATTCTTTTTTCTTTTTTCCTCTCTGCTTCATTTATTTCCACCATTTTATCTTCTACCTCACTTATCCTATCTTCTGTCTCTGTTATTCTACTGTTGGTTCCTTCCAGAGTGTTTTTGATCTCATTTATTCCATCATTCATTTTTAATTGACTCTTTTTTATTTCTTCTAGGTACTTGTTAAACATCTCTTGCATCTTCTCAATCTTTGTCTCCAGGCTATTTATTTGTAACTCCATTTTGTTTTCAAGATTTTGGATCATTTTTATTATCATTATTCTAAATTCTTTTTCAGGTAGATTCCCTATCTCCTCCTCTTTTGTTTGACTTGGTGGGCATTTTTCATGTTCCTTTACCTGTTGGGTATTTCTCTGCCTTTTCATCTTGTTTAGATTGCTGTGTCTGGAGTGGGCTTTCTGTATTCTGGTGGTCTGTGGTTCCTTTTTATTGTGGAGGTTTCACCCAGTGGGTGGGGTTGGACGATTGGTTTGTCAAGGTTTCCTGGTTAGGGAAGCTTGTGTCAGTGTTCTGGTGCGTGGAACTGGATTTCTTCTCTCTGGAGTGCAATGGAGTGTCCAGTAATGAGTTTTGCGCTGGGTCTGTGTGTTAGGTGTGACTTTGGGCAGGCTGTATGTTGACACTCAGGTCTATGTTCCTGTGTTGCTGAAGAATTTGCGTGGTATGTCTTATTCTGGAGCTTATTGGCTCTTGGGTGGTGGTTGGTTTTGGTGTAGGTATGGAGGCTTTTGGATGGTCTCTTATCACTTTAATGTTCCGTGTAGTCAGGAGTTTTCTGGTTTTCTCAGGTTTTGGGCTTAAGTCTCCTGCCTCTGGATTTCAGTTTTATTCTTCCAGTAGTCTCAAGACTTCTCCAACTATACAGCACTGATAATAAAACTTCTAGGTTAATGGTGAAAAGATTCTCCACCGTGAGGGACAACCAGAGAGGTTCACAGAGTTACTTGAAGAATAAGAGAGGGAGGAAGGAGATAGAGGTGAGCAGGAGGAGAAAAAGGGGGACTCAAGAGGAGAGATACAGATCTGCGCAGTTATCTGTTCCCAAAGTGTTCTCTGTAGCCCAGACACCCACAGAGATTCACAGAATTGGATTGGGAAGAGAAGGGGAAAGGAGGAAATAGAGGTGTTCTGAGGTAGAAAACAGAGAGTCAAAAGTGGGAGAGAGTAATCAACACACTCCTGAATAGAAATGGAAACTGAATATTGGATTCTTAAATGTCCAAAATCTATATCACATACTGAAAAATAAAGATTAAAAATCTAGCGTAGAGGTTAGACTCTTTGAAATACAATATTTAAAAACAAAAACACACAAAAAAATTTAGAAATCTGTAAGTTCGGGTTAAAAATAGGGCTTCTCTTTTTTTTTTTTGCAAGGTTATAGTGAAATGGAAATGAAAATTAAGGAATAATAGAGGAGTATTAGAGGACTTTAAAAGGAAATAGGAGCGATAAACAAGAAAAAGAAAAAAAAAACAAGAAAAAAAAATTTTTTTCCCTAATTAAAAAAATCGTAAAAATATATGAAAATGAAAGTTGAGGTAATGGGGAAGTAATAGGGAATTTTAAAAGAAAATAAAAGAGAAAAATTATAAAAAAATATGGGAATTTCTCTGGAGTTGTTCCGGTCAGTGTGGGTTCAGTTCAATTTCAGATAGCTCCTCTTTCCAGCTTACACTTCTCGATATATATAGGCCCCTTCCGGTGTAGTCGGTGTTACCTTCAGGGATTTTAATCTGTTGCACCGGTCCTTTCTGAAGTGCTTCCCTTTGTTTATTTGGCTGCTGCTTGCTGTCTCTTCAGTGTCTAATTTCCACCCTGATACAGGCGGGCGGAGGTGATCTCTTATTTAGGTTCGCTAGTTCAGTTCAGTCCTGCTATGGGGAGAGCAGGGCGCTGCAGACAGGTACCGCTCTGTGTGGATAGCAGCCACACTGGGTTTGCCCCACTCAGGGGTGTCTGTGCTTTCCCCGTCTACACTGCTCAGGCTCCCGGCAGCTCTATATGGAGCGGGCCCTGCGTTGAGTGCGGTTCCAGTTTTCGGGTACTCCACAAAGGCGCGGATTCGGTTGCGCCTGCGTTTTGTGGCTTCCCCGGCCTGAGCGGCTCAGGCAGCCAGAGGCTTGACGGGCGCACTCTCCCCGGGTGCAGCGCACCCTTTCCCCTCCGCGGCCCCAGCCTCAATTTCCTCAGTGCGCTGGTCTGGTGCCTGCGGCTTGTGTTTGTTCTCAGGAGCTGCCCTCTAGCTGTGACCCTCCTGGTGGCAGATGTCAACCATCCAGAATCTCAGGAAGTCTTTAGATAGAAACTGGAGGCCTGTTTGCAGTGTGGGAGGGGGTGCCTTCTCTGGGGCTGAGTTTGCCCCTTTCCCCTCCCCCCCCTGCCTCCTACCTCCAGCGGGGATGGGCCTGTCCGCCAAAGGCTAGCTCTTCTCTGGAGTTTCTCAGTCCCTTTGTTTTGCGAATGGCCGGCAGTGTGTTCGGGCCGGTTAATTTTGACCCTTGCTATCCCACAGTTTAAAAGAGCTCACTCCGATTGCTCTCAGGGCCTTCAGCCTGGTCCTTACCCTAAGCGATGCCGCCCGCTCCTCTCCGTTCAGCCCCCACTTGGTGGCGGGTGCGGGCGTCTGGGGTACTTTTCTGCTGGGAGTTGCTTTTAGGCACGTAATCTGTGGGCCTTATTTAATTTTTCCTCCCAGTTAGGTTGCCTTCTGAGATTCAAAAACTTCCCCCAGACCCGCCAGTGGGAGGGTTTCCTGGTGATTGGAAACTTCCTTTATTAAGACTCCCTTCCTGGGACGGGTCTCCGTGCGTAGCTCTTTTGTCTCCCTCTTTATCGTTTATATTTTGTCCTACCTCCCTTTGAAGACAATGGGCTGCTTTTCTGGGCGCCTGATGTCCTCTGCTAGCGATCAGAAGTTGTTTTGTGAAATTTGCTCAGCATTCAATTGTTCTTTCAATGAATTTGTAGGGGAGAGAGTGGTCTCCCCGTCCTAGTCCTCCGCCATCTTGGCTCCTCCTCCTTGTGTGTACTTTTTAAAATTGAATTTGTTACAGTCTTGTTTCTGTTTTATGTTTTGGTTTTTGGCCATGAGGCATGTGGGATCTTAACTTCCCAACCAGGGATCAAACCTGCACCCCCTGCATTGGAAGGTGAAGTCTTAACCACTAGACTGCCAGGGAAGTCCCTATTTCATTGTGGTTTTGATTTGAATTTCTCTGATGATTAGTGATGCTGAGCATCTTTCCATAAGTCTGTTGGTCATCTTTGTGTCTTCTTGGAAAAATATCTTTTCAGGTCTTCTGTTCAATTTTTCAAATGAATTATGTGTTTTTGTTTGCTTGTTTTTCATTTTGAATTTCATGAGTTATTTGCATACTTTGGCTATTAATCCCTTTATTAGACATATCATTTTCAAATGTCTTCTCTTATTCAGTAGGGTGCCTTTTCATTTTATTGATGGTTTCCTTTGATGTATAAAAGCTTCTAAGTTTGGTTAGGTCCCATTTGTTTATTTTTGCTTTTGTTTCCCTTGCTGAGGAGATAGATCCACCCCCTGCAAAAAATATATATATACACACACACACATACATATGTATATATACATACATACATATATATATATTGCTAAAATCTATGTCAATGGAAGTATTGACAATGTTTTTTTCTTGGAGTTTTATGGTTTCAAGCCTTATATATCTTTAATTCATTTTGAGTTTATAAAGTAGTTGGTTATTGTATCTTTTAGCCCCTGATTCTTCTTTCTGGGAGATTTCTGTTTCCTGTGATTGTATCTAAAGTGGGGAGTAGGACTATGCTCTCCTTAGGAGGCTAAACATTTACACTTGCTTCCTCTTGGTGCAGATCTGGGAATCCAGAGGTTCCTATAGAGATCAAAAAAAAAAAAAAAAAAATCACAGGCTTTTGTGAACCAGCCTGTAAGTTCTTTTTAGCAGTGAAGTTTCCTTGATATGCTTCTTATGTTTCCAGGTAACCACAGCGAAGCCTATCATCTAGGCACACGGCGATTGAAGTCTCTGATCTTTAATTTCCTGCCCTTGGCGCTCTAGCCACACCCATCACTTACCCCCAGATTGAAGCTCTCTGGAAGAGAGGCCCTGAGTAGGAGGGTAGCATCCAGAATCTGATTCTTGCCAGTGATAAGTTTCATCATGACCAAGTTCTCATTACGTAATTCAGAGGCTTGAGAAATACTGGGCTACAGCTTTCTTTCTTTCTTTCTTTTCTTTTTTTAAAATATACTACATCTTTAGAATCAGAAGCACCTCTTATAGCTAGCCTGAATTCATGACTCTCTTACAACTTTGACGAGAGGCAAAAAGCAGCTGACTCACACTGATGTTATGAGTTTTCCCAATACTTCCACTTGAATTGTAGGCTCTTTAGCATATTTTTTGTGTGCAAACTGTTACAAATGATGGTTCTATGAAAGCTTTTCAGTATAAAACAAGTATCCCTAGGGATTTCCCTGGCCCATGTTCAATCGCTGGTCAGGGAAGTAAGATCCTGCAAGCTGCATGGTGTGGCCAAACAACAACAAACACAGTTATCCCCAAATTTTTCACTGCACAGTCTGTTCCTTTGTCACCAATTCCCCAGTGTTCACATGGCATTACCCCAGTTTGTGTGTCTGTGTCCAAATTTCTTGCTTTTATAAGGGCATCTGTCAGGTAAGGGGCCTACCTACACTGGTATAACTTTATCTGTTCTAGCTAATTACATCTGCAAAAACCTTATTTCCAAGTAAGCTCACATTCTGAGCTTCTAGGGGTTAGAACTTCAACCTATGAGGTTAGAAGAGGGCCACAATGCATACTAGATGTAAGAGATGGAAAGCTGCTAATAGCAAACTCCCAAACTCAGGAAGGAAGTGAAAACCAATTAGATGCAATTGAAAATAGAGTGACTGAGACAATGAATGGAGTCATCTCATAAGGGTAATAATATCTATTTCTTAGAGCTATTATAGGATTGAAGAGGATAACTTCATGCCACTGCAGGAGACAAAGGAGATGTAGGCTCAGTCTCTGGGTTGGAAAGATTCCTCGAGGAGGAAATGGCAACCCCTACTCCAGTATGCTTTCCTGGAAAATCCCATGGATGGAGGAGCCTGGCTGGCTATAGTCCCTGGGGCTGCAAAGAGCAGGACATGAGTGAGTGACTGAGCATGCTCACACACACAAGATAATACATGTAAAACATTTAGCACAAAACCCAGAATGTGTAAAAGTACTCAGTAAATTAGTTAAGGATCCTGACTTCTTTTCAATAAATAGTAGTTGCCACTATAAAAATAACACTACTGCTAATAACAATATTCTTCAATCTATTCATTAATTCAATTTTACAGATAGTGCTATTGGTAAAGAATCCACCTGCCAATGCAGAAGATATAAGAAATATGGGTTTGATCCCTGGGTCAGGAAAATTCCCTGGAGGAGGGCATGACATTGTCAGTATTCTTGCCTGGAAAATCAAATGTACAGAGGAGCCTGACGGGCTACAGTCCATAGGGCCACAAAGAGTTAGAGGTGACTGAACACACACATATTAATTTTCATTTATGAACTCCCATCTGTACTAGCCCCTATGTGAAGAGCAGAAATGTAAAGTAGATTAAAAATAAATATTTGCTTAATGAATGAATGAGCTTACAGTCAATGGGGCAGAAAGGCATGTAGACAGTTATGGGCCAACGAAACAAGTGCAAAAAAGCGTAGAAGGTCCTATGGGAAGAATTGGAGGGCCGGGAATGGCTTCAGCAAGAGATGATAGTTGAATATTTACCTGTGCCTTCACACCATTGGAGTGATAGAAAGGCACCCCAACATTAATAAGTTTCATATCGACTCAATTACTTCATAGAAATTGACAGTGAACATGCCATCTCTACCCACAATATGGTGGCATGTTTTTATGTTGCCAGTTCCATAAATCTAAGAGATTACTCTTCCAATTTTGTAAGGTTTGAATCAGAATATAGCCCAAAAGAATAATTTAAAGAACACTTGAATAGAACCCATGTATAATTATAAATAATGTTTGATGAGAAGCCTTATAAAGAATATCAAGGTTCAAAAACTTAGCATCTTTGATTACAAAGAAGTAGAATACATCATGTTCAAAGAAGTTCAGAAATAAAAAATAACACATACAATCAACTCTTGAAACAAAGACCATAGCAATAATCTTTACTTCTCACCCTTCTCTTCTTTACCTCTTAAAGCTATACATGAGTATCTCTTACTTTGGCTGATGGAACTTGAGTAGAAAGATTACTTGTCATTTCCACACAGAAACTCTGTTAGTCAGAGTGTGGTAAATCACACTGGCTTTTCCTATCTCAGTGATCAGAAAACACTGCCTAGACAGTGATGCTCCATCATTCTGTGTTTCTGAGTGACACTGATTACCAAAGACAAGGACCAACCTACACTGCACAGGTGAGTGAGAAATATGACTTTTTTGTGCTCAACCCCTGAGACTGGGGATTGTTTGTTAATGCAGCATAACCTAGCAACATCCTATTGATACAATAGCTGAAACTTTAAATCAGCATTTGATGCATCAATATCTTTGAGGGTGAAATTAGAAACTGTTTTCTTTCTCTTTTACCATGAAATCTTGTTTAGTGAATCAATGGACTGTCCTCACTATAGAAAGAACTTCTTAATAACTTATAAAGGATTTCAAAGGGCTTGTCATCTCCTTAAATTATAAAAAAAATTTTTTGAGTATTTTTGGCCATGCAATTTTTTTTTTTTTTTTTGCAGAGAACCATTCATAGCTTTTATCTAGTTCCCCAGGAAGCCCATAACCTACATAATAATAAGAAGAACCACTATGGAAGCCTGTATTTATAAATTCCTTCATCAGTAAAGAATTGTATCACAACTTAACATTGATCAGTAAACAGTAGCTGTAGTCAGAATGTAAGTTAGAAAGACTTACTATTTTGGAAAGTTTAATGAACAATAACAATGTACAGATTCTAAATTAAATAATACTCTGGTTTTCTAACCTTTAAATTTGTTAAACTTTTTCATCATTGGTAGCTCTCCAGATTATCATAACATTTTTTTTAAGGTGCCATTGGGTGAAGTATTGTTTCATCAGTGCATTCTGTTTACCAGTTCCTGATTTGGGTCTATGGAAAACACTCATGAACACATATACATATACATACATACATACACACATGCACACACATATACATACATCTGGTAGATAAACTGAACTATCTTCAGATGTCTCTACAGGGATCATGGTGTTTTATGGAACCCTAGATGTTTTATGGAACCACAGAAAGAGAGAGGTGGGTCAGGTGGCTTTGTCTCCTAATCTCATTCACTCCTTGTATGTGTTTTACATGATATTATCTCTCTCTCTCTTCTCTTACCCTCACTCTCTCACCCTCTTTCTCCAGAACTCCTGTTTTAAAAAAATTTTTAAGAACCACTAATATAAATTGTACATGAGAACATAGTGAGCTATCTTCAAGAGCTTGGAAGTGAAGTTGACTTCTGAGAGTTCAACTATGAAATTCAAACTAAGAAATGATATAAGAAATAGGAAAAATTGTAATGTATTGAAGAAAGAGGATGGTTCTCAGGTCTGAATAATATATGACTCAGCCAAATCAGTAACATTTATGTTTCCAAAGAAATAACCTGCCCCTCATAAAAGACTGAAGAAAGGATAGGGTGATTAGTAACAGATCATGGAACAGGAAGACTTGAACAAATGGATCCATCATATTACTTTGGGAGGGCCCTAAATTCTCTCCTCCTCTCCTAACATTTCTGCTTCAACCTAAAAGAAGGAATTTTTCTTCCCAAGGAAGAAGAAATTGATACTTAGGTTGGTTTAAAGCCATGTTTCATTGCTTCCCAAATTTAGCAAGTTGATCTAGGAGTGCATCTTTGGGAGATCCCTGACTCTGTTAACACAGGAGACAATGGGGATTAAGCTCTGAGAGAGTAATTTAACTTGCTAGTGAGCCCTGGCTCGCAAAGCTATTAAACTGAACCATGTGTGTATGTGCATGCTAAGTCACTTCAGTCATTTCTGACTGGTTGCAACCCTTCGGACTGTAACCTGCCAGGCTCCTCTGTCCATGGGCTTCTCCATGCAAGAATACTGGAGTGGCTTGCCATTTCCTCCTCCAGGGGCTCTTCCCAACCCAGAGATCGAACCCACATCTCTTATGTCTCCTGCAGTGGCAGGCAAGTTCTTTACCACTAGTGCAACCTGGGAAACCCGAATTGAACCATAGGAACTGCTGATATTCAACCATTTTTAACCTACAAAAATGAAAGTTATATATGGTCCTACATGATTCTATCTGATGAACTGAGATTTGAGTTCAGATTGATCTAGTTCCAATGCTTTCTTTCCACTATGAAGCACTGCCCTTTTCTTGCAAAATGTGTGAAATGTATTTACTGGCCTATTTTAAGAGGTATGTGTACGGGTGGGGAGAGCATGATGATTGGAAGTGATATTTATAAAGACCGACTGAAAACAGTGTGGATGGATTGAAGAAGAGGCTTTATGTAGAAAGACTAGATGTGAGAGGGACTAGGACCAGTAGACCATGAAGAAGCATGAAATTAAAAGGGATAGAAAGGATGGGAAGAATTCAAAGGAAAAAACATCTGGAATCTTAACTTCTCCACCCTTGCCAGAGGGGCACTAAAGAGATCATTCCTTGCTTTGGGGGACAGTCCAGCTCTGCCCACGCATAATCAGTAGACAGACCTGATATCCCATCCGATGACTCACTTTTTATGTAACGAGAGTGATTCACTTTTCTTCTGTCTACATTTTCTCTCTAGGCTGTCTTTTCCAATCCCATAGCCTAGACTGCCAAATGAATGTCAATGACTTACAAATCTTTATCTCTTGCCAAAACCTCTCTCTTGGTCACAGATTCCTTTACTCCATTGACAATGGAATAGCTTCATCTTATTGTCCCAGAAGCATCTCAAACTCAGTGTATACCAAGTTGAATTCACAGATTTCTCCATTAATTTGGTCTCCCCTGTATTTCTACCATTAGTTAATTAAAATCATACTATGGACTCATATTGATTTCTTCTCCTCCATCCTCAACATCTAATCTGTTTTTCTATCCTTTTTTATCTCCTAAACATTTCCTTTGCTCTGTTTCCGTTGTCAGATTTCAGCTGCACACTGTTTTTTAATAACAGGACCTTAATTCCCCAACCTGGGACCAGGGATCAAACCTGTGCCCCCTGCAATGGAAGCAGTGGGAGGTGGGGGGGTGTCCTAACCACCAGACCAGCAGGAAATTTCCTGTAATGGCATTTTTTATTAGTCTTCTTTTTCTGTTTTAGAAGACACTCTTTAAGTAAATTGCCAGTAATTCCCCCTTCAGAAAACTCCTTTCTATGGCTTATTTTCACCACTTGTTTACTGATTAATTTTCTAGCTTCATCTTCCACTATTCTTTCCCTTGCATTTTTTTTTTCATTTCTCTAATGATTTCCAGACAAAAAGGATTGTTAACTACCTCTACACACCATAGCTTGTCATGCCTTCATGCATGTATACAGACTCTTCCTCCACCTAAAAGGCCGTTTCCTCCACCTCTGCCACACCTCACACCCTGCCTTGTCCACCTAGTTGTCTTAGTCATACTTAAAAACAGCTTTCCATCTTTCCTTGAATCCCTCCCACACCTCCTTCTCCTTCCCCCAGGCAGAGTGAGTTGTTCCCTCTTTTCTACTCCCATAATGCCTTCTTTCTACATTTACACTGCACTAATTACCTCCTTATATAACAACTCTCCACCCCATAGACTTGAGGTATATTCTTGAGGGTCATATCTTGAATGAGTGAATGAATGAGGTAGTCTAAGCCAATTTGATTTCCCTTTTATGATATATAAGTAGTTTAAAATGAACTATTGAAATGTAACTGGTATTTCCAGAAGTCTATGAAATGTAAATTGTTGTGATTCAACCCTAACAAGGACCAATCAAAAATGGTCAGTAAGTTTCTCTTCTTTTCTTATTCTCTGTGATTAAAGAAGGAAAATCTTCGGTTAGGCCTTACAGTCTATAAGACTTCTGGAATACATTTATAATACATCTATATATTTTTCTATATATTTATATTTACAAATGTATTTATAATACATCTATATATATAATACATCTATAATACATTTCATGTTCAAAATAGAACTATTAGGTTAAAATTTCCAATTATAAATATGGCTAGCAATCACTTATGTGTTACTCAGGTGGTTGGGCCAGAAGATTTTAAGAGACCAAGTGCATGGGAAGATATTCTTCCACTTGATTGTTTAATATCTTCATAGTCTTTTAACTACTGTCAGGTATTGTATGCTGACTTCACCAAAAAATTCAACTTTTATTCTTTCTTTTTAATTTCAAGAAAATCTTTCATCTTTGTAAATAAAAATGTTAATTGATAATTAAATACCATATTTCACTGATTAGTTGAGAACTAAGCCAATATACAAGACCTTTAAAAATCTATTCATTTCTATTATTCAGAGCTCTGTGTCCAGGAAAAGATCATAGTTTTAGAAACATTAAGTCTTTCTAATTAGTTCTTAAAAGCATAGTTTCCTGGAGTACTTAAAAGTCAAGACTTCAAAATTTATTTTTCAAACATTTTTAAGTAATTATCACTTCTTTGTATGTTTTTGGTATGTTATAGACTCAAAGTATTATTGAACCACTCACTATTTGGGAAACAGAGTTGAGGAGGATCTCTTATGCTTTCTTCCGAGGAAATACTAACCTTCCAAGGGAACATTAATCTGATTGGAGCCAAGTCTTAGATGATGTTAGATCACATCTACCTGTGGATGGGTTATGGTGTATTGAAAGGTCCTGTGCCTAATTGTGAATCTCTCTTCTTTCTTTCACCCCATGAAGCAAGAGCAATAGAAACTTTCAAAGGATCTTCTCCTAAGGTGATCTGAGCCATCCTACTCTCCTTCCTTGCCCTTCTTAGCATCTACAAACATTCCCATCTCTTTAGTTCTCTATACTAAGTGATCAACCTGAAGACAGAAAGACCCTGAGGTGTGGACCCAGTTTTGTACTTAAACTGGTGAGAATGGCCGTTATAGTAATCCTTTTCACCAGGTCACATTTATTAATCTGGCTAACCAGAGATCTCTACAATGGAACTTAAGTACAGGCCCACTTAATAATAAAATGGTAGCTTTTTTTGCCATTTTCCTTGGATCCTGTGCATGTTCATTCTTTGTGGAAATCATGTGGGAAGGACTAACAGGGCAAAGATTGTGTGGAAGAATTTTGGAGTTTGTTGGCAACAATACCATATAAACATTCTCCAAAATTTCATGATCTATCAAAACAAACTTTAAAAAATTTTTTATTAATTTTTGGCTGCATTGGGCCTTGATTGTGGTACATGGACTGCTCATTGCAATGGCTTCTCTTGTTGCAGAACACGGGTTTTAGGTATGTGGGCTTTAGTAGCTGAGTGGGCTCTAGAGCGTGGACATGGCTGTTCCATGGCATGCGGGATCGTCCTGGACCAGGAATGGAACCTGTGTTCCCTGCATTGGCAGTTGGATTCTTAACCACTACCACCAAGAAAGTCCCATAACAAGCTTTTTGGGACTTCATTTTTATTATCTTCATTATCAGGGCTGTTGTCATTGTCATCATCATTATCATTTGGACATTACTCAGAGTTTTCATGGCTGAAATTGCAGAAGAATTAAGAAAATATTGAAAGAAACTGAAAGATGAGATGGCTTTAAATGTAAAAGATAGTGACAGAATAATGATTTAAAAATCATTATCATAATAATAATCACAATAATGACATTAACAGCTAACACTTACTGGACAGTTAATCTGTGCCCCACCCTTTGGCCATTGCCTCATATGTGAAATTTTACTAAATTTTCAAAACAACCTTATGAAGTAGGTGAAAGTGAAGTCTCTCAGTCATGTCCAACTCTTTGTGACCCCATGGACTGTAGCCTACCAGGTTCCTTCGTCCATCAGACTTTCCAGGCAAGAGTAGGAGTGGGTTTGCTATTTACTTCTCCAGGGGATCTTCCCGACCCAGGGATCAAACCCAGGGCCCCCTCACATTGCAGGCAGACACTATATAGTCTGAGTCACCAGGGGGAGGGGATATGAAGTAGGTACTATTAATCATTTTCATTATACAGGTTAGAAAACCAAGGGCTAGAAAACTTATATAATTTTCCTGAAGTCCGAAAGAGCACTAGTGGTTGGTATAATGTTAATTTGGGAATTTGGAAGGAAAGTGATGACTACAAATCTTATTTCTAGATTTATGTTCTCATCACTAGTATAAGCAAAATTTGAAAAGGAAAAAAAAGTTGAAAAGGAGCTTAACGCAAATCAAATGTTATGAATCTTTTTGGTTAAGATATGTATTTATTGGGACTTCCCTTGTGGCCAAGTGGCTAAGACTCTGCATTCCCAATTCAGGGGGTCCAGGTTTGATCCCTGTTCAGGGAACTAAGTCCCACAAACCTCAACTAAGAGTTTGCTCTCCACAGCTAAAGATCCTGAATGCCACGATGAAGATTGATCTCCCAACTGAGACGTGGCACAGCCAAATAAATACATTAATTCAAAAAATAAATATTAAAAAAGAGATATATTTGTTAAAATAGGCACCTACCTTTATTTGCTGACTCAATATTCTTTTATTTAGATTTATGGCCTAATTAAAATTAAAAGTTGTTGAATTTCAACTTTGTAGTACTTCTATGAATTTTCTTTTAATACACAGCATTGAATAATTGAACTCTAAGCATTCATTAATGAGTACAGACCTCATGCTCTTTGCTATTCTGGACTTAACAGAAATTTGGCAGAAAACTATGTATTTCTGGACTATTTTCTTAGGAATATGTAGTCTGTCCACTCTTATAGACATTTTTTTTCTTTAAATTAAATCATCCAGATTTACTGAGTAGATCTTTGGAATTATACATTAGCTTATATTGAAAAATATTAGTGAATTATTCCTTTTTAAGTGAACTACATAGGCTTAATTTATGCATTCAAAACCAATAGTTGAGCATCTCTTGATTAGAGATTTAATTGCTATAAGCAATGTATTACACTGCTGGTCATGTTTCTAGTTTAAATTTATTCTAATCTTCTTCATAGCAGTTAAGAAAATTTATAGTGTCCCAGTGTTAATGTGAACTAACAATAGGTGAAATGGAGTCATGGAATATTTTAGTCTCTACACCTTGGTAGAACCATTTCTAACAATCATTTCTTTGATATCAAGACTTTGGTCAGTAATGCTATCCATAATAAATTGTGGTGAAAAAGAAAGATCCTTTGAAGGTAGAATATAGTAGAATAGAATTGAAGGAATTATTTGGAGAATCTTTCAGTTGTGGATTTTAACTTTTCCATCTTAGAAGGTCCCCCCTCAGCCAGTCCTCTCTACTGCTGTATATCATCACATGTTAACTGTGTTTTTCAAAAATGCACTGTACATATCAATCGGATATTGAGAATCATTAAATATACATTTCTGAACAACATAATGAGTAACATGTGGAAGAAACAGCTGAGAATAAATATAAAAACATGTGTTTAACTGCAGTCTAGGGCAGGATTTTCATCAAAGGTCACTTCTTCTTAGGGTGATCCTCACTTTTATCTGTAAAGCAGCCAGGGCAATGTTTGTATAGTTGTATTTTGTATTTCAACTCCTCTAGTATCACTAATAGAAGATTTATCTTGTTTTTTTTTTTTCCATAAGGATTTTATTTGCACAAAAGACATGCAAAATAGCATTAGTAAAATAGAAAATCAGAACAAAGGGAGAAATAAAACAAAAATATCCTAACTCTATGATAATTTAGTAGTCAAACTTCATACTTACTTCAGAGCTTCCTGACCTACAAGGAAAAAACAGTGGAAAATGTGGTCAGTTACATCAGGGCTTCTTACTTGTTATATAATAGTACAAACAGAACATGATAATTATTTTATGGGATGTGATGGAAAACAGAGGCGCCTGCTCTATTAACTCTGGGATCCAACAAACGTGAGGCAGAGAGGATCAATATCTGGGCAAACCTATAAACACTCCCAGGTATGCTCATGAGATATGACATCATGGTTGGAAAATCTGTCACTTGGTTCACATCTCTGGAGAAAACGGTGTCTCCTAGTTTCTCGGGGAGTTGGGGGAATGCTCTTCCTAGGTCTAAATTCTAAAATGCTACATGTATCACATTGAGAATACATACGGATAGATTTCTTAGATTTGCAGCTAGTATCTGCAGTCATTCACTTTTGACGTAAATTAGTGTCATGATTTGCCATTAAAAATTTTTTTGTTTACAGGTTTGTTTGGCTTTCACTGTTTCTAGGCATGGTCTCATCCTACATGGCAGGTTACAGCATCATCCAGTTCTCCAAAGGAATTTCTTAGAGTAAGAGGTGTAGGGTTCCCTCCCTGCCTTCTAGTAGAAGACACATAATTTCCCTTGGGGAGCCTTAAGACCAGCCAGTTCTTCCGCCATGGCAATAATGTATGGGTATGCATTCTGCCATTGCCCTGCCCTCTCAAATACTATGAAGGGCTTGGAGGGCAGGGCATTGCAACTTGCTGCCTGCAGGAAAAGGGAGACAAATTTTCATGTAAATGTAGACTTTTGCATAATATACCTGTTTCCAAGTTATGCAAGTTGTAACGGGCAGTATTTTGGAAACAAACACACAGGTATAATCAGCTACTAAGATACATAAGAAGAATATGTGAAAAGTGTTTTCTCCTAAACGGCCTTGTGAGGGGTGTGGAAAGGAGCTTTTAAAGATGAGGGAGACTCCAAATCCTGTTGCCAAGCAAGGCTGTGCAAAGTAAACAGTGTATGCACTCCCGGGGCTCTTCTTTGTAGGATGTGGATTGGGATGAAAATTAGAGGAATTAACTCAGGACCTGAAGATTCAGGTCACTTGACTGAAAGGGAAAGGAACACTGTAATAAGTGCTCAAATTTATTAGGTAGAGGATATTTCCTTCTAGGCAATTTTCTTAATACTTTGGTGTGAAGTGATGTGAAAAAAGAAGTTTTTTTGCTGAATTAGAAAACTATCCATGCAGAATAATACCTAGTGCTTTTATGAATCATCCTAGGCTTCCTAGGTGGCGCCAGTGGTAAAGAACTCACCTGCCAATGCAGGAGACATAAGAAACGCAGGTTCAATCCCTGGGTTGGGAAGATCCCCTGTAGGAGGGCATGACAACCCACTCCAGTATTCTTGCCTGGAGAATCCCGTGGACAGAAGAGCCTGGTGGGTTACAGTCCATAGGGTCACAAAGAGTTGGACACAACTGAGTGACTTAGGATGCATGGATCATACTGACTGTACAAATCACTGCATTATGTAGAATTGGTTTTCACAGTGTTATGGCCTGAATTGTATCCCAATAAATTTATATGTTGAACCCTAACCTCCAGTACCTCTGAATGTGACTGTATTTAGAGCTAGGGCCTTTAACATGAGGTCATTAGGGTGGACTCTAATCTAGTATGCCTGATTCCTTATAAGAAGAGGAGATTAGAACACAGATGCACAGAGGAAAGGTCAGGTGAGGATGCTGGGAGAAGGCAGCTACCTGCAAGCCAAGGAAAGAGGCCTCAGGAGAAACCAAACCCGCAGACACTTTGATTTTAGAATGCTAGCCTCCAGAACTGTGAGAAAATGCATTTTTTGTGTTTAAGTCACCCAGTGTGTGGTATTATGTTACGGCAACCCTAGCAAAGTAATGCAGAGGGTATGAAATTTAAAATGATCTCACGAGTGGTTTTTTAATCTTTTGAAAGAATGATTTCCAGGATTCGTCTGGTGGTCCAGTGGCTAAGACTCCATGATTGCAATGCAGGGGGCCCAGGTTCAATCCCTGGTCAGGGAACTAGATCTCACATGCTACAACTAAGAGTTCAAATGCCTAAAGATCCCACATGCTGTAATGAAGATCAAAGATCCCATGGGCTGCAAATAAGACCTGGCACGACCAAATAAATATACAAATAACACACTAATTCCCAATATGTCTGCTTTATACAATAAAGTGTGTGACTTTCCTCTGAAGTTGACTGAAGTTGCAGAGCTCCTCAATTTGAATAAAGGTCTCCTTGATTGGCATGTAAATTCCTTCAGAGAAGTAGCAGCCCTGTTCTTGGTTTTTGTGTGTTCTCTAGGTGATAGCATCTATTAGGTACTTACTCTGTTTTTTTTTTTTTTTTTGGTCCATGCCATGTGGAATCGCAGTTCTCCAACCAGGGATGGAACCCATGTCCCCTGCAATGGAAGCAGGGAGTCTCAATCACTGCATCACCAGGGAAGTTCCATCACTCTTTAACTTAATTCTTTGATTTTTCATATAAGAGAAGTGAAATCTGCAAACTGTAAATAAACCAAGAATATTGCCCTCAGTTTGAATTGGAAATCCAGAAAGAATTTATTAAAAGGGTTTTTTGGGTTCTTGGGACCCATCAACAATGAATCGTTAATTGCAAAATTTAGCAAGACCAATAGCTACAATTTAGAGAAGGAAATGGCAACCCATTCCGGTACTCTTGCCTGGAAAATCCCGTGGACGGAGGAGCCTGGTAGGCTACAGTCCATGGGGTTGCAGAGTCAGACACGATTAAGTGAGTTCACTTTCACTTTCTCAGCTACAAGTAATGTTAGCCTAATCAATCACCTGGTAATTCATTAGACATTCGACATTTTTGTCCAGCTCTTGAAACTCTCTCCTGTTTTGACTTCTAAGATGTTATTTTGACCTCTCTTGCCTTCCTGACAAGAGCTTCTCTGTCTTCTACCCAGGTTTTTCCTCCTCTAGTCTCCTCTTCAAAGCTGTTGGAGTAACTGTTATACTGAACAAGTGCGCTTCTTGCCATAATCAAAACACAACATTTTTTATTAAAAGAATATCTAAAATTTACGTACAGGGCAATCTTCTCCTACACATGGTAGGAAATTGATGGAGATCCATTCCTTTACTTTTACATCTTACAATTCCAGAGACTTAGAAGCTGGGTGGAGGAGTGCTGGAAATCACCTATTCCTGCTTGATTTATTCTGCCATTCTTTGGTCAGGCTTTCCAAGGCACAGCCTGCACTCTGAGATCAGTACTCACAGCCCTAGAAGCTGAGGAGAAAAAGAGGCTACTATTGATCTGGATTTCCAAGTCAAATCTAGCTGAGGTCACATGCTAGGTTTCTACCAACTTTAACCTTTCATATTCTGCTTTGTGATGCTGGGTCTGGGACTGCGTTTCTTGGACTCCTTTGTCAGCTGGTTTCTTTTCTTTTAAAAAATTTATTTGGCCATGCTGGACCTTAGCGGGGTCTTTTTGTAGTTACAAAAATGTTGTGAACTCTTAGTTGCAGCATGTGGGATCTAGTTTCCTGACTAGGGATTGAACCTGGACCCCCTGTATTGGGAGCATAGAGTCTTAACCACTGGACTACCAGGGAAGCCCCAGCTGGTTTCTCACTAGGGCCTATCAGTAAGAAGCAAGAGAAGACAATCAGAAGACAAGAGGAGGAAAGCAAAGGAATTTCTTCCCCATTTTTCCATTTGCATCTTGTCACTTCAGCAGTAGGGGAAGATGGCTCCAGATTCCAACTTCTTTCTGAACTCTCAGCACCCCCTTCACTGTGTTGCTTGGAAGAACCAGTAACTCTTAATATCAGGATGTATCCCCTTGTAGTTGGCATAACAGTTCTGCTGCACATCACCCACTGGGCTGTAGCTCCCAGCCATCCAGGGATCTGCCCAGACAAATATCCTCCACAAAAGACCACACCCGAGCTGTGGAGACTCTCCCCCTACAACTTGCAGCAACAGATCTCAGAGACCCCCTCCCATAAATTCCTGTGTCCCTCCCTACCCCTCATCCTTTTTTTTTTTTTTTTTTTTTGCTTCTGCAGATCTAGCAATTATTAAGCTCCTGTTTTCTTTTCCAACCTTTTCATACTTAAGAGTTCCCTGGATTGATTCATCTCTCTTTGAAGTACCCAGTGTGGTTTCTGTTTACTTTCTTGGGCCCTTGGTTACGCAGGTCTCAGGGCCAATCACTAATTGCTGAGTACAGATAATGACCATAGTTGGTCGAGTCTGGGACATAAGCCCATTTCTGTAGCGAGGGCAGGGTCTTTTACTAGAAAAGGAATGGGTTGGGAGGATGGCACTAATGCACAGCTTTGAGGCAAAAAACTATAGTCATCATGGTAAAAAAAAAAACAAGTTTCTGGGCCCCATGGGGAAGGAGGGAGGAAGATGGTAACTGGGAAAGAGGAAGTGAGATTAAGGGAGGTTTGTTCTTAGATGGATATGCATGTTTTAAGTGTTGATCAGTTCAGTTCAGTCACTCAGTCAGGTCTGACTCTTTGTGACCCCATAGACTGCAGCATGCCAGGATTTCCAGTCCATCACCAACTCCCAGAGCTTGCTCAAATTCATGTCCGTCGAGTCAGTGATGCCATGCAACCATCTTATCCACCGTCGTCTCCTTCTCCACATGCCCTCAATCTTTCCCAGCATCAGGGTCTTTTCAAATAAGTCAGTTCATCACATCAGATGGGCAAAGTATTGGAGCTTCAGGTTCAGCATCAGTCCTTCCAATGAATATTCAGAACTGCTTTCCTTTAGGATTGGTTGGTTGGATCTGCTTGCTGTCTAAGAGACTCTCAAGAGTCTTCTCCAACACCGAAGTTCAAAAGCATCAATTCTTTGGTGCTCAGCTTTCTTTATGGTCCAACACTTACATCCATACATGACTACTGGAAAAATCATAGCCTTGACTAGACGAACCTTTGTTGGCAAAGTAATGTCTCTGCTTTTTAATATGCTGTCTAGGTTGGTCATAGCTTTTCTTCCAAGGAGCAAGTGTCTCATGGCTGCAGTCACTGTCTACAGTGATTTTGGAGCCCAAGAAAATAAAGTCTGTCACTGTTCCCATTGTTTCCCCATCTATTTGCCATGAAGTGATGGGACCAGATGCCATGATGGAAAGGACTAATATACAGAAGGGGATAAAGAGATGAAAGGCAGACAGTGGATGGTGCTCGGCTAACAAGGGAGTGGGAACCCAGGTTGAGGCTATGTCTTGAATGATGGAGATGGGGCATATTTTGCTGAAACAGGAGTGAAGGAGGCTATAGTAGACCCAGGCGCAGGGACATTTCCTAGGTACGGCAGGAGGAACTTGTGGGAGTTCACAGCTGCTGGCCTTTATTTTTTTCTGTTAGGGTGGAAGTACGTCATCTTCATGGAGCAAGGGGAAGAATTTGTCCAGGGCAGAAGTTTGAGGAGCGAAAAGGTGGGAAAAAGCCCTCTTGGACAAGAAGGAGGGGGTTGGTCAGAAAAGGCAATGGGATTCCCAGGAATACTGAAGGCACATTTTAATTTAGGAATCATGAACTTGTAAGAGTCCCACATTCTCTCCTGTGAGTATGGAACATGTGTAGAGAAAGTATCAGTTAAGTATGAAGTCAGTGTGGAGAAAATGTGAAGAAACTGAATATTTAGTTGCTTCCAGGGATTTTACCATAATAAAAGGGAATGAAAATGGGGACAAATGAGCTTAATGTTTTGGCAAGAGAATTATTAAGTGGTGGACCATTTATTCTGGAAAAGGAGAGAAAAAAAGGCAGAAGGGAGCTAAAGAAAAGAAATACAGCAGAGATGCTAAAGGACTGGAGAACCCAAGGGGATTCAGGGTTGTCCCATAGTGGGGAGGGCATTATTCAACAAACAGTCTGAAAGAATAGAAGGATATGGTCACAGAGCAAAATGCTTAACTTAATAGCATGATGACTTTATCTAGGTGATGATTATGGAAATGGACCACTAAGAGAAGAAGAAAATGTCGAATAGCCATGATATATTTATTTGTAATTACTACAATAACTCCATGCTTTATACTTTCAACATTTGTTTTCTCCACTGAGTTAAATTGGGAGCCCATTGAGAGCAGAGATTGCATCTTAAATATATTTTGTTCACCTGGAATCTCTTGGTTCCTTTTGAAAGAACAAAAGCTCTTTCCTGTAGAATATTTTTGATAGATACAGCACTATCTTAATGAAATAGTAAAAATAGAAATTCAAAGAATTTTTTTGACTTGTTCATTACCTTCAGAAAGATAAGATATGATTATTTTGCTTTGCAAGTATAGAAACAGAAGGTCTAAAGAGGGTAAATTATCACCCCAAATGAGCTAAAACTAACTTCAAATGTACAGACACATAATTTATTTAAAAGAGAATACATTCTTCTGATTTTTTTGTAACAAAAAACATGGCCTTTGGGGTGGGTTTAATTTCCACGTATGGTTTTGTAAAAGTAATAATGAAATGGCTATTACCGGATGTAAGTGCAGGCTCAAAGGGGTGTTGTAGTGAGTGGCAGTGTAGTCCAGCCACTGGAACCTGAGGGAAATGAGAAGTGTAAGTGACACCCATGTTGTCATCTTTCCTGTTGCAAAACCACTGTTTCTCTTTTGCACACCACTTTCTCCATCAGCCTCCCTCGTTACTCCAGCGTAATATTCCAACAGGGCCAGCCCTCTTTGCCTCATGCTGACCATCTCTGGTCCCCTCCCACTACGGTCTCCTGAGACCTGACACTGTTTAGGATTAAGCTATCAACTGACTAGGTCTTCCCTGGTGTCTCAGTGTCAATGAGTTTGCCTGCCAATGCAGAAGACGCAGGTTCGATCCCTGAGTCGAGAAGATTCCCTGGAGAGGGAAATGGCAACCCACTCCAGTATTCTTGCCTTGGAAATCCCACGGACAGCGGAGCCTGGCTACGTATAGTTCTTGGAGTCACATGGGACACAACTGAGCAACTGAAGAATGATGATCAACTGATTAGTGCTTAAAGAAATTTAAAAGTCACCCTCATAAAGCCATATTTATTCAAATAGACATCCCATGTGATGACTGCATTCCTCTTGTTCAGAAACACTTAATCAGTGAATTAATCACTCCTGAGGCAGATTTAAGGGCTTCCCCTCCGTGGCTCAGACAGTAAAGAATCCAACGGTAAAGAATCTGCCCAGGAGACCTGGGTTCAATCCCTGGGTTGGGAAGATTTAAAGTTATTCATAGAAGTGAAAGAGCCACAGTTTTAAAATGTTTACTTCTTTAAAAATAATTTTGAGAGGAAACAATTGAAATGCCTTTCAATAGGTGAATGATTAAGCAAAAAGGTACAATAGAATCTATACAATGGAATACTGGTCAGCAATAAAAAGGGAGGAACTGGGGATACATGCAACAACTTGGATGTGTCTCAAGAGCCTCATGCTTAGTGAAAAAAGCCAGTATCAAAGGTTACATGGTACATGGTTTCACTGATGTTGAATTCTCAAAATAACAAAACTATAAAGCTGGAGAATAGATAGGCAGACAAGGACAGAAGTGGGAAGGTATGACTATATAAGAAGAGCTTGTGGAGTTACTATATGCTGGTGGAACATTTCTGTATCTCTTTTTTTCCCACCACACATGGTTACAATTTTTTTTCTTGTGATGAGAAATTTTAAGATCTACTCTGTTAGCAACTTTAAATTTACAACACAGTGTTATTAACTATAGTCACCATGCCACACATTACATCCTCAGGACTTATTTATTCTATAACTGGAAGTTTGTACATTTTGGCCACTTTTACCCATTTCACACACCACCCCCTGCCTCTGGCAATGATCAGTCTGTTCTTTCTATGTATGAGGTCAGTGGTTTTTATTAGATTTTACTTATAAGTGAACTTGTATATGATTTTTGTCTTTAACTTATTCACTTAGCATAATGCTTTCAAGGTTCATCCACATTGTTAGAAGTGGCAGGATTTCCTTTTTAAATGATTGAATAGCATACATACATATATTTATTATATGTCTTTTCTTCATTCATTCACTGATTAACCCTTAGGTTATTTGCATGTCTTGGCTATTGTAAATAATGCTTAATGAACATGGAGGTGCAGGTATCTTTTTGAGTTAGTGTTTTAATTTTTTTCCAATAAATACCCAGCAGTGGAATTTCTGGATTATACAGTATTTGTATGATATATATATATATATATATATATATATATATACACACATATATGTATTTCTGGATATACAGTATTCTATTTTCAGTTTTTTTGAGGAATGTCCATGCTGTTTTCCATAGTGGCTATGGAAATTTATACATATACATATACAGATTTCCATTCCCACCAACAATGTATTGAATATAAGCTTTCCTTTTTCTCTACAACCTTGCCAATATTTGTTATTCCATTTACATTTCCTTCATAATTAATGATGTTGAGCACCCTTTCATGTCCTTGTATATATACTGGCCGTCTGTATTTCTTCCTTGAGAATATGTCAGTTTTTAATCAAATTGTTTGCTTTTTTGCTATGGAGTGGTATGAGTAGTTTGGTATATAGATGTTGATGGTGGTTACATGAATTTGTGCATGGTATTAAAATTGTATGGAAGTATACCCACACACACACACGTAAATGAGGGTATAAAAATCCGGTGAAAACTGAATAAGGCATGGACTCTAATTAACAGCTGTATTAGGCAGGATTCTCTTAAGAAAAAGAACAGAATTATAGTTTGTTCTAAGATATTGGTTCAAGCAATTATAGAGGCTGAGAAGCCCCATGACATGCCATCTAGAAGCTGAAGAATCAGGAAAGACAGTGGTATAGTTTAAAGACCCGAGAAGCAGGCTTTTGTCCTGTATGAGACAGGAAATCGCTAATGCGTGTTTTTTACTGACCCCCGAAAACTTCACACCTGTTCCCTGGGAGACCTATGCCAAATGTTTTTCTGGTATCGTGTCCTTTGGTTTCATTATTTACCATATTTAACAAATGAAGAGACTAAGGCTTAGATAGGTTGCAAAAATTACCCAAAATAATATAATTTGTGAATTGCAAATTTCTTTTGCAAATGTAGTTCTGCTAATCTCAAAGCTCACTCTCTGAACTGCTCTGCTATCCTTCTGAAGCATAATCTGACTTAAATAGTGGAAGGAAATAAGGCTATCAAAGTAGGGAGTCTTCAGACTGTCAAAGATTTTGTAGGACATATAGAATTGTTGTTTAGTTGCTAAGTCGTGTCCAACTCTGTTGTGACCCCATGGACAGTAGGAGCCCATCAGGCTCATTTATCCATGGGATTCTCCAGGCAAGAATATTGGAGTGGGATGCCATTTCCTTCTCCAGGGGATCTTCCCAGACCAGAGATCAAACCCATGTCTCCTGCTTTGGCAAGCAGATTCTTCACTGTCTGAGCCACCACAGAAGCCCTTGATACATAGAGTAGATGTTTCTCTATTTATCTGTCTGATTTCCCCTCCCTTTCCTGCTCAGGCTACCCATTATGGTACCTTCTCCACAGGGCCAGGATGGGCACCTGATCTGTACCTGGCCTGTCAGAGTGACTCATTCATTCCTCCGGCGGTAGTGATTGAGCCAAGGATGAACATGTGTTCCCAGCCAGGCCAACCAGAGGCTTTCATTTGAGAGTTTTTAATGATGGAGACCTGAGTTCAATCCCTGGGTTGGGAAGATCCCCTGGAGAAGGAAATGGCAACCCACTCCAGTATTCTTGCCAGGGAAATCCCATGGACAGAGGAGCCTGATGGGCTGAAGTCCATGTGGTCACAAAAAGTCAGACATGACTGAGCAACTAACACTTTTTAAAATCGTAACTTCTTTTCATCCTTTTAGTTCTCTTCTTCATCATTAAGTGTTCCAAAATTTCATAACATTATGGTTTAGATCTGTTTTCATTTTCTAGGCTGGGACTCACTAACCTCTCTCCACCATAGGACATTTTATTTATAATTTAAACAGAAGTCCCTATATTTTTATTGTTTTACATTTCAAAACCTCCTGTTTATCTGAAGTTGGCCCTCCTGGGTTTCTCTAATCCTTTTACCTTTTCTTTCCCATTTCCATCACATACCTTTTATTCTACTTTCCAGAAGATTGTTCTAGGTTTCTACACATATTGAATTTTTTACTGATAGCATCATATGTTTAGTTATGTGTAACTTCTTCTTTATTTGATGATTGGTTCATTTTCACAGCATGTCTTTTGCTTTAAGAATGTCAGAGTTTCTCCTCTGAACATATTAATTAAGATACGGGTTTACTAAGCAGGGGATGAGTGAGCAGAGCTTCCCTATAGAGGTGGGTGAGTGATAGCGAAGCTACCTAATCTGTGCCTCCTGTCTTCTCTGCTGCCTCTGTTGCCAACCCATCAAGGAGTCCTCACTTATACTCTACTTTTACAAATGTGAGCTTCTCACACATTGAAGACCTAATTGTGAAACACAAAGCTATACTATCAGTAGAAAAGATTGTAGGCCTTTGCGTGAGGAAGCTTTCAACAAGATTTAAAATCACAGGCAATAAGGAGTTCATAGTTTTGACTCCAATAAAAAGCATAATTTCTGTAAGTTAAGTTAATATTGGGACACCCCCAGCTGGTCCAGGGGCTAAGACTCCTCCCTCCCAGTGCAGGGAGCCTGGGTTCAATCCCTGGTCAAGGAACTAGATCCCACAGGCCACAACTATGAGGTTGCATGCCACAGCTAAAGATCCCGTATGACTCAATGGATGAAGATGGAATATCCCACATGCTGCAACTAAGACCTGGGACAGCCAGATAAATAAAGAAGAAGATAATACTGTAATGTCCTTATATACCAAAATATTAGGAATAGTTGTCTCTGGATGGTAAAAGTATATCATAGGGAAGAAAGAAAGCGCCAAAGAACAGTGATGGACTGAAACAAGGTAGAGGGATAAGGAATTAGGTCCACAAGAGGTGTGAGTTAAGGTGGGAGATACCTGTTGGTACAGAAGTGAGTGGAAAGAAGTTAAATATTATGAGCTTCCCAGGGTGGCTCAGTGGTAAGGAATCTACCCACCAATGAAAGAGAAGCAGGAGACTCGGGTTCAATCACTGGGTCAAGAAGATCCCCTGGAGGAGGAAATGGCAACCCACTCCAGTACTCTTGCCTGGAAAATCCCACGGACAGAGGAGCCTGGAAGGCTACAGTCCACAAGGTTGCAAAAAGTTGGACACAGCTCAGTGACTTAGCATGAGCATGAGTACCAAGCTAAAAGGTGGTAGAGGTTGCCTTGGAAAGGGGTGGGTGGTGCCTGAAACCCACAAGTGCTGAAAATTACAGACTGTTGAAAAGATTAGCTACATGATCCCTATAATCATTTAAAAGGTAGGCAAGAGTTGTGGGGAAGTGCAAGACTCTGAGCCATTATCAAACCCTGAAATGTCTGATTAAGGATTGTACAAGGATATTATGGACTAGGAACTCGTAGATTACACCTCTAAAATTTGCTACTTTATTCAAAGAAACATCCCATCCTGCCCCCACTGAATCTAGAACTGGTTATGCATTAATGGCAGCTCTTAGAATCAACCCAGGAGGAGTCATATTTTTAACAATGGATCATCATGTTGTTGTATTTAATCAACTATATCTCTCCTCTGCTTCATCTATGTTGTAGACATCTGGAAACCACCAATCTACAGAAAAGATATGAACAATTCTTGGCCTGGAGGAATTAGTAGGACAAGAAAAGCTTATATATTTAAAAAAAAACTCTCATTCTCTTTCTGGATTATAACTTCATGTTTATATTTTGCAATGTAAGGACTAGACTATCTAATTACTAAAATTCTTTACAGTCATAAAATCTTAAGCATCTGTAATCTGCTTATCTGCTACATGTGTTTAAGAGACTACTTTCTCAGATTCCAGAGTCCTTGCTTGATGAGTGGGAAGTAATTTGCAGTTGGAATATAGAGCAAGCTGTAGTACATGAACTTTTTAAATTGAAATATAGGAAACTGATTTACAATAAGAGATGCAGATTTGATCGCTGGGTCAGGAAGATCCCCTGGAGGAGGGCATGGCAACCCATTCTGGTATTCTTGCCTGGAGAATCCCATGGACAGAGGGGCCTGATGGGCTACAGTCCATGGGGTCACAAAAAGTCAAACACAGCTGAAGCAACTTAGCATGCGTAGTATGCATGTTGTAGACATTTTATGTAATGTTAAAATCTTCACTTTCCTACTATACTGACTGTTCTTTAATATTTCAACCTCTTAATTTGTGTGCATGCCTAATTGTATCAGTAAATTTAAGGTAAAGGAAGATGAGAAAGTGATGAGAGGCTCTGCCATATGACAAGCAACCCTTTAAGTCTAAGAAATCTTACAAGTCCCTACTGATTTACAGAAGAAGTCTTTCAACTGCTTTTGTACCAACTGATTGTCTTGTCTACCCTAGGTTTTCCTGACCCACTTCCTGATTTTGATAAAGATTACTTGAATGTCAAGAAACACTGGCAAGATTAATCAGATTCATTTGGAGGAAGTTGCTTAAGATCTCATGGGAATTCCCTGGCTGTTCCATGGTTAGGACTCAGCACTTTCGCTGCCATAGGCCAGTCCCTGGTCAGGGAGCTGAGATTCTGCAAACCACACAGCATAGCCAAAAATAGCCTCATTTTACTTATGTTGCTTTTTATAAACATTCCCACTCCTACCCATTACCAAAACCACCCACCCTCACTTCCTCTGCCCCCTCCGATCCCCTAAAAAGCCTCGTGAAAGTAATAATGAAGCAGATTTGTTTTCTAGTTCTCCATGAGTATTCTAATGTTTGTAATCAGTATCCATAATTGGTGCAGATTTTAAGACTGTTTTTCTCCTCTTGAAACATGCAGTAATCTTGCTCATCTATGATACTGAGCAAGGCCCTGTGGGCCTTCTGGGTACAAAGACTTTCTGTGGGCACAAAGACTTTCTGTGTCCCCCTTTTCTTTGATTATAGAAAATAGCCTTCATTCAGCCTCCATGACATTCCCTGAGTTTCAATGGGCAGATTCAAGCAGCTGTTAGTTAGGAAAGAGAGGGAAGCAAGACAAGAAAGACGTAAACAGTCAAGAGAAACTGTAGTGCAGTCTTGGGGCAGGGTCCTGATTCCTCATCAATGCATACAATAATATCTTTGAGCTGTTTTGCAGATACAGAAACTCCCTCAAGGTGGGGTTCAATCCCTGGGTATGCTGCCCACAAGCATATAGATCTCAGGCTGGTTGGAACCTGAAAGTTGAAAACGCTGACTCCTTTAGCCATACCACCAACCACTCAGAAGTGTATCCACAAGCTGATCATGCCCTCTTTGAACCATAAAATTTCTCATTATTCTCTCAAAGAAGGGATACACAGTTTTGAGAGTGTTACCCTGCTATATCCTCCTTTGCCTGGCAAAGTAATAAAGCTATCCTTTTCCACTTCAGCCAAAGCTCTGTCTCTGAATCTGGCACTGGTGTATCGAGACGCTGAGCTTTTGATGACATATACACCTCCCTCCATTCAATCCTGAAGTTTGTTTCTTCTTCTGTCTCCATAGTCCTTTAATATTCACTCAGTATTCACTAGAATTCTCCATAAGAGGATCTGGGAAAACATGTGGTTTAAGTAGATTGAATTAACTGCTTTAAAGAAACATCCTGGGGAGACCATCTGAAACATGAATTCTTTCATTTCACCTTATTTCTAGTCTATCATGCAAATGCAGACTGGTTTTTATATATAATATACACATAATCTTAAAAAATAATCTTTAGCTTCTATAAGTAACAGACTGGATAGTCTGCTGGTATTACCTCCATATTGTAACTGTATTTTTCTCCATGATATGATGTGAACTTGAGTTTCTTAATAGATTCACAGATTCAGGAGATTTACTTATAATAATCTGGTGCTATGGGAATATAATTAGTCCATGGAACAGAGTTCTGTTTTATTATAAAACTGTGTCAACAGTGCTGCAGGCACATTTTTGTTCATTGGGTCACCTCTTTCTAAACTACCAACAGAGAACACCCTTTTGTTAACACATTCTCTTCAGTAATTTAGAGGCATCAATTAGGTAATAAGTTTCTTTCAGCCTTTGTCATATCTTACGAGATTCCTAGGCCCTCATTCTCTTCTTCCTGAACTAATTTATGCAGGTAGTGCATGTCAAACAATAAGTGTGAACTTCATAACAGTGTTTCATAGATTTTTTAAAAATGTTTTTAGGAGAGTATTTATTTCCAGCAACCATTACATCTCTCCAGTAAGATCTAACTTTTAAAAACTCTCAAGTTCCAAAAATAATTAATTCCCTCGCTACAGTCAGAATGTAAAACTGTGACCAACAGAAGGTACAATATAAACTTTTGTCATGTTAACAAAGTAGATGATTTTACTACAAGCTGCTGACACTTCTATCAGTAGTAGCCATAGGGAGGCTGTTGGTTGTAACCATAATGTCCATATTGATGGGGGTAGTAACATTCTGGTCTGTGCTGCAGGCAATTGTTATCCGAGGGTCATTCATGCCACTGATTGAGTCAATTGTCACTTGGGCACCCCTGTCTGCTATCCCTACCTCTAAACTGTCTATTACCTTGGAACCGATTGCCTCTATTTTTCTGGTTCCTACCAGATCTGCTATTCCATTGCTCAACAATTGGAGGGGACTCAGGAGGGTGTTTCAGTTATTCTTGGTACTCTTTGTGAAAAAGTTGGCTTAAAACTCAACATTCAGAAAACTAAGATCATGGCATCTAGTTCGATCACTTCATGACAAATAGATGGGGAAACAGTGAAAACAGTGGCAGACTTTATTTTGGGGGGCTCCAAAATCACTGAAGATGGTGATTGCAGCCATGAAATTAAAAGATGCTTGCTCCTTGAAAGGAAAGTTATGACCAACCTAGACAGCATATTAAAAAGCAGAGACATTACTTTGCCAGCAAAGGTCCATATAGTCAAGGCTATGGTTTTTCCAGGAGTCATGTATGGATGTGAGAGTTGGACTATAAAGAAAGCTGAGCGCCAAAGAATTGATGCTCTTGAGCTGTGGTATTGAAAAAGACTCTTGAGAGTCTCTTGGACTGCAAGGAGATCCAACCAGTTCATTCTAAAGGAAATCAGTCCTGAATGTTCATTGGAAGGACTGATGTTGAAGGTGAAACTCCAGTACTTTGGCCACCTGATGCAAAGAGCTGACTAGTATGAAAAGACCCTGATACTGGGAAAGGTTGAAGGCAGAAGAAGGGAATGACAGAGGATGAGATCACTGACTCAGTGGACATGAGTTTGGGTAGGCTCCGGGAGTTGGTGATGGAGAGGGAGATCTGGCGTGCAGTTGGACATGACTGAGTGACTGAACTGAACTGAACTTGTCATCTTATGTGAACCTACTGGCAAACATCTCTTCAAAATTTGAACAATTTCAGAAATGTCAGTCATTCTGAAATTCCCAGATATTTGAGGAAGCTGTTCTGTTTAATGTTTAGATTATTTAGATTTCCAATCCAGAGAGCCATCATAGGACCTCCCTTATATAGATTCTGAGACACATATTTCATGTTTGTACTTTACATACCAGAAATTAGTATTTTCTGATTGATAGCATCTTAAAGTTAACTGGCATTTAGGAGATAAAGATAAATCTCCTACTATTTCTATCTCTCTGGAGATGCCTGACTAATACAGAGAAAATACAAATTTGACTCACAGAACTCTGTATTACTTTGTTGTTATGTTACTTGCTGCTTTATAAGAGTAAAGCATGGGTATCTTGTTCCAAACATCACAGGCATATTTATTTCTTAAAGATTTGTATGTTATAGAAAGTCCATTACAATTCAGAATCCCATTCTGGCTTGAGTCCTTTCCCATTTAATTGAGAAAGACATTAACCTGCTCCTAATTTAGAAATGTTTATTTTTGAAGATCTGTCTGTTTACCTGAGCCATATGACTCTAGTCTGGAGAGAATTGCTTTAACAGAAATACATTTTAATGTTATGTGGGTAATTTTCACTCAGAACTTCTAGACAACCATCATCTTTGGACAATCTCTTTGCCTTTTGTCAATTATTCACTGGGCCATCACAAATTAGGTTGCTCAAAATCATATAATAGCAAATCAACTAGGGCTTCCCTGATGGTCCAATGGTTAAGAATCCACCTACTAAAGCAGGGGACGTGGGTTTGACCCCTGGTCTGGGAAGACCCCACAATCCAAGGAGCAACTAAGCCTATGTGCCACCCTACTGAGCCAATGCCGTAGAGCCTGGGCCCCGCAGCCACCACAACGAGATGCCTCACCACCCCAATGAGGAGTAGCTCCCACTCGCCTCAACTAGAGAACACCCAGGTGAAGCAACAAAGACCTACTGCAGCCAAAAATAAATGAAATAAATAGTAAATCAATTACAATTCAATAAAACATACAAATATACATATATAACAAATTAAAAATCCAACAATGACACCCAAACCCTCAAACCATTTAATAGAAAGCATCCTGAAAAAATCCTGTCAAAAAGTAGTTATTGTGGTTCAGTGCTAAGTCATGTCTGAGACTTTGTGACCCAATGGATAGCAGCATGCCAACCTTCCCTGTCATTCACTATCTCTTGGAATTTGCTCAGACTCATATCCACTGAGTTGATGATGCCATCCAATCATCTCATCCTCTGTCACCTCCTTCTCCTACTGCCCTCATCTTTCCCAGCATCAGGGTCTTTTCCAATGAGTTGGCTCTTTGCATCAAGTGACTTAAGTATTGAAGCTTCAGCTTTAGCATCAATCCCTCCAATGAATCACTTCAGTTCAGTTGTTCAGTCATGTCTGATTCTTTGTGACCCCATGGACAGCAGCATGCCGGGCTTCCCTGTCTATCACCAACTCCTGGAGCTTATACAAACTCATGTCCATCAAGTGGGTGATGCCATCCAACCATCTCATCCTCTGTTGTCTGCTTCTCCTCCCACCTTCAATCTTTCTCAGCATCAGGGTCTTTTTCAATGAGTCATTCTTCACATCAGGTTGCCAAAGTGTTGGAGTTTCAGTTTCAGCATCAGTCCTTCTAATGAATATTCAGGACTAATTTCCTTTAGGATGGACTGGTTGGATCTCCTTACAGTCCAAGAGACTTTCAAGAGTCTTCTCTAACACCACAGTTCAAAAGCATCAGTTCTTCAGTGCTCAGCTTTCTTTATAGTTCAACTCTCACATCCATACATGACTACTGGAAAAACCATAGTTTTGATTAGATGCACCTTTGTTGACAAAGTAACATCTCTGCTTTTTAATGTGCTGTCTAGGTTGGTCATAACTTTTTTTCCAAGGAGCAAGTGTCTTTTAATTTCATGGCTGCCATTACCATCTGCAGTGATTTTGGAGCCCCCCAAAAATAAAATCTGTCACTGTTTCTACTGTTTCCCCATCTATTTGCCATGAAGGAGATCAGTCCTGGGTGTTCATTGGAGGGACTGATGCTGTAGCTGAAGCTCCAATACTTTGGCCACTTCATGTGAAGAGTTGACTCATTTGAAAAGACCCTGATGCTGGGAGGGTTTGGTGGCAGGAGGCAAAGGGGACGACAGAGGATGAGATGGCTGGATGGCATCACCGATTTGATGGACATGAGTTCGAGTAAACTCCAGGAGTTGGTGATGAACAGGGAGGCCTGGCATGCTGCGATTCATGGGGTCACAAAGAGTCAGACATGACTGCACAGCTGAACTGAACTGAACTGATGAGACCAGATGCCATGATCTCAGTTTTCTGAATGTTGAGCTTTAAGCCAAGTTTTTCACTCTCCTCTTTCACTTTCATCAAGAGGCTCTTTAGTTCTTCTTTGCTTTCCTCCATAAGGGTGGTGTCATATGCGTATCTGAGGTTATTGATATTTCTCCAAGCAATCTTGATTCCAGCTTGTGCTTCATCTAGCCTGGCATTTTGCATGATGTACTCTGCATATAAGTTAAACAAGCAGGGTGACAATATACAGCCTTGATGTACTCCTTTCCTGATTTGGAGCCAGTCTATTGTTCCATGTACTGTACAGTTCTCACTGTTGCTTCTTGACCTGCATACAGATTTCTCAGGAGGCAGGTCAGGTGGTCTGGTATTCTCATCTCTTGAAGAATTTTCCACAGCTTGCTGTAATCCACACAGTAAAAGGTTTTGACATAGTCAATAAAGCAGATGTTTTTCTGGAACTCTCTTGCTTTTTTGATGATCCAACGTATGTTGCCAACTTGATCTCTGGTTCTTCTGCCTTTTCTAAATCCAGCTTGAATATCTGGAAGTTCATGGTTCACATACTGTTGAAGCCTGGCTTGGAGAATTTTGAGCATTACTTTGCTACCATGTGAGATGAGTGCAATTGTGCAGTAGTTTGAACATTCTTTGGCATTGCCTTTCTTTGGGATTGGAATGAAAACTGACCTTTTTCAATCCTGTGGCCACTGCCAAGTTTTCCAAATTTGCTGGCATATTGAGTGCAGCACTTTCACAGCATCATCTTTTAGGATTTGAAATAGCTCAACTGGAATTCCATCACCTCCACTAGCTTTGTTCATAGTGATGCTTCCTAACGCCCACTTGACTTCGCATTCCAGGCTGTCTGGATCTAGATGAGTGATCACACTATCATGGTTATCTGGGTCATGAATGAATAGTCACGGTTGATTTCCTTTAGGATGGACTGGTTGAATCTCCTTGCAGTTCAAGGGACTCTCAAGGGTCTTCTCCACCACCACAGATTGAAAGCATCAATTCTTTGGTGTTCAGCCTTTTTTATGGTCCGACTCTCACATCCATACATGACTACTGGGAAAACCACAGCTTTGCCTAGATGAACCTTTGTTGGCAAAGTGACATTTCTGTTTTTTAATCTGCTACATTTATCATAACTTTCCTTCCAAGGAGCAAGTATCTTTTAATTTCATGGCTTCAGTCACTGTCTGAACAGATTTTCATAAAATCTATCACTTTCCACTTCTATTTGCCATGAAGTGATGGTACCAGATGCCATGATCTTAACCAAAGGATAGAATTAACTCAACTTTTGTTTTATTTTCTTTTTTCTTTCCTTAAAAAAATTTTTTTTAATTTGGCTACACTGGGTCTTAGTTGGGCCACATGGGATCTTCCATCTTCATTATGGCATGTGGGATCTGATTCCCTGACCAGGGATCAAACCTGGTCCCCTGCATTGAGAGCATGGAGTCTTAGCCACTGGATTACCAGGGAAGTCCCCTATTTTTCTTTCCTTGGTTTCTTCTTTAGACTTGCTTTATTTAGTTTTCACTTGCTAATTATTTTGGGAAAATTTCATTATTCCTAATTATTATAGTCAATAACAAATTATCTTTGAGAATATGTTGGGTTTAAATCAATGACTATAAAAGTTCCATATAAAATACATGTAGATCTATATGACACAATATATAATAAAACTTCTATAATGGGACAAAAAAGTCACACAATCTTTTTAAACAAAAATTAAATTATATGAATATTTATGAATAAAATTGTATGTGTGGACACAGTTAACAGTTGATTCCTCTGACAGACTTAAAGTTTCTTAAAACTATGTGTCCTTTTTCATCTTTAGTAAAGTATTTTCTACTTCTACTTTTTTAACAAAGTCTTTTTAAAAAATATTTATTTATTTATTTGACTGTGCTGGATCCTAGTTCCCTGACCAGGGATCAAACCTGAGTTCCCTGCATTGGGAGCACAGAATCTTAGCAACTGGATCACATAGAAGCCCCTCACTTTTTCTTTAATCACTTTTGGACATGGTTATAACCCTTGAGTCAGGAACATTGGGCATGATTTTTGTATTTACTTTTATTCTTATGAATATGATTTATAGTTAGTGATTTTATCATTTTGTGTGTGAAGCTATATTTTTTCTCATTTTCATTGGGACAATGGAACAATAATGTTTTATTTTGAGTGATACAGTGATTGTCTAAGGCATATGGATATCCTGCAGGCTTATTGATTTATTGTGGAAGCTGGACAATTTTTGTCTTTGGATTGGAAATTTTTAATAAAAGTTCTATACCTAAAATTTAAAAAAAATAAAGATAGTTGAAAACATAGTCATAGTTGAAACCATTTTATAACAAAAATTTGTTGGTATAGTTCAAGACTGTGTTTAAGAAAAAGCTTGATTTTATATATGTTATCTCATAACAGAAATAAAATGTCATCTATAGTTGTTTCTTATATTGGCCTCCCAAGTTGGACTAATTAGAGATATATGACATTATGGAAATAGATATGATACTAGAACCTTGGTGATTATTCAGTTGTGTATGTCTGCTTGGGCTGCCATAATAAAATTCCATAGGAATTTCCCTGGTAGTCCAGAGGTTAAGACTCTGCCTTGCAATGCAAGGGATGGAGGTTCAATTCCTGGTCTTGGGACTAAGATCCTGCAAGCTGGGGGCAGGTGGGGAGGTGAAGGCAACCAATCTGCATGTGAGCTGCATGGAAAGACCCTGTATGACCCAAGGAAGATCTGCACGCCACAACTAAGACCTGATACAGCCAAAAAGTAATAATAATAAGATTCCACAGTCTAGGTGGTTTAAACAACATAAATTTATTTCTTACAGTTCTGAAGGTTGAAAAATCCAAGATCAAGGTGCTGGAAAATTTGATTTCTGATGAAAGGTCTCTTCCTGGCTTAGAGAAGATTCATTTTTGCTTAGTAATATGCATTTAAGGTTACTCCATGTCTTTTCATGCTTGACAGCTCATTTCATTTTAGTGCTGAATAATGTTCTATTATCTGATTGTACGAAATGTAGTGTCTTTTCTTTTTTTTGTGTGTGTGTTTTTTTGTGTGTGTCTTTTCTTACAAGAACAGTCATACTATCAGATCAGGGCCCTGACTTCTTTTTTTGTTGAAGTATAGTTGACTTACGAAGTTGTGTTAATTTCTGCTGTACAACAAAGTGATTCAGTTATACATATATTTATATTCTCTTTTCAATATTCTTTTCCATGGTGATTTATCATAGGATATTGAATATTGTTCCCTGATCTATACATTAGGACCTTTTGTTATCCAGGACCCTCACTTTATAATCTCATTTAAACTTAATTACTTCCTGAGAAGTAAATTCATCCATACTTGAGTTAGAAGTTCAACATGTGAAATCTGGAGGGACACAAACATTTAACCCATATCACTAACACCCTAATTTTATAAAGTAGAAACAGATCAAGAGAATGTTAGAAACAAAATGAAAAGAGACCTAAAGAATATTATGATTAAGCCTAAATTTTTGGCAATGTGGCATGTAGTATCTTAGTTCCCTGATCGACATGGAACCCACACCCCCTGCATTGGAAGCAGTCTTAACTGGCGGAATGCCAGGGAAGTCCTCTTTGATGTTTTCTGTCAAAATGTTTTAAATAACTTGATTAAATAAATTCTTGGTAAAACTGGATCTCTTAGTTACTTGATTCTCAATTGAAAGTTCTTTCTATGACATTACTAGCCTCTTTTGTTATGTAATTCTCTTCAGTCTTTTCTAAATTGTTACTAATTCCCTTTTATTTTACTGCAGAAGAATCCACTGCTGTAGGTTTTTAATTTGGATCATGTTCAAAAGCTTAAGAACTATCTGAAGTTTTATGATAATTACTGTGTTATTGTGTTATTTTTTGTTTTAGGTGTTTAGCTTTTATAAGATTCTCAAAATAATCTATGATAGCAAAAGTATCCAGTAGTTTTCTGTATCCTATCAGAGTGACAGTTTTCTCACTCAAAATTTCCTTTCTGTGCTAAATTAGGTATATTCATTCAATCAAAAACCAATAAGGGTACTTCCCAGTAGTGAGCTTCATGATAAGAATGAGAAAATGAATGTCACAATTCTGTAATAAAGACTTACTAAAAGAGAAAAAATGATAAGGAAGAACTGAAGAGGAACATAATTGTTGAACATACAAGTTTTGCTGACTCCAAAACTAGTATTTTTTTCTTTTCACCATACCATGATAACTCCCAATTTGACTTGTCTCCTCCTTCTAGATCTTATTAAAGCTGTAGGATATTGGGTATGAAGTAGCTGACCAGTTTTGTTTTTTCCTTATTCTGAACTGACATTGTTTTGGATAAAGAAAGAATTCTGGTGATGTCCCACTTATTTTGCAAGTGGAGATTTTCATTTTCAGTTTTAATTCCAGGAAAAAGAATTACACATTCTCCTTTTAAATCTTCCTCTAATCCACACAATATAGACTAGAGTGGGCCCAACAGAGATCGTGCAGACTGTGAGCACACAGGTAAGAAAGATAATGAATCACTCTATAGCTAGTATTTTCAGAGAAAATTCAAAAAAGGAAAATCTCTGAAGAAATACTGTGATGACTTTAGGGCTTAAAAGACTACACTTAAAGTAAATGCATAAGACAAGACCTAAGAGAAATAAGTCACAAGGGAAAAAATTGAATGTTAGTTGCACAGTTACGTCCAACTCTCTGTGACCCCATGACTGTAGCCCACCAGGCTCCTCTGCCCATGGAATTAATGCTCCTGGTAAGAACACTGGAGTGGGTTGCCTTTCTCTTCTCCAGGGGATCTTCCCAACCCAGAGATCAAACCTAGGTCTCCCACATTGCAGGCAGATTCTTCACCATCTGAGCCACCAGGGAAACCCAAGTCAAGGGCATTGAAGCAAAAAGCATACACCTGCCAGTCTATTGGGAATGCTGTAAGCAGGTCTGAGAAGGACTGCAACATTATCATGCAGTAGAAGGAGAAAGAGCTCAAAGGACACTATATGATGTGTTGCATGTATCTGTGTTGAGTGATTTACACATACTTGCCATTATAGGAGGTTGGTCTCATCACCCCCAATGTGCTCTTCTCTTGCTCACATTAGCTACTGTATCAGTCTCCTATTGCTGCTGTAACAGCCTACCTAAATTTAACAATACAAATTCATTATCTTTTAGTTCCGAAGTTCAGAACTCCTAAACTGGCCACATTGGCTAAAATCGAGCTGTGCATTCCTTTGTGGAAGCTCTAAGGGAGAACACGTTTTCTTGCCCTTTTCCACCTCCTAGAGGCTGCTCACATTCTTACTTCCTTGGCTGCTTCCATGTTCAAAACTACTAATAGCCAGTCAAGGCTTTCTCACATTGCATCGCCCTGTCAACAAGCCTTCTGTCTTCCTCTTTCATATTTAGGAACCCTTTTGAGTTACTCTTATGATTGCATTGGGTAATCCAGGATGAACTCTTTAGTTTAAGATCAGATGATTAGCAAAATAATTTTTTCTGCAGCTTTTATTCCATGTTGTTATATAATACATGACAATTCCAGGAGTAAGAACCTGGACAGCTTTCGGTAGGGGGACATGATTCTGCCTAACACAGCTAACATTTTATTTTTTTAATGCCCTAATTAGTGCTTTGTATCATGGCATAACAGGGTAGACGTTTGCTGAGCTGTAAACCAATTGAGAAACAAAGAACTATGTTGAGTTACCACAGAATGTGCAGATACTAAGTTAATTTAGTAGTCATATAAAAGAAGAGGAATTGTGTAGCCCTCTCTAAAACTTCTTATAGTATAACTGAAGCAAATGAAGTCCAGAGAGATTCTTAGTTCTTGATGTCACAGAAAGCCAATTTTAGAACATCAAGTTATTTCCACTTTCTCTGTTATTTTTTTTTCAATGCAGTATTATTATCAACATATTTATCATATGGTTCCCTGATAGCTCAGTTGGTAAAGAATCCGCCTGCAATGCAGGAGACCCCAGTTTGATTCCTGAGTCGGGAAGATCCGCTGGAGAAGGGACAGGCTACCCACTCCAGTATTCTAGGGCTTCCCTGGTGGCTCAGGTGGTAAAGAATCTGCCCGCAATGTGGGAGACCTGGGTTCTACCCCTGGGTTGGGAAGATCCCCTGGAGAAGGGAAAGGCTACCCACTCTAGTATCCTGGCCTAGAGAATTCCATGGACTGTATAGTCCATGAGGTCACGAGGAATTGGACACAACTGAGCGACTTTCACTCACTCACTCAGAGAAATGAAAACCTGCAAAGTCATTTGCTTTGAGTTATAGTTTGAAATAGAAAAATAAAACTTGCTTCCTTGAGTTATATGTCAATCCTGAGCTAGGAATACAGTGTGTGTGTTAGTCACTCAGTCGTGTCTGACCCTTGGTGACCCTGTGGACTGTAGTCCCCTAGGCTCCCCTGTCCATGGAATTTTCCAGGCAAGAATACTGGAGTGGCTGGCCATTTCCTTCTCCAGGGGATTTTCCCAACCCAGGGATGCAACCCAGGTCTCCTGCATTGCAGGTAGACTCTTCACGATCTGAGCCACAGGGAAGCCTCAGGAATGCAGTAGGTATTACTATTCCCATTTTACCTTTGAATGATGAGAAATACAGGGCTCTTATTAACCACACTGCTAGAAAGGAACAGAACCCATATTTGCCCAGCTCCCAAGCCCATCCTGTCTGCAAGCATCTAGCTAGTGCACCACTGTGCTAATATCCTCAAGAATGTGAAAAGTCCTATTCTTGACTTGTAACACCAAAATTAAGTAGTTTAACTTAGAAATTCACAATTGTTTTATAATTCCCAAGGACATAAGTTTATTTCAAGTGATGCTATAGATTTCTAAACATAGAGTAGAAGTCATATTCTAAATGAACCTATTTATGTGACTTCACCTTATTAAGAATATTTATAATATATATAATTTCTTAGATGAATAAAGAGAATTAATATGAGAAAAGGGAGTGTACATCAATCTATTTGATGTTAGCCTCTTCAAAGTCGGAGTTTTTAATACAATTATATTGTTTCTATTCAAATGCTTTTATTCTTTTTCTCTCTGAAGGAGGCATCTTTTGACTTTAAAGAGCATTTCAGATAACTCAATATTTAAAATATATCTCAACAGTGATGTTAAGTCTAAGATACACACACACACACACACACACACACACACACATATATATATATATATATATATACCATGATAATGTTACAAAAAACATACGTGGTACATTTTAGGATGTAGGTGAAAGGAACATTCTTCATTGGCATCATTTCTAAATATTGTTTTGTTTGAGGAAAGATTGTTTATCCATTGGCCATTCTTTTTGCTTCTTTTAGATTATAATGTTTTCCACTTTTTCAAGAGCATGTAAAACATCCCCCACCCTGCCTTTTGTGAATGTTGCCATCTTAAACAGATATTGAGTAATAACCAGGGAAGTCACATCATGATGCTTCACATCATCTATTAGGAACAATCAGAAACATGAAACAGCAAGTGCGTGCTATCTGGACAGAGTCCACTTGAATGAAGACATATAAGCAAGAGAAGTTAAAACACTAGAGGCTGAGACACATGACCAAATCTCAAACTTCTGTTTGGTTTCAGTGATGAGTCATTTAGGAAGGAAGTTGGGAAGTAAACTGAAGATAATCTCTTGTGTTATTTTCTCAAAAAGCAATCTATTTTCTGAAGTTCCTTCGTGGGTTAATCTTACAGGCAATTTGGCCATTTATTTTTTGGAGAAACATAACATAGAATGCTGAAATAGTAATACATTCTACTTAATCTAAGGCCTTTAAATTAATTATTATAGTGAGAGTAATATGATTACTTTTGAATGCCAATGGTATTTAGTGAGGATCCGCAGAAGTAGTGCTTTTTGTCTGGATTAAAAATTAAAAAACAGAATGATTTTCCAAACTGTTTACTATTCATCTTAAACTGCTTTCCTCTACTTCAAACCCAGACTGTGGCTAAGCTCTGCAAAAGCTTGAGTTCTCAGTAATACATTGAAATTGGAGGTCAAGTTGGGGGACGATTTTGATTTTTAAATCATTTTTTAAACTTCAACTATGGAAAAAAGCAGCTCTGAATATCCTAAGTCTGTGATATTAAGTTGTTAAAATACAATTATTAGGCAAGTTATAACATTTGTTAAGGCTGTCTATCTATCTATCTTCTATATTCTTTTGGTCACACCACACAGTTTGTGAGATCTTATTTCTCTGACCAGGAGATCAGACCTGGGCCCTCAGCAGTGAGAGCAGGAGTCCTAACCACAGCATTGCCAGGCAATCCCCTATCTATATTCATATCTATGGAATGAAGGAAAGTAAAGGAACAAAAAGGGACCCATTTTTAAAATGACAACTAGCAGTTTCTTGATTACTTAAGTGATCATTCACATAATGCAAAATATGTAACAACCACATTTCCCTTAGATTTCAATTTTGAGATGTGTGTTTATTTACTTTTCTATTTTCTTCATCTTCCTAATTACCAGGTTATCAGCAAGTTCCCTAATCAAGAAGAAATTGCCTTTCAGGAATTCCCTGGTGATCCAGTGGTTAGGACTCTTTGCTCTCACTTTCGAGGGCCCAGGTTTGATCCCTGGTCAGGGAACTAAAATCCCACAAGCTGTGCAGTGCAGTTGAAAAAAGAAAAAACTTGCCTTTCACTGAGATCTTCAAATGCTTTCTTGTGACTAAAGTATGCTAGCTTTAGCACATGAAATTTATTACAATTATTTTCATTTCTCATTGATTTGCTTTCATTTTTCATTATTCTTTATTGTGATTATTAAATAAGCTACTTTCATGAAAGTGATATGTATTTAATTCTATACGCAGTAATTGGTTATGATATGCCAGGAACATTTCCATTTATAAGGAATAAGATGGTCCATTCCAAGTCTTTACTTAAGCTCTCACATGGTAAACTCTGTATCCGATAGAGTGGCTAGGGGCTCTCATTCACATAGAAAAATAGTCTACATAAGTGGAAAATCAACAAATTCAATCAAAATCACATAATCACAGTGTGTTGTACCTCTAAGAATATAAAGATTAGTCCACATGTTTTTAGCAGGAGGAATAGAAAAATTAGGTAGCATCCTACCTTGAGTGATGGAGCTGAGCCTTACAGACGAAGGCAGATTCTGAGGACTTAATCATGTGTGCCTATGTGTTTCAATTTGTTCTTTTGTTTCTAGAACACCCAAAAAAGATGTCCTTTTCATTATAGGGGACTGGAATGCAAAAGTAGGAAGTCAAGAAACACCTGGAGTAACAGGAAAATTTGGTCTTGGAGTACAGAATGAAGCAAGGCACAGGCTAACAGAGTTCTGCCAAGAGAACACACTGGTCATAACAAACACCCTCTTCCAACAACACAAGAGAAGACTCTACACATGGACATCACCAGACGGTCAACACCAAAATCAGATTGATTATATCCTTTGAAGCCAAAGATGGAGAAGCTCTATACAGTCAGCAAAAACAAGACCAGGAGCTGACTGTGGCTCAGATCATGAACTCCTTATTGCCAAATTCAGACTTAAATTGAAGAAAGTGGGGAAAACCACTAGACCATTCAGGTATGATCTAAATCAAATCCCTTATGACTATACAGTGGAAGTGAGAAATAGATTTAAGGGACTAGATCTGATAGACAGAGAGCCTGATGAACTATGGGCGGAGGTTCATGACATTGTACAGGAGGCAGGGAGCAAGACCATCCCCAAGAAAAAGAAATGCAAAAAAGCAAAATGGCTGTCTGAAGAGGCCTTACAAATAGCTGTGAAAAGAAGAGAAGTGAAAGGCAAAGGAGGAAAGGAAAGATATTCCCATTTGAATTCAGAGTTCCAAAGAATAGTAAGGAGAGATAAGAAAGCCTTCCTCATTGATCAATGCAAAGAAATAAAGGAAAACAACAGAATGGGAAAGACTAGAGATCTCTTCAAGAAAATTAGAGATACTAAGGGAACATTTCATGCAAAGATGGCCTCAATAAAGAAATGGTAGGGACCTAACAGAAGAAGAAGATATTAAGAAGAGGTGGCAAGAATACACAGAAGAACTGTGCAAAAAAGATCTTCATGATCCAGATAATCAAGAAGGTGTGATTACTCACATTCACCAAGAGCCAGACATCCTGGAATATGAAGTCAGGTGGGCCTTAGGAAGCATCACTATAAACAAAGCTAGTGGAGGTGATGGAATTCCAGTTGAGCTATTTCAAATCCTAAAAGATGATGCTGTGAAAGTGCTGCACTCAATATGTTAGCAAATATGGGAAACTCAGCAGTGGCCACAGGACTGGAAAAGGTCAGTTTTCATTCCAATCCCTAAGAAAGGCAATCCCAAAGAATGCTCAGACTACCTCACAATTGCACTCATCTTACATGCTAATAAAGTAATGCTCAAAATTCTCCAAGCCAAGCTTCAGCAATACATGAACTGTGAACTTCCGGATGTTCAAGCTGGTTTTAGAAAAGGCAGGGGAACCAGACATCAAATTGCCAACATCTATTGGATCATCGAAAAAGCAAGAGAGTTTGAGAAAAACATCTATTTCTGCTTTATTGATTATGCCAAAGCCTTTGACTGTGTGGGTCACAATTAACTGTGAAAATTGTTCAAGAGATGGGAATACCAGACCACCTGACCTGCCTCTTGAGAAACCTGTATGCAGGTCAGGAAGCAACAGTTAGAACTAGAGGTGGAACAACAGACTGGTTCCAAATAGGAAAAGGAGTACATCAAGGCTATATATTGTCAACCTGCTTATTTAACTTCTATGTAGAGTACATCATAAGAAACATTGGGCTGGATGAAGCACAAGCTAGAATCAAGATTGCCGGGAGAAATATCAATAACCTCAGATATGCAGATGACACCACCCTTATGGCAGAAAGTGAAGAGGAACTAAAAAGCCTCTTGATGAAACTGAAAGAGGAGAGTGAAAAAGTTGGCTTAAAACTCAACATTCAGAAAACTAAGATCTTGGCATCAGTTCCCATCACTTCATGGCAAATAGATGGGGAAACAGTGGAAACAGTGGCTGACTTTATTTTTCTGGGCTCCAAAATCACTGCAGATGGTGACTGCAGCCATGAAATTAAAAGATGCTTGATCCTTGGAAGGAAAGTTATGACCAACCTAGACAGCATATTAAAAAGCAGAGACATTACTTTTCCAACAAAGGTCCGTCTAGTCAAAGCTATGGTTT